>NC_137281.1:115300000-116550000 GCF_054371585.1 Giraffa tippelskirchi
CTGGATACCAAAAAAGTTTTTTTCTACCACAACCCAGTCTCAGGATTATCTGCAACACAAAAAGTTCTAAACATCAGGTACTCTTTAATCAGTGAGATAGTTAATGAAAACAGTTAGATTATTATTAAATGTTAACAAAAGCTCCCTTTTTTTCTGAACTTTCTTGCTATTCAGTGAACATCTTCACCAAAGTGTCATTTATATTTTTGAAATGTGTTTACAAACACAGCTTTGTTTTACAAAATTCAAAAATACAAAGCCTCCATTCAAATCATAAAAATACCAATTACCTCATCTTAGACTCACTGAAGAAATGCAAACCTGCTCTTTTCACAGGGAGCAAATGGGCACTTTCAGAGACCTAAAAATCAATCTCAAGCCTGTAAAGGTGGCATCTCAAAAATTTGCAGATTTCACAAGCAATGACAGTTTCTTTTTGAAATAAATAAATAGACTAAAACAAGGCAATATATTCTATACATTTCAGAGGTAAGCTAAATGAGAGCTGAGAATCTCACAGCCACTATCTCATTATCTCAGATAAAGTGGTCTGAAGTCAGTGAGAAGCTCGCAATGGACAGTATTTGTTCTGAGGTAGATTAATGCAATGAGAATTTTTACCATCTTTATCACAAAGATCACATCTCCAATTTGATATAGCCCTAGATCTCTCCTGGCAAAACTCCTTCACTTTCTATTGATGTTTCCCTCAAAACAAGATTCTCCCAAATTCCACATACAAGGATAACATTTTAGCTCCAAATTACATTAGACTGGCCAACTCAATTCTCCTGGCTTAAGAAAAAAAAGATAAAAAATACAATTTCCAAAGACGTCATGTTGAGGTTTGCAGTCTAATTTCAAAACACAAAGACAACATATTTTCTACAGTTAACAAAAACAGCTTTTGGCCCAAAAATCTGAGGATGATTTTAGAAGCATTAAGTAAAAGGTGATGGTCCACCCTTCCACTACAAATTAAGCAAGCGAATAGACTCAGTTCCATTAAAATTACCTTTTTTCTGCTCTTATAGATGTTTCCCCATATTTATTTTAATGCTAGGTCATATAACCTCTCTTCTGTGGTTCAAATCAAAAATTGATTTGGCAAAATTGAGTTGGCAAAAATCCAGGTTACTGTAGGAAAAGTATCACTTCCAAGGTTTTGGCCACCTAGTGGTTTCCAGATTGTGATAGAATGATTCCTATTGGCCCTCATACAACAGAGCTCCTCTACCCAATCAAGGCCAGTATCAGAGAAGCCATCCTTCCCACAATATGAGTTACTAAAGAACAAAAATGACACATGCCCTGAGAAAAGAAAACACTATGAAAGTATCACTTCTCTTTGCTCTTCAGAGCTAGGGCTGGCTGTGGTTCAGTAGAGACAGCTGTACTCACATACAACCTCAATGGCTTTACCACTTGGCCACTTCCTGCTCATCCTTGATGTTTAAATGTGGGGTTGTGGATGAGCTAAGATATTCTCAGAAGAAATAAGAGAACAGGTGGAACATACTAATAAATGAACACCACAGGTCTCTGGTCAGCTAATCCACACAAATTCAGTGCTCCCTTAAAACTTCCCCATGAAGCTGATACTAGCGAAAAATGCAAATCAGGGCATTTAATCTAAGAAATTTAATTTAGGGGATTTAATCTTTCTTTCCACCAATCTATCACATATCCCCAAACCTAAAAATAGTCAATCACCAAGTACTTGACCTAAAAGCAGGGTATTTTGCAGACATACAAGTGTAAAACTCTATTTTTGCTCTCGGAAAGCATATAATCTAAGATATATATATCCTAAAACAGAAATCGTTTGTTCAATACTCACAAAAAGCAGTCTTCAGTCTTCTTTTAAATTTATAGGGCTAACCCATTAGCTGTCTAGCTACAGTAACTGGCTGGAATCAAATATCTACTGGTCATAACCGCCTTAATGGCTTTAGCTTTGCCTTCAGGAGCCAAAACGAACAAGTATTTTCCTTTATCCAAATGTCCTTTAAATATCTGGAAGCCATATTTTTTGAAAATTATGACCCGAAATGGCTGGAAAAGATTTCATGAAGGAAAGGGGGTTAAAAAGACACAAAAACCGCAAGTAAGTATTCCAGTTAATAAGGAAAAAAAAAAAAAATACTAGAGGCAGGAAGTCAGGTAAAAAACCAGTGCAATTGAACCATACAATTCAGACTGGGAAGTATTGAGTGTAAAACTGGCTAAAGTAAGTTTCTATCATATTATTAAAGAACTTAAATGCCAAGGTGGAGCTTCTGTTTGTTTTGATACCCAGTAGGGAATAAATGTAAACTCTGAGACAAACCACAGGAGAAAGATGTTTTAAAGATATGAGGATTGTGCTTTGAACTAAACATTTGCATCTCCCTACCACAATTTCATCCACTGAAGCCAATATTTGGAATGAGGCCTGTGACAGGTAATGAGGATGAAATGAGGTCATGAGGCTGAGGCCCCAGCAATGGCATTAGTGCCCTTGTAAGACAACACTGGGCTTCCCAGGTGGCACTAGTGGTAAAGAACCTGGCTGCCAATGCAGGAGACACAATGAGATGCAGGATTGATCCATGGGTCACGAAGATCCCCTGGAGAAGGAAATGGCAACCCACTCCACAGTATTCTTGCCTGGAGAATCCCATGGACAGAGAAGCCTGGCAGGCTACAACCCATAGGGTCACAAAGTCAGACACTACTGAAGCAACTCTGCACACAACCATGAAAATGACACCAGACAATTTTCTCCCCCTCCTCTCATGCACACACTGAGGAAAGGCTATGTGAGAACACAGCAAGAAGAAAGCCTGTAAGCCAGGAAGAGTTCACATCAGAACCTGACAATGTCAGTACCCTGATCTCAGACTTCCATTTTCCAGAATTGTTGGAAAATGAATTGCTGTTGTTTAAATCACTCAGCCTGTATTATTTTGTTATGGCAGCCTGAGCAGAATAAAACAGAGCAAATGGCAGTAAGGAGGCCAAGTAAGGAGACTACTGACATCCAGTAGTGAAGTAACAGATCACAGTGGTAGCAACAAGAATGCAAAAGCCATCAACTACCTATGAAAGAAAAGTAAGCTACTTCACCCGGCCCCATGGTTCTTAGAAATTATATTTAGAAACCTAACTATCTATTCCCAAGGTCCACAGTTTTTCTGTTTCACCTATTATCTACTCTCACATCATTGCAACTGAACACAGATCTTTGAAGATGGAATAGGAACTATTACAACCAGAAAGCCCCAAAGTTTTCCTGACACCAGTCAAATGACTGTCAAATCATCCTATAACCCCTCTCACCTAAACCCATCCACTGTCTTCTCCTAAAGAAAAATCAGCAAATAGCTCCAATGAAGTTCACCAGTACATAGCCTCCATCAAAACCACCCCAACAGCCACACTGGCTCTGGGTTCCTGAATTTGCTGATTTCTTTCTTTAAAATAAAGTGAGAAGTTCCAAACAATGCAATCCCATTAACACATACATACACAGAGTAAGTAAAAACCTCACTATTTCCCAATAAAAGGTGACCTAGGTGTTTCATATGTCCAGACAAGCACACTGATTGGAAAGGGACAGCACAGGCCTGGGGAAGCCCTCATCTTTCCTAATCACGAAGAACATGGAAACAGCAGCACCAGCACACAATTCCAAGCCCTGATTCCTAGTTCTTTGTGGGTAAGACTAAGTTAACCCTTCCTGCTTCAAGCACAGGCATACAGAAGATGACAATTCCAACTTCTATTTCCCAATTTCACCCTTGCATCCTCTCATCCTCACTCAGGAGTATACAAAGGCCACCACATCCAGTACTTTAAAATCTTCAAAAGGTTAACTATTACTGACACTAAAATTTTTTTCAGATAACTGCTCATCAAACAAAGCAGAAACTTTCCTAAGAACTATTCAGCTGCCACCCTGCTTAAGCCTAGGGTTAACGTTGTCACTACAACAGATCCTCAACAAGCATTTAAAACCAAGCTGAGAATACAGGACTCAAAGTTACTAATTTGGAGGCTCTACAGTTTGAGATATAACAGAGTTTACTTTATTGCTTTAACTTCCCTCATCTAACCAAAAAGAGAAACGACTCATCTAAAGAATTCTGAGATTCTGAGGGTTCCCTACTGTAAGGGGGTTCCTTAGATTATCATCCCTCTCAATCACCTGAGCTAAAGTGACTGTCAGAAACGAAGTTTTGCATGAATAGTCACTCACTGCCCAAAAACTTGTGAGCTTGGAAACCCTTCAAGAGTTGCTACGTCACCTAACATTGTAAGGCAACTAATATTAGTAAGGATAATGGTTGTAGTACATTAGTACAGAGATAGTTCGATAGCAACACCAATTCAATGGACATGAACCTGGGCAAACTTGGGCAAATGTGAACAAAATGGACATGAACTTGGGCAAACTCCGGGAGATGGTAAGGGACAGGGAGGCCTGGCGTGCTGCAGTCCATGGGGTTACAAAAAGTCAGGCAGGATGTAGCAACTGAACAACAACAAAAATTAGTGAAGAATCACAAATCTCCACATTTTAGAAATAATTTCCCTAAAAATTATTTAATTTGATTGCTATCAACAACCCATTAGGCAGTATTTTTATTCTCATTTTAGACATAAAATAAACAGAGAAGTTACCATACTGTTGTAGGATCACAAATCTGGAAAATGATAAAGCCAACAATGAACCAAACGTTGTGACTTCAAACCCCTTCTCTTTCCAGCATACCACAATGTGACTGTCTCTGTTCTCCACCACCTTAAAGTGAACAAACCATTCTACACAGACCAATAAAAAACAGCACATTAACGTATTCTCTCTTATGCCTACTGATGTGCTTCAACAAAATGAAAGCCCAGTCTACTTTAAATAAATAAAAATACAAAATTCACTAGATTGGCACCCTCTCAAATATATCTTTTCATTTTAATGCTTTGAAAAGTCTGTTGCCAGAATTAAATTTTAACAACTTCCATGAAAACCTCTTCTACATGTTTAATAATATTTTTAAACTACCCTTGGAATAACTATTTTTCCATCTGCTTTTACTTGCCTTTATAACTAAATAAACACTAAATCTTTGAAAAGGGGGAAGTGAAAATAAAGAATTTTCTACACATGAAACAACCATTTTTTTCAATGGCCTCAACTAAATAATACCTGTGAATATTCCAGTATCTTATAACTATCAAATTTCATCTTCCTCCCAAGGCACCAAGTCTGACGACAGCTGAACAATACGAGAGGACCACACACAAAAAGAAGAAACTCTTCTAAAGACATTTCAGACTGTAGTTGTTTATATTTAATATTGTGTAATACTAACAAGAAGATTTTTATTTTATGGAGGCTTTTGATTATCATTTTCTTTTTAACAGTAAGTAAATCCTGAAGCACTTTCTTTTGAAGATTATCAACATAGCACCCTTTAGGCCTCCAGTTGTAAGAACAAATTGTAACGATTTCTAGACACTACATTCCTCCTGACAAACCGTCCTCTGGTGTAGATTGGTATCAGTGCAGGTGCAACTACCACTGATCAGTTTACTACTTCTGAGGGGCAGTAAGAAACCACAGGCAAATGTATATCACTGTTGATTTGTCTATTTCCTCTGTAAAATGAACAGTTACCAACTTCCTACAAGAATTATGAAGTAAATAGTGAATCGGTAAATATTTATGAAGTACATTTATCATTATTGATTTTCTTTTAAGTAATAAGACTCTTCTCATTCCCTGAATCATTCACTGGGCAAAGTCCCACTGCTATATAACTTGTTCAGCAAGCGTCAGTCTCAGTCTGGCAATACTCTATTCACTCTGGCAACACACTGAAGTTTGACAAGAGAGGTTAAATAAATATGAAGGCAAGACAGACCCGAGCTGTATAGCCTGTTCTGTGCTCCCACAGTGGAGTATCTCAAACCTCTACAAACTTTCTGTCAATTTAATTATTCAACATTACATAAGGATTCTTCAGACAGTAACACTGGTAATGCTACAGGAAACAGGTTTGCAAGAGAACCAGAAAAGTCAGAATAGCCAATTGACCTGAGTCTCAAAACAACAGATACACAAGGACTAGTTTATTACACACTTCCTTCATTGCTACTTTCATAGCTACGTTAAACAATAATATCACTGAGCCAATGACAGGCTCCTAAGGAAAATTTCATCCACTCATTAGAATCACTATTTGTTTTTAATGAAGATGCCTTTAACGAGTACACTGCAGGAATAAACATCATCCTATGAACCTTTTAACCAATATAAAAGGAGAGAATAAAACTACCCAAGACTGGTTTTGTTGTCTGTCCTCTATGAAACCAAATCTTAGCACCTCCTTTTCTTCATGCATATGGCTTGGTGGGATTTTCTTATTTGCTCTCACACAGTTAACCTTGGATATGGGCCAGGGTTGAGGCTTTCTCTTGCACACAATCATAGGCAGCTAGTTTTACATACACATGTATATATACATAACTATTTCTTACCTGGTTTTATATATATTATATACATATAAATATTTCTATTAGCACACTGAAAATTTCCATGCAAAATGACCAGGGAAGTATTACTACACTCCTTGGCCCAAAAGATAAAAAGCTTATCCCTACTCAAAATAAAAACTGATTTCCTAAAACAATATATAAGGCAAACATCTCAAAGCACAAAGCTCAGTCTGAAAAGGCTGTATTACAAGAAGAATTTCCTTTTATATTAACAACTCCACTACATTTTTTTTTCTGTATTTAAAATAATTCAGTCTCTAGAGTTTTAGTCCAAAAAAGAAATTTCTGAGTTGAAAACAACAGCGGAGGGAGGGAGGTTAATTCTCACTCCTATACACATACCCCTGCACCCACTCACTCCCACATCCACACACACACAAAGGGAGGTCTATAATACCTTTCCAGAAATCTATGGAGCCAGGTGGGTTTTAGAATTACGTTTTTCAGATTTTAGAAAAGAAAGAGTATATATGCTGTATGTTACATCATCTCCAGAACCTGGTAATTATACAATAACTAGGAAAACTGTTGTTGTTTTTTAGTCGCTAAGTCATGTTCGACTCTTTTGTGACCCCGTGGACTGTAGCCTGCCAGCCAGGCTCCTCTCTCCATGGGGTTTTCCAGGCATGAATACTGGAGTGGGTTGCCACTTCCTTCTCCAGGGAATTGTCTCTACCCAGGGATCAAATCTGTGTCTTCTGCAATGGCAGGCAGATTCTTTACCACTGAGCCAGCAGGGAAGCTCCAACTAGAAAAATAGGGAATGTCAATGACCTCTCTTCAGAAAAGATCATATTTTGCCACTACAATAGTTTATGATGAATTTAAAGGGAAAATTTTGACTCAGATCTTTTTGGATGTCAAAATGGCAGCTCAGTGATTGTGAACCTTTGGCAGATGAAAGGTGGTCTTGATTTATAATAAATAAACTATGCCATCACCTAGAATAAAAACAACCAGTTGATGGTTAAGTAAGAGACATTCAGGATATTTAATAAAGTCTTCAAATGAATCTATTACTTGCCTAGTTGGAAAAGCATAATCAATTCAAGTTGTCTGTAAGTTGTGACCAAGAGATTCAACATGCAACAACCAATCTCCCCCTTTAACTTTATTCCAAATCAGAACCAACACTGAAAAACATTTTCCAAAGCCTAAGTAGGTCAAAGTCAGTTGGATACAGTAGGGTTTCCAAATAGCAAAAACGGAAGAGGACCTCTTCACTCAGGAGAACTAAACAATGTTCATCCTTTGTTTATGAACACCCATATAAACTCAGATTCTCTAACCTGTGGCCAAATCATGCTTCTGCCATAAATCCAAAGTAAGCCAAGCAAACCTAGTGGCACAGCAAACCTTTTGTTTATTCCCAACAATCTCAAAACAACACACACCTCAGGACCAAGAGGCTGATGACTATAATTCCCTCCAAGCAAGGTTCCCCATGGTACCCTACCACTAACTCACAACTATTGCTGAGAACAGCAGCACACCTGCTCACTGACTGGAGTTGTGTGATCATATTAAGTTCAATCTGCGTTCTCTACATTAATCACTAATGAAGTGGTGGGAGAGTCATCATGAGGTTATCCTGCTCATTTAAAAGCCTCACAACAGCTCACCAGCAAAACCACCAGAAGAAAACAAATCAACAACTTCTGAGGTAGGCTACTTCCAAAAGACTTCCTTTAGAGTACTGGAATAATTTCCCAAATTCAGAGTATTCCCTCAGTTCAATTTCATGCACTTTCTTAATATCTGAAACAAATCTGAGAAAATGACATCTTGAGCCAATTTTTTTCGTTTGTAATAGCCAAAGATACGGTATGGTAGTGGTTTGTTTTGTTTCTAAGAAAGGTAGTGTTTCTGTCCTGTGCCTTATCTCAAAATGTTACTTTATTTTAAAAGTTTTATCCCTGAATCACTATTCAATGCAATAAAAATTAGTAACCAATCCCTAATCCGTTTTCATTTCTGTGCAATCTTTAAGTCCCCGATCAGCTTATAGTAGCTCGGATGACTCACCATGGTCTTTATGAGAGCACATTTTTAACCTGGAACATGTGAGAGCACATTTTAAACATGGATTAAAAAATCAAAGCTCCGTCTGTAAAAACATACAGTTTCTTCTCAAGTCAAGGGTATGTGAAAAAATTATAGGATGATCTGGCTAGAAAAAGAAAACAGGTTCAAATGACAGTTACAGATATTACAACAAATCTCTCTGTGCTTTGGCTTATGGAATAACAATTTCCTCCCTACCAAAACCACCCCCAACTACCCCTAAAGATAAAAAGGAAGACAGGAGGAAGGTGATGTCATAAGCTATACTCAATGCATCTTCCTACAGCTTCAGTTTTACTCAATGATCACTTAAAAAAAAGTTATATTACAACAAATATGGCTGTGCTAGGGAATACAAAGTAAAATGCACATGAAGATTTTCATTTCTTCTGCTCACGTAAAATGTGCTGCTTCAGGCTATCAGGGAAGTTTATGCTACTTCTCTGCCATTAAGAAAAAAGTGAAGAAGCTCTACCCCATAGACTCTTAACATTTTATCCAACCTGTCTCCCAGCTATTCTATCCTCTCAGGTCACATCATTTCTAATTTATTAATTTATTTAGACTACACTTCACTCCAGAAAAGAAAATTTTTCAAGCAGCTAGAGAAAGAGTATAGAGAAAACACTTTATTCAAGTGGTGATATTAACATGGAAAAGGGTTTCAATAAGTATACACATTTCTGTTCACCATTCTGAATTATACAATATGTAGTCCAAAAAATAATAGTATTAAGAAGAAATCAGCTACAAAAAAATAAAAAGGTAAGGTTCAGTTCAGTTCAGTCGCTCAGTCGTGTCTGACTCTTTGCGACCCCATGAATTGCAGCACGCCAGGCCTCTCTGTCCATCACCAACTCCCGGAGTCTACCCAAACCCATGTTCATCGAGTCGGTGATGCCATCCAACCATCTCATCCTCTGTCGTCCCCTTCTCCTCCCGCCCCCAATCCTACCCAGCATTAGGGTCTTTTCCAATGAGTCAACCCTTCGCATGAGGTGGCCAAAGTATTGGAGTTTCAGCTTCAACATCAGACCTTCCAATGAACACCCAGGATTGATCTCTTTTAGGATGGATTGATTGGATCTCCTTGCAGTCCAAGGGACTCTCAAGAGTCTTCTCCAACACCACAGCTCAAAAGCATCAATTCTGCGGCGCTCAGCTTTCTTCACCGTCCAACTCTCACATCCATACGTGACCACTGGAAAAACCATAGCCTTGACTAGACCGACTTTTGTTGGCAAAGTAATGTCTCTGCTTTTAAATATGCTATCTAGGTTGGCCATAACCTTCCTTCCAAGGAGTAAGCGTCTTTTAATTTCATGGCTGCAGTCACCATCAGCAGTGATTCTGGAGCCCAAAAAAATAAAGTCTGACACTGTTTCCACTGTTTCCCCACAGTAGAAGTGGCAAACAGATTTAAGGGACTAGACCTGATAGACAGAGTGCCTGACAAACTATGGACAGAGGTTCGTGACATTGTACAGGAGACAGGGATCAAGTAAATCCGAATGGAAAAGAAATGCAAAAAAGCAAAATGGCTGTCTGAGGAGGCCTTACAGATAGCTGGGAAGAGAAGAGAAGCAAAAAGCAAAGGAGAAAAGGAAAGATATTCCCATCTGAATGCAGAGTTCCAAAGAATAGCAAGGAGAGATAAGAAAGCCTTCCTCAGCGATCAGTGCAAACAAATAGAGGAAAACAACAGGTTGGGAAAGACTAGAGATCTCTTCAAGAAAATTAGAGATACCAAAGGAACATTTCATGCAAAGATAGGCTCGATAAAGGACAGAAATGGTATGGACCTAACAGAAGCAGAAGATATTAAGAAGAGATGGCAAGAATACACAGAAGAACTGTACAAAAAAGATCTTCACAACCCAGATAATCACGATGGCGTGATCACTCACCTAGAGCCAGACATCCTGGAATGTGAAGTCAAGTGGGCCTTGGAAAGCATCACTACGAACAAAGCTAGTGGGGGTGATGGAATTCCAGTTGAACTATTTCAAATCCTCAAAGGTGATGCTGTGAAAGTGCTGCACTCGATATGCCAGCAAATTTGGAAAACTCAGCAGTGGCCACAGGACTGGAAAAGGTCAGTTTTCATTCCAATCCCAAAGAAAGGCAATGCCAAAGAATGCTCAAACTACCGCACTATTGCACTCATCTCACATGCTAGTAATGCTCAAAATTCTTCAAGCCAGGCTTCAGCAATACGTGAACCGTGAACTTCCAGATGTTCAAGCTGGTTTTAGAAAAGGCAGAGGAACCAGAGATCAAATTGCCAATATCTGCTGGATCATCGAAAAAGCAAGAGAGTTCCAGAAAAACATCTATTTCTGCTTTATTGACTATGCCAAAGCCTTTGACTGTGTGGATCACAATAAACTGTGGAAAATTCTGAAAGAGATGGGAATACCAGACCATCTGACCTGTCTCTTGAGAAACCTGTACGCAGGTCAGGAAGCAACAGTTAGACCTGGACATGGAACAACAGACTGGTTCCAAATAGGAAAAGGAGTTCGTCAAGGCTATATATTGTCACCCTGCTTATTTAACTTATATGCAGAGTACATCATGAGAGACGCTGGGCTGGAAGAAACACAAGCTGGAATCAAGATTGCCGGGAGAAATATCAATAACCTCAGATAGGCGGATGACACCACCCTTATGGCAGAGAGTGAAGAAGAACTAAAGAGCCTCTTGATGAAGGTGAAGGAGGAGAGTGAAAAAGTTGGCTTAAAGCTCAACGTTCAGAAAACTAAGATCATGGCATCTGGTCCCATCACTCCATGGGAAATAGATGGGGAACGTAAGGTTACTAGGCACCTAATGATAGAGTGCCTGAAGAGCACTTCGCATTGTAGAGGAATGCAAAGTCAAGTGGGCCTTAGGAAGCACCACTACAAACAAAGCTAGTGTAGGTGATGGAATTCCAGTTGTACTATTTCAAATCCTATAAGATGATGCTGTGAAAGTGCTGCACTCAATACGCCAGCAAATTTGGAAACTCAGCAGTGGCCACAGGACTGGAAAAGGTCAGTTTTCATTCCAATCCCAAAGAAGGGCAATGCCAAAGAATGTTCAAACTACTGCACAATTGCACTCATCTCACACACTAGTAAAGTAATGCTCAAAATTCTCCAAGCCAGGCTTCAACAGGACGTTGAGTCGTGAATCTCCAGATGTTCAAGCTGGATTTAGAAAAGGCAGAGGGACCAGAGATCAAATTGGCAACATCCGCTGGATCATCGAAAAAGCAAGAGAATTTCAGAAAAACATCTACTTCTGCTTTATTGGTTACATCAAAGCCTTTGACTGTGTAGATCACAACAACTTGTGAAAATTTCTTCAAGAGATGGGAATACTCGACCACATGATCTGCCTCCTGAGAAATCTATATGCAGGTCAAGAAGCCACAGTTAGAACTGGACATGGAACAACGACTGGCTCCAAATCGGGAATGGAGTACGTCAAGGCTGCATACTGTCTTCCTGCTTATTTAACTTATATGCAAAATACATCATGCAAAATGCCAGGCTGGATATGCACAAGCTGGAATCAAGATTCCCGGGAGAAATATCAATAGCCTCAGAAATGCAGATGACACCACCCTTATAGCAGAAAGTGAAGAGGAACTCAAGAGCTTCTTGATGAAAGTGAAAAAGAAGAGTGAAAAAGCTGGCTTAAAATTCAACATTCTAAAAACTAAGATCATGGCATCCAGTCCCATCACTTCATGGCAAATAGATGGGGAAACAATGGAAACAGTGACAGACTTTATTTTCTTGGGCTCCAAAATCACTGCACCCATGAAATTAAAAAGACACTTGCTCCTTGGAAGAAAAGCTATGACCAACCTAGACAGCATACTAAAAATCAGCACATTGCTTTGCCAACAAAGGTTCCTCTAGTCAAGGCTATGGTTTTTCCAGTAGTCATGTATGGATGCAAAGAAGGCAATGGCAACCCACTCCAGTACTCTTGCCTGGAGAATCCCATGGACGGAAGAGCCTGGTGGGCTACAGTCCATGGGGTCACAAAGAGTCGAACCCGAATGAGTGACTGAACTGAAATGAATGACCTTTCAAAACTATTCTTCTGCCTGATATCTTCTTAGAATTTTAACAACATGTACAATTTTATGGCACTAAAAAGCAACTTTGACATGCTGTCCTTAATGGGTGCTTATTCACCCTATCTACCACCATAAATATCACATTTTACCCAAAGCAAAATGAGATAATGCCTATAAACAGCTTAGCATAGGACCCAGCATATGATAACAGCTCAATAAACACTGGCTATACAACTGGTTATAATTATTACTATTAATAGTTAATATTACATTAGTATTACTTAAGAGGGTACCATAACAATGGCAGCTACCATTTTTGAAGCTGCATAGAGTAGTAAGCAATATACAGAGATCTTATTTGATCCTCATATGGATTCTGAAGGTAAGCATTATCATTCACTCTTCACAAAGGAAAGAAGTACGCTCAGATCATTTAAATGACTTTCCCAGGGCCCAGCTAATAAGCTCCAATCCAGTCATCTGGCTCCTGAGACCAATTCTTCCCACTACACTACACTGCCTCTGTTATAAAACGCCAAGAATTCAAGGGCTCTCTCACATTTTCTACATTAAATATAATCATGCCAACTCACTCCACTCCCTTCACCATCAGAGAAAAAAAGTGAAGAACTTTACACGACTTGAAAGATGGAATGCACAGAGTAACACTTGGATGCTTTTGTACCCAAAAGTAACAAAAAACAGAGAGAGAACAAACAGTAGACTTATCAGAAATGTATAGAATCCAACTAGATTTCACTCCATTTCAACAAGCACAGCTCAAAGAATGACAAGAATTCCCTCCAGTCACCACACAATCAAATTACATACAAATACAAATCTGCACCAAATGTCATGAAACATTCCATCCATAAAGTAATAAAAAATTGTATTTTTACATTAAATAACCAACCAAAGTAACTAATTTTATATATTTAACTCCACCATTAACATCAATCCTTGACCTTTCCCTAGGGTATACATTCACTCACTTAGCTTTAATTATAACTTGTATGAACAAAACCCAAAATCTCCACTTCCTAGCCAAAGGAAACTGAAGTGTAGATAAAAATGTATGGATGTACAAAAAGGTATTCACTATCATATTTTTTATAATACCAAGAAGCAAATCAACAGATTCTCTAAGCATCAAGCAGTAACAGAAATGATTTGACAAGTTACACTGTATCCATCCCATGTAATAATACAATTTTTAAGGGAGCTTATGAAGAATCTTTTGTTGCTTTTGAACTGTGGTATTGGAGAAGACTCTTGCGAGTCCCTTGGACTGCAAGGAGATCAATCCAGTCCATCCTAAAGGAAATCAGTCCTGAATATTCACTGGAAAGACTGATGCTGAAGTTGAAGCTCCAATACTTTGGCCACCTGATGCAAACAACTGACTCACTGGAAAAGATGCTGATGCTGAGAAAGACTGAGGGCAGGAGGAGAAGGGGACAACAAAGGATGAGATGGTTGGATGACATCACCAACTCAATGGACATGAGTTGGAGCAAGCTCCAGGAGTTGGTGATGTACAGGGAAGCCTGGAGTGCTGCAGTCCATTTTTTTTTCTTCCAGCACAACAATCTTCCAGTTTTACCAGAACTGCAAAAGTCATTTCTCTTACCTACAGAAATCCAATCCTTCAAATTCTGTCAATCGTTTCTTTTCTTCTGGTATTTTTCCTTCTTTCTTTGTATACTAATACCAGGTCCAAATTTACACCAGAGATTAGCACAATAGCCTCCTGAGTTAAGTAAATGCTTTCCTATTTTATTGCCTCACCACTAACAATTCCCTTCACCACAGTTCACTATGTGCCAGATACTGTTCCTAGACTTTTACTTCTATCAACTCAGTTAACACTCGTAACAACTCATGAGGCTTTTAAAGGTTAAGAAACAGAAGCATAAAAAGGGTAAGAAACGTACCCAAGATCACCAGCTCATAAACGGCAATGGTTAGATTTGAACCCATGCAGTATATAAACATGAGCTTCTCTAGTACATGAGTTGTCATCAATAAAAATCAGTCTCTCTTTCCCTGAATTGTGTATACACAGGTCCTTGAAGCAAGCCTCTCATTTCCAGGTCTCTGTTAATGAGAAGGAGGACATTTGGGAGGACAGTTCTTCTCTTCTCTAATTCATTTTTTGTATCTCCTTTAAAGTCAACTCTAAATTCAACACTTCTGATTCATCTTTAAACCAGTCCCCTCACTCTTCAGCACATCCTTATTGTTATGGACTCAATATAACCTACACTGATGTGCAATTGTTCATATTTTTTGTTACAGATATTTATCTACCTCATATTTTTACGTCTTATCTATCTAGATAATGAAATGCCTCCCCCCCTTTTCTCTATATCCTTCTCCATTTGCCACCTTCCCAAAAGCTAGCAGAATACCAAGATGTGCAAATACTAAATAAATACGTGTTTAACTGATAAATCTAAATTAGTCCTGAATATTCACTGGAAGGACTGATGCTAAAGCTGAAACTCCAATACTCTGGCCACCTGATGCGAAGAGCTGACTCATTTGAAAAGACCCTGATGCTGGGAAAGATTGAGGGCAGGAGGAGAAGGGGACGACAGAGGATGAGATGGTTGGATGGCATCACCGACTCGATGGACATGGATCTGGGTGGACTCCGGGAGTTTGTGATGGACAGGGAGGCCTGGCGTGCAGCGGTTCATGGGGTCACAAAGAGTTAGACACGACTGAGCAACTGAACTGAACTGAACTGAAGATAAATATGGCTCAACTATTTAACAAAGCAGAAAGTCTTTCTAACTGATATATTTAAATGTCCATCTTCTTTTCATTTTATTCTATAAGCACAAAAGCATTAGATTCGTAATTTCGACATTCCTTTCCAAAAAACCATATTCAAGCAATACCCAAAAGCAGTCCTATTAAATGACTTTTTTTTTAATTATCCCACACACTGTCCAGAAACTATTTTTTTTCCAGGAGACTTTTCTAATAGTGTTATTTTACTCTTTTGTGGTAAGTTATTCCAGTCTTTGACAACACTAGGCAGACAATGACATTCCACACGATTATCAATTGCTCAAGAACAAAAAAGACTATTTGGCTTTAATAAGAAATTACTGGGATTTCCCTGATGGTCCAGTGGTTAAGAATCTGCCTTGCAATGCAGAGGACACGGGTTCAATCCCTTATCTAGGAACTAGCCAGAGAGCAGCTAAGCCTATGCGCCACAACTACTGAGCCAGAGTGCTCTGAAGCCCATATTCCACAACTAGAGTCCATGCACCACAACGAAGGAAGATCCTACTTGCTGCAACTAAGACCCAATTCCCAAATAAATAAATACTTTAAAAATGATTAAAAAAATAAAAAGTATATATAAAAAAAGAAATTACTGTATATAGCCCCATTAAATCTAAAATGTGAAAATGAAAACAATTGTGTTTATATTTAAAGTTGAGTATCTTCACCTTTGGGCTTCCCTGGTGACTCAGTGGTAAAGAATCTTCCTGCTAATGCAGGAAACAAAGGTTTGCTCCCCGGGTTCGCTCCCTGGGTCGGGAAGATTCCCTGGAGAAGGAAATGGCAACCCACTCCAGCATTCTTGCCTGGGAAATCACATGGATAGAGGAGCCTGGTAGGCTACGGTCCATGGGGTGGCAAAAGAGTCAGACACGACTTAGCGACTAAGTAACAACAGCAATCGTCATCTTTTTTATCTTCCTATCCAAGAGAATGATTTTAAAACTCAAAGAAAAAGACAAACAAAAGATAGCGTAAAAGAAAGTTGAATCTGTATTTAAACTGTTAATGAAAACAAAAATAATCAAAGGTATGGCTCAAGCCTCTAAAATACTGTGACCTAATCAAACTTCTTTTCAAATCCATTATAAGCCATGACTATTTACAATAACACTCCTAAAAACACACAATACTCATGGTTATAACCTTGTATCTAATTTTTCTGTTTTCTAAGATTGTATTTTCATATACAGATTCTCTAAAAAAACTCCTTTACTACTTAACTTTTACTTTAAATAAGCCACTTAACAATAGACTATATTTATCCTAAAATATTGTATTTTTCCTCATATGCCTGTTGACTCTGCAATTACTTTAACTGATCACTACAGCTTGCCAGAAGCAAATGTCTAACATGGCTCAGTTATCCAAATAGCAGTATTAAATCTGAGTAAGTCTGTATTACTACACACCGTAGTCAACAAATTTCAATACTGATAGATACACAATATGAAACATACCCTACTCATAAGTTTATAATACCTTAAGTGAAAAACCCAAACCTAGTTTCGCCTTTATTTAAAATTACCATTCCTACTTATATTTACAATTCAGTTAAAAATACATTGGTAAAACTTTGGTGTTCTCTTTTTTGATATTTTGTGGCAATCTCTGATATTTTGATAATCTATGGCAATCTGTGAGTAAGTATTGACTAATTTTCCCCTTTTTTTCATTTCAAATTACTTTAAAAACAGATAAAGTTACATTAGGGAAACATCAGGACATATCTTTGTGATGATGAAACTTCTCTTGTACCTTGACTTTATCACTGTCAGAAACCTAGCTGTGATATTGTACCGTAGTTTTACAAGATGTTACCATTGTGAGAAGCATGGTAAAGTGCAAGTGGGATCTCTGTATTGTTTCTTACAACTGCATATGAATCTACAATTATCTCAAAACAAAAAGTTTAATTTAAAAAACTGTGGAGAAATTTAATGAGAATTCATTTTTCTGCCCCATATGGATATTTTCAAAGTCTATATGTACATATGAAAATACCCCCCCAAAAAATGAAAAGCTACATTCCTTTTAAAAATTAAGAGCTAGAAAAATAGTTCGTGTAATTCTTTCCAAAAATCTTCAGCAAGAAGAAATTTATAGTATTACAAAAGTCTGATTTGAACAAAGAAAAGTGAAAGCTTTACTTGCTAGCTAAAATAACTTTCTAGATAGAAATATAAGAGACAGACTCAATATGTATAGGTTGCTTACAAAACAAATATATCCCACTTCCTTTGGACACTTCTTATGACTTGAATTCAAAAACTAACAAAGGAAATCTTTCAGCTATCATGTAAATATTTAAACTACTAAAATCTAAGCCCAATATCACAATTTAGTTCTACACACTCAAGACCTAAAGTTGGACAGGAGAGTGGATTTAAACACTGGAATTATTTCTACTTTGTCAATCCTTTCAACAAGCTTTCCTCTAATAGGACAGTGTTGTCCTATAAAGTGCCTCACCTTTAACTCTTACAGAAAGAAGCCCCTCTCTCAAGGTCACCATAAGAATACCTCAGAGATTCTATCCTATCAAGTGGACAAGTTCGGTCTTATTATAATGCAAAGAAAATTAACACCCTTGCTGAAAAAATAAAAATGATGACTAATTTTTATTGCCATATTTTTTGACATATTACTTATTGTCAAGACAAATAAATAATAGAAAATATACGTCCATGGTGACTTTTGATAAAGTGTCAGCTATCATACAAGTTATATTTTCCATTCAGAATAAGATTTTAAAATAACATCACATACTATAGCATTTACAGTGAAATTAAGTCAGCATCAAAAGGACAATCAATCAGGGAAATTATACTACACACTTACAGTTTTCACGAGGCAAAGCCTTGGGATTTTACAAATGTTATTTCAAAAACAAGGTAATTAATCTTTAAGTCATGTCTTCAGAAGGAAAGTCAGATCTTTAGCTCCTTATACACTGCAAATAACTAGTCATTAGGACATATTACATATCCTTTGACATCACAACAGAAGATTATTAAAGTGTCAATAAAATACATAAGTAAAACAATACTGACATACCAATTTCTTTTAAACACTTCCTTTAAGATAAGAAACGGCTATAAGGCCATATACCAGTATACTTTCACATAAAATAATTGCTTTGCAATTTCCCCTTCCCCCAGAGCTAAATCCATTCCCTAATTACTAAAGGTCACAGCTTTTTTTAATTACAATTTTTTCCTGAAATTAAAAAAAAACCACACAAAAAAATACTTAAGTTTGTTTTCAATGGATACAAAACCTAATAGTTTTAAAACTTAAAATTTCCTGCTCCAAAGAAACAAATACTATGAACACTTCTACAATGTAGAAAAATAATTTTTTCTTTGTATAATGCATGCTACAAAAAGGACCCACAACTGCTCCAGTGCCATGCTAGTAATACACATCAAGTTCACCATACTTTTTAATTTTAAAAAGTAAAAAAAATACATAGTTGACATTATTCCAAAAACAGAAAAGTATTTCTAATAGCAAATTTCTGAAGCTCATGTCCCTGATATCAATGTCTGTTACGTATATCTTCTACAATTCAAGCCAATCTGAAACAGCAATATCATTACTCATTTAATGAAATATACTAAGCATCTACTACATAGTCAACAAAGTAAGTTTCAAAGTTCTTGAGTACATCAACTGCAAAAATTGACAGGTACTCAAAACAGTGGTAAAGAAAGAGAAGACAGCCTCCTATATTAACAAATAATTTTATCTCCCCAATCCAAAAAAGCAATGACTCCAAACAATTACCAATAAACTGACAGAGGTGGGAGAAGAGCTGAGGTTTGGCTGACATTTTATGATATTCTTTTAATTAGGAATAATATTAGTCTTTAGAATATTTAAAATCCAAAACATTTTTATTTTACTTATTTGAGATGTAAAACATGCTATATTTTCCCTTTAAGTTGTAATTGCATAATTAAAAAAGAATTTTAGTAAATTCAAGTAGTGTATGATTTTTAAATAGAAACTTTTTTTAACGTAAAGTGGTATAAAGAGTTAAACTGGTTATGAAATTAACCATTTCTGATGTTTTGCTTTCACGGTTCTTAAGAAATCAACTATCATTTTATTAGGGGAAAGAAAAAAGCAACAGTCAAAAAGAAATATATTGAGTTTCAGCCTAGAGATTTGACAGCTGGTTTTCTTAGATGATGCTGTCTTGGCTTTCGTTATTTTTTTCTCACTTCTGAGCACTACAGAATAAGTTAAACAGAAAATTACAGCTTTTCTACACTAGAATGAATCTTGCTTCTGAAACATTTATTTTTTTAAATCATGAGTATAAAGGAAAAACTGCATTCTTAAGAAATACAGGATAAATATTAATAATGGAGCAGAGTAGTTATAAATATACAGGAGGTAAATTTAAAGAGCAAAGCACTACTGTAGGAGTAGGAATTTACCTTATTCTAAATGTTATCCTACTGTAATGTGAATGTAGGGCAGAATGCAGTCATCTGTGTTATTTGAAAGGAAATCTAACTTTCTATTCATTTATTTGCAACATTTTAAATGATTGTCTACAAAATTGTTAATTTCCTGCAGAATTCCAAAGGAATAACCATCTTTTAAAATGTCTTACTAATTATTGCTTGACTCAATTTCAGTTTTCATACACCTATTTTAAGTAATATTATTTTACCAAGTCTTTATTTCCAAAGGTTTAATAATGCTAATGGGCTAAAATTTAGGAAAATTTTAAAATACACACACACATATATATAAACAAAAAAACAACACACATAGACCAAAGAGCATTTTTTTCTTGTACTTTTTTAAATACAGAAGCATGACACAATCCCCTGTACTCAAACAAGATGATTTTCAACTTAAAAATTCAGAGAAAATTTTTTAAATTCACATTGAAATTCTCAGTGAAATGTCAATGGATCCTTAGCTACAGCCCACATTTGGGGCTTGTTGTTTTTGTTGACAGTTTTAACTAGACGCTAAAGAATGGATGGCATAAAGAAAAATACTTAAATACTTCATATTTTTCTACATAAACGTATCATAACACCAACATGTGAGTTTCTGAGTTTAGACATGATCTTACCTGATCCGCTGAACTGACTACTTCCCAGTGTCGTTGGTCTGGTTTTCCCACTATTAACAGGTGGGGAAAACATCTGCAAAATAACCCAAATGTTTCTATTAGTCCTGAAATTCTGCTAGACTCCTTGCAAACAGAAGTTCATCAAGAGTTATCAATTAGTTACTGTATTTCAGACAGAAGTTAAAAATGGAGATATACATTCAGATCCAGAGAGGCAAACACACTTGGTGATACTATTTCCTCACACTATTTGGAAATACTGGCTATTTTCTGTTCTGAAAATCCAGCCACTTGTATGAGAGATTCTAAGATTATCAAGTTTAAATGGTTAAGTTTTGGTCAATGATCTTCATTTTGTAAAAGCAGTTAATAAACGAATTCAACCCATTAGAAATAAGGGCAATGGGCTCTTTGATTTCAGGTGATATTTTTCCCTATGTTAAAAAAATTTCAAATATATATACACACATACAGTTCTTATAATATGTATACATTTACACACACATACACGTGTGAAGTCCATATACATTTATCTTAAGTGGGTTCAATCCAAACGGCTGGAAATTTTAGCCCTTGATTAGCTTCTTGTAACTGACATCGTTCCGGTACCATAAACTCGGTACCTTTCCCACATCTTGGGAGAGGAAACTGTTAGGAGTGTTGAAGAAAAAAACAATTTTCTTTTTTCATATGAAGTTGAAAATCCCTAATAACCATCAGGGTCAGAGAGTGACTCAACCAAAGCTCCAAGATTAACCTGTTCTCCTTTTCACTGGTTAAATCAAGTGACCCCTCTGGCATTAAAGTTTTAAATCTACAAGTCTAGACATTACATCAAAGTTCAGGTGTCCAACTTGGGGGAGCTGGACTCCAGCCCTGAGAACTACTGCTCAAAGCAGATGGAGTTCACGCTGCTTAGTCTCCACGTCGCTCTCCCCCTTTTCTTTTTCTGTAAACCTCAGCAGTACCCCAAGATGCCGCGGAAAGCTCTCATACCGCACTGAAGTCCAGCAGGTCGCTCAGCTCCTTGTCGGTCCCTATAGCGGCCATGCGCTGCTGCTGGGGATTCATCTTCGGCCACTTTTAACAGGTCCTAAGGCAGAGGAAAGAGGCTCAGCTAGAGACCAGCCAGAGACCGCCGAGGCCCAAAGTGTGTTCGGGGATGGAGAGGGGCGTAGAGGAAGAGGAAAAGCGCCAGGATGACTTCTAATACCCTCCTCGTTCCCCACCGCCGCGCGGGCAGGGGGCAGGAGAGCCCGGCGCCAGCACGGGTCCGTGAATCCACGCGTTTCCCGGCTCGGCCCGGGAGCGAGGCGGGGGCTCCCGCAACTCGCCACCTCTCCCGCAAGTTTCCGAGCCCGTCCTGCCCTCTCCCCGGCGGCCCCTACCCCGCGCCGCCGCCGGGTGCCCGACGCGCGGGGCCCGGCCGGGGCGGGGGTCTCGAGGGGCGGGGTGAGGGACGATTGGGCATCCAGCGGGCGAACGGCGGCGACGGGAGTAGTGAAGTGACTCACTGGCTCTGCAACAATAGAACTGACAAGTTGCAGGGAACGCGCCGCTCGCAGGCCCGCGTCTGTTGCCGCCGCCGCCGCCCGGACGTCCCCCGCGGGCCCCGGGGGTCGGAAAGCATCCCCCGCGCGTCCCAGAGGCGTTTTTAAAAAGAAAACAGAAACACAGACAACTAGTCTCGCTCTCGCCCGGCGTCCTCCTCCCCCGGTTCGGCCTCCTCCCACTTTTGCTGCCCTGCCTGCGGCCGGCCGACCCCGAAGCTGCTTAACAATGAGCCTGGCTCGGGAGCCGAAGAGCCCGCTCTCCCGCGCGCCCGGGAGCCCCTGCCGAGCGCTGAGCCGGGCGCGCAGGCCGAGCGCGCCGCCCGCGGGCCTGGCCGTCCGAGACTCTCGCCTCCACCCCCACTCCGCTCCCCAACTTGGAGGGGACCCCGGGTTCGCTTCTGTACAAAGGGGTGCGGAGTTGGGGCGCAGGCTGGGGACGCCTCTGCTCCAGCCGGGACACGGCGGCGCCCCGCAGCCCTCAGCCCCGCCACGGCGTCCCCCTCCCGCTCGCCGGCCCGCAATTACCTGCTGCCCCGTCTCCGCATCCAACCACCTCGATTAAAGTTCACTTTGGCCGGGAGAGCGGGCTCGGGCTTCCCCTTGCACCGCCCGGAGGTTCGGCTCACTTTGCCCCGCGCGAGCTCTCGGATCCGGGCCGGGGAGGCGGCTTTCGGGCCTGGCCGCCCCTTCCTCCCGGGGCGGGCTGGCGGTCCCCCCGAATAGAACTTGTGGGTCTCCTCAGGCGGACATTTTTTTCGCTGAGGCAGCCTCAGCACCGCGCTCGGCTCGGCTCCGGATCCCTCCGCGCCGGGAAGAGCCTCGGGTTAACCCCTTCGTCCCCGGCCCGCTCCCGCCGCCTGCGCCGAGGAAGTGGGGCCAGCGGAGGGGGCGGGGAGGAGCCGACGGGAACGGGGAGGGGCCGCCGCGCGGCTGGCGGACAAAGCCGGCGGTGGGGTGAGGCGGCCCGGAGCGGGTGGGGAGGGGCGGGAGGCACGCGCAGGCACCCCGTGAGGCAGGGCTGGGCCGCCTGCGAGGAAGCCTGGTCGGGCCCTCGGGAGATGGGCGGCAGCCGCCGTGGCGCCTCCCCCAGCCCGTTCTACTCTGGCCTCTCTTCCCGAAGCGGAGCGGCGGAGACGCAACAGCGGGCGCATCTGGATCCGCTGTCCAGGCCACCTATCCCGAGGCCGCAAGAATCCTAAAAGGCTTTCCGGAGCAAGCCGCGCTGGACGCCGGACGCAGGCTTGGCTTGGCCCGGAGGCTCCGGCCCCAGGAGACTGCGCAGGGCTCGGCGCGGAAGATGAGTGCGTGGGGAAGGGAGACCGGCCACCTTGGTGGGCTCTTGGAGTAGGTACGGATGGTCAAATTCGTTGGTGGGCGGAATGCAGAAGAGGCAAGACCTCCCTCAAACCACACAAAGCAACGTGGGCTTCAGGTTCCCAAACACTCCACTCACTCAAGCTTCCACGTCTGCAGTCCTCTCTTCCTATCCGCTTTCCAATCAAGACTACCGGATCGCACCGCAAGAAGAGTTTTTGTAAATGGATCAAGCCAGTCCCTTCGTTTTAGAGACGGCCCAGGTAGGTTCTGTCGCACAGCCGCAGTCTTGGCGCAAGTACTGAACTTGGCCTGAAGAACCCCAAACGGAGTAGAAAGACGACAAAATAATTAAACCTCAATTTCTTTCCATTCGGATATCAAAGTAAGGTTTTCTCCAGTATCAGCCAGAATTTGACTCTTTGGGGTCAGTGAATGCGGTAAAGACCAGTAAGGCCCCGGCAGAAGAAACAGTGAGGAAAGAAAACATCCAGAGTAACACTGAAAAATGCAGCCAGCACCATGAAGGCAAGAAGGAGCCTTTGGAGGCCAGATTTGCATGGAAACAAGAAGATAGACTCAGTTGCAGATATGCGATTACTATACATTATTACAAATAGAACTGTCCGGCGGAAGAAGGCAGTTGTAGCTTGAGGGTAAGGGTTTCCATGACGTTGTCATCTACCACACTCTGTATTTGTGCCAGATTCTGTAGCCTCTCCTGTATGTACTCCCTCTTATCTGGGTAAACAACCACCCTGCTGCTTAGCGTCACATCCCTGGCCTAGCTGTCTACTAGAGAATGTGGTTCCAGGGTAAGCAAATTAGCAAAATTCCAACCTAAATAACTTAGCATAGTTCCATTCCCTGCTGCAGTTACTGGTTGGCAATGTGCATGACACAATTTGGGCCAACGCTGAGGGCTTCGGGGAGAGTTTTTGTTTGTTTGTTTCATATTCCAAGAGAGCTTCAAAGGCAACCTCCTGTTTCTGCATGTGCTCAAGAAATCCAGGAGCATTTAGAAGCAACCCCAAAATGTGAAGGAATATCACCATATTTTATGGGAAAAATAAAAATCAAGGAACTCCTGGACTTTGGACTGCCATCTTCCAACCAGCAGGTCATGCCAGGTGAAAATAAAGTAGATGTGGAGAAAGCATAAACAGAAAAAGATACGCTTCGGTGATGTTTTTTAGTCTGTGATCACAGCTTCTGAACCCAGGTCTATTGTCATTGATGGAACCAACAGGTTTAGAGTACTCTGCTGTTTGTAATCTAATGTGTTCTAAGCGATATAAGGCCCAATGGCCATTTTTTGTAGCAAAGACATAAACGTCAAGAAGAGAGGTCTAATTAGAACTGTTAGGCCTCATTCCATCAGAAATAGTCTCAGTGGTAAAACTGAAATGAGATCTTCAGGAGAGGAGAAAGCATGTAATCCCATTCAAGGATTTATGCTCTTTTCAAGAGAAAAGAGCCAGTTTCTTCTCATCCTTCTCATACAACTAATTTAGAAGAAGAAATCACTGCTCAAACCCTCAGTCATGGAGGCTCCCTCACTCCTTTGAGGGACTGACTGGTAAAGTTTTTCACATCTATTATGACCCATATTATTATATAGTTTATTTTCCTCAGTAGATTAAACACTCCTTAAAGGATGGGGCTGCCATACATCTGTCTGTGGTGTGCACCTAGCATAGTGCCAGGTGTATAGTACACACTCAAAAAAGGGAGGCTGGAATTAAATCTGTCAATTATTTGACATTAAACATGAATTTATTCTTCATCCTGTAGTACAGTCTTTTCATGTATCATTTTTACTAAGGGAATGTGTTTCCCACAAACAGATTTTCTATAATCTACAATACATACATGGAAGACAAAAAATATTTTAAAAAACTGGAGTTTTGTAATTTGTAAGTCATTTCTGAGCTTTTGCTGACCTTGCCAGATAGAGGCAGAATACTTTATTTAAAAGCTGAGGGAAACAGCCAGTAACACAAATTCAGTGGTAATTAATAGTACTGTTTCTATAGTGTAAGCTAATCAGCCTCAATAAATAAACATTGAAATATATTTAATGAACACTTCTTATATGCACTGGCATGGTACAAAATGCTGTTTAGGAACAGAAAGTATCAAACCGCCCTGTCCTCAAGAAGGATATAATCTCATAGATTTTAGTTTATCCCTCATTCACCTTAACTGGCAGACAGCAGAAATAATGGGCTTTGCTCCCTTGGGAGAAAGACTTGACCTTGGCCTCTTATTCAGAAGGCAAGGACTGTAGAAAGCTCAGAGAATGAGAAGAGAGAATAGACCCAATCAAGTCAAGTCGCAAGTTGCTGTCTAGATGGAATGACTGGCCTGCTAACATTTTCCCCTTAGAACCTAGGGTGATGACCAGTAGACTCCCTTGTAGCTGCCTGCGGTATAGAAGAGCAGCTAGGAGTTGGTGCTTTCTTTTCCACAGCTGTCTCCTTGGGACTGAAAGAAACAACATTATGTAACAATTAATTTAATAAGAAGTATTACCTTCAGTTCATGGCACTCCCATCAAAGATGAATTAAAAGCCAAGATTTTCCATTTTTATACTAAGCCAGATTCTACTAGTCATCAGCAATCCACTCTCATTCTCTTCTATCAGCCAGCAAAACTCCCTCAGCTTTGAGGAATTTCCTAGTACAGATTTCACCTTTCCTCTCTGGTCATAGCTAAAAGGAGTTCTCTACTCCTTGATAGTGTCATTTATTATTTAAGCCATTAAATGCCTGTACTGAAAACTTATTCTCTGCAGAAGGTGAAACTGGAGATCTCTAGAGGCTAGGGGGATTAAGTGAACATTTGGATATTAGATGCTGAGGCTCCCAAATGTTTGTACCAACTCAGTTCCCAGATTCCAGCAGCCAGACCTTCAGCTTCCAAGGAAGAGATTAGAAGGTCCATCTGTGTGAAACCTGATTAACCTCTTGCCAAGAGGAAAGACCTGAAGATATTGACATGGGAGGTTCCCACCTATTAGCCCAAACAAATCACACTCTAGGGACCTTTATAGCTGACAACCTCTCACCCAGTCATTCAGAGTTTCCAATCAGCATTTTATTGTCCTGTTCTCAAATATTAGCAGACAACCAAGGATTATCAGACATTTGAGGGAAGGCTGTATCATGTGAGACATTTAGATCGTTTAGAATTGAAAACCGGAGAGTATAAGTGGGGAAAAAAATGGATAAAAGCTTTGGAAGAGAAAATTAAGGAAATTTGTTAGAAAGTAGAGAGGACCAGTCCAAAATCCAAATAATAATGGCTCTAAAAACAGAGATAAGAGGGGGAAATGATGAAAGTCATCAGTGAAATAATCTAAGAAAAATCCCCAGAACTGAAGTACATGAGTTACCAAATTATATGAGTTCACCAAGTGCTCACCAAAATGGATAAAAATAGATCTATACCGAAGCATGTCATCAGGAGATTTGAACATACAGCAGCCAAATATAAGACCTTCAAGCTTCCAAAGAGAACACAAAACAGGGCATCCATCAGTCAACAACACTAGAAGTTGGAGAGCCCTGGATCAAAGCCTTCAAACATTCTGAAGAGAAAAACACTAAATGAAGTAATGATTTGGAAGTATTTTTTAAAATACCTGTATATGTAATATTTTAAAAGCAAATAGTACTTTTCTCTGGTCAATGTGACTTTATCAATGTGAATAATTCCGTATGACTTACGGATAGAGATACACCCAACTGAGTCCCAGATAGAACACACAGTGGCATCACCTGTATCTACTACATACACATACAGTTCTTGTTCTCTATTTTCTCAGCATTGCCAAAGAATTTTTAAAATACTATTAAACTTTGGCAAGAAAATAATCCTCTTATTTAATTATTATATTCTCTTTTGACTAATCAAATTTAGCATCATTTTTCTTGGAATTTAGTCTCAACTATTCACTGCAATGAGATAAGCATTTTGGTTTTATTTTGGCCACAACACATGCTTTCAGTTTCCTAGTTCTCCAACTAGGGATCAAACCTGGGTTCTCTGCAGTGGAATTGCAGAGTCCTAACCACTGGACTGCCAGGGAATTCCCAGTATTTTTTAATATATCAAAATTTAAAATATTTTTTTACCAGATTTTAAAATATCTTTCTCATGTATTTTAAAGAGACAGCTGCCTAGGAACTAAACCAACTAGTAGAACCATCTTGGAAAAGCTGACAAACAGCTTTTCAGACTACTGATTTTGCTTCATCCATTTAATCTGTCCTTTATTACTAGGAAATTGACATAAAACCTATGCCCCACCATTTCTAACTCAGAAATATTCCTCTTTTTCCATTCTCCTCACTGATGTCCTATTTCAGGTCCTCATATCCCTTGCCTGGACTAGTCTCCCAATGGTCCACATGCCTTTCTGCTGTTCCACCACCCTACCTGTATATGCATGTGTGTGTGTGTGTGTGTGTGTGTGTGTGTGTTCCACATGCCTTTCTGCTGTTCCACCACCCTGCCTGTATATGCATGTGTGTGTGTGTGTGTGTGTGTGTGTGTGTGTGCATGCGTGCACACACACTCATTTGCTCAGTTTTGTCTGATTTTGCAACCCCATGGACTGTCCCCACCAGGCTCCTCTGTCTTTGGAATTTCCCAGGCAAGAATAGTGGAGTGGGTTGCATTTACTCTTCCACAGGATCTTCCCCACCCAGGGATCGAACCCACATCTCCAGTGTCTCCTGTATTGGCAGGAAGATTCTTTACCACTGAGCTACCTGGGAAGCTGTGCTATACAGTAGGTTCTTATTAATTATCTGTTTTATATAGAGTATTGTGTATATGTCAATCCCAGTCTCCTAATTTATCCCTCCTGCCCCTTTTCCCCTTGGTAACCATAAATTTGTTTTCCACATCTGTGACTCTATTTCTGTTTTGTAAATAGGTTCATTTGTACCATTTCTTAGATTCCACATGTAAGTAATATCGTATGTTTATCTTTCTCTGTCTGACTTAATTCAGTCAGTATGACAAGATCTAGATCCATCTCTGTTCTGTCTTTTATCTTGTTATCCATTTTGGAGATAATTAATCCTTAATCTGTGAGTGTAATTGTACATCTCTCTAAATAGATAAGCTGACTTCTATTATACCATTATGAGCATGCGTGTCAGGAGCTACCATACCTTAAAAAGACACTCAGTATCAGAAGCCTCCATAAAGGAAGAAATTGGGCTTAAATACATGAACAGACAGAGGCAAGTCTGAGATTTTCATAGGAGTAAGAAAACTTTCTTGATTTCCTCGATTCTTGTGACTTGACCTCTCTTACTTACTCCTGAGAAGAAGCAGATAGATATAACTTAGAAAAGTGTTCTCAAAGTGTGGTCCTTGGCCCAGTAGTATGACTATCACCTGGTAGCCAATTAGAAATCCAAGTTCTTGGGCTGCATCCTCAACCTACTCTGGGTACAGCTCCATCTCAGAAACTCTGAGGGTGGGGCTTATTGGCGGTTTATCACTAAGTCATGTCTGACTCTTTTGTGACCCTGTGGACTGTAATCCACCAGGCTCCTCTGTCCATGGGATTTATCGGGCAAAAATATTGGAGTGGGTTGCCATTTCCTTCTCCAGGAGATCTTCTCAACCCAGGGATCAAACCCGCATCTCCTGCATTGGCAGGCAGATTCTTTACCACCGAGTCACCTAGGAAGCTCAAGGGTGGGGCTAGCAACCTGATTTTTAACAAGTCCTGCCTGTGATTCTGATGCATAATAAAGTTTGAGAAACAGTGCCTTAGTAGGATGTCCCTATGGGACCATAATGCCTCAGAATAATAAAATTGAACATGAAATGGGCTGCTAGAGTATAGTTACCTTGAATAGATAATAACCACTGGAGAAATGTAGTGAATAAGGTAAAGCAATGCTGAAAGGAATAAAGTACATATAAATTAACCATTTTTGCTGCTGTTGCTGCTAAGTCGCTTCAGTTGTGGCTGACTCTGTGCGACCCCATAGACGGCAGCCCACCAGGCTCCTCCGTCCCTGGGATTCTCCAGGCAAGAACACTGGAGTGGGTTGCCGTTTCCTTCTCCAATGCGTGAAAGTGAAAAGTGAAAGTGAAGTCATTCCGTCATGTCCGACTCTCAGCGACCCCATGGACTGCAGCCTACCAGGCTTCGCCGCCCATGGGATTTTATGGCTGCTAAAAGCAAAAGTTTTTCCTAGTAAAAAGTACAGAAAAACGATGCTAGGTGACACCAAGTTCAGCTCTCATCACATGTGGATCTTATAAGTCTTTTCTTATAATCATTGGTATCTTTGACCATTTCAACCTGTTACAATTTATTGTTTAACATTTATGAAAAATCAGGAGACTACATGGTCAATATTCAAGCTCTTAGGTGCATATTCTCAGTTTCAGCTAGGAGCTCTTCAGGAGTAAAGGGTGTATTTTCTTTTCTTTTCCTTTTTTTCATATTTATTTTTATTTATCTATTTGACTGCACCAGGTCTTAGTTGCAGCACCTGGGATCTTCGATCTTTAGTTGCAGCATGAGGGATCTAGTTCCCTGACCAGAGATCTAACCCTGGCCCCCTACATTGGAAGCACAGTCTTAGCCACTGGACCACTAGGGAAATCCCCTGTATTTTCTTTTTCTTATTAATATCTATATCTGTTCTATAACCCCAATAATCCCTCACTAACTGTTTAATTAATTAAATGAGAAATTGTGTTTTCAGTGAAAGTTGCCTTGTCTTGAGTTCATTCCCTTGGGTGATTTGATAAAATGAACTGACTTGGATGGGATGGTTTAGATTGCACTTAATTATCCACACTTTCACTTGAGAGGAGTTAGGAAACAATTGTTCTCATATACTGTGAAAATATTTTATTTTGGGACCATCTGTTGAATTTCTAATTTCACTGCACCAGCATTTTTATGCAATTACACATTAAGTTTTGGTGATTGGCACATTCTTCTCTAAATCCAAAATATCTTACTACAGTTTTCCCTGTTTCATTTGCATTAAAAGCCTGCAGGATTTTTCTTTATTGTTTCCAATCTTTAAACATATCACCTTAAGCTTTCAAATTATATTCAGTAACTTGACAAAAGGATGCCACTGAATATTTTAAGTATCTCTTTCTTCTGGGATTGCGAATGAAACCTGAGGAAAATACTAGATGGGACTGACTCATCCTTTTCCAGGTCTTTGGCTACCCTCTTTTACTCTGTTTCTGATGGTCTGATGGTGTTCCATTTTAATTTCACTCTATTTTTTACACAGTGTGCTTGATGGGATTAAAACTGTCAAAGATAAAAATTCGTTGCTTTTTGAATCACTAAGGTTGCATTTAGGCCGTGGCTATGAGTTAATCTAGGATTAAAGAAAGTGAAAATGAAAGCATTAATAATCATCTAGAATATACTTCCATTTCCTTCACGAACTTTTTTTTTATTTGAACAAGCTGTTTAGAATTTTATTTCTCTTCTAGCCCAAGAATGCAGTTTTCTTAGAAATACAGCTTCATTACACTCATTTGTTGAATCAAAAGTACTCGGGTTTGTTTTACTGATGAGCTCTGTAAGAATGGAAGCACTAATCTGTAAGAAAAAAAAAAATCTCTAACTTGGCTCTCCCAAAGTACTCCTGTATTGACTTGTGTGACTGTCAGTCACAGTTGAATGAAGCTCAGAATACTAATGAGATCAAAATCATAGTCTTATCCCCAAAGGATCTGTTAACTTCTCTCAGAGAAGCAGGGGTCTCTTCACTACAGATCAGTCTTCTATTCCTGACTATCTCAAAAAGTATTGGTCCCTGAAGGACAGAGCACAAGAATGCAGCTGACCCATCAATAATGCCATCTGTGTGTTGCCTTTTTTTTTTTTTGCTCTGTCTATGGAATTGAACTGATTTAGTGATAGGTACACATAGAAATTAAAGAAAAGAATTATTTAAAACATTAAGGTGACTGAGTAATTGGTAAGAGTGTGGAGACTGGGGAAAGACAGAATTACTGGGAACTAATTCTCTGCACTAACATTACAAATTTAAAATCGAGATTATACCCCCAAAACAATTTTAAAACTTAATTATTTATTTCAAACACATACAAAAGTAGAAAGAATGGTATAATGAATGCCCTTGAACCTATCACCTTGCTTCAACAGTTATTCAAGCATCCATACCTCCATATTAATTTAAAGCAAACATCAAATTATTTCATCCACAAATAGTTCAGCACTTATATCTAAATAGGATGCTTCTAAAAATTATGACACTATCATTATCACATCTACAATGTTTATAAAAATGTTTTAATATCACATATTCAGAAAGTAACTGAATATAGATGCATACTTGAGTAACACTGCAATTAACATGGGGATGTAGATATCTCTTGAAGACAATGGTTTCAAATCAGATTTCCCCAAGTTGTTTCACAGATGTTTTTTCATTACAGTTGATTTGTTTAAATTGGGATCCAAAAAAATCCACACAGTGAATTGTCTGATATGTAAGTCTGTTAATCCATGGCTTCTCCCTCCTCTTCCAATTGATTTGTTGAAGCAAAACTGTGTTCTTTGTCCTGTAGGATTTCCCATAGTCTGGGGTTCCTGATTGTAACTCTCCTGGTGTCATTTGATATGCTCCTTTATCACCTCTATTTTCTGTAAATTATTGTTTATATATATATATGTACATATATGTGTATATACATATATGTATATATGTGTGATACATATCCATGTGTGTATACATATATGTATGTGTGTATACATGTGTACATATTTATACATATGTGTATGCATATATACATATATGTATGTACGTGTGTGTGTGTGTGTATACATATCAATTCAGTTCAGTTGCTCAGTCGTGTCCGACTCTTTGCGACCCCATGAACCGCAGCACGCCGGGCCTCCCTGTCCATCACCAACTCCCTGAGTCCACCCAAACCCATGTCCATCGAGTTGGTGATGCCATCCAGCCATCTCATCCTCTGTCATCCCCTTCTCCTCCTGCCCTCAATCTTTCCCAGCATCAGGGTCTTTTCCAATGAGTCAGCTCTTTGCATCAGGTGGCCAAAGTATTGGAGTTTCAGCTTCAACATCAGTCCTTCCAATGAACACCCAGGACTGATCTCCTTTAGGATAGACTGGTTGGATCTCCTTGCAGTCCAAGGAACTCTCAAGAGTCTTCTCCAACACCACAGTTCAAAAGCATCAATTCTTCGGTGCTCACCTTTCTTTATAGTCCACCTCTCATATCCATACATAACTACTGAAAAAACCATAGCCTTGACTAGACGGACCTTTGTTGGCAAAGGAATGTCTCTGCTTTTTAATATGCTGTCTAGGTTGGTCATAACTTTCCTTCCAAGGAGTAAGAGTCTTTTAATTTCATTGCTGCAGTCACCATCTGCAGTGATTTTGGAGCCCAGAAAAATAAAGTCAGCCACTGTTTCCATTGTTTCCCCATCTATCTGCCATGAAGTGATGGGACCAGATGCTACGATCTTAGTTTTCTGAATGTTGAGCTTTAAGCCAACTTTTTCACTCTCCTCTTTCACTTTCATCAAGAGGCCCTTAAGTTCTTCTTCATTTTCTGCCATAAGGGTGGTGTCATGTGCATATCTGAGGTTATCGATATTTCTCCCAGCAATCTTGAGTCTAGCTTGTGCTTCATCCAGCCCGGCGTTTCTCATGATGTACTCTGCATATAAGTTAAATAAGCAGGGTGACAATATACAGCCTTGACGTACTCCTTTTCCTATTTGGAACCAGTCTGTTGTTCCATGCCCAGTTCTAACTGTTGCTTCTTGACCTGCATACAGGTTTCTCAAGAGGCAGGTCAGGTGGTTTGGTATTCCCATCTCTTTCAGGATTTTCCACAGCTTATCGTGATCCACACAGTCAAAGGCTTTGGCATAGTCAATAAAGCAGAAATAGATGTTTTTCTGGTACTCTCGTGCTTTTTCGATGATCCATCGGATGTTGGCAATTTGATCTCTGGTTCCTCTGCCTTTTCTAAATCCAGCTTGAACATCTGGAAGTTCATGGTTCACGTATTGCTGAAGCCTGGCTTGGAGAATTTTGAGCATTACTTTACTAGTGTGTGAGATGAGTGCAATAGTGCAGTAGTTTGAGCATTCTTTGGCATTGCCTTTCTTTGGCATTGGAATGAAAACTGACCTTTTCCAGTCCTGTGGCCACCGCTGAGTTTTCCATATTTGCTGGCATATTGAGTGCAGCACTTTCACAGCTCATCTTTGAGGATTTGAAATAGCTCAACTGGAATTCCATCACCCCCACTAGCTTTGTTCGTAGTGATGCTTTCCAAGGCCCACTTGACTTCACATTCCAGGATATCTGGCTCTAGGTGAGTGATCACACCATCGTGATTATCTGGGTCGTGAAGATCTTTTTTGTACAATTCTTCTGTGCATTGATCAAATTCTAGTTTGATTTTTGGCAAGAATGTTCTGTATGTGATATTATATACCTAAGGCAAGTAATTTCTGCTTGTTTTTTTGTTAAGTTAGCCATCATTGATAATCATTTTCTAGTTGCATCATTTCATTATGGTCTACAATATGATGATATTCTATCCTATCTGTATCTAGTACTAGCTGGAATGCTCTGTAAAAAGAAACTTCTTCTTATCAACTATTAGGTTAAAATCTGTGTATGAGACGTGACATAGGTGCTTGATTTATTCTCTTTATTTATCAGTTTTCAAAATAAGTTGGTTCCTTAGCATTTTCCAAGGGCACCAATAGAGTTTTTTTCTAGAGTGTCAATCTGAACTAATAGACTGAAACCCATATCATTACAGTTATCCTGATTAATATTCAGATGGTCTCTTCTTTGACCAATGGGAGCATCTTCAAGTTGACTCCTGAGTCCTTTTTGATATGACCCAGAAATCTCTGACACTTACCTTTGACAAGATGACAAGGTGTTCCAGGACCACCATGTAATTTCCTGCTCCAGTCCCAAATTCAGCCCTTTTTCCAAGGAGCTCTGGAAAAGATTTGTAGTGGTTGCATCCTATGCATATACCATTATTTATTTAACCAGTCCACTATTGGGGAGGAAGAGGCTTTGAGTAGTTTCTAACTTCTCTATTATAAATTAACTACTTAGCCATTTTGTACTTAAATGATTTTTTCTTTTTTTAAATTTAAGAAAGGTTAGACAATTGGCCCATTTATGGCCTGGCATGTAAACCAGGGTATATCATTCACCTATTAAAGTCATCTGTAATAGGGGACAGTTAGTTAGTTAATTAAAAGGTGACAGCAAGATAAAACCTGTGGTGGGAGGGAGACTATGGATATTTATTTAGTCTCTAACACTCATCAGTCCTTAAGGATATTACCTTGGAAACTGAAGTCCTTCTCCTAGTCTCTAGATATTTCACTACCAGCCAAGAGGATAAGACTTTGTGGGAATATGATAAATGGAAGATTTTTACTGATAAACTGTATTGGAAGTGGCCCACTGATAACTATGCAAAAGGTTTTGGAACGAAATTTACAATCTCTCAACCACCCAAAATTCCTCACTTGGCTGACTGGAAATATTTTGATATACTAAATGTTAAAGTGAATTAAACTATCTTCCAAATAAATGCAATTAGTATCTGCAATGCAGGAGATCCAGGTTCGATCCTTGGATCAGGAAGATTCCCCTGGAGAAGGGAATGGCTACCCATTCCAGTATTCTTTCCTAGAGAATCCCGCAGATAGAGCAGAGAATCCCTTTCCTACAATCCATGGGATCACAAAGAGTTGGACACAAGTGAGCAACTAACATACAAAAGTAAAGTTTCCTTTACGTTTTGAATGTGATACAACCTGCCTTTTTCCCAAACAGTTTTTTAAAGTTTTATTTACTTATTTATTCATTTTGGCTGTGGTGGGTTGCTGCACGGGCTTTTCTCTAGTTGTGATGCCCGGGGTTCTTATGGTGATGACTTCTCTTGTTGCAGAGCGCTGACTCTAGGGCATAGCGGCTTCAGTAGTTGTGGCACAAGGGCTTAGCTGCTCTGTGGGATGTGGGATCTTCCTAGACCAGGGATCAAAGAGGTGTCCCTTGCATTGCCAGGAGGATTCTTAACCACCAAACCACAAGGGAAGCCCCCCAAACTGAATGTTTGAAAGCTACTTTTCTAAAACTCCTGGGTATAGGCTGCAACCCTTTTCTTTAGGAAGAAAATTAAAGTAGCTGTGTCCAGAGGGAGGCTAACAGTGACTATTTTCGCTTATTTCCTGTTTACTTAGTTCATGTGGTCAGGTTCTATGGGATAAAGGTGATATTGGTAAAAATTCATTAAATTAGTTAGTTCAAGGGTATATTTAAAAATTAACTCATCCTACAGAATAGTTTTCATTTAGGGTTAACAGAATCTTCACCCTTCATTTTATTAGGGGACCTCAGGCGTTAAACACTTTTTGGACTTAAAACTGTGTAGAGTTTCCATGTTCTGATTTCAACACTTACAATCTATCATGTAAAATAGAAAACTGGTATGAATGCTTTCCTGTAGACTGTTTTTGTTCATTTCCATTTATTGTGGAGAGAGGATTTTTGGGTGAGTATGATTGCCAGATAAAATACTGCATACCCAATTAAATTTGAATTTCAGATACACAAGTAATAATTTTTAGTATAAGTATGTCCCAAATATTTCATGGGACATATTCATTCTAAAAATGATTTGTTCTTGATCTAAAATTCAAATTTAATTGGGCATCCTGCATTAAATCTGGCAACCCTATAGATTAATTAAGCCTAATGGTCACTGATCTTTGAAAATTAAAAAGAACAACATGTTGTATAATGTAAAGCAACACTTCGAAAACTTTGAAGTTCATACCAATTACCTCAACAACTTACTAAAAAGCAAATCTTGATTCTGAAGATCTGGAATAAGATCTGAAATTCCTTATTTTTAAACTCCTGCTTGATGCTGATACTGCTTCTCCATAAGCCACCATCTGTTCAAGATTGTGATGGACATGTATTTTTTTGTTTGTTTTTGTTGGGTTGGTTGTGTTTTTGTCTTGTCTACTCACGGCCATGCAGGTGCTTCTCATTGGCTGAAGACAGCCCGTGAACCTGAATCTAGGGTGGAAAGGAGGACAGTAAAATATTTGACAACTTCTACCAGTTTACTAGTAACACAAAGAAGAAGCTTCCCTGGTGGTTCAGTGGTAAAGAATCCTCCTGCCAATGTAGGAGACGTGGGTTCCATCCCTGGGTTGGAAAGAATCCCTGGGTTTGGAAGAATCCCTAGAAACGGAAACAGCAACTCGCTCCAGTATTCTTGCCTGGGAAATCCCATGAACAGAGGAGATTGATGGGCAGCAGTCCATGGGATCGCAAAAGAGCTGGAAACAACTGAGCAACTAACCAACAATGACACAAAGAAGCAAGGATAGCAGTCAGTTCTATCTCTTGCAACATTACAGTTGCCAAGTTAAGTTCCCAGGGCAGTGATGGTGGCAGAGAAAGGGGGCAGAGTCCAGCATGCCAAGCAGCATCAGTAATAGCAATCTTCTCCCTGGGGTGTTTCTGCAGTATGATTTAGGGCAGTTCTGGGCTGGTTTTCAACCCTCATAATGATTCCGTAAGTTGTGTGCTTTTCTATTGAATCATTTGATTTTTGTTGCTTGAAACTAAGAACCCCGATGAAGCCAAGGCATCCATCAGAAGCTAGCTAGGGGCACAACCCATCACCTGGCAGTTCGTGTATGGATGTCACCTAGGTCACCACTCAGGATGATCTCTGCTTCACAGGATGAGGACAAGTCTGAGACAGGTGTAACCTCTACTCAGTGGAATGATGTCTGTTTTCTGTCGTACATCTCTGCCTCCTCTGTCAATGAGTTTTCTGACAAGGACCAATCTTGGCTTGATAGGACTAGATTTATATGCTAACCCTGATTAACTAGATAAATGGATGTTTCATAAAAATTAAAATCACACATCCATAATTATTTGTCATAGTTTTTTCTGTTATATAGTGAGTTTCTAAGAGGCCTATATCTAATTGAACTGTTTGTTTACAAAGGTAGCACAGTGCTTATACATAGTAACTGCTCAAGATAATAAGATAAACACTGATACACATCTTATATTGTTGTTGAAAGGATTAAATGAATCCATCAGACTCTTGCTCCTCCAAGTGTGGTCTCAGCATCACCTGGGAGCTGGTTAGAAATGCAGTCTTGGGTCCCATCTCAGATTTAGAATCTGCAATTTCATAAGATCCTAGGGTGATTCATTTTTTTCATTTAAGTATGTAAATACTGCTGTAGACTGTACCTTCAGTGAGGACAGATATGTGTGGCATATAGTAAGTACTCAGTACTATTTTTTGTATGAGTAAATGAAAGGTGATACATATTAAAGCATTTTGTAAATGGTTTTGAGGTCTATATCACAGGATTGCCAAAGAACAGAAGTATGGTTTTTTTGGCTTCACTAAAATCTTCTAGAGAAATAGTTTGAACTGACACTTTCTAATGCCAGTTTATATACCGAAGCAAGTATATTTATTTTTTGTACAGTTGAGTGACAATTCCATGAAGAAACCCAGTTTTAGATTAAAAAAATAGTAGTCCCTTAACTGAAATGGACTTTATAGTGAGTTTATTAGCATGACAGCTAATTATAGAACTTCTTCTGAAGACTGACAAAGAAAATTTATTGCAGTTCTATTTCCTATGAGATAACACCTTGATCAAGAGCTAAGATGCTAATGTCAGACTTTAAGAGACAGGATTGGTAGATGTATAGTTAATGTCAACCTCTAACAAAGAAAACTCATCTAGTTTCTCACTTAACATCTATATGAAATGCTTTATTCATTTAATCATTCTTCAAATCATCAAACATTTATCAAATCTGTCACTATTTGACAAGTGCTGTGCAAGGACTTTCTGATGGATTACCAGGTACAATATTCTTAAGGAGTTCCATATCAATACAATGATGATAACTTTTTAACACATAGGCTAACAAAAGACTTTTGTGATTTATGAATTCATGAGCGTTAAAGTCTTAAAGTGTTCTAGAAATGAAACCACATTAGTTTATATTTAACAAATTTATTGAAAAGGGTAAAATTATTATTTTCCAAGTAACTTCAGCATATAGCCTTCTGTATGGCTAAGACATATAGAATTGTTTTTAATTAGGGTTTCTCTAAAGAATATGACAGGGATGTCCTGTGGTTTTTTTTTTCATTTGCTTCTCCAGATCCATTTTTCCAGTTTTCATCCTATTTGCTTTGCTCTATATTGGAGGCTGACCTCTATAGATTCTACTATCCAAGCCCTCTAGCTTCTGGTTGAGTTTGGCCAATGGGAAAGATTAGGAGAAAAAGAGGACAGTGCTTTATTTCCCATTCCTTTGCTGGGCCACATTTGGCAGTGGCTGTATTTCTCTATTTATAGTCACAGCTTTTATCAGGCATCCCCTTCCAAACTACAGCTCTTACTGGGTTCCATTAAAAAGCTACCTTCCCTGGCTCCTTCAGGCTTAAGTCTTCTCATTGTTACCAGTCCTTAATTTCTTTACCATTATTAGTTGGTTCCCTTAACCCTTCCCACTATATACTTACCTCTGTAAATTGTCTCTTTATTAAGCTCTTTTTACCCTTTGAGTGTGCCATCTTCAGTGTTAGGAGAGGAGGCAATCAATCAGCCAGTATCTAAGGTCTGCCTGCTGGGCTGGCACTGTTAAGACATATAATACATGATCCTGCTCCTGAGGCACTTACAGCCCAGTGAAGAAGATAAAACCAACACATGTGAAGCAATTAGGAAACAGTACACATTGGTATCCGAGAGACATTTGGTTTTTTGCCACTCAGCATCAATTCACTCTTCTGATAACCACACCCTGATTTTCCTCTTCTATCACTCTCAGCCAGTGTCTTCTAGGTGGAGTGGACTCCACTTTCAACAACACGAGTAATCATTCCTCTGGCCACATGTCCTAATCAAAGCCAATAAAATATAAGGAGATTATTGCTGGCGCTTCTGGGAAAGAGGTATGCACTCTTCCACTGAGATTGCTAACAGTAAGGATTATGTGAACTGGAGCTGCCAGGAACCACCATATGGAGCCTGAGAAAGAAGCCAACACAGAATGCAGAGCCAAGAGATGAAGCAGAATAGAATTCTAATGACATTGCTTAAGCCCTTGGATCAAGCTATGCCTTAAGCTAAATATATCACTACTTCTTTAGTTATATGAGCCAATAGCCAAAATATTCTTTTTTTTTTGCATAAGTCAGTTTGAGTTGTATTTTTTTATTTTGTCACCTGCAACTAAAATAGTTCTAACAATTCATAAATTGGTACTCGGAGTGGGAATTAGTAACAGAAAGATCTTAAACTGTTGAGTCAGTTGATTCAGAGGAGGCTCCATCTATACTGGGCTGGGAATTCAAGAGCAAAGTAGTAGGTTAAACTGGCACCTGTTGTATACTAGGATTCAGAAAATGTGCCTATCAAGTATGAAACACAAAAGGACCAGATACTAGAGTATATCAACTCTTACGTGCTGGTTTTTAGTTAGATTCTATGAGAAAGACTCAAGTTTAAAGTTGAGCTTTATTTATCTAAAGCAGAGAGGAAATAATACTGCTTTGTTATAAATGATCTTTTTTTTTTTTTGGCTGTACCACACAGCATTCAGGATCTTAGTTTCCTGACCATAGCTTGCCAAGCTCCTCTGTCCATGGGATTCTCCAGTCAAGAATACTGGAATGGGTTGCCATGCCCTCCTCCAGGGGATCTTCCCATCCCAAGGATCAAACCCATGTCTCCTATGTCTCCTGCATTGGCAAGTGGTTTTTTACCACTAACACCTTCCACTAAAGAAGCCTTCCACTAAGAAGGCTTACCACTAAAGCCTTCCCAACCCCTCACTGCCAGGGGAGTCCCTAAAGGATCATTTTTGCTTATAGGCTGCAATCAAATATGATGGAAACTTCAGTAATCTGGAGCCATTAAGGGTAGGAAAAGCCCCCAAAGACTGTTAATATCATTGAAAGCAAGAAATGGAAAAGACTGGAACTTGGGAGAAATCTGAACACTCCTAGGCCTCTCTCAAGCAATTCCTGCCTGCTTAGGAACATAATAATTATCACTCTGTTCCTCTACCACCACCATGCCATTCCACCCTTACATCCCCTTTCCCTCCTCCAGCCCCTTTACAAAACCAGTGGCTATTGTTTCAAATTGTTTACAGGGAGAAACCAAAATGGGAGAATACCAAGGCCTATTACCAAAAGATAAAAATAACCATATCAAAATCTAGATGCAAAAACTACAGTTTTAAATGATCTCTGACTTTGGAGTTTTTTTCTCCCATGGAATTGACCACATACAAATAGACTGGAAGATTACTAACAAGGGAAGGAGATTGCCTTGTGAAAGAAACCTAAGTCTAGAGAACAAAACCCAGGTTACTTACTGCTGTAAAGGTAAACATAAGCCTGAGTAGCTTAACGCAACAGATATTTATTTTGCACTTTTGTAGAGTGTAATATCAGTATTCCTGATTAGTGAGTGGTTTTCTACTAGGTCATTCAGTTACTCAGATTCCTTCCATCTCATGGCTCTCTTATGTATTCTTCAGGGTCTTAGAGTTCTTTCAGTGCAGCCTTAGGAGGATAAAGAGACCAGCGAAGGCTTCCCTGGTTCTGAACCACATTGTTAAGTGATTCAGATCACTTCTACTCATAGTCTAATGAGACAGACATAAGACTTTACCAAGATTAACAGGGAAGCTGGGACATGTAGCCTCTGGGTAAGAAGCAACTTCTAGCAACAACTCTACTTAACAGAAGAGCATCCGAGCTATTTGATGGTAATAACTAGTCATCTCTACCATAGCGAGTGATTTTTCACTCCTCACTGTAACAAGAAGCTGGATGCTAAAGAGGCATGGCCCCTAGAAGGATTATCCTTCCCATTGTCTATTACAGATATGGCATGGGAGAACAATGGATGAGAGATTCTCCAAGAGCAGAACATATGGCAGCCAGATGGGTTGATCAAAGAACTTTCTCTTCTCTCATGGTAGGAAGCCTTAGCTATTCCTGTCCAGGAAGATTTGATATATCCTATGAATTGGAGACCACAGTGTATTTGCCATAGCCCTTTCTCTAAATATGAGTTTTCATTTCAGGTGTTCGTTTCTTTTCTTGTCCTTACAAATTAAGTATTTTGTAGCGAATTTTATCATGTAGCCTTAGGTTGCTAGACCATGAAGAACTGTATGGCTACAAGCTAGAGAAATGCTTTATCCTGCTATTTTGGACTTGAAGTTATCATCAGTAACTAGATGATCTTTAGATCATTTCTCTTTGTGGAGGAAGTGAGTACATTTGTGGTGGTAAAAAAATATTGTTGAATTGAGTAGGCATAAACATTTTAAAAGGCATATGTAGAAGAGGAATGCTTGGGGACATCAACAGAAGAACAGGGATAAGTTGTATGTCTGCTGTTTCCATTACCAAGGACATACCCAGCCTTCCTCTGATAACCATACTCCCATTTTCCAAAGTGGAATCATCTTGTGCTATTCATGTGTTATTAATAGGCTGAACTTCTGGTATGGGCTTCTGATTCAGACCAGGACAATCTGTGTATCTTTTTCTCTGGGCAACAGTGGCTGGTTTAGGGATGGACACAACTTTCACTGGTAGTGAGGATAGTGTGAGCCTAGAGCTGCAGGCTGCTGATTCGTGAAGCTTGAGAATGAACCAATGACAGAGGAAATAGCCAATATTTCAGGGAGAACCCCAATCTTGATGACATAATTTGAACTCTTCATCCAAGCCATGTTTAACAAAACCATCTTGAACTTTTCAGTTACATGAACCAATAAATTTTCTTCCCTATTTAAGCCAATTTGAGTTGGACTTTATGTCACTTGCAACAGATCCTTACTGAATTAATACCAAGTTGTCTGAGGGTAGATACAAACACACACACACACACATATATTGGGTTGGCCAAAAAGTCCACTTGTGTTTTCCGTAAGATCTTTTTGGCCAATCTAAAACAAAGGAATAAGTGAATATGAATGTACTTGAGGGGCAGATCCAACTAAAATTGAAAGGGTAAGATTGAGGAGTGGTTTATAGCATAAGAGGGAACTAGACCGGAACAGAAAAAAATCAGTCAGAACAGTAAATTTAATGTACTAGAAAAATACAGCCATGAAATTATTGAAGCATGAAGAGATATGCCAAAAGTAAAGATTTAGAATGATTATTCTGGCATGTGATTGATGCAGAGCTGGAAGGAAGTCAGAAATACCATCTCCAACTGTTCTTTCTACTCTCTGCACAGTCTTCACACTAGTAACTCAAACTCACCTACTGTCTTGCCTCTGCATTTCTGCACTTGCTCTTGTCTCTGCGTAGAAAATTCTTCCCCAAGACTTTTGCTTGGCTTTCTCCCTCATTTCATTCAGAGCACTATTTAAACATGACTTCATCAAAGAGGTCCTTCTAGATCAACTTCGTTAAAATATAAACTCACTACTTCCGCCTGCATCCTTCTCAGTCCTTTGTCTTCACAGCACTGATCACTACATGACATTGTATCGTATATCTGTGTTTGTAAATTTACTGGCTGTCTCCCCACTGGAGGAAGTATAAGATTCCCGCGCGCAGGTACTTGTTTTATTCACTGATGTATCCTTGGTAAGTACAAAGAGTCTGGCACATAGAAAGTCCCCGGTTAAAGATTGTTTGATGATGAGCGAATGAATGAAATGCAGTAAATGAGATGGGGAAGGGGGGAATCACAAGAGGGCTGCGCTACTCTCTTAAATTCCTAGAACATTCCTATGATTTCAGCCAAAAATTCTGCTTCAAGTTCGCACTTTTGCTCCACCTCCGCAAGGAAAAGAGAATTAGGGAAGTTTACGACTGCTAAAGCGAGGGCTTAAGATATTCTTCTTTCCCAGAGGATTCTGGTAAGAATGTTGCTTTCTCCAGAGTTACTGCGTTAAGAAGACATATCTCCAGTCCCAGACTGGATAGGGTTCTTTCACCATCTCAGCTCCAAGGAGAGCTCTGAGAGAAACACGAAGTGGTGGTGGCTAAAAGTCTCAAAGCTTCCAAAATAGTTTCTCTTCCCAGGGATCGGCAACCAGGTGAACTTCAGAACGATGATCTCTTGGAGAGGGCGGGAGCCCCATGCCAGGCGGAAAAGCGGACGGGGGGCACAATCTTCACTGATGCTTCGCTACCACTCAGCTTTCTGGCGCGGCCTGCACAGAACCAGGAACGCCGACACTTCAAGGCAAAGTGGTGCTTTCAGCAACTTTCCCTCCCAGGCGGCTTCTACCCAGCCGCCCCTCCCACCGCAGGCTCAGCCTCTGATTTCCGCTGATCCCGGCTGGAGGGAGCCCGGAATCCAATTACTCTTCCCGAGGGAGCGCAATCCACCCATCCGATGGCGAAGAGGGGGCGGGGGTCGAGGAGCCTTGGAAGCCGCCCCTCCTCTGCCGCGCGGGCCTCTGGGCCCCGGCAGCCCCGGGCGGGGCAAGCAGAGCTTTGGAGGGGCGCGCGGCACCGCCGCTGGGACTATTTGTCCTTCCGCGCGGGGCGCTGCGGCCGGGCGCCGACGTCGACCCGGCTGAGTGGCAGGAGATTAGCCAAAGGTTTCCCCCGACGCGCACCCCCGGCCAATCGGCGCCGCGCGGGCGGTGCTCGGGGGCCGCGCACACGCACATTCCAGAATCCACGCCTCACACGAACACTCTCAGCCCCGCGTCCGCTCCGCTGTCCGCCCCGCCCTCCCGGCCGCTAGCGCGCGGCTCCTGGGGCCTTCTCCAAGTCCGGGCCCGGACTCTGCTTTCTGGGCCCCTCGGTACTGTTCTCCAAAGTGAAAGTGAAATGAGGAAGGACGCCCGATGGGCTGTAGGAGAAGCGTAATTAGCATCTGTGTCAAGGTTCAAGCTAAGCCTCCACCACTCTCAAGACTCGCTTAACAGACTTTGAGTGAAGCTACAGAGACTGTGGTTGAGGAGGAAGAAAGGACAGCTCTCTTGATGCTTTAGAGATTGGGTGGAGAACTCTTCCCATATCCTTGCGTATTCTCTACTCGGAGGATGTTCAACTGCTGGATTTCTCATTGATTCTTAGTTGTGGTCAGAACACTTGATACATCCTCTCTCCCTCCGGAGGGGTGAGGGGGGAACAACATCTCCTGCACACAATTGTCATACCCATGAAGCCACAACTGACATACACGCTGGAAGGAGACAGTGCTGTGTGGTGCCTTGTTTTCTCTTTTGAATTACATCCTCCTGAGACGGTGGCTGACCCTAGGCCCATGGCGTTCATGGATGTGATTGACATGCGTGATTAGCGGACTAGTGAGAGAGAACCAGGGAAATTACTGTCAAAACAATTACATACAGGGACATCAGAACAATGACTTGAGAGCCCCCAGGGACTTAGAGACCATCCTAGCGCTGCCACGATGCCCTCTGGGACCATAGCCAAGTCCCATCATCTCTTTGTGTCTTCCTTTCTTCCTGGTAAGTTAAATAAAACTATTGTTACTACTCCCAATCTCAAAGTTTAAAAATAAACTTGAATAAGGAGGTGAAAATATTGAACATTTCGTTTTGCAGGGGGAAGGTGGTGGTCCTGGTTGAACGACCACTCTGGACGGAAGAGTCTGTAAAAGGAAACCATTTGATCTTCAGCTGACCACCTGGTCATTTAAGTTAAATTTAATTACGCATATATTGACACTAACTCTAGTTGTGGAGTTCTAAGCTTGGTGCTGTGTGGTCCTCATAAGAGTTATGCACATTTATTGAAAAATTAAAAAAAAAAACAAACCATGTATAAGTGGACCTATGCAGTTCGAACCTGTTGTTCAAGAGTCCATGCTAAATCCTGCATTCCAGATCTTATCCCGTGCCTGTGCCAGTTCCCATCATTAATCTTGACCATTTTTATTCTGTAATTTCTGCTCAAGAGCCACAAAGCATTGTTAGAGATTGGTACAGAATGGTGCTATGCTTGGAGCTCCCCACTTGAGCCTAAGCTGTGGCTTGGGGTTCAGACATGTGTGCATATGTCTGTGGAATTATGGGGCAAGTCGCCAGAAGCCTGTTGACTGGAGTGAATGAAGAGCTTCCTGAGACAGAACATGTCCTCAGGGAAAGACTCAAACCCAGTGAGCTTGAGCCAAAAACAGAGACTAAGTCTTGAGAAGAGAGAGGTCCCTTTGCATCCAATCCTGTGTCTCCTGGCCCTTGTCTGAGTCCAGTAAGAGTGGGGAAGGGAGAAAAAGATGGAGTCTATGGGTAAAAGCTGAAGTATCTTTCAGATTTTTCAAGTCCTACATTTCTCATTCATAATATGCACTCTCACCTTTACTAGAAAAGTCAAGCTATCAACGAAAGTGCAAGCATAGAAAACCAGACTAGAGGTGACTTTTGAAAAATAAGGAATTTATTATCCTATGAAATAAGAAGTTTGGAAAAAGTTGGTGTATTTATTGGTTAATTGAGTAACTCAAGTATGTCACCAGGCTTCCCTCACAGCTAGTTGGTAAAGAATCCACCTGCAATGCAGGAGACCCCGGTTCGATTCCTGGGTCAGGAAGATCCACTGGAGTTGGGTTAGGTTACTCACTCCAGTATTCTTGGGCTTCTCTTGTGATTCAACTGGTAAAGAATCTACCTGCAGTGCAGGAGACCTGGGTTCAATCCCTGGGCTGGGAAGATCCCCTGGAGAAGGGAAGGGCTACCCACTTCAGTATTCTGGCCTGGAGAATTCCATGGACTATATAGTCCATGGGGTCACAAAGAGTCGGACACAATTGAGCAATTTTCACTTTCAAATATGTCACTGAGGACCCAAGTAGATTTCTTTCTAGTCTGACATCTTCAGACGGTGGTAGTTTCTCCTGGCATCTCCCTTCAAGGCACCATGATAGCTTTAGCACTTCTTGGCGTCAAGTGCAGTCAAGGGCATCCAACATACAGGGATATTGTCTCCCACTTCTTTCCAACGTGTCTCTTTCATGATAAAGGAAGGTTAACTGTTTCTAGAGTCCTCTAGTAGAACTGAGTCCCACTGCACAGAGTTAAGTGAAACACACATTGTAAACTAATTATTTGTGGAAAGAATGATACCAAACATAATCCACCCCACACGCCAGGATGAGAAATTACCTTCCATGAGCAGGAGGGTATAATCATCATCAAATTTTGTCAGAAAAAAATTAGGAAAATTGGTTGTGGCTTAGATCGCAAAAGTTTCATTCATTTTTCTTTTTCTCTACTTCAAAGTATTTGTGTATCTACTCTCCTTTATGAGTTCTAAATTTTTAAATCTTCCTTCATATTCTATCCTTGCTAGTGCAATGGAGAGGTAACCCACCTCCATTTCAGGACTTGGCCTCTGTCTGTCTACCTATCTTAAGACCTGGCTCTTGTCCTAGCCCCTCACAGTGGTCCCTAAGCCACAAGCCGTCTCTTGTAGGCTGTTGCACCTAGCACTCCACTAGTGGGAATTAGAGGAGATCCAAAGCCCTGTCTGTTGTCTTTGGAGAATCCAGATTCAAAGATGAAAGAACTTGTCTAAATCCTATCAGGTGAGGGTGGAGAGGTAAGGATCATGGGCAAGCTTTTTCTTTCCTATCAGGATCCTGTACCCAGAACTTTTCTGTCTGGCTCAGCAATGGGTGAGTGCCACATGGTATCCTCAGCTATTTGGTTTCAGACTGCTTCCATTTCAGCCTTTCCCTCCCCATGAGTACTGATCTCCTAGAGACTGGATCCTCCTCTATTTTTCCAAGCCACAACCTGCAGGAACTCTGATAATGGTTCAAACCTAAAACTTGTTCTATTTCTTTTCTGTACTCAAATTCATTCATTTTTTTCATTGAACAAATATTCAGTGTTGATTCTCTTGCAAGTATTGTGTTATGTGCTGGGGAAACGTGAATAGTCAGAGTTACCTGCCTTCAATGGGTTTACATTCTATTGGGGGAACTTTGTTTCTCCAACAAGTCTTGGCATGAAATTCCACATTATCTCGCAGGAACCAGAATGGAAGTAAAACTTAAAAATAAGGCCGAGTCATTAACTCTGCTGCACAACCCATGTTTTAATCCTTCACAAACAGCTACCATTAATAGTCTAAATTATTTTGATCTTTATACAGCTCATAACATAATCACCCCTTTTCACAGAGGCCATTGTTTGAGACAATTACAGTTTCCAACAGTAATGACACCATGTAGGGCAAGGCACTTGTGGTACAGTAGGCTTTATTAATAACATACCTTATCTGCTGAACAGGCCAGGTTATAGATGGATGATTACAGCAAAAATGGAGGCTGTATCTGATACAAGTTTATGTCTCATCAGAATTGTTACACCCTATCTCTGCTCCTAGTCAGTAACATGCCAGATCTTATTCAGCAGAATGGTTTGTAGATGCATTGTGAGAGACAGAGATATTTACTGTTACCTACCTTTCTTTGGCTACGCTTGCCTGAGGCTGTATAGTAAAATCAAAAAATTTTAAATGCTTTCAAAATTCACTCAGGTTTGTTATTCCCACTTTATTTATAGTAAAAAAAAAAAAATAGGTTCTCTAAAAAAGTGCTACACTATATTGAAAGTAAACCTGTTTATATATTTTCTACTAAGAGCACTTCTGCTTCAGATCGTGTCATGGACCCTCAGTGGCTAATTTATCTTGACAGTGTCTAAAATGGAAGTCAACTGATTCAGACAGCAGGGCCTGAAATATGAGTCAGAGAAGTGAAATGAGAGCATTTAAATGAAATATGAACTCCAGTCAATCTGAATGAATTCCCATAGCACCTCAAGTCCAGGAAAAAACCTGTAAGGGTTTTAATCCTCACTCGGCTCATGACAAAGTTCGTGACCCTAAGTGAGGCAGTTAATTGATTTCTGTATCTTGATGTCCCCATTTTTACAACAGGGTTAATCAGACTTGTAGTGCTCCTGCACTTGGAGTTCAGAAGAAAAGAGAATTATCCTCTTTCTGAAATATAGCTGATAATTATCAGTTATCAACAGGAATATACTGAGCCCTGTACCTACACATCATTATGCAGCCAGAGTCTAGCAAGTACATAACACATAAATGATAAAGAAATCTTTGTTGCATGAGTGAATGAGAAAATGAACCAGTGATCCATGACCTGCTGCATGCCAAGTCTCTTGCTATGAAGACTCAAGATACATCCCTGCCTTTAAGGAACTAACCTTCTAGTGAAATGACATACACAGATAAAAATGTACTTAACAATTCAGGTATGAAATACCAAGTGAATGTTATAACCCATTATCTTCAACCTAGAATTTCCAGATTCTTAGCTTCATTATGAATTATTCCCTAAGGCTGACTTGCTTGAGAATGTGCCTAGATATATCACATAAAAATATTAGAGGATGTTTAATAAAAGACTTTGAAATATAGCAATATGTTTCATTAGGATAATATTCTGTAAGGAAGTAGAATTGAAATATAAGTTCAAGGGGGAAAAGACATAAAACTGTTTAAAAAAGAACTTGTTTATATTGATTTTTGTATTTTTATTGAGGTATAACATCCATACAGTAACATACACAGTGTGTGCATGCTAAATCGCTTCAGTCATGTCCAACTCTTTGTGACCCCATGGATTGTAGCCCTCCAGGCTTCTCTGTCCATGGGATTCTCCAGGCAGGAATGTTGGAGTGGGTTGCCATGCCCTCCTCCAGGGGACCTACCTGACCCAGGGATTGAACCTGCAGTTCTTACATCTCCTGCATTGGCACGCAGGTTCCTTACCACTAATGCCACCTGGGAAGCCCAACATACGCAGACCACCACCTAAATCAAAATATACGTGATGCCCTTCGCATCATCACCCTCCCCAGAGTTAACCATTATTCTGACTTCATATTCTGGGAAGTACTGTAGCTTGTTCTTGGAAGTTATGTAAGTGGAATTATATGGTATGTTCTCTGTTGTTCCAGGCTTCTTTTGTTCAACAGTATATCTGTATGATGCATCCATTGTTGCATACATCAGAGTTCATTCTTTTTAATTATTGCAAAACAACTATTCTCAAAGTGTGATCTGAGAATTCCTGGAGGGGTTTTCTGAGAGTTTTCAGGGGAGTCCCTGAGTCAAAATTGTTTTCATAATAATTTAGCATTTTATTTATTTGCCTTTTTCAGTACATTGATATTTTTGTTGATGATGAAAAAGCAATGATGGTTAAAACTGCTGGTACCTTGGCATGACTGTTTTTCCTTAGATTCATATCTTTATGTTTCTTTAAATATCTTTGCCAAATCCAAGGACACAGATATTTTCCATGATACTCTTTTCTGTAAGTTTTATGGTTTTAGGTTTTACATATAGCACTGTGATCCATTTTGAGTTAGTTCTGACATGTAGTGTGACTTCAGGGTTGATAATCCCCTTGCTTTTTAAAACAAATATGGGTACCCAATATCCAGTTGTTACAGTACTACTTATTGGAAAGTATTCTTTCTCCCTTTCTCCACTGAATTAACTTGGCATTTTTGTCAAAATACTTCTCTCTCTCTCTCTCTCTCCACACACATATGCACACACACACGTTGTCTGTTTCTGAGTTTGCATGCAGTGTCATTGATCTATATGTATATCCTTTCACCAGTACTACAGTTTGGGGAGAATTGTTACATTAATGATGTTGAGTCCTCTCATCTATGAATGTTGTAGCTCTCTCTTTTATTTAGATATACTTTAATTTCTTTTAACTATGTTTTGCAGTTTCCAATATAAAGATCTTTTGTTAGACTTATTCATAATGTTTTTGGTGCTATTGTAAGTGGAATGGCTTTTAAAATTTCATTTTCTGAGTTTGCTGTTAGTATATAAAAATATATCTTTAATGTTTGCTTTTAGCAGATTCTTGTATATGAACCTGTATCCTGTGACCTTGCTAAATTTATTTAGGGGTTCTAGTTACTATTTTCTATTAATAGATTCCCTGTGATTTTTTAATATTAATAATCATTTAATTTGCAAATAGAGAAAATTTACTTCTTTTTTTCATCTTAACACAATTGATTTCCTTTTCTTTCCTTCTTACAATAACTGGGACCTCTAATACAATGTTGAATAGAAGTAGTTATAATGGTATATTTGCCTTGTTCCCATTGTAAAGGAACCAATCCTATCTTTCACCATTAGTTATGCTATAGATGCCATATATTCATCTGGGGAAGTTCCATGCTATTTTTGGTTTGCTGGAAGTTTATGTTAGGAATAAATGTTGGATTTTGTCAAATGCTTTTTCTGTATCTATTGAAATAATCATATAGGTTTCCTCCTTTTGACTGTTACTGTAGTGAATTAACAATTGATTTTAAAATCGTAAACTAATCTTGCATTTCTGGGATCAATCCTACTTAGTCTTAAAGCTTGATTCTTTTTTTTTTTTTTTCAGTTTTTGTTTTATTTTTAATTAGACAACAAGTATTCCACAATATTGTGATGGCCTCTGCCGTACACCAACATGAGCTGACCCCAGGCACACATATGTCCCCCTCCTACTGAACCTTCTCCTCACTTACCTCCCCATCCCATCCCTCTGCTGCTGCTGCTGCTGCTAAGTAGCTTTAGTCGTGTCCAACTCTGTGCAACCCCATAGACGGCAGCCCACCAGGCTCCTCCATCCCTGTGATTCTCCAGGCAAGAATATTGGAGTGGGTTGCCATTTCCTTCTCCTCCTATCCCTCTAGGCTGTCACAAAGAACTGGCTTTAGGTTCCCTGCATCACATAGCAAATTCCCACTGGCCATCTATTTTACATATGGTAATATATATTTTTCAGTGCTATTCTTGCAAATCATCCCCCACCTCCTTCCCCACTGTGTCCAAAAGTCTGTTCTTTATGTCTGCATGTAGGATCGTCAGTACCATCTTTCTAGATTCCATGTATATGTGTTTATATATGATATTTGTCTTTCTCTTTCTTACTTCACTCTGTGTAATAGACTCTAGGTTCATCCCCCTCATTAGAACTGACTCAAATGTGTTCCTTTTATGTATATATGTACTGCAGCTTCTTTATCCATTCAGCTGTCCATGGAGATCTAGGTTACTTCCTTGTCCTAGCTATTGTAAAAAAGTGCTGCAGTGAACATTGATGTACATGTGTCTTTCTCAATTATGGTTTCCTCAGGATATTTGCCCAGTAGTGGGATTGCTAGGTCATATGATAGTTTTCTTCCTAGTGTTTTAAGGAATCTCCATACTGGCTGTGTGAATCACTATGTTCTCCATAGTGGCTGCATCAGTTTGTACTCCCACCAACAGTACAAGAGGGTGTCCTTTTCTCCACACCCTCTCCAGCATTTATTGTTTGTAGACTTTTTGATGGTGACCATTGTGACTGGTGTGAGATGATATCTCATTGTAGTTTTGATTTGCATTTCTCTAATAATGAGTGATATTAAACATCTTTTCATGTGTTTGGTAGCCATCTGTATGTTTTCTTTGGAGAAATGTCTGTTTAGGTCTTCTACCCACTTTTTGATTGGGTTGTTTTCTGGTATTGAGCTGCTTGTATAGTTTGGAAGTAAATCCTTTGTCAGTTGTTGCATTTGCTCTTATTTTCTCCCATTCTGAGGGTTTTCTTTTCCCCTTGCTTATAGTTTCCTTTGTGGTACAAAAGCTTTTAAGCTTAATGAGGTCCCATTTGTTTATTTTTGTTTTTATTTCCATTACTCTAGGAGGTGGGTCATAAAGGATCTTGCTGTGATTTATGTCAAAGAGTGTCTGCCTGTGTTTTCCTCCAAGATTTTTAGTTTCTGGTCTTACATTTAGAACACTGTGTTCTAATTTGAAGCTTTATTCTTTTTATATACTATTGACTTGACTTGTTAGTGTTTTCTGAAGAATTTTGCCTTTATCCATGAAAGATTTTAGTCTGCAGTTTTTTATACCTTCTCTGTCAGGTTTTGGTATTATGCTTATGTTAGTGTATTTGTTTGCTAGGTCTGCCATAACAAAAAAACCACAGACTGGGTATCTTAAACAACAGAAATTTCTTTTCTCAGAGTTCTGAAGGCTAGAAGTCCAAGATCAAGTGGTGAGCAGGTTTAATTTCTCCTGAGGCCTCTCTCCTTGGCTTGCAGATGGCTGCCTTCATATTGTGTCCTCAGATGGTCTTTTCTCTGTGCAGATACTTGCCCCTGGTGCTGCTCCCTCTTCTTTTAGGGGCAGCAGTCATATTAAATGAGAGCCTCACACTAACAGTATCACTTTAACTTAATCACCTCTATAAAGCCCTTGTTTCCAAATATGGTTATATTCTGAGGTACTGAGGGTTGGGACTGCAACATATTAATTTTCTAGGGGACACAACTAGACCCGTAATACTTGGCCTCATAAAATGAGATGAATGATGTTCTCTCCTCTCTTTTCTGAAAAACATTTGTGTATTAATGACTTTGGTGTTTTCATCATTGAAATTATCTGGCCTTGGAGTTTTCTTTGAGGGAAGGCTTTTTGTAATAGATTTAGTGTGTTTATTAGAGGTGGACCTATTTGATTTTCTACCTTTCTTTGTGTATATTTTGATACAGTGTATATGCTAAGAAACTTGTCTTATTTATCTGTGTTGCTGAATTTGTTGGCATAATGGTGTTCATAGTGTTCTCTTTTTAGTCTTTTAATGTCTGTAGAATCTATGTGACAGCCTCTTTGTTTTAAACTCTTGCTTAAAGAGTTTAAATAGGCATGTCCCAGTCATGCCTATTTTAAAGAACTTTAGAAGAAAATATAAAAATTTCACATGATTATTCTGGATGCTTGGCTTTTCTGTATATAATTCAGAGTTAGTTCGTCATTTTCTACAAAAAGGCTGCGATTTTGATTGAGAGTGCATTACATCTATATACTTGTTTGGGAAAATTGCCATCTTAACAATATTAAATCTTTAGCTCCATCAATATGGTTTTCTTTCTGTTTATTTACATTTTTAAAATTTTCTCTCATGAGTATATTGCAGTTTTCAGGATACAAATCTTGCACAAATTTTCTTGGATTTCTTTTTAAGTATTTTATGTTTTTAAAAATGATATTGTTATTTATATTTCAACTTTAAATTGTTAGCTGCATATATTTTTATATATTAGCATGATATCCTGTGAACTTACTAAACCCACTTATTAATTCTATGAGGTTTTTTCTGTAGATATTGTGAAATTTTTAAGTGACTATAATTGTCATCCATGAATAAAAACAGTTTTTTCTTTCCTATCCAGTTCATATGCTTTTTATTTCTTCTCTTATTACACTAGCTAGATTCTTGAGTACAGTATTGAGTAGAAGCAATGAAAGCAGATATCCTTGCTTTGTTTTCAGTCTTTGGAGGGAAAATGTTTACTCTTTTATTATTAATTATAATATTAGAAGTAAGTATTTACTAGTCTTTTATCAAGTTGAGTAACTTCCTTGGTGGCTCAGGTGGCAAAGCATCTGCCTACAATGCAGGAGACCCGGGTTTGATCCCTGGGTTGGAAAGATCCTCTGGAGAAGGAAACGGCAACCCACTCCAGTACTCTTGCCTGGAAAATCCCATGGACAGAGGAGTGTGGTAGGCTACAGTGCTACAGTCCATGGGATCACAGAGTCAGACACAACTGAGCGACTTCACTTCACTTTATCAGGTTAAAGAAATTCCTTTTTGTTCCTAGGTTGCTGAGATTAATACATGTCTTCTTAACTTTGCGATTAAATGGGAAGTACACATAAACTACTTCTGCATATTTATGTATGATGATTGTCTTAAGAGAAAGCACTTATGCAATTGAAGTACTTGCTTTTTTCATAGAACCCCATTTTTACTTAAAGGACCAAGAACTAGGATTACTCAGATATTTAGTAGGTATTTTGTCAAAAAAAAATTGTTTTGAGTCTGCCACTGCAAGACTATTTCTTGACATTGATAAAATTTGCATTTTCAAACAAAAATTAGAATTTTGGAATGTTTATATTCACTTAACATCTTCCTGGTACTTCATGACTTTTCTCTTGAGACTGGTGGTGATATTAATTAAAGTCCAAATATGACTTTTCTGCTGTAGTGAAGTGTGTCAATATTTGGAATATATATATATTTAATATTTGGAATATTTTGACCAATATTTTAATAAACTACCATTTATCAAGTTTTGATATAGTATTAAAGAAGACTGTTTACAATTTTCTGAAAAGGCTATTAGAATAATCCTTTTCTTCTTCATTATATATCTTTTTGAGGCTAAATTTTCTTCATATACTTCAATCTGAAGCAACATATTGTAGCTGATTGAAAACAGAAACAGATATTAGAATCCAGCTGTCATCTATCAAGCCAATCTTTAAAGAGATTTGCAAAATCTAAAATAATGCTACTTCTTACTAATATGTTTGTTTAGCAAATATAGTCATCATGAAAATATGTACATTAACATGTAATGGATTTGTTATTGTTACTGTTTAATTGTGGTTAAAATCTAACAAAACATAAAATTTACCATTTTAATCATTTTTAGGTTAAGTGACCTTAAGTACATTCACGTTGTTGTGCAACCATCAGCACTATTCTTTTCCAGAACTTTAAAAAAATCTTCCCAAACTGAAACTCATTGATATTAAATAAAAACTCTCCATTTGCCTCTCCCCACTGCCTATGACAATGGCCATTTTATTTTCTGTCTCTCTGAATTTGACTACTCTAGATACCTTCTGTATCAATCAATATTTCTCCTTTTGTGTCTGGATTGTCTCACTAGCCTAATGTTTTCAGGATTGACCCATGTTACTGTTATTTTAAAAATAAATTAATACAAAATTTAAAGATCTCTCAGTGTTAATTTTTAATATGACAAATATTGATAGAAACACCCAAATAGACTAAAACAGTTGTGTCCTCAATTAAGTTTTAAGAGCATAAAGGGGTCCTGAGACCAAAAAGTTTGAGAATACACTGGGTTATTATATAATAACCAGTTATTATTATATAATAACCACAGGTTATTATATAACCCAGTGTATATATGTTTGTATGTACCATAATTTATTTAGCCATTTTACTGCTGAGGAATAGTCAGTTTTTCTTCAGCTTTTGATTATTATTGATAAAGTTATTATCAATATTCTTGTACATACACCGTGGAGAACCTGTACACTACTTTCTCTCTGATGTCTAGAAGTGGTATGGCTGAATCTTTGTGCCTTTTTAAAATGGATGGTGGTAGATATGAAGTCTCTATTCTATTTAGGTCCCTATTTAGGTCCCACTGGATACATTTCCAGAATATTGTGTAATAGATTTATTTTAAATGCTAATATTTACAATATGTAGGATGTTTATTCTCTGCATTTGTTTAAACTTACAACAGATTTTAAATATCAACTTAAGCATGTGTGAGGGCATATGTCATTTAAATACATTATTTTAGGAGGTAAATGAGCAAAGTGTTTTGAAGACTACTAGACAGTTTACCCTTTAGGGTTTCAGAAGAAGAGCAAGGTGATTGTAGGTTGGGAGGTCTCTTTCTCTCTCTCTCTTTTCTCTCTCCTTTTGCTCTCTTCCTCCTAAATTGTTCTGTTATCTGACAAACATTTACTCAACAGCTGTTATATACTGGTCACTCTGCTAGGCACTGGGGATATGGCTCTGGACAAGACAGACAGGATTTGGCTCACAGTCTAGTGAGGAAAACAATTTACATGAAAACAAGCAACTGGGCACTCGGCGGCGGCCACAGCGCAGACCAGACTTCGCTCACTCGCTCGCAGCTCGCTCCGTGCCTTTGCAACCATGTCTGACAAACCCGATATGGCTGAGATTGAAAAGTTTGATAAGTCGAAATTGAAGAAAACGGAAACGCAGGAGAAAAATCCACTGCCTTCAAAAGAAACGATTGAACAGGAGAAGCAAGCAGGCGAGTCGTAATGAAGCGTGCGCCGCCAGTATGCACTGTACATTCCACAAGCATTGCCTTCTTATTTTACTTCTTTTGATGTTTAACTTTGTAAGATGCAAAGAGGTTGGATTGAGTTTAAATGACTGCGCTACCCCTTTTCACATCAAAGAATGGAGAACTACTGACAACGTAGGCCGCGCCTGCCTCTCCCATCTGCCTGTGTGGCTGGCAGGGAAGGAAAAGAACTTGCATGTTGGTGAAGGAGGAAGCTGGGTGGGACGATGGTGAAATCTAGAGTAAAAAGCTGGTCCAAGGTGTTCTGCGGGCTGTAAAATGCAGTTTAATCAGAGTGCCATTTTTTGTTGTTGTTGTTCAAATGATTTTAATTATTGGAATGCACAATTTTTTTAATATGCAAATAAAAAGTTTTAAAACCTGAAAAAAAAAAAACAAGCAACTGAAATGACGAAAAACTGTGTTAAATATTACATAGGAAACAAACAAGTCTTATGATAGGGAATAGTGGACCCACTCCAGTGTTCTTGCCTGGAGAATCCCAGGGATGGGGGAGCCTGGTGGGCTGCCGTCTATGGGGTCACACAGAGTCGTACACGACTGAAGTGACTTAGCAGAAGCAGTGGTGGCATTGACTCGATGGACATGAGTTTGGGTAGGCTCCGGGAGTTGGTGATGGACAGGGAGGCCTGGCGTGCTGCAGTTCATGGGGTCATAGAGTTGGACATGACTGAGCGGCTGAACTGAACTGGCTAATATGTTGGGTAGTTATAGTGGCATCATGTTGGAAGAGCTAATTGTGCCTAAGAGCCAAGAGAAGAGCATTCCAGGCAGAGTCTCATACATACTAAGAGCATTAACAAGGCTTTGAACAAGAAAAAGCTTGGAATATTTCCAAAATTAAAAGCAGGCCATATGATGCAACCAACCACAGTCAGACTTTGAGTCTTTATATAAATAAGTTACATAGTTAACCCTTGAAGATGTCTGTACACAAATATATAGTTAATATAAACTATATAATGTATGGTAAATAATAAATAAAATAAAAGACGTAATGATGTTCATCTTTGAGAAGTGACAGACATGAACAAGCCTCTACTTTCCTCTGAGAACAGGAGGCAAGGAAGAAAGGTTTCAGGAAAAAAGAAAGCTACTCTATCTGCATCAGTACCAGCACTGCCTTCAGCTAGGCAAGAGAGTCAGAGCTTTGAGAGAAAAATTGTGTCTTGTTAATATTTGTATCTCCAGTGCCCAGCATCGTGCTTGATCTAAAATAGATGCTTAATCACAGTGTGTCATAAGGGAGAGAGAAATAGGAGCTAACATTTTTATTTAGTTCCAACCCCTATACTGGAGTCAACTAAACAAAACTAAAGACAAATAGAATACAGGAGGGAAATGCAGCATCTATAACAAACAATAGGTTGATGTGCTCAATGGACTTTAAAAACTGGCATATAGGTTAAGAGCATATACTGGAGTGAGAAAGATATACTGCAATGAAGGCAAATTAAGGATAGGGTAAGTGTTTAGTTGGCCAGGGGAAGTCAAACTTAGAGACACAGACAGAGAGAGACAGACAGAGAATGAATGAATGAGAATGGGAATATGATAGATTTGTGATGTCTGTGAAGCTCATTACTAATTTGGTGCTCCTAGAGCTGGCCTTCAGTTGTTTCTTTACTGTGTTTGTTCTCTTTTTCTGATCTCATCCTGAGAGTGAAGATATAAATAGAAGAGACATATCCCTTCCAAACTGTCCAGTTTCAGAGAGAATGAGTAACCTGAGAATTGATAACTCCCTGAAATGAATACTATCTCTTAAAAAACTTAGCCGGAACTTGTGCTGACACACAAACATATTCTGTGTATTTATTACAATAATTATATTCACTACATAATATACTCCTCTTAATTTTGAGGAGGAAATGAACTAATTTTTGCACTACTTGTGATTTTTCCAGTTTCAACCAGGCTACTTCTGACAAGTTCATTTGTTTAGCAAAATTGCGTACCTAGTATGTGCTACTGGTCTAGGTAGCAGATATAGTAGGGGTAATTAAAGCAGGTGAAGTCTATGACTTTATAGAGCTTTATTCTACATGGGAATGAGGTAGGAATATAATAAAAAGATAAGGGAATAAATAGTATAACATAATGTCACATAGTGATGGCTTTGGGGAAGAAAAATAGAAGCAAGGAAAGGAGCTCAGTTAATATATGACCAGTGTTGGTAGAAGCAAGGTGGAGCCAAGAGTGATGGGAGAGCTCTAGTCCAGCCAAGGAGCTCACTGCTGTGAGGACCCTGGTCTTCTCATCCTCACAGTTCCCAGGCTGATTTTCACTTAATCAATGTGAACTTGTCAGGGCAAGACTTGGAGATCGAATGGTAATAATAGATGATGTAAATGCCTGGAAATAAGAATGTTTAAAATGTCATCAGTTTCCATCTGTGCTTTCAATTTGCTGACAAGCCAACAGCTGAGGTTAAAAAACACAGTACCAAGTGGTTTGTTGTAATAAGGAGATGGTTTCTTTGAAGGAACAGAAGATATTTGTTTAATAAATAAGATTTGAAAAATGCAACCCTCAAAGACTAAGAGCTAGTGCTAGTGTTAAACTGGTTTTGTTTATACCGGTGCCCTTGAAAAGTTTCTTACCAACCATGTCAACCAATGAAAAACTAATACCACAGCCAATGGTTAGTTCTGTCTCCTAAGCTTAGTCTTTTTTAAAAAAAGAAATAATTTTATTTATTTATGGCTGTGCTGGGTCTTCATTGCTGCATGGGCTTTTTCTCTAGTGTGGTGAGCCAGGGGCTACTCTCTAGTTGTGGTGCTCAGTCTTCTCATTGCCGTGGGTTCTCTTGATGCAGAGTACAGACTCCAGGGTGAGTGGGATTCAGTAGCTGTGGCATGTGGGCCCCGTAATTGCAGCTCCCAGGTTCTAGAGCACAGGCTCAATAGTTGTGGCACATGGGCTTAGTTGCTCCTCACCATATGGGATCTTCTCGGATCAGGGATCAAACCCGTGTCTCCTGCATTGGCAGACAGATTCTTTACCACTGAGCCATCAGGGAAGTCCCCTAAGCTTACTCTTAGTTCATCCCAAAGCACTCTGCCCTCCCCATCTGTGCTCTCCTCTTTCCTTCCCCTCTTCTCCATTTTTGATCTATATTTTATGTAATCTCATCCAGAGCCACCACCATCTATACGCTGATAACTGTAATTTTATTCAACGTTATTTTCTCTCCTGAGCTCTATGTTAGTATATCCTATGGCTTACTTAATTTCTCCACTTTTATGTCTTGTATGTCAAAATTTTTAATGACAAAACATTATTACAGCTATGCTAATTCAGCAGTCCATGGCTCTAGGATACAAGACCAGGCAGGAAAATACATGATTAAGGGTAATTTAAGCCCTTCCCCCATTTTAGCCATTATATTAAACCAAAACTATCAGTTGCAAAGCTGATTTAGGATACATTGAAAATTCCCCTTATGACTCTTTGGAAGTAATACTAATAAATGAAGTGGCTAAAATGTGAGTAGAAGGAGGAGGTGTGAAAAGGAGAGAATGAATGTTGCACGGACACAGTCAGATATTACTCACCAGTGCTGAACTGGATGGTAGAAAGACAGACCTCACTTTGCATAGTTCTGACATGCACGATTTCCTGTTACCATGGTTTAATTAAATAACCCAGTCCTCCAACGTCACAGTTCACATTTCAGTTACCGTGGTTCAGTTCAGTCCGGTAATTATATAAAGTACAAATTTCGCTGCTAGCTCTTCAGTCCACAAAGCACTACGTAAATAACAAATACGCACCATGATCAGTGACCAGTTATGGCACTTCCTTCAGTCTTGTCAGCGATTGGTCACTCTGCATCTGTTGTTCAGTTCACAGATAGTGAACTGAAGTGTGTAGTTGTGTTGTCATCTTGTCTCCCAATGATCAATCCATGTGACATTTTACAAAAATCAAAAACGATAACTGGGCAATAGAGATGAAAGTACAGCAAATAAGCCAAAGTGACGTTGCTGAAGTGAATTTTGTCACGAACATAAGAGGAATTATGGAATAAATAACTGACAGTGGGAATGTTGACACTGCCACCATTTGAGGGAGTCTAAATTTGCTTCCAGAGAGACTTAGTAAAGGCACATTTATCAACATAAAGAAGAAAAGTAGTTGTGACAAAAAGGATGACGATGTCCCAGAAGTAATACAGCCAAAATTCTCACGTTAAGGGAACTTTTGCAATTTGAATGTGCAAAGATAAAATGTTTAAAGTTGATCCAAACTTAGGAAGGAGTATAGCAATTCATAGGGCATCAAAAAATCTTTGCTCCCTATACAGTAGGTTATCAACAAGAAGAAGGCAAGCAGTGTTCAAAATACTTGGTACATTTTTAACAAATAAAATACTTTAAATCTCCATGTTACTCATGTCTTAAATTCCAATATACTAAGTAAATAATAGCTTTACTATTTTTTCTGTTCTCTGCACGTGTATAACTGAGTTTTAAAATTTGACAAAAATTTTAAAGATCATGAAGGAATCATAATTTTTCCACTGATTATTTAAATCATTTTGCATAATTTCAGCTTCCATGCTCATTTTTATGGTTCTACATTGCCATGCCAAATAATTGCCTTCAATGATTCAAGGTAAAGTGCAAATTAAATGCTCAGAAATGAAAAATAGAAAGTTCTTAACCATAGTCATGATCTGAAGAAAATTGAGAACCACTGACTGGGAATGATAAGCTGTAGACATTAACCTCCCACTAGGATCAATTCCAAATCTATATCTCTAGCTTGGGTTTCCAAGTGTTTCTGGGTGTTCCACCGCACACATCCAAAGCTGATCTTCCTCTTAACCTTGACACCTACCAGAAAACCCCAGGTATCTTGATTCTTTATACTGGAGTATCAATCAGGATTAGTTTTGATGACTGGCAACGCAGACCTGAAATAACTCCTTGGAAGGAAAGTTATGACCAACCTAGATAGCATATTAAAAAGCAGAGACATTACTTTGCCAACAAAGGTCCATCTAGTCAAGGCTATGGTTTTTCCAGTGGTCATGTATGGATGTGAGAGTTGGACTATAAAGAAAGCTGAGTGCCGAAGAATTGATGCTTTTGAACTGTGGTGTTGGAGAAGACTCTTGAGAGTCCCTTGGACGTCAAGGAGATCCAACCAGTCCATCCTAAAGGAGATCAATCCTGGGTATGGCAAAAACTATTACAATATTGTAAAGTAATTAGCCCCCAACTAAAATAAATAAATTTATTAAAAAAAAAAAAAAATCCTGGGTGTTCATTGGAAGGACTGATGTTGAAGCTGAAACTCCAGTACTTTGGCCACCTGATGCGAAGAGCTGACTCATTGGCAAAGACCCTGATGCTGGGAAAGATTGAGGGCAGGAGGAGAAGGGGACGACAGAGGATGAGATGGCTGGGTGGCATCACCGACTTGGTGGACATGGGTTTGGGTGGACTCAGGGAGTTGGTGATGGGCAGGGAGGCCTGGCGTGCTGCAATTCATGGGGTCGCGAAGAGTCGGACATGACTGAGTGACTGAACTGAACTGAACTAAATAGATAAAGATTTATTTTTCTATCAAAATAAAACTTCAGAATTGGGCAACCTAGGACTAACATGGTGACTCACTAACTACCAGGAATCCATCTTTGTCTTCTACAATCTTTATTATGAAGTGCCTATCTTCAAGTTACCTCATGGTCACAAACTGGCTGCCAGTGCTCCAACCATCACATTCCAGGCAGAAAGAAGAAAGGTAAAGAAAAAGTGCTGCCACCCTGCTGAGTCAGTGTACTTTAGAGAATTTTCACAAATGCTCCCTGCAAAGATATCTGCTTATGTTGGAGGTCGTTATGTCCTATTAGACAAAATTGGTAAAGTGGACATTAGAAAAGCAGTTGGTGGTCTTTGTCGGACATCATTAATGATTCACTCATTCGCCTAGTCATGAAGCCAGAAACCTAAGGATTATGTGAAACTCCTTTCTCTCTCACTGCCCATATCCAAGGTTAGTTTATATGCTTCCTAAATTTCTTTCAAATTTGTAAGTCCATGTTTTTCTTCCAAGCTCCTTTGCCTAAATTAGTGCATGATGCACACTGCTATGTTTATAAATGTTTGTGGAATGCTAATTCAGTGACTGCTTTTCATATAATTCAGGGAAGTTATCACAATGAACTTTAAATTGGGTCTCCAATAATATTCAGAGTATTCCTATTATATTATAAAATATACTTCCTGGAGTTCTTTAAGTCACAAAGTAATTTCCTATTTGCTAACATTAGTGGAGTTTGAATTAATTATTCAACTCTAATACTATGGAATTTGAGTAAACACCCTCTCTTCTCTAGTATTTAATTTTTCTTAATTGTATTATTTTGTTAACGGTGACTGTCTCTTGTACTCTCTCTTCCAAGTGACCTCTATGAGATGTTCCTCAGCATGCCCACAGCACACCATATACTCACACACACACACGCACGTGCACACACACATGCACATGTACACATACTCAAATAGAGAGATGGCCTCAAAAATCTTGTTCCTTAGCAAGTCAAATGTCAAACATCTCAGTGGCAAGTATGAAAAAACAGTAAGCCTGTCCCTGCTGAGCCACCTGCTGAATATTCCATATGCCAGGTGCTAATTTTAGGAGAAAGAAAGGAAAGTTTTTTAAAATGTATTCTCTTCTCACTGCTCCATAATAGACTTCTTTCCTTTTCTTCTGAAGCAGCTGCAGCAAAAGCTTACATGAATGCAAAATGCAAGCAGTGCTATAAACAAGGCATAGTTGAAAAGAATTCACCAGATGACAAACAAATACACCTATTAGGTTAAGCTTATTGTTCTCAAGAGAATAAACAATGGGACTGGCCTTGTATTGATGAAATTCACTGGAAAAGATCAGGACTAACAAATTGGGATAAAATATTTGGGAATTGTTCTTTATTTTGGGGCAAATGACCAACAAATTTTAAATTCATTTCCTGCAGTTGGTGAGTGGGTGGCCAGGTCTGCATCCTACCCCTTGTAGGCAAGTAGCATTTCTTGACATTGACAGGTTGGCCCCATTTGATTAGATTTTCAACAAAACAATGTACATTGCAGATCATTTTCAAAATATTTTCATTTCTCCAATTCCTGACATTCTGGTATAATTGAAGACCTCAGCAAGCTCTGAACATGCTTGGAAAATGGGTGGTTTTGACAAGCTGGAGAATAGACTATTTGCCAGCAATCTGCAGGCTAGAGTCTTAGTAGTGGTCATATTGCAAATGCTATTTTAGCTTCACCTATAAAATTTTTCTTTGTTGTGGTAAATATTTCAGTTGCACAAATGACTTAACACAGTAGTACTGGGATGGGACATGGGAGCAAATACACAGAGATAATTGTTGCAATTTCTTATTATGTTTGAAGTCATAATTTCATGAATTTAGGTTTTCAGATTAAAATTTCACACCAGGTTGAAGTTGTGTCAAGATTAATATGATTCTGTTAATAAATTGGATGTGCAGAAATTCAAATATTCAGAAGTTATGAAACAAGAGATCAGTTAGATATACTAATGACTCACTTTGGAAATATTTTAGACCTCTTGCTGTGTATTAGTAACTCTGCCCCACCCCCACCCCTCATTTCCTTTAGTTGTGAAGGCTGTTGTGACTGCTTCTCTGTATGTGACGACTCCGTTTTTTTTTTTTTAAAGTCAGTGCTTCTGTGATGTTTCCCCATCTCCTCCTAACATTTTTAGTTATTCATTGTAAAAGCCAGAAGTTTTCATAAAATGCTAACTGATCAATTTAAAATATTGTTTATTCCTTTAGTATTTGTGCTAACCATAAATGTAACTTCAGTTCAATTCAGTTCAGTTGCTCAGTCGTGTCTGACTCTTTGCGACCCCATGGACTGCAGCACACCAGGCTTTCCTGTCCATCACCAATTCCCGGAGCCTACTCAAACTCATGTCCATCATGTTGGTGATGCCATACAACCATCTCATCCTCTGTCATCCCCTTTTCTTCCTGCCTTCAATATTTCCCAGCATCAGAGTCTCTTCCAATGAGTTGGTTCCTTGCGTCAGGTGGCCAAAGTATTGGAGTTTCAGCTTCAGCATCAGTCCTTCCAATGAATACTCAGGACTGATTTCCTTTAGAATAGACTGGTTAGATCTCCTTGCAGTCCAAGGGACTCTCAAGAGTCTTCTCCAACACCACAGTTCAAAAGGGTCGATTCTTTGGTGCTCTGCTTTCTTTATAGTCCAATTCTCACATCGATACATGCCTACTGGAAAAACCATAGCTTTGACTAGACAGACTTTTGTTGGCAAAGTAATATCTCTGCTTTTTAATATGCTGTCTAGGTTGGTTATAGCTTTTCTTTTGATTTCATGGCTGCAGTCACCATCTGCAGGGATTTTGGAACCCCCCAAAATAAAGTCTCTCACTGTTTCCATTGTTTCCCATCTCTTTGCCATGAAGTGATGGGACCAGATGCTATGATCTTAGTTTTCTGAATGTTGAGTTTTAAGCCAGCTTTTTCACTCTCCTCTTTCACTTTCATCAAGAGGCTCTTTAGTTCTTCTTCACTTTCTGCCATAAGGGTGGTGTCCTCTACGTATCTGAGGTTACTGATATTTCTCCCAGCAATCTTGATTCCAGCTTGTGCTTCATCCAGCCCAGCATTTTGCATGATGTATTCTGCCTATAAGTTAAATAAGCAAGGTGATAATATACAGCCTTGACATACTCCTTTCCCAGTTTGGAATCAGTCTGTTGTTCCATGTCCAATTCTAACTGTTGCTTCCTGACCTTCATACATATTTCTCAAGAGACAGGTCAGGTGGTCTGGTATTCAAATCTCTTTTAAGAATTTTCCAGTTTGTTGTGATCCACACAGTCAAAGGCTTTGGCGTGGTCAATAAAGCAGAAGCAGATGTTTTTCTGGAACTCTCTTGCTTTTTTAGTGATCCAGTGGATGTTGGCAATTTGATCTCTGGTTCCTCTGCCTTCTCTAAATCCAGCTTGAACATCTGGAAGTTCATGGTTCATGTACTGTTGTAGCCTGGCTTGGAGAATTTTGAGCATTACTTTGCTAGCATGTAAGATGAGACAGGTTATGGCAGAGAGTTCTGACAAAACGTGGTCCACTGGAGAAGGGAATGGCAAACCACTTCAGTATTCTTGCCTTGAGAACCCCATGAACAGTATGAAAAGGCAAAAAGGTATGACACTGAAAGATGAACTCCCCAGGCCGGTAGCTGCCCAATATGCTACTGGAGAATAGTGGAGAAATAACTCCAGAAAGAATGAAGAGACGGCGTCAAAGCAAAAGCAACACCCTGTTGTGGATATGACAGGTAATGGAAATTACTGTAAAGAGCAATATTGCATAGGAACCTGGAATGTTAGGTCCATGAATCATGGCAAATTGGAAGTGGTCAAACAGGAGATGGCAAGAGTGGACATCAACATTTTAGGAATCAGTGAACTAAAATGGACTGGAATGGGTGAATTAAACTCAGATGACCATTATATCTACTACTGTGTGCAAGAATCCCTTAGAAGAAATGGAGTAGCCATCATAGTCAACAAAAGAGTCAAAAATGCAGTACTTAGATGCAATCTCAAAAATGACAGAATGTTCTCTGTTCGTTTCCAAGGCAAATCATTCAATAAATATACTTCAGGCATTTTTATTTCAATTTGGGGGCTTATTTTGGAGAACAGTTTTTTTTTTTTTGGTCAGAATTACATTTGGATCTTATTTATTTCTTTATTCTTAAATCTGACTTTATGATTGAAGACAGGAGGTCTTCTTAAAGGACTGCTTTTCCCAATGAACATATTTATTTTAACAAGAGCAAATAAAGATTTAAATGAGAGGAGCCTCCAGTTGCCTTTCCACTGATAGTCACAATTTTGCAAAGCAAAGGGGACAATCAGCTCTCACTCTCTCACCTCCCATCTTTTACCCTAACTGCTATGTGGTGTTGAACCACTTATTTAACATCTCTGGGCCTCAATTCCTTTATTTTTGAAATGTGGAGAGTAAAAGTACCTACTCCTACAATGGTTATGAGGATTAAAAGAGTTAATATGTTCAAAGTCATATGAACCATACCTAGCATATAGTAAATAGTAAATGTTCAGAAAATTTGAGCTATTGTTATTTTATCACTATTACCTCTTTATAGATACTTTTTCTATTTTTTCTACTTTACTTTCTTCTTCCCCAATCTCCTTGTGAGGGAACAAGTTATTTCCAACCATGCTAGGAGATGAAGAAGTCTGATCTGGAGCTGTAGTTCCAGTCTAGTTCCTTTTATAAACCAAAATATTTAAATCCCCCAAAAAAGGAAATCCACCAACACTGCCATAGAGCACAACACCAGAAGGCACCATCCACTCTGTGGTCAGAGGAACTGCCGTCCCTAAGGTGATATAGTTGAGGATCCATGCAGCTATACATGGTAGCTCTGAAGCCCACCACCCAGTCACTTTAACTTTTATTCTTTTCCTCACTTTTTGTATTGTTTACTTTTGCATGTGTTTGTATGTATGTACACTCACTAGATGACATAAACACATTAAAACTTTACACACTGGTTCCCCTATACAAGTTTTATTTTTTCGTTATGAAAGTTTTGAGATTCAAATGGAAGTTGTATGTATTTGTATGCACAGAAGCTTATATTCACATCTAAAAGCAGAGACGTTACTTTGCCAACAAAAGTCCGTCTAGTCAAGGCTATGGTTTTTCCATTGGTCATGTATGGATGTGAGATTTGGACGGTGAAGAAAGCTGAGCGCCGAAGAATTGATGCTTTTGAACTGTGGTGTTGGAGAAGACTCTTGAGAGTCCCTTGGACTGCAAGGAGATCCAATCAATCCATCCTAAAGGAGATCAATCCTGGGTGTTCATTGGAAGGTCTGATGTTGAAGCTGAAACTCCAATACTTTGGCCACCTCATGCGAAGGGTTGACTCATTGGAAAAGACCCTAATGCTGGGTAGGATTGGGGGCAGGAGGAGAAGGGGACGACAGAGAATGAGACGGTTGGATGGCATCACTGACTCGATGGACATGGATTTGGGTAGACTCTGGGAGTTGTTGATGGACAGAGAGGCCTGGCGTGCTGCGATTCATGGGGTTGCAAAGAGTCGGACACGACTGAGCGACTGAACTGAACTGAACTGAATATCAAGTATTAATAGTGATAAAAATATAAGTAAGAATATAAAGAGTAAGTTATATTTACTAGGATTAAAAAAGCTCATTAGTTATAAACAGGATTGCTTTTTTCTTACTTTTACAAGATAATTACAGCTGGATCAAAGCAAAGGATTTAAATATAACTAAAACATTAAATTAATTGATCACTGAGTGATAGGGGCCCATAGTAGATTTCCTACCACTAAATGAAAGACATCAGCAAGCTGGGATAAGCCTGACTCACCAGATCTTTCAATGATGTCAACATCCCCTTTCTGTTGTGTCTGTAGACACTGCCAGTGATTTGAATCAATATAGCATTTTTATTATTATAAATGCTTCATTTAGTTATTTCTTTGATAGATATGAGGAAAAATCGTTCCCTGATGAACAACTTCAAGAACTATCCTTTGAATTTTGAATATTGTGACAGTTTTGTTTCAATACAATATATGACCAGTAATAGAACTACTTACAGGTGGTATTGGATTTCTATGCATTCCTTACTTCCATTTGAACATCACAGATGTTTCCTTTATTCATAATGAGTTAATCTCACTGCCATTCATGCACAAGGAAAGGAGAAGGCACTCAAAGGTCTACGTAGCTAGAGGGAGTAGAAGCAGCAAAAATCCTAACTAATATGCAAATTTGGTATTTCACCTTTGAATAATTGAAAGTTTGATGTATTTGCATTAAAAAATGTGAATCATGAACACTCAAGTTCAACACATTCTGTGCAAAAATTGAAACAGCACTCTGATGGACTGAACTATGTTTTATGATGTGTTTTTTTTCAGCCTCTGATATAGAATTTCCCTACTTATGGAGGAAAAGCAACTGTAAATAAATTAAAACTGTAACCTTACCTCTAGAGCTGAATATTCCACATGCAGTGATCTCTTCCTTCTCAAAATTATCATTCAGTTCACTTCAACAGTCATCTATTGAGCATTGCTGCTGCTGCTGCTGCTGCTAAGTCGCTTCAGTCATGTCCAACTCTGTGCGACCCCATAGATGACAGCCTACCAGGCTCCCCCGTCCCTGGGATTCTCCAGGCAAGAATACTGGAGTGGGTTGCCATTTCCTTCTCCAATGCGCGAAAGTGAAAAGTGAAAGTAAAGTTGTTCAGTCGTGTCGGACTCTTCGCGACCCCATGGACGGCAGCCTGCCAGGCTCCTCCGTCCGTGGGATTTTCCAGGCAAGAGTACTGGAGTAGGGTGCCATTGCCTTCTCCGAAGTGCTATTTCTGAGAATTTAAAGACGAGTAAAGCATGGTCCCTGTTCTTTAGTAGTTTTCTCTCAATTGAAAGGATTGAAAGAAAGTCAGAGGATCAAGATATGGGTGGAGGAAGCTTGGAGGGATGGAGGGGGAATATTTGAGTCTTAGCAGGCCTTTTAATAATCATTGACAAATTGTTCTTCTGACCAGATTGCCTCTCTATTTTTTGCTAACTCTTATTATTGCTAATCTTTCTTGGTTTTGTCTATAATTAAGATATTAATCTGATTAATATGTATGGTGAATTCTTTCATACAGGTAACTTTTGGGGTTCTGTAAGAGACACAAAGTGAATGTTCTCCAACAGCTCACAATATATTGATTGAGAAGCAGGTAACATGAACTAAGTCCAGAATAAGTCAAATGATGGTTAATATAATCATAGAATTATGTATAGCATATAGTCGAAACACTGTGAAGTCAGGGTTTTGCATAGAGAATTAGGTTCTCTTGAAGATTATACCACTGTGGACTTCCCTGGTTAAGAATCCACCTTCCAATGCAGGGGATGTGGGTTTGACCCCTGGTCTGGAAACTAAGATCCCACATGCTGCGGAGCAGCTAAGCCTGAGTGCCCCAACTACTGAAGCTCGTGCACTCTGGAGCCCGCATGCCACAATTAGAGAGTCTGTGTGCTGCAACAAAATATTCTGAATGATGCAATGAAGATCCTGCATGCTGCAACTAGGACCTGATACAGTCAAATAAATTAATAAATATTTTTAAAATAAAAAATATAACTCTGATAAGCAGCAGACCTGGGATTTGAAATCAAATTTTTCTGCCTCTAAGACCAGAGTTCTTCTTACTGCAACACATAAAATCATAAATATCAGGGCCTATCACAGGAATATGCAATGTTAAAATTGTTTTCAGCATTTTATGTGGAACTTCTACTAATTATAATTTTAATTAGTTGGATGTCCTTCAGAGCCTTTTACAGTTTGATTTGAAATGAGCTGAGGAAAATCCACTGTTTCTTTATAATGCAGTGGAGAAAGTAAGAATACTGAAGTGTATTGTAATTTAGGTTCTCTGAGCTTCAGTTTTCTGATCTATAATAACCTTGCAGTGTTGTGGTGGCGAAGAAACAGTTAAGGTCCATGGCATAGCATTTGTCACTGTGCGGCCACTCCAGAAAGGTGAGGCATCTTCCCTTGAGTTAAGAGAAAATATGCCTTTAAGTCAATCTGAGGCGATATATTAGAGTTGGCAAGGACTGAGGGAGTATCTTGTGTAGCTCCCTTGGTGCCCAGAATGAGCTTGGAGACCCAGTACATTGATGTGTTTTTCTCAAGGTGATATAGACAGATGTAAACAGAATAAGTTTTATGATGTTTCAGTTATATTTCTGTACCTATAGATGGACACCCCACTTCTAAGAGCACACTAGAGAACTGGCCTGGGTTTGGGGGACTGTTGTCAACCTTTTATAGGATAGTGACAAGTTTATAGGGGAAATAATGTGTTTCTTTAATCATTGTTGTTGTTCAGTTGCTAAGTTGTGTTTGACTCTTTGCGACCTCCATGGACTGCAGCACACCAGGCTTCCCTGTCCTTTACTATCTCCCAGAGTTTGCTCAAACTCATATCCATTGAGTCAGTGATGGCATCCAACCATCTCATCCTTTGTCGCCCCTTTCTCTTCCTGCCCTCAATCTTTCCCAGCATCAGGATCTTTTCCAGTGAGTCTTTGCATCAGGTGGCTGAAGTATTGAAGCTGCAACTTCAGCATCAGTCCTTCCAATGAATATTCAGGGTTGATTTCCTTTAGGATTGACTGGTTTGATCTCCTTGCTGTCCAAGGGACTCTCAAAAGTCTTCTCTAGCACCACAATTCGAAAGCATCAGTTCTTTCGTTCTCAGCCTTCTTTAATCATTAATGATGTTGAACAACTTCTCTTTTATTTATTTTTCTCAGCTTTATTGAGATATAACTGACATATATGATTGATATAATTTTGTAAGTTTAAGATGTAATGTAGTGATTTTATATATGTGTATATGGCAAAATGATTACCAAAATAAAGTTAGTTAACATATCCATCACCTCACATAGTTACAATTTGTTTTGTGGTGAGAACTTTGAAAATCTACTCTTTTAGCAACTTTCAAATACACAGTACAGTCTTATTAACTGAAGTTACCATGCAGTACATTACATCCAGGAACTTATTCATTTTGTATATGGAAGTTTGTATCCCTTAACCACCTTCACCTTCATTTCCCTTACTCTTGCCTCACCTACTGAGCCACCCCTGGAAACCACTAATCCATTTTCTGTTCATGTGCCTTTTGAAACTGTAATTCAAGATAATATTTTTTTACTCCCATGTCCTCTGCTCATTTGTTGAAAGCAATGTCCTTTCTCCAGTGAATTACCTTTGCCCTTTGTAAAAAATCAGTTGTTTTATATATATATATATATATATGATTCTATTTCTCGACTCTGTTACATTCCAATGATTTCTTTGTCATCTTTACACCAGTGCCACACTATATTGATTACAGTAGTGTATATAAGTGTTGAAGTCAGGTGGTATCAGCTCTTCAAATTTGTTCTGCTTTTCTTTTTTACAGTTTATTTATCTAGTTTTATTTTTGGCTGTGCTGGGTCTTTGTTGCTGAATGTGGACTTTCTCTAGTTGCGGCAAACAGGGTCTACTCTTCGTTGCAGAGCTTGGGCTTCTCATTACAGGGGCTTCTCATTGTAGTGGCTTCTCTTGTTGTGGGCTCCAGTAGTGGCAGCACGCAGGCTCAGTAGTTGGGGCTCATGGGCTCTAGAGCACAGGCTCAATAGTTGTGGCACACAGGCTTAGTTGCCCCTCAGCATGTGGAATCTTCCTAGATCAGGATTGAACCTGTGGCCCTTGCATTGGCAGTTGGATTCATAACCATTGGGCCACCGGGGAAGCCCTCATATTTTCTTTAATTAGACTTGGCAGTGTTTTGAAGTTTCTAGTGTATGAATCTCTCCTGTCTTTTGTCAGAGTTATCCCTAGATATTTCATATTTTTATGCTATTATAATGTTATTTTATCATTTTTCTAATTGTTCATTGCTAGTATATAGAAATATGATAGATTTTTATATATTAATCTTGTATCCTGAAAGTTTGCTAATCACAAAGTTACTTATTAGTTTTAGTATCTTTTTTTCCTTGAGGTTTTCTACATAGATAATCATGTCATACAAATAATGGGTTTTAATTATTCCTTTCCAATTTGGGTGGCATTAGTGTCTTTTTCTTGCCTTCCTGCATTGGCTAACCCCCCCCAATAAAATGTTTAGTAGAGATGGTGAGAGCAGTCATCCTTGTCTTCTTCCCAATCTTAAGGGAAAGCATTCTGTTTTTACTTTTAAGTGTGATGCTAACTATAGATTTTTTTGTAAATGCCCTTTATAGGTTGATGAAATTCTCTTTTATTCCTAGTTTGCTGAGGGTTTTGTTTTTTTTTTTTAATTTATTATTTATTTGACTGCATCAGGTCTTAGTTGAGGCATGTGGGATCTACTTCCCTGACCAGGCATTGAACTCAGGCCCCCTGCATTGGGAGCGAGGAGCCTTAGCCACTGGACCACGTGGGAAGCCCCTGCTGAGGGTTTTTATTAGGACTTGATGTTGGATTTTTTCAAAGGCATTTTCTTTGTTGAGATGATCAGATGGTTTTCTTTTAAGATTATGTTAATATAGTGAATTATGGAATTTGATTTTTAAATATAAATCAACCTTGTATTTCTAAGGTAAACCCAAGTTGGTCAATGTAATGTTTTATCCTTTTTACAAATTGTTGGAGTCAGTTTGCTTAATTTTATGTAGAATTTTGCATCTCTGTTCATAAGGAATATTGATTTGTAATTTTCTTTTTTCATAATGTCTTTGGTGGGACTCAGAATAAGTTGCAAAGTTTTCCTCTTCTTTAATTTTTTGGGAAGAGTTTGTATAGAATTACTGTTATTTCTAGGAGAAGGCAATGGCACCCCACTCCAGTACTCTTGCCTGGAAAATCCCACGGACGGAGGAGCCTGGTAGGCCGCAGACCATGGGGTCACTAAGAGCGGAAACGACTAAGCGACTTCACTTTCACTTTTCACTTTCATACATTGGAGAAGGAAATGGCAACCCACTCCAGTGTTCTTGCCTGGAGAATCCCAGGGACTGGGGAGCCTGGTGGGCTGCCGTCTATGGGGTCGCACAGAGTCGAACACGACTGAAGCGATTTAGCATCAGCAGTGTTATTTCTTCCTTAAATGCTTTGTGGAACTCATCAATAAGCCATTTGGATTTGGAAGGGAAAATTTATGGGAAGAATTTAATCAAAAACAATTTCTTTAGTAAGTAATCATATGTTTAGGTTATCTACTTCTTCCTGAGTGAGCCTTGGTGGCTTGTACCTTTCATGGGTTTGTCTATTTCATTTGAATTGTCAAATTTGTTGGTTTAAGTTATTCATAATATTCTCTTATTGCTCATTTGGTATCTGTGGAATCTATACTGATGTCACTTATCAATTCCTGATATTGATAACTTGTGTTTTCTCTATTTTTTCTTGATCAGGTTAGAGATTTATCAATTTTGTTAATCTTTTCAGTGCACTAGCTCTTACTTTCACTTATTTTGTCTATGATTTCTCAGGTTTTTATTTCTTTGATTTCTGCTTTTATTTTTATTTGTTTTCTTTTGCTTATTTTAAAGTTTAACTTGCCCATTTTTCTAGTTTCTTGAGATAGAAGCTAAAATCATCAATTTGAGATCTTTTTTCTTTTCTGATAACTTTAGTGCTATAAATTTCTCCCAAGTGCTGCCTTAGTAAAGATTACAAAGCTTTATATGTTTGTTTTGTTTTTACTTTATTTCAGTATAAAATTATTTATATTTTCCCTGGGATTATTGCTTTAATCCATGTGTTACTTGTATGTGTTTTATTTTGTATCCAAATATTTGGAGATATTCCAGAGATCTTCATTTATTGATTTCTAATTTAATTTCTCTGTTATCTCACTTATGAATATACTCATATATACTATATATGACTTGAATAGTGTTTATTTACTGAAACATGTTTTATGACAGAATATGGTCTACCTTGGTAAAATATTATGTATGCACTTGAAAAGAATGTGTATTCTTCTGTTGTTCGATGAAGTTTTCTACATATGTCGATTAGGTTGTTGATAGTGTTACTGATTTTCTACTATTTTGTTACTGATTTTCTGTCTGCTTGTACTATTAATTATTGAAAAAGTGTTATTGAAGTCATGTGGAGTTTCTATTTCTCCTTGTAATTCTATTAATTTTTGCTTCAAGTATTTTATGGCTCTATTATTAGGTGAATAAATATCTTTAGATTGTTAAATTCTCCTGATTAATTGACTCATCATTTAAAAATAATGACCTTGTAAAATCTCTGGTAACATTCTTTGCTCTGTAATCTATCTTGCTGGTATATATTTTCTGCTGTTTTACTTTTAATGTATTGATGTTTTGTCTTTGAAGTATATTTCTTATAGACAGCATATAATTATCTTGCTTTTTTACCCAATCTGACATTTCTGTCTTTCAATTGGGTATTTTTAGACCATTTACATTTAGTATTATTTTAGGCTGAAACTCTTTTTGCATTTTTTAATACTTAGGATTTATAGTATATATTTAAAATTCTTTCAGTTACTTTTAAGGGATATTATACATTTAAGGGATTTGTAAGGGATATTATTATAAAATACTTAGGGTTTATAGTATACATTTAAAATTCTTTCAGTTACTTTTTTTTTTTAATTTTTTTTTTCTTTCAGTTACTTTTAAGGGATATTAAGAGCTTGTGAATATTACTGTTGTTGCCATACTTTTACATATATTACAAATCCCACAATATATTGTTATTATTTTTTTTTAAATAATTATCTTCTAGAGGAATTTAAATTTTAAATTTGTTGATATTTATCCAAGGAATTATGATTTTCATTGCTCTGCATTTCCTTGTGTAGATCTCTATTCCCATTTGGTATTATTTTTCTTGCTTTAAGAACCTCCATTAGTGCAGGTCTACCCATGAAGAATCTTTCCATGTTTTATACATCTGAAAAAGTCTGTATTTAACTTTTTTTTCCATTAAAAAATATTTATTTTTTATTTTTGAATCTGCTGGGTCTTTGTTGCTGTGCATGGGCTTCCTCTGGTTGCAATGAGTGGGGGCTACTCTTCGTTGCAATGTGAGGGTTCTTATTGCAGTGGCTTCTGTTGCTTTGGAGCATGGGCTCTGAAGTGTGAGAGTTTCAATAGTTGAGGCTCGCCAACTCTAGACCATGTGCTCAGCTGTTGTGGTACATGGACTCCATGGCAACTAAGGACTGGAAAAAGTCAGTTTTCATTCCAATCCCAAAGAAGAGCAATGCCAAAGAATGTTCAAGCTACCATACAGTTGCACTCATTTCACATAAAACAAGGTTATGTTCAAAATCCTTCAAGCTAGGCTTTAGCAATACGTGAACCAAGAACTCGCAGATGTAAATCTGTTTTTTTTTTTATTGAAGGATAATTGCTTTACAGTATTTTGTGGTTTTCTGTCATACAACAAGAATCAGCCATAGGTACACTCATGTCCCTTGCCTCCCAAACCTTTCTCCCGTCTCTCTCCCTATCCCACCCTTCCAAATTGTCACAGAGCCCCTGTTTTAGTTCCCTGAGTCATACAACAAATTCCCATTGCTATCTATTTTACATATGGTATTGTAAATTTCCATGTTACTCTCCATACATCTCACCCTCACCCACCTCCCCTCTCCCCATGTCCATAGGTCTGTTCTATATGTCTGTTTCTCCTGCTGCCCTGAAAATAAATTCATCAGTACCATCTTTTTAGATTTCACATATATGCATCAGTACACGATATTTATATTTCTCTTTCTTACTTCACTGTGTATAATATGCCCTAGGTTCATCCACCTGATTAGAACTGACTCAAATGCATTCCTTTTTATGGCTGAATAGTATTCCTTTTATATGTGTACCACAATAAATCTAGGCTTTGAAGAGGCAGAGGAACCAGAGGTCAAATTGCCAACATTCGGTGGATCATGGAGAAAGCAAAGGAGTTCCAGAAAAACATCTACTTCTGCTTCACTGACTGTGCTAAAGCCTTTGACTGTGTGGATCATAACAAACTGTGGAAAATTCTTAAAGAGATGGACCTACAAGACCACCTTATCTGGCTCCTGAGAAACCTGTATGCAGGTCAAAAAGCAACAGTCAGAATCAGCCATGGAACAACTGACTAGTTCCAAATTGGGAAAAGAGTAGGATAAGGCTGTGTATTATCACCCTGATTATTTAACTTGTATGCAGAATATATCACGCAAAATGCCAGACCAGATGAATCGCAAGCTGGAATCAAGATTGCAGGGAGAAATACCAACAGTCTCAGATATACAGATGATACCACTCTAATGGCAGAAAGTGAAGTGGAACTAAAGCACCTCTTGGTTTGAGGAGAGTGAAAAAACTGACTTGAAGCTCAACATTCAAAAAAATAAGATCATGGGATCCAGTCCCATCACTTCATGTTAAATAGAATGGGAAATCGGGGAAGCAATGACAGATTTTATTTCCTTGGGCTCCAAAATCACTGCAGCCATGAAATTAAAAGATGCTTGCTCCTTAGAAGGAAAGCTATGACAAACCTAGAGAGCATATTGAAAACTAATGACATCACTTTGCTGACAAAGGTCCATATAGTCAAAGGTATGGTTTTAAGTAGTCATGTACAGATGTGACAGTTGGATCATAAAGAAGGCTGAAAAGTGAAAGTGAAAATCACTCAGTTGTATTTGACTCTTTGTGACCCCATGGACTATACAATCCATGGAATTCTTCAGGCCAGAATACTGGAGTGGGTAGCCTTTCCCTTCTCCAAGGGATCTTCCCAACCCAGGAATCAAACCCAGGTCTCCCACATTGCAGGCAGATTCCTTACCAGCTGAGTCACAAGAGAAGCCCAAGGATACTGGAGTGGGTAGCCTATCCCTTCTCCAGTGGATATTCCCCATTCAGGAATTGAACCAGAGTCTCCTGTATTGCAGGCAGATTCTTCACCAACTGAGCTATCAGGGAAGGCTGAGAGCTGAAGAAGTGATGCTTTTGAATTGTGGTGCTGGAGAAGACTCTTGAGAGTCCTGGCATGCTGTGCTCCATGAGGTAGCAAAGAGTTGGACACAACTTAGTGACTGAACAATAACAACAATGTGGGATCTTCCTGGACCAAGATTGAACCCCTGTGTCCTGCATGGGCAGGTGATTTCTTAATCACTGGACCAATAAGGAAGTCCATAGCTTTGTTTTTGAGAAATGTTTTTGTTAGGTATAGAATTCTAGGTTGACAGTGTTTCCTTTTACTGCTTTAACAGTGTTGCATCACTGTCTTTTCTATTGCATTGTGTCTGGGGAAAAAAAAAAAAAAACCCTGCTGTTATCCTTGCCTATATTTCTTTCTACATAATGTGTTTATTTTTTCCACTTGGCTACTTTTTATATTTTCTCTTTTTCACTGTTTTTGAGCAACTTGATTATGATGTGCCTTGGTGTAGTTTTTCTCATGTTTCTTATTCTGGAATTAGTTAGGCTTCTTGAATGTGTGGGTTTATAATTTTCATCTGGTTTGAAAACTTTTAGACTTTTATTTCTTCTGATATGTTCCTGTCTCCCTCTGTTCCTCTCTTTTTAGGTCTCCAGTTACACATATATTAGGCACTTCGAGTTATTCTTTGGGTGACTTATGCTCTGTTCACTTTCACAGTTAATCTTTTAATATTTAGTTTTGGGTAGTTTCTATTGCTAAATGCTCAAGCTCATTATTTTTTCTTCTACCATGTCAAATTGGCTTTTAATATAATTCAATATATTTTTCATTTTATCCATTCTAATTTTCTTCTCTAAGAGTTCCAGTAGATCTTTTTCATATCTTCCATATCTTTACTGAAAATGGAATATGTGGCATACAGTTTTAATGTATTTGTCTACTAACTCTTTCATCTCTTAATTCTCACTTCAGTTCAGTTCAGTCGCTCAGTCATGTCTGACTCTTTGTGACCACATGGACTGCAGCACTCCAGGACTCCCTGTCCATCACCAACTCCCAGAGTTTACTCAAACTCATGTCCATTGAGTCTGTGATGGCATCCAACCATCTCATCCTCTGTCATCCCCTTCTCCTCCTGCCTTCAATCTTTCCCAGCATCAGGGTCTTTTCAAATGAGTCAGCTCTTTGCATCAGGTGGCCAAAGTATTGGAGTTTCAGCTTCAGCATCCAATGAATATTCAGGACTGATTTCCTTTAGGATGGACTGGTTGGATCTCCTTGCAGTCCAAGGGACTCTCAAGAGTCTTCTCCAACACCACAGTTCAAAAGCATCAATTCTTCTGCGCTCAGCTTTCTTTATAGTCCAACTCTCACATCCATACATGACTACTGGAAAAACCATAGCCTTGACTAGATGGACCTTTGTTGGCAAAGTAATGTCTCTGCTGTTTAATATGCTATCTATGTTGGTCATAACTTTTCTTCCAAGGAGTAAGTGTCTTTTAATTTCATGGCTGCAGTTACCATCTGCAGTGATTTTGGAGCCCCCCCAAAAGTAAAGTCTCTCACTGTTTCCATTGTTTCCCATCTCTTTGCCATGAAGCAATGGGACCAGATCTTAGTTTTCTGAACGTTGAGTTTTAAGCCAACTTTTTCACTCTCCTCCTTCACTTTCGTCAAAAGGCTCTTTAGTTCTTCACTTTCTGCCATAAGGGTGTTGTCATCTGCATATCTGGGGTTCTTGATATTTCTCCTGGCAATCTTGATTCCAGCTTGTGCTTCCTCCAGCCCAGCATTTCTCATGATGTACTCTACATATAAGTTAAATAAGCAGGGTGACAGTATACAGCCTTGACATACTCCTTTCCCAATTTGGAACCAGTTGTTCCATGTTTTTCTATGGAACAACAATCTGTTGTTCCAGGTCCAGTTCTAACTGTTGCTTTCTGACCTGCATACAGGTTTCTCAAGAGGCAAGTCAGGTGGTCTGGTATTCCTGTCTCTTCCAGAATTTTCCACAGTTTGTTGTGATCCACACAGTCAAAGGCTTTGGCGTGGTCAATAAAGCAGAAGTAGATGTTTTTCTGGAACTCTCTTGCTTTTTCGATGATCCAACAGATGTTGGCAATTTGATCTCTGGTTCCTCTGCCTTTTCTAAATCCAGCTTGAACATCTGTAAATTCATGGTTCATGTAATGTTGAAGCCTGGCTTGGAGAATTTTGAGCATTAACTCTTCGTTGGTTTCTATGGATTGTATTTTTCATCATTATGAACCATATTTTTCTCTCTGCTGTTTTGCATGTCTGACAAGTTTTGATTGGAGTCTGGTCATTAGGAATTTTACTTTATTGGATGCTGGATGTTTTTGTGTTACTATAAATATTCTTGTATTTTGTCCTTGGACACAGTTAAGTCAGTGCGAAATAGTTTGATTCTTTCTGGTCTTGGTTTTAAGATTTGTTAGGCAGAATTGAAGTAAGGCTTAATTTGTAGTCAACTATTCTCTACTTTAGAAGCATGATCCTCTGTGTACTCTACCTAATGCCTGTGATTCATTAAGTTTTCTAGTATGGCTGATGGAATGCTCTTTTGTGTCTGTTTTCCTCTATTATGCATTATGTCTGTAAGGTTTTATCCATTTTGTTTCACGTGTTGGTAATTTATTGTTTATTTATTGATGTTTAGCATTCTAGTGCATGGATAAACTGTAACTTATTTATCAGTTTTATTACTGGTGGACATTTAGGGTTTTTGTTATTATGAACCAAATTTCTATGAACATTCCTATGCAGAATGGTTTAACAGGTTCTGTCACAGACGTATGTACCTGATGCTGTGACATCACAAATGGTTATTTCTAGAATAGGCAAATTTTGAGCTGAGTTTTTAGGGGAGAAAGAGGTGACTAGGTGAGAAACCAAAAGAGAAGTTTCTAAACAGAAGGAAGGGATTGGAAAGAGAATTAGCAAGAAATTGTATTAAAATGGACAGAAAGGAGACCAAAGTAACAGGTAGACGTTGCCATGATAAATTAGAAGATCCAAACACCACTCTGAAGTGTTTCAAATATGTAGTCACATAATCAAATTTTTTTTTAAATTTTATTTTAGTGTATTTTATTTGACTGCACTGGGTCTTAGTTGTGGCATGTGGGATCTAGTTCCCTGACTAGGGATTGAGCCCAGGCTCCCTGCATTGGGAGTGGAGGGTTTTAGCCACTGGACCACCAGGGAAGTCCCCAAAAAAAATTTTTAAAGAAAAATGTCTCTGATCACAATGTGGAGAAGGGATTGAATGAAGGTCAGATTGGAGATTGGGAAACGTGATGGGAGGTTATTACAGTAATTCAGTTCATAAGTGGTGAGGGCTGAACTAAGGCCATGATTGTGAGAACAGTGAAAAGAGAAAAAGTGAGAATTTAAGGACATAAACTACTGGAGAGAGAAAGGAAAGGTGATTTGACATGGTAGTCCATTCACAACATTTTGAAAAAGAGGAGAAGCAATTTTGATTGAAATCTGGTAAATTAAATAGGAAATGCAAAAAGTGAAGACATAAAAAAAAAAAGTGTTGAGAATGGGCTTGCCATACCAGATAGCAAAAATATTATAAGCTATAGCAGTTAAGTCTCCAAATTAAGTACTCTACCAGAAAAAGACATTTTTTATTTTGAAATTTGCATATGGTAAAAGTACCATAAACAGTATTAAGGAACAAATAACAAACTGTGGAGAAAATGTTTCAACATATTTAGTAGGAGAAAAGGTAACTACCTGTGATGTATCAATAATTCCTTCAGATAAATGAGAAAAAGACAAAAAAGCTAATAGGAAAATAGGTAGAGGATATAAAGGGCAATATACAGATGAAATACAAATAGCCAGTGATTATAAGAAACTATTAAACCACTGCCCAAGGGGTTATGCTTAAAATTCAAATAGTGAGATAGAATTTTAATATCTCAGCATAGCAAAGGTAAAAATATTTAGGATATCAAATGCTGGCTTGAGAATAGGAAAACATTCATATGTGAAGAGAATGTAAATTGGTACAATCTTTTGGAAAGCATTTTGGCACATATTTTGTGACCTTGAATCTGTTATAGGACTTTATCCCTCAGAAATATTTGCACCACAAAACAAAGATACACTTCCAAGGAGACTCATTTCACTGGAGCTTAAAATAGTGAAAAACTGGGATAATCTAAGTAGGGGCTGATAAATTATGTTACATTTGTACAATTGAATACCATTCATATTTTTAAAAAATGAAGCAGATCTATATATACAAAGAGTAGAAAGATACGTACAATTCATTGGAAGAAAAGCTCAAGTTTCAGAAACTAATGTCAGGTATGATGCCATTTTTACAAATAAATATGTATTAAAGGCAGTATATACCAGGAACTGAGCCATTAACCAGGAATTCAGGAAAGAACAAGATAAAAGTCCTGCAGTTGTGGACATAAAAGGTTGTTAACAGTGATTACCACTGGGGAATGAGATAGTGGCAGTGGGGGTGGGATAGGTAGGATGTTTACTTCTTACATGTTTGAACTGTTAAATTTTTGCCAAAAAGCAGCTTTTGCTCTTGTGATTTAAAAACTAAACTTTAAAAGAAGTTATACAATTGTAAATTATATTTTCAAATATTTAAAACAGGGATAAACTAATTAATGTTTTTAAGAGTGTGAAAAATAAGTGCTCTCATACTCTCCTGGTGAGAGCATATATTTGCTTTAACATTTTGGAGGATACTTTGGTAATATGCATTTCTTTTAATATTACAAGTTTGCAGTGATGCAAAAACTACTTCTAAGAATTATCTTAAGGAAAAATTAAGGAATATGAAACAGCTACAGGTATGTTTATTGCAGTCTTCTGTATAACAATGTAAAATTAGCAACAACATTAATTGCCTTGTACATGGATTTTTTTTTTAATTAGAAGATAATTGCCCCCATAATATTGTGTTGGTTTCTGCCTACACCAACATGAATCAGCCACAGGTATTACACATGTCCCCTCCCTTCTGAACCTACTCCCATCCCCCACCCCATCCCACCCCTCTAGGTTGTCACAGAGCACTAGGTTGAGCTCCTTATGTCACATGGCAAATTCCCAGTGGCTATCTATTTTACATACGGTAGTGTATGTTTCCACACTATTCTCTCCATTTGTCCCACCCTCTCCTTCCCTTACCATGTCCACAAGTCTGTTCTCTATGTCTGTGTCTCCACTGCTGCCCTGCGAATAGGTTCATCAGTACCATCTTTCTACATTCCATATGCATGTGTTAATATACAATATTTGTCTTTCTCTTTCTGACTTACTTCACTCTCTATAATAGGCTCTAGGTTCATCCACCTCATTTGGACTGACTAGAATGTGTTCCTTTTTTTTATAGCTGGGTAATATTCCATTGTATACATGTACCACAATTTCTGTATCCGTTCATCTGTTGATGGACATCTAGGTTGCTTCCTACATGGACGTCTTAATTAAATCATGGTATATACATAAAATTTTAAATGGCTGTTGGTATCATATTGGATGCCACCCTAACAGTCATTTTCATTTTCTTCATTGCTGATGGAATTGCCTAGCTGTTTTTTTCTAGCTGTTGAGTGGTGATAGATCAGGCAAGAAAGTCATAGTCCAGGAATGAATTGTGATGATGATGGTTGTGTGTTTGTGTGCAAAGTCACTTCAATCGTGTCTGACTCTTTGTGACCCCATGGGCTGTAGCCCACCAGGCTCCTCTGTCTATGGGATTCTCCAGGCAAGAATACTGGAGTGGGTTGTCATGCTGTCCTCCAGGGGATCTTCTTTTCAAAGAGATCAAACCCAGGTCTCTTATGTCTCCTTCATTGGCAGGTTCTTTACCACTAGTGCCATCTAGTTTCAAAACATTTTCATCACCCCAAAAGAAAACCCTGTATACATTGAGCAGTCATTCCTCATTCTACCCTCCCCTCAGTCCCTGGCAACCACAACTCACTTTCTGTCTGTATGAATTTATCTATTATAGACTTTTCATACTACTGGCATATGTGACTTTTTGTGCCTGGCTTCTTTCATTTAGCATAATGCTTTTGAAGTTCAGCCATATTACAGCAGGTATCAATACTTCATTCCTTTTTATGATTAAGTAATATTCTATTATATATATATAATTATATACATATATAATTAAATATGTATATGTGATCTACTTATGTATATGTATCACATTTTGTTTATCCATTTATCTGTTGATGGACTTTGGACTGTTTCCACTTTTTGACTGTTGTGAATAATGCTGCAATGAATGTTGCCACCAGCATACAAGTCTCTGTTTGAGTCCTTGTTTTCAATTCTTTGGGGTATATAACTAGGATGAAATTGCTGGGTCATATGGCAATTGTTTGTTTAACTGTTTTTGGAATTACCAAACTTCTTCCACAGTAGGTTCATCATTTTACGTTCCCACTAGCAATATATAGCGGTTCCAATTTCTCCACATCGTTACCAACAGTTATGTTCTGGTTTTGTTTTATTATTACAGTTGTCCTAGTGGGTGTGAAGTGATATCTAATTGTGGTTTTGATATTCATTTCTCTAGTGACTAGTGATGCAGAGTAGTTTTTCATTTGCTTACTTACCACTTGTATATTCTTCTTAGGAAAAATGTGTGTTCAAGTCCTTTGTCTGTTTTTTAATTTGGTTGTTTGTCTTTTTGTTGTCAAGTTATTAGAGTTTCTATATATTTGGGACACTAGATGCTTATCAGATATAATTTGCAAATAGTTTTTTTTCCATTTTGAGGTTGTCTTTTTACTTAATAATATCCTTTGATGTATAGAAGTTCTTAATTTCGATAAAGTCAAATTTATCTATTTTTTCTTTTGTTGTTTATACTTTTAGTGGCTAATTTAAGAATCCATTGTCCAAGTACATGAAGTTTTATTCCTAAAACTTTTCTTCTAAATATGTTTTCTTCTGAGAGTTTGATATTTTAGTTCTTGCATTTGGGTCTTTGATCCACTCTGAGTTAATTTTTCTGTGTAATGTAAGAGTCCAACTTCATTGTTTTGCATGTGGCTATCCATTCATTGAAAAGGTTGTTCTTTCCCCTATCAAATAATTTTGGCATAAATCAATTAGGGGACTTCCCTGGTGGTCCAGTGGTTAAGACACTCCCAATCCTGGAGACCCAGGTTTGATTCCTGGTCAGGGAATTAGATCCTGCATGCCACAACTAAGCCCTGGCACAGCAAAAGAAAAAGAAAAAAAATTAAAAAAGGAAAGAAGAGTTCATATTAAAAAAAGAAAGAAAGTCAGTTGGTCACAGATATATGGGTCTGTTTCTGGACTCTCAATTTCATTCTGTTAATCTAAGGTCTGTCCTCATGCCAGTACCACCCTGTTTTGATTACTGTTCTTTGCAGTAATTTTCTAAGCAGAAAATATGAGGCCTCCAACTTGGTCTTTCTTTTTCAAGATTGTTTCAGCTGTTTGGGGCCTCTTGCTGTACCATATGAATTTGAGGGTTGACTTTTATAATTTTTGCAAAAACGGTCATTGGAATTTTGATAGTAATTCTTATGAATCTGTAGATCACTTTAGATAGTATTGCCATCTAACAAAATTGTTTTCCAATCCATGAACACAGGATTTCTTTTAGCAACTTTTTATACTTCTTAGTGTATAACTCTTTCACCTCTTTGGTTAAATTTCTCCTAAGCTAATTTGGTTTTTGGATGTATTTGTAAATGGAATTGTTTTCTTACTTTCCTTTTCAGAATGTTTACTGCTGATATTAGCAACCCAACTGATTTTTGAGTGTTTATCTGCAGTTTGCTGAATTACTTTATTACTTCTATTAGTTTTTTAAATTTTTTGAGGGAGATTTTCTACGTAGGGAATCATATTATTTGAAAGCCAAAATAGTTTTATTTCTTCTTTCCAGTTTGTGTATCTTATTTATTTTTTCTTGCCTGATTGCTCTGGCTGTATGTTTCAGTATAGTGTTGAATAGCAATGGTGAGAGTTAGCTTCCTTGTTTTGCTCCTGATCTTGGAGGGAAAACTTTTAGTCTTACACTATTGTGTGCAGTGTTAACTGTTTTCCAGTGGTGGTTTAAGTCTAGATTTCTGGTTTTATTTTTATTTTACTATTTGCAATATATTGAGCTTCTTGAATCCAAAAATTCATATCTTTAATCATTTTGGAAATAGTATTAGTTCTCCTACTTCATTTTCTTTTTCATCTTTCAGTATTTTCTTCTTATACTCAGGATTGCAAGTACACATTTGTTAGACCTCACACTGTGCTATTTGTTCATCTTTGTTACATACATTCTATCTCTTTGGGTAAATTGTTCATCTATATTTTTAAACTTACTAATTATTTCTTCAACTCTGTCTAATCTGCTATTTAATCCACACACTGTGATATTTTTTATTTTAAAAAATTCATTAGCTATATTCTGCATTACAGAGAGCACACTGATAGGATGCTGGCAGCCAGAGTCCATAGCACTAGGAGGGCTCTGGGACTACAGAAAAGGGCAGACTCAATAGAGGAATATTTTATTGAGGCCACTGCATGCCAAGCTTGTCTGAGTGCTGGGGCCCTGAGAAAATCAGATTGTTTTTGCCCCATAGGGCCCATAATTGAGGGGAGACATCCAGATAAGCATCTATAAAGACGATGTAGGGTGAAACAAAGTGACTGTGGCTCTATTCTAAGTCAGATACTTTTTTTTATAGTCTCATTCTTTGGCTATATTTTCTTCTATTTCATTAAATACATTAAATGTGTTTATTTTATATTCCACATCAATAATTCTTATAACTGATGTTTTTTGTGAATTTTATCCTGAAATTTTTTCTGATGGTATTCACAGTAACACACTTTTCATGTCTCATCAGGTTGTAGTATGGGTTTATGTTCCTTGAAATTTTATTAGTGGTTTAATTAATTTTTTTGAAGTTTAAATTGAAGTTGACTTTCTTGAGAGAGATTTGTTTTACATTCTGCTAAATGTCTGGGGCACCGCCAACCTAGGACTGATTTGAATGAAAATGTCTCCTTGTGTTTTGGGGACTATTCAGATCCTATAAATTCTGTCACCAAAACCATTTGAGGGTGGGCTTGTAGTCTTGAATAATCAAGAATGACTTATTTTTTGCCTCCATTTATGGCCAAGACTGAGACAGAAAATTTTCCTTAACATCTTCCTCTGTCGGATGAATAGTTTTTTAGCTTGCTCACCAAGGATATTGCCTTTTGGGGACTCCTTGCTTTATGCAAAGTCCAATAAATATCCTACCTTCCTTGGGCCCACGTTGTCTCTTGTCTGCCATGCTCATTGTCTTTTAAAACTAAAGCTCTAGACTACCAAGGGTTGACAGAGACCAAAGATAAGACCTGACTTTGGATCTCTCGAATCTCTCTGGCTTCATGATCCCTTCCCCACTGCTGTTTATTTTGGCTTCCGAGGATCTCTTTTGCATTCTTGGTTAATCAGCTATGCATCTGCATTTTTAAAAACAATATTTAACCAGCATTTTAATGACGTTTTCCACTAAGCATTTAAAAATTTTTTGATAGCTAGTCTGCCAAAACTATAATTTTATATTGCTTCTGAGTGAGGATAATCTGTACTGTATTTGTCTTAATCTTTCCCCTGCTCTTAAATGGTTTTGTTGTTTTAGTTTTTTCTTTATTAAATATAATAGTGAGGTGAACATTTTTGTTCTTTATTTGTTTTATTAATATATAGATTATTTCCTTGGAATAGTTTTTGAGTAAAATTCCTGGATGAGAAAAATGACCATTGATTTTAAAGAAGTTTAAGAAGTAGAATCAATAAGTCTTGCATGTAGGAGGGGAAGCAGAGGAAGGAATCTAGTATGAGACTTACATTTTTGGCTTACACAACTGGGTAGATGATGATGTCAGTAACTAAGATTGGGAATACAGGTTAAGGTGGGTGTGTGCGTGGGGAATGATAACAATGCATGTAGGTAGAGAAATTTTTATTAGGCGGTTGGAAATACAGGGCAGAGGCCCAGGAGAGGATTTGGGGCTACAGATACAAAATTGAGATTCACAAAATTAGAGTTCCTGAATTCCTGGAATCCATCAATATAGTCTCAGTGGTCTGTGTATTCACTAAATCACTTTTTATATTCATGCTTTCATTTCAACAAATCTGGATCACCTGGATGACCATCTTGTAAGTAGTATTACCAACTTAACTTCAGTGTCTGCATTTATATTTATGTTTATAATCTTGCTGATGCCAAGTATCACAGAGCTAGGGTTACTATGTAAATGATGCAACAGGTCAGGTAAAGATGAATTGGTGTCATCGTGTGATTGTCCACATGAATGAAGGTTTCATAGTAGTTTAAACAGAGAAAAGTGTGGGAGATCTGAATCATCATATGATAAACAGTTCTGTTTAAATTAGAAAGAACCCTATGCTTTAGGAGCCAACCCCATTTTCACATTTTGAGTTGGTAGTAGGTTTCAAGAAAATACAACCATCCACATACTAATGTTTATTTTATGAATTTTTTTACATTTTAGTTTAACTTGAATTCATTTTATAAAGTGTTTGGTTGTATACTTGTGTCAGAACTATAAACATAAGGGATTTATATTTAGTTTTGTATTTTAGTGAGTGAATATTATAATAAAAATAATCTCAGTCAACATTGAAAACTTAAGAAAATTTTTTTCCTTTAAAAGTTTTCTGTACATTATACAAATTTGTGCATGAGAGCTGAGCCATGGATTTAAGTGAGACTTCTCCAGAGAGAGAGTACAGAATGAGAAAGAAAGGGTGCTGAGATGCAAGAGTGATTAGGGAATCAGTGAAGGGAAAGAGAAAAAACTTGGAAACCCAAAGTTAAGAGTAGAATAAGGAAGCCCAAGGGAAGAGAGTTCTTAAAAGGAGGAAATTGAAGTATTCTTAAAAGGCCATGATGGTCTTTGCCCAAATATTTTCAGTTGAACGATAGTATCAGCAGTCATAATTTTGAAAGTAAAGGAGTGAATAGGAGGCAAGATTGTAGGAACAGTGAGAGGAGACTGTTCTTAAAATAAGCTTGGTTATGATGAAAAGAAAAAAAATGTTTCTGGAATGGGACATAAAGTCACTGTAAATGCAAGTCCCTGAGCATATTTTTGTACTAAAAAGAAGGGGATAATGAAGATAAGGTTGTCATACACAGGAGAAAAAATAATTGACAGAAAAAAAGAGATGAGACTCAATATGATACGGATAACAAATGGCAGGATTACCCTTGAAACAGTAATGATGATGTTACTTTGAGATGAGATGTGAAGAAGTTAAAAGTAGAACTGGAGTCATGCTTGTTGGCTTTTAATTTTCTATGAAGTAAGGGCTAGATTGATGGGGTGAGAGTAGTAGTTTAAGGTTTATGAAAACACTGGTGAAGATTTGTGATAACTATTATGAGAAATGAGCAGGCCGGTTTTATCAGCAATACCGAAAACTTTGCTGAGACCTGACCTGTAGTTTTGGCTTTGTCCCTTACTAACTCTATCAATTCGGCAAGTAATTTACCCTGTCTGAATATCTGTAGAATGAGTAATTGGACTAGATAAATTTTAAAGAGTTTTCTAGTCCCCAGATGATTTAATTTAGAAGTCGAGCGCTAAATCCCTTATAATAAATAATCTAATACAAAAATATTTTATTTTCCCCTTTTTACAAGTTACCTTGGGAGCAAAAAAAAAAAAAAGACTGTTTTAACCACATTTAATTAAAAAGCCAGTTAGAATAAGAAGGGAAAAGGAATGAAAGGGCTTATTTTTTTCTCTTTTTTAAACACACCAGTAATCCACTGAAGCCAAACAACACTTACAGGAAGATGCAGGAACTGGGATAAGAAAATAAGGTGAATGAAATTGTTGACAGTTTCATCTTAGCCCCTAGCTCTTAAGAATTTGTAAGTGAATTCCAGCTATGGGTTAAGTTATTGTGAAATTCCAGTGAAGAACAGGAAAATGAGACAGCCTGCAGGAATTTCTTGTAACAAAATCCACTCTGAAGACCTAGCTGCTGTACTTATTTAAGGAAGGAGTGGCTCCAAATAAACAGGGACTTCACAATGACTGAAAATGTAAATTTAGAGTGTCCCCTCTCTGTGCTCTCGAGAATTTTGTTCATAATTAAACTTAAAAACTTAAATTTAGTTTACAATTTGGAATATGAAACAAAAAAAAGTAATTTCCTGAAGATTATATCTGGCCTTGTAAAAGGAGTTAAGACTACATTCATCAACCATGGGATACTTAATTCTTTATTTTTCCCTTGAGAAAATTCTTTACATAAAAAAGACCAAAGCAGTTGTGAGTTGTGCCTGAAATGCCAGAAAATCGAGGACTGCTTGATTCCCTGAGCACCTTCGCCTGGAATACTTAGGAGCTGCTTTTATGGAGATGTGTGCACCTACCCTGTTCATTGCGTCCAGCTCTAGGCTAAAAGTGCCTCTGAGGAAGAGATCTCCTGCAAAAGGAAGGCTTCCAGTCCTGCCAACTCTTAACACTGTTTATCTGTTTACGCTTCTGCTTCCCTCACCAGAATGTGAATTCCTGGAGGGCAGAGAAATTGTCTAATTCATCTTTTTATCCATAGAGCCTATAACAGTTACTTGCACATAACAATTTTCTATTGTATGCTTATCTGATAAATGGATGATGTAAATCTATGATTTAGTGTTCTAAATAGTTAAAGGCAGAGTATATACAATAATTTTCAAACATTCTTAAGGTATAGGCAATAGTAATTCTTTTCAATTGTTTTAACACCAAAAGAAGTGGTATCTGGCACCTTTGAAAATTAAGAAGACTATATAAACATATATGGGCTTCCCTGATGGCTCAGCATACACTGCCTGCAGTGTAGGAGATGCAAGAGACGTGGGTTCAATCCCTGGTTCAGGAAGATCCCTTGAAGGAGAAAATGGCAACCCATTCCAATGTTCTTGCCTGAAAGGACAGAGGAGCCTGGTGGGCTGCAGTCCATGGGGTTGCAAACAGTTGGACACAACTGTGTGACTAAGCATATAAACATATATATGGGTATATATATTCCTGAATACATGTATAAACATATGTTGTTTTGATTATTTCCACACATTGCTTGTCAGGCAAACTTTTCTAGAACACCATCTTTATTTTGTTATTCTCCTTATTAAGGACCCATGATGGCTTCTATTTGCGTAATGTATTGGTTTGGAGCCTTAGAATAATCTAATGAAAAACAGAGTTTTCAATTAAGTCCAAGATTTCATCAGCATTATGTAATGGAAACTATATAGAATTATGTTATGTGGGCATAATTATTAATCAGTTTTATTTGAATATAAGGGTCAGAAATTCGACTCAAATTAGTTTAAGGATAAAAGAAGAGAGGAAGGAAGAAAGAAGATATTTCTTAGAGTAAATGGGAAGTCCAGCAGATTCTATCTAGCTATAGGGCATGGCTGTTTCCAGAGGTTCAAACAGTGTTGTCAGGACTCTGTTTCTTTATCTCTCAAGTTTACTTATTTCTTTTTGGCTTCATTCTTCAGTAGGATTTCTCTATGAAGGCAACATGGCCTCCGGCTGCCTTGGGTTCTCATTCTTCAAGTTTAGCAATCTTAGAAGTAGGAGAAATCTTCTCAATCAGCTCTAGAGGAAAAGTTATGGGGAGGACTATGCTTGGAGTCATGCACCCATTTCTCAATCAGTTATTGTGGTGAAAGAATGGACTACTTTGACTGGCTAAATATAGATCACATGTTCCAGCCTTGTAGCCATGGGAAGATAGTGTCACATGATGGTCATTTCCTTCAAGAGCTACTTGGAATAGGGTAGGGCACTTCTCCAAAGGAAAACATGTGGCTATTACAAGATGGGAAATGTATGGACAAAAGCAGCTTAACAGTCCACTACAGCAGAGCTGAGATGTAGCCTGTATGTACAGATTGGACGAACCAGCTGGCATCCATCCAGATAGCTCAGGGGTCCATTATGAATGGCTGGTGTACATGCTGTACCATTGTTAACTATATTGAATATCATTTCTGCATGACAACATTTCACCACTTACGAGTTAAAAATAGCATATGTAATGCAATATGAGCACTGTTGAACACATAAAAAGTCATTTATCTTTATGGAACAAAAATTACTTTGCACTTAAAGTTTTTTTGGCAAGGAATTTTTCAGAGTTTGATCAGCTTTGGAGCAGGGAAAGTGAATTGGTGAAACCAAGTGAATACTCTTTGTTTCTTCTTAAGAAAAAAATTCATAACCTGTATATATAGTCTTTCGTGAAGCATTTATATCATATTATCACTCTCCTCAGTGTCTGAAAGAGGTCTGACTTTCTGATAATAAGACTGAATATTCCTGTCAGTAGGGAGCTTAGGGAAACGTGCACCAGAGCAAAGCTAAGTCCCAAGTCCCCAACATGCCTTTCAAAGCAGGCATCCATTTAATTTGATCTATTAAACAAACTTAGCGGTTGGGATGCCCACATAGTGAGCAAAGATGCTTAGAGATGGAATTTTGGCTTTAATTGAAATCTTCTGTCCTTTATTAGACAACCATAAGCTTCCGATTATACACACCATCTTCATTCAAATGTGGATTTATAAAACCTTATGCATTTTCATCCTTAGCAACAGATTTAGGAATAAAAACAAGCTCCTGCCATGAACAAATATGAGAAGTTTTCTTTCCTCTTTCTTCCTTTTTTTTTTTTTTTTGCTATATCCCCAAAAGTCACTGATAGTTGACCAGATGCCCACTGTGTATCTAGAGCTGTGTTAGCCTCTTGAAGCTATTAAAAGGACATTTGAAAAATAACCCCCGTCCTTGAAGAATTTAGGTAACACATCTCAGGAGAAAAAATTAACATACCCGGAGCAACCAGGTAACACTTAAATAGCCACTTTGCTATTTCTAGTAATGATGTAATGACTTCCATTTCAGCCTGCTGAAATTTTACACATTCCTCAAAGTCTGTCTCTGGAATTGTTCTTCATTTAGCTTTACCTGATTGCTTCAATGTAAGGTGGGACCCACATTCCACTGAAACATCCAGTTAAAATTTCTTCAGTAGCTCTTCATTATCTACAGGATGCTGACCAGCCTCTGTAACCTGGTGAGGAGCCCCTGACTACTTCTTTTGCGTTATCTTTCCTTTCTCTTCTATTTGTACACAGCTTCAAAAGCAAACCAAATCCTGGTACCACACCCAAACCTGGCTTAATGAACAAAACAAAATGAAAGTTACCAAATAATATGGATTCCCGTATCCTATCTTCTCTGCTTAGAATAGCCCTTTCCTCCAATTTAGATCTTACAAACTCCCACTCATCCATTAACTTAGCTCAGATATCAGTCTCTTCATGAGATCTCTTCCTTTTTCAACCTCTGTTGTGCTCTCTTTTTATCAACTAAATAACAACAACAACCTATTGTTAAGATTCTAGGTGGTAGTGGTTTGCTCTAATGTCTGCATTCCCCTACTAGACTCTTAGCACCTTGGGGGCAGACAATGCCTTACTAATTTTGGAATCATGAGTGCCCAGTAAGAGTGCCTGGCAGTCAGCAGGTTCTTCATAAAACTGTATTGAAATGAATTGGATTGCATTGAATTAAATGGGAGTGTAGAGAAGACTTGAGGTAGCTGAAGATCTGAGGATTTTATGTCAATAAAACCTGGGTTTTCTGTCAGTGTTGAAAAGGGAAAAAAAACATAGAGAAGGAGGAAATGATAGGAGCGATAGGTCAGAGGTGAGAATGAGCCTGGTGAAAGATGGTGACTGAATTATCTTGTTTGCTGGAATGGAGGCTGTAGAGTGTGTAGGGTTTGGAAATAAGGTCAGAAAGGCCAGGCAGGGCATGTTACGGAAGACTTTGAATGTCAGTCAGAGGAGATGAAACATGATGCAATACTGCAATTCAAGAAAAGAAAAATTTAGAAATATTCTAAATATCTGTGTACAAAATGAGCTTATCACTTTTGTATTTCTCTGTTGTGGTACTTATCATATTGTTACTGTTGATACGTCACTGGTCCCAACTGGCCTTGAGTCATCTGTACATAACAGAGTGATGGTTTGAAGCAGTGTGATGTGTTGGGTATCAGAAGCCCAGAAGTTGAATTTCTGCTCTGACACCAATTTGTTACCTGATATGGTGAAATCGCTTTACTGCTCTAATCCCCAGTGTTCTTATCTGTAAAATGAAGGCAGGAGGTGGGTGACATGATTCATGAGGTCTCTTTGATCTCTAGGAGTCTATATGTAGCAAGGTAAGTAATTCTTAGCTAATTTATTAATCAGTCTCTGCCTCTTGGTTTTGTTTGTTTATTTACCTGTCTTTTCGGTATCAGAGTTGCTTCATTAGGCTGTCTCTGACAGTCCCACAATCTGCTCTGCTGAGACCAGTCTCTGAAGTTTTGACCTTCTTGTCATACCTACAAAGCCCTTCCCAACCCCTCCTGCGTGTGTGCATGCTAAGTTGCTTCAGTCATGTGCTACAGTTTGAGACCCCATGGATTGTAGCCCGTTGGGCTCCTCTGTCCATGAGATTCTCCAGGCAAGAATACTGGAGCGGGTTACCATGCCCTCCTCCAGGGGATCTTCTCAACCCAGGGATCGAACCAGCTGCCTCTCTTATGTCTCCTTCATTGGCCAGCGGCTTCTTTACCACTAGCGCTACCTAGGAAACCCTTCCAACACTTCACCCTTCCTTAAAAACCTTGCCCCAGTCCAACATTTTTCTTAAAGCTTTCCCCGACTTCTCCACGTCTCTGATATTTACCCCTTGCTTTTGGTGTTTAAAGATATTTTGTCTTGAGTTAATAATTGTTTTATATTGACTTTTTTCTGTCCAATTAGTTTGTAAACTTTTTAAATTTGTTAATCTCTCCTACCCAGCTCCACTCCAGGACAAAGCTAAGCACAAAATAGTTATTTGACAAGGTTCTTGAATATTGAACTAAGTGATGTACAAGAATATTACTAAAGACAGAAAAACCAAAAACATCAAAAAGATGTCTATAGAGCTTGAAATTGAGGTAATGCAGTATATCAGTGATTTTGTAGATGGTATTTTGTATCTAGCAAAAAACTAGGCGTACTTTTGATTGTTTTTTGTTTTTCTTTTAAAATTAATTTTTATTGGAGTATAATTGCTTTACAATGCTGCATTAGTTTCTACTGTACAGCAAAATGAATCAGGCCATACATATACATACAGCCCCTCACTTTTGGACTTCCTTCCTATTCAGGTCACCCCAGTGCATTAAGTACAGTTCATTGTGCTATACAATATGTTCTCATCATCTATTTTATATGTAATATCAATATGTGTCAGTGTGTACATGTGTCAATCCTAATCTCTCAATTCCTCCCATCCCCCCTTCCCCTTGGTATCTATATATTTGTTATCGACGTCTGTGCCTCTATTTCTGCTTTGCAAATAAGGTCATCTATACCATTTTTCTAGATTCCACATATACGCGTTAGTATATGATATTTGTAAAAGATTGTTTAAGACAGGGTGATCTGTGAAGTTTCTGGTCTGTAGGCTTGTCTTGAATTAAAGAGTGGGCAATACTAGGACCTAGATATACTCCAGCCAACTCAAGGAAAAGAGAAAATAGAGAACTGTTTACTGAGTGACTTTGCTGTTGGACATGTCCCAGCTGCAGCTTGAGAACATCGGGCAGAGTTACCACCCTGCTGCCACAACCTCTGCCAACTTGGATAAGAAACAGTGAAGTTGACCTGTCTTTTGGCTCTGAAACAAGGCAAGGGAGCACACCATCAGGCATGGGAAGGAAGAAGTTGTGAAATGAAAAGACATCAAAAAAAGATGACTGACTGTGATCCTCTCTCCTCCTTTCCCCTATTACCCTGAGTCTCTCTTCTGCCTGCCTGCTTGACACCTGTAAAATGGTAAAAACCAGATCCTTGAACTCTGCATCAATCGGGGCACAGGGCCCTAGGGGTTGAGCTTGGGGCAACGGAAGACAGTGTGAATCAGTTGTTTGGGTTGTTTTGTTTCCTACAGCTTTTAAACAACCCAATGCTTTTAAAACTCAATGCAAAACACAAGAGGAAAGGTCAGTGTTTGAAGTAGTTGAATTCTAGATCTGGCAGTGTCAGACTCTCTTGACTGAAAATTAGCTCATGGAAATAAAATGTCTGAGGTTAGGAACTCCAAATCCTGCTTTTGCTCTGATTGTCTCAGGTTGGCTCTGGTTGGAAAGTCTAGAACTGTGGATTCATTACATGTCACCCCCATTCCCCATCTTTCTGACATGTCCCTAAGCTGTTAGTGTTTATAGCAGGCAAAGTCAGCGTTGCGTTGATTTGTCTTCTGTGTGCGGAAAATGTAGGAATAACTCCCACGTGTCATCAACTATTTAGTCAGTGCTCAGTTCCTTAGCAGGGGAAATGTAAGATTTATTAGGGAAAGTTTCCGTCATCCCATATAAATAGATGCACAGTTAAAGCAGATGCAGAAGGCAGGGTGTATATTTCTGTGTGACTGATCATAAGGAACTTATTATCAAGAACTCTTCGGAAAAATCGGTCATTTGGGAAGATGGCAAACATAAGAATACACTTATATTTTTATGCAAAATAGTCCTCAGAACACTAATTTCGACTTCAAGTGCATTATTGAGATAGGAATCATTGTAATTAAAAGCTCTTTTTTTTTGCTTTAGTTTTTCACTTTTGAGAAAATATATGCAAGTGATAAAAGCAGCCCAATAGTAGAAAAAGGTATGTAAAGTGGGTCACTTTGCTACTACTGACTCCAGTTTCCTGTCTAATCCCTGCATAGGCTATCAGTGTTGGCAGTTTATGTGTATCATTCAGAAACATTAAAACAAACAAGCTGATTCTCCCTTTTAGCTTTTACACACATGGCAATCCACTCTCAATATTCTTCTGCAGCTTACTTTTTTCCTTAACAATATACTCTGGAAATCATTTCTTATCAGACTGCACATATGCACCAGGCTCATTGTTTTTAACAGATTTAACTGATGTTGACATCTTGCCATAATGGCTTTAGGGGTTTTTGTTTTGTTTCAGCTTAAGAGGTAGACTTCCACTACACCCCTACTGCCCAGTTCTGTTGTTCTCTGTCCAAAGTTAATCACTATACTGAAATTAGCATGTATCCTTTCTGCCTGGTTTTTATATAATTTAGTACATATGTATTTAGTATTTCATTTGTGTGACTCTGGTACCATTTATTTATCTGCAATTCTATTTTTGAACGTTTAGATTTTCCCAGTTTTTTTACTGTTAAAAACAGTGCTACAAGTTAACACTTTGTTTCATGCCTCCTTAGGCACACTGATGTGAATATTTTAGGGTATATTCCCACAAGTTGAATTGCTAGGTCCTATGGTCTGTGCTCACCAACTACTTTTCAAAACACCTCACCTTTTTTTCCATATTCTTACCAAACCTTGGACTTCTCAGATTTCTAAAATATTACCAGTCTGGTAAATGTGAAATAGTAACTCATTACTGTTTCAGTTGTATTTTTTTTCTTGTTTTTTTGGCTGTTTAGTTCCCTCTAATAACTTTTGACAGTTTTTCTACCACATTATATGTTTTTCCCTGTTGATTGATAGGGATCTTTTTAGATTCTGGTACTATTACTATACAGTGAAAGTGAGGAATAGATTGAAGGGACTAAATCTGATAGACAGAGTGCCTGATGAACTATGGACGGAGGTTTGTGACATTGTACAGGAGATAAGGATCAAGACCATTCCCATGGAAAAGAAATGCAAAAAAGCAAAATGGAGGCCTTACAAATAGCCGTGAAAAGAAGAGAAACAAAAAGCAAAGGAGAAAAAGAAAGATATTTCCATCTGAATGCAGAGTTCCAAAGAATAGCAAGGAGAGATAAGAAAACCTTCCTCAGAGATCAATGCAAAGTAGAGGAAAACAACAGAATGGGAAAGACTAGAGATCTCTTCAAGAAAATTAGAGAAACCAGGGGAACATTTCATGCAAAGATGGGCTCGATAAAGGACAGAAATGGTATGGACCTAACAGAATCAGAAGATATTAAGAAGAGGTGGCAAGAATACAAAGAAGAAATATACAAAAAAGATCTTCACGACCCAGGTAATCACAATGGTGTGATCACTCACCTAGAGCCAGACATCCTGGAATGTGAAGTCAAGCGGGCCTTAGAAAGCATCACTACGAATAAAGGTAGTGGAGGTGATGGAATTCCAGTTGAGCTATTTCAAATCCTGAAAGATGATGCTGTGAAAGTGCTGCACTCAATATGCCAGCAAATTTGGAAAACTCAGCAGTGGCCACAGGACTGGAAAAGGTCAGTTTTCATTCCAATCTCAAAGAAAGGCAATGCCAAAGAATGCTCAAACTACCGCACTATTGCACTCATCTCACACGCTAGCAAAGTAATGCTCAAAATTCACCAAGCCAGGCTTCAGCAATACATGAACCGTGAACTTCCAGATGTTCAAGCTGGATTTAGAAAAGGCAGAGGAACCAGAGATCAAATTGCCAATATCCGCTAGATCATCGAAAAAGCAAGAGAGTTCCAGAAAAATACCTATTTCTGCTTTATTGACTATGCCAAAGCCTTTGACTGTGTGGATCACCACAAACTGTGGAAAATTCTTAAAGAGATGGGAATGCCAGACCACCTGACCTGCCTCTTGAGAAACCTGTATGCAGGTCAGGAAGCAACAGTTAGAACTGGACATGGAACAACAGACTGGTTCCAAATCAGGAAAGGAGTATGTCAAGGCTGTATATTGTCACCCTGCTTATTTAACTTATATGCAGAGTACATCATGAGAAACGCTGGGCTGGAAGAAACACAAGCTGGAATCAAGATTGCCGGGAGAAATATCAATAACCTCAGATATGCAGATGACAGCACCCTTATAGAAGAAAGTGAAGAGGAACTAAAGAGCGACTTGATGAAAGTGAAAGAGGAGAGTGAAAAAGTTGGCTTAAAGCTCAACATTCAGAAAACTAAGATCATGGCATCTGGCCCCATCACTTCATGGCAAGTAGATGGGGAAACGGTGGAAACAGTGTCAGACTTTATTTTTTTGGGCTCCAAAATCACTGCAGATGGTGACTGCAGCCATGAAATTAAAAGACTCTTACTCCTTGGAAGGAAAGTTATGACCAACCTAGAGAGCATATTAAAAAGCAGAGACATTACTTTGCCAACAAAGATCCGTCTAGTCAAGGCTATGGTTTTTCCAGTAGTATTGTATGGTTGTGAGAGTTGGACTGTGAAGAAAGCTGAGCGCCAAAGAATTGATGCTTTTGAACTGTGGTGTTGGAGAAGACTCTTGAGAGTCCCTTGGACTGCAAGGAGATCCAAACAGTCCATCCTAAAAGAGATCAGTCCTGGGTGTTCATTGGAAGGACTGATGCTGAAGCTGAAACTCCAATACTTTGGCCGCCTCATGCGAAGAGTTGACTCATTTGAAAAGACCCTGATGCTGGGCAGGATTGGGGGCAGGAGGAGAAGGGGACGACAGAGGATGAGATGGTTGGATGGCATCACCGACTCAATGGACATGAGTTTGGGTAAACTCCGGGAGTTGGTGATGGACAGGGAAGCCTGGCATGCTGCGATTCATGGGTCGCAGAGTCGGCACAACTGAGCAACTGAACTGAACTGAACTGACTATTACTATACCCCGTAATATGTATTCTAAATAACTTCCTCTAGTCTGTGACTTGCATTTTAACTGTTCATGTTATCTTTTTTGCCCAATGGAATTTTTGTATTTTAACGTATTCAAATTCTCATTGTTGTCATTTGTGTTTTGATGTTATGCTTAAGAAACGCAAAGAAATGTAATGAAGATATTCTCCTATACTTTCTAACTTTTATGATTTCCTCCATACATATAAGTTTTTAATCCATGTGGAATATACTTTTGTTCTGACATGAAGTGAAGATTTGTATTTCTTCCCCTTGTATATATACTGGCTATGGCCAGTTATCTTAGCACCATTTATCTAATGGTTGTGGCTCCCTGCTGACATTTACAGCTATCTTTGTCCCATACCAAGTTTCCATATATGTGTATGTCAGTATCAACTTATTTTGTTCCTTTGGCCTATTTTTATATCCTTGTACCAATACCACACTGCTTAAATAGTTATAGCCGTATAATTAGCCTCATAGGGCAAGTTTCCAGGCCTTAGCTTTCTGTTTCGAAAAGTTTCTTTCTTAGTTTTTTCTCTTTAATCTTTCATATGAACTTTAGATAGGTTTATTAAATTCCTTGAAAAGTCTTTTTGGGATTCTGAATGGAGTTATAATGATTCATAGATCCATTATAAACTTATGCCAGGAACTAGTGGAGTTACACAGTTATATCTTTTAATCCCTCAGTGTCTCATCATTTCTCCAGTGCATCTTTTATGTGATGTTTTGTTTGGTTCAATTCAGTCACTCAGTCATGTCCGACTCTTTGAGACCCCATGGACTGCAGTGTGCCCAGGCTTCCCTGTCTATCTCCAACTCCTGGAGCTTGCTCAAACTCATGTCCATCGAGTCAGTGATGCCATCCAACCATCTCATCCTCTATTGTCTCCTTCTCCTCCTGCCTTCAATCTTTCGCAGCATCAGGGTCTTTTCCAGTGAGTCAGTTCTTCGCATTGAGTGGCCAAAGTGCTGCAATTTCAGCTTCAGCATCAGTCCTTCCAGTGAATATTGAGAACTGATTTCCTCTAGGACTGATTGGTTTGATCTCCTTGCTGTCCAAGGGACTCTCAAGAGTCTTCTCCAAGACCACAGTTCAAAAGCATCAATTCTTTGGTGCTCAGCTTTCTTCACAGTCCAACTCTCACATCCATACAACACTACTGTAAAAACCATAGCATTGACTAGACAGACTTTTGTTGGCAAAGTAATGTCTCTGCTTTTTAATATGCTGTCTAGGTTGGTCATAACTTTCCTTCCAGGAACAAGCATATTTTGATTTCATGACTGCAGTCACCATCTGGAGTGATCTTGGAACCCCAAAAAATAAAGTCTCTCACTGTTTCCATTGTTTCCACATCTATTTGCCATGAAGTGATGGGACTGGATGCCATGATCTTAGATTTTTTAATGTTGAGTTTTAAGCCAACTTTTTCATTCTTCTCTTTCACTTTCATCAAGAGGCTCTTTGCTTTCTGCCATGAGGGTGGTGTCATCTGGGTATCTGATGTTATTGATATTTCTCCCAGCAATCCGATTCTAGCTTGTGCTTCATCCAGCCGGGTATTTCTCATGACGTACTCTGCATATAAGTTAAATGAACAGGGTGACAATATACAGACTTGGCATACTCCTTTCCCAATTTGGAACCAATCCGTTGTTCCATGTCCAGTTCTAACTGTTGCTTCTTGACCTGCATACAGATTTCTCAGGAGGCAGGTAAGTGGTCTGGTATTCCCATCTCTTTAAGAATTTTCCACAGTTTGTGGTGATCCACACAGTCAAAGGCTTTGGCATAGTCAATAAAGCAGAAATAGGTGTTTTTCTGGAACTCTCTTGCTTTTTCAATGATCCAACGGATGTTGGCAATTTGATCTCTGGTTCCTCTGCCTTTTCTAAATCTGGAAGTTCTTCTACATCTGGAAGTTCACAGTTCACTTACTGTTGAAGCCTGGCTTGGCGAATTTTGAGCATTACTTTGCTAGCGTGTGAGATGAGTGCAATAGTGCGGTAGTTTGAGCATTCTTTGGCATTGCCTTTCTTTGAGATTGGAATGAAAACTGACCTTTGCCAGCCCTGTGGCCCCTGTTGCGTTTTCCAAATTTGCTGGCATTTTGAATGCAGCACTTTAACAGCATCATCTTTTAGCATTTGAAATAGCTCAGCTGGAATTCCATCACCTCCACTAGGAGGTGATATCCTCCTAGTGATGCTTCCAAAGGCCCACTATGACTTTGCACTCCAAGATATCTGGCTCTAGGTGAGCGATTGCACCATCATAGTTATCTGGGTCGTTAAGATCTTTTTTGCATAGTTCTGTGTGTTCTTGCTACCTCTTCTTAATATCTTCTGCTTCTGTTAGGTCCGTACCATTTCTGTCCTTTATTGTGTCCATCTTTGTTCTCCAAACAGGTCTTGCATGTATTTTATTTGATTTTTGCCTAGGTATCTAATGTAAATTAGATATTATATACATGTAAATATATATATATATATGTATATATATATATATATTTCTCTTACACCCTGAATGTAGATCCTGAATGCTAAATTCTCTCATGTGTTTGAATTATTTGTCCACAAATTCTCTTGCAGTTTCCTACATAAATAATCTTAGAGCTTGCAAGTAAGGACAGTTTTCTTCATTCTAATTTTTGATCTTTTAAAAAGTGTTGCATTGGCTAGGACTGTATACAATAGAGAATTAAGAGAAGCTGTGATATTGGTACTCTTGACTTGTTCCTGACTCTAAAGAGCACACTTCTAACATTTTACCCCTATGTGTTAATAAAAGATTGAGGTTTATAGTGGGCTTCCCTGATAGCTCAGTTGGTAAAGAATCCGCATGCAATGCAGGAGACCCCAGTTTGATTCCTGGGTCGGGAAGATCCACTGGAGAAGCTATATGCTATCCACTCCAGTATTCTTGGTCTTCCCTTGTGGCTCAGCTGGTAAAGAATCCACCCGCAATGCGGGAGACCTGGGTTCGATCCCTGGGTTGGAAGGTTTTACCACTAAGTATTAATAAAACATGAAGGTTTATAGTAGATACCATCATAGACTGATGGCCCCCCTATTACACCCCAAGTTGATTCTCTCTTTTTCCCTTGGTAGAATCTTTAAATTTTTATCTGGAGACATGGCTGTCAAAAAAAATGCTTTCATTCCCCAGTGACCTCCAACTAGGTGAGGGCACATAACTGAAAAGTCATATACACAAATTTCAGTCTTATCCCTAAAGGGAAAACATAACTACTTTCCCCTTCTCTTCTTCCTGCCACCTGGAATGCAGATGTGATGACTAGAATTGGAGCAATCATATTGGACTTGAAGTGATCTTAAGGAATAAAGACCACAAAAAACATACCAAAATGGTAGTAAGAACTTGGCTCTGGGCTACCCAACCAATCTTTTACATGCGAGAGAAATAAAAAAATTCTAGGTAGTTCAAGTTTTGGTCATTCATAGCCAAGTCTAGTCTTATAACACTCTTTATCAAGGTAATGAGTAATAAATTTCCAATTTGCCAGTAGTTTTTTTTTTTTTTTTCATAAATTGTGTTTTTATAAGTTGCTGATCTGTGTGAAAGAGAATTATATTGATAGATTTTTTAATGTTCAACCATCCTTGGGATTCTGTCATGATATGTTCTTAGAGTTTGCACATGTCCAAATATTCTTTTTCCAGAGTTTTAATATGAAAACATTGAAACACACAGAAGAGTTGATCTGTACAGTGAATACCCGTATATCCACTACCTAGATTCTACAATTAAGATTTTATTGTATTTGCTTTGTGTCTTATTTGTTATGATGTGTTTATTTGTTTAGCTAACGTTTTCAAGTATTTGTATTTATGTGTTCAAAAGTGAGAATAGCCAGTATTTTCTTTTCTCATACTATCTTTGTCTGATTTGGGTATCACAAATATACTTACCTCACTAAAGTGAAGTAAAGAGCTCTTCTATTTTTGTCTTCATTGAAAAAGTCTCACCAATATAAAAAATAATCTTTGAAGATTTGGTAAGACTCATCTCTTTGAGTAATATTTGGTTAGTATGATGCTTTTTTAATGGATATACTTTTTTAAAATTACAGACTCCATTCATTTAATGGTTATACATAAATATATAGATAGACCTTTCTTTTTCAAATCAGTTTTAGTGATTTATTTATTTGTACAGAACTATTTCATTAAATTATCAAATTTATTAGTGTAATGATATTCATAGTGCTTTTAAAAATCTTGACTCTATTTGTAGTTATGTCATTTTCCTATTTTTCTCTCAATCAGTTTTACTAGGTTTGTCGGTTTTATTAGTTTTCTGAAAGAACTAGCTTTTGGATCTGTTGATTCCTTATTGATTTCTTCTTCCTTCCATCTAGTTCTTTTCTATTGTTATTATTTCTTTCCTTCTGCTTTCTCTGTTCTGAATGACTTTCCTCTGTATGCTACCTTCTCTTCTACTATATGCTTTTGGGTCTCTAAATTTCCTTCTAAATACTGTTTAGTTTGCATACCACACATTTTAGTATTAGTGTTTTCATTGTCTGAATGAAATGCTAAAGATTTGGTAATTTCTATTAGTTTTTCTCTCTTCATAAATATTTAGAAGTTTCTAAAATGAATAGGATAGTATACCTATTATATTGATTTCTAATTGTATTGCATTGTTGTTAGAGAACAGGTTTTAAGTGACTTTGATTCATTGATACTTGAAATGTGCTTTTTGACAGTTTTTTTAAAAAGGGAATTCAATGGATAATCTTTTCTTTTTCATATTTTTATCATATTATAATTTTTTTTTCTACAATGTGTTAGATTCAGATGTACTGCAAAGTGATTCAATTATACATATGTATGTGTGTGTGTGTATATATATGTATGTATATATATATTCTTTTTTAGATTCTTTTCCATTTTAAATTATTATAAGATATTTAGTATACTTTCCTGTGTTGTACAGTAGGTCCTTTTTGGTTATCTATATTATATCCAGTAGTGTGTATATTTTAATTTCAAACTCCAAATTTATCCCTCCCCTCTTCTTTTCCTCTTTTGTAATGGCATAGTCAGTTTTTAAAAAACATTTCATGTGTGCTAGAATGAATATATTTCTTGTCATTCAGAGTATAGGATTACTTACATTATTTGCATCTTCTACAAATGTGGTGGTAGATTTACCATCACATATACACACAGACACCTATATATAGATATATATGAGGTGAAAATTATTGTTTCTTTGATGTGAATTATTCTGCTTATCCTCATGTTCTGTTTGCCTTGAATTTTTAAAAATTTTATATCAATATTGTTATATCAGTTTAATTTTTATTAATATTTTTCTAGTACATTTTGTCCATCTGTTTACATAATGCCTTCTTTGTCATCACTTTTAGGTGTGTCTCTTCTAATCAATACATGGTTGATTTTTTAAAAATCCTTCTGAGAATGTCTGTCTTTAAGTAGGCAAGTTCAAAATATTAATCTTTGTATGTACTTTGGTTATTGACCTATTTGGACTTATTTCTAGCATTTAAGTTGTGTTTTCTATTTACCGCTATTTAACTTTGATTCCTTTTTTTTCTTCTCTATGTTAGGTTGATATAAGTTTTAAAATTTATTCTCTCTTTTCTTCTCTCCTGAAAGTTTGCTATCTGTCTAAGGTTAGATTTAAAATTAAAATGTCCCCTGTGAGAAATTACAACCCCAGGCTTGGTACTTCCCTGGTGGTCCAGTCATTAAGAATCTACCCTCCAATCCAGGGGATGCAAGTTCAATCCCTGTTTGGGGAACTAGGATCCCACATGGCATGGGACAACTAAGTCCATGTACCACAACTAGAGAAGCCCATGAGCTGCAGTGAAGACCCAGTGCAGCCAAAAAATAAAAAGAATAAAATAAAGCCCCAGGCATTCATACTGCTTTCCCAAGCTTGGGGGTTAGACTTCTCTACTTCTCTTTTCATGGGAGGGGTAGGCCCTTCAAGGTTCTCCCGCCAAGGACATCTCTTGGTTCCCCAGAATCTGTCTTAGGGAGCTCAGGGTGATTCTTTATGCAGTTTCTGAACTTGAACCTCAAAGAAGGTGGCCATGAACATGGGTGGCCAGGGCCAGGCCTTTGCTGCTCTAAGCTGGGGGTAGAATGACCTACAAGGGCACCTGAAGAAAACCCTGAAGAGCTAATTGGACCATCAAATGAATCAGAGGGTTAACTCAGACTGAATTCACTGTGGCTTTGTTTTCTGTCTTTACTATGTAGTCTTTTTTTTCCATTTGAGCTTAGCTATTTATTAAAAAATTATTTTCACTGCATATTAAGCAGCATTTCCATGTGTAGGGACCAGTCTGCTATACTCTAAAAAGCTATGGAAGTTACTTTACTTATATTACAGGGTGTCTACAGGTTCCAAGTCTCATCTTCCACCTTGGATCTTTTTGTTTTTAATCTGTTTTCCTCAGTTTCTGTTTGGACATCTTACAAGTAGATACTTTTTCTCTGTCTTGCTCCATGGCATTGATGATTCATTTTGAAGTTCTGAGTGGCTATTGTTCTGGCCTTCCCTTGTACCACCTGTCTCTCAGGTGATGAGGAAGTAAACCCTCCCCCGTGCACAAGCTCCTGGATACCGGGCTCTGTTTATATCCACAGTCCAGGTAAGAAAACTGGACGAATTTCTGCCCTGAAGTTCCTGGGTGCACTGCCTTTTCCCTGTCTGCCAGCAGTTTCTGAAATGATGGCCTTGCAGCTCTCTGCCTTCCTGGCTGGGCATGCTCCTGGCACTGATGGAAACATACCCAGCTGGAAGCAGCTGGCATGCTCAGGCCTTCCAGCACTGAGCTCTCCAATATAACATGTGGGGGCCCTTTATTGCCTGACACTTCTTTTTGGCTAGGTGGCTCCCTCTGGCCACAGGCATTCCCTGGGCAGTTGTCTGAGTTAACATCCAAGCTTGGATAGCACCAGGGCAGCTGTGGGGCCTGGCATCACCACTCATGGTAAATTCCCCAGGAAGCCCACAGACCTGCCTTGACTTTTCTTTCAGGTACGACTATCTTGGGACAAAGCTGTCTTCATAGGTGTGAGACCTATACAGCCCCACACTCAGAAAGGTCAGTACTTGGATTAATACTCTGCTGTTGCTGTCTTGAAACTTTAAGTAAACTTTGAATAAAGTTTCAAAATTTTGAATTTGTACTAGCCTCTGCAAACTATTTAGCCTCTCCTTAGTAGAAACAGAGAACATTACTGAGCCTTAGAAAAGTGGGTGGGACTTATTGACCAACCTATCTTTTTAAGAGTCCAGGGCAACAACCATGAGGAGTAATTGTTTTAAAATATTTTTTTACATATTTTTGAGCTTCGCTATTCAAAACTTATTTTTATGGGAAGCTTCCCTCTAAATAAAGCATTTAGGGCTTCAGGAAAGTGAGAGAGTACAGTTCTAGTATAGCTGTTAATAGAACTTTCTGCATTGATGTTAATGTTCTGTATCTTTGTTGTCACATGTGGCTACTGAGAACTTGAAATGTGGCTAATATGACTGAGGACCTGAATTTCTGAATTTTAATTATATAAAATTTAAAGTTAAATAGCCATATGGGAAGATCCAGAAAGCCAACCCACCAGTGGCCACAGGACTAGAAGAGGTCAATCCTCATCCCAATTCCCAAGAAGGGTAATACTACGGAATGCACTAACTGTTGGACAGTTGCACTCATCTCCCATGCTAGTAAGGTCATGCTTAAAATCTTGCATGCTAGGCCTCAGCATTATCCGAACCAAGAACTTCCAGATGACCAAGCTGAGTTTAGAAAAGGAAGAGAAACTAGAGATCAAATTGCCAACATTTAATGGATCATAGAGAAAGCTAGGGAATTCCAGAAAAACATCTATCTCTGTTTCATCAGCTACACCAAAGCCTTTGACAGTATGGATCATAATAAACTGTGGAAAGCTCTTAAAGAGATGGAAATATCAGATCACCTTACCTGTCTCCTAAGAAGCCTGTATGCAGGTCAAGAAACAACAGTTAGAACCCTGTATGGAACAAATGATTGGTTCAAGATTGAGAAAGGAGTACAACAGGGCTTTTTGTTTAACCTATACATTGAACACATCAGGAGAAATTCCAGGCTGGATGGGTTACAAGCTGGAATCAAGATAGGTGGGAGAAACATCAACAACCTCAGATATGTGGATGATACCAATCTAATGGCAGAAAGCAAAGAGGAGCCAAAGAGCCTCTTGATGAGAGTGAAGGAGGAGAGTGAAAGAGCTGGCTTAAAACTAAATATTAAACAAACTAAGATCATGACTTCTGGCTCCATTACTTCATGGCAAATAGAGGGGGAAAAGGTGGAAGTAATGACAGATTTCCTCTTCTTGGGCTCTAAAATCACTGTGGATGGTGACTGCAGCCATGAAATCAGAAGAGGATTGCTTCTTGGGAGGAAAGCTATGACAAACCTAGACAGGGTGTTGAAAAACAGAGACATTACTCTGTCAACAAAGGTCCATATAGTCAAGGCTATGGTCTTCCCAGTGGTCACATACAATTGTGAGAGCTGGACTGTAAAGAAGGCAGAATGTCAGAGAATTGATGCCTTTCAACTGTGATGCTGGAGAAGACTCCTGATAGTCCCTTGGACAGCAAGGAGATCAAACCAGCCAATCTTAAGGGAAATCATTGGAAGGATTGATGCTGAAGCTGAAACTCCAGTATTTTGATCATCTGATGTAAACAGCCGACTAATTGGAAAAATCTCTGATGCTGGGAAAGATTGAGGGCATAAGAAGAAGAGGGAGTCAGAGGATGAGATGGCTGGATGGCATCATCAATGCAATGGACATGAACTTGGGCAAACGTCAGGAGATAGTGAGGGACAGAAAGGCCTGGTGTGCTGCAGTCCATGGGGTTGCAAAGAGCTGGACATGACTGGGTGACTGAACAACAGCAAGTCATATGGGACTACAGGCAACCATATAAGACAATGTAGATCTAGAACAACAAAGTAATTTCTGACCTCTGGTGCTTTTATTTTATTTTGCATTGATTTTATATCAAGAAGTAAAGTTAGTCTTTGTACAGAAAGGATTTTCTAAATTCAGATTTAAGGCATATCAAGAACTAGATTGGGAAACCGAAATCAATGTTTTCCCATAATTATAGAGAAGATCTTTTCCACCCAAGAAAGCTAGGCCATGAGGCTCTTTGCTGTAACGTACAAGGGAGTTTATTGTGTAGACAAATAAATTGCTTAAAGACTGCCCCTTCCAGTTCTAAGGGACTATGGAAGAAATAAGGGAGACAAAGAAGAGGCAAGGTTAAGGGCCAGAGTCTTGGCAAGGAGTGATGATGAGGAGGTGTAGTGGGTGGTGAGTTAATTGATGAGCTTAAGCCATCCCTCCTGGGTCTGCATAACCTGGGTATACAAGTGACCCGGCAAATCTCGTGTGTTTTGATGAGACACAGAAGTCTTGACAGCACAGAGATCCATCAGAGGACTCTAGTTAAAACAAAGATGTAGCTGCATAGGACATTTGAGAAGGCCAGAACTACAAATTTCAGAACTAGATAGTACTTCATCTAAAAAGTCACCGCAGAAACACTATACTTCAATGGTCACCAGTCCAGAGAACAGAAAATCCAGTCACTCACTGTCTACCAGTGAAGATCTGGATAATACCACCCCTGCTGCCACAGGTCATCTAAACTTTTACAGACCCCAAAATGATGGAGAACAAAGAGATGGAGAGAAAATTAGAAAGTCTTAACATTTTCCCTAAAGAAACAGAGTTAACATAAAGGAATTGTCTGAACTATTGAACTGAGCTAGGTTTAACTGAATGGTTTTCTATGGATGAGCAGATGAGTTATGGAGAAATAAAGAAACTGCATTTTCTTTGTGCATCTAAGCGCACAGTGAATGAATTTGTGACCCCACTACAAATATGTCTGGCTTCTTGCCCAGCCAGTTTGTAACAGCAGTCCTATTCATAAGCTTTTGCAGAGGTGGAATACGTGACAGAAGTTGGGGTGGGGATGCTACCTTGCTGTGTTGAGCCTCAGAGCCAGCATCATGACAGAATTGGCTACTTAACTCATAACCCTTTCTTCAAAGGCACTAGCTATCTCACATAGGAAGGTCATTTGGGGCTTATTTGGAAGGCAGTTTTTATCTTATCACTTGCCTGGACATGAAGGAGGTTGTACCTACTCCAGCCTACTGGTCCAAGAGCTTTGAGATCAATGGGAGAGGGCCAGTCTGGCAAATTGCAGTGTCATTTTGCCTGTGCAGTGCCCTACTCATTTTGGGCTGGATGAATCACATCTGGGATGAAGGAGGCCAGATATACTTGGACAAAATCCTAATATATTATCTGGGTCTCGCATCCCATCAGTCCCTTGTCCGTACAGTCCTCTGTGGGCTACAACACCACCTGCAGGCCAACTCTGAAACGTACATGTCCAAAAAAATGGAGAGATTCTTGTACTGTATTCCGTAAAGCTAAGATATCAGCATTATGCTTCAAGTGCTCATAGCCTTAGAGTTAGAACCCCATGGCTCAGCAAATATATTTAGCAATTCCTGGGGTTTACTACAAAGTTCATTACACATTTCTTCTCCTTGGCTGTTATAAAAACTAACATTCTCCAAAGGAGAGGAGGTTTTTTGTTTGTTTGTTTGTTTGCTTGCTTTTTGGTGCTCAGAGGCAGATGCTGCCTTCCAGTAATGCTTGCTTAATTTTTCCAACTTCCCCTAACCTACCTGACCCAGCCCAGCCCGCATGAGTGTCTCCAACTGTATAGATGGTAAACATTAGACCCCAGGAAGACTGAAACTCAGCTCTTGTGCCTCCATATCTTGGGTTTCCTCCTTTGAAAAATTGGCTTTTGGAAAAATTCAATTGCTTATCCTTTTAGGAAACAAGAATCACTTGTCAAAGAGGCTAGAGTGGCTAAGGTAGATTCAGAAACTCAGTTTGCACCAGGGTCACCTTTTTTGAACACTTTGGGTTTATCATTTCACACCCAATCCTGGAAGCCATAGAACCCCAAGGGAAGACTCATCACCAATCATGGAAATCATCTGGCTGAGAGTTCTGAGGATATCCAGTCCTAGCCGTCACCAATGGATAATCAGACACAGATAGCACCTACACAATTGGGTTTTTATTATATCTAAAGTATAAAGAAGAATAAAATGGTTTAAGTTTGTATCCTAATCTACTGGACTATCGTAGTCCATTCTGGCTGCTCTAACAAAATACCACAGACTATCTTATACAAAACAGAAGCTTATTGCTCACAGTTTTGGACCCTGAAAATCTGAGATCATGGTGCCGGTATAATCACCTTCTGATGAGGAACTCTTTCTGGTTTATAGTCAGCTGGCACCTTCTCACTGTATCCTCATGTGGTCAAAGAAGTTACAGATCTTTTTGGACCTCTTTTATGAAGCCACTAAACCCATTCATGAGTGTTCTGTCCTCAAGACCTAAATACCTCCTACCAGGCCACACCTGCCAATACCATCGCCTTTGGGGTTTAGACTTTTACGCATAAGATCAAGTTCTACTTTAAATAATGTTCAACTTGAAATACTTCTTAGATATCTAATGGAAATGTCTGGTAGGTAACAGGATGTTTGTTAGGTCTGGAGCTCAGGGGAAGTGCCAGGGCTGAAGAATATGCAGATCTGGGAGCTATTGACAGGGAGATTTTTATATAGCCATGTGACTAGATAAGGTCTCCTTCAAAGTGAGTGAATATATTTATGAGCAGAAGTGGTTTAAACAGATTAAAATTTTGGGAATAAGAGGAAGAAGCCAGTCAGGGATGTAGGGCAAAGACCAAGGTGGAACATTGACCAAGAAACTAAGTGGCTGACTGAGTCAAATGCTGCTGAGAGGTCAAGTGAGAGGAGGACTGGGGATTGTTTAGAGAATTTGGAAAGATGGAGCTTGTTGGTGATCCTGAGAAGAATGGCTTCTCTAGGTTGCAGCAAAGAAAACATGATTGGAGAAGACTGAAAAGAGACTATGAAGTGAGGAAGTGGACAAGTCATTTTAGAAATAGTAGTACAAGTGGACTTGAGAAGCAGGGGTGGGTGGTTGGAGGTGGGCATAGATTTTAGAGAGGACAGATTTTTTTTTTTTAAGATAGGAGATATAGCAGGTTTATTTGCTGGTGGGAATGTTCTAATATAAAGGGGAAATGTGGAAATGCTGGAGAGAGTAGACGATGGAAAGCCTTCAGATAGGTAAGAGAGGATCCAGGGCTTAAGTTGTGACATCTAAGAGGACCTACACTACAGGACAGTTCTTCCAGCATAAGGGGAGAAAAGGCAAAAATTAGTAAATGTGCTGATGGGGAACTGCCGCAGCTGTCTTCTGGTTGTTCCTGCTTTGTTAGTAAAAGTAGAGATGAAGTCTGTTTCCACCAGTTTCTACAAGCCCAGCTTACTCAGACTCTGCTCTCAACTTAGAACCCCATCAACTTACCAAGGCAACTGAGTTAGAAGAGCCCACTTACAGCTCACAGGCACAGGAAACAAACATGGCTACCTAAGGGGAAAGAGGGGAGGGGGGAGGGATAAATTAGGAGACTGGGATTAATATATACACACTATAATAAAATAGAGCTTCTCCAATGGCTCAGTGGTAAAACCAACAAGGAACTACTGCATAGCACAGGGTCTATACAGTAGGCATATACACCATCTTACGTAATAACCTATAAGGGAAAAGAACATTTTATATTCTTTATATATGTATAAAGAATATATATGTATATATATAACTGAATCACCGTGCTGTATCCTTGAAACTTGCTTGATATTGTAAATCAACTATACTTCAATTAAAAAATTTTAGAAAAGACGAGCCCTCCTATGATAGATTCTGGATCCCTAGCAGTGCCACAGCCAGCTCTGGTCCTTTGTTCCTTAGAAAACATGCCAGTTAGAGAAGCAGATGCATGAAAATATCTTGTTTGAACTCAGAATCCACCTGAGCATAGGCTTTTCAGCTTCCCAAATTGTCATAGAATCTAGAGGAGTGTGAAGTGGAGGAGGAGCAAGTTATAGTTAAAATGTTCACCATCGTTAGGCTGGGACTACTGGCACCCTATAAAAAATCAAGAAAACAACCTTACATGTTTTAAGCTTCTAACTTTTTTTTTCCAGTGGTTTTCCCAGTTTCTCTTCATATTTGGATACTTTGACATTAAGTGGTTTTTAAGTCAGCTTCTCCCTAAATTACTTCCTCTTGAACCTCCCCCTCTTTAGCTTCAATGAGCCTCAGCCATGACACAGGCTCCCAGTTACCATTTCTCCTCCCTGCCTGGTTACAGCTTCTTAGGGAGAGAGGTCCTCACACAAATGTGAGAACATATAAAATAGATTTTATGCTTAACTTTTTTTTAACAGTTCTTTTTTAAAAATTATTTATTTATTTTTGGCTGCTGTGGGTCTTCCTTGCCATGCACTGGGTTTTCTCTAGTTGTAGCAAGTGAGGGTCTACTGTTCATTGTGGTGCATGGGCTTCTCATTGCAGTGGCTTTTCTTATTGAGGTGCGTGGGCTCTAGGGTGAGCAGGGTTCAGTAGTTGTGGCATGTGGGCTTAGTAGTTACAGCTGGTAGGCTCTACAGCACAGGTTCAGTAGTTGTGGTGCATGGGCTTAGTTATTACCCTGTGGCATGTGGAATCTTCTCGGACCAAGGATCAAACCCCTATTTCCTGCATTTGGACTACCAGGGAAGTCCCTAAAATAGATTTTAAAAGGATAAACTAATATCACCATAAGCTGTCACTGATTAATCAAACCACAGCATCAATAGTAGAACTTTCTGATCAAGATTTTGCCATTTAATCTTTTTTCATCCATCTTTAGTTCTAAAGAAAAAAAACTTTCTAAAGGAGCACGGCCCCGCCCATCAGAACAAGACCCAGTTTCTCTCTCAATCTCTCCATCAGGAAGCTTCCATAAGCCTCTTATCCTTCTCCATCAGTGGGAAGACAGACTGAAAACCACAATCACAGAAAACTAACCAATCTGATCACATGGACCACAGCCTTGTCTAACTCAGTGAAGCTATGAGCCATGCCATGTAGGGCCATCCAAGAAGAATGGGTCATAGTGGAGGGTTCTGACAAAATGTGACTCACTGGAGAAGGGAATGGCAAACCACTTCAGTATTCTTGCCTTGAGAACCCCATGAACAACATGAAAAGGTAAAAAGATAGCACACTGAAAGATGAACTCCCCAAGTTAGTAGGTGCCCAATATGCTACTGGAGATCACTGGAGAAATGACTCCAGAAAGAATGAAGAGATGGAGTCAAAGCAAAAACAACACTTACTTGTGAATGTGACTGGTGATAGAGGCAAAGTCTGATTCTGTAAGGAGCAAATATTGCATAGGAACATGGAATGTCAGGTCCATGAATCAAGGCAAATTAATTCAGTTTAGTTGACTCAGTCGTGTCTGACTCTTTGCGACCCCATGGACTGCAGCAAACCAGGCCTCTCTGACCATCACCAACTCCTGGAGTTTACTCAGGCTCATGTCCATCGAGTCAGTGATGCCATTCAACTATCTCATCTTGTTGTCCCCTTCTCCTCCCACCTTCAACCTTTCCCAGCATCAGGGTCTTTTCAAATGAGTCAGCTCTTTGCATCAGGTGGCCAAAACATTGGAATTTCAGCTTCAGCATCAGTCCTTCCAATGAACACCCAGGACTGATCTCTTTTAGGATGGACTGATTGGATCTCCTTGCAATCCAAGGGACTCTCAAGAGTCTTCTCCAACAGCACAGTTCAAATGCATCAATTCTTCAGCACTCAGCTTTCTTTATAGTTCAATTCTCGCATCCATACATGACTTCTGGAAAAACAATAGCCTTGACTAAACAGACCTTTGTCAGCAAAGTAATGTATCTACTTTTTAATATGCTGTCTAGGTTGGTCATACCTTTTCTTCCAAGGAGTAAGTGTCTTTTAATCTCATGGCAGCAGTCTCCATCAGCAGTGATTTTGGAGCCCCCCAGAATAAAGTCTGCCACTGTTTCCACTGTTTCCCCATCTATCTGCCATGAAGTGATGGGACCAGATGCTGTGATCTTAGTTTTCTGATTGTTGAGTTTTAAGCCAACTTTTTCACTCTCCTCTTTCACTTTCTTCAAGAGGCTCTTTAGTTCTTCTTTACTTTCTGCCATAAGGGGGGTGTCATTTGCATATCTGAGATTATTGGTATTTCACCAAGTCAGCAGAAATAGATTTTTTCTGGAACTCTCTTGCTTTTTTGATGCTCCAACACATGTTGGCAATTTGATCTCTGATTCCTCGGCCACTTGCAAGGCAAATTGGAAGAGGTCAAACAGGATATGGCAAGAGTAAGCATTGACATTTTAGGAATCAGTAAACTAAAATGGACTGGAATGGGTGAATTTAACTCAGATGACCATTATATCTACTACTGTGGGCAAGAATCCCTTAGAAGAAATGGAGTAGCCATCATAGTAAACAAAAGAGTCTGAAATGCAGTACTTGGATGCAATCTCAAAAACGACAGAATGATCTCTCTTCGTTTCCAAGGCAAACCATTCAATATCACGGTAATCCAAGTCTATGCCCCGACCGCTAATGCTGAACAAGCTGAAGTTGAATGGTTCTATGAAGACTTACAAGACCTTCTAGAACTAACACCCAAAAAAGGTGTCCTTTTTATTACAGAGGACTGGACTGCAAAAGTAGGAAGTCAGGAAATACCTGGAGTAACAGGTAAGTTTGGCCTTGGAGTACAGAATGAAGCAGGGCAAACAAAGGCTAATAGAGTTATGCCAAGGGAATGCACTGTTCATAGCAAACACCCTCTTCCAACAACACAAGAGAAGACGCTACACGTGGACATCACCAGATGGTCAATACTGACATCAGATTGATTATATTCTTTGCAGCCAAAGATGGAGAAACTCAATAGAGTCAGCAAAAACAAGACCGGGAGCTGACTGTGGCTCAGATCATGAACTCCTTATTGCCAAATTCAGACTTAAATTGAAGAAAGTAGGGAAAACCACTAGACCATTCAGGTATGACCTAAATCAAATCCCTTATGATTATACAGTGGAAGTGAGACATAGATTTAAGGGACTAGAGCTGATAGAGTGCCTGAAGAACTATGGACGGAGGTTCGTGACTATGTACAGGAGACAGGAATCAAGACAGTCCCCGAGAAAAAGAAATGCAAAAAAGCAAAATGGCTGTCTGAGGAGGCCTTACAAATAGCTGTGAAAAGAAGAGAAGTTAAAAGCAAAGGAGAAAAGGAAAGATATAGTCATTTGAATGCAGAGTTCCAAAGAATAGCAGGGAGAGATAAGAAAGCCTTCCTCAGTGATCAGTGCAAAGAAATAGAGGAAAACAAAAGAATGGGAAAGACTAGAGAGAGATCTCGTCAAAATTAGAGATACCAAGGGAACATTTCATGGGCACAATAAAGGACAGAAATGGTATGGACCTAATGGCAGCAGAAGATATTAAGAAGAGGTGGCAAGAATACACAGAAGAACTATACAAAAAAGATCTTCATGACCCAGATAATCACAGTGGTGTGATCACTCACCTAGAGCCAGACATCCTGGAATGCAAAGTCAAGTGGGCCTTAGGAAGCATCACTACAAACAAAGCTAGTGGAGGTGATGGAATTCCAGCTGAGCTATTTGAAATCCTTAAAGATGATGCTGTGAAAGTGCTGCACTCAATATGCCAGCAAATTTGGAAAACCCAGCGATGGCCACAGGACTGGAAAAGGTCAGTTTTCATTCCAATCCCAAAGAAAGGCAATGTCAAAGAATGCTCAAATTACTGCACTATTGTGTTCATCTCACATGGTAGTAAAGTAATGCTCAAAATTCTCCAAGCCAGGCTTCAACAATATGTGAACTGTGAACTTCCAAATGTTCAAGCTGGATTTAGAAAAGGCAGAGGAACCAGAGATCAAATTGCCAACATCTGTTGGATCATCGAAAAAGCACGAGAGTACCAGAAAAACATCTATTTCTGCTTTATTGACTATGCCAAAGCCTTTGACTGTGTGGATCACAATAAACTGTGGAAAATTCTGAAAGAGTTGGGAATACCAGACCACCTGATCTGCCTCTTGAGAAACCTGTATGCAGGTCAGGAAGCAACAGTTAGAACTGGACATGGAACAACAGACTGGTTCCAAATAGGAAAAGGAGTATGTCAAAGCTGTATATTGTCACCCTGCTTATTTAACTTATATGCAGAGTACATCATGAGAAACACTAGGCTGGAGGAAGCACAAGCTGGACTCAAGATTGCTGAGAGAAATATCAATAACCTCAGAAATGCAGATGACACCACCTTTATGGCAGAAAGTGAAGAAGAACTAAAGAGCCTCTTGATGAAAGTGAAAGAGGAGAGTGAAAATGTTGGCTTAAAACTCAACATTGAGAAAACTAAGATCATGGCATCTGGTTCTGTCACTTCATGGCAAATAGATGGGGAAACAGTGGAAACAGTGTCAGATTTTATTTTTTTGGGTTCCAAAATCACTGCAGATGGTGACTGCAGTCATGAGATTAAAAGACACTTACTCCTTGGAAGGAAAGTTATGACCAACCTAGACAGCGTATTAAAAAGCAGAGACATTACTTTGTCAACAAAGGTCCATCTAGTCAAGGCTATAGTTTTTCCAGTAGTCATGTATTGTTGTGAGAGTTGGACTATAAAGAAAGCTGAGCGCTGAAGAATTGATGCTTTTGAACTGTGGTGTTGGCGAAGACTTTTGAGAGTCCCTTGGACAGCAGGGAGATCCAACCAATTCATCCTAAAAGGAAATCAGTACTGAATTTTCATTGGAAGGACTGATACTGAAGCTGAAACTCCAATACTTTGGCCACCTGATGCAAAGAGCTGACTCATTTGAAAAGACCCTGATGCTGGGAAGATTGAAGGCAGGAGGAGAAGGGGATGACAGAGGATGACATGGTTGGATGGCATCACTGACTCAATGGACATGAGTTTGAATAAGCTCCGGGAGTTGGTGATGGACAGGGAGTCCTGGCGTACTGCAGTCCAGGGGGTCACAAAGAATCAGACATGACTGAGCGACTGAACCTAACTGAACTGAAAGGAACAGCACACCCAGGAATTAGGTTTGATAGAACATGAGGATAGAGAAAGTTGCTTCCCTATTGAAGAACACACACACACACACACACACACTTTGGTTACTCATACAGATAGTAGCTATGTTTATTGGAGCTTACAGATGCTGCTGCTGCTGCTAAGTCGCTTCAGTCGTGTCCGACTCTGTGCGACCCCACAGACAGCAGCCCACCAGGCTCTGCCCCCCCTGGGATTCTCCAGGCAAGAATACTGAAGTGGGTTGCCATTTCCTTCTCCAGTGCATGAAAGGGAAAAATGAAAGTGAAGTCGCTCAGTCGTGTCCGACCCTTAGCGACCCCATGGGCTGCAGCCTACCAGGCTCCTCGTCCATGGAATTTTTCCAGGCAAGAGTACTGGAGTGGGGTGCCATTGCCTTCTCTGATGAATGAGTAGCAAATTTAAATTTTTTTTTGGCCAGTAAGAACTTTGTTGCAAAACAAAGAGGTATATTAATTTAGAAAAAGAAAGCATGCACAATTGTACACAATTTTGTAAACAAACTTTCTTCAGTCAAACATTAGTAGAGAGGTGTTTGGACCTCATGGTTGACGTAAATTATCTAAGTAAATGTACTTCTAACTAAACGGAAGTCAGGATGAATGTTTATTTTCTTACATAATACAGGACTAAATTCATTAGTTTTTTAAAAAAAATAGATACTCAGTTTGTCACATTTGACATGTTTGCCATGGCTCAAAATGGCTCAAAATGTTTTGGGAACTTTCCTTTGGAAATACCTTCAGAGTTCTTTTTACAAGTAGAGTGAACAACCATCTTTGTTTTTCCAGGACTGTAGGGTTTTGCAGGGTGTGGGACTTTCAAAACTAAGCAGCCTTGGGTAAACTTTCCTGGTTTATCTGGAACTGAGAGAGATTTTCAGTCATAAAACTTAGAATGCCAGGCAAAATGGGTTGAGTTTGGTCCTTCCATGAGCTATATAAGAATTACCAACTGTTGGTTTACAGTCACAACTATATTATTCAATTAGATTGATCCCCTTCTTATTTTTAAGACTTGACCCAAAATACCTTTGGTTGTTTCAGAAGATCAATTTTATCCCCACCATGTCCCCAACCAAATATGTGGCAGCACTCAGGATAGTCTGAGTTCACAGGCAATTTTACAAACCTCTCCTTCCTTCCTTCCTTTCCTTTCCTACCTTTTCAAATCTGGGTCACTGCATGTAAAAGTATGTAGTACTAGTAGAGTAGGTGACAGACTTTCTCCTTGACCATACTGCAGTCAACTTCTCTGAGCCCTCTACCCTACTAAGTCTTGACTTTGGCTCGTATCTGGTCTTTGGCCTGTCTAGCCCAGTTTTAGCAAGAGTCCTTCTAAGTCAGCTTAGCAAGAATCCCACTACCTTTGATATCTGAATAGTTTAAATATCTGATCAGTTTTCTCATTTTCTACTCTTGATATCTGATTTTTTGTTGTTCAGTCAATAAGTCATGTCTGACTCTTTGTGACCCCGTGGACTGCAGTATGCCAAGCTCCTCTGTCCTCCACTATCTCCCAGAGCTTGCTCAAATTCATGTCCATTGAGTTGGTGATGCTATCTAATCATCTTACTCTCTGCCACCCCTTTCTCCTTTTGCCTTCAATCTTTCCCAGCATCAGGATCTTTTCCAGAGAGTTGGTTCTTTGCATCAAGTGGCCAAAGTTTTGGAGCTTCAGCTTCAGCATCAGTCCTTCCAATGAATATTCATGGTTGATTTCCTTTAGGATTGACTGGCTTGATCTCCTTGGAGTGCAAGGGACTCTCCATAGTCTTCTCCAGCACAATTCAAAAGCATCAATTCTTTGGTGCTCAGCCTTGTTTATAGTCCACCTCTCACATTTGTATGTGACTACTGGAAAAACCTTAGCTTTGGCTATACAGACCCTTGTCTGCAAAGTGATGTCTCTGCTTTTTAATATGCTGTCTAGGTTTGCCATAGCTTTCCTTCCAAGGAACAAGCATCTTTTAATTTCATGGCTGTAGTCACCATTTGCAATGATTTTGGAGCTCAAGAAAATAAAATCTGTTACAGCTTTCACTTTTTTCTCTTCTATTTGCCGTGAATTGATGGGAGCAGATGCCAGGATCTTAGTTTTTTGAAAGCTGAGTTTCATGCCAGCTTTTTCACTCTCCTCTTTCATCCTCAACAAGAGGCTCAACAAGTTCCTCTTCACTTTCTGCCATTAGAGTGGTATCATCTGCATATCTGAGCCTGTTGATATTTTTCCTGGCAATCTTGATTCTAGCTTGTGATTCATCTAGCCCAGCATTTCTCATGATGTATTCTGCATAGAATACATATGTAGGGTGACAATATACAGCCTTGACATACTCCTTTCCCAATTTTGAACTAGTCTCATGTCCAATTCTGTTGCTTCTTGACCTGCGTACAGGTTTCTCAGGAGACAGGTCAGGTGGTCTGGTCTCTTTAAGAATTTTCCACAGTTTGTTGTGATCCACACAGTCAAAGGCTTTAACGTAGTCAATGAAGCAGAAATAGGTGTTTTTCTGGAATTCCCTTTCTTTCTCTATAATCCCATGAATGTTGGCAGTTTGATCTATGTTGTTCTGAGTTTTCTAAACCCAACTTGCACATCTGAAAGTTCTCAGTTCACTTATTCCCGAAGCCTAGCTTGAACGATTTTGAGCATAACCTTCCTAGCTTGTGAAATGAGTACAATTGTATGGTAGTTTGAACACTCTTTGGCACTGCCCTTCTTTGGGATTGGAATGAAAACAGCTTTTCCAGTCCTGTGGCCATTGCTGAGTTTTCCAAATTTGCTGACATATTGAGTGCAGCACTGTAACAGCATTATCTTTTGGGATTTTACATAACTCAGTTGGAATCCCATCACCTCTACTAGTTTTGTTTGTTGTAATGCTTCCCAAGGCCCACTTGACTTCACATTCCTGGATGTCTGGCTCTAGGTGAGTGACCACATCATTGTGGTTACACAGGTCATTAAGCCCTTTTTATACAGTTCTTCTGTGTATTCTTGCCACCTCTTCTTAACCTCTTCTGCTTCTGTTAGGTCCTCACTATTTCTGTCCTTTATCCTGCCTGTCCTTGCATGAAGTATTCCCTTGATATCTCTAGTTTTCTTGAGGAGATCTCTAGTCTTTCCCATTCTGTTGTTTTCCTCTATTTCTTTTCATTGTCCGTTTAAGGCCTTCTTATCCCTCTTTGTTATTCTCTGGAACTCTGCATTCAGTTGGGTATATCTTTCCCTTTTTCTCCCCTGCTTTTTGCTTCTCTTCTTTCCTCAGGTATTTGTAAAACCTTCCCAGACAGCCATTTTGCTTTTTGGCATTTCTTTTTCTTGGAGATGGTTTTGATCACCTCTTTCTGTACAGTGTTAACGAATCTCCATCCGTAGTTCTTCAGGCATTCTGTCTACCAGATCTAATGCCTTGAATCTATTCATCACCCACACTGTATAGTCATAAGGGATTTGATTTGCCCACAGTTGTAGATATAATGGTCATCTGAGTTAAATTCACCCATCTCTGTCCATTTTAGTTCACTGATTCCTAAGATGTCGATGTTCACTCTTGCCATCTGCGGCTTGACCATGTCCAAGTTATCTTGATTAATGGTCCTTACATTCCAGGTTCATATGCAATACTGTTCTTTGCAGCACTGGACTTTGCTTTCACCACCAGACACATACACAACTGAGCATTGTTTCTGTTTTGTCTCAGCAGCTTCATTCTTTCCAGGGCTATTAGTAATTGCCCTCCACACTTCTTCTGTAGCATATTGGACACCTTCTGACCTGGGGGGCTCATCTTCCGGTGTCATATCTTTTTGCCTTTTCATACTGTTTATGGGGTTCTCGCAGCAAGAATACTGGAGTGGTTTGCCATTTCTTCCTGCAGTGGACCACGTTTTGTCAGACCTCTCACTACGACCTGTCCATCTTGGGTGTCCCTGAACAGCATGGCTCATAGCTTCATTGAGTTACACAAGCCCCTTCACCATGACAACACTGTGATCTTTAAGGGGTTGTGATATCTGATCATGCTGGCCTAGCGTACTATTAAGTGGATTTAGTAAAAATCTCCTTATCCTTGATATTTCCTTTTAGTCATTTTTCGTCCTTTAACTCCATCACTCTATTCATTGGCTATAAATCCTTGGCTGTCTTTGCTGTAATCTTTCCCCTACTGTGCTACTCTTATTACAATAGTTCTGAATAAAGTCTTTCTTACCAATGTGATAGATAAGTATCTGAATGATTTTTTCTTTTACAGTTATGGTTTAGTGACTCAGACAGGATTGAATTCATCATTGGATCCCTGAACATCTCATCCAGGACCCCAAGTGTGCACTTTTGAAGACTTTGTTTCATTCCTGGCTAATTCAGGCTCCATTCGTAAGTCCAGCTCTCGAGCCAGTGCTCTGGGTGACAGTCTGTTGAGGCCTGGTAAGGACAGATTTTGATTCTTAAGATTCTGAGTATATTCTCTGAGGCTGGGTTAGAGTCCCAGCATTTTTTGAAAGGTATCTGTTTGAGCAAGCATCTTCCTAGATGGAAGTCTTCTTGCATCATTTTGTTAGGTAGTTAGAATAGGAAAAAGGAGTCCAGAATGGTGGTGGCTAAAAGATAAGGAAGGGAAAAGCCCGCAAAAATAGAACAAAAGAGGGTCCGAGGACCGGAATGAGGACCTCAGGTAGAACAAACAGCACCCCTGGCTAGCCCAGTTTACATAGGGCAGGCCCAGGGGAGGAGAAAAAACATGAAAAAGAGGAGTCAAAGGGCCAGGGGTATCTCTCTGTCTCTCCCCCTCCCCCTGCTTCCCCATCTCTCTCCCCTCCCCCACCTCCATCCCCCCTCTCTCTTCTCTTCGCGGCTTTTGGGTCGGCATGCCCTCATGCCTCGAGGATGTATTTTCCTTTATTTTCTAAATAAAACTGAGCTGTAACATGGAGCAGTAACACTGGACCATCCAAGAGCTAGTTCGTCACTTCAAATTTTTGTTGTGACGAGACAGAACCAAGGAAATTACACATTCCCCCGATCTATGGTGCCATGACTCCGATTTAACCTGGCTGAAACAACCTCAGCGCGGCCTCGCCAAGGAGAAGGCGAAGCACAGCAGGAGCCCAGTTCAGCGAAAGCTCCCACAGTGGGAGCTGAATGCAAAGAAAACCCAGCGCAGGGGAAGTGACAAGAAGCCCAACATGCTGGAAACTGGGACAATGAAAAACGAACTCAGCAGAAAGCTCACAAGGCTCAGTCTCAGATTCCAGAAGACCTCCGGCTAAGGTAGAAGGTCCTTGCTCCTATGGCTGGAGGGACATATGCCTAACAAAATCTTAATTCCAATACAATCTCTTGTTTCTTGTTTCCTTGAACCACCCCCCCCACCCCCCCGCCCCACAACCGGCGAGTGGCAATGGGTGCAACTGTGGGACTCCGGAGAGGCTACTGCTCAGTGTGTCCCAAAGGCTCCACTATCCGCTGAGCCCCAGTAGCTGTTACCTAAGCCGGTGGGGATTCTTCTGTCCTTAATCTTCTTTGTGCCAAGGATCAGGCCAATGAGAACTGAGCATAGGTCAGGTATTTAGCCGATTTTCTGGCAGGTTATGAAGGGGCTTCCTTGGCACGTTTTTCCCACTGTTTTTTCCTCCCTTCCTTCAGCTCCTCTCTCCTGGGACTTGAGCCCAGCCAAAACCCATGATGCCAGGCTTCCGGAGCTAATGAAGCTCAGGCTCTGATGTCTCATTGCAAAAACTCAGTGAGAGACACAGCGATAGGTAAGAGGTGGATTTGTTCGCATTCAGAGAGAAGCACACTCCACAGGGTGTAGGCCATCGCGGAGGGCAAGTGCTTCAACCATGGAATGTGGTATGGCTAGTTTTTGCAAGCTGGGTGAATTCATATGCTAATAATGGGAGGATCATCCCACCCATTGGGGAACCACCCACTCCTCCGTCTTTTGACAGTGCCTTGGAACTGTCCTGCCACCTGGGCGTGTCATTCAGCGTGCAGATTGGGGATTAAGGTTTACTTGAATTTGACTTATCATCTTGGACCCAACTGATTTTACTCAGTTTATGTTATGCCCTTGTGCTTTCAAAAGTTGTGCCCTGCCCCCTTCATTCCTGTTTCATGCTCTTTTCCTGAGCCCTGTCCAGGCCCACAATGTTGCCTCTACGATCTTCTGGAGGGGCAACCAGAAAATAGCTGGCCCTTGGGAGGGAAATACTGTATAATATCCAATCCCTCTAGATATTCAGGCCTTCATCTTCCATGTTTCCTACAACATGTGCAACAACAGCATCTCTCAGTGAACCCGCTAGGGTGGGAGATAGGCACACAATAACTGCTAGAAGTCCAACTGTTGGCATTTCTTTAAAGGCAATTGGTTTTCCAGGGATAATGTTTGCCACTTTGGGAGTTAGCCCTGCAGGCCGTTTGGGCCCAAACTCTTCTAAAATTACAAACTACCCCAGGATCAAATCTCCACTCCACTTTTATGAAACATCTGGTCTGTTGCCTCTTTCCAATTTGTTCTTAAGCCAGTTACTAACTCCTACAACCAGGATCCTGCCCCCTTGTAGGCAACATTGCTCCACCTTGGTTATTATTAAAATACTCTAAATGCCCTTAACAGGGCCAGATAACCCACTCCTTTGTCATTACTTCTGTTATTACCTAAAGTGGGTCTATGACAAGAAATGTTTACCACTGGAAACACCCTAAGCTGCTCTTATGGAGGACAAGGGGAGGAAATCAGTGACTTACAATCCCTTAGAGCAGTAAGAAGATAAGGCTTAAGACTGTTTCACCATGTTCAAAGTCCCAGGGCACAGGCTTGGATTGCTTTACATCATATCTATTCCCATCTGCGGTGAGCAAACTGGCAATGAGTTAAAATTACACCCAGCAATGGTCACGCTGGAGACCTTGGGGATGCCGAACTCCAGTCTGTGGGTCCCAGGAGGTCGACCTGCCTTGACCTGCCTAGGGTTCTGGTCCTCGAAAGGTTGTCATGCCTCAACCTGCTCTGGGATCTGCTAGTCCAGGGGCCCCAGGAGGTCATCACGCCTTGACCTGCCCAGGGACCCAATTCTCGGGAGGCCGACCTGCCTCCACCTGCCCGGGGATTCGATCTCCAGGAGGCTGTCACGTCTCAGCTTGCCTGGGGATCTGCACCCTGACCTGGGGACTCCTGGCTCTCAGGTTGCAAAAGTACTGGGTAGGATAAGCTTCAGAAAGACTCACCCCTAAGGAAGTCCACCCATGAAAATAGAAGGAAACCTATTACTTGTGGGTCTGTGCCCAGTCTCAGCAATAACTCAGGAGCCCAATGAGAGCCCCATTACCTTTCTGGAAAGGCTAAAAGAGGCCCTCCAAAAGTTAACCAATCTGGACTTAGACTCTTATGAGGGACAGGTGACTTTAAAGGACAAATTCCTGTCCCAGTGTGCATCAGACATCAGGATTAAGTTATAACAACTACAGCAGCAGGACTCTGCTGCCTCTTTGGATGAGATGGTCCAAACAGCTACCAATACCTTTTATAACAGAGAACAGGAGAGGGAGGCCAAGGCCCAGGAAATGGAGAAAAGGAAAGAGACAAGGCATGCCCAGATGCTGACCGCTCAACAGGGAAGCTCTATGGCAAACCCCAAGTCCTTGAAGGACAAGGCACCAGGCAAATGCCTAATCTGTAGACAGGCGGGGCATTGAGCCAAAGAGTGTCCAAACCGTGACAAGTCTCCTAAAATGGCTTGCTACAAATGCCATGGATTGGGACATCGGTCTGCACTTTGCCCTCACAATCCAAGAGCCTCAAGGTCAAGCGCCAAGCCTTCCCTCACAATGGTTCAACAGGACTGAAGCAGCCCACTCCAGCCAGCCCGCCTGTCACAGATAACCATCACAGGGCTAGAGCCAAGGTGCAACTGAATGTGGCGGGTAGGTCCGAGAATTTCTTTGTTGACACGGGCTACCTACTCTGTCCTGACCTACTCCAGAGCCTTCTCCTCCCAAACCTGTACCATTTTGGGTGCTACAGGAAAAACAATTACAAAAAGATTCACCTGAGCACTTTGTTGCTGGGATGGACAAATATTTTCCCACCAGTTTCTAGTGGTCCTTGACTGTCCTCCTCCCTTATTGGAAAGAAATCTCTCCCTGCCTTTGAAATCTTGCAGCTATTGCAGTCCTGATAGAAGATGCTTTAAAACTCTCTTTTGGGGGCAAACTAACTATTTTTACCAGTCAAGTGAAACAACTTCTAAATGAGAGAGGCCATTTATGGATGTCTAATCAAAGAATCCTCAGATATCAAGTAGTGCTGTTGGAAAATCCAGGCCTCGCTTTATCCCCTTATGAGGTTCTTAACCCAGCCACCCTCCTGCCTACTCCTGAGGGTTCTCTCCCCTTGCACTCTTGCCTAGAAACCTTGGACCACTGGACAAAATCCCGAGAGGGATTGTCGGAAGATCCTCTGGCCAATCCTGAGGAAATGTGGTACATTGATGGAAGCAGCTTTGTCTTGGACAGATAAAGATGAGTCAGATATGCAGTAGTCTCCAATTTTGAGACCATGGAGGCTAAACCTTTGCCACCAGGTACTTCAGCCCAATTAGCTGAGCTCATAGCCCTGACTTGAGCTTTAGAGCTGGGAAAAGGGAAAAGAGTAGCCATTTACACTGACTCCAAGTGTGCCTTTCTGGTGCTACATGCACATGCTGCTATTTGGAAAGAGAGAGGCCACTTGACCACCCGAGGGTCCCCAATCAAATATGGTGATCAAATTCTTAAACTCTTGGAGGCAGTCCATCTGCCTGCTGAGGTTTCAGTCTCCCATTATAAAAGACATCAAAAAGGGAGCACAGAAGTGGCACAAGGGAACCAAGCAACAGATCAGGCAGCTAAGAGAGCAGCATTACAGAACAATGACCTAATAGGGTTGCCACCTTAGTTCCACAGACTAATTTGCCAGAAACTCCTTCATATACTGAAGGTGAGACTCTTAAAGCTAAGAGTGAGGGCTTTCAAGAAGATCATATGGGGTGATTCCAAAAGGAGGGACTCCTTTTTCTGCCTGGGAACCTCCAGTGGAAGTTGGTTAACTCCTTACATGCCACCACACATTTAGGGGAAAAGGCCATCCAAAGATTGCTAGAAAGATCCTTCAGAGGAACAGGCCTCCAAACAACTATAAGGCAAGTGGTCTTCTCCTGTCCTACTTGCCAGTTAAACAACCCCGAAGGAGCTTGAAGACCCCAGCTGGCCCAGCCTGTGCAATGACGTGGGACCTACCCAGGAGAGGACTGGCAGATGGACTTCACCCAGATGCCAGTTTCTCAAGGATGTAAATACCAATTAGTCATGATTGATACATTCACAGGATGGATTGAAGGCTTTCCTACCTAGACTGAGAAAGCTGAGGAGGTGGTAAAAAAAAAAACTGCTCCCTGAAATCATTTCTAGATTTGGTCTGCCCAGGTCATTACAAAATGACAACGGGACATCATTTACTTCTAAGGTCACCCAAGGGGTCTCCAAAGCTTTGGGCATTACTTATTATCTCCACTGTGCCTGGAGGCCTCGGTCTTCAGGAAAAGTAGAAAGAGCCAACCAATTCTTAAAATCAGTGATAAAAAAGATAACCCAGGAGACCTCCCTGGGATGGAAGGAGGCTTTACTAATAGCTCTCCTCTGCACTCATATTCACAAAAAATCTATTTCTGCTTTATTGACTATGCCAAAGCTTTTGACTGTGTGGATCACAATAAACTGTGGAAAATTCTGAAAGAGATGGGAATGCCAGACCACCTGACCTGTCTCTTGAGAAATCTGTATGCAGGTCAGGAAGCAACAGTTAGAACTGGACATGGAACAACAGACTGGTTCCAAATCGGGAAAGGAGTACGTCAAGGCTGTATATTGTCAACCTGCTTATTTAACTTCTATGCAGAGTACATCATGAGAAACACTGGGCTGGAGGAAGCACAAGCTGGAATCAAGATTGCCGGGAGAAATATCAATAACCTCAGATATGCAAATGACACCACCCTTATGGCAGAAAGTGAAGAAGAACTAAAGAGCGACTTGATGAAAGTGAAAGAGGAGAGTGAAAAAGTTGGCTTAAAGATCAACATTCAGAAAACTAAGATCATGGCATCTGGTCCCATCACTTCATGGCAAATAGATGGGGAAACAGTGGCTGACTTTATTTTTTGGGCTCCAAAATCACTGCAGCTGGTAATTGCAGCCATAAAATTAAAAGACGCTTACTCCTTGGAAGGAAAGTTATGACCAACCTAGATAGCATATTAAAAAGCAGAGACATTACTTTGCCAACAAAGGTCTGTTTAGTCAAGGCTATTGTTTTTCCAGTAGTCATGTATGGATGTGAGAATTGGACTGAAGAAACCTGAGCACAGAAGAATTGATGCTTTTGTACTGTGGTGTTGGAGAAGACTCTTGAGAGTCCCTTGGATTGCAAGGAGATCCAACCAGTCCATCCTAAAGGAAATCATTCCTGGGTGTTCATTGGAAGGACTGATGTTGAAGCTGAAATTCCAATATTTTGGCCACCTGATGTGAAGAGCTGACTCATTTGAAAAGACCCTGATGTTGGGAAAGATTGAAGACAGGAGGAGAAGGGGACGACAGAGGATGAGATGGTTAAATGGCATCACCGACTCAATGGACAGCAGTTTGGGTGGACTCTGGGAGTTGGTTATGGACAGGGAGTCCTGGCGTGCTGCAGTCCATGGGGTCGCAAAGAGTCGGACATGACTGAGCAACTGAACTGAACTGAACTGCACCCATATTGCCCCTAAGGAACAGGTTGGTTTTAATCCTTATGAGATGCTATATGAGAGACCTTTTGTTTAGGTCAGTGACCTCTTCCTAGGTCCAGAGACTCAAACCCTCCAGTCTTATACCATGGCCATTGGGCAATTCCAACAGAATATACGCTTGTGGGGTGTCAACCAGGACCCAAAAGATTCTAAGGAGTCACCACTCTATGCTCCCCGGACTCAAGTCCTAATTAAAGTCTGGAAACATAGGTCCCCAAAGGCTCAACTCCAGCCCACATGGAAGGGCCCCTACCCTGTAATACTTTCTACCCCCACAGCAGTCAAGATACCAGGACATGACTCCTGGATTCACTACTCACGAGTCAAACTGTGGAAGAAAACAGAAGAGGACACTCAATACACCTGTGAGCCCCTGGGAGATCTCAGATACCTATTTAGAGATACAAATGTGTGCCATTATAATGAACAAAATCTAGTTTCTGGGGATAAGATTTCTCAGGACAGCTCTAAAGAGCCAACACAGCTTGGCAGGGGTTGTACTCCAAAACAGATAGGAGATAGATCTTCTGATCCCTGAATGAGGAGCAACTTGAGCCATCCTGGTCATGGGAATTTGGAGTTGGCTAATGCCCCTACTAGTCCTTGTTATGCCATATTGATGCTGCATATGATTGCTCCATGTATTATCAACTGTCTAACCTGCTTTGTCTCTGCCAAGGTCAACAAGCTACAACATGCAGTGCCAGTTCAACAAGGATATATAAAACTACAGCTGACCATGGAAAATATCACTTACCCTTAGATGGACGTCACTATGAGGACTCTGAGGCCTAAGACTAGCAAGACGGGGAGGCCCAATGCCCCTCACCATCCCAGTTCAGCAGGAAGTAGCCAGAAAGACCTTGAAACCCCTATTCCCAAGGAATTGGTCCTCCCATCTCTTGAGGGGGGAATGTTAGTAGTTAGAATAGGAAACAGGAGTCCAGAATGGTGGTGGCTAAAAGACAAGGAAGGGAAAAGCCTGGGAAAATAGAACAAAGGAGGGTCTGAGGACCAGAGTGAGGACCTCAGGTAGAACAAACAGCACTCCTGGCTAGCCCAATTTACATAGGACAGGCCCAGGGGGAGGAGAAAAAACATAAAAAGATGAAGATGAGTCAAAGGGTCAGGGATCTCTCTCCCCACCCCCCACTGAGCTCCCTCTTTCTCTCCCTCCCTCTCTCTCTCTCCCCCTCCCTCTTCTCTTTGGGTCTTTTGGGTAGGCACATCCTCATACCTCGAGGATGTATTTTCCTTTATTTTATAAATAAAACTGAGCTGTAACATGGAGCTGTAACACTGGTCCATCTGAGAGCTGGTCCATCACTTCAGATTTTTGTTGTGACAAGACAGAACCAAGGAAATTACATAGTCCCCCAACAATTTCACTAGGAACATAGTCCCTGGCCCTTGAGTGGGAAATTCCTGGCTCTTTTTGAGTCCTCTAGACTAGAAGCTGGTTTAAAGTCCCAGGGTTCTTTGTTTACAAGTTGCCATTGGTTAACAATATAGGAGCTTCGCAGTAGACTGAAACCCCCTTCTCATACCCCTGCTGAAACTCTGTCCATTTCCATTCTTGTTGAAATGATTTTACTGAGGATAATTTAGAACTTCAGTGACTCCCTCAAACTGGTTCCTTTAAGACCTCTCCCTTACAATTGCTTCTGTTCCTCCTTCCTCTTTTTACTACCTCCAATCTTCCCTTCAGCTGCCTTGAATCATTTGATATGACTGCCTTCAAGCCCTACCTCCTCTACTTCTCTGTCTACTTCTGCAAGACTTTGCCTTCCCATTTCAGCCCCTCATTTTCTTTATTTTTGTTTAGCCCCACATTTTCTTACAGTCACTTGAGCATTAGGTTCCCTGTCCCCCACTGGGGACTCTTAAGAGGCTCAGTTCAGTTCAGTTGCTCAGTCGTGTCCAACTCTTTGCGACCCCATGGACTGCAGCACACAGGCCTCCCTGTCCATCACCAGCTCCTGGAGTTTACTCAAACTCATGTCCATTGAGTCAGTGATGCCATCCAACCATCTCATCCTCTGTCGTCCCCTTCTCCTCCCACCTTCAATCTTTCCCAGCATTGGGGTTTTTTCAAATGAGTCAGTTCTTTGCATCAGGTGGCCAAAGTATTGGAGTTTCAGCTTCAGCATCCAGTGAATATTCAGGACTGATTTCCTTTAGGATGGACTGGTTGGATCTCCTTGCAATCCAAGGGACTCTCAAGAGTCTTCTCCAACACCACAGTTCAAAAGCATCAATTCTTAGGCGCTTAACTTTCTTTATAGTCCAATTCTTGCATCCATACATGACTACTGGAAAAACCATAGCTTTGACTAGACGGACCTTTGTTGGCAAAGTAATGTCTCTGCTTTTTAATATGCTGTCTAGGTTAGTCATAACTTTTCTTCCAAGAGTTATAACTTTTCCAAGCTTCATAACTTTTCTTCCAAGAGGCTCAGAGACCCTCCAAAAGAAACTACATATCAGGGTAAAAGAATATTTTATGTCTTCCCCACAAATATTGGTAAAAAGCATTAGCCCTCTTACTGAGCAGGTAAGCTTAACTTGTTCCATCTGTAAGAAATACAATTTGGGTAAAAATATAAAGTGGAGCAAAGACAAGAGCCAACTATTATATATAAACAATTGAGTTTTACATTACTATGTTTACCTGACTCATGGCTAAAATTTTACAAGGAAAGCTCTAAGGTCTATATTTGCATCTGTGTATATGTTTATATCGGAGAAGGCAATGGCACCCCACTCCAGTACTCTTGCCTGGAAAATCCCATGGACGGAGGAGCCTGGTAGGCTACAGTCCATGGGGTCGCTAAGAGTCAGACACGACTGAGCGACTTCACTTTCACTTTTCCCTTTCATGCACTGGAGAAGGAAATGGCAACCCACTCCAGTATTCTTGCCTGGAGAATCCCAGGGACGGCGGAGCTTGGTGGGCTGCCGTCTATGGGGTCGCACGGAGTCGGACACGACTGAAGTGGCTTAGCAGCAGCAGCAGCAGCATATGTTTATATATATATACATAATATTTTCCTACTTCTAGATGGTATTACCAAAGTAATTTATAAAATTGCATAAAAGAGCTCTATTATGATTGACTTAGAGATAAATGATTATATAAATTAAATATTTCTAAAATTCCCAGAAATATAAGTGAAAATGAAGTCACTCAGTTGTGTCCGACTCTTTGCGACCCATGGACTGTAGCCTGCACCAGCCTTCTCTGTCCATGGGATTTTCCAGGCAAGAGTACCAGAGTGGGTTGCCAAACTCACCCAAATGCTTTTCTAGTTTGTGTGATTTGGAAAAATCTTAGATAAACAAGACTAGTTTAATATTATTAAACTAGTTAAATAAGGAGAGATATGTCTTCTGAGTTATCAGTATTAAGTGTAATAACAGCACATATTTTACATTTAACTCTTTTTAGGTTTCTTTGCTTTTATAATTTTTTTTGGATATTTGCCTAACAGCATATACTGTAAAAACAGTTAATAGAGAAATAGCTTGAGATGCATAGCTTGTCCTGCATTGTTTAATGTTATAATGTATGTCCCTAAAATGGGTTTGGGTAGACTCCGGGAGTTGTTGATGGACAGAGAGGCCTGGCGTGCTGCAATTCACGTGCTGCGGACACGACTGAGCGACTGAACTGAACTGAAAAGTAGTTTCCAAAATCTTTGTGGTAACTTGCAACCTTAGAGCGGTGCTAAGTTAAATAATAGATATTCACTGAATAGATTACTTCTAAGTGAGGAAAAACTACTAAAACCTTTACTAAGCACAAGTTTAATATACTTTTGCTTTCTTATTTTTGTATGGTACAGAGAACCTAAAAGTATTTAAGTCTGTTAATAAACATCTTTTTGACACATTGAAAAATTGTACTATCAGGAAACATATACCTATAAACACTGACATGATATATTCATAAAATTTGCTAGTCTGGTGTAGAATGCTGGTATAGGACACAATTGTTTCTCTGCAGTTTTCTCTGTTTAAAAAAGCTTACTAATGGTTAAAAGTTAGAGTCCATGTATGTAAATGAAACTACTAGAAACAATAATGACCAGGAGAAACAACTTTGTATGAAAAGTATGCAAGGAAAGTAGATTGTATTTTTGATAAGGAAAAGTAGTCAAGTTATGTAGGATGGGTTTTTGTTAAGTGAACAAGACAGTAATTTTGTCCTAAAGTAAAAGAGGAAAATAAAGGATGAAAACTGAATGGATATAAAAAGTTGTAGAAGGTTTATAGAAAAGGAATTTTGGAAAAGGAATTTTCCCATTTTAATTCTTTCATCATCAGCAGATAGTTTTTGTTTTACTGATTCTTCTCTGAAAGCATTTGTAATCAGCTATAGGCCAGAGTGCTTCATCTTCAAAAAAGGATTGTCGTTGAGACCCATGGAAAGGACTGACAGGTCTCTGGGATAAAGTCTTCTGATGGCATTATTTAAATAACTTTGAGACCATACCATTCAACTGAGAAAAGATTTCCAGAACTAAAGAAGCTGATGGGTTCATAAAACTGCTAACCCAAGACCAAATAGAATGAGAATTAATTATATGAGACTGGATGAACTGATGGAGGGTGATTATAGCCTTTGTTTGGAAATACTGCTGCTGGATTTAAGGAACCTCTTTCCCTTTTCTCTTAAGTTATCACTCACAACAGTTTAGAGGATAATACTTTTATATACAGAAGTGAAGCATATATCTTTTTCCCTTACTGATCTCTCTGGAATTCAGAAACTCGTATTGAGTATTCTCATTTTAATGGCAGTATAATTATTTGCATAAATTCGTTAAGAACCTGTCCTCCTTGAACAGAACTTAATTGGAAACATTGGTTATATCACCAAGACTTTTACTGGGATGTCATATTTGAGAATATTGTTCATAGAATCATGTATGAACAGATAATTTTAAGGAACTAAGGCTGACTTTATGGAGCCAATGTTTACAAAGCCCTTTTGGGAAAACTGGGCTGATACCTGGTTTACAAAGTTTCAAGCCTTACAGATGAATAAGAAAGGTTACCTCCTGGCCAACCCAGGAAGCTTAGAATATTTGGGGGACCTAGAGAAGAGAGAAATTTACCTAAATCTTTATGTTCTACAGGTAAAACCAGGTGACAAGTTCTTGGTGTGGCTTTCTAGACTTGAAAGTCTTTTAAAATCTAATTTGAGATTACCTTTGAAGAGTTGCAGCAAAGCAAACTGTCATAGGTCTATGCAGTTCAGTTCAGTTCAGTTGCTCAGTCATGTCCAACTCTTTGCGACCCCATGAATTGCAGCACGCCAGGCGTCCCTGTCCATCACCAGCTCCCGGAGTTTACCCAAACCCATGTCCATCGAGTCGGTGATGCCATCCAACCATCTCATCCTCTGTCGTCCCCTTCTCCTCCTGCCCCCAATCCTTCCCAGCATTAGGGTCTTTTCCAATGAGTCAACTCTTCGCGTGAGGTGGCCAAAGTACTGGAGTTTCAGCTTCAACATCAGTTGAAGGTTTATGCAGTTGATTATTATTCTTGCTGCATTTATATAAATAATAGGCCAAATCTATTAAGACGAGATTTAAGAATAATGAAAAAAAGGTGGGAGGAGAGAGAAATTTTATGTGTCATTGGAAAACTATGGCATAGCCTTGTGGGTTATCAGACTCTAGTTCTATTCATTATCTTTGAGCTTTTATTATCTACTTGTAAATTGAACTAAATCCTACCATCTTGCACATTTTGTAATTCCTTACCCAATTCTAGATTCTTACATTTCCTCCAGTATCTGGTACAGATCTTCAAAATAAGGTTTCCAACTGTTCTTCCACTTTCCCAACTTGGTGTCACTGAGAATCAAAACCTGTTTGCCCAGTTCCTTACTAGAACTCTAGGTTATCTTGCAAGGTGAAGTTGGATGACAGGCAATCTTCATGCCTGGAGCTGCTGCTGTGTAGGACACTTGGGAAGTTTATTGCAAGCTCCACATCTTCTGTGCTCTGTGCTGGAAAATAACCATGACTGTGGCACTGATGTCTATGCCATCACCGAAGATATTCAAACTGGAAACCAGGAAATTCATCAGATTGCCACTATTGTTCACACTATACTGTCTAAAGATTCTTTAAGCCCAACATTTAGAAATCCTAACTAGCTTTCCTCTGCACTCAGAAACTGGTTTTATAGTCTGTTCCAACCTTTAATCTTTACTGTTCCTTTTTATTTTCATAGAAATTCCCTTTATTAAATGCCTGATGATTTGATTTGCACTATCCACCAAATATGCTCTACTATTAAGTCCCAATAGATGGTTCAGTTTGTCTTTAATGAACAAAAGGAGACTGAATGAGAAGTGAACTTATATTATTCAGAGGACAGAAAAATGTTTCTTCTTTCCCTGAATAAGAGGAGGGACTGACAGACTCTCATACCATCATCACAGCCTTGTCTTGTCTTTGTCATGCTGCATTTTAACAAGAAGGCTGCTGAGTAAGTTTAGGACAGCACCCCCCCCCCCAACACACACACACACACTGCTATCAATATCTGATCATTCTCAATACCTGGTCAAATCCCTCATTCACCTGCTTTTTGCAGGAATCTTGTTAAAATATGATCCCTTTATCCTTGATGTCTCCTCTAACTAATTTTCAATCCACCGATCCTCACTTTGCTTGTATAAATCGCCGCTTGTCCTGTTATATTGGAAGTTGAGCCCCACCTCTCTCTCCTATTGCAATCAATCGGCAGTATTGTTTAGTCTCTCCATCTTGTCTGATTCTTTTACGATGCCATGGAATGCCAGGCTCTTCTATCCATTGGATTTCCCAGGTAAGAATACTGGAGTAGTCTTGAGTAAAATCTTCTTTACTGTTTTAGTATTTGTCAAAATAATTTTTTCTTTAACAGACACATCAGGAAAAGGGGTTTCTTAATCAGTAAATAAGCCATGAAAAGCATTAGAATCAGCATCTCCTCTTTAAAGGTCATTTTGTCCTATCTCCCACCCAGTTTTGGCATCCCTCAACCCTTAACTTGTAGCTCAGCATATTATCCCTTCCCCTTACTTTTGGCTGCTTAACACATTTCATGGTAATCACTAATTCATCACATGGAACTGAATAAGAACCATTTAATATGATTATCTTCTCCATTAAAGCTGTCATCATAATTAGAGCTGCAGTGAACTGTTTGCCAGGAATTATAACTTCTGCCAAGAAAAACTTGGGTGTCATTTTAGAAAAATTCTTAGGTGGGGGAGGAGGAGATCAGGACCATCTGTGTCAGGATCCAAAGCGGAATAATGAGAAATAAAGCCCCTTTCCCTCTGCTATCTACTAGACTCTGCCCAGCCTTCCCCCTGGATCTTCCAAAGACTTTAGAATAAATCAGCTTTGCAGGTAGTCTGAAGAGCACACCTTCTCCAGAAATGACAGCCTTGGAAAAGTCATCTTTAAAGAAGAGAAAACAGGCAGCAGCAAATAAAAACTAGGGCCCCGTGCATAAGGCTTCCTAAAAGTTGTTCCACATGATTTTGTTTGCCACCCCACGGTTTCCAGGGCAACCACCTAAGCCAGGACTGAAGTAGAAGGAGATGGGTGGCTAGAATGGGACCACCCACTGCAATTCTCATTTCATTCTGAAGGCAAGAACCTTTATGTCGACTCAAAGTGTTTGTCAGGCCTCTCGCTGTGAATCACTGGAATAACATTTTGCCCTGATGGGAGTGTGTCACAGGCTGCTGCTCGCACATCCCCCCATACTGAGGTGTTTTTAAATGGAACCAAATATCCCAGGGGAATTTTCTCTGCACTACTAGCATTGCTTTGTCACACATTTTTAGATTACACACTGTAAATTATAGATAAAATACATTATGCTAATTTTCTCCTGCATATCTTCTAGTTATTTTTAGGAAAAATGTCTCTGCAATTCAGCTTCTCAGATAAATGTTTAAAATGAAGGGAAAAAAAAATAAAACCAAGGCATAGGGCTGCTCAAGTCAGAGACTGCAGCCACATCACAGTCTGGTACTTTGTGGTGAGCATAACTTGTGTCCAGCACGGATTTTAGTGGCAGACGGTAGAAGAAATTCTTTACCAGGCATCATTAGACTTGGGCATGCCTTCTGGCTCTGCAGGTTTTTGGATATGTGACTTTGGAGGAATTTATATCGTTTCTGTAAGTCTTTGTTTCATCACCTATGATGTGAGAAATGTTTACTGAGATATCTCAGGTGCATCCACTTCTCATACCCTGTGCTAAACTGGGGGAAATGCCCTCAAATCCTATAAAGCAGATGATATTGACTATCTTTAAAAACAATGAATGAAGTCAACCTGAGAGCATTAAAAAATTCAGCAGCACCAAAACCCTTCAACTTAATTCTTTTTTTTTTACCACACCTCAGAGTTTATGGGACTTAATTCCCTGACCTGGGATTGAACCCTGGCCTTCGGCAGTGTAAGCAGGGAATCCTAACCACTGGACCACCAGGCAGTTCCCTCAGCCTATATTCTTTATGATCCCAGTGTACTGGGGTTGTTGATTTTTCACTTGCTGTGCTGGAAACCTCCCATTTGCTCCCCAAATTGGCTGTACATTGTTCTCCACCCCAGGAGGTTGTCTTGCAAAAATTACAGCATGGGCTCCTGTTCTCTGACTTATAGGTGGTTCAACAACTGGGCAGGCCTTTGAAAAGAGGGTGGAGTGGGAGGTTTTGCCCTCTGCATTCTCCCTGCCTGTGAGAGCTTGCCGTGAACTAGCTGCATCTCTCACCACAGGTCCACAGCTCCTGGAAGGCATCCTCTCTCCATCACTGTCTCCAGGCTTCCCTAATGACTCTTAGTCAGTTCAGACTGTGTTAGACTGCTACTGCTAAGTCGCTTCAGTTGTGTCCGACTCTGTGCGACCCCATAGACGGCAGCCCACCAGGCTCCGCCGTCCCTGGGATTCTCAGGCAAGAATACTGGAGTGGGTTGCCATTTCCTTCTCCAGTGCATGAAAGGGAAAAGTGAAAGGGAAGTCGCTCTGTCGTGTCTGACTCCCAGCGACCCCATGGGTCTGCAGCCTACCAGGCTCCTCCACCCATGGGATTTTCCAGGCAAGAGTACTGGAGTGGGGTGCATTGCCTTCTCCATGTGTTAGACTAGGTGATTTATAAACAGTAGACATTTATTTCTCACATTGTAGAGGCTGGATCAGGGTGCAAGTAGATTCAGTGTCTGATGAGAGCCCACTTTCTGATCATAGACTGTCGACTTTTTTTGCTATATCCTCATGAGATGGAAGGGCTTCTCAGGTGGCTCAGTGATAAAGAATCCTCCTGCCAATGCAGAAGATGCAGGTTCGAGCCCTGGGTCGGGAAGATCCTCTGGAGTAGGAAGTTGCAACCTACTCCAGTATTCTTGCCTGGAGAATTCCATGGACAGAGGAGCCTGGTGGGCTGTAGTCCATGGGGTCGCAAAGAGTCAGACATGACTGAAGTGATTAAGCACAGCATGAGATGGAAAAAGGGCTAGAGAGCTCTTCAGGCCCTCTTTTATTAGGGTACCAATCCCATTCATGGGGCTCTATCCTCATGATCTAATTACCTCCCAAAGGGCGCACTTTCTAATGCCATCACACTGGAGGCTGGAATTTCAGCATAAGAATTTTGGGGAGACACAAACATTTAATTCATAACAGACTCTTTCCTCTTGCTATTTCAGGTCTAGGGGTACTGCATAACTCCTGTGGTTCTCTGTGCTCTGTGCCTATGTTTAAAATTTGATCTTTATTCAGGTCTCTCCAAATGATCCAGTTTGAATGAGCCATCTATTGCTTGCCTGTTCCCTACCTGATACATTCAGTTTCTTGAGATACAAACGTGGCAAGATTGGAAAGATCAGGGTACTTATTATTTCTGTATATCAATTTACTTCTAATATATACTTTTCCCCTTAATTGTGACTCTGAGAAAATATGAGAATCTCTCTGCAATGCTCTTTGGCAATATAGTACTTGACCTCTGTACATGGTTATATTAGACAGGATTCGGAAGCAAATAGAAACAGGTTTAGTCATTTAAACAGGAAAGGATGGGATGCAAGGAATGAGATGCTCGTGGTTAGAAGGGGCTCTAGGCTGGGTCTCCAGGAATGACCTCCAGAATACCACCCAGAGAACCATCTCTGTAACAGTCTGGAAGCTGGAGAATCAAGAAGCCAGTGTGCCACCTGCCAGCTCCAAGGTCACACTGCTTTTGCTGTAATTCAGGAATCAGAAAGTTGTAGCCTCAAATGTTTGCCTGAAACCATATGTACCTGATTTGTACCATCAAAATAAAGGCCTTCTTTCCTTCCTGCTTGACTCAGCTCTAAATTTAATTTTCACACAAGTGCATCTAATTGGTGAAGCCTAAATCATATTCCTAGCTCTAAATGAGTCTGAAAAATGTCATTTTTAGCTTTTCAGCTTCTATAGTATGGAAAGTGGAGAAGGAAACGGCAACCCTTTCCAGTATTCTTGCCTGGGGAGTCCTGTGGATGGAGGAGCCTGGTGGGCTGCCGTCTATGGGGTCGCACAGAGTCGGACACGACTGAAGCGACACAGCAGCAGCAGCAGTATGGGAAGAGCCACTGGAAGGAATTGGGGATGAATTTGGAGCAAGCCAATCTACTCTGTCACAAGATTATTTCTGAAAGCATGTTTCAAGTGGCATACTAAAAAACATGAACTTTGGAAATTAAAAGAGAGAGAGAGAGACTAGAACTCAAATCTCTGCTGTAGGATTTACTCACTGTGTGGCCTTGGGCAGGATGCACTTAATATTACTAGACCTATTTTTCATCTGTGTAATGGGAATAATAATGCCTACCTCATAGAACTGTCATTTATTTATCCATGTAACAGATTTTTACCGATTGTAATATTAGCACCAGAAGTTTTAGTTGGTGGTGACAAATCTAATTGATTGGTTAATCAGAAGAGAAATGTATTAAAGGATATTTGGTAGGTCACAGAATTGCCAGATGGGCTTGAGAGCCAGGTTCAAGGCTGAACTTCCAACACACCACCTAGAAAAGGCATGAGAACTAGCCTAAGGACACCACTGCTGCCTCCAAAAGCCCCTCCTGGAACTCAGTGCTACATTTTCTACTGCCAGCAGGAACTTGACTTTACTGATGCAGTTGCTGCTGCCATCTGTGTTACCAGACACTCAACAATTCCACCTCTGAAGGCCAAGTGGCAGCGGTGTCCCTCTCACTGGCGAAAATGGATTCCACCTGGCATTTCTTTCTCAGATTGGTCTCTTCTGAAAGAAAGTTTTACAAGGGTGACTGGGGGGATCTGGGTCACATGCTTGTGCTCAGCTACACGTGGCACTAGGGAGGCATGACTTTTAACTTGGGGAAGAAGCAAACTCCCTATCCAGAGGAAGAGTGTTCACAAAATACTGGGCTGCAGGCAAATGCCCACTTACTCCTCCAAATGGCTAAGCAGAAGGGACATTGATTGACTCTCATTCTCACTCTGCTTTTCTCTGTCCAAGTGCCATTCTACCCCAAATTGTGGCCTGCTGGCCCCTGAGAGCTACAAATTTACCTACTAGCATCCAAGCAGACCCTGTGTAAAAAATTTTGTCTCTTTCCCAATGATTCCATCAAAAATCTGGAGTTGAATTTTTTAAAATTTATTTATTTATTTTAATTGGAGGCTAATTACTTTACAATATTGTAGTGGTGTTTGCCATACGTTGACATGAATCAGCCATGGGTGTACATGTGTTCCCCATCCTGAACCCCCCTCCCGCCCCATCTCTCAGGGTCATCCCAGTGCACCAGCCCTGAGCACCCTGTCTCATGCATCAAACCTGAACTGGCTATCTATTTCACATACGATAATATACATGTTTCAATGCTATTCTCTCAAATCATCCCACCCTCTCCTTCTCCCACAGAGTCCAAAAGTCTGTTCTTTACATCTGTGTCTCTTTGGAGTTGAATTTATTGATCTAACTTGGATTGCATGAGTTTTCCTAAATCATTCATTGAGCAAGGGAGATGGAATAAGTTAACACCCTAGGTCTGGATTACATGCCAGCTGAACTAGTGAAGTATAGGTTCAAACCTTCTAGAACTGTTTGGTTGAAGTATTGGGTAAGAAGGGTTTTATAAAGGAAAACTTGGATGCAGGGCAGGCAAAAAACAATAGCTTTCTGCTATTTGACAGTTCAATGTCCATACTATCCCTCTGATGCATACAGTGTCATAAGTGTTCCTGTCCACAATAGTGCACCTCTTCCATGTATACTCCAAAGCTCCCTTCCTCCACAGACTATGCCAGTTATTGCATCCTGCTCTAGGGTCTCTCAGCAGTGTGCATTTGATGTTTAATTTTATGTGTCAATTTGACTAGGCTGAGGCATTCCTAGATAGCTGGTAAAACATTATTTGTGGGTGTATCTGGGTGTATCTGTTGAGGGTGTTTCTGGAAAATGTTAGTGTTTGAATCAATACACTGAGTATATAAAGAAGATCTCCCTTACCAATGCAGGTGGACAGCATCCAATCCATTAAGGGCCTGAATAAAACAAAAAGGCAGAGGAAGAGGGGATTTGTTCTTGCTGCCTAAACTGGCAAAGCTATCTTCTTCTGTTCTTGAATATCAGGGCTCCTAGTTCTGATGCCTTTAGACTTGCAATTGGACTTACACCATTGGCTCTCCAGGTTCTCAGACCTTTCAGTTTGAACTGTAACTGCACCACTAGCTTTCCTGGGCCTCCCATTTGCAGACAACAGATTGTGGAACTTCTTAGCCTCCATAGTCACATTGAACCAATCCCTAATAATACATCTCTTTCTATATATCCTATTGGTTTGGTTTCTCTGGAGAACCCTGATTAATAGAATGCTTTGCTCTCAAGTTGGTCCAGAATATCTCCTATATTTTGGCAACCTATGGGTAAAGGGGGTTTCCCTGATAGCTCAGTTAGTAAAGAATCTGCCTGCAATGCAGGAGACCCTGGTTCAACTCCTGGATCAGGAAGATCCTCTGGAGAAGGGATAAACTACCCATTCCTGTATTCTTTGGCTTCCCTTGTGGCTCAGCTGGTAAAGAACACCTGCAATGTGGGAGACCTGGGTTCGATCCCTGGGTTGGGAAGATCCCCTGGAGAAGGGAAAGTCTACCCACCCCAGTATTCTGACCTGGAGAATTCCATGGACTATACAGTCCATGGGGTCTCAAAGAGTTGAACGTGACTGAGCGACTTTCACTTATGGGTAAATGATAATTTTTTTTTTTTTTTTACCTTTTAAAGAAAATTTAATTTTAATTGGAAGAGATAAATGATAAGTTTAACCTAAGCTACAATTGTGCAAAAAGGTCAGGATACTTTAATTTAAAAAAAGTCCTATGTGGAAAAAGAGAAGAGGAACAAACAGAATGGTTGTCATCCTATAGCATCGATCACATCCTTCTTCCTAGGAATAAAAAGCACTCCCTACCCCAGCAATGGGCTTCCCAGGTGGTTCAGTGATAGAGGCTGCCTGCCAATGCAGGAGACGTGGGATGCAGTTTCGATCCCTGGGTCAGGAAGGTTCCCTGGAGGAGGAAATGGCAACCCACTCCAGTATTCATGCTGGAAAAACCCCATGGACAGAGGAGCCTGGTGGGCTACAGTCTGTGAATCACAAAGAATCAGACATAACTGAACATGCATGCACACACTCCAACAATAGAGTGAATTCCTTGGTCAGCCAAAGTAGCTGACTCTGTCTTTCTCCTCTGGGAACAGAGAAAAGTCCTGGGTTCTGAGAAGGACAATGGGGAGGAGTCACTTGTGGGGCTAAAGAGACTTTGGAGCCTATTTTCTATTGAGAAGAGTTCAGGAGCCTAGAGATTGTCTTAGGTTGGTCAGCATTTTTCTATGCCTACAACTTACTTCGAAACATAGGTTTTCTGTTTTTATCTAACACTGAGATGTCCTTTCTCATAGTAATAGGCCTTAGGGCTTTACCCTTCTCTATAGCCCTAAACTATAATGCCTCCATTTTGTACATATCCTGAGGGCAAGGACAATCAATAGCTAAAGCTGGAAGAGACAAAACCAATTGCGGCTCCACAGCCCATGTTTTTCAGTGTTTGGGTTCTACAGAAAAGCTAAGTGAAGACATTAGCAGGCAAGGAAGCCCCAGAAAGAAGTTCTCAGTAGAGTTTTTCCTGGGTACCATCTTTTCTCCTTTTAAGTTTCCAGCATCTTGAACTTTACTTCCACTAACTTTACCTTGGGAGAGAGAATTTGCCTTTGCTACATAAGCAAACCTGAAAATTATCTGGTTACTAACTCTCTTTGGTCACAGGCCATAGACAGAAGGGGTTCCCATTAGCAGTTTCTGTTCTGTCTCTGATTTCTAATGAGTCACTTGTGCCTTACTTCTAGTAACTTATCTCAGGCTGAAAAAAAATATCCAACCCAATCTAAGCAGATGACATTTTTCTACCAACTTTCCTAAATCTCCAGCCTGGGTAGACACATTGCTCAAGTCTCCACATACAACATGATTGTAAATGAATCCATTTTTCCCCACTGCCTCCTCCCTCACCATAACACTTCCAACTTCACACTGTCATCCCAAGTGTCAGTTCTAACAGGCACTTCTAGGAACCACTTTATTTCAGTCTGTTTCTATTTTTCCATAAATGGAAGAAACTTTGACAGTCATAAGCAAAACAGGGAATATGCTCAAGGATGTAGAAAAGCACAGAGTATTAAAAGAAAAGCTAAACACCAGGATGTGAAAAAGACAGAAATCAAAATAGTTGTAAGAATCCAAGTAACAGAAACTAATGGCCAGTCCTTCTGATAAGATGTTCTTACCAGTAAAGGTGGAGTGGATGCCAGTCAGACAGAACTCAGTAATGTTCACTATTTGCTCACTAGATGCCAAGCACTGTGGTACTGTCTCTAGATCCAAAGATAAGTAATGATGTTGACTAATGTGTACTGATCATTTAGTTAATGCCAAGAACTTCTTATGCATTATTTAAGATATACTTTATAATAAATACTGTAAAGTAGATACTCTTATATCTATGTCAGTATTGTGGAATTAATTGTATCCCTTCCCATCTCCCAAATCATATATTGAAGTCCTACCTTCAGAATATGACCTTATGTCGAAATAGGGTCATTGCAGATGTGGGTAGTTAAAATGATGTCGTTAGAGTGGGCCCTAACGCAATATGACTGGAATCTTTTTTTTCAATCACTTACAGTTTATTGGCTTTTAGTACACAGCATGTACAATGATCACCATTATGTAGTTACAGAACATTTTCATTATCCCAAAAGGAAACCTCATACCCATTAAGGAGTTAGTCCTCATTCCCCACTCTCCTCAGCCCCTTGCAACTGCTGAGCTATTTCCTGTCTCTATGCTTTTGCCTTTTCTGTTTATTTCATGTAATTGAAATTATATAGTTATATGGCATTCTGTGTCTGATTTCTTAATATGACTGGTATCTTTATAAAAAGGGGAAATTCCGACACAGAGACATACACAGGAAGAATTCCATGTCAGGATGAAGGCAGAGATTGAAGTGATGTTTCTACCAGCCAAAGATTACTAACAATTGCCAACAAACCACCAGGAGCTAGGGGAAACGCATGATCTTCCTCATAGCCCTTAGAAGGAACCATCGCTATCAATACCTTGATCTTGGATTTCTAGTCTCCAGAACTGTGAACAAGTTTCTCTTGTTTAAGCTACTAAGTTCATGGGACTTTATTATGGTAGCCCTTAAAACTAATGCACTTGAGTTTTTAGAAACAGAGCCTGAGATGAAATTCTTATGCAAAAGATCTATTGAAGGATTGTCTTTCTAGATTTCTCCTATCTTTTCCAAAATGGCCACAGCATTATTTCTAGTCCTATATACCCTTCATATTTCTTCTCAAATTACCACTTCTCCATCAAGAAGTGGTCTTTGAGCTTGGAAGGCCTTGTGAGTGTCTTGACTAGTAGAATAATGCAGAAGTAATACTATATGACTGTCAATTTTAGGTCAGCAAAAGCAATTCAGCTGTCATCTAGCTCATGCTTTTTCAGGATACCCTCTTTTAGAATCCAGCCACCATGCTATGAGGAAGATGAAATTAGTCCATTCAGACAGACCACAAAGTGGGACTGAGGTTCCTAGTGAATGATTTATATTCACTGCCAGACATGAGTAGTGAGACTTCAGATGATTCCAGTCCCCAACCTACAAGTCTTCCATCTCATAAATATTATAAAACAGAAACCAACAACTCCCACAAAGTTCCTGACCTACAGAAGCCATAGATATAATACATGCTTGTTTTAAACCACTGGGTTCAGGAGTAGTTTATATTGCAGTTATAGCAACTGGAACAGGCTTTGGTACTTGGTAGAAGTTGCTATAACAAAACCCTGAAAATGTGACAGTGGCTCTGGGACTTTGTGGCAGCAGATGGAAGGCCAAAGGTCCTTGATGATACTGGTGGCAGGGTCTGATGACCTTCAAGAGGGCTCCCAGAAAAAGCTTTAAAAAAGTAAGGAAAATGTTATTGGAGATTGGAGAAAAGATCCTTGTTTTTTATGTAGTGACAGAAAGTTTAGCACCATTGTAACGTTGGATAAAGTAGAAACTAGAATATATACCTGGGAATTCCTTGGTAGTTTAGGGAATTAAGTAGTAGGTAGAAGGGGGTTGCTACAACAAAACCCTGAAAATGTGGCAGTGGCTTTGGGACTTTGTGGCAGCAGATAGAAAGTGAAAGGTCCTTGATGATACTGGTGGTCCAGTAATTAAGATTCTGCACTTTACTGCTGAAGGCCCAGGTGCAATGCTTGGTCAGGGAACTAAGATCCCACAAGTTGTGTGGTGTGGTTAAAAAAAAAAGAAAAGAAAAATACCCCTAATGATCTGGTGTTTCTCATCCTTCTAGAAGGATGTTGAAGATGCCACCTGACTTTTTCTTCTTGTTTATAGTAAAATATGAGAAGAAAGAAATAAACCAAATAAAGAACTGAACATGAAAATAAAACTATGATTTCTGGGCTCTCCGAAATTGTCAATTAAGAAAAAAACCTCATAGCAAAGATCAAATCCAGAGAACAATGAGATCCATTTTTATGATCTCAGAAAAATTCAAAGTGTGGTTCCTCAGGAAACCTTTAGTCATGCAAAAAGTTCTCAAAACAAACAAACAAAAAGGGGTCTCAGAGTTCTAAGAATCTTATAGGTGCTATTCATCAGGAGCCTAATAGGAATACCAGAGTAAGAGAAAGGGTTATCTCAAAGAGACTTTCAGGTATAGATTTTGTTTAATGAAGTGGATTATAAATCGATTCATTAAAAAAACCCACAAAGGTTTTAAAATAATTATATCAACTTGGACTGAAAGACCCAGAGATGGTACAAAATGGAAAGAGCTCTTTGGATTCTCAATTTCTATGGGCAGAAGCAAGCTGAGAAAATTACTCAGCTGCTACTGAAGATTATTTTCTGTGGAGAATGAAGAGATCAGGAATACAGAGAATAGAACCAAGAACCATGGCCAATCAATCCCAGACAGCAGGACTGACCCTCTAGTCAAGGAAGTGGCAACATATATCCAGCTGGATTTCAGTATTGTTACGGACCAGTGGTTCTGGTGTGTGTTTTCGCCCCACTTTTTGAATGGCAGTGTCTATTACAGTTATTTTGTGCCTATCCCATCACTGTACGTTGGGAATGTGCAGAGGAGGTATTTTGTCTCTTTAGTTCACAGGTCTGTAAATCAAAAGGAACTATTCCCTGGGTGCTGTGTTGGAGGAAACATATTCAAGGAGACTTGTTTATTTGTTTATTTGCTGTGTCAGGTCTTAGTTGCAATTGCCCATACAGCATGTAGGATCTTAGCTCCCTAACCAAGGATCAAACCTGCATCCCCTGCATTGTAAGGTGAATTCTTAACCACTGGACCACCAGGGAAATCCTCAAGACTTAACTTTTCACCAACACCTAATCTAAGTGACAGTATTTTCCCTTTCCCTCTAAGCACCCACAGAATTCCTGACATACAGAAAGTGCCTAGAAAATATTTAGTAAATGATTATGTTTTTCATCATACTGGAAAAATGGACACTGTGGCTGAGAAAATAGTGATTTAGTAGCTTAGTGATAGATGTGTGGAATTGAGAGTTCAGAAAAAAGCCCATACCTTCATAGGCAATTAATTTTTAACAAGGATACCAAGACAAGTCAACAGGGGTAAGATTAGTGTCTTTTAAGAATTGGTGCTGAGAGAATTGGATATCCACGTACAAAAGAATGAAGTTGTACCCCTATCTCATACCATATACAAACATTAACTCAAAATAAACCAAAGACCTAAATGTATGAGTTAAAACTGTAAAACTTCTAGAAGGAAACATAGGTATAAATCTTTGTGACCATGGATCAGACTAAGATTTCTTAGATATGACAATGAAGCATGAGCAACTAAAGAAAAAAAAAAAAACACTGGACTTCATCAAAGTTAAATATTTTTATGCTTCATAGGATACTATCAAGAAAGTGAAAAGACAACTCAAAGAATGGGAGAAAATATTTGCCCTCCTTCACAAACTCCCCTGATATAGCTTGTAAATTCCACTAGTGCTTAACTGTCACCTGTTACTTGTTTCAGTGGCTTACCTGACAATATGAATACAACCCACACTGCTGAGGGATCTGAGTCACATTTGACTTTGATTACTAGTTCATGAAGGTGACAGAATGTAAAACATATGGGTAATATAAAAGACCTTTTTAAGAACTTCTATAGATTTTTAATAATTTTTATTTTATTCTTGGCTTTGCTGAGTCTTTGTTGCTATGAGGGCTCTTCTCTAGTTGCAGTGAGTAGGGGCTACTCTCTCGTTCCAGTGCACAGGCTTCTTATTGCAGTGACTTCTCTTGTTGGGGATCATGGGCTCTAGGGCGGGTAGACTTCAGTAGTTGCAGCTCCCAGGCTCTAGAGCACAGGCTCAGTCGTTGTGGTGTATGGGTTTAGGTGCTCTGTGGCATGTGGAATCTTCTCAGATCAGGGATCAAACCCCTATCTCCTGCACCGGCAGGTGGATTCTTTACCACTGAGCCACCAGGGAAGCCCTAAGAGTTTATATTGTGAGATAAGGCAATCTATGGCCAGGGGCCAAACTCAACATACCACATGTTTTTATAAGTAAAGTTTTATTGGAAGCAGCCACACGTATTCATTTACTATTTCCTATGGCTATTTTCATGCAGCCATGGTGGAGTTGAGTGGTTGACAGAGAGACTCTGTTGCCTGCAAAGCCTAAAATATCTACTCTGTGGCCCTTTCCAGAAAAAGTTTGCTGACCCCTGCTCTAAGACAACCTTTGTCAGTAGGAAGTGGTATGTTAATGAAATGCTTCAAGGAATATGATTCCAAGTGTTTCCTTTACCTTGCCTCTTGGACACTTCTTATTAATTCCATACTTTGAGAGATTTTTTGGCTTTCAAAGCATGTAAGATCTGCTGGGAAGATAATTATGGCAAAGTCTGATAGTTCTCAAGTATACATTCTCCTCTTTTTCAACAAGAGAACACTTAAAGTTTATCTAGGCATATGGCTGCCAACAATAAAGATTGTGGTTCTCAGCTTCCCCTGCAGCTAGCTATGGTCATATGACTAAGTTATTGTCAATGAGATGTTACTTCCAGAGACTATTCCTAAAGTAAGTGTTATGCCCTTTGGGTTGTATTTTCTACTTTCTGCTGGTAGGAATGTAGATGCAATGACCATATATTCATGCCCATACAGTCATATCCTCCTGTTGATAAAGAAGAAAGCTAAAAGGAATCTGGTTTCTGCCAGTTAGACATTTTATATGAGAGAATAACATCTTGAGTGTTGAAGTCACTATGAAATTGGATTTTCTGTCTTGTGCTATACCACCTGTGTGCTGTGCTTAGTCGCTCAGTCATGTCCATGTTTGTGACCCCATGGACTGTAGCCTGCCAGGCTCCTCTGTCCATGGGGATTCTCCAGGCAAGAATATGGGAGTGGGTTGCCATGCCCTCCTCCAGGGGATCTTCCCAACCCAGGGATCGAACCCAGGTCTCCCACATTGCAGGCAGATTCTTTACCATCTGAGCCCCCAGGGGAGGCCTAACTCTTACAAATACAATATCATAGACAGTAGAATTAGGGCTCTCTGAGAGCAGGGACCTTGTCTGTGAATCACGGCTATTTCTCCAGGATTTGGTGTGTGGGAGGCCAAGGGTGTTTTAGGAAGAGAGAATGGCTTGAACAGAGATTAAAGTTTGACCTCTGTGGCTTAAACTCAGGGAGCAAATGCAGGGGTGCTTCAGGTGGTATGAAGGACTTTTGCTTTTGTTCACGTGCAATGATACATTAGCTTGGATGGTTATTAGCTAAGAAGCTTTCAGCTGCATGTAACTGAAAAACCCAGTCCAACTTGCCTTAAATCAAAAAAGAAAAAAAAGCCACTGGCTTATATAATAGTGAAGTTCAATTTCAGACTCCACCCAAGCACAGTTTTACCCATAGGAGAATGATGACTTCCTTTTCCATCTCTCGCTCTCTGGGATCCCTTGACTCTGCTGTTATCCTTGTGCTAGCTTAATCTTCAATTTGGTTCCCATCATGGTTGCAAGAACCAGTCAGTGTCCCTGACTGGATCTGATTACATCACATGCCCATCTTCAGCTAAGTTCTTTGACTAGGGGAGGGGAATGCAGTATTTAATTAGTTTAGGTATAGGTTAAGTGCCCTTTGTTTCTTTTGGTTTTTCCTTAAAACAATTTCTGTGACAAGGGGAGAATATACCAATCAAGACGTTTATAACTCTGCAGCAGGAGGTGGGGGTAATCCCAAACTGCTTAGGGGAGGGATGGTTTTCTAAAAGAAATTTAGGGTGGTATTACCTTCAGGAAGGTGGAAATTTTCTGAACAGAAATAATCAGATGTCCAGGACACCTCTGACGAGTTTTAAGAAGGATAAGAACAGAGGAAGTAACGTAAACAGGTCTACATTCTCTGTCTCTCTGTCTCTCTTTCTCACACACGCACAATGATGGCTTTCAGAGTGAAAAATGGATTGGAATGAATTTGCGGGGAGCAGGAGTACACACAGGAAAGACCAATTAGTAGGTTAGAATAGTAGTCCAGTATGATGAGAGCTTGGACAGAGGAAGTGGTAGCAGAGCTGGGAATAAGCAGAGGGATTCAAGAGGCATTTAGAAGATAAAATAAACACACTATGGTGATTAATTTGCTGTGGGAGAAGAGAAGGCAAATACATTATTAAAGTTAACCCCCAGGTTTCTGGCTTACACATGAATCGGATAAGTGGTAGTGACATTGTGCTAATAAGGGATATTAAAAGAAGACCAGCTTTGGAAGATAACAGTCTCAGTTTCAGATTAATCTTAGTTCTTTTTGAGATGTCTAAGTAGAACTGGCCAGAGGACACTTAGATTGTTTTGATTTACTCAGATATATTATTAAAGGCTTTGGGAGAAATCATCTTTCACACTTGTCTAAATTTCTCTAAATCTCTTTTTATCAGGAAAAAAAATAATAACTTTCTACTACATCTAACCCCTACAAAGAAGAATTAACATTCCTTCAATCATCTTCCCTTTATGCATTATGTAAGAATCTTCTTTTTTTCCTTCTGAAATCCTCTTCCACTGGACACACACTGATCTCTATTAAAGAATCCCCCGGTGTACAGTGGCCTCTGCTGCAGGCTCCCAGACATGTAGCACACAGTACAGTGGGGGACACAGAATCACAGTCTTCTTTTGATGCTCTGTCATGCGCTAAGGACTGGGGTGTTGGTGGAGTGTTTGTGAAGGAGCAATTTAAACTTTAAAATGTATTACTGTCAGAGCTTCAGAGTTAGTTTTAATTATATATATATGTATACACACACACACACACACACATACATAATTTTACTTTGTTTCAAGTGATAAAAACCCATCTCAAAATAAGGTAAAAGGGAATTTACTGACTCTCATAAAAGAGAAATACAAACTGAAGCTGGTTTCTAGAACTCTGGAGACTCAGAAAACCCTTGCTAGATCTTCCTTTCCCTCTTTTTCTCCTCACCTGTCTCTCTCTCTTTCTGTCTCATTGCATTTCGCTGTGTGTTTCTCTCAACTGCTTCTCTTGAAGATAGCATTTCCTTCTTGTGGATTGGTGGGAATAGGGTGTTGGAATAGGCATAAATAAATTCAAACTTACATGACCACAGCTTGGCAGACTCAGGAGATGAAAAGAGTTTCTTTCTCCATAGTCTATTTATAAAACCCAGGGGTAGAATTTCGAGATGGTCTAGGTCATATACAAACCCTCCAGAATATAGGGGATTGTGATTGATTGGTTGTGGAGTATATACCTTCTTGGAGGCAAGGACAGAGCCTCATGAACTGAAGAACAGGTTGTGGATTAAAGGCAATGTGTGTGGTCAAAGTGCATGTGAGGAAGGGGAGTGCGGGGGATGTGGTGAAGGGGGAGTGTTTGTGACAAGAGGGCAGAAAGTTATGCTGAGCAAACACAAACAATAATTGGTCCTTCTAGTTATAAGGGATGAAAATTTGCTCAAGTGTTTGCTGCATGGGGGGAAGAAAACTGGAAGAATTTCTGTTGCTTTTCATAACTAAGACTTAGTAGTTCTGAAGTTGTTACATCCATATATACCTCTTAAACAGTCTCCTTATTTGTTCATTAGACAAATATTAACTGAGTGCCTACTTACACAAGGTTTTATTTTAGTTGCAATACAGGAAACAAAACAGAAATCAAAGTCAAAGCTTCCCCTGTTGTAGTTTAGTGTCAAGGAACAGAGATTCTTAATATAAATTCAGGCAAGTGGGAGTGGGAGTGCTAGTGTTCATTATTCTTTGGGCATATCTAAAGTTATAAAGTGAAGATCTCACAGAAATCCAAGAAGAGTTGTAATAGGGCACATTCTAATCCAGATTAGAATTGGAGGGCAATGCCTCTGGGCAGGGATTTTTTTTTTTTTTAATATCTTCTGTGTATGCTCCAGGCTTCCCAGGGGCTCAGAGGTAAAGAACCTACCTGTCAATGCAGGAGAAGCAGGTTCAATCTCTGGGTCGAGAAGATCCCCTGGAGGAGGAAATGGTAACCCACTCTAGCATTATTGCCTGGAAAATCCCCTGGACAGAGGAGCCTGGTGGGCTACAGCCCATAAGGTCACGAAAGAGTGAGACACGACTGAGTGACTGAGCACGCTGTATGCTTCACCATTTATGTGGTTCAAATAGTGTTTCCACCTGTCTTTCCTTCTGATCAACTAGAAAAAGTTTGTTTTCTTCAAAGAATATACTTGCAATTTAAATACCTGAGAAAGGACATCTGTTTGGCTCTATTAATAACTTTCATGACATTTGAGCAGCTTCTTAGGTTGGCCTCTCACAGAAGCTGACTTGGAGGCAAGGAATTTGAGAGCTGGTGGTTAACTTTGGAGGTGGTTCCTGGCATCACTCTAAGGGAGCAGGGAATTGAGACCAGGAAGGGAAGGAAGCTAATAAAGGGTTCACTATTGAACAGGTGACTGCTATAGGTAAGTGGATTTCAGTCCCAAAGGGAAACTCTGAGAGACAGTGTAGAGTATTCCTCAGAGTTATCCCAGTTGAGAGGCAAAGAAGTTGAATATTTGTCCCCTAGCTCCCGTATGTCATTGGCCAAATGCTAATCTGAGATATTAATGTCCATGTACATCCAGCCTGCCCCATTTCCCTTAGATAGAAAGTGGCAAGTGCTTGTAGAAGGATGCTGTCAGTATAACATGCATCAGAGTTAGGAGGATACACATAGAGAACCAACAGCATCTGTTATAACCTTATTCTGGTCAAATCATCTGTTGATGGCCTTTGGGTCAGTGTGTAATCAGCTGTGGTTCCTATAAGGGTTATAGTTATGTAATATTGAACAGAGTTTAATAGACTTTTTCAGGAGGGCTGTGGGCATGTTGACTGACATATCTAGTTTAAAGATATAAGAAATATGAAGATACTGTGGCAGATCATTTATCTGAAAGTTTAAAACTATAGCATTCAAAAAATGAAACTGTTAAAAAGAATGATAGTTTAGTGACAGCAAGAGTGTCACTGGAAATGCATGTGTTGCAATAATACTTAGTTATTATAGATTTAGGCACACAAAAACTGTTTTTGAACTGCACTGCAGTTATGCAAATACATTTTATGTAGGCCCTAATCCATGTTATAGAGAAAAAAAAAATCAAGAAATTGCATTCACTTCCTTCCTTCAAGATTTAGCCCCAAACTATGTGGGCAGCAAGGGGCAGGGTGCTGAGCAGTGATGGGGTGGGCTGGCATACATTGCTGGAGACTGAGCAGTATGAGGAGGGCATCCGTTTGGCTATGGCAGCCTGGAAGAGGCATCCGAGTGTGAGTGGGATGGGGAGGATGTTCACATGGGAACAGGGGCAGCACCAATGGGACAGTAATGATGTTCAGGCTTATTGGATAAGTATGTAAATATATTGGGAGAAGGAAATGGCAACCCACTCCAGTACTTTTGCCTGGAGAATCCCATGGACGGAGGAGCCTGGTGGGCTGCAGTCCATGGGGTCGCGAGCAGTCAGACACGACTGAGCGACTTCACTTTCACTTTTCACTTTCACGCATTGGAGAAGGCAATGGCAACCCACTCCAGTGTTCTTGCCTGGAGAATCCCAGGGACGGCAGAGCCTGGTGGGCTGCCGTCTATGGGGTCGCACAGAGTCGGACACTACTGACGTGACTTAGCGGCGGCGGCGGCAGTAAATATATTGAGGATAATGGTTTCTTAGACTCATTGTTGGAGAAGGTAAGTACAAATGAGAAAACTAGAATGAACCTTGTGTTTTAGATTGACAGTGTCAGTGAACTTATGAATTTCAATAAGTAGGGGGAAGGTAGACATATAGATGAATAGATATAGTTGTAAATGTGTATATTGCATACATATGTATATACAGACATCCCTAGCTCTGTCCACTGTGAGAACCTGAAATCAGCGATATCTCAATAATGATGAGGACATTTAGCATCCACATCTTAGTTTCTAAATTCCATTCTCCATTAAAAGAAACGAGGCAGAGTGGAGGCAGAAAAGGGAGGAGATGAGCCTAGAACATCCTGTGTCAGAAAGTTAGGAAGTGCTCAAAGAATGATGATGATGTTAGAAGAACAGAAAAGCCAGCTTCCAAAGATTCCCACTGGCTCAATCTGGTATCATTTTGTTGTCAAAATAAGTGACAATAATATGGATTATAAAATCGAATAAAGTAGAGATTTGTGAATTCATATTGATATAAATAAATGAGGAAAAGAGAATTTTTTTCTTATAACTAGCAAACATAGAAGGAATGGTGGAACTTTAGAAAATCACTATTTGACAAGCATCATCATAATTAATTCATCAGAGAAAAATCAATGAATGCTAAAACTGGTTGGTGAAAGTTTTTTTTTAATTTGTCTTTTTTTAACATTTGTTTGTTTTTTCATTTGTTTATTTACTTGACATGCTGGGTCTTTAGTTGTGGCATGCGAATCTTTTAGTTGCAGCATCTGGAATCTAGTTCCCTGTGTCTGTGTACTGCGTGCTCAGTTGTGTCCGACTCTCTGTGACGCCATGGACTGTAGCCCATCAGGCCCCTCTGTCCATGGAATTTTCCAGGCAAGAATATTGGAGTAGGTTGCCATCCTACTCCAGGGGATCTTCCCGTTCCCTGACCAGGAATCAAACCCAGGGCCCTGCATTGGGAAAATGGAGTCTTAGTCACTGAACCACCAAGGAAGTTCCTAGTTGGTGAAATTTAACGAAAAATGGGAAACAGAACCTCCTAACAAGATATTTATTAACTAGAAAGTAAAAAATATTATTTTACAGAGGAGAAGCTTGATAGAGTCCACCTTAATCAGATGTAACTAAAGGCCTTTTGAGGGGGGTGTCCTAAAACAAAATGAGTCACTTCAAAAGCAAATCTTTTCATCTTCAAGGATCAAAATTCCAGCCATCCCTGTTCACTGTCTTCTACATTCTCCTTCACTATCTCCTCCTCAAAGGACTCTCTTGACCAAGTACTCTATTAGAAATTTAAATGAGATAGTTCTGAGGCTTTAATAGATCTCTTATACTTCCATAACTGCTTCTTTTCAGAAAAATTTTAAAATATTTTGAATGGAAATTTTGATTAATTTTTATTTCTTGCCTGTGCTGTGGCTGTATTATTTACAGGGAGAATTGTGACTACAAAGCATGAAGTTTTGACAGATTTTTCAAGGTAAAAAAGTGGCTGGTAACGTCTTATAGGAATTGATAGCACTCTTTTTTTTTTAATTTTTTTTTTATTGAGGTAACATTGGTTTATGACATTACATGTTTCATGTGTACAATACTACAGTTTTACTTGACAGAATTTACTCCCTGTAGTGAATTTAAAATGGCCACAAATTCTTTGCAGTTCTTCCCATCAAGAGATAGGGTCCATTTCCCCATACCATGAACCTGGGCCTGTCTTAAGACTTGGACCAATAGAATATGGTGAATGACATGTGACTTCTAGCTGAGGCCTCAAAGAGGACTTGAAGCTTCTGCCTTTGTCCCTCTGGAATTCAGCTGCCATGTAAGAAGCCCCAAGCTCGCTTACTACAGAGGCCATGTGGAGGCCAGCTTAGTTCCTCAGCCCCTGTCAGCTGCTAGACTTGTGAATGAGACCTTCAGGACCATTCTGCCCTCCAGTCAACTTGACAATTGATTACAAATATATGCATCAGCCCAACCAACCATGGAGAGCAGAGACAAGTTATCACCCAAAAGCCCTACCCCAAATGTCAACTCATAGAATTATGAGATAAATCCAGAGATAACAAATTAAACCCTGTGGGTCAAATTTAGCTCACTGTCTCTTTTTATAAATAAAGTTAAATTGGGACATAGACACATCCCTTTGTTTGCATATTGTTTATGGCTACTTTCGTGCTACAACAGCACAACTGAGTAGTCGTGACAGAGATTGTATGGTGCACAAAATCTAGAAATATCTGCTATTTGGCCCTTTACAAAAAAAGTTTGCCATGCCTTATTTTAAGCCAGTAAGTTTGGGGGCAGTTTGCTTTACAATAGGTAAATCGAATATTCCTTTTATAGCAGAAAAGCGGTCAAGTCCTTGCTTGAGCTACAATTAATTTTTATTATTTCATGTATACATGTTTGAGACCTGTGAAGGCATTTAACTTTATCTAGACCAACATCTGTTTTCATATGAAAAACAGTGTCATTTTTCTAAATAGAATACGTTAATAATGCTGAGCACAATATTCACTTTCTTAATACAAGGCACTTTTTAAATTTAATAACCAGATAAAATCCATTATGGCTATTTTCTACCCTCAGAAAATGTTTCATTTAAAAATTATTAATGCTAACATGATTTTAACTTGATGTCAGAAATGAGCTTTGGAACTATATGGAAGTCTTTCACAGTGTAATAATTCATTGTACAGAGCAAACTCCTAGTATTACTGGTACATTTTCGCAACTTTTTCCTGATAGTTGGCCCTTATCTTTTATTTTTAAGGAAAAGTAAAATATTAGCCTGTCTTCAGCCTTCAAAGAGATGAGCCATATTTTCTGACTTGTACAAGGTATTTTAAAAAACTAATTTTAGGGATTGGCAGATCTGCTGTGTAATCCTGGCTTGTTGAAAAGTATATGAATAGATTTCCACATGAGCTTGGGAAAACGTGAATAAATATAGTGTGTAAAATACTATCAAACACAGATATTTACCTGTATACTGCAGAAGTTTGCTATCCCTTGTTTGTCTAAATACATTAATTAATGCTAATTAAATGTTACTATTTCTCAGCAAACTGTGAAATAAAATATAATAGTAAAGAAAATGGGAAATATGCTGTATTTTTACATGTAGCTGTAAAAGAGATATGAAACATACAACAATATATACAAGAAAATGCTGATTAGAGAAACAGTATGAAACTGGGAGTCTGAGTTACCATCTGTATGAGTTATTATGATTCTGAAGGCCTAACTCTAGGTTGGCAATCAGATCTAAAGGACTTTCCTTCAAGATATTCTAGATTGTCCATTCAAATTCTGAGACTTCCATAGTTCCTAACTTGATCTCTGCCTTTTCTGGATGCCCATTATTTATAACACGTATTTGATATTTAAAAATTACATTTAACAGCATACTTTCATTGTCCTTGAACCAGAACTGTATGATTTTTAGGACCGGATGAGACCATAGAGATTAGCTAGTCCACTTGCTCATACTGCAGAAAAGGAAATTGTTTCTCTTCATATGTGTATATATATTTCATCTCCAAAGGACCAACTTATATAATACCATTTTCCACATATCTAACAAACTACCAGAATCTAGATACTTTTGAATTGAATAGAAATTATGTGCATTAATAATTTAGTGGAAAAATTGAAACTATTTTGGTTGTCTACAGATTATAAGAATTTGGGTAAGAGTCCCAAAATACCAGCAATAAAGTTCAAAGGGATCTAATCAATAAATTTAAATGAGGTGATTGTGGTGGGCCCTAATCCAGTAAGACTGGTGTCCTTATAAAAAGAGGAGATTAGGAGAGAGTCATACATAACTGGAGGGCCATGTGAAGACATTGGGAGAAGTTGGCAACGTACAAACCAAGGAGAGATGTCTTAGAGGAAAAGAAATTTGCCAACACCTTGATCTCAAACGTATGGCCTATAGAATTGTGAGAAAATTAATTTCTGTTGTTTAAACCACTCAGTCTGTGGTACTATGTTATGGCAGCCTTAGCAAACTAGTATACCTTGTGAAAATGTGCTATCTAGGGCTGAAGATAATACAGATGTTGTCTGACCAAATGACATGATTGACATCATTATCATGGTGAACACCGTATTCTGTTGATGTGATGTAAGATTGTGTAACCTGTATACAGTTTAGTTTAGTTTTTGAAGAGACAGAGGAACCAAAGTTTAAATTGCCACATTTGTTGGATCACGGAGAAAGCAAGGGAGTCCCAGGAAAACATCTACTTCTTCTTCATTGACTATGCTAAAGCCTTTGACTGTGTGGATCACACCAAAATGGAAAATTCTTAATGAGATGGGAATACCAGACTACCTTACCTGTCTCCTGAGAAACCTGTATGCTGGTCAAGAAGCAACAGTTAGAACCGGACATGGAACAATGGGCTGGTTCCAAGTTGGGAAAGGAGTACGTCAAGGCTGTATATTATCACTCTGCTTTTTTAACTTCTATGCAGAGTACATCATGTGAAGCGTCAGGCTGGATGAATCAAAAAGCTGGAATCAAAATTGTAAAGAGAAATATAAATTTCTATCAAGGACTGATGCTGAACCTGAAGCTCCACTACTTTGGCCACCTGAAGCAAAGAGTTGTCTCATTGGAAAAGATCCTGGTGCTGGGAAAGATTGAAGGCAAAAGTAGAAGGGGGAGGTAGAGGATGAGATGGTTAGATAGCATCACCAATTCAAAGGACATGAATTTGAGCAAACTCTGGAAGATAGTGGAGGACAGAGGACACTGGCATGCTACAGTCCACGGGGTCACAAAGAGTCGGACACGATTTGTGGCTCAACAGCAACATACAGTTTAGATATTCTCTGGCAGCTTCTCAGCTCGAAGTTCCATCCAAAGATAAACATTTCAGACATCCAAAAATAACTGGGAAAAATGTTTAAATTTTGCTTAAGTCTTTTAGAACACACGCAAAAATGACATGATATTCATAACACATGACAACATTTCCTTTATAACTTCTTTCCTCATCTAAAAAGCCTGTGTTGCCACAACACAGCAGCTAACCCAATTTATTTTTCTTTTCTCTTTTTTATAAACTTCCCAAACCCTCTCTCCTAGCCAGCACATACCTGCCTTTTGCCTTTTGAGCACCTCCTCTCATCTTCAGAATCTAACTTTTTTCCTTAGGCAACTTTCTAACTTTTCCAATAGATCAATCAAATCTTTTCCTCTTACTCAATCCCCCAAAACTCTTAAAAAAGCTCCAGAGCTGACCTTGCTAAGAAAGAACTTTCCTTGGCTGATGGGGGGGAGGGGAGAGACTGTGAAGAGTCAGATATTAATTTTTTTCTGTCAAAAATGCATTAAATTCATTAGCAGCTTTTTCACATGGTTGCTGATATTGAGTTTCAGTTCAGTGCAGTCTCCCAGTCATGTCTGACTCTGTGACCCCATGGACTGCCGTGCACTAGGCTTCCCTGTTCATCACCAACTCCCAGAGCTTGCTCTAACTCATGTCCATAGAATCGATGATGCCATCCAACCATTTCGTCCTCTGTTGCCCCTTCTCCTCCTGCCCTCAATCTTTCCCAGCATTAGGGTCTTTTCCAATGAGTTAGTTCTTCTAATCAGGTAGACAAAGTATTGGGGCTTCAGTTTCAGCATCAGTCCTTCCAATGAATATTCAGGATTGATTTCCTTTAGGATTGACTGGTTTGATCTCCTTGCAGTCCAACGGACTCTCAAGAGTTTTCTCCAACACCACAGTTACAGTAAACTAAAATGTTTCAGTGTGTAAATGTTAAGTGAAATCATCACTATCCTGTTCTAGGGTAGGTTTTTTCCAGTTTTACATTCAATGCAGAGCTTTTCATTTCTTCCTGGTATGTTTCATCTTTTGGCCCAGTGTTCCAGCATTCCATGCTCTTTTTTTTTCCTTTCATCTGACATGTTAGACATTTTTTTCTAGTTTTATGAATTCGATAGACCAGGACCACCAGCTGAAAATGAGTCAGCAGTATAGTGTGGCTGTTTTTATAAAGCTAACTATGATAGTGAGATATATTAATAGTTTTGTGACATCCAAGAGCTGGGAGAGTATCCCTCTGCTAAACTTAGAATTGGTCACAGCCTTAAAGTATCATGCCAAGTTTGGGCACTGGCATTTTAATACACATGTGAAATGAGAGGGAGGATTTGAGAGTAGAGAGACAAAAATGAACCAAAATATGAAATGAAATGTGGTTAAAGTCATTATGATTATATAAACCAGAGAAGAAATAATGTTACACATTTATGAAGAAGCTCTGTAGAGTAGAAACTCACCTATTCTTTGGTTCTCAGGGAGCACAAGACAAAAAAAAGAGGCTGTGGCCTTCAGGAAATGAGAAACAACACAAAGGTCTAGTAATGGAGGACTGTTTAAATAAATGACAGTGCCTCCAAATAATAAAAACAATCATGAAACACAATAGAAACAGTGAGAGACTTTAATTTTGGGGCTCCAAAATCACTGCAAGTGGAGACCACAGCCATGAAATTAAAAGAGGCTTGCTTCTTGGAACAAAAGCTATGGCCAACCTAGATAGCATATTAAAAAGCAGAGACTTTAGTTTGCTAACAAAGGTCCATCTAGTCAAAGCTATGGTTTTTCTAGTAGTCATGTATGGATGTGAGAGCTGGACTATAAAGAAAGCTGAGTGCCGAAGAATTGATGCTTTTGAACTGTGGTGTTGAAGAAGACTCTTGAGAGTCCCTTGGACAGCAAGGAGTTCAAACCAGTCAGTCCTAAAGGAAATCAACCCTGAATATTCATTGGAAGGACTGACACTGAAGCTGAAGCTCCAATACTTTGTCCACCTGATGTGAAAAGCTGACTCATTAGAAAAGACCCTGATTTGGGGCAAGATTGAAGGCAGGAGGAAAGGGGGATGACAGAGGATGAGACGGTTGGATGGCATCACCGATTTGATGGACATTAGTTTGAGCAAACTCAGGGAGTTGGTGATGGACAAGGAAGCCTGGCATGCTGCAGTCCATGGGTTTGCAAAGAGTCGGACATGACTGATCAACTGAACTGAATTGAACAGAACTGACCATGAAACACTTGTTGAAACATATAAAAATATAATAAAATATATTACATATGTATATACTTTCCACTAGGAAAAAATAAAACTAGGAAGAAAGAAAGTGAAAAAAAGTCAAATAGAGTAAATAATAGGGACAAAGCCTAATTTTTTTAAAGTACAGAAAAATTGAACAATAAGGAAAAGATTAATTACCCAGTAGAAAAATGTGCAATCAATTCAAAGAAAAAGTTTATACTAAAATAAATTCAAGTGGCTAATTAAAATAGTAAAAGTTGTTCATTCTCACTAATAATTAAAGAAATGTATTTTATAATGAGAACTAGATACACTTCAAAAAATCCTTTCAAATAGCCAAGTTCAGTTCAGTTCAGTCGCTCAGTTGTGTCTGACTCTTTGCAAACCCATGAATCGCAGCACGCCAGGCCTTCCCGTCCATCACCAACTCCAGGAGTTTACCCAAATCCATGTCCATCAAGTCGGTGATGCCATCCAGCCATCTCATCCTCTGTCGTCCCCTTCTCCTCCTGCCCCCAATCCTTCCCAGCATTAGGGTCTTTTCCAATGAGTCAACTCTTCACATGAGGTGGCCAAAGTATTGGAGTTTCAGCTTCAACATCAGTCCTTCCAATGAACACCCAGGACTGATCTCCTTTAGGATGGACTGGTTGGATCTCCTTGCAGTCCAAGGGACTCTCAAGTGTCTTCTCCTACACCCCAGTTCAACAGCATCAATTCTTTGGTGCTCAGCTTTCTTCACCGTCCAACTCTCACATCCATACATGACCACTGGAAAAACCATAGCCTTGACTAGACGGACCTTTGTTGGCAAAGTAATGTCTCTGCTTTTAAATATGCTATCTAGGTTGGTCATAACTTTCCTTCCAAGGAGTAAGCATCTTTTAATTTCATGGCTGCAATCACCATCAGCAGTGATTTTGGAGCCCCAAAAAATAAAGTATGACACTGTTTCCACTGTTTCCCCCTCTATTTCCCATGAAATGATAGAGAACGTTTAATGGGCTTCCCAAGTAGCTCAGTGGTAAAAAAACTACCTGCCAGTGCAGGAGATGCAGAAGATGTGGATTAGATCCCTGGGTTGGGAAGATCCCCTGAAGAGGAAATGACAACCCACTCCAGTATTCTTGCCTGAAAAATCCCATGAACAGAGGAGTTGGGTGGGCTACAGTCTATGGAGTCACAAAGTTAAACACAACCGAGCAATTGAGCATGAGCAGGAGAAAGTTTAATACCCAGAATTTTCAAGAATATAGTTAAACAGGTACTCTCACACACCATTGGTGGTCGTATGAATTGGTACAGCTTTCTTGGAGAGTAATTCTGACAGCATGGATAAAATTTTAAAATATTCACGCTTTTTGACCCAACCGTTCAATTTCTAGTAATTTATTATACAAATATTCTTGCACAAGTACAGAAAGATATAGATACAATTTCAATGTTATTATAGGGACAAAAATACTCAAATGCTTATTAATTAGAAGCTGTTTATGTAAATTAAGGGTCATAAATACTATGAAATTCTAGACATCCATTTTATATTCCTTTGTATTCCTATGCAGACAGTTATCAGAAGATGTCTTAGATAATAATGTTAGATGATAAACAAATTTTAGAAAACATAGTATGATCTCATTTGTGAAAAAATAGATATGTAAGTATGTATTAGGCTATGTACTAGACTGCTGGTCAGGCCTATTTACCTAAATAAGAGAATGGAGGACTCTCCTCTAGCAAAATTGATCAGTCTAAGAGAAAGTATTTCTAGTTAGATTTGGGAGTCCTGTTCTTTCTATAGCAGAGAACTCATCAGTCAGCAAGCTTCACTGAGGCACCCAGGGCTTCTAATTAAATCAGTTTTTTAGTGATTCTTTCAGTATGAACCAAAAAGATTAGTAGACAGTTGAAGAATGCTTCCAATGTAGACATCAAAACAAAGAAACTGGAGAAAAAAGCAGAAACAATAACTGGAGAAGAAAATATTTTTTATCATTGATAGCTTTAGCTTCCATAATACGCAGAAGAATTTTCTTTTACAAAAGAGGAAGGAAGGAAGAAAAAAAGAAAAATGAAATAAAATGAAACTTTGATGGGTAATAGTCATGGAAAAATTCAATACATGAGTTAGAAGATAAAGTTGAGGAAATCTCTCAGAAAACAATACAAAAAGTCATGGAAAAGAGGAAAGAAAAGATGAGAAAATAAAATTATTAATCCAAAAGAGCCAATATCTGAGCAATTTAAGTTCCAAAATGAAAAAACAAAAAGAAAAGTGAAATGGAGGACAGAGATAATCACAGAAAAACAACATTTCCCCTAACTTCCAAACTGGAAGAGTATAAAGAGCATAAGTGACCCAGACACTGAATGAAAAAAGGTACATAATAAGGCATTCCAAACCCCCAGGCATAGAGAATTTTGAAGAGAAAAAATCCACACAAATGAACCAGTTAAAATGCAAAATTGTCAGAATCAGAATGTCAGATGTGTCAACAGCAGTCCTGGAAGCTAAAAAACAATGGAGTAAGGCCTTCAAAATTCTGAGTGAAAATTATTTGCAATGTTAAGTTCTATACTTGGCCAACCAACCAATCAAGTACGGATAGTTTGTTTTTTATTTTTATTTATTTATTTTGCCACTCCACATGGCATGTAGGATCTTAGTTCTCTGACCAGGCATCAGACCTGCATGCACTCTCTACAGTGGAAGCTCAGAATCGTAACCACTAGACTGCCAGGGAAGTCCTGAGAGTTTATCATAGACATTTCAGTCATTCATGAACACAAAAGATTTACCTTCCATAGAGAATTTTTCAGGAAGTTACTCAAGTATGTGCTTCATCAACAAGGCACCAAAGCAAGAAAAAAGTATTGGGGTTCAGGAATAAGAGATGGGAACAGAGATTGTTTCCAGTTCAGATAGGAGCAGGATTATGGAGGATTCTAAAAGGGATGTTGTCACACACCTACAAAAGGAACTGATATATTCGGTTGTACTTATTTAGACTTTATAGTTCTGTTGGAAAGTTTGGGATCAGTTCCAAAAAGCTAAGCAAATAAGGGGGATAAAAACCATAAGGCAATTACCAACTCTAGGAAAAATAAAATTTGTATTAGAAATGTAGCATGATTTGTTAAATGACTTTGAACTATGTTGATATTTATTTTGTGCAGCTAGTATTTTTTTTAAAACTTGTGGTAAAATATACATAACATAATCTTTATCATTTTAACCATGTAAAGTATACAGTTAGTGGCAGTAAATACATTCACACTGTTGATGCTATTTTAATGTAAACAGTAAAGGATGATTTAGTAAAAATTGTTATAACTCCAAGAGGAGAGGAAATATGTGTGTGTATTCAGGGAGTTTGTGAAGTTCTAAGTCCTTTTCTTCTGTTATGGTAGACATGTTCAGAGTCTGAAACTTAAAACTGGTAAATAATCATGTGCATGTGTGTGTGCTCAGTCACATCTGACTCTTTGTGACCCCGTGGACTGTAGCCCGCCAAGCTCCTCTGTCCATGGGATTCTCCAGGCAAGAGTACTGGAGCCATAAACATGATTTAGTATACAGAGATCTATTCAAAGAGAAACAGTTAAGACAGTTGCAAGTGTTTCACCCTGAGGGATGAACGTGAAAGAAGAGGTTGAGTGGGGCAGGGACCTCTGCTCTTTTTCACTATGTATTATAATATTTTATTTTCAAAACTACATATGTTTATGAATGCACACACACATATATATATAATTTAAATAATATTAAATTCAAACTTTTAAGGATCACTGAAAAAGAAAGCAATTATGGTGTACCTTTAATTTAAAACAGGTTACAAAGCAATATATACAGAATAATATCCTCAAAAAATATGCACGATCTATTTGCATTACAGAAAGATTGAAAGGAAATTACATTTACCAAAGTGTTAATAGTGAGTATTTTTGGATGGTGGGATTACGGATGAGTCCCTTTTTTTTCTGGTTGGTCTGTATTTTTCAAGTTTTTTTTTTAAATAAGAAAAAGATATTGTTTTGAGATAAGAAAAAGAATCATTAAATCATTATTATTTATATCAACAATGTAAGATACAGGTTTAATTTAGTGAAAGGAGGGGTTTAGTCAAGAACTACAAAGCACTTAATTCTTGTTGTCATTCAATTGCTCAGTTGTGTCTGACTCTGTAACCCCATGGACTGCAGCATGCCAGGTTTCCCTGTCCTTCACCATTTCCTGGAGCTTGCTCAAACTCATGTCCATTGAATCAGTGATGCCATCCAACCATCACGTCTTCTGTCATCCCTTTCTCTTCCTGCCTTCAATCTTGCCCCAAATCAGGGTCTTTTCTAATGAGTCAGCTCTTCCTATCAGGTTGTCAAAGTATTGGATTTTCAGCTTCAGCATCAGTCCTTCCAATGAATATTCAGGGTTGATTTCTTTTAGGGCTGACTGGTTTGAACTCCTTGCTGGTTTGAACTCCAAGGGACTCTCAAGAGTCTTCTCCAGCACCACAATTCAAAAGCATCAATTCTTCCGCCCACAGCCTTCTTTATGGTCCAACTCTCACATCCATAATGACTACTGAAAAAACCATAGCCTTGACTATACCAACTTTTGTTGGCAAAGTAATGTCTCTGCTTTTTAATATGCTGTCTATGTTGGTCATAACTTTCCTTCCAAGGAGTAAGCGTCTTTTAATTTCATGGCTGCAGTCACCATCTGCAGTGATTTTGGAGCCCAGAAAAATAAAGTCAGCCACTGTTTCCACTGTTTCCCCATCTATTTCCCATGAAGCTATGGGACCAGATGCCATGATCTTAGTTTTCTGAACGTTGAGTTTTAAGCCACCTTTTTCACTCTCCTCTTTCGCTTTCATCAAGAGGCTCTTTAGTTCCTCTTGGCTTTCTGCCATTAGGATGTTGTCATCTGCATATCTGAGGTTATTGATATTTCTCCCAGCAATCTGATTCTAGCTTGTGCTTCATCCAACCCGGCATTTTACATGATGTACTCTGCATATAAGTTAAATAAGCAGGGTGACATATATAGCCTTGATGTACTCCTTTCCCAATTTTGAACTTAACTCTACAGGTAACCAAACACTTCCCTGACCTTTCCTTCAGCAAGAGAGGATAAGAGTGTGCAGGAAGGGAAGAAGTCCTGAGGGAGAAGGGGAGTGTGCTAAAGGAGTTTCTTACAGGGAAAAAACTGTGGGAAGCTCCAGGTGGAGAGAGAGAGGAGTTGTGATGATGTCACACTTGAAAAATATTTTTTAAAAAATTAAGTCTCAGAAATTTTGGAATATAGAAATAATATGCCTGGCTTTCAGTCAGGGGTGTGGAACCTTGCTGAGAACTCTTTAAGAAGAAGAAATGAGGTCACTGGGCCACACACTGGTATAACCTCAAGGCAAAAAGAAGAACGGAATAGAGGGACCAAAGGGAAAAAAATCCATTATTGGCTGTGGTGACTTTTATCATTAACAAGGCATGAAATGAAAACAGATCATTGCGGCCTACACAAAACTACCAGTATTTCCTGCTGGAACTCTGCCCTTGGCTATGTTTCTAGGACTTGGGAGATTTCTGATCAATTGGCCAAAATAGGATGGGAATAAAGAGCTTTACATTCCAATTGCTGTGGCTCTACCTAAGCAAATTTTCCTAATATCCCATCATGGAACCTTGGACTTCTCATAAAAATTGCACAAATAAACTTTTCAGATCTTCCTTGGCCTCATCTGCTTGCTTCTCCAGCTCCATTTATCAGTCTTCTCTGAAATTCCATCATCCTGCCACACTTGACTAATTGCAACTCACCGAAAATGCTATAGCAGGGCTGTTTGTTGTCTATACCAAACATAATCTCCACTTTCTTCCTTTTTAACAGAATTTTTATTTTCTTGATAGTAATTTTGTGCCCAACTTTAAAAAAGTAAATAAATAAAGGAAAATGTTTATTTCTCAGCTTTTTTTGGAATATAGACCAAAAGAATCTCAAAGACCTAAAATCTGACATCCTTGAGTCGCTAAATGAATGCCATCAACTACCTGCCTCTAAATTTCAATGTTTGTGAGAAAAAATAAATCCCAACTTTGTTTAAACCTCTGCTATTTTTGTTTTAGTTGAATGCAGCCAGATGCAATCCCCCTTCTTCATATTTTTCTATACTACTTCCCCTGCCAGTCATATTCTTTCTTCACCTGTGTAGCAGATGAACTCTCCAAGATTCATCTGAAGGAATTACTTCCTTGTGAAGCTTTCCATGACCACTATTAACTGAGCTAGTTACACATTCTTTTGTCCTCCCATTATACTTTGTATAAACTTCTCCTAGCACTTATCATAAGCTTGTAAATTTTCTGTGTATTGCTATAACTCTGATACTTGACTTTCAACTTCTCCAGAGCAGGACTGAGTTGTATCTACTTCTGTTATCTCCTTGCACAGTCACAGATCCATGTAGGGGCTCAATAAATATGTGTTAAATGAATGTTGAACAAACTCAGACTGTCTGGAGAACCCAAAAGACCTGTTAATTTCCTGATTGTAAATGTATTCTCCCAAATGTAAATGTAATGTAATTTTGCCTTCTGTGTCATAGACTGACACCATCTAAAATACTGTAATGAACTATGTGGATGTTCACTAACTCAACCTGTATTAAAAGATAATTATAGAAATAAACATCTTTCAAATATGAATTCAGTAGAAGAGAAGGGAAACCAACGTTCATTGAGCATTTATTTTGTACAAGGCAGTGTGTCCTGAGACTCATCTCATTTACTCAAAAATTCTAAAAGGTAGGTATTAATTCCACTCATCGAGAAAAGAAACTGAGGAAATATTAAATACCGTGCCCAAAGTCACACCTAGTAAGAGACATAGCCAGAAAGTACCTTCTGACTTCAAATCCAGTGATTTTCCACTCTTTCAAGCTGCCAGTCATGTAAGAGTGAGGATATAAATTTTAGAAGGCAATCTAACATTGCATTATTCCTCTTATAATCTCCCCTATTCCAATTCAACCAACACATTGTGGTCAGATTCATCTACCTGAAACACAACTCTAATTATGAGACTCATCTGGATAGAAAGATTAATGGTTCCCCATAATCTAGTAAGCAGAGACTCTAATCTGTGCTTCTCTCCAGCTATCTCACTGAGGAAACTGTCCCAGCCAGGCCCTATCCTTCTGTTAATACTATTCTAGAACCCTGGACAGACTTTTCTACAACATTGACATACTTGAATTATATCTGCTGTCAGAGACATTGCTCAAATTTTATTTCTACCATCAAGTCTTTCCTGATTTTACATAATTGGAGTGGATCTTCCTTTTTCTCTCTATTCTCACTATACCTTATGCATATCACTCTATTTTTGCAAATAATTTTACTTTGTAAACTGCTTATTTTGTCTCTACAATACTATATTGTAAGCTCCTAGAAGGCAGGACCATGCATTTTCATTTTTGAGCTTCTTTCAGTATCTAGTATGATAGCAGATACTCAGTAGGTAAGTGAATGCTAAAAAGTCTAAATAATTGTACCTTACTTTTGGTTCTTTACTTTTCCTTGACATGTGTTGTTGCCTTAATTTCTAACATGAGTGAAAGTAGGCTTACAACTTCAACATTATAATTTCAAATTTTTAATGTCTATTTAACCCCTCTATATTTCTCTTCATTTTCATCACATTATATATTATGATAGAAGAGCAATGAATACAATCATGCATTCTAGATATTTTAGCAGCTGAAAAAAATAATCAGTTCATTATCCTGAAATAGAAAGCTTAAGATTTGCTCATCACCTTTTCCCACTATCAGAAATGTAGTACCTTCTAAAATGCCCAGTCTCATATACATTTCTTTAACAGAATGGCCACTTGACATTCTGTGGACAATGAATAATGTAGAATGACTTTCATGAAGAAGAAGCTTCATTCTGCTCTGAAGGCAGGAATGTACTGGAGAGGATGATTGTGAAGATGCAAATTCAGGCCACTGCAGAAAGTTTTTTAAAAAGCAAACCCAAACAGGGGACCAAACCCTGAAAACAGGGGACAAGACTCAAAGAGTGAGTTGAGAAACAGAGCTTGAGTCCTCTACTGCTGTGACTCCAAGAGCGGAAAGGAGCCACATACACAATCAATTTCCCCACTGAAAAATTTCGGAAAACTCTAACAAAATGCCATAGACTGCCACTACCTTCGGCACAGTGCAGTCAAAAACGATTTCTCAGCCTCGGTGGTGACATGGGTCTAGAGCTGAGGATGGATGGAGTAGCCTATAAATCTGAGTTTCTCAACCATAGTGCACAGTACAATCATAAGAGGAGACTTTGTTAAACAGTGGCTGGAGGGAGTGGGGCATTATTGTTTAATGACTACAGAGTTTCAGTTTGGAATGAGTTCAAGGTTTATTTGGGGTCAGTGAGTCCATGTACCTTCAAAGATAGTCAAGTAGCGTATGGAAAGTGCTAAAGGAATTCAAGGGAAGAATGATTACCAAAGGATGATGTATATAGTAAAACATCAGAGTGAAGGTCGCCTTTGAGCTGTGCTTTGAAGATAGGGTAGCATTTAGATAAAAGATGAAGAAAGGAGAAGACATTTTAAATAGGAGAAATGACTAAGAGGAGAGGAAACATATGTGTCATGTGGGGAACCTGAGCTTAAAGAACAGAAGGCTCCTTTGTGGAGCAGTACAAGGAAAGGTTGAAAATAAGATTGGTGGTAAGTCTGTGAGAAGATAGAATTTCAGGCTGAAGAATGTGATCTTATTCTGAAATCAGAAGACAGCTATTAAAAAATATTGTGGGGTAGTGTTTGTAGGTAAATGATATTTTAGAAAGGTTCATTAGCATTGTTGTGGAGTTTCACTGCAGGTGGAGGGATCCATATGGTGAAAGGACCATAGCAATTGTGGACTCCTAAGGCAGTGGGGGCCTTGACTAGGTGGAAATGGTGACATGAAAGCATAAGAACAGATTCGAGACACATAGGAAATCTGGGTAAGATGGTGTATGGTGATGAATGTATGCTAGTTAAAAGTAAAATATGACATTTGCCCTATTAAAGGAAAGATCAAAGCAGGAAAATATCATTAAAGACCTTATCCTCTTCCTACATGCACAAGTTTTTCGTTTTTATGACCCAGTGTGTTCATTTTAAAGGCTGTTTAAAAGCAGATCTGTTTCTTGCATACTGAGCCAGAAAGTGGTGTTGGTTCACTTTTCCTACCCTGTTCTCTCCTCATGGCCAGCTCTTGGGCCAATTAGGTGATCATTATTAACCTCTAAACATCAGTTTCTTAATCAATAAAATGAGCTCAGTAATACCAGTTCTACCTATCATGCAAGGGTATTATGAGAATCAAATTAGATTAAATTGCATTCAAAAGTATTTATTGCTCATCTAAGCTCTATGTGTGAGCTTTCCTGTGGCTCAGATGGTAAAGAAACTGCCTGCAGTGCAGAAGACCCAGGTTTGATCCCTGGGTGGGAAGATCCTTGGAGAAGGGAATGGCTACCCACTTCAGTATTCTTGCCTGGAGAATCCCATGGACAGTGGAGCCTAGTGGGCTACAGGGCTACAGTCCATGGCATCACTAAGGGTTGGACATGACAAGCGAGCAACACTCACTTTTCACTTTTCAAGCTCTGTGTTAGATACAACAGAGATGTAAAGATAGATGAGACAAAGTCTGCAAGGATTCAGGTAAATGAAGGTGAATATCTGGAGGATAAACTCAAGAACGGTTTCATGAAAGAGGAAACATTTGAGATAAAGCATCTATAAGTAGAGAATGGAGAATAAGGGGAAAGTAACCCATCCATCCATCCATCCATCTATCTATTCAGCATTTTGAGGGGATCCTCCCCTGTGACAGATCACAGAGAGAAATAATACTCTGCCCTTGTGTAACTCAGAATCTAGGAAGGCGTTAGTCCAGAGCACAAGAGGGTTGAACAGAAGATGACTAATTCAGTATTGAACAAATTAAGACAGTGGATGTAAACTGCATAAAAATCTAAAGTGCAAAAAACCTAAGATGAATGCAGTAGCAAAATATAGAGTGTGAAAGGTAGGGATTGGCATAGTCAATAAAGCAGAAATAGATGTTTTTCTGGAACTCTCTTGCTTTTTCGATGATCCATCGGATATTGCCAATTTGATCTCTGGTTCCTCTGCCTTTTCTAAAACCAGCTTGAACATCTGGAAGTTCACGGTTCACGTATTGCTGAAGCCTGGCTTGGAGAATTTTGAGCATTACTTTACTAGCATGTGAGATGAGTGCAATTGTGTGGTAGTTTGAGCATTCTTTGGCATTGCCTTTCTTTGGGATTGGAACGAAAACTGACCTCTTCCAGACCTGTGGCCACTGCTGAGTTTTCCAAATTTGCTGGCATATCGAGTGCAGCACTTTCACACGCCTACATCCCTGCTAACTCAGAATCCCTAATGATTCCCTTCCAATCTACAGCTTAAGTATGGCACCCTATAAAAATGCATGGAAAAGCATATAAAAAAGCACTGGCCTAGGGGATCAGGAATTCTCCCAACTATTCCTTCCTGCCCTCAGCTCTGAGCCTTCTTGTTCGGGTCCAAAGTATCGCAGCATTTGTCTTGTTGCCATACAGTTGGATTTTGTATTGTCTGGCTGGTATCTTCAGAATGATCTCTCAGTCAGATGGACTCCCATTCCACTTCATCTTTGCTAATGGATGTGTTTATTGAATAGCTCTGGACTTCTGCATATGAGTTCCAATTTTCCCCTACACTGACTTTCAACTTTGGTGTAATTATCCCCTACCCACCCTGTTGTTTATAGCCTCTGTCCAACCTCTTGGTTTGTTTTTTTTTTCAGAGGCAACAGGGTGTAGTAATAAAATGAATACTAGACTTGGAATCAGAAGACTAAGTTTTAACTCTCAGGCCTATTTTTTCCCAATCATAGAAACCCTGGAAATCCACTTAAGCTCTTTGAATTTTAGTTTTCTTACCTTTTATGTGTATGATGCTAATGCCTGCCAATTCATGTCTAGTTGTGAGGATCAAATGAGATAATGTGCGTTAAAGAACATGACAGACTACTTTTACCCTGGAAGGTGTATTTTTGGCTTTGAAGAGCCAGATGAACTATAGGGGAATGTCTGGTTGGGCCATTTAAAATGGCTGTTCTCTTGCTCTCTATACATCTCTGCTGACCAGTTCCTGCTTCTCTCACAGTTATTGAGCCCTCTTAATCATAAGGCTTGATCAGTAACTGCCTATAGGCTTACCCCTGCCCAACTACTCGTTTCCCTGGTAACTGATAAGCCAACCTAATGTCAATTGCCCCTATGAATTGTCACCTCCTTCTCCCCCAACTAGTGAAGATTGCTGCCATGTCCTGACTGTTGTCTGCTGTACACAGTGGGGGTGTTGCTCTAGGACCCTTTTTTCTTGGATGTGTAAGATCTCCCTATCCAAAAAAAACACTGATATCTTGGTCAGCGTCTCCAGGCTCTTTTTTTTGGTTTTGACACTGGACAGCTACAAGGCCTGTAGGCTTGTGGCGTGTAGCCCAACAGGAAGGTAAAAAGGAAAGGATGCTGGAGCTAGTGACCTTTCTCTTCATGTGTTGGATTCCCATACCCATTTCTCTACTGAAGCACTTTGTTTCTAGAATTATCCTCTTTCTCCTACATCATTAGTTTTTCCTTCTCTATGGAATAATTCTGATCAACATGCAAACATGCTGTAATAGCTCACACCTATACATCACAACAGCAAACCTAGACCTAATGCTCCCCCATCTGGTGTGAATTTTCTGCTCCTCTTTGTGGTGTTTGTCTCCTCCTCCTCTTTATTTAACCTACTGTTAGTTACAGTACTCTGAAAAGTGGATACCCCAATGGGATCAGATGGGTAAGAGATTTATTGTGGGAATCATCTGTGAAAGGGAAGAGCCATTAGACAATTTTTTTGATGTGATGCCTATATCAGAAAGGAGAAGGGGAAGGAAGGAGAATTAGGAAGAACCTCAGACTGCAGTTCAGTTCTAAGAAAGTTTTGGTGAGGCTAATAGCAAATTCCTAAACTAAAGTTACCTATTAGAGAAATCCTGTCTCTCACAGGAATGGACCTTCACTAACACCGCTCTGGGTTCAATCACTGGCTAGGGGATGCAGGCAGAAAGCTTGGTCTGAGCACAGATCCAGTGATGGATTTACAGGGGCTGCACAAGGGGCTGTCAGTCAGCTGTGCTCCCTGCAGTCGCAGATCTGAGTCACACACTTTCAAAGCTGCCACATATTACAATCAGGCTTTTGTCCCTGCTCCTCCTTTGAAACCACTGTTATTGAAATCACTGATTCCGTCTTGCCAAATCCACTGGCAGCCCTCATATTCAGTTTTCATATTGTTCAACTCCTCAGCAGCATTTGACACAGCTGATTACTTGACTCTTCCTAAAATACTTCTAGAAAGCCACACACTCCTAGTTTTCCTCTTACTTTCACTGACAGAGTAATGGTCTTTGTTGATTTTTTTTTTTTTCTTTTAAAAATGCCCTAGGACTCAGTTCTCAGCCTCTTCTCTACTCTGCTCCTTTGGTTATCTCTTCCAGCTGTGTGATTTTCAATACTGTCTATACAATGATGTCTCCTAAATCCATATCTCCAATCAAAAACTCTCCCTGAACTCCAGAATTGAAGATTTATATGTATACTGGAAAGCTATTTGAGATCCTCTTGATTGTCTAACAGGAATATCAAACTTAAAGTGTGCAAAATACAACTTTTTATCTTGTGGTGAGAATAATTACATATAGTTGGAAAGAGCAGAATGCTGGAGACCAGTTAGAAGGCTATTATAATAATCCAGGTGAGATTCAGGTAAGAGACGATGCTGGCTTGAACAAGTGGTGTGGGGACTTTGCAGATGTGATTAGGCCACAGATCTTGATATGGGGGACTATATTGGATTATTAAGGCCCTTAAAATCAGGCAACATTTCTCAACTGAGGTCAGAGAGAGACTATGATGATGGAAGAATGGTTAGGGAAGTTGGTATTACTGGTTTTGAGGATGAAGGAAAGGGGTTATGAGTTAAGGAATGAAGGTACCCTCTGGAAGATGGAAAATGCCAGGAAGTAGATTCTTCCCTAGGACTTCCAGAAAGGAACATACCCCCACCAACACCTTTATTTTAGCCCATGCTATGTCAGATTTCTGAACTACTCAACTGTAAGATAAGAAATTTGTTGTTTTAAACCACTAAGTTGTGGTACTTTGTTACAACAGCAATAGGAAATTAATTCAGCATGTGTGTACTGGTCCTTTATTAAAAGCAGGTATGGACTTTAAAGGGATTCTTAGGTGGCTCAGTGGGTATAAAAATCCGCCTGCAATGCAGGAGATGCAGGAAATGCAGGTTCGATCCCTGGGTCGGGAAGATCCCCTATAGGAGGGCATGGCAACCCACTCCAGTATTCTTGCCTGGAGAATCCCATGGACAGAGGAACCTGGGGTCATAAGGAGCCAGATATGACTGAAGTGACTAAGCATGCAAGCATGCATGGATATTAAATGAAGTTAAGAATTGCAATTATTACTGAATATGGATATGCATAATTACCTCATTCCCTTTAGCTCATTTCTTAAGTATGGGGCTCCTCCTCCCCTCCAGGCTTCCCCCTCCTTTTTAAATTTTAAATGTTTATTTGAGGGAACATCAAATGAAATCAGGTAGCACAGAACTGGAAGTGGTTAAGAGTGCTGTGCTGTCAGGAGCTCAGGAAAGAACTTTTTATAGGAAAAAAAAGCAAAAGCAAAGCAAAGTAATTATTGATTGACTTAGCTTAATGCCTGGTTGGCTATTTGTGATTGACTGTCCTTAGTGTTTTGATTTTGTAGCCTTGAGGCATTTACAGGTTTAAATTTTGCTTTGCTTACATAGGCTGTCTTGGCATTAGAGGCCATTCAATCCAGTGGCCTCCATGTTTAACTAAGTAAACAATCTCTGCCTTTTGATCATCCTTTCATACATGAGAAATAGATGTATTTAAATGCCATAAATTTAGTATTAATACCACTCTCAGTCACCATCAGAGTTAAGTACCTCTCCTCTCATTATGAAACTCTTGTTACGATGTCAGCTATGTGGAAGAATTACTTTAGCTGTTCGTCTCATTGTTCCTCCTGTTTCTGTTTCTCCAAGTGCAGTGAGACCAACTGATGTACTGCTGATGGCTGTGCACATGCCTTTAAGACCTTTGAGAGGATGCAGTGCACCAGGGAGACTACAATGATAACTATTAGGAGAATAATACCAAGAGACTGAAGTATATCCTTAGGTAGGGCCCCCACAAACCAAACTTAGGTAGGTGTTAGGTGTGTACCTGCTCAGTTGTGTCAGACTCTTTGTGACCCCATGCCAGGCTCCTCTGTCCATGAATTTTCCAGGCAGGAATACTGGAGTGGGTTGCCATTTCCCACTTTTTAGGGGATCTTGCCAACCCAGGTGTCAAACCCAAGTCTCTTGTGTCTCCTGCGTTGGCAGGAGGATTCTTTATCATTGAGCCCCACCTGGGAAGCCTTGAGCCAAACTGGTTGGTATCAAATAAATCAAAGAATGTATCTGAAGGGGCATCAGTCTGTTTTTGGCTAAAAACAGACTGTATCACTTGTATTTGCTACAATTCCGGATGTACAATTCCAGGTACAGCAGGCAAAACTTGTGATGGGACAGACTCCTCCTTGTTTAGCCAATTAACGATTTAAATCAATTCTAATATTTAAAAGCCACCTTAGCACGAAAATCTCAGGACTTTTTTTATGTATCTATGACCTCAGTGGTAGATTCAGTTGCTAGAGATAAGGAGCATTGTCTTCCTGTGCATTAATGGAGGAAAAGCAAAAGGAATAAAGATTTCATGGGGAAACCTGTCCATTTCTAGAAACCATTTGTTTTGAGGGAAAGCACTTAGGCAGTTATTTGAGTTGTGAGCTGAATTAGCAAGTTTTTCCCTTGAAATATCATATTTGCTTGAAAGTAAAAACTGATAAAAGACAACTATGATTAGTCATAACTTGCATTTTTGGTGGACGTTTTCTCAAATGAATGAAGTTAGCCTGTCATATTTTCAGGCAGAAAATATTTGTTCCCAACAATAAAATTTGAGCTTTCAACCCAAAAGTGAAAATTTAGAAGATTTGTATTTACCACCATGAACTTGACAGCTTTCTCATATTTAAAGATTTTCTGATGAGATTTGTGATGATGGTAATTGATGTGATTTTTGATATCGTATACTAACTATGTCAGCCTTTGGAAAATCTATATAACTCAGTGAACTAATATTCTCCAAAAGATCAGTGCATGATGTTTAAAAGCATGCGTGGGAGGAATTCCCTGGTAGTCCAGTGGTTAGATCTCAGTGTTTTCACTGCTGAGGCCCTGGTTCAATCCCTGGTAGGGGAACTAAGATCCTGCAAGCCAAGGGGTGTGACCAAAAATAAATGAATAAAATAAAAATAAAAACATACATTGGGTTAAAAATTCATTCAGAGCTTAAGATAAATGAATAGACTCTAATGGAACAGTATAAATATTCACTTGCATGGTTTCAAATTCCATCCTGTAACTAACATTTAAGAAACTATTAATTGTCAAGTTTTGGCATAGTATCAAAGAATATCCACAATTATCTGAAAAGGGTAAATAGGGCAATACTTATTTTTTTCAGCTTAAAAAAAGCAGATATGGACATTAAGTTAAGTTAAGAATTGTAAATATTTCTGAATAAGGGTATTCTAATTTCTGAATTGAGACCAAATTTTGTTTAAAATGATAGTTTATCATGGAGAGAAAAAGACACTAAATCAGGGTGAAAAATGATATGACTCAAAGAGCAGATGACCACATTGTAGAACATGAGGATACTTAGAATGTTTTAATTACAAAACTCAAGATAGCTATAGCCAAGTAGAATAGAGGGTGCTTAATAGTGTTACACAGGGTCCAATATAGATTCCATGACTTCTTTATTTTTAATTGTTGAATTATAGTTGGTTTACAACGTTGTGCCAATCTTTGTACAACAAACTGACTCAGTTACACACATATAGACATTCTTTTTTTTCTTAATATTCTTTTCTATTTTGTATCACAGGATATTGAGTATAGTTCTCTGTGCTATACAGTAGGACCTTGTTATTTATCCACTCTATATATAATAGTTTACAGCTGCTAATCCCACACTCCTAGTCTGTCTGTACCCCACTCCCCTCCTCCTTAGCAACTACAAGTGATTCCATGACTTCTTTACAGCGCTTAATCCTTTTATAAATTAAGCTTGGCCAAGAAGTTACTCTTTTAACCAGAAGCTAAGATGAGACAGAGGCAGAATGCCAAGCAGAGAAGCAGATATGGATTGTACTGAGTGGAAACTTCTACAGAGGCAAAGAAACCATTCTTCTTACAAAGTTCCAAGTGGCATTTTAGAGAAAGGAGAATGTTGAGAGAGAGTTACTGTGAAAATCCCCAGTGGGGCCAGAAATTTTTCTGATGGCAGCCATGGAAAGAGGGGTATTAAAAACCATTGTTTTTAAGCATCGAGCCAAAGTTCACTGAGCTATATCTGGTTGTTTGCATGGAGAGAGAATGAATAATATATGCAAATTCCATGCTTAAAGTCCCCTTGTTTAGAAGTCTGGCCTGCTCGATTTTGTCTCCCTAATCTACTTAGGCAAAGACCTTTTCTTTTTGTTTTAATATCAAATAGGCTTTAGCATGGGCAGGTCTGATGAGACTTTGCCATTGGTGGAGGCTTAACAGGCATCAGGAGATTTTAAGTAAATTTCATTAGAAGGCTACAATGTCAACCTCATGAAAGATTATATTTTTAAAAATGTAAGGGGTCAGGATATCCCTCCACTTTGCTAGAGCAGTAACCTAGAAATATTCTGCAGGGATTACCTGTAGGTTTCTGTTTTCCCTCCACAGTCTCCTTCCAGTCATGAGCAAGCCACCTAAACTCAGAGCCTGGAGTGCTCAGACAAGTGAAGTTTTCCACCTTACATCAAAAAGCAGATAAGAGTATGGCTAAATATAATTATTGTTTGGACACTGGATTTGATAGAAAATAAAAGGGCATATTAATCACTTTTGACCAGTTTCTGTTTTTTTGTTTGTTTGTTTTTAGAATCCAGAATTTCTATCTTATTTATAAAGAAATTAAAATATGACTTATCCCAAAGAAGGGAAGTATTCCTAATTTGGAAGACTCTGAAACAAATAGAAAGAAACTTCCTTAAGTTCAATGCAATTAAAAAGCAGATATAGTTGGAACTTTATGAAGACTTCTGTCAAAAGTACAAATTTTTGAGTGTTTGTATGTGACTAAACAAAAGAATTATTTGAAATCTTAAAAGATTTCCTGCACAGAAACTCGCTTCTGACTATGGCTGTCTTGGGAATTTGGATAGGGAGAGACTTAGAAGAAAGTGGATTGGTAAAAGAAGTGACCCAGGTAGGATACTTCTTTTAGCCACTCTTGGATACAAGGATTCACAAATTCCTCAGAAAAGATAATAGATGTAAACCACAGAATCACATATTTCTAGAATTCTCTCTTTCTAGTTAGTGATTTCACATTTTAAAATTCAAAAAGTACAAGAGTAGACAATAAGTTCAATTTAACTCTTATCCAGTCATGTAGTTCTCCTTCTCAGAGGTAACTAATATTACCAATATCTTATACATCTTTCAATGTATATATAAACAAATGTACATACAGTTTTTATACAAATGATAATTTCCCATATACTCTGAAGCTTATTTTTTTCGCTAAATTATATCTTGGAATTAATTCTGTGTCAATAATAATTTTACACATCTTTTTTCAGCAGCATAGTATTCCATTGCATGGTTGTATCATGATTTATTTAATCAACTCCACATTGATTTAATGAGTAGTTAAATGTTAATAGTAGTTAATGAGTGTTATTTTATACATATGTAAGTAATGTATAAGATAAATTCCCACAGGTAGAATTGCTGATCCTGAGTCTGTGTTTTTGTAATTTTGATAAATGTTGCTAAATGTTACATAGAGGCTATATTAATTTGTTTTCCTATCAGCAATATATTAAAATGGCTCTTTAACACACTCATTAATGCAGTAGTACCCAGCTTTGTGATCTTTTCCAATCTGTGGGGTTAACCGTGATATTTCAGTTTAATTTTATTTTGCCTTTCTCATTATGAAATTAAACATTTTTTCATATGTCTTAGAGCCATTTATGTTTCCTTTTATGTAAACTGTTCAAATTATTTGCCCATTTATCCCCATTTATCTATTGGTTTATCTGAAGGGTTTTTTTTTTTTTAATTTTACTTTTTCTTTTTATTCATTTCTCTTTAGGACAAAATGAATCTGAAGTTCCTGCCATAATGAAAGAATATATTTAATTGGTCAACATTTGATTTGGACAAATCAGCCCATAGCTTATATCCAGGTAAGTGGTTGAAGTTTGTTTTGAAAGTTGTTGAAGTGGTTCAGTGAGGTTACTTTTTGCATTGTTGCTACTGGATGCAGGAAGTGATATTTACATGTAAGAAGAGGCTTGAGCTCCCTTTTTGCAGCTAGTTCAGCCACTAAACTTAAAAATAATGCTTAATAAATGAGTGAGGACTACTGAAAATAACGATGGGGATGAGCTTTGAAAATGTATGTAATATACATTTTCTAGAAATTGGAAAATGGAATACCTCTCCCTTTCTCATATTCCCCCAAAAATCTAGAAATCTTTGGTAATACAACTTTCATACACCCGGAAGTTTATAAATATCTCGTTTCCACTCCATTTCCTTATTTTCTACATTATAATTTACTCATTTCCGTAAGTGCCACCTACTAAGGTGTTCTCCATCCTGGCAGAAGTGAGGGGTGGTTTATGATTGGTCTAATGGGGGACCCTATGTCTGAAAGGATAGCCCTAACATTTCAGCATGTGAGCAGTCCAGGCTGGGCAAATTGCCAGTCGAGTCTTTCAGAACAGCGATAACTTTTGTTAATATATACCTTGTGATTTATTTAAATGTTTTCACAATTCTTTTCGTAGTTGTTTTTCTATGTTACATGTTCTCTAGTAACATACTGACGTGTATTAGCCCTGACCATTTTCTCATTGCCAGAAAAATATGACTTTCTAACTACTCATATTGTCTAATCTCATCTTTGTGGGAAGATTTTAAACAACTGCTTCAATATATTTAATATTTGCAGAGCTATTTAAGCTTTAATTTCTTCTTCAGTCGAATCTCATATGATACATTTATTTTTAATTTAATTTATTTTCAAGAAACTTTCCATGTGATCTAAGTCATTAAAATTGCTAGCAAGTAGCTCTTGTGTCTATAGTTTTTTTTTTTTAAAAAAAAGATCCTTTCTAAATTAAAAATGGCACTTTGTAATATGAATTGTAGGTATTTCCCCACCATTTCCACAGCATGAATGAATATTAAATATTATTTGTTGCCCCTATATTTGAATAACAATTTGGATGATATAAACTTCTTGGCTCACAGTTTCTTTCCTTGATAATTTTAGAGGCATTTCTTCAGTCTTTTGGAATTGGATATTATTGTGGAGAACTCTGATGTCAGTCTGTTTTGTTTTTACCTTTCATAGATGACTCATTATTTTTACCTGATTGTCCCAAAGATTATTTCTTTATTGTCACAGATTAGCAACTGTATCAGGATATATCTGTGTTGACCACTATGTGTCATATTTTTCTAAGACCTGACATTCTCTTTCAAAATGAACATTTCTTCAATAATTCAAATATTTTTTCTGATCCATGATGTAGGGATATTAGGTAAGTGTATCTTGGGTCTCACTTGTTTGTCTTCACTATATATCATTTTATATTTAATCATTTTAAATTGTATTTATTTTCATCCATATTGTTTGCTTTTCTCTATTAAGCCCTGCATTCCTTTTTGCATTCTCATCAATATCTGGTCTGTCCTGGTCTTCTTCTAATCTTTACTCCATTTCTGATATTTTTACTATTCTTTTTTTTTGCTGCATTGCACTGCACATGGGATTTTAGTTCCCCAATTATGAATTAAACCCTTAACCTCTGCAGTGGAGGAGTGGAGTCTTAAACACTGGACTGTCAGGGAAGTCTCTATCGTATTTTTAAAGCCACTATTCCTCCTAGAGATCTTCCAAATCCTATTTCATTCATTTTGTTCTCTGTCTTCATGAATCTTGTATCTCTGCCTTTTGCTCTTTGTTAATTAAAACAATAATGTGGTAAAATATACATAATATTTACCATTTTAACCACTTTTTTTTGAAAAAGTACATATATTTTTATTTATTTATTTGGCTTCCTCAGTTCTTAGTCGCAACAGGCAGGATCTTTGTTGCATCATGTAGGATCTTTTGTTGTGGTGTGCTGGCACTCTAGTTGTGGTGTGTGGGCTCAGTAGTTGCGGCACCCAGGCTTAGTTGCAATGCAGCATGTGGGATCTTAGTTCCCTCCAGGGATTGAACCTGTGTCCCCTGCAATACAAGGCAAATTCTTAACCACTGGGCCACCAGCGAAGTCCCTTAACCACTTTATGTACATTCACATTATTGTGCAACCGTCAACATCATTCATCTCCAGAATTTTTTGTCTTCCCCAGCAGAAACTCTGTGCTCATTCATCACTAACTCCTCAGTCCTAACCCCCTCCCTCAGCCCCCACCATTCTACTTTCCATCTCTATGAATTAGACTATCATTGGTACTTCATGTAAGTGGAATTATAAAATATTTTTCTTTCTGTGAGTGACTTTTTTGCTTAGCTAGCTGTCTTCAAGATTCATCCATGTTGTAGCTTATGTTATAATTCCTTCCTTTCTTTTTTTTTAAAGACTTTTTCTTTTTTTGGGCAGTTTTTGGTTCCTGCTACTGCTGCTTCTAAGTCGCTTCAGTCGTGTCCAACTCTGGGCGACCCCATAGACGGCAGCCCACCAGGCTCCCCCATCCCTGGGATTCTCCAGGCAAGAACACTGGAGTGGGTTGCCATTGCCTTCTCCATTTTGGTTCCTAGCAAAGTTAAAAGGAAGACACAGAGATTTCCCACATATTCCTTGTCCCCACACATGTATAACCTTCCCCATTATCAACATCCCCAACTAGTGGTACATTGTTTCAATTGATGAACATACATTGACACATCATAATTACTTTTTTACATTTGGGTTCACTCAGTTTTATACAGGGCTTCCCTGATAGCTCAGTTGGTAAAGAATCTGTCTGCAATGCAGGAGACCCTGGTGTGATTCCTGGGTTGGGAAAATCTGCTGGAGAAGGGATAGGCTTCTCACTCCAGTATTATTGGGCTTCCCTTGTGGCTCAGCTGGTAAAGAATCCACCTGCAATGTGGAAGACCTGGGTTTGATCCCTGGGTTGGGAAGATCCCCTGGAAAAGGGAAAAGCTACCCACTCCAATATTCTGGCCTGGGTCTCAAAGAGTTGGACGCAACTTTCACTTTTTGGTTTCATACATTCTATGGGTTTGGACAACTGTGTAATAACACGTATCCATCATTATGGTATCATACAGAGTATTCTTACTGCCCTAAAAATCATCTGTGCTCTGCTTATGCATCCTCTTTCCTGGTGGCTGAGATGGTAAAGAATCTGCCTGCAATGTGGGAGACCCAGGTTTGATCTCTGGGTGGGGAAGTTTCCCTGGAGAAGGGATTGTTAGCCACACCAGTATTCATGCCTGGAGAATGCCATGGAGAGAGGAGCCTGGCAGGCTACAGTCCATGGGGTCATGAAGAGTCAGACATGACTGAGCAACTAACACTTTCAAGGTGTTTATTCTAGAATGTCATATACTTGGAATGATACAGTCAGTTCAGTCGCTCAGTTGTGTCTGACTCTTTGTGACCCCATGGACTACAGCACACCAGGCTTCCCTGTCCTTCACGTCTCCCAGAGTTGACTCAAACTCATGTCCATCAAGTTGGTGATGCCATCCAACCATCTCATTTTCTGTCATACCCTTCTCCTCCTGCCTTCAATTTTTCCCATTATCAGGGTCTTTTCTAGTGAGTCAATTCTTCACATCAGGTGGCCAAAGTATTGGAGCTTCAGCTTCAGCATCAGTCCTTCCAATGAATATTCACTTCTGATTTCCTTTAGGATTAACTGGTTTGATCTCCTTGCAGTCCAAGGGGAATTATATAATATGTAGCCTTTAAGTTGGCTTCCTTCACTTCAGTCAGTCAGTCAGTTCAGTCACTCAGTCGTGTCCGACTCTTTGCGACCCCATGGACTGCAGCATGCCAGGCCTCCCTGTCCATCACCAACTCCCAGAGTTTACTCAAGCTCATGTCCATTGAGTCGGTGATGTCCTCCAACCATCTCATCCTCTGTCGTCCCCTTCTCCTCTCACCTTCAATCTTTCCCAGCATCAGGGTCTTTTCAAATGAGTCATCTCTTCGCATCAGGTGGCCAAAGTATTGGAGTTTCAGCTTCAACATCAATCCTTCCCTTAGTAATATGCATTTAAGTTTCCTCCATTTCCTTTTATGGCTTGATAGCTCACTTCTTTTTAGTGCTGAATAATATTCCTTTGTCAGTATGTACTACAGTTTATTTAACCATTCACCTACTGAGTTACATCTTGGTTTCTTCTAAAGTTCTTACAGTTATTAGCACAGCTACTATAAATATTCTTGTGCAGGTTTTTGTGTAGACGTATGTTTTCATTTCATTTGAGTAAATACCAAGGAACACAATTGCTGGATTGTTTAGTTTTATAAGAAACTGTCAAACTATCTTCCAAAGTGGTCATACCATTTTGCTTTCCAATTAGCAAATAAATGAGAATTCCTTTTGCTCCACATTCTTGCCAACACTTGGTGTCATCAGTGTTCTGGATTTTGACCATTCTAATAGGTTTGTAGTGGTATCTCATTGTTTTAATTTGCATTCCTCAGTGACATCTGATGTGATGAATCTTTTCATATGCATATTTGCCATCTGTGTATCTTCTTTGGTGATGGGTCTGTTAAGGTATTTGGCACATTTTAAAATCAGATTATTTTCCAATTGTTGAGGTTTAAGAGTCTTTTGTGTATTTGATATAACAGTTCTTTATCAGATATGTCTTTTGAAAATATTTTTCACTTGGTCTGTGACTTGTCTTCTTACTCTCTTGATATTGTCTTTCATAGAGCCGAAGTTTTAAATTTTAATGAAATTTAGTTTATCAATTGTTTCTTTCATCAATTGTGCCTTTGTTGTATTTGAAAGGAGATCATCCTGCCCAAGGTTATCTAGGGTTGCGCCTAGATGTATCTTAGTAAAAATAGTATCTTCTATTTTTATATCAATTTCATAGTTTTGCATTTTACATGTAGGTATATGATTCATTTTGAATTAATGTTTGGTAATCTTTGTTTAGATTCATGGTTTTCAAATGGAAGTCCAGTGGTCCCAACACCATTTGTTGAAATGGTGTTGACTACTTTTCTCCATTGTATTGTCTTTGTTCCTTTGTCAAAGATCAGTTGACTGTATTTATGTATGTTTACTTCTGGGCTCTTTATTCTGTTCTATTGAACTACTTGTTGATTCTTTCACCATTGCTGTTGCTTTATAGTAATTCTTGAAATCTGGTAGTTTCAGTGTTCCAACTTTGTTCTTCTTCAATATTGTGATGACTACCCTGAATTTTCTGTCTCTCCATATGAACATAAGGACCCATTTGTCAACATCCAGAAACTAATTTGCTGTGATTTTGATTGGGATTTCACTGGATCATAGATGAAGTTGGGAAGAGCTGATATTTTGACAGTATTGAGTCTTCCTCAATGTTGAACATGGATTATTTCTCTATTTATTTAGTTTTTCTTTGAATTTTATTCATGAGAGTTTTTAATAGTTGACTTCAAGTAGATCTTATACCTATTTTATTAGTTTTATACCTAAGTATTTTGCTTTTTGGAGTGCTAGTGTAAATAGTATTGTGTTTTTAATTTCCAATTCCACTTATTCATTGCTAGTGTATAGAAAAGCAGTTGACTTTTGTATATTAATTTTGTATCTCACAACCTTGTTGTAGTCATTCCTTAGTTCCAGAAGTTTTTTTTATCGCTTCTTTTGGATTTTCTTCATAGACAATTATGTCACCTGCAAAAAAAAGACCGTTTTATTTCTTCCTTCCCAATCTGTATATTTGAATTTTTTCTTACCTTACTGCATTAAGTAGATTTTCCAATATAATGTTGAAAAGAGGTAGTAAGAGGGCACATCCTTGCCTTCTTCCTGAACTGAGTAGGAAAACCTCATTTCTTACCATTAAGTATGTTAGCTGTAGGTTTCTTGGTAGATATTCTTTAGCATATTGAGGAAGTTCCCTTCCTCTCTATTTCTCTCTTCCTGAGTTTTTATTATGAATGGGTATGGGATTTTGCAAAATGTTTTTTCTGCATCTATTGATATGATTCTATGATTTCTGTTTTTTAGCCTGTTCATATGATGTTACATTAATTAACTTTCAAAAGCTGTACCTGCTTTACATACCTGGGATAAATCCCACTTGGTCATGGTATATATACTTTTTATAAATTGTTGGATTTATTCACTAATATTTTGTTGAAGATTTTCACTTGATATTCATAAGAGTTATTGGGTTATAGTTTTCTTTTATTGTAATGTCTGTGTCTGGTTTTGATTAGGGTAATGCTGGCCTCATAGAATGAGATAGGAAGTAGTCCTTCTGCTTCTATTGTCTAAAAAGGATTGTAGAGAATTGGCATAATATCTGGCTTAAATGTTTGGTGTATTTCACCAGTTAACCCATCTGGGCCTGGTGCTTTCTGTTTTGGAACATTAATTACTGATTCGTTCTTTCATAAATATAGGCCAGTTCAGATATATTTCTTCTTGTGTGAATTTTTACAGATTGCGTCTGTCAAGAAATTGATCTATTTCACTTAGGTTATCAAATTTGTGGGCAAAGAGTTATTCACATTTCTTTTTTGGAGGGTTTATTTATTTATTTTAAATTTACTTATTTTTTAATTGAAGAATAATTGCTTTATAGAATTTTGTTGTTTTCTGTCAAACCTCAACATGAATCAGCCATAGGTGTACATATGTCCCCTCCCTCTTGAACCTCCTTCCCATCTACCTCCCCATCCCTCCCCTCCAGGTTGATGCAGAGCCCCTGTTTGAGTTCCCTGAGACATACAGCAAATTATCATTGGCTATCTATTTTACATATAATAATGTAAGTTTCCATGTTATCCTCTCCTCCCCTCTCCCCCATGTACATAAGTCTGTTCTCTATGCCTGTTTCTCCATTGCTGCCCTGCAGATAAATTCTTCAGTACCATCTTTCTAGATTCCATATATATGTGTTAGTATACAATATTTATCTCTCTCTGTCTGACTTACTTCACTCTGCATAATAGGCTCTAGGTTCATCCACCTCATCAGAACTGACTCAGTCATGTTCCTTTTTATGGCTGAGTAATATTCCATTGTGTATATGTACCACAACTTCTTTATGCATTCATCTGTCGATGGACATCTAGGTTGCTTCCATGTTCTAGCTATTGTAAATAGTGCTGCAATGAACATTGGGGTACATGTGTCTTTTTCAATTTTGATTTCCTCAGCGTATATGCCTAGGAGTGGGATTCCTGGGTCATATGGTGGTTTTATTCCTAGTTTTTTAAGGAATCTCCATACTGTCTTCCATAGTGGCTGTATCAATTTACATTCCCACCAACAGTGCAAGAGGGTTCCCTTTTCTCCACACCCTCTCCAGCATTTATTGTTTGTAGGCTTTTTGATGATGGCCATTCTGACCAATATGAGGTGATATCTCATTGTAATTTTGATTTACATTTCTCTAATAATACGCGAAGTTGAACAACTTTTCATGTGTTTGTTAGCCATCTGTATGTCTTCTTTTGTCTGTTTAGGTCTTTTTCCCACTTTTTGATTGGGTTGTTTGTTTTTCTGGTATTAAGTCATATGAGGTGCTTGTATATTTTGGAAATTAATCCTTTGTCAGTTGTTTCATTTGCTATTATTTTCCCCCATTTTGAGGGCTGTCTTTTCACCCTGTTTATAGTTTCCTTTATTGTGCAAAAGCTGTTAAATTTAATTAGGTCTCACTTGTTTGCCTTTGTTTTTATTTCCATTACTTTAGGAGGTGGGTCATAGAGGATCTTGCTTTGATTTATGCCATCGAGTGTTCTGCCTGTTTTCCTCTGAGTTTTATAGTTTCTGGCCTTACATTTAGGTCTTTAATCCATTTTGGGTTTAGCTTTGTGTATGGTGTTAGGAAGTGTTCTAATTTCATTCTTTTACATGTAGCTGTCCAGTTTTTCCAGCACCATTTATTGAAGAGGCTGTCTTTGCCTCATTGTGTATTCTTGCCTCCTTTGTCAAAAATAAGGTACCCATAGGTGCATGGGTTTATTTTTGGGCTTTCTATTTTGTTCCATTGGTCTATATTTCTGTTTTTGTGCCAGTACCATACTGTCTTGATGACTGAAGCTCTGTAGTATAGTCTGAGGTCTGAAAGATTGATTGCTCCAGTTCCATTCTTCTTTCTCAAGACTGCTTTGTCTGTTTGGGGTCTTTTGTATTTCCGTATGAATTGTGAAATTTTTTGTTTTAGTTTTGTGAAAAATGCCATTGGTAATCTGATAGAGGTCACACTGAATCTGTAGATTGCATGTGGTTGTATAATCATCTTCACAATATTGATTCTTCCTACTCAGGAACATGGAATATCTCTCCATCTGTTCATGTTATCTTTGATTTCTTTCATTAGTGTCTTATAATTTTCTGTGTACAATTCTTTTGTCTCCTTAGGTAAGTTTATTCCTAGATATTTAATTCTTTTTGTTGCAGTGGTGAATGGGATTGATTCCTTAATTTCTCTTTCTGATTTGTCATTGTTAGTATATAGAAATGCAAGTGATTTCTGTGTATTGATTTTGTATCCTGCAACCTTGCTAAACTCACTGATTAGCTCTAGTAATTTTCTGATACTATCTTTAGGGTTTTCTATGTCATCTGCAGACAGTGAGAGCTTTACTTCTTCTTTTCCAATCTGGATCCTTTTATTTCTTTTTCTTGTCTGATTGGTGTAGCTAGGACTTCCAGAACTATGTTGAATAATAGTTGTGAAAGTGGACACCCTTGTCTTGTTCCTGATCTTAGGGGGAATGCTTTCAGTTTTTCACCATTGAGAATAATGTTTGATGTAGACTTATCATATATGGCTTTTACTATGTTGAGGTAGGTTCCTTTTATGCCCATTTTTTGAAGAGTTTTAATCATAAATGGGTGCTGAATTTTGTCAAAGGCGTTTTCTGCATCTATTGAGATTATCATGTGGTTTTTATCTTTCAATTTTTTAATATGGTGTATCACATTGATTGATTTGTGTATATTGAAGAATCCTTGCATCCCTGAAATAAACCCAACTTGACAATTTGATCATGGTGTATGAGCTTTTTGATGTGTTGCTGAATTCTATTTGCTAAAATTTTGTTGAGGATTTTTGCATCTATGTTCATCAGTGACATTGGCCTGTAGTTTTCTTTTTTTGTATTGTCTTTGTCTGGTTTTGGTATCAGGGTGATGGTGGCCTCATAGAATGAGTTTGGAAGTGTTCCTTCCTCTGCAATTTTTTGAAAGAGTTATAAAAGGATAGGCATTAGCGCTTCTCTAAATGTTTGATAGAATTCTCTTGTGAAGCCATCTGGTTCTGGGCTTTTGTTTTTTGGGAGATTTTTGATCGCAGCTTCAATTTCAGTGCTTGTAATTGGGTTGTTCATAGTTTCTATTTCTTCCTGGTTCAGTCTTGGAAGCTTGAACTTTTCTAGATGGAACTTTTCTGTCCATTTCTTCCATGTTATCAATTTTATTGCCATATAGTTGTTCATAATAGTCTCTTATAATCCTTTGTATTTCTTCATTGTCTGTTGTAACCTCTCCTTTTTCATTTCTAATTTTGTTTGATTCTTCTAATTTTGATCTAATTTTGATTTGATTCTTTTTTTCTTGATGAGTTTGACTAAAAGTTTGTCAACTTTGTTTATTTTCTCAAAGAACTAGCTTTTAGTTTTATTAATCTTTACTATTGTTTCTTTCATCTCTTTTTCATTTATTTCTGCTCTGATCTTTATGATTTCTTTCCTTCTGCTAATTTTGTGTTTTTTTTTCATTCTTCTTTTTCCAGTTGTTTTAGGTGTAAAGTTAGGTTGTCTATTGGATGTTTTTCTTGTTTCTTCAGATAGGATTATATTGCTATGATCTTCCCTCTTAGAACTGCTTTTGCTGCATCCCATAGGTTTTGAGTTGTAGCATTTTCATTGTCATTTGTTTCTAGGAATTTTTTGATTTTCCATTTGATTTCTCCAGCAACCTGTTCATTATTTAGAAATGTATTGTTTATTCTCCATGTTTTTGTGTTTTTTACATTTTTTTCTTGTAATTGATGTATGGTTTCATAGCCTTGTGGTCAGAAAAGATGCTTGATACAATTTCAGTTTTCTTAAATATACTGAGGTTTGATTTGTGACCAAAGATGTGGCCTATCCTGGAGAATATTCCATGTGCACTTGAGAAGGTGTATTCTTCTGCATTTGGATGGAAGTCCTGAACTTATCAATGAGATCCATCTTGTCTAATATATCATTTAAGACTTGTGTTTCCTTATTAAGTTTAAGTTTTGATGATCTGTCCGTTGGTGTGAGTGGGATGTTAAAGTCTCCTACTATTAGTGTGTTACTGTCAATTTCTCCTTTTATGTCTTTTAGTGTTTATCATACGTATTGAGGTGCTCCTATGTTGGGTGCATAGATATTTACAATAGTTATGTCTTCTTCTTGGATTGATCCCTTGATCATTATGTAGTGTCCTTCCTTATCTCTTGTAATATACTTTAAGGTCATATACTTATATGAGGATTGCTACTCCCGCTTTCATTTGCTTTCCATTTGCATGGAATATATTTTTTCATCCTCTCACTTTCAGTCTATATATGTCTTTAGGTCTGAAGTGGGTTTCTTGTAGGCAGCAAATATATGGGTCTTGTTTTTATATCCATTCAGTCAGCCTGTGTCTTTAGGTTGAAGCATTTAATCCATTTACAAGTAAGGTAATTATTGATATATATGTTCTTATTGCCATTTTCTCAATTGTTTGGGGTTTGTTTTTGTAGATCTTTTTCTTCCCTTGTATTTCCTGACTATATAAGTCCGTTTAACATTTAGTGTAAAGCTGGTTTGGTGGTACTGAATTCTCTTAACTTTTGCTTGTCTGTAATGCTTTTGATTTCTCCATCAATTTTGAATGAGATCCTTGCCAAGTAGAGTAATCTTGGTTGTAGATTTTTCCCTTTCAGTACTTTAAATATATTCTGCCATCCCCTTCTGGCCTGCAGAATTTCTGCTGCAAGATCAGCTGTTAAACGATGGGGTTTCCCTTGTATGTTACTTGTTGCTTTTTCCTTGATGCTTTCAATATTCTTTCTTTGTGTTTAATCTTTGTTAGTTTGATTAGTATGTGTCTTGGTGTGTTTCTCCTTGGGTTTATCCTGTATGGGACTCTTTGCACCTCTTGGACTTGATTTACTATTTTCTTTTCCATGTTGGGGAAATTTTCAACTATAATCTCTTCAAAAATTTTCTCATACCCTTTCTTTTTCTCTTATTCTTCTGGGACTCATATAACTCAAATGTTGGTACATTTAATATTGCCCCAGAGGTCTCAGACTGTCCTCAGTTCTTTTCATTCTTTTTACTTTATTCTTCTCTTCAGCAGTTATTTTCACCATTTTATCTTCCAGCTCACTGATCTGTTCTTCTTCAGATATTCTGCTATTGATTTCTTCTAGAGTATTTTTAATTTCAATAATTGTGTTGTTTGTCTCTGTGTGCTTATTTTTAATTTTTCTAGGTCTTTGTTAATTGATTCTTGCATTTTCTCCATTCTATTTGCAAGGTTTTTGATCATCTTTACTATCATTATTCTGAATTCTTTTTCAGGTAGTTTGCTTATTTCCTCTTCATTTATTTGGACTTGTGTGTTTCTAGTTTGTTCCTTTATTTGTGCAGTATTGCTCTGCCTTTTCATTATTTTTTTTAACTTATTGTGTTTGAGGTCTCCTTTTCCCTGGCTTCAAGGTTGAATTCTTTCTTCCTTTTGATTTCTGCCCTTGTAAATTTGGTCCAGTGATTTGTGTAAGCTTCATGTAGGGTGAGATTTGTGCTTGCGTTCTGGTGGGAGGAGGTGAGTTTTTTTGTTTTTTTTTCTCCCTTTGATGGGCAGGGCTGAGTGAGGTGGTAATCCTGTCTGCTGATGATTGGGTTTATATTTTTGTCTTGTTTGTTGTTTGGATGAGGCTTCCTGTACAGGGTGCTACTGGCAGTTGGGTGATGCTGCGTCATGTATACAAGTGGTTGCCTTTGTGGGAGTTCTCACTATTTAATAATCCCTAGGGTTAGGAGTTCTCTGGTAGTCTAGTGTCTTGGAGTCAGCACTCCCACTCCAAAGGCTCAGGCTTGATCTCTGTCCAGGAATGGAGATTCCACAGGTGGTTTGTTATGGCATTAAATGTGATTAAAACAAATACCCAAAAAGGAGAAACCAAAGATGAACCCCAGACAAATGGCAATTACAAAATCAGGAAAATAATAATTAAAATAATGGATATGCACATATACATATATACACATAAGCAAAATCAAAACAGTCCAACAAAAATAAAGTACAATAGATTGACCTGGCAAACAAAGGAAACCAAAAATGATATCCACCAGTTAAGAACAAAACTAACTAAAAGCACAAACTGGAAAACAAAACTAAATCAAGATGCCAACTGGGGAATAAAGCAATGAAAACAAAACTAACAAATATGGTAAGAAATAGAAAGGGAAGAAAGAAAAGTTAGAATAGAAATACAAAGTTAAATAGAGATAGATAAAGAAGATTTACATATATCAAAGATTAACTGCAAGGGGGAAAGGACAGTAGGAAAACCAAACAAAGAAATAAATGTAGAAACAATAATAAGTTTTAAAATTTTTTAAATTTAAATTAAAAAAATAAAAGAAAAAGGAAGAAAAAAAAGGAAAACTCCACAGAACTGAAGAAGGCCAATGGAGAGGCAGAGGTTTACAACAGCAATAAAAAGTTATTGTAAAAAAAACTCAAAAACTTAAATAGATTTCATAATGCTATCACATTTCTTTTATTGTCTCTTTAATGTCCGTGGAATCTGTAGTGATGTCCCCTCTTTTATTTCTGAAATTAGTTATTTGTGGCCTCTCTTTTTCTTTGTTAGCTTGGCTAGGGAATTATTACTTATCTTTTCAAAGAACCAGCTTTAGACATAATTGATTTTCTTTCTCTTCCTTTTAAGGCTTTTAAATATATTGTATGTATATCTGGATTCTTGTTTTACAGATTAATTGCTTTATTAACTGTTTAAGTCCATGGCAAATATTTGATCAAATTTTTCATCTGTTTCATGAAAATACTGCCTTGATCGGTATTCATTGGCATTTGTTTTCTTGTTCCTTTTCTCTTTTCTTGTGATACTTTTATATAGATTCTAGAATGTTTATTTTTGATTTCTCATGTGGACTAAGTGGGATTTTCCTTGATTGGCTATTTGCAAATGTTTCATATGTTAGGGAGGCTAAAATTGTGTCCAAGTCTTCCAGCATTCTCTGTAGAGCCCATAGTTTAAGTGTGAGAGTCCATTTAACTGTTACCTCTCCCTGGCCAAAAAAATAGACAGCTTGTAAGACTCATAGCATTCAGAATTTTTTCTAACCTGCTGCCTCACCAATAGACTGTTTCTTAAAATATGGCTCATCCTATTAGTCGTTGTTGAGTCCTGTTAGCTCTGCTTCTCAGAATCAAACTAGTACATGGATGCTTCTGTCACTATTCCACACACCTTGTCCCAGTTAGGACATGTGAGGATTTTGGTTCTTCATCTTGGGCATGCTCCTCATCTTGGGGTAGTGCCAGATCTCTCAGGGATTTGCATTCACAGGCATCCCCTTCTGCTTCCTCTCACATCCTGTTTGATCTTCACTGTTTGGCATCCCTTCAGTCTATTTGTGGTTTAGGATTTCATATGCATCCTAGCTTGTATTTATCTCTCATTCTTCCTCAGTGTGATTTCCTAGAGGAGAAAGAGGAAATGACAGCTTTATTCCACTGTTTTCAAACTGAAAATCTGTATCCAATTCTTCTGTAGTTTAGGATCAATCATTCTCAAGTAAATGCTTTACTGGGTTTGTGAACTTCCAAGTTAAAGAACACTTTCATGTATTCTTATGGATTTTTGAAGCAAGGAAACCCAGCTCACATTTGCAATTGAGAGCATTATGTTGAGAAGGCAAAACAGGAAGCACCACTCACAGAAGGAGATCTGAAGTTGATAATTTCTACTTGTGTATGTTATATGCAACATCTTTATGTCTTTTGATTCTATGATCAGGACCATTGATGTCTTTTCTATCACCCAATCATTCCCATAAGTTTCAGATTTGAAGGAAAACAGCTGTTCTTAACTGATACTGAGATTGTAATCTAAGAACTCCTGTTCCTTCAGCTAAAGACACTCATCATGCAGTCCTGCAAGTCAGTTTTTTATGTCTGTGGGTCTACTACAGGGCTGCTTTACTATAGAAAAAATAGCTTAGATTCAGGAAGGGTCTGAAATATACCTGTGGTCTATATACACTGTGAAATTTCATTGCATGTGCTTAATCGCTCAGTCATGTCCAACTCTTTGCAACTCCATGGACTATTGCCTGCCAGGTTCCTCTGTCCATGGAATTCTCTAGGCAAAAATACTGGAGTGGATAGCCATTCCTTTCTCCAGAGGATCTTCCCAACCCAGGGATCGAACCTGGGTCTTCTGAATTGCAAACAGATTCTTTATTTTCTGAGCCACCAGGGAAGCCCTGAAATTTTATTAATAACAATTTATTCCTTTGTGTTATTATGGCCTCTTTTAAAATGCCTATATTTCTTTGAAAATAAGTAAGTTTTCATTATCATCTTTGTGTAAATTACATTTTTAAAAATATTGTTTTTAGAGGAAGGAACCCTGGTAAAGGAAACAGAGGAAATGGACATTAAGGAACACCCAAGATAAACATTGGAACACCAAGATAAACATTGCCACTTAACAATTTGATCTTGCTGGACTTGTGTAAAAAAGAATGCAAGTCAAGTTGTTTGTTACTCATATTTTATTAATAGTTAAAATTATATAAACATACTTGTATGCCAACCAAACCTAAACTTTAATATACGAGCACTTTCTGGTGAGAAGGCAAAATCTTTTTAAATGTCTATAAGTAAATTCTTGCTTTCCTTCCTGATTTTATGAAATTTTTAAGGCTTGCATTCCACATAAGTCCGTTGACTTTATTGTTCTTTTTGGAGCATACCTCTGCTCTATTCACGCTTGGCTGCTGTTCTTTTTATATCTTATAAAGCACTATTGGCCATACCTCACAAGTTTAAATTCAGTCAAAAAGAATACCACCTTAGGATTTTGAAATATCAACTGCACTTATGTTATATACAGAGTGATGTTAGGATTAGATTTAAACTTTCCTGTACCATGGCTGGCATGGAGAGTTGTTGCTCTAAGTCAGAATTATCAATCCTTTCATTTTTAGAAATGAGTTTTAAAAACATGTTGACAGGGAAATGTGGACATTCAATATGATCTAAGCCCAGCAAGGATTCTAATGTAAAAATACATTTTGTGAATTGGAAACTATCTCCTGACAGAAATGTGGCTTTGATTGACATTCTCATAAGGGTATAATAGGATCATCCATATATTATGTATAAATTTACCATCATTTCCATAGCCACAGAGAACACATTGTTACTTCTCAAAAGTACTCTTAATCCCTTGGCTTAAACAACTGTTGTTATACTGCCAAGACAGCCATTTCAATTTCTTATCCCATAAACAGAAGCACTTAGACAAAAATACTTGCCATAAGAAGATATTTCGAAAGGCATTTCATTAATAGTGGTGGCTTTGGAAATGATTATTTAATAGAAGTTATGCCCATACTGAATATTGTGTTTGAGAACTCCTTTATTCAGTCATCATTCACCTAACTGAGAAATTTTCCAGAATTCAATTTTTTTTCTTCTTGTCTATCTTTTAGTCATTCCATTTTAATACTAATTTCAAGAAAAAGTGAAATGATAATAGGCAAAAAATGGAAAAAAGTCAAATGTGTATCAAACTGATGGAATGGACAAATAAAATGCAGAATAGCCACACAATGAAATGTCATTTGGCAATAAAAAGAAATGAAATATTGATGCATACTACAACTTGCAAGAACCTTGAAAACATTATGTTTAGTGAAAGAAGCCAGTCACAAGTGACCACATATTGTATGCTTCTGTTTATATAGAACAGAATAGGCAAATCCATAGAGACAGAAGGTAGAGTATTACGTAAGGCTGAATAGTGAAAGTGACTGCTAAAGGAAACAAGGTTTCTTTTGGGAGCAATGAAAATGTTTTAAAATTTACTGTGATGCCGAAGAAACCAGAATTGAAAGAGACGCGTGTATCCCAATGTTCATCACAGCACTGTGTACAATAGCCAGGACATGGAAGCAACCTAGATGTCCATCAGCAGATGAATGGATAAGGAAGCGTGGTACATATACACAATGGAATATTACTCAGCCATTAAAAAAAATACATTTGAATCGGTTCCATTGATATGGATGAAACTGGAGCCCATTATACAGAGGGAAGTAAGCCAGAAAGAAAAACACCAATACAGTATACTAATGCATATATATGGAATTTGAAAGATGGTAACGATAACCCTATATGCGAGACAGAATAAGAGACACAGATGCATAGAACAGTCTTATGGACTCTGAGGGAGAAGGTGAGGGTGGGACGTTCTGGGAGAATAGCATTGAAACATGTATATTATCATATGTGAAACAGAACACCATTCCAGGTTCGATGCATGAGACAAATGCTCAGGGCTGGGGCAATGGGATGACCCGGAGGGATGGGATGGGGAGGGAGGTGGGCGGGGGGTCCAGGAAGGGGAACACATGTAAACCCATGGCTGATTCATGTCAATGTATGGCAAAAACTACTACAATATTGTAAAGTAATTAGCCCCCAACTAAAATAAATAAATTTATTAAAAAAGAAAAAAAGAAAAAAATAGAAACTAGGGAAGAGAGGGTGTCTACCGTCTAGAAATAAAAGCCCCATTATGTGAGGTTATATGAGGAGAGATTGTTACCTTCTGTAAACATCTGTGTGTCAAGTGTTAAAAGAAGCATGTGTAGAGTAACCTCAAATATAAAAAGTAAAATAAACAAAGTAAAAAAAAAAAATTTACTGTGATGGTGGTTGCACTGCTCTGTTGAATATACTGAAGATCATTGAATTGTATATACTTAAAATTTTTAATTGTTATATAATTGATATAATATTTTGTTAATTTCAGATGTACAACATAATGGTTTGATACTTGTATATGCTGCAAAATGATCACCACAATAAGTCCAGTTAATATTTGTCATCATCATAATTACTGATTTTTTTTTCTTGTGATGAGAACTTTCAAGATCCACTCTCCTAGTTACTTTCAAATATGCAATACAGTACCATTAACTATAATCATAATGCAGTAAATATATCACATCCCCATAACTTACTCATTTTATAAGTGGAAATTTGTACCTTCCCCCTTCACCCATTTCTCCTACCTCCTACCTCATGCAGCTACCAATCTATTCTCTATATCCATGGACTCATTTTTTTGTTTATCCTGTTTTGGTTTTGGTTTTGCTTTTTGATTTCACATGTCAGTGAGATCATCGAGTATTTGCTGTTCTCTGACTCGTTTCACTTAGTAAGTTCCTCAAGATCCATCCATATTGTTGCAAATGGCAGGATTTTATCCTTTTTTATTTTATGGCTGACAGGTATTCCAAATAATGTATATATATATGCCACATTTTTTATTCATTCATCTGTTGCTGTACACTTAGGTTGCTTACACGTCCTGCTGTTGTAAATAATGCTGCAATGAATATGGAGGTGCTAGATCTTTTTGAATTAGCTTTTTATTTTCTTCAGATAAATACCCAGAAGTGGAATATTCTGATCAATGGTAGTTCTATTTTTAAATTTTTGAGGAACCTCAATATGGTTTTCCATAGTGGCTGTATCAATTTACAGTCCCACCAACAGTGCAGAAGGGTTCCCTTTTCTCTACACCCTCTCTAACACTTGTTATTTCTTATCTTTTTGATCATAGCCACTCTAACAGGTGTGAGAGGATATCATTATGATATTTTCATTTACCTGATAATTAGTGATGTTGAGCGTCTTTTCATGTATCTGTACCGTCTGTATATTTTCTTTGGGAAAGTGTCTTTTCAGATCTTTTGCCCATTTTAAAATCAGATTATTTTTCTGCTATCAAATTATATAAGCTTTCTATATACTTTTGATTAACCCCTTGTTAGACATATACATTTGCAATATTTTCTTCCACTTCATTGGTTGCCTTTTCATTTTGTTGATGGTTTCCTTTGTTGTGCAGAAAATTTTTAGTTTGATGTAGTCCCATTTGTTTATTTTTATTTTGTTTTTTTGCCTTTGCTTTTCTGTCAAACCCCCCAAATCCTGCCAATATCAAGGAGCTTTCTGTTCTCTTCTAAGAATTTCATGTTTTCAGGTCTTATAGTCAAGTCTTTAATATGCTTGAGTTAATTTTTGTATATCATGTTAGACAGTGGTTCACATTCATTCTTTTGCATGTGGCTGTCCAGTTTTTCCCAACACTCCTTATTAAAGATTAAGTTATTAACTGAGAGTATACTAAAGTTACAGATAGTTATAGTTAATCTGCTCTACAATGCTACTCACATGGGAGAAGTGAAAGGGAAGAGAAGAAAAGAAATATGAATGCATGCTTTGTGCTATGTTCTAAGGCCTATGCCATGATTTAATACAACAGTCTTGCAAGGTAGGTAATGCTTTCCCTGTTTTTGATAGATTAGCAAACTGAAGCTCAGAGAGGTTAACAACATTATCCTAGATCACACAGCTAATAAACAGAGAAGTCTTTGTCCTTCCCAGAGATTGTCTTCATTCTCAGTTCAATTCAGTTCAGTTGCTCAGTTGTGTCCGACTCTGTGACCCCATGAACCGCATCACGCCAGGCCTCCTTGTCCATCACCAACTCCCGAAATCCACCCAAACCCATGTCCATTGAGTCGGTGATGCCATCCAACTATCTCATCCTCTGTCGTCCCCTTCTCCTCCTGCCTTCAATCTTTCCCAGCATCAGGGTCTTTTCAGGTGAGTCAGCTCTTCGCATGAGGTGGCCAAAGTATTGGAGTTTCAGCTTCAACATCAGTCCTTCCAATGAACACCCAGGACTGATCTCCTTTAGGATGGACTGGGTGGGTCTCCTTGCAGTCCAAGGGACTGTCATTCTCAGTAGTCTCAAATAAAAGGATATAGAAACTTTCTGGCCTCAGTCCTTGTAGTTGGTGATCAGTTTCCACTTTCCTAGGATCTCTCAAGCATGCCTTAGCTTCCATGTTTCAGCCTATCTGAAAATGCTCTGGCTTCAGCAACAGCATTTTGTGATGCTGGGTTGCTGTACTCCCCTACTTCCCTACTCGCCCTGAAACTGTCTTGGCCATAGTCTAGGGGACAGGTTGTCTAATCTAGCTACAGAACTGGTTTCTTTCTCAAAGCCCAGTATTAGTGAAGTTCATTGAAATTTCTGAAATTAACAGTGATGCCTGAATTTGGCTCTATTTCTACTCTAAGGTTTTTGATTAGGTATGATGAGGTATGCACATAGATATTTATAATTCCAGGCAAGTCCCCACAAGTCACAAAAGCTGGAAAAAAAACTTTATGATGACTTGGAGGGAGAATCCAATGAATAAAGGCTGAGACTTAGATTTGCTTTGAGATTGGGTATATGATGGTGTAGTTTTTCTAAGACTGAGAAGCACTTTATTGGGAAGGTTGCCAGGAAATGTTCTGTTTTGATTTTTAAACTCTTCTCTCATACCCCATATCCAATCCCTCTTCAATTCTGTCATTTCTGCCTCAAAATATGCCCTCATTCCAACACTTCTCGCTAATCCACCACCTCCCTCTGTGTCAGTCCAGGCTCACCCAGGCAGAAAATCATTTAAAACAGAGGGGATTTAATGCAGGGAATTGGTTACACAAGTGATGTAAGAAGTGATTAGCCAAACAGAAGTTGGGGTGACCCAGAGATTAACAACTGTGGGGAGCTGCTGCCTTTTCTAGGCTGGCAGAACAAAAGGAGGAGAGGTCATGATCACCAGAAGAAGCTGGATCCATGGTGATACCATATGGCAGGAGCTGGAGCCATCCTATCCCTGCTGGAAATGCTGCCTATGGCAGAGATTGAGAGATCGAGAGATTGAGAGAGAGACACACAGAGACAGACCTTCTTTTCAGGGTTCGTCCATGTTGTAGTATGTATCAGTACTTCATTTCCTTTTATTGCCAAATAATATTGCAGTGTATTAATATACAGGCATACTTTGGAGATATTGCAGATTTGGGTCCAGAACACTGCAATAAAGCAAATATTGCAGTAAGGCCAGTCACGTGAACTCTTTTGGTTTCCTAGTACAAGTAAATGAAGAAGGAAATGGCAACCCACTCCAATATTCTTGCCTGGAGAATCCCATGGACAGAGGAGCCTGGCAGGCTACAGTCCATAGGATTGCAAACAGTCAGACATGATTGAACAACTAACACTTTCACTTTCAGTGCAAGTAAAAGAAGGATAAATTAAGAGTCTGGCATTAGCAGATACAAACTACTACATATAAGATAAGCAACAAGGTCCTACTGTATAGCACAGGGAACTATATTTAATACCCTGTAATGGAACATAATGCAAAACAATATGGAAAGGAATATGTGTATATTTGTATAACTGAATCACCTTGCTTTAGACCAGAAACTAACACAAGATTGTAAACCAACTACGCTGTGCTGTGCTTAGTTGCTCAGTCATGTCCAACTCTTTGTGACCCCATGGACTATAGTCCGCCAGGCTCCTCTGTCCATAGGGATTCTCCAGACAAGAATACTGGACTGGGTTGCCATGCCCTCCTCCAGGGAACTTCCCGACCCACAAATCAAACCAGCGTCTCCTGCATTGCAGGCAGATTCTTTACCAGCTGAGCTACACGGGAAGCTGGTGGCTCAGACAGTAAAGAAATCAACTATACTTCAATAAAAAAAGTTGTCTTTACTCTGTAAGTGTGTAATAGTATTATGTCTAAAAAAACAATGTACATACCTTTGTTAAAAACTACTTTATTGTTAAAAAATGCTAACAAACATCTGAGGCTTTAGTGGGTTGTGATCTTTTTGCTGGTGGAGGCTCTTACATCAGTGTTGGTGGCTGCTGACTCATCAGGGTGGAGGTTGCTGAAGGCTGGGGTGGCTGTGGCAATTTCTTAGAATAAGACAACAATGAAGTTTGTCGTGTTGACTGACTCGTCTTTTCAGGAACAGTTCTTCTCTTGCATGCAGTGCTATTTGGTAGCATTTTACCCACAGTAGAAATTCTTCCAAAATTGGATTCAGTTCTTTCAAAACCGGAGTCAATTCTTTCAAACCCTGCCACTGCTTTATCAACTGGTTTATGTAAAATTCTAAATCGTATCTTGTCATTTCAACAGTCTTCACCACTTCTTTACTGGGAAGAGTTTCCATCTCAAGAAACCACTTGCTTTGATCATCCATAAGAAGCAGCTGCTCATTCATTTTCTCATGAGGTATCAGCAATTCAGTCACATCTTCAGCTCCACTTCTAGTTCTTTTGCTGTTTCTACCACATCTGTGGTTATTTCTTCCACTGAAGTCTTGAACCCCTCAAAGTCATCCAAGAGGTCTGGAATCAACTTCTTCCAAACGCCTGTGTATTTTGATATTTAAGCCTCTTCCAATGAATCATGAATGTTCTTAATATCATTTAGGATGGTGAATACTTTCCAGGTTTTCAATTTATTTTGCAAAGATCCACCAGAAGAATTGCTATGGAAGCAATAGCCTTACAAAATGTATTTCTTAAAGAACAAGATTCAAAAGTTGAAATTACTCTTTGATCTGTGGACTGAAAAATGGATATTGTGTGAGCAGGCATGAAAACAAGATGAATCTTATTGTACATGTCCATCAGAGCTCATGGATGACTAAGGGCAATTAGGCTTTGATTTTCAAGCTGATCTTCATCCATTTATCTTTTTGATCTATTCTAAGTTAAATTTTGTACATGTTATAAGGTAGGGGTCCAACTATATTTTTTTGCATGTGGATATCTAGTTGTCCCGACATCTTTTTTTTGAAAAGACTTCCTTCCTCATTGAATTGTCTTGGCACACTTGTTGAAAATCAACTGACCATAAATGTGAGGGTTTATCTCTGAACTCTGAATTCTGTTTCATTGATCTCTATGTTTGTCCTTCTTTCAAGGCTTCTATACTTTTAACTAGTGCCCATTTGGTCATATATTAGTGCCTACTTACCTGCACAAACATATGCTTTATTCTAAAGTGATTTTATCTGCTTTTTTTTTTTCATTCTATAACCAACAAAATGTAGTCAGTTTCACTATCTTAGGGGACAGGAAAACTGAAACTTATAATAAAGGCAATGTCCACTACTTCAAATGAGTAGAAACTTTTCTGAATACAAAAAGAAGAAACTGGATGGTTTCAACCAGAAGAATGGTAATGTTAAAATTATGATTGCCTCATCTAGATCCCAAATGTAGTAGCTATTTCCTTCTTAGAAAAGAGAAACAGACAAGAAGTTATAGGCACAAAGTAGCTGAAATATTTGGAGACAGTTTTATTACTTGGTATGTGTTAGTAAAAGGTTTTAATATTCTGATGAAAATTTAGCTGGTTAGTTTTCCTGCCTTTCTGACAAAATAAATTATTATACTTGGGAAATTGTGGTACTACATTTCACCAACAATATTTCACTCACTCCCACCCCCACTATTCTCTTGTCCAAGATCCTAGAGTTGCTCCCATATGAACTATTTATGCCAATGAAAACAATTATTTTCTCTCTTGCACCAGAAGAAAATGATTAATTCTACCTGTTATGAAAATGAAAATTAATCTCATCAGATGTAGCTTTAGACACCACTCTAAAGTGATTTTATCTCCACAAAATCAAACACGTAAGATATGCTGTGGTCAGTATTTTCTTTCTAGACAGAGAGAACTTCAAGTGATAATACTCTAGTATCTTAATGGAGCTTGCCTCAATTGGAGGAACATTATTTTTAAGAGTTTTAATTTAATTGTGCACAGGAGACATTTTTTTCCAAGTACATTTTCAGTTTTCAAAACCATGTGTTATTTACAGAAAATAGAATTCATATGTTTTTGATTCCTTTACACTTAACTCATTAAAAAATTCCTGTTAAACCACTTGGTATTCAAAGACTTTTCAGCTTTCTAAATAAGTTTCCAAAAGCCTTCTTAAAGATATGAAATGGTGTTAAATAAATATGTACATGAGTTTCCAAACCTTGTTCATAATTTCTCTTTAAAATTTTGTGCCTTTAATTAGTAAAATGTGCTTTTCTACTATTCAGAGAGATTAATGTATGAAAATATATCATTTTTAATGTGAGAAAACCTAAATTTACAAATAAAAAGTTTTAGATATCATGAGATAACAATAAGTAATTTAATGATTCATATATATATTGCAAGGGCTTCCCTGGTGGCTCTGCTGGTAAAGAATCTGCCTGCAATGTGGGAGACCTTGGTTCAATCCCTGGGTTGGGAAGATCCCTTGGGGAAGGGAATGGCTACCACTCCAGTATTCTGGCCTGGAGAATTCCATGGAGAAGTCCATGGGGTCACAAAGAGTTGGACATGACTGAATGACTTGCACTTCACTTCACTTCATATATGTTGCAAATAAATATCAGATAAACATCAGAAACTAAGGAGGAAGAAAGTGAATGAAGAATTATTGAGCAATTCTTGGGTGCTATGTACTAGGCTTATCTATTTATACATAGAATTTAATCCTTTAGGAGATAAATATTTTTATCACATTTTCTCAGATGAGAAAATTGAGACTCAGACAAGCTAATCTTCTGCAAGCCACATAGCTAGTAAGATAGAGTCAGGATTCAAATAAAGGTGTGATTCTCAAGTCCATGTTATTTCTGCTATCTATGCATCCCACCAGATTTGAAGTTAAGAGATCTGGTTTCAAATTATTGTACTTTTACCCATATACTAGTACTAATGAACATGAATAAATCTTAGCTTCCTTGACTATAGCAAGGGAAGAATAACACCCACCTTATAAAACTTCTGCTGCAGTAAATGAGATAACGAACACATGAACACACCTAGACTGAGTTGAGGACTTCCCTGATGGCTCAGTGGTAAAGAACCCACCTGAGGATGCAGGCGACAGGGGTTCAATCCCTGGGTCTGGAGGATCCCCTGGAGAAGGAAATGGCCACCCACTCCAGTATTCTTGCTTGGGAAATCCCATGGACAGGGGAGCCTGGCGGGTTACAGTCCACAGATTGCAAAGAGTCAGACATGACTTAGCAACTGAACACAGATGCGTGCAAACTGAGTTGAATTTGTTCTCTTGCCCCCAGCCTTGCTCCACGTCAGTTAATTTCTCATATAGCACAACTTAACACATTGAAGTTGCAAATTTCATATCTATTCCATCTTCCAAAATTTTCAATGATTTCCCAAGACCTTCTACTATAATTAAAAGTTCATACTTACTTTGTTCTAAATTAACATAGTTTCATTACATTTACTCCCCCAATAAAACTTTAACTTCGTCAGATTAATTTACCCCTACACTTATGAATCAACATGTACACTATACTTTTAAAAAACTTCAGTAAAATATACATAACACAAAAGTTACCATTTTAACTATTTTAATTTGACAATTCAGTGGCATTAAGCAATTCACATTGTACACCATCGCCACTATCCCACACTGTACTTTTCCAAGCAGTATTTCACCATACCCCACATTGAAAATTTCTTCCCAATTCTATTTATCCAACTCTTAGTCCTCTTCTAAGCTTGGACTCACATTGCATCATCTGTGAAATCTTCCCTTACTGTGTTTACCTGACTTGTATCACATGGTGAAAGCAGTTTAGCATAATGATTAAGGGTATAGACTTAAGCATTATGGATCATATTGTTTGAGTGTGAAAGGAGAAATCAAGAAGAATTTGAACTGAAGGACAACATTTTGAACTGAATGAAAATGAAAACACAATCAAATTTATTAGATGCAACTAATTCTATAGTTAGAAATTTATAGTGCTAAATGTTTGTTAGAAAATAAGAAAGGCCTCAATTTGGTGACCTCCGCTTTCACCATAAGAAAATGAAAAGACAAACTCAAAATAAGTAGAAGAACCAACCAGTGGGACTTTCCTGATGGTCTAGTGGTTAGGACCCTAATGCTTCCACTGCCTGGGGCCTGAGTTTGATCCCTGCACAGGGAACTAAGATCCTGCATCAGCACAGCATGGCCAGAGTGGAAAGGGAAGACATAGAAGATACAAACAATAGACAAAAATCCATGAAAATGTGTCTCTTTGGGAAAATGTTTGAAAGAATTAATAAGCCCCTAGCCAGACTGATTAGAAAAAGGATACAAGTTAACATTTGGAATGAGAGAGGAGACATTAATGCAGTCTTCAGATGTTACAACGATGAAAAGAATGAGCAACTTTATGCCAATAAATCTGACAACTTAGGTGACTTGGATAAATTCCTTGAAAGTCAGACTGCCACAGCTCACCTAAGAAGAAACAGATAACCTAAATATATGTATATCTATTAAAGAAATTGAATTTGTAATTAAAAACTTTCCCAGAAAGAAAAACTCAGGCACACATTCATACACACATAGCTTCCCTGGTGAATTCTACCAAACATTTAAGGAAGAAAATATGCCGATTCTATATAAACTCTTCCAAAAAAACTGAAGCGGTGGGAATACTTCTCAATTCTGTGGGGCCAGCAGTACTCTGTTACCAAGACACAGACATTAGGAGAAAAGAAAACCTCTCCTCTTTTTAAAGTTATATATATTTTTTCTATTCTCAATCCTTCCACAAAGAACCTAAAAATATTCGCAAACAATATTAACTTTTTTCCCTTAAAAATCAGTGTTGAGCTCTCAAGGTAGTAAGGAAATTATGCATCAAAATCTAAGAAAACAAGAGAATCTAGAGAGGTAAGCAGACAACTGATGCACCTAAGCTGCTTTTATTCTGAAGGAACTTACTGTCCATGCAGATTTGTGCTATGGTTTTAGCAGTTTCATGCATGTAGGAATCAGAGGTTGACACCCAGGGCCTGTCCAAGGTGAGGAGTCTAACAGAAGACCCCTTCCCCACTGAAGCAATGTCACTTTCATAGTAAAAGAAAACCTTCAATATATCTACTCTGTCATATATCCAGGGTACTGAAGGGGAATGTTGTTCTGGCACCAAGAAGAACACTTGTCAATAAAATAGGGGAGAAACTCCTCCCTGAGAGATGTGGCCGTGGACTCATAATCCCCAAGAATTTTAGATCTGGATTTGGATGGTCCAGGGAACATGGAGCCATAAACTTGGTAATTTGGTCCTGAAATGGTAGAATAAAATCCTCTCTGAAAGAAGGAACATTCATCCTAGACCTGGAAGAATTGTTTCACATAATTCTTAGGCAGTGCACAGTGAACACACACACACACAGAAAAGATCGCATGAAAACACTGCAGAAATAAAATACAGCAGACATTGGTATCCAACAAAGATTCTTTTTAAAACCTGACTTACTATATTTAAAGAAATGAAAATCGAATTGAAAATATGTGAATATCCCACAAAGTGACTGATCAGATTTGAAAAAGAAACAGTAGTGTACAGAAATGAATACAGTATGTGAAATTTCAAAATGAGTAGATAAATATATAACATCAAGTTAGAAGATATTTTAGAAGAAGTTACATAGAATGTAGCATAGACAGACACACACACAAGAAAGATAGGAAATACAGAAGAAAAGTTAGGAAACATGGAGACCAGAAGATTTAAGGTTAATCAGAGTTCCCAAAGGACAAAGGAGAAGAATAGAATGGAGCAGAGGCAATACTTGAAAAAATAACCAAGGATATTCCAGAACTGATGAAGAGCCTTACTTCTAATGACTTGGCCTGAAATGTTTGCAGTGTGGGCTATTCCATTTAAAAAATACTGCTTCCTCTGTGCTATAAAAATTAGAAGCTTCCCTTATGTGTTGCTTACCAGATATGTCATTTAAAATGCCACTTTTATACTTGATAAATTGCCACTCTAGCCATCTTGGACCAATATTATATTCAAAACACAGGCCAAGTGTCAGGGGACTATTCTATAATAAGAAAGTAATAGTACTTACATCTTGAAGCTCTATGGATATTTTAGTGTAAAAAACATTTTAATGGTGATGTGTGGTGGTGGTATTTACCATTTTCCATATGGTAAATTATCACTGCCATGCTTCATAGTGTGGTACTCTAGAATATCAGTTATCCATTTGTCTATAGTTTAGAAGGAACACATATGAGTTTCTAAAAACAGTCTCATTTTCATTTATAGTACTTTATTTCTTTGGCACAACTCCAAGTACCAGGTGGAATCACTTTCCGTACAGACAGAAAACATCAGTGCTATCCCCAGCTCTGCTGACTGTTAAATCATAAGGCTCTGTATTTAATTATTGACAATGAATAGCTGTACTGTATTCTCAGGGGGTTAGTCCTAAATTCAGAGATGTTCACTATTTTTCAAAAGCTCAGGTTAAAGAAACACTTAGAAGGACTGCCTAAAGGATTTGTATTTCATACATTTCTCCAGATGCACTGAAATCTACTCCTGGATTAAGGCATACAACCATATATAGAATCTTGCCTATGATGACTCGATAACAGAATTATTTTCTGGTTTGAATTCAAGCATAATTTTGCATTCCTAAGAACTTGGTTTGCTTTTTGCATTAGGACAGTATGAAACTTTCCTCACCTCTCTCTTTTAACTGATTTTCTTATTTTTAACTTATTTGATTTTGCCATATTGTTTGTATCTTTATATACTTTCTTTTTTGAAACAAAGCATTGCTTAGATATATTTCAAAACATTAATTATCTAAATATTTTTGCACTTAACATCACAGCATCTAAATATATAAAGCAAATACTAACAGAACTAAAAGGAGAAAGAAACAAGAGTATAACAATAGTTGAAAACTTTAATACTAGATAGGTCAGAGAATTGATATGGAAACAGTAGATTTGAACAAAACTATAGACTAAATGGATCTAACAGACATATAAACAACATTCCATCCAACATCAGGAGAAAACATTCATCTCAAATGCACACAGGTCATTCTATAGGATATAGCATATGTTAGGCCACAAAACAAGACTTAGCAAATATAAGAAGATTGGAATTATACCAAATTGGTCTGAAACTAGCAATCAATAAAAGGAGGAAAGCCATAACATTCACAAATATATAAAAATTAACAACACACTCCTGAATAAGCAATGGATCAAGGAAGAAATAAAAAGTGAAATAAAAAATATCTTGAGACAAAATATAATGGAAACACAACATACCAAAACTTACGAAATGCAGCAAAAGCATGTCTAAGAGGAAAGAAGTTTATAGTGATAAAGGAAAAAAGAAAAAAAAGAAAAGACCTCAAATAAGCACCCTAACTTTATACCTCAAGAAACTAGGAAAAGAAGAACAAACTAAGTTCAAAGTTAGCAGGAGAAAGGAAATAAGAATGATTACAGCAGAAATAAATGAAAGAGAAAACAGGAAAACAATAAAAATTATTAGCAAAACTAAGAGCTGGTTCTTTAAAAAAGATTGACAAATCTTTATTTAGACTAACCAAGAAGAAAAGAGAGATCACCCAAAAATAAAGTTATAAATCCAAGTGGAGACATTACAACTGATACCACAATAGGATCATAAGAGACTATTATGAACAATTATATGCAAACAAATTAGAAAACCTAGAAGAAATGGATAAATTCCTAGAAACATACAACCTACTAAGCCTGAATCATAAGAAAACAAAAGATATGAACAGACTAATAGTGGGTAGAATTAAACCAGTAATCAAAACTCTGCCAACAAAGAAAAGTTCAGGATCAAGTGGTTTCACAGTTGATTTTACAAAACATTTAAAAAATAATGCCAATACTCAAACAATTCAATTTAAAAATGGGCAGAGGGTCTGAATAGACATTTTCCTAGAGAACATGCAGAAGTCCAGCAGGTACATGAAAAGTTCAGCACCACTGATCACTAGGGAAATGCAAATCAGAACAATAATGAGAGATCACTTATGCCTGTTAGAATGATTATTATCAAAAAGGAAAAAATGACAAGTGTTGGTGAGAGTGTGGCGAAGAGGGAAACTTTGCACATTGTTGGTAGGAAGTAAATTGTGCAGTCACTATGGAGAACAATATGGAGTTTCCTCCAATAATTAAAAACAGAACTACCATATAATCCAGCAACTCCTCTTGTAGGTATATATATTTGAAAGAAATTATATCACTGTCTTGAAGAGATAGCTGCACCCTCATGATCACTGCAGCATTATTTACAATAACCAAGCTATGGAAATGACCTGTGTCCACTAATGGATGAATGGATAAAGAATATATATATATATATATATATCTACATAAGAATATTATTCAGCCATAAAAAAGGATGAAATCTTGTTATATGCAACAATATAGATGGTCCTTGTGGGCATTATGCTAAGTGAAACAAGTCAGACAGAGAAATACAAATACTGAATGATCTCACTTAATTGTGGAATCTAAAAAAGCAAACAAACCAAAAACTAAAAACCAAGTTCATAAATAGAACAGATTGGTGGTGGCCGGTGGGTGTGGGAGAAATGGGTAAAGGGAGTCAAAAGGTACAAGCTTACAGTTATAAAATAAATAGGCCATGGGCATGTAATGTACAGCATGGCCACTATAGTTATTAGTACTGTGTTTGCTAAGACAGTAAAGCTTGGAAAAGAAAAACTTGTAACTATGTTTGGTGAAAGATGCTAACTAGATTTATCGTGGTGATCATTTCACACTATATGCAAATATCAAATCACTACTTGATTTGATACTCAAACTAATGTATAGTTTGTATATTTGAACTAATATATGGTTGTATGTCAGTTATTCCTCAGTAAAATAATTAAAAAAAAAAAAAAAAGAAACAGAATCCAGTGACTTAAAGCAGCAAGCTTATTCTCTTGCTCTAGTTCTGAGGGATGGCTCCAGGGTTTGAGCTCTCCAGTGCTAGGTGCAGGGCAGTTCTATGTGTCCCTTGTCTTTAGACCAGTGGCTGCTTAAGGTGTGTGATCTACTCCATATGTCTCACTCTGCGGCCCAGGCTAAATAACCACCAGCCTCTTGGGACATACTCTTTTCATCACAGGAACAAAGGAGGGCAAGCTCAAACACTAAAGCATATTTCAAGCCTCTGTCTGATTTACAAATGCTGACTTCCCATTGGCCAAAGGAAAACATATGATCAAGCCCAACTCCAGAGAGCAGGACAATATAATTGGAGTATATAGGAGGAAGTATTTGCTTAACAAACTCATGTATACAAAGCGCTGTCGGAGACAGCGGAGAGGGTATTACATCAATCAACATTCTTGGTTGTAAACAATAGAAACAGACTCTGGCTTATTTAAACAGAAAAGGAATTTATTAAAGAGTTATTGGTTAGTACAGAAAGTCTCTTGGAAAGTTTAAAAACCAGTTGCAGAGACCATGCATCCAGGAACAATTTTCTTAATCACACAGAACTAGGCTGGAAAGGAACTAGCACAGACATTCCAGCTAACTGTCTGTACCACTATTGCTATAACTACTGGCACTATTGCCTCGAGAGGGCTACCCTCATGGCTCAGTGGTAAAGAATCTGCCTGCCAATGCAGGAGACACAGGTTCAATCCCTGGGTTGGGAAGATTCCCTGGAGAAGGAAATGGCAACTCACTCCAGTATTCTTGCTGGAAAATCCATGGACAGAGGAGCCTGGGCCCTACAGTCCATGGGGTCGTAAAGAGTCAGACACAACTTAGTGACTAAACAACAACTGTCTCTAGAACTGATGTTAGGTGCCTTGCCTACTGCTACACATTGTCAGAGTTCTGCCAACCCTCCCCCTCCAAATCCATGCTCTTTGGTGCCAATAACTTCTAATTTGTAACCTGGGGTAGAGGGTGCCTGAAAGTGAAAGTGAAAGCGAAATTGCTCAGTTGTGTCAGACTCTTTGTGATCCCATGGACCCTCTATCCATGGAATTTTCTAGGCAAGAATACTGGAGTGGGCTCCATTTCCTTCTCCAGGGGATCTTCCTGACCCAGGGATTGAACCCAGGTCTACAGCATTGCAAGCAGATGATTTTACCATCTGAGCCACCAGGGAAGCCACCAGGGAAGAGGTGCCTGGCAGATTCTAAATCACGTGCACATTCTCTGACTACAAGGGAGGTGGAAAAGTTAGTAGCTGGCACTTTCAGTTTCTGTGGAGATGGAAACCTCTGTCCCATAAGAATGGGGAATATTTCAAACATAAGTAGGGGACTCAGATGCTGTTGTTGTTGATTAGTCGCCCTATTGTGTCTGACTCTTCATGACCCCATGGACTGCAGCACAACAGGCCTCTCTGTCCCTCACCATCTCCTGAAGTTTGCCCAAGTTCATGTCCATTGCATTGGTGATGCCATCCAGCCATCTCATCCTCTGAGGCCCTCTTCTCCTGCCTTCAATCTTTCCCAGCATCAGGGTCTTTTTCAATGAGTCGGCTGTTCACATCAGATGACCAAAATATTGGAGCTTCAGCTTCAGCATCAGTTCTTCCTATGAGTATTCAGGGTTGATTTCCTTTAAGATTGACTGGTTTGATCTTGCTGTCCAAGGGAATCTCAGGAGTCTTCTCCAGCATCACAGTTTGAAGGCATCAATTCTTCGGCATTCTGCCTTCTTCACAGTCCAACTCTCACAACCATACGTGACTACTGGAAAGACTATAGCCTTAGCTATACAGACGTCTGTCGGCAAAGTGATGTCTTTGCTTTTTAACAGACTGTCTAGATTTGTCATAGCTTTCCTGCCAAGAAGCAATCATCTTCTAATTTCATGGCTGCAGTCACCATCCGCAGTGATTTTAGAGCCCAGGAAGAGGAAATCTGTCACTGCTTCTACTTTTTCCCCTTCTCTTTGCCATGAAGTAGTGGGGCCAGATTCCATGATCTTAGTTTTCTTAATATTTAGTTTTAAGCCAGCTTTTTCACTCTCCTCCTTCACCCTTATCAAGAGGTTCTTTAGTTCCTTTTTGCCTTCTGCCATTAGAGTGGTATCATCCGCATACCTAACTCAGATGCTATGTGGCAAAAAAAAAAAAAAAAAATGAGAAGTTTTTATTACAAGACAAATGAGGGCAGAGTTATCAGGGAAGGTTTCCCAGAATAGGTAAGATTCAAATTAAATCTTCCCAGAATAGATAAGGTTCAAGTTAAAGAATAAATAGGAGATAGAAAGCTGAAGAAGGGTAACATAAGGAAAACATGGTACATTTGAGAATCTGAAAGGAGTCTGGTATGGCTCAACTACAATGTATAGGAGTGGATGTGGATGAAGTGGCAGTAAAATCAGGTTAGTGAGAGAAAATGAGGAGACATCAAAAAAAAGCCCCATGCATCAGATAATTCATCAGGTTGTGGTGTAAGAAACAGAAGCTACTTTAGGTATTTTAGACAGAAAGGTATTCAGTACAGAAAAATGGAATTTTAGGAGAAAGGCTGGAGGAATACAAGTCAAGGGGCTGCTATGATTTCAAAGCTGAGATCTAGGATTCAGGAAGCTGTTGCTGCCACCACTGATGTTGCCTCAATTGCCTCTCATGTCTGTGGGGCTGGTGAATAGATACTAGGACATAGCTCCTGCAATTGCCGGTACAGTTACCTCTTCATAAACTTGCTTGCCAGTAGAAAATACTATAACAGAAGATAACTTCTAACGCATTTTCTTCCAGATTCAGTGCAAGTACATCAAACTGGCAGAACCCGCTACACGTAGAACTCCAGCAACAAGCCTATATGGGGAATATGGTTTTTAGCTTTCTATCATCTTCAACTAGAATGAGAGTAGAATGGCAATTCAAGTATCTAGTCCACAGTATCTAGCACACCATGTTAAGGAGCACAAATGTTTTTTAAGAACTATGTAAAAAATTGATGTATTTTTAAAGCCTGGGTGTTATGTACTTAGATTTGCTTTTTAGAGAAGTGTTTTAATGACACTGGAAGGAATTAATTTGGAGAATTCAATAGAAGGTTTTCTCACTCAAATGAGATAGAGTAGAGGAACTAGAAATCCCAAATAGGGGAAGGATCAGAAGGTAGAGAAGGTAGAATCTCCCAAACTTGGTACAGGATTGATGATTATGGTGGGCTCTACAGAAGGAAAAGATAAAGGTTACTCCCAGGTTTTAGGATTGGAAAATTGGAGGCATTGAGATATAGTTCAACAAAATGGAATGTGCGTATGCAAGCATGCTCAGTCATATCTGACTCTTTAAGGAAAAAGAGAAGGAGCATAATGGATTAAGTTTTAGAAGCATTGACTTTTTTGGTCCCTGTTAGACATCCAAATGGCAGAAATGGAGTAGCCATCATGGTCAACAAAAGAGTCCGAAATGCAGTACTTGGATGCAATCTCAAAAACGACAGAATGATCTCTGTTTGCTTCCAAGGCAAACCATTCAATATCACGGTAATCCAAGTCTATGCCCCGACCAGTAACGCCGAAGAAGCTGAAGTTGAACGATTCTATGAAGACCTACAAGACCTTCTAGAACTAACACCCAAAAAAGATGTCCTTTTCATTATAGGGGACTGGAATGCAAAAGTAGGAAGTCAAGAAACACCTGGCGTAACAGGCAGGTTTGGCCTTGGAGTACAGAATGAAGCAGGGCAACGGCTAATAGAGTTTTGCCAAGAGAACGCATTGATCATAGCAAACACCCTCTTCCAACAACACAGGAGAAGACTCTACACATGGACATCACCAGATGGCCAACACCAAAATCAGATTGATTATATTCTTTGCAGCCAAAGGTGGAGAAGCTCTATACAGTCAGCAAAAACAAGACCGGGAGCAGACTGTGGCTCAGATCATGAACTGCTTATTGCCAAATTCAGACTTAAATTGAAGAAAGTAGGGAAAACCACTAGACCATTCAGGTATGACCTAGATCAAATCCCTTATGAGTATACAGTGGAAGTGACAAATAGATTTAAGGGACTAGACCTGATAGACAGAATGCCTGATGAACTATGGACAGAGGTTCGTGACATTGTACAGGAGACAGGGATCAAGAAAATCCCCATGGAAAAGAAATGCAAAAAAGCAAAACGGCTGTCTGAGGAGGCCTTACAGATAGCTGGGAAGAGAAGAGAAGCGAAAAGCAAAGGAGAAAAGGAAAGATATTCTCATCTGAATGCAGAGTTCCAAAGAATAGCAAGGAGAGATAAGAAAGCCTTCCTCAGCGAACAGTGCAAACAAATAGAGGAAAACAACAGATTGGGAAAGACTAGAGACCTCTTCAAGAAAATTAGAGATACCAAGGGAACATTTCATGCAAAGATAGGCTCGATAAAGGACAGAAATGGTATGGACCTAACAGAAGCAGAAGATATTAAGAAGAGGTGGCAAGAATACACAGAAGAACTGTACAAAAAAGATCTTCACGACACAGATAATCACGATGGTGTGATCACTCACCTAGAGCCAGACATCCTGGAATGTGAAGTCCACTGGGCCTTAGAAAGCATCACTACGAACAAAGCTAGTGGAGGTGATGGAATTCCAGTTGAGCTATTTCAAATCCTCAAAGGTGATGCTGTGAAAGTGCTGCACTCGATATGCCAGCAAATTTGGAAAACTCAGCAGTGGCCACAGGACTGGAAGAGGTCAGTCTTCGTTCCAATCCCAAAGAAAGGCAATGCCAAAGAATGCTCAAACTACCGCACAATTGCACTCATCTCACATGCTAGTAAAGTAATGCTCAAAATTCTCTAAGCCAGGCTTCAGCAATACGTGAACCGTGAACTTCCAGATGTTCAAGCTGGTTTTAGAAAAGGCAGAGGAACCAGAGATCAAATTGCCAATATCCGCTGGATCATCGAAAAAGCAAGAGAGTTCCAGAAAAACATCTATTTCTGCTTTATTGACTATGCCAAAGCCTTTGACTGTGTGGATCACAATAAACTGTGGAAAATTCTGAAAGAGATGGGAATACCAGACCACCTGATCTGCCTCTTGAGAAACCTGTATGCAGGTCAGGAAGCAACAGTTAGAACTGGACATGGAACAACAGACTGGTTCCAAATAGGAAAAGGAGTCCGTCAAGGCTGTATATTGTCACCCTGCTTATTTAACTTCTATGCAGAGTACATCATGAGAAACGCTGGGCTGGAAGAAACACAGGCTGGAATCAAGATTGCCGGGAGAAATATCAATAACCTCAGATATGCGGATGACACCACCCTTATGGCAGAAAGTGAAGAAGAACTAAAGAGCCTCTTGATGAAGGTGAAGGAGGAGAGTGAAAAAGTTGGCTTAAGGCTCAACATTCAGAAAACTAAGATCATGGCATCTGGTCCCATCACTCCATGGGAAATAGATGGGGAAACAGTGGAAACAGTGTCAGATTTTACTCTTTTGAGCTCCAGAATCACTGCTGATGGTGACTGCAGCCATGAAATTAAAAGACGCTTACTCCTTGGAAGGAAGGTTATGGCCAACCTAGATAGCATGTTTAAAAGCAGAGACATTACTTTGCCAACAAAAGTCCGTCTAGTCAAGACTATGGTTTTTCCAGTGGTCATGTATGGATGTGAGAGTTGGACGGTGAAGAAAGCTGAGCGCCGAAGAATTGATGCTTTTGAACTGTGGTGTTGGAGAAGACTCTTGAGAGTTTCTTGGACTGCAAGGAGATCCAATCAATCCATCCTAAAAGAGATCAATCCTGGGTGTTCATTGGAAGGTCTGATGTTGAAGCTGAAGCTCCAATACTTTGGCCACCTCATGCGAAGGGTTGACTCATTGGAAAAGACCCTAATGCTGGGTAGGATTGGGGGCGGGAGGAGAAGGGGACGACAGAGAATGAGATGGTTGGATGGCATCACCGACTCGATGAACATGGGTTTGGGTAGACTCCGGGAGTTGGTGATGGACAGGGTGGCCTGGCGTGCTGCAATTCATGGGGTCGCAGAGAGTCGGACACGACTGAGCGACTGAACTGAACTGAACTGAGACATCCAAATGGGATTGTCAAGTAAGTAATAAGATATATATAGCTCTGATGCTTTGATGATATAAATTCATGAATCATGAGTATAGAAATGAAAGTCACTGTGCTTGGCAAATTCAGTAACAATGTAGTTGGATAACTCACACTAGCTACCCAAACAAATGACCCCCAAATCTCAGTGACTTAACATACTAAGATCAATTTATTACTCACCTTATGGTCTAGTGTAGACTGATGTGTTTGGTAGGGGAGGTGTTTCTCTTCCATCAGTCATTCAGAAATTCCAGGTTACTTATGCCCAGTACAGTCTTCCAGGGATTCAGAATACTCTAGTGGATCCTCTGTACCAACTAAAGAACAACAAGATCTTAAAAGATCTTAAGTGATTTTAGGGACTGGGGTAGAAGTGATGTTAGAATACAGCTCTTCAAACTAACTGTAGCAAAGGACAACATTTTAAAAACCTTTCCAGTTTGTTACAGACTATTTTGTAAAAGGCAATAAAAATGTTGTGAGACTGTAAAATTTCTACAAAGGTTTCTTTTTAAAAATGTTTATTTATTTAGTTTTGGCTGTGCTTGTCTTTGTTGTTGCTTTCAGGCTCTCTCTATTTGCTGTGAGTGGGGGCTACTCTTCATTGTAGTGTGAGGGCTTCTCCTTGTGGTGGCTTCGGGCTCAGTAGTTGTGGCACATGGGTTTAGTTGCATCATGGCAGATCCTACACCAGGAATTGAACTCATGTCCTCTGCATTGGCAGGTGGATTCTTAAACATGCCTACTAGGGAAGTCCTTTTAAAGGTTTCTAAACACTTTCAATTGCTGTACTTACCTTGTATGGAACAGAAACAAACAAGTCATAGAATGACTCTGATCTCTGAACTGCACCTTTAGTAGCACTGGTATAAATTGCTTTTGATGACATTCCATTGGCCTGAACAAGCCATATGCTGCCACTTGAATGTAAAAGAAATAGGAAATGTTCAAAGGAAGAAATGAAGTGATAGTCTCTAACTCAGTCCATACTTCTTGTCCCAAATATCTATTTTCCCCTTACTAACCCATCTCCACAGTCTGCTCCCGGTCTTGTTTTTGCTGACTGTATAGAGCTTCTCCATCTTTGGCTGCAAAGAATATAATCAATCTAATTTCGGTGTTGACCATCTGGTGATGTCCATGTGTAGAGTCTTCTCTTGTGTTGTTGGAAGAGGGTGTTTGCTATGACCAGTGCGTTCTCTTTGCATAACTCTATTAGCCTTTGCCCTGCTTCATTCTGTACTCCAAGGCCAAATTTGCCTGTTACGCCAGGTGTTTCCTGACTTCCTACTTTTGTATACTAGTCCCCTATAACGAAAAGGACATCTTTTTTGGGTGTTAGTTCTAAAAGGTCTTGTAGGTCTTCATAGAACCGTTCAAGTTCAGCTTCTTCGGCGTTACTGGTTGGGGCATAGACTTGGACTTCCGTGATATTGAATGGTTTGCCTTGGAAGCGAACAGAGATCATTCTTTCGTTTTTGAGATTGCATCCAAGTACTGCATTTCGGACTCTTGTTGACCATGATGGCTACTCCATTTCTTCTAAGGGATTCTTGCCCACAGTAGTAGATACAATGGTCATCTGGTCCCATCACTTCATGGGAAATAGACGGGGAAACAGTGTCAGACTCTATTTTTTTGGGCTCCAAAATCACTGCTGATGGTGATTGCAGCCATGAAATTAAAAGACACTTCCTATGGCACCTCACTCCAGTACTCTTGCCTGGGAAACCCCATGGACAGAGGAGCCTGGTAGGCTGCAGCCCATGAGGTCGCGAAGAGTCAGACACGACTGAGCGACTTCACTTTCACTTTTCACTTTCATGCACTGGAGGAGGAAATGGCAACCCATCCCAGTATTCTTGCCTGGAGAACCCCAGGGACAGAGGAGGCTGGTGGGCTGCCGTCTATGGGGTTGCACAGAGTCAGACACGACTGAGGCGACTTAGCAGCAGCAGCAACTCCTTGGAAGGAAGGTTATGACCAACCTAGATAGCATATTTAAAAGCAGAGACATTACTTTGCAAACAAAGGTCCGTCTAGTCAAGGCTATGGTTTTTCCAGTGGTCATGTATGGATGTGAGAGTTGGACGGTGAAGAAAGCTGAGTGCCGAAGAATCGATGCTTTTGAACTGTGGTGTTGGAGAAGACTCTTGAGAGTCCCTTGGACTGCAAGGAGATCCAACCAGTCTGGAGATCAGTCCTGGATGTTCATTGGAAGGACTGATGTTGAAGCTGAAACTCCAATACTTTGGCTACCTCATGTGAAGAGTTGATTCATTGGAAAAGACCCTTTTGCTGTGAAGGATCGGGGGCAGGAGGAGAAGGGGACAGCGGAGGATGAGATGGTTGGATGGCATCACCGACTCGATGGACATGGGTTTGGGTAAGCTTCGGGAGTTGGTGATGGACAGGGAGGCCTGGCGTGCTGCAATTCATGGGGTCGCAAAGAGTCGGACACGACTGAGCGACTGAACTGAACCCATCTCCAAAGTAGATAATCCAAAGTTTCATCAAGTTATTGCATGTAGCTTAAAATCCTAGATGGTATATACATCTCTCCATCAGATCTAGATGACTTCTTGCAGTCTTGTAACCTATAAACAAACATTATACTTCTCTTACCAGACTTACACCCAACATACAGTGGTAGAAGTGAGGAAGGATAACTGCAAGACACCTTTGTTAGGAACAGAGAAGAATAAGGGACACAGAAGTTGCTGTTTCATAGCAATTCTGAAATCCTGGTTACAAATCATTCTGAAGGGCCTCTATTCCAGGGGTGAAGATATTTCCTTGATTAGGTGATTAACCTCTAATTCTTCTTTTAGGGAGATTCTGTATTAGGGTCTAGAGACAGAAGCAATATAAAAAATTATCTAACATCTATCTAATAAATTTCCATGTATGATATCTATATATATAGCCAGAGAACCAGGAAAGCTGGTGATATAATTCAGTCCAAGTGTGAAAGCTAAGAACCAGGAAACCTAATGGTATAAGTCCTGGTTTGAGTTCAAAGGTCCAAAGCTGATATCTGAGGGCAGGAAAAGGTGAACCTTCCAGCTCAAGCAGATGGCAAATTTGCCCTTCATCTGCCTTTCTGGTTCTCATCAAGCCTCAGCAGAATGGATGATGCTCACCCGCATTGGTGGAGGCAGTCTTCTTTATTCAGTCTCCTGATTCAAATGATAATCTCTACTGGAAACACCTTCATAGACACACCTAGAAATAATGTTTTATTAGTTATCTGGGCATCCCTTATCCCAGTCAGGCTGACACACAAAATTAACTGTCACACACTCTTTCTTTATTTCCTCTGGCTCTACCCTTGGGAAGTTTTTCTTGTCTGTAATCTTCCTTGGCCATATCTGGCTGAGAGTTTGCTCTCATTAGAGACTGTATAGCTTTCATACTTGAAGAGCCTTGGGTCAACCAAAGATGGCTTTATAGCTTAATCAATTAAAAGTAATTTCGGATTAGGTTTATAGATAACTTTGGCAATACAATTTCCTCAAAAAATATAGTAGAGACTTCTGATCCATCTGTTTCCACTCAGTTCAATATGTCATTAATAACAACTGAAGTTCTTTCTGAGCCTTAGACTGAGTTATGTTGGATCATACAAAAGCAAGGGAATTCCAGAAAAACATCTACTTCTGCTTCATTTACTACGCTAAAGCCTTTGACCGTGTGGATCACAACAAACTGTGGAAAATTCTGAAAGAGATGGGAATACCAGACCCCCTTACCTGCCTCCTGAGAAATCTATATGCAGGTCAAGAAGCAACAGTTAGAACTGGACATGGAACAACGGACTGGTTCCAAATTGGGAAAGGAGTACATCAAGGCTGTATATTGTCACCCTGCTTATTTAACTTATATGCAGAGTACATCATATGAAATGCCAAGCTGGATGAAGCACAAGCTGGAATCAAGATTGCAGGGAGAGATATCAATAACCTCAGATATGCAGATGACACCACCCTAATGGCAGAAAGTGAAGAAGAACTAAAGAGGCTCTTGATGAAGGTGAAGGAAGACAGTGAAAAAGCTGACTTAAAACTCAACATTCAAAAAATGAAGATCATGGCATCTGGTCCCATCACTTCATGGCAAATAGATGGGGAAACAATGGAAACAGTGACAGACTTAATTTTCTTAGGCTCCAAAATCACTGTGAACAGTGGCTGCAGCCACAAAATTAAAAGATGCTTGCTCCTTGGAAGAAAAGCTATGACAAATATAGGCAGCATATTAAAAAGCAGAGACATCACTTTACAAACAAGATCTGTCTAGTTAAAGCTATAGTTTTCCCAATAGTCATGTATAGATGTGAGAGCTGAAGCATAAAGAAGGCTGAGCACCAAAGAATTGATGCTTTTGAACTGTGGTGCTAGAGAAGACTCTTGCGAGTCCCTTGGACTGCAAGGAGAGCAAATCAGTTAATCCTAAAGGAAATCAATCCTGAATATTCATTTGCATCCATGGGGTCCCAAAGAGTTGGACTTGACTGAGTGACTGAAAAACAAAAAGACTGAGTTCCCCAGAAGCACATCCTGAGAAGAGAGTTTGTGAACAGTGATTTATTAAGAGCATTGCATAGGAATAGGAAGAGCAGAACAAGGGAGAAGAGGAAGCTAAGTGTATCACCCAGGATCCGGTTAGGTGGCAGAAGGCTACTAGTTATTTTCACAAAGAGAATTTAAAATAAAGAATTGTTAAAGCAAAAACAGAACATTAACTATTATGGGTATAACAACTACAGGAAGCAGCAATCACCTCTAGGACTGAGGGAACTTAAGAGAAGATGTTTGAATGACTCACACTGTTTTGTTCATTTGGGGCTGCTATTACAAAAATACCACAGACCGGGTAGCTTAAACAACAAACATTTATTTCTCACAGATCTAGAGGCTGAGAAGTCAATGATCAAGGTGTGGCAGAGCTGGAGTCTGGTGAAGACCTGCTTCTTAGCTTGTGGACAGCTCCCTTCTGGCCGTATGGAGAGAGAGGGAGAAAGGGGAGGAAGAAGAGGGGAGAGAAGAGGAGAGAACGAGAGAGGCACCTCCCAAAGGCTCTATCTCCGAATACCATCACACTGGGGATTAGGGTTTCAACACAGGGATTTTTGAGGAGGCACATATATAGAGTTCATAGCAAACTCTCAGAAGCTTGGAGGATTGGCTCCATGGAGCTCAAACTCAGATCTCTGAGAAAGGCGCACTGCTCAGCTGGTGCTGGAATCTCTGAGCTTGGAGGAGAGGAACCACAGATCTGGGACCTTTGGGGAGGGGGTGATGGTGGCTGGTGTCGACATCTCCATGGGGGTGCAATGAGACTAGTTCTGCAAGTGCTGGGAAAACTGTAAACTGGATTCAACCTCTGCTACTGGAATGAATTATTGCTGCTGGGACTAAAGAAAGTTGCTGGATACATCATGGCAGGAACATAAAACAGAAGTAAACAGGAAGGAGCAAAGCCCTCTTCCTCCTCCAGCCTTGCAGTCTCCTTCAAGTGTCCTCTGTTGGCTGAATATAACAGGGAGCAGCTGGCAAAGTACAAAACTGATTTGCAGATTCCCAGCTCCTGCATCACAAAGCTGAGTTAAGAAGGGTAGGTTTGCATCTAGAGTAATTGTGTAAAGTGCACATAAGCAAGATAGATAAGTTGCACATAAGCAACTTTAGATAAAAAGCTACAGAGGTAGCTTCAGCCTGATCCTACAGGAGAATTCAGGAGTGTAAAAGATGTCTCAGAAAGACAGGGGAGCTGGGGCTTTCATATGCCTACATTTGTCAGTCCTTGGTTAGAAGCTTGCTCTAAAGGGTATTTACCAGGCACTTCCAGTCTCTGTGAAGGCAGGCAAAGTGGCTCCAATAGGCTAAGCATAGTCCTCTGAAAAAGAGCTGCAGGTCTTGGCTGCTGGGCGCAAGAGCATCTTGGAACTTGGGGCAAAAGGAGCACCTAAAAAGATGGATAGAAATCCAAGAGTCATGGTTGAAGTACCAAAATATTCCTTCTGGAGACATCGTTCTAAAAGCTGCCTTATTTCTCTCCTTTCTTGATCAAATCTCTCTCTCAATTTAATAGCTGCTACTTTGGAGACATGCTGGCTAAAGGGTAAGTTCTGGAGATTTAATGTACAGCATAATACTGTAGTGTATAGTAGAAATTTTCTAAGTGGGTAGATTTTAAACTTTCTCATCACACACACACACACACACACACACACACACACACACACACACAGTAACTACCTGAGGTATGAATGTGATAATTAACCTGATTGTGATAATCATTTCACAATGGATATGTATATCAAATCATCATGTTGTTCATTTTAAGTATATATAGTTTTGTCAATTATGCCTCAGTGAAGCTGGAAACAAAAAAAATAGCTACTGCCTTGAGGCTATCAAAAGAATAAGTGCTATCCTTATCTGAAATAAAGGAGTAATCTGTTCTTGCCTAAGGTCTGAGTCATTTTTTTCAAACCTTATTGGGGCTTCCTTGCTCAAAGCCTTTTAAATCACATCCCTTTCTCTTTAGAATGTAGAAGTATTGTGTTTTCAAACCCTGCAAGTCCCCAAAATGCTAGATTCTCTCTATTCCCTTTCATTTCTGTTTGTAAATTGGTTAATTGTCTTCTATGCTAAACTCTTTCTGGTAATACCCTTCTAATCACATAAAGAAATCACCAATGTCCACCATTAATACTGCTTTCTGAGCTCTCTTCTTAGAACTACAAATGATGTACTTGTTCTGATCTGCTTTCGGACATATTGTAGGCGACAGTTTCGCCACTGCTTGATATGAATCTACAGTTATTCAGCCTACTACGTTTCATTATTTCCTACATGACTGCTCTGCTAAGCTAATGCCACATATTTTAGATTTTTGTTACAGTAGGTCACCATTTCTGTTATTAATCATGGTAGGTGATTGTTACTAGTGTAACCAACAAGTCTAAAATCCTAGTGTCTTAACCCAATAAAGATGTATGTTCTGCTGTAAACAGTACAATGAGGATTGATGAAGTAAATGTGCTCTGTGCAATTATTAAGAGACCCAGGGTCCTTCCATTTAATATTACTGCCATTCCTTAGTGCCTCAGAGTTTTCCGTATATGACTGACCAATGTATGAAAAACAAAAAGGAACTATAAATCACTGGAGGTTTTAAGGGTCAGGTTTAGATTAGGCAATCACTGCTTCTGTTTATATTTCACTGGCCAGAAACAGTCACACAGCCTGAAGTACAAGTAAGGGAGCTAGGAAATGTGGATTTCCTGGATACACAGAGGAAAATAAGATGGTAAATATTTATCCTTGTCCCTACCGTTAGGATGCTTTCAGTTGCAGATAACAGAAAACCAAACTAATAGTGGTTTTGTCAGGTAGGAAAGCCAATTTCTCTACTCTCTTATATTTAGTTTTGGAGGGGCCTGCAAGTTAAACTGGGCTTCCCAGGTGGCTCAGTGGTGAAGAATTTGCCTGCCAATGCAGAAACTGCAGGAGACACGGGTTCGATCCCTGGGTTGGGAAGATCCTCTGGAGGAGGAAATGGCAACCCTACTGCAGTGTTTTTGCCTGGAAAATTTCATGGACAGAGGAGCCTGGCTGGCTACATTCCATGGGGTCACAAAGACTTGAATATGACTGAACAACCGCGCACACTCGCACACAAATTAAACTGGCAAAAGACAGGTGAGCAAGAGAAAAGATTTTAAACACATACCACTTATGGGAGTTCACAAAGAGATGTGACTCAAAGGGGTAGCTAAAATTTGGGGCTTATATACTATTTTATATATATATATATATATATATACCTTATATATTATATATATATATATATATAATATATATATATATATACCTGCTGGGTAGGATTGGGGGCGGGAGGAGAAGGGGACGACAGAGGATGAGATGGTTGGATGGCATCACCGACTCAATGAACATGGGTTTGGGTAGACTCCGGGAGTTGGTGATGGACAGGGAGGCCTGGCGTGCTGCAATTCATGGGGTCGTGGAGAGTCAGACACGACTGAGCGACTGAACTGAACTGATACTATTTTAATAGACAAAGGAGAGGCGGAGAAAGACATTTATATGAAAACAACTTCTTAGAAGAGGGTTGGGGGTAGAGAAGGCATTTATGGAAAAACAAACAACTTTTAGGAAAGATAAATGGGTTCTCATAGTCTCCAGTGATGAGTCAGTCTTCGCTAGTTGCTTCCTGGGAGGAGATATGTGACAACTGACTTCTTTTGGGAGGTTCTGCTTTTAGGTAGATAAGGGATTTCAGGAACTTAAACACCTTTAATTAAAAATAATTTTTATGCCACAGTGGCTTATTTTGGACCCTTTTATTTTAGCTTAAACAGAAAAGGGAATTCGTTGGCTCATATAACAGAGAAGTCTAGCAGTAGAATGGGATTCAGATTGGGTTTGATTTTGGAGGTTTATGATGCTCTCAGGGATTGACTTCTTTTTTCTATGATTTATTTGCCCAGCCGATACTCCTCCACGTTAGCTTTACTCTCAGTTGGCTCTCAGTAGCACACACATGAGAAAGGTTTTACCTCTTCTGGTATTTACATTCTAATGCCACATCATCCAGAGAAAGAAAGAACTTCTCTTTTGTTCACAATCAAACAAAAGTCCTAGTCTTTACTCTGATTGATTTATGAAACAGTAACTGGTTCAAGGGAGGGGAGGGTATTCTGATTAAGTTGGAGGCAATATTCTTGGAGTTGGGGTAGTGATTATTCTGCCCAAATTTGGGTGAACACAATGGAGTTGTGGAAGAGGTGGGAAATCACTTATACTCATTACAGTTAGGAAAGAGTGGCATATGATCTCACTTAGGGAGAATGAGTACTATGAGGATACTTAGCATGTACAGAATGTAAAGGGGCAGAAAATACAAGTCAGAGGAAGTACTTAAAAACGATGAGAAGGTGTGGACATTGTCGAGAGAACCAAGACAGTTGTGTTCTAGATCTGAGCTTGGAGTTTTGAGGATGAATAGTGAAATAAATCATCCAGTTTGTTGATTTCATGCTCTCACCAGATATCCTTTAAAATGTGGCTTCTCATGGAAATGTTCCTTTTGAGTAAAAATGTGTACACAGTTTTCTGGTTTTCATTGCAGCTATGTTTTTCACGGGAGGCGGGGGAGGAATAAATAGGATTTTTTGTTTATACATCAGTCTTTAGTAAGTTTAGTTGGCATAAATCATTCCACTGGATTTAAATTAGCTCTGTAGGCGAACAACATTAAGTTTCTGTCTCTGCAAACTGAGGAGCAGACTGTAGAATACAGAGTGAAATCTTAAGTTCACTGTCATACTGTAACACCCTTTGCTAACCATTAGGAACTGTATTTGAAACATTTGAAATATGAGTTAAGAATGCCCCCAAATTTTTGAACTTTCAGCTTTCCACTTTTGTCATTTTGCTTATTGTCTTTTCCTATAAAGCTTATTTTCAGTGCCTATAAGAAAGGGAAAGCTAGGTAGACTGTCCCTGGCCCAGCTGGGAGAGGAGTCGGTCATAGTCGTCTGTAGCCATTCCAGGTTTCTAGGGCTAATTCAAGTGGTTTTGGGGGAAGACTGACCTGGGACTGGTAATCAAGAAGGAAAAAACTGTAACGATAAACGCTAGAGAAAAGCTGGGGACAGTCTGGTTGAGAAAGAAGAAACTAATTCAAATATGCAGGAAGAATTAGTACCATCCAGTGGCTGAATGGTGAGTGCAGTGATTGGTGTATATTAAGGATCTAACGAGGAAAGATTTCTAATTCAGACCACTCCTAAGAGCTAGATCACTACTGTCATCGATCTTGTGAGGACAACTGGGAGAAGAAACTTTCCTTACAGATCAGAGTACGAGGTTTTGCAAGTATTTGTGCAAGCAGTGTCTTAGCAGGTGTTCTTGTAAGTGCACGTATCTTTTGTGTTTGTTTTCGTTTTTTAAGTTATTACAAGCACCCATGGAAGCTAGGAATTAAAGGAGACGGAAGCAAAACTCGCGTGTCTGAAACAAATTTGGCAAAATTAACTAATTATTAAAAGAACCTTCTCTACTTTTTCTCATCTTGTGTGTCGTCTCCGCTCAAGCACAGTACTTCTTTTCAATGGCGCCTCTCTTCTTAGACCTTCTTACTTTCCAAGCTTACGGAAAACTAGCTGTTACACACAGGGAGGTCCCGGAACTCGCGTTTCCACGTCTTCAGATTCGATGTGGCCCCGATTTCGGGATTGCTGGCCAGCGAGTAGGTGGCACCCACGGCCGCTCCTACCCCGACACAGTCCCTGGCCATCGGCGGCGGCTCGCGCGTGGAGAGCGGCCGGATCCTTCGAGGGCCCGCGACGCGGCGCACATGCCCGCGCCCGCCTCCCGCGTCGGCTAGAAGAAAGGGAGTCTGGACGCGCAGAGGCTGACCCGGAGCCTACCCATGAGGCAGCGCGCTGACTCCACGAGAGCCCCCCCTGCCCACGGCTCGGCCGCCTGCTCCGCAATGGGAGCCGCCGCCGTCGCCGCCGTGTAGTTTTTCGTGCTCCTCCTTTTCCTCCTCCTCTTTCTCCTCCTCCTCAGGGCCCCAGTCAGGCCGATCCGCTCCGCTCACGGTAAGCGCCCCCCGCCCCCGCCCGCCCACGCCCGCCCCGCGTTGCAGCAGGCAGAGGCCCTCCCGCGCGGCCTGCGCCGCCTCACTCCGGGGGCGCCGGGCTGGGGGTGTCGAGGCCGGCGCGGGTCGCCGAGAGCGCCCAGGGCGCGGGGGAGGGGACCGGCTGCGCGGCGACGGCCGGACCGCCATCTTGCGCCGGCCCCGGCGGGGGAGGGACACCGGCGCGACGCGGCAGCGGACTCCGGGTGGCGGGCCAGGGCCGCGCAGGCCGCTGCTGTCGCCTTCCCGCCCCGCCTCGCCCCCCAGGGCTTATTTGCCCCTGGCCTGGTTTGGGCTTTTCTCTCCGGAGGCTCCTCCCTTGGCCTTCCGTATATTTTGTGCTGCCGTTTGCCAGGAACCCGTGCGCCTCTCGCTTCGGCTCTCCCCCGACTCTCGTCAATCGTAGGCAGAGAGACCAAAGGGGCTGCCGAACCTTGAGGCCTCGGTGAGGCCCAGGTTCCCCCGCCCAGGTGACCAGTCATTCCCCGCTCACATCCGCCTTCTTGTCAGAGAGCTTCCCCGCTCTGCCCTAGACGTCCCGTTATTGTCTATAGGACAGGGGCGCTGAGGAGAAACGTGGACTTGATACACAATTTCCTAACGGAGCTTGCAGGTTCCACTTCTGAGACGGAAAGAATGATCTCATTCTGAGGTTTTATCCTGCTCTAGAGATGGAGGGAGTTCGGAATTCCCGACTTATTTCAAGTGTTAACGCTTTTATTGGAACGGTTGACTAGAGAGGAGAAACGTCAAAGTGAACCCGCTTCTGCAAGCACGCGAGACCTTCGTCCGGGGGGGTTCTCTTTGTTTACCAAGCGTTGTTAGTTTAAACAAAAATTCTGTGAACCTAAACCTGATTTATTTACTGTTTTCAGTTTGTAACTGTGTGTTAAGAATTTGACGTCTTTTAGCGGCATTAAACCGTTAAACAAAAAATTGAAACAGAGGACCGATTGAAAGCACAAAAGCCACCTCTCTACAGTTGTGAGGTGTCCTGCTTCGGGGGATTGGTTTTCCTATTCAGGCTGTCTTTAAGCAGAAACTTACTGTGCCTGTGACCAAGGCACTGATCTGCTTAGAGAATTAAATTGAGGCTTTGTGCTCTCGATGTTTTAAAATATCAGTACAAATATCAGTATAATTGTGTCCTGCATTTGTATCGATCATTGCTACCTTCCGATATGTTATCTCCTAACCCCTTCTACAGTGATCTGTGATGCTGGAACTGATTTTGCAGGTGAGGAAGGAGAACTCAGGGTGGGAAGTCTTGAATAAAGTCATGGCTAGGAAGCGATAGAGCCATTTCTTGAATCTTAGGTCTTCTTATTCCTCATTGAGTGTGCAATTAACTTTAATTTTTTTGTGAGAATGAGGTGAGTGAGGAAAAGAGCATAGGCTCACCTGCAAAATTTAAGAAAGAATATTCAGTTGCCCTTTTCTTTGCATTTTTAAGAGTCCATTTAAGAACTTTTCGTTAATGTAAGTTTTCATGTTATTCTTACCCCCCGCCCCCCGACCCCACCATTGAAGAGTTGATTGAATAGCCGGGTTGAGCCCTCATACCTACTACCTAGTTTTTACAGTTGTTACTATTTTGCCACATTTGCTTTATCTGCTTATCTCAGGGTTATTTTTGGTGAACATTTTCAAAGCATATTTCATACATCATGGCAGTTCACACTTAAGTACTGTGTGTGTGTCAGTATGTATAGACAATATCATAATCACACTTAAAGTTAAGAATAAGCCCTACATAATCCCTGATAGTATTCTTGTCTAGAGAATCCCGTGGACAGAAGAGCCTGGTGAGCTGCTGTCCATAGGGTTGCACAGGGTTGAACACGACTGAAGCGACTGAGGATGCATGCATGCATTGGAGAAGGAAATGGCAACCCACTCCAGTATTCTTGCCTGGAGAATCCCAGGGACAGGGGAGCCTGGTGGGCTGCCATGTATGGGGTCGCACAGAGTCGGACACGACTGGAGTGACTTAGCAGCAGCAGCAGCAGTCCTTGATAATCTATTGTGTGTATGTAGTATGTATTCTCATGTTCTTCATATGTTCCCTGTTGTCCTCAAAATGTTCTTTTTAGTCATTTATTTTGGAACCAGTATCCAATCATGCATTCCATTTGTGTTAGTTTATTTTAATTTAGTTCCCTTTTTTTTTTTTTAATGACATTGACATTTTGAAGAGACCAGGCCATAGGCTTGTAGAATAACCTACATTCTGTATTTTACTGATAGTTTCTTCCTCATGGGGTTTAATTGTATTTAAATATATTCCCTATATTTTCTATAAACTTGAAGTTAGGTCTAAAGGCTTGAGTAGATCAGGCTAAATAATTTTGGCAAAAATACTTCACAAGTCATGCAGTGTGCTGCACATTATACAACATCAGAAGGCACCTAAAGTGGAGTTATTCTGTTGGTAATCCTGAATTTGATCTCTTGGGTAAGATGGTAACAGGCTATCTTTCCATTGTAAGCATTTCCCTTTGCAATTAGCAGATAATCTGTGGGCTGATATTTTGGCATTATTATTTGGTATGAATTTAACTGCAGTGATCTGATAACACAGTAGGGAGCAATCCTCTAGAAATGGGTGTTTGAGAATGAAGGAGGGGGAGCAGTTTTGAAGGATAGAACTGACTTATCTAGTTTAGGGATCTTGGAATTGCTGCTCCAGTTGGCATCAGAGCCTACAGTGGATAGGGAAGAGGAGACAGAAAGTAGGTATTAGACTGCTTCCTTTGAAAGTTTGCTCAAGACCCTCATAGCAATAGTGAGCTTTGAGAAATAGAAAGTTCTGTGTTGGAAGACTACAAACCACAGCATTCCCAGTTAAACTCATTCTTTCCAGTTAGGCTATCTGGTCCAGTCCTGCTTCTCAGTCCAGTGTTTTACTACTCAGCATTGGCTTTCTTAGTAGGGGCGAGGAGGTTAAAGAAAATGAATAAATCATTTTGTGCCCTTCTTTACCACACTGTTCTTTTTTTTATTTAGAACTATACCAACATTTCTTTTTCTATAGTAATTGGGCAGGAGCTGTACCTACATGGAATAGCAATTTTTTTTAAGTAGAAAGTTAATGATATTTTTAGATGACAGCAAATTGGAGATTGTTGACAACGTATTTTGTTATTTCAGAAATAACTTTTGAATGATGAGAAATATTTATGACATACTCACTAATTAAATATATAGTCCTGAATAGTTTATTTTTCCTGCTTTAGGGTACTCAAAAATACTTGATTTTTCAGTCAAATTGTTTTAGAGATATATATAATGACTTGATTTACTTGGTAACTTGTATCAAAAATGTGTGCTTGAAATTTTTATTGATTTTTGCAAAGTAGTTGTTTTAAGGATTCTTTTAATTCTCATTATACCAGGAAAAATTATTATCAATCTTTATTTTCTAGATCAAAAGGAATTTTTTAAAAACATTTTGAACTATTTTATATAATTTTATATCATCATATAATTTAGATAATTTACAGAAGGATAGAGGGGTAACGTGGGCTTCCCTGGTAACTCAGTGGTAAAGAACCTGCCAACCAGTGCAGAAGATGTAGGTTCAATCCCTGGGTTGGGAAGATCCCCTAGAGAAGGAAATGACAACCCACTCTAGTATGCTTGCTTAGGAAATCCTGTGGATGGAGGAGCCTGGTGGGCTACAGTCCACGGGGTTGCAAAAAGTTGGACATGACTGAGCGACTAAACAACAACAAAGGAATAATGTAAAACAACTTATTTGAACTTTTAATAAGAATTTCAACATAACATTTCTTTGTATGAACTTAGAAATAAGAAAAAAAAATACGTTTCATGCATCTAATTAAATACTACCCCTACAATTAATATGCATCACATTTGAGTTCTCTTGACAAATACTGTTTTTGTAACATTTTTTTTTAGTTTTATATTCACACAAAGAGCATCTTCCTTTAGTCTTCCCACTTAGACCTTAGAATATTTTGGTTAGAGGGTAAGATAGAATTCTCTTATAGTTCCCATAAGTGCTTTTCCTAGTTGCATGAGAAATGTTCTTGGTAACTTATGGTTTTGTAATTGAAGCTTTCTTCATATAATGATAGTAATATTAGTCATAGGCCATCATCTTCAAGTCATTTTTTAAGTATAGTTGACCCTTGAGCAACATGAGTTTGAACTTCAGGTCCACGTGGATTTTCTTTTTCAGTAAAAATGCTGCAGTATTATATGATCAGCAGTTGGGTTGAATCCAGGTATTTGGAATCATGCATACAGAGGCGCCAACTATTACACACTGATTTTCAACTGAGCAGGGCCTAAACCCTGTGTTGTTCAACTCATGGATAGGTCCTGACTTTCTTAATCAGTATCTATCCCTCCTTTAGTCTTTTTATATAACTCTGTCCAGGTTAACTTATACAGGGTTTTAAAAAACTCATTGATACTTGAGACTGCATTGAGCTGAGAAGAGTTCTAGTTTTTTGTTTTTTTTTAAATTTTAAAATTATTTTATATATTTAAATTTTTTGGTTGTGTAGTGAGTGTGTGGGCTTTCTCTAGTTGTGGCATCTGGGATCTTAGTCCCCCGCCCAGGGATTGAACCCATCTCCCCCGGGTTAGAAGGTGGATTCTTAACCATAAGACCACCAGGGAAGTCCTGAGAGTACCAATTTTTCTTAAGGCTGTAAGAATCATTAAATATGTTTGAAAACCAGATTATGTGCAATTAACTTCTCTTGCTTTTCTTTTGTGAAATTTCACAGAAGTTCAACCTTGTTCTTTCTGATACTGCCAACTAAGGAAAATTTCTTGCTAGATAATACTAAGCCAACTCTAAACTTACAAAAAATTTGTCACAAGTTGTATTTCTGACAAAATTTTCAGATTCTTTTGTTAGTTCTTATGGCACTCTTGGTTCTGCTCTCATCCCTTTTCTGAATCACTCTGTATTTTTCAAGCTTACAGTGTTACACTGTCATATGTGCCTAGAGTTTTAGTCTGTGTTTTCCAGGTTTGAAGTTTACTTAAAATAGGCAACATTGTCTGCATATGACTAGTTCTTCAACTGTCATACATGAATCCGGAACATAGTGATTTGAGATTTCAAATACTTCCCTAGTAGGTTCGTTCTTATCATTCCTTCTGGGTCTTGTTTTTGCAGTGTGCATCCTCGAATGCAATACTTCAAGAATTTTTTGAAAACTTCTTTGGTTTAAAATTTTGCTGAAGGGAAGATAGCCATCTTTACTTCCTAATCACAAGGTATTTCCAGTTTTAGATTTGTAGACACCAATTAGAATAATCCAGTGAATTAAAAAATTCTCTGCATTGCCTATTTCTTTCTAGTCACCATTGTATTCTTCTGCATTTAATACTTCTCCATTTAAGAACTGTATCAAGTTAAATTTTAGCCCACAGACATGAAGGATGAAAGTATATGGTCACATGTCCTTTTGCATTCTTATAAAAATTTTGCATGATTAAGCCTTTCCTGCTGAAAGAGAATACTATATTTCCTTTTAGTTTTTAGAAATGTATTGTTTACTCATTTTTGAGTTTGAGAATATCTATCTAGGGACTTAGTCTAATCTAGACTTAGCCTGAGAGTTCCCAAATTTCACTGTCATTATTACAGTCTGAAGTGCTTCTTTAGGTTCATCTAATAATTTTGAAATGTCTCCTCTGTCAGTTTTCTTCTATTCCATTATGGACAGAAAATTAAAAGTTCTGAGTTCTTTATTTATTGACTGTGCTGGACAGTTGTTGCTTCGAGGGCTTTTTCTCTAGTTTCACTGAGTGGGGGCCACTCTCCGGTTGTGGTGTGTGGGCTTCTCATTGCAGTGGCATCTGTTATTGCTGAACTCAGGCTCTGGGTCACGTGGGCTTCAGTAGTTGAGGTTTCCAGGCTCTAGAGCACAGGCTCAGTAGTTGTGGTGCATGGAATTTGTTGCTCAGTGGCATGAGGGATCTTTCCGGACCAAGGATACAACCCACGGCTCCTACATTGACAAGCGGATTCTTTACCACTGAGCTACCAATGAAGCCCCCAAGTTCTGAGTTCTTAACCATAGTCAATGAAAACTAGAAGCTGATGAAAGGATCTGCCCTCTAAAATACGCCACTTTGACGTAAGGATTATATTGAGTGGAAGGTAATTGAGAATCAACAAATGTGGAATTGCAGTACGAGTCGCCACCAACCCCCTCCCCCCCGCCCCCCACATCAACTGCCTAAAAGCAGGGCATACATTTCTTTTTTGAAGGTTTTTCCATCACCCTGCCAGAAAGGGAAGAGTGACTCTTACTATTTAAGATGGAGAGTTGATACTGAGATGAGTTTGCATATACAGACTCAACTAAAATAACCCTTACCTTCCATTAGTTCTGCCACATAGTTGCTAGTCTCCCCCCTCCATACAATTTATTGTCTCTTAAAGCCCCAATTCCCTTTCCTTTGTTTAAATGATATATACTCTGAATCTAACTGCTTCTTTGAGTTTTACTTCTTTTCTGTGAATTCCAGTGTATGTAAATATTAATAAAAATTGATGTGTTTTTTCTCCTGTTGACTTGTCTTTTGTTAATTTAATTCACAGGCCACAGATATTGCATCCTAAAAGGGTAGAAGTAAAGTCTTTCCTTCCCGACACAGACTACAAAGATAATGCCTCCAGTCTTCTATACCTTTTTGGAAGCTGATGTAGTATTTTGTGCCAAACAATAGGAAAACTCAAAAGAAGAGGAGAAAGACAAAGCATAATGTATTAGTGATGATTTATTTCACTTTTGCATTATCCTTCTAGGCAGTTAAATCATTCTTCTGTTTTATTAGTTTTTTTTTTTAAAAGCATAGTTGGGAAAAATTGATCCTCAATAATGAAATAACACCTAGGATGAAGGAATTAGCAAAATATTTTAAGGTGCAGGAAAAACAATACCACTCAGATTCCATAATGTACCTTAGATTTATAAAAGTATTCTGTGGGCTCACATAGTAATTATAAGATAGAATGAGTTTTATTCTATTTTAAAGTAATAAGTAAATTTTCCCTTTGTTGTTTGAAGATCTCTTGGAAACAGTGGAATTCATAAAATGTCAGTTTTTAAAACTAGAACTGCTAAAGAAAGAAAATTAAAACTGAAACTGTTCCTATGGACTTTGATAGTATCCCGAAGGTTGATGGTTAATTTGGACGGTAAGATACCGAGTTCCACTGCCTTCCAACTCACACATGAAACCTGCTTGCCTCCTACTACCATCATAGGTTTTCCACTTCTTTGCATTCCATCGCTAATGGAGTAAGGGTTCTATAAGGCCTTCCCTTTACCATGTATCTATTAATATTAACATCCTATGAAACTGGATTTTCCTCACTTCAACAGAACAAGATAGTATAACAGGTTGAATACAGAAGCAGATAAGGGAATCCAGCTGCCTCTGAACACAGGTATTGAAATTAATAAGATTTTCAAAAATGGAAAACAGTGCCATCCTCTAAATTTTTTTTTTGGAAAATACAGCTATTTTCCATAAAAGTATTTGTGTTAATTTGCAGTGGGTTTGTTATAGTCACTTTTAAGTAAATTAATTTGTTAAATTTCTCAGGTTGAGTTTGTAGGTTTCATCCTTAGAAAATCAACTACACTGTTGGGTTTTTTTTGGCTAGATTTGATTTCTTCAGCATGACGTGAATGTCTTTCTGTTGAGGGATATTAACCAATGCAAATATCGTTAGTCTGTAACATAATTTGCCCTTGTTTCTAAGGCTTTATCCTGTATTCCTTATTTTGTAGGTATTTGTTCTTAACCTTTGGCAAGTTTGAGAAGCAAAATCTGGAGGGTTTGGGAGCAGTCTGGGAATTTTAGATATATCCTAATCCCTATCTCTTTTGTTTACTCACTCATTTTGCTTTTCCTGTTTAGGGTTTAAGATTATCTGACTTTCAACTTTCGGATTGCTGACTGCTGATAGAAAGGTCCTCATGGAAAAAAATGCAACATGGAAGTGGCTTTGTTAAATTCTATGAGGAAAAATAAATAATCTCCCAACTTTATTGAATAGAAAAAGGTAAATAAGAAAATTGACACTACATTGTTAGTATTCATGTTCTTTAGAGAGGAAGATATCTTTCTAATCTTTCATTTCTTTATTTAAAATTTTTTAAATTATGAAAGTATAATAATGCATTTATAGGAGACTTGAAAAATACAGAATATAGTTCCGCTGTACTTTACAAAATTTTTTTAAATAGATAAAGTAAGATTTTTAGTTGGAGTTTCAATATCAGACTCTCAAAAATTAATAGAATAAACATATAGAAAAGTAGAAGAATACAGTAGACCTGAAAAGCACGATGAACCAGTTCAACATAATTAAGATTTATACAATTTTCACACAACAGTAAGATACAAATTCTGTTCAAGTTCCCATAGACTCTAAACTAGGAGACACTAGAACATATCCAAGGACATAAAATAAGGTGCAAGGTTCATTTTTTTTTTAATGTAATGTTCTGTTGATTATAATGTGTTTCATGATTATATTTCATCCTCAAAACAAATGCTGTTTGGAGATGGGTGGTATTGTTATCACCTGTCCTTTATAGATGAGAAAATTAAGTCTTAGAAAAAGTTCATTTTAGTCATTGTAATAATTACTGGGTACCAGACAGTGCATATTTTTTTGTAAGATATGATGCTTTGGTCTTCCCTGACTTCAGCCTCAGCCTTTCTAGCTCAGAATTATGTGTTCTCTTCTCCTTGGGTTAGACAGTGCAAGCCAAGCAGCACAACTTCTAGTGGAAGTGCCAGCTCCTAGAGCATTTGGCTTATTCTGTGCTTCACTGCATTCTGGAAGCCTCTGGCACTGGGATAACCCAGCTCTGCCTGTATTGGTGGAGTTATTGAGTTTGGAATTGATAAGTGACACAATAAAAACATTATTTCAGGGAATTGATAATTTGATGATTTTGTATTGAATGGATGAAAGCAGATCTGGATGCTGTGAGACAATATAAAGTGAATCATGTAAATCTGTTGCTATAGGGGTGCAGTTCTTAGGGCCTGAACAAGTACTTACAAATAGAAAGGCAAGGTTTGTTGTTGGAAATATTTTGAAGAAAGACTATAGAACTGAGGAATTGATAAGATATGATGAATGAAAGAGGGAAACATTGAAAAACGTGCAAAAGGATGACAGTTACATTTGTTACATTGTACTTGAGAGTTTCTAGAAAATATTTAGGTATAGTAGGTAGATTACTAAAATTCTTCATTTCTAACTCCTAAGATTAATAATTCAAGTTTTTCAATTAGGGCAGTTTTTTTTTTTTTTTTTTTAACTGAAGTAATAATAAATTCCCCTTTTCCTTCAGTCTAGGCAAAAAATTTATGTATACTAGATGAATATGTTTTACAGTATTCAAGTTGGAAGGATCCTAGGGGATCTTGAAAGTGATCGTTTTCAATTGCATAATGCTTGAACTTTTCATTTTTCTTTAGTGATCTATCATATCTCAAGTTCATCTAATTTCCTGATGTTTTAACTGCTGATTGTTTCATATATGTAATCTGCCTCCCATTATTCTGATTTTGTTCTTGGTGTAGGCAAATAGTATGTGGTTGAAATCTTTGGCCTTTGAAGTGCCTAGGTTTGAATCCTTGCTCAACCACTTAATTGTGTTTCTTTGGGCAAGGTACTTAACCTCTATAATTGGATTTCCACAGCTATAAAGCAAGGATAGTAATAGTGTCATAGAGGTTTTTGAGGATTAGATGAAATAATGAGTGTGTTTAATTAATTAGCAAATGGTAATGATAATTGTTATACTTAATAACTTATAATTATTATAACTTATAGTAGTATGTAATGAACCAAGTAGTTGTTTTTAAGCTCAAATTAGGAATGAAATTCTCTGGTTTACTCAAAAACAAGTAAATATTAGAAGTGTTGTTATTGTTGTTATTATCATCACTTGGGCCACAGGATCAACTCTTTCCCTTGCCTTTTTTCTTAGGACAAACTTTAAGATATCTGTAAACAGCTTTCACTTTTGCCACCCCTGCCCAGTCTTATGTTTTTTCTAGGTTAGAAATCTTAGTCATTTGATCAGGACAAAGCTTTAATTCTAATTCCTGCTAGTGGACGTTTGTTGCTTTTACTACTCAACATCCATTCACCCTTAACTCCCTTACCTTGGTAACATAAGTGTTGATTTTCCCTTAGGGAACCATCCCCTCCTCCAGTGGTTACCTTGTGGTTGTGTGTCTGTTACCAGGGGGATCAATAGTGATTGGTTTAGGGAAGGGCATATGACTTTAGCCAAGCCAGTCAGCTTGAGTCAGAGCTGGTCCTCTTATCATTGTCCAAGTCTTGAATGTTGGAAGGTGTTAGTTGGAGCTGCTGTTTGTTCTTGGTGATGGTGTTGTTTAGTCGCTAAATCATGTCCTACTCTTATCAACCCCGTGTAGCCTGCCAGGCTCCTATGTCCATGGGATTTCCCAGGCAAGAATACTGGAGTGGGTTGCCATTTCTTTCTCCAAGGGATCTTCCTGACTAGGGATTGAACCCGTGTCTCCTGCATTGTCTGAACCACCAGGGAGGTCCTGAGCTGCTGTAGTCATTCACAATAGAAGGACCCTTTCTGAGGATAGAATCAGAATAGAGGAAGTGAAACCTACAGGTGGAGAGAGAAAAACACCAGGTTTACCTATCATTGTTTAAAATGTGCCTACAAGTAATCCTGTAAAGGAGTCTATAAGTTCTCTTTTGCATAAACCAGTTTGTTGTTGTTCAGTCGCGCAGTGGTGTCCGACTCTTTGCGACCCCATAGACTGCAGCACACCAGGCTTCCTTGTCCCTCACCTCTCCTGGAGTTTGCTCAAACTCATGTCCATTGAATCGGTGATGCCATCCAACTATCTCATCCTCTGTCGTCCCCTTTTCCTCCTGCCTTCAGTCTTTCTCAGCATCAAGGTCTTTTCCAATGGTTGGCTCTGCCCATTAGGTGGCCAGAGTATTGGAGCCTCAGCTTTACATCAGTCCTTCCAATGAATATTAAGGATTGATTTCCTTTAGGATTGACTGATTTGATTTTCTTGCTGTCTGAGGGACTCTTTGTCTTCTCCAGCACCACAGTTCAAAGACATCAGTTCTTTGGCGCTCAGCCTTTTTTATTGTCCAGCTCTGACATCTGAACATAACTACTGAAAAAACCATAGCTTTGACTATACGGACCTTTGTAGGCAAAGTAATGTCTCTGCTTTTTAATATGCTGTTTAGGTTTGTCATTGCTCTTTTTCCAACAAGCAAGCGTCTTTTAATTTCATGGCTGCAGTCACCGTCCACAGTGATTTTGGAGCCCAAGAAAATAAAATCTTTCACTGTTTCCATCGTTACCCCATCTATTTGCCATGAAGTGATGGGACCAGATGCCAGGATCTTCGTTTTTTGAATGTTGAGTTTTAAGCCAGCTTTTTCACTCATCTCTTTCACCATCATCAAGAGGCTCTTTAGTTCCTCTTCTTTTTCTGCCATAAAGGTGGTGTCATCTGCATATCTGAGGTTATTGATATTTCTCCCAGCAGTCTTGATTCCAGCTTGTGCTTCATCCAGGCCAGCATTTTGCATGATGTACTCTGAATATAAGTTAAATAAGCAGAGTGACAATATACAGCCTTGATGTACTCCTTTCCCGATGTGGAACCAATCCGTTCTTCCATGTCCAGTTCTTACTGTTGCTTCCAGACCTGCATACAGATTTCTCAGGAGGTAGATAAGGTAGTCTGGTATTCCCATCTCTTGAAGAATTTTTCACAGTTTGTTGTGATCCACACAGTCAGAGGCTTTAGTGTAGTCAATGAAACAGAAACAGATGTTTTTCTGAAATTCTTTTAACTTTTTCTATGATCCAGTAGATGTTGACAATTTGATCGCTGGTTCCTGTGCCTTTTCTAAATCTAGCTTGAACATCTGGAAGTTCTCGGTTCACATACTGTTGAAACCTAGCTTGAAGGATTTTGAGCATCACTTTCCTTGTATGTGAAATGAGTGCAGTTGTCCTGTAGTTTAAGCATTCTTTGGCACTGCCCTTCTTTGGTATTGGAATGAAAACTGACTTTTTCCAGTCCTGTGGCCATTTCTGAGTTTTCCAAGTTTGCTGATATGTTGAGTACAGCACTTGAACAGCATCATCTTTTAGAATTTGAAATAGCTTAGCTGGAATTCCATCACCTCCACTAGCTTTGTTTGTAGTGATGCTTCCTAAGGTCTACTTGACTTCACACTCCAATATGTTTGACTCAAGATGAAGGATCACACCATGGTGGTTATCTGGGTCATGAATATCTTTTTTGTATAATGTATTCTTTCCACCTCTTCTTAATATCTTCTGCTTCTTTTAGGTCTCTACTGTTTCTGTCCTTTATTGAGCCCATCTTTTCATGAAATAATCCCTGCTGCTGCCTCTGCTAAGTCGCTTCAGTCATGTCCGACTCTGTGCGACCCCATAGACGGCAGCCCACCAGGCTCCCCCATCCCTGGGATTCTCCAGGCAAGAACACTGGAGTGGGTTGCCATTTCCTTCTCCAATGCATGAACGTGGAAAGTGAAAGGGAAGCCGCTCAGTCGTGTCCGACTCTTCATGACCCCGTGGACTGCAGCCTACCAGGCTCCTCCGTCCATGGGATTTTCCAGGCAAGAGTACTGGAGTGGGATGCCATTGCCTTCTCTGGAAATAATCCCTGGGTATCTTTTATTTTCTTAAAGAGATCGCTAGTCTTTCCCATTCTATTGTTTTCCTCTATCTCTTTGCACTGATCACTTAGAAAGGCTTTCTTAACTCTCCTTGGTGTTGTCTGGAACTCTGGATTCAGATGAATAAATCTTTCCTTTTCTCCTTTGCCTTTTGCTTCTCTTCTTTTCAGCTATTTGTAAGACCTCCTCAGACAGCCATTTTGCCTTTTTGCATTTCTTTTTCTTGGGGATGGTTTTGATCACTGCCTCCTGTACTACATTATGAACCTCCGTCCCTAGTTCTTCAGGCACTCTTGTCTATGAAATCTAAACCCTTAAATCTATTTTGTCACTTGTACTGTATAATTATAGGGATTTGATTTAGGTCATACCTGAATGGTCTAGTGGTTTTCCCTACTTCCTTCAATTTAAGTCTGAATTTTGCAATAAGGAGTTCATGATCTGAGCCATAGTCAGCTCCAAGTCTTTGTTTTTTTTACTGTATAGAATTTCTCCATCTTCGTCAACAAAGAATATAATCAGTCTGATTTCAATATTGACCGTCTGTTATGTTTATGGTTATGTCTATGTGTAGAGTCGTCTCTTGTGTTGTTAGAAGAAGGTGTTTGCTATGACCAGTGCATTTTCTTGGCAAAACTCTGATAACCTTTGTCCTGCTTCAGTTTATACTCCAAGGCCAAGCTTGCCTGTTACTCCAGGTATCTCTTGACTTCCTACTTTTGCATTCCAGTCCCCTTTGATGAAAAGGACATCTTTTTTGGGTGTTAGTTCTAGAAGGTCTTGTAGGTCTTCATAGAACCATTCAACTACAGCTTCTTCAGCATACTGTTTTTTAAAAGGTGATAAATTTGGAGAGAAATGGCAGGTCAAGGGAAAAAGGGTTTGGGCTTCTAGGAGTGATAAATTGAGGGAATGTACATACATGTATGGGGGAAATTAATGGAAGATAAGGACTATTTTAGTAAGGTTTGTTTGTACAGAGCCATCTGACAGGGACTTTTCTGTCTCCAGTGATAATGGTAGTTTTTCCTCCTCCTGAAGTGGGAGAAGGGAAGGGGAAGACCTTTGCAATGGGAACTTATTTTCTGCTTTTAGAAATGTAGGGGGAGGGCAGGGAGCTTTTTTGGTGTTTCCTTCTTAATTGCCAAAGTGGCATATTTTGATGCCCTACATGCTTAAGGCATCTGTCTGGATTTCTCCTAATTTCAGATGATTAAAGTGTTAATTCTTTGATTACCTTTCGAAAATGAAGTTTAGGAGATGGACAGGAGAAGCTGGCTGAATTGCTTTTTCAGCCTTAGTCTTGGTAATAGCTAGGGCAACCTCTTTTTGCCCTAGCTAAAAGACCTAAAATTTCCCTATCCTTGTTCTGATCTCATTTGTAGACCACTATTCTCTTGCCTGGGAAACCCCATGGACGGAGGAGCCTGGTGGGCTGCAGCCCATGGGGTCGCGAAGAGTCGGACACGACTGAGCGACTTCACTTTCACTTATCACTTTCATGCACTGGAGGAGGAAATGGCAACCCACTCCAGTATTCTTGCCTGGAGAATCCCAGGGACGGAGGAGCCTGGTGGGCTGCCGTCTGTGGGGTCGCACAGAGTCGGACACGACTGACACGACTTAGCAGCAGCAGCAGCAGCATTCCTTCATACTGAATCCCAACTCTTCTCTGTTTGCGTCGTTACTCTTAAGATTCCTAAATGAGTCATCTTTTTGTCAAATAACATTTGAAATTTTTTTAAAAAATAAAACTACATATATCCATATTCTCTCCTTTTAAGGTCCTTTTCTCCATTTCTTGAAGTGACTAATTCCAGAATAAAAATTCAGATAAAAATTAGAGTGTTTCAGAAATCGGATGAGATTTGATGAAATATTTTTTCGAGTTTCTGTGATCCCTCAATATTTTGTCCGCAGTATTTTAGCTGCTACTGGTCAGATGTTTTCAGTTGTGTGTTTTGTTTGGTTGGAATGTACACTTTTCAAGAATAAGTCTGGTTTTTAACAGTAACAACTAGACTGATTCTGAAAAAGATAGATGTTTAGCTTTCTAACAAAGTCATAAAAGGAGGAAATACTAATTTAAGATGTTGTCTGCTTAATGTTTTTAAATAAAATTATAGTAAGTTTATTTATAAAATTTCTTATGTAAGTACCTGAATTTATGAAACCAAATTTTTGTGGGTCTCTCAATTATATACAGGTTTATTGCTTATGATTTAAGGTTTCTGTGTGACTTGTCTTAGAATGCCAAATTAGACATAATAATTCTCTGCTTTTCTAATCATGTTAAAATTAATTTCCATGATAGAATCAATAGGTGATGGATGTTAAGCTGAGTTTTAAACATGATTCTTCTTCCTCAAAAGACTGTATGGTTCTAAGAAAATAAACAGTAGATTAATTTTCTAGTATCTTCTTGAAATAGTTGAAAATTCTTGAGAGATCATGAAACAAGGGTTGGAAATACTAGATTGTTATTCATAGTTAAGAATCCACTTTGACTGCTTAAAGCTCTGTTTGTTCATTTGGGATTAGAATTCTAAAATTACAGACCTCCATTTCAGTATGCCGTTAATGACAAAGACTAAAGAACTATGTGTAAAATGAAATAGAACATAAACCAAAGCTTTGAAGTCAGTGAAATGATGTGAATGCTTGATTTTGGGGGGAAATTTGTGAGAGAAGAAAAGTGACAAATCAAATTTAGCAGTGTTGATAAATCATAGGTGTGTGTTATATGTGTATGACGGTTTAGCATTTTTTATGTTAATAAGTGTTTTAACTAGTTTATAAATGCTTTATTTTTTTAAAGATGAAAGTATCACAGGATAGATTTGGCTGCCACATTCCAGAATGTTTATTTAGCTTTATAAAAGCTAAACTTTTGTGAGGAATACTACTGTAGTGAAGATTGTGTATGACAAAGTGATTTCTAAATGTGCAAATGATAGCTTATAAATTGCAGTGTAATAATGAAATTGTGATCTGTTCTTATAGTTCTTTAAAATGAGATTTAAACGTGGTTAAGACTTATTCAGCGATTTATGTGTGCCTGGCTCTGAGCTATGTGCTTTGTGTTTATTATTTCATTTAATCTTCATCATAACTCTGTGAAATAAATACATATATGCGTATATATTCATATATACATAAATTTGTGTGTGTGTAGGCAGGGTACAGAGATTACTAACTTAGCCAAGGTCATAAAGCTAATAAGTGGTTGAGTCAGAGTTTGAACCTGTTGTTCTCCACCGAGTTTTACTATTTCATAATTAGTAAATATTTAAAGTATACAGTAAAGTATAAAAAGCTGAATTTAACCATAGAGATTGTTCAGTTGAACTGAGAGCTGAGACCCAGAATCGTGAGGTGACTAGACTGAAGGTTGTGGTAGTGTTGGGGCTATAACTTGGTTCTTCTGGCTTCTAGCCTAGTCCTCTTTTTATGTGTAGATCTACAGCTGTGGTTTGTGGAATGGCTTAATTTTTCCTTTTTCAGAGAGTATGTAGGACTAAATTCATTACCTTTATTATTTAACAGTGACATCACATCAGGTGATATTTATCAGTGGCTAAAAGTAAAATTTTCAAACAGTTAAAAATTTAAACCTCACATTTCTTTTGACTTAAAATTTTTGTAGGAAAAATCCTTAAGATACAGTTTAATTTTAGATATATAAAATCTGAAATGAAAATTAACAAAACAGGAATTATAATTATTTATGCAAGCAGTCTCCAAAAGACAGTGATATAATCTAAAAAGTCTTATAAGTCATTTACTTGAAATTCATTTGGAAATAAGTGTATTAAACATGGTCATGAAATTTCTACCTCAGTCAGTAGCTGAAGTGTAGTGTATTCTCTTTTTCTAGCTGTTTTGGAGCCAAGTCTGAGCTGTAGAAGCTGTAGGAGCTTTGAGATTTCCACTGCGTATCTTTGTTGGATATTTCATTTCAGTGGTAGATAATTTAGCCTTCATAGAATTCTCTGGCTTACCACCAAAATTGTGAAGTAGTGACTTAAGAGATTTTTACTTTGATAGTTTGGCCTGCTCCAGAGGCTGACATGCCTAAGGAATCCATGAAAGTGTATATTGATCAGAATGAAATATGGCAGTGACTCTTTAGACTAGCGTTGTCCAGTAGAAATGTTCTGTAGCTGCACTTTACAATGCAGTAGCCACCAGCTGTTTGTGGCTTTGATGAGCATTTGCAGTGTGGTTGGTGAAACTGAGGAACTGAATTTTAAATTTTATTTAGTTTTAGTTAAATAGTCACATGTGGCTAGTAGCTACTATATTACACAGTGCAGCTTTTGGCTGAAATTGCAATTCTAATTACCAACTTTTTAGTGTCTTTGCTGGTGTATCATTGGAGATTCCTAAATAGCTACTATGATCCTCAGGCCTTTAAAGTTGATCATCTTAAAGTCATCTTTACAGTCATGCGTGCATACTCTGTCACTCAGTTGTGTCAGACTCTTTGCAGCCCCATGTACTGTAGCCCACCAGGCTCCTCTGTCCATGGTAGTGGATATCTTGTTCACATGGACAGGTCATTTATTAATTGAATATTTGTAAATTGAATACTAATTTTAAAGTTCTGCTAAATGATATTTTTATGATCACTTAACAAAAATGTTATATTTCAGTTTCATAGACTGTGTAATTAAGGCTGTTAAAGAATATTCTGTATTCTTGATACTAGTAGGTCCTTAATGCTGAGCAAGGATTGTATGTATCTACCTATACATACCACTGATGTTAGTAGTATAGGGGCAGGCTACAACTATTCAAATAACTGAGTTAAAGAATAACCTCAGAACTTGGTGAATGTAGTTCATATTAAAATTTACTGAATTTAGTTCACATTTAATATTATATAAATATTCACTAGAGTCTCTTGTTCTTGCATTTTAAGCATTTAATAGCATTAGCTTCTGAAATTAAAATAATAATTTTATTTGTGCAGTCTAATTCAATCCAAATAACTTGAAAATTATTGAATAAAATGCAGGAAAATTTGCTTTAGTCAGCCTGAGAATAAAGAGGAATGTGAAGATTGTATTAGCTGTGTATCTCAGTATTTTAGGTTTCTGTTATCTGATTTTTTTCTTTTTTGCTTTATAACTAAAACATGAGATTTCTGATTTTTTCCTTTTTTGCTTTATAACTAAAACATGAGATTTTAAAAAATATCTGTATATTTTAAAAAAATTTATGCTGTTGTATGTGTGGGAATCCAGAAAACAGATTCTTGTTTTAAATAAGACAGTTCAAATTTTTGAAAATTTATTTTAGCAACATTTGTTTTGAATTTTAGACATAATAGGTTGTGGATTTTTGAAGGCAAGTACTATGACTTATTTATCTTTGTTTTTCCCCTAGAACTTAGCCCCATTACTTTACATGTAGGAAAAAATGACTGTGATTAGTTTGAGTAGTTATTATTTGAATGAAGTAATCTGTGATGAAATACTATATCCAACTAATTTTTTTCCTTTTGAGTTCATTGATTAGAAAACCCAGAAAAACATAAACTAAAATTGATTTATGATTATGTTTTCTTATGGAAACAATTATATTTATATCTGAAATGTGAAGACTCGGTAACAGTTAAAGGTTAATGTCAGCATCTGAATATTCAGATTTACTAAAATAGTATACTATGGGGTGATTATTCATTTCTACAGAAGGATGCTCTTAAAAAACTTTATATATATTGTAATTTCAGACTTGTTCAAATATTAAGGGCTCAATAGAATCACCATTTTACTTAATAAATTTGGGTTCATTCAAGAATGAACCAATTATGTAGAGTGAGTTAAATGTTTATATTAGACTTATCAAGCTTAAACATTAAACTTTTTATAGGAAAAAAAGTTAAATATGTGTGTATTTGATGAAATCCACTTTAATGCTAGTTATCTTTATTTTATAGTAAAGAAAACTGAGGTATAACTTGCTGCCTTGTATGGAGTCACATGGTGAGTTTGAAGATCAAAATTAGATCCAAGAATTTCTGAATCTCAAGTTTCATGTTTCAATATTTGGCTTTACTTAAAGTGACTCATAAAATTGACTAATATCATGTATCAGTACTTAGATAACAATTTACAGAAAATCAACTCTTCAACTTAATTGATGGCAACCCTTTTCAGCCAAAAAGTAAGTGTTGTTGCTAGGATAGATACTAGTATTCAGTTCAGTTCAGTCGCTCAGTCGTGACCGACTCTTTGCGACCCCATGGACTGCAGTACGCAAGGCTTCCCTGTCCATCACCAACTCCCGGAGCTTGCTCAAACTCATGTCCATTGAGTCGGTGATGCCATCCAACCATCTCATCCTCTGTTGTCCCCTTATCCTCCTGCTTTTTAATATGCTGTCTAGGTTGGTCGTAACTTTTCTTCCAAGACAAGTAAGCGTCTTTTAATTTCATGGCTGCAGTCACCATCTGCAGTGATTTTGGAGCCCAAGAAAATAAAGTCTGTCACTGTTTCCATTGTTTGCGCAATCTGTTTGCCATGAAGTGATGGGACCAGATCACCTGACCGATTGCCAGGATCTTTTTTTTAATACTGAGTTTTAAGCTAGCTTTTTTACTCTCCTCTTTCACTTTCATCAAGAGGCTCTTTAGTTCTTTCTGCCATAAGGGTAGTGTCATCTACATATCTGTCATCTACATATCAGATTTTTCTCCTGGCAATTTTGATTCCAGCTGTGCTTCAGCCTGGCATTTCACATGATGTACTCTGCATGTAAGTTAAATAAGAAGGGAGACAATATACAGCCTTGACGTACTCCTTTCCCAGTTTAGAACCAGTCTGTTGTTCCATGTCCGGTTCTAACTGTTGCTTCCTGACCTGCATACAGATTTCTCAGGAGGCAGGTAAGGTGGCCTGGTATGCCCTTCTCTTGAAGAATTTTCCACAGTTTGTTTCGATCCACACAGTCAAAGTCTTTAGTGTAGTCAGTGAAGTAGACGTACGTATTTTTCTGGAATTCTCTTGCTTTTTTTGATGATCCAGTGGATGTTGGCAATTTGATCTCTGGTTCTTCTGCCTTTTCTAAATCCAGCTTGAACATCTGGAATTTCTTAGTTTATGTACTGTTGAAGCCTAGCTTGGAGAATTTTGAGCATTACTTTGCTAGCGTGTGAGATGAGTGCAATTGTGTGGTAGTTTGAACATTCTTTGGCATTGCCTTTCTTTGGGATGGGAATGAAAACTGACCTTTCCAGTCCTGTGGCATTGCTGAGTTTTCCAAATTTGTTGGCATATTGAGTGCAGCACTTTAACAGCATCATATTAGGATTTGAAATAGCTCAGCTGGAATTCCATCACCTCCACTAGCTTTGTTTGTAGTGATGCTTTCTAAGGCCCACTTGACTTTGTACTCTAGGATATCTGGCTCTAGGTGAGTGATCTCACCATCGTGGTTATCTGGGTCATTAAGACCTTTTGGTTGTATGGTTCTTCTGTGTGTTCTTGCCGCCTCTTAGTATCTTCTGCTTCTGTTAGGTCCATACCATTTCTGTCTTTTATTGTTTCCATCTTTGCATGAAATATTCCCTTGGTATCTCTAATTTTCTTGAAGAGATCTCTAGTCTTTCCCATTCTATTGTTTTCCTTTATTTCTTTACATTGATCACTTAGGAAGGCTTTCTTATGTTTGTTTTATGCATACACAAAAACTAATTATTTCTAAAAATATTATAAAGCTGTCATGTATCTTCAAAAATTATTTCTCTACAATATATCCTGAATATATTGACAATGGCAGTGCCATGCTAAAGAGTGAGGTGGAAGACCTTTGTCTTCTGCATGAGTTTGATAAGTCTACCATAGCAAAGTGTTATAGAGTAGATGACTTAATAGAAACTTATTTTCTCATAATTCTGGAGGCTAGACATCTAAGATCTAGGTATTTTTGAGAGACTTGAAGGAAGGATATATTTCAGGCCTCTCTCCTTGGCTTATAGATGGTCATCTGCTTCCTATATCTTCAAATGGTCTTACCTGTGTACATGTATATGTGTCCTGATCTGCCCTTCTCTTATGGACAATGATCATAATGTATTAGCGCCCACTCTCATAATCTCACTTTAACTTACTTCTTTAAAGATTCTGCCTCCAAATATATATGCATTGTGAGGTACTGATGGTGAGGACTTCAGAATATGAATTTTGGAGAAACACAGTTTAGCTCATAACATATACCAACTGGAAATATGTGATATTTTTAATATTAGTGTACAGTGAATTTCCCTAATCTTTTAAAATTAGGCATTGCTTGACTTCACCTACTTTCCTGGTTTTAGATTATTATATATGTCTGTACTGCCTATCTTATATGTAGAGCAAAATATACTGTCAAGGAGCTCAGTTTGCCTTAAACCTGTAGTAGTATTTTTAATCATTTGAGTTGAAGAATTCTGTATAGCTAATAAAACAGTATAGTTTAGAAAAGAAAGGGATCATTTCATGATACTCATGACATTTGGAAAAATGAGAAGGCCTTATTTATTTATTTTTTTTGGTAGGTGGACTACTAAACATTTAAATAATGTAAGCCCAGGAAATGATTTGTAAGATACATTTATAGAAGGGAAAATTCTTTTAAATTTGTAAAAGAATGGCACCTACTTTAATAAGGTATTTCCTGTGTATGACATCTCCAAAGTACTGTTTCAATTAGTACTATCTTTTAAGACTGTGGTAGAACATTGTCTTAACTTTGAGTCAAAAGAGAAATGGCATTGCTTTATTATAGTAAAAAATGCCCTTTAGAAGTGACAACCTTTAACTCATGATGATATCATTGTCTAAGCCAGAACCTTTGAACCCTGGAGGTTTTTTCCTTTTGAAGTCTCCCCTTGTCCTATACAGACAGACAGACAGACATACATTTTGTTGTTCAGTCACTCAGTCATGTTCAACTCTTTGCAACCCCATGGACTGCAGCATGCCAGGCTTCCCTGTCCTTCATTATCTCCCTGAGTTTGCTCAAACTCACATCCATTGTGTTGATGATGCCATCCAGCCATCTCATCCTCTGTCACCCTCTTCTGCCCTCAATCTTTCCCAGCATCAGGGTCTTTTCCTATGAGTTGGCCCTTGTGTGTGCGTGTATACACACACACACATATATATATATACCCTTTTTATATATTACTTGTACCCATCTCCATTGCTATTACTTTAGTTTAGAACTTTAGTACTGTATCTCTTTTCTTCCCTCCTCTGATACTCTTACTGTTCCCCTTCATACTTTAAATTAATGTATACACATGGTTTTAAATAAAGCAAACAACTTAAAAAGACTATGTAGTTTAGCCTCAGTTTCTTAAAAAGTGCTTGTGTGCATATATATTTGTGCTGTCTGTTGCGTAGTCAATTTTAACCATTTTCTGGTGCTATTCTGTCATGAGGATTTTTGCTTTTTACAGTTATCCCTTCCTTCCCTCTAAGTGTCTCCCAATATAACTATCTCAATTTTTGGTTAAATCTGTATTTGATATTTTCATTATGATGACTGTATAAACACTATTTACTGACAAGCATGGTAGTATGCTATTAATATGCTATTATATATAGAATAGCATGTGAGGGGATACAGTTTTTACTTGTTTGTGTACCCAGCAATTAATATGTTTCATGTTTTTTAATTTGCTAACTTTTATTAATGTCTATAGCTAAATCTTCTCACACACTCAAGAACCTCTCAGTTCAATTTTCTACATGTTAAAATCTGTCAGGTAGTCTAAAAATTTATATTTTAATCATCTTTTCTTTGGCCTCCTAGAGACGTTCCTCCTGAAGGTACTGTTCTCAGGAGTTAGTCTAGACTGGCTGTTCTTTAGGCCTACTGAACTTCTGTTGTCCTGGAACTTTGTACTGTTTTGAATGCCATGTTTTCTACATCCTGTGTCTTCCTCTTTCTTGACTGAGTCTCTTGTTTTGGTGGATTCTATAGTAGCTTCAGGAGAAAGAGTGTCTGGGAAGAAAATTTTGTGTGATGTTGCTGGTCCTTACTCTTATACTTAAATGAAAAGTTTGGATTTTCTAAATTGAAATATAATTTTGGTAAGAATTTTAAAAGAATTGTTTTACTGTGTTCTAGTTTCTGTTCTTATTACTCTTAATCTTTTGTATATGACCTGTTTCTGTTTCCTAACTCTCAACTCCTGAAGATATTCTCTTTATCTTTTTTGTTCTGAAATTTGGTAATGATATGTCCTGGCATAACTTTTTTCTTGATTGTTGTTTTGAGCATTAGTGGGATCTTTCAGCTCAGAGATTATTGTCTTCTGATCTTGGAAATTTTCTTGCATTGTTTCTTTGATAACTTATCCCCTGCTTCCTCTCTATTCTTTTTCTGTAAATTTAAGTGTTGTACCTTTAAATTGATTTTCTAATAACCTTGTATTCTCTGTTTTGTTTATGTGTGTGTGTGTATGTATAAATTTTTTTCTCACTTCTGAGGACTTTTTTTTTTAAGTGAATGAAAAGAATTTGGCTATTGTATTTTAAATCCTATTTTGTTTTCTGATCATTACTTTCTATAACATCCTTTTTTGTCTCATATCTCTTAAGATGCTAACTATATTTTCTCTAATATTTGTCTTGCTTTTTGTATTACCTCTTTTCCTAAGGGTTCTTTCTCTGTTTTATTGATTTTGGTCTGAAAGACAAGAGGTTTTCCTAAAATTTCTGGTGCATATTGGCTGTATATTTAACACTGAGGCACTAAAATGCTCCTGTGCTTGGTCAGAACTTCTAGGACAGTGATATTTTACTGTATGTTCTTTGGTCTGTTTCTTCAGGCAAGAAATGTGTAATTTTCCCTGATTGGAATAAGTCTCACTTTGTTCTTTTATTTTAGTCTAGCATCTCATCCCTTCTTTGCTATGTACCTGGCATACCTGAATTGGGTTCAGTTTTTCTGTTCTCTCTCCCATCTGTTGCCTCTTATTCTTAGTTTGTCTCTCATTTGTTAGTACATTTCTTTTCCCAGATAATGGTTCAGTGCAATCTTTTTCATAGATATAATCATATTCCAGGTATATGACTGAAACTGACTTTGTTCCCAGATTTTCTGTCCACTGTAAATAACTACTATCAACCATTATCTATCAGTCATCTCTTTATCTAAATTTTACTAGTTTAAATCTTAGTGAACTCTGAGTTTCTCACTGTTGCTGCCATGTACTAACTTTGAATATCAACTCAAAAATTGCTATTAGGATTATTGAAGTAGATCTTAAATCTCCTACTATGTATTACAAAAATGTATTTATTTTTCTTTTTGAAAATACGGTTTGCTTCTCTTCTTTTGAAAATTAGATAATTCAAAAATGGCAGAGCTCTTTATGGAGTGTGAAGAAGAAGAGTTGGAACCATGGCAGAAGAAAGTAAAAGAGGTTGATGATGATGATGATGATGAACCGATCTTTGTTGGAGAGATATCAAGTTCAAAACCAGCAATTTCAAGTGAGCATTTACTTTCAGTAAACCCCAGTTTTGTAAGATACCATTTCTAATAGAAAAACTTGTGAACTCTCTTATATGCATTTAGTTAAGTCCTTGTTCCTTGGTAAGGAGTTAAGGATGAAAGATTGGGTGGGAAATTAGTAAGAATTTCAGAATTAGAGTTTTAAAATTGGGAACTTGAGGAAGGAGCTAAGAAGTTAAAATATCAGATGTGAGAAAAATAAATGGACTAAGATAAGCTGGTGACATTGGAAGTCTTTTCATAATAGAAATCATAATTTTTAGTGGAGCCAAGTAACCTGTTTATCTTTTTGTTCATTTTCTTTTTTTTTTTCCCCCTCACTTAAAACCCAGAAACAGAAGAGTTTAGAATGCTTTGCTTAAAATGTTAGAATACACTAAATATGTTTGGGTTAGTCTTAGATAGGGGTTCTCACATGCAAGCAGCTGCCTCATTGCAGTGACATTTATAGTAGCTACAAAACGTATAGGCAGTGAATGATTTCAGTTAAGAGTCATTGGATTTGACATTGTTATAATGTTAAAGACAAATGGCTCTTGTTAAAACATCTACCCAAAAATGTATGAAAGTACAGAGAAATAATGTACACATTTCAGGGGAGAAAGAGAAAATAGATCCCTTTCCATTGCATTTACATGTTTTCTGTTTGCTTAAGTCAGGAGAATTTACCAAAACTCATAACCAGCAAACTAGTGTTTTTTGTTTTTTTTTACCAAAATCAGTGCTTAAAAGTATAACAAAGAGACTGCTTTTAAATTTTCTGAAAGCCTGATTCTTTCTTCTATTGCCTCTAAGCTTGGAATCGCACTTTGTTTTTTCAGTTTTATCAGAGGGAGAATAGCTAACTGATGGAATTCTGAATAGCATTTTTTGTGGAAGACTGATAATCACTTGAAGAGGTTCTGAATGGAGTGCTACTTTGATTGTAAATTGAACTAGGCGTGGTGGCATGCTTGTTGCTGATAGTGGAACTTAATTGTATATTCTCTTAATTACTGTTTCTAGTCGCTATGATTATTTTATACGGGAATATTACCATATTGCAAAATCATTACTCAAGTTGTCTTACTGAAAACAAGACAATTAAGATTTAAATTGAATTTATACTGATTTTTATATTCAAATAGGAAAATGTATGTTAATTTTAAAATAATTGTCAGGAGACTGACCCCAGTAGAATTTCTTTTCTGAACTCTTAAAGATGCAGAATTTAAATGATTGTATTGTTGCTTTTGTATAAGCCATAAAATACTTTAACATATGGAGTATGAGCTAAATATTTATATATGTTGCCAGAAAGGAAGGTAAAAACTTTTTTATTGTAGAATACAAACACCAAAACGTACTTTAGCAATAGTCCTTTGAAGGTTTGAATAAATACTTAATCTTGAGTTTATGCATGAAAGTGATGTCAAGTTGTTTGAGCAAATTGTTCTCCTTTAAGACATCTGTAATACTTAGGTATAGAGCACTGCATTGCCATTTTCAGAAAACAGTCCTATTTTATATGGCCCTTTACACTATAGAATTATTTTATGGAGGCTTGTTCCTTTCTATTATGAGGGGAAATGAGGAAATTGTTTTATGAGGTCTGATGTTGGTCCTTTTACCTTTTTCTAACCAATAATTTTAGGCAAATCCTTACTCTTCTAAATTTTAGTTTGGTTATAGAAAAACCTATAAATTATTGAGTTCACATGCATGCATGCAATTAGAAACTTTAAACTGATCCTGAAAGTCATATTAGGCCCTGACTGACTTCTGGTATAGTGATATATATGAAGCCCGTTAAGTTGCAAGATATTCTGGTAAACCATATGTTCACTTTAGTCTGCATTCTCTAATAGTTTCCCTTTCAGGACTTGAGTAATGGTGGAGATAATCCAATGAGGTCCCTTATAATGATACTTCAGGGCTTATAAAGGTGTAAATTGGATATGGATGTTGGACAGGATTTGATTTTCAGTAAATAGGAACTTGAGTGCATGTAGGTACAGCCCTTTCATCTCTCAAAGCAAGATATATACTTCAATTTTAGTTGTATATGAATATATTTTTGGAATATTTTTGCCAATTACATGAACTATTTCTTTGCCATGCAGAAAGTTTGACTTATAGGTAGTCATACTTAATCTTTAAGTTCTGGGTTTGGATTTTGAATTACAATTAGAAATATTATTCTTATTCTATAAGAATTAAGATACTATTTTTAGTAGATAAAGATATGTATGCTTAAAATTAACTGTATTCATAAAGTAGTGTTAACCTGTATACTCCTTCCAGGAATCTTTTCAGTTGTTTTCAGCATATGATTTCTATTTCTATATATATATATATCATTCAAACAATGAGTTTTAAAATAATGTAATCTTTTATAGATATTTTGAATAGAGTAAACCCCAGCTCATATTCAAGGGGAATAAAGAATGGTGCACTCTGCCGAGGTACAGTAGTATTTTACTGTTTTTATTTTAAAGTGAAGTATTTTGACATCATTGATTATATAGAAATATATTCAATGTGTTGTGTAATTTTAAAATACAGGTATTACTCCTGCATTCAAGCCTACAAGTCAACATTACATGAACCCAACATCAAATCCAGTGGCTGCCTCGCCAGTAAATTTTCATCCTGAATCTAGATCTTCAGATAGTTCTGTTATTGTTCAGCCTTTGTCTAAACCTGTAAGTGTTTCTGAAACTACACAGTCAGCTCAGGGATATATTGGGTATTATTAATCTGTGTCAACAATGCATAGTGAAAATTCTGTATTGCCATGAGTAATCATCCAGTGGAATCATAATCAGCACCAGAAAATGTCAACATCTTTATGATAGTTTAACCAGTACCCAAATAATAATTGTAGGAGCAAACTACCCAGCCTGTTTTTAAATCTGATAATGTGCTTAAATAGGCTACAGTATTGAAAACTGTGCTATTAAAACATGAATAAAGGCATATTTAGTAATAATGGCAAACTATTTCAGATTGTAAACTGGGCTAAATGTTCTTAGTTCTTAACTGGGAAAATTGCTGAGAGGCTATTGTAGCCTTTTATTCTGAAAACATACCTTCATAGCTGAGTTTAGTTTAACTCTTATAGAAAGTAATAGTTAATATTGAGTTGTTAACATGTGTAAGGTTTTGTGCTACACATGAATTAATCTCTTTAAATTCTTAAATGTTCCTATGAAGTAGACAGTATTATTTTTGTTTTATAGTTGAGGAAACTGAGGCTCACATAGTTTAACTAATTCACTCAAGGTGGCACAGCTGGCAAATGATAGATCTGGGATTTCAATCCATTGCCTTAGTGTAAAAATTTTCAGAGTGTAGTCTTCAGTCCCCTGGGAAAGCCTGAGACTGTTTCATGGGTTTTGGATCAACAGTATTGTCAAAATAACACAAAGGCAGTGTTTGCTTTTGTCACTGTGTTGACACTTGCACTGATGTTGCAGAAGCGATGGTGAGTAAACTGCTGGTGTGTTAAGTGTGAATAGTAGTTTTTGTACTAGTCACCACCGTGTACTCAACAATAAAAATTATTTCAGTCATACTCAGTTACCTTGATGAAATATTAAAATGTCATTAATTTTATGAACTCTCTACCCTTGAATATATGTCTTTTAAAATGTTTCACGTATGAAATGGGTAGTATGTATAATATACTTCTATGTCTGAGATATGATGATTAGCTTGGGAAAAAGTACTAGTGTGATTTAATGTTGAGCTAAATTAACCAGAAGACCATCTTTACTTGAAAGGGTAACTGAAACCATGGTGTATATTACTATTAACTTAGTGGTTTAAAACCACATACTTCTATTATGTCACATATTTTGTGAGTTAGGAGTCATGTCATGTCTTAGCTGGATCTTCTGCTTCAGGGTTCCTCAAGGCTTCATTCAAGATGTGAAGCTCAACTGAGGAAGTGTCTGTTTCCAAGTTCTTAGGTTATTGGTAGCATTCAGTTCCTTAAGGGTTGTTATATTGAGGGTCTCAATATTTTACTGGCTTTTGGTTGGCTTCTTGCCAGGTTGAGTTTTCCCAACATGGCTCTTACTTCTTCAGAGCCCACAAGGAAGAAAGAATGCTTAGCAGGGTGGCATTATAGCCTTATGTAATGCAATCACATAGGAAAAATCATGTGTATCCTGTCACTTTTGCTCGACTCTGTCAGAAGCAAGTCAAATGACTTGCCTTCACTCAAAGAGAGGGAATCACACAGGACATGAATTCCAGGGAGTGAGGATCACGGTGGCTACTTTAAAGAGTCTGTCTGCCACACACAGTGAGTTCTTCACTTTTTGTTGTTTGGTAGACAGTTCCTCAAAATTGAATAAAGTACACTTGTCACCTAAAGGAAAACAACTGATAGTATTTCTTGCCACTGATGAAATTTGAGCTATCAAGTAAAAATTAGAATTATGAACAACTTGTATCAGTCATCACGATCTTAACAGCTTCCCAGTACATCAAGTCTTTTCTTATGGTTGGTAGTATTAATAAATATGATTTTTTTATATTGTGTAATGAACTCTGTCAACATTTGAAAGATTGTATAATTCAAAGAAATCAGTATTTTCTAAATAATATATGGTGTAATAAAATCATGCATGGATAAGATTCATTCAAAGTGCAAGATGATACATTTTAATGTAACAGTTCAAAAAGCTCAGTAATAGGGAGTCAGATTCCACTTTGCAGCAAACCTTTAAGAAAATATCGACTATTGAGTTTTGGTATTGTATCAAAGAAATATATCCACATTTATTGTAATTTGCTATTAAAATACTCCCTTTTTTAGCTATTAATATTTATGAAACCAGAGTATCTTGATTCTTTAACCAAAGCCTTTTAACAGAATGAAAGCAGAAGCAGTTATGAGAGTATAGCTGTTTTTTTATTAATCTAGACATTAAGGATATTTGCAGAGATATAAAACAGTGCCACTGATTTTTTTGTGTTTGCTAGATAGCCATTTTTTTAAAAAATGTTATTCATGTTAATTTGTAATGGGTTTATTATTGTTATTTAAAATGAAAATAATAAATATTTTGAAATTTTCTATTTTAATCTGTAATATGATAAATATCAGTAGATATAACCTAGCTAAATAAAAACTCTTTTGATTTTAAATATTTGAAGGGGTTCTGAAATCAAGGACTTAAGAGTCCTAAAACAAAAAGTTACCCCAAATTTGAAGATTCTTTGCTACTGGACTTGAATTAACTCAGTGATTTTTTTCATGCTGTCATAAGCTCTTTGACATTGGCCTTACAGAATTAGTAAATTTTCCCTAAAATATTTGTTATTTTTACAATAAGTGAAACAACTACTGAAGCACCTATAGATTTTATTACAAATATTCAATTTCAAAAACAGAATTGAATCTAAATATTTTTACTACGAACAATCCATTTTTTCTGTATTTCGTATCATTTTACTATTAGGTAAATTACACATATTTGTTACCACAAAAATTTTATATTTTGAGATGTTTCTTTCATAGAGGACCTACTAAATTTAATTTTATTTTCATGAAAAGGAAAATCTATGCCTAAACAAAGTCAGCTCCCAATTATGTTTTGAAGAGGTCATGTATCATAAAAAGTAAGAAGAGTATCTTTAGGCAAACACCTTCCCCTCCCTGCCTCCAAATCTTTTCTGTAGCATTGTGAAATAATAATACTGATAGGAGCCCAGGACTAGTTGTCTAAAAAACTTAGATTGAAGCAAGAGACTTGAATGATGATTCTGCCTTTTTTAAAACTAAAGCATTGTCAAAACCTCTCTCAGCCTCATTTTCTTCATTTCTAAAATGAGAGATAATTTTACACAGACCACTGACTCTCAATCTTGGATCCTAACATGGCAAGCTACCTAAAATGTAAAGATTTTTTGTTATTAGTAGAATCAAATTAACTTGGTAAGTTTCTCATGCTTATTATAAGCTGTTTGGCATTTGAGGGATAGAAAACCAGAAAAAGAAACTTTATTATTTAATTTAGTTTGATATATAAAAATCTTCACAACATTGGACTCAGGGAGAGAAAAAATAACAGTGAGGAGTGGTATCTTTGGTGTTAAAGTTAGAAACTGGAGCTTTTTCTAGCTGAAAATATTCTACATCTGCAGGCATAGTTTTTGGGTTTTTTCTAATAATTTTATTTACTTTTCACAGTGCTGGGTCTTCATTGCTGCCCTAACTTTTCTCTAGTTGTGGTGAAAGGGGGCTAATTCTCTGCTGGTGTCTCATTGCTGTAGTTTCTCCTGCAGAGCACAGGCTCTGGGGCCTGCAGGCTCCAGTAGTTCTGGCACGGGCTTGGTAGTTGCAGCTCCCAGGCTCTAGAACACAGGCTCAATAGTGCTGGTGCACAGGCACGGTTGCTTCACGACATGTGGAATCTTCACTGATCAGGGATCGAACACATGTCTCCTGCACTGGCAGGCAAATTTTTTACAGTTGAGCCCCCAGGGAAGTCCTATAGGCATAGTTTTTAAATCAGAACACCTCAATTCATGGTTCCCCATCTTCGGGAATTAAAAAAAAAATTTTGTCAATTGGTCCGGGTGGATGTGTGTTAGAAATAATACATTTAAAAAAGCGCTCTATGTGATTCTAATGTGTTAGGGATGACAGAGATATTATATACTCTGGAATGAATTGAGAATCCTATGTAAGGGAACTTTGAATTTTAGAAGCCACTGCTTTAAATATATTGCAGTTTTTCATTTTATGTCATGTTTTCTATATATGTGTAGTTTTACTTTTTCATGTAATATCTTTATACTTCAGTATCTCAAATCTCAGGTAGTGAGGATGTATTGTACTTTAAAAGTCAGTATAATATAGTTTAAGGGCATAGGCTTTGTAATTAAACAGACCCAAGTTCTAATTACAGCTCCATCAATAATAAGTAGGACTGAATTGGGAACCTTGTGTAACCACACCTAACATTAGTTTCAGTTCAGTTCAGTCACTCATGGATTCTTTACAACCCCATGGACTGCAGCACGCCAAGCCTTCCTGTGCATCACTAACTCATGGAGTTTACTCAGACTCATGTCCATTGAGTCAGTAATGCCATCCAACCATCTCATCCTCTGTCGTCCCCTTCTCCTCCCACCTTCAATCTTTCCCAGCATTGGGGTCTTTTCACATGAGTCAGTCCTTTGCATCAGGTGGCCAAAGTATTGGAGTTTCAGCTTCAGCATCAGTCCTTCCAGTGAATATTCAGGACTGATTTCCTTTAGGATGGATTGGTTGGATCTCCTTGCTGTCCAAGGGACACTCAAGAGTCTTCTCCAACACCACAGTTCAAAAGCATCAATTCTTCGGCGCTCAGCTTTCTTGATAGTCCAACTCTCACATCCATACATGACTACTAGAAAAACCATAGCTTTGACTAGACGGACCTTTGTTGACAAAGTAATGTGTCTGCTTTTTAATATGCTGTCTAGGTTCATCATAACTTTTCTTCCACAGAGCAAGAGACTTTTAATTTCATGGCTGCAGTCACCATCTGCAGTGATTTTGGAGCCCTCCAAAATAAAGTCTGTCACTGTTTCCACTGTTTCCCCATCTGTTTGCCATGAAGTAATGGGATCGGATGCCAGGATCTTAGTTTTTGAATGTTGAGTTTTAAGCGAACTTTTTCATTCTCTTTTTTCACTTTCATCAAGAGGCTCTTTAGTTCTTCATTTTCTGCCATAAGGGTGGTGTCATCTGCATATCTGAGGTTATTGATATTTCTCCCGGCAGTCTTGATTCCAGCTTGTGTTTCATCCAGCCCAGCGTTTCTCATGATGTACTCTGCATATAAGTTAAATAAGCAAGGTGACCATATACACCCTGGACATAGTCCTTTCCCGATTTGGAACCAGTCTGTTGTTCCACGTCCAGTTCTAATTGTTGCTTCTTGACCTACATACAGATTTCTCAGGAGGCAAGTCAGGTGGTCTGATATTCCCATCTCTTGAAGAATTTTCCACAGTTTGTAGTGATCCACACAGTCAAAGGCTTTGGCATAGTCAATAAAGCAGAAATAAATGTTTTTCTGGAATTCTCTTGCTTTTTTGATGATCCAGCAGATGTTGGCAATTTGATCTCTGGTTCCTCTGCCTTTTCTAAATCCAGCTAGAACATCTGGAAGTTCATGGTTCATGTACTGTTGAAGCCTGGCTTGGAGAAGTTTGAGCATTACTTTGCTAGCGTAAAGTGAGATGAGTGCAATTGTGTGGCAGTTTGAACACTCTTTGGCATTGCCTTTCTTTGGGATTGGAATGAAAACTGACCTTTTCCAGTCCTGTGGCCATTGCTGAGTTTTCTAAATTTGCTGGCATACTGAGTGTAGCACTTTAACAGCATCATATTTTAGGATTTGAAATAGCTCAACTGGAATTCCGTCACCTCCACTAGCTTTGTTAGTAGTGATGCTTTCTAAGGCCCACTTGACTTTGCATTCCAGGATGTCTGGCTCTAGGTGAGTGATCACACCATCGTGGTTATCTGGGTCATAAAGATCTTTTTTGTATAGTTCTTCTGTATATTCTTGCCACCTCTTCTTAATATCTTCTGCTTCTTTTAGGTCCATACCATTTCTGTCCTTTATTGAGCCATCTTTGCATGAAAAGTTCCCTTGGTATCTCTAATTTTCTTGAAGAGATCTCTAGTCTTTCCTGTTCTATTGTTTTCCTCTGTTTCTTTGCACTGATCACTGAGGAAGGCTTTCCTATCTCTCCTTGCTATTCTTTGGAACTGTATTCAAATGGGTATAATCTTTCCTTTTGTCTTTTGCCTTTTGCTTCTCTTCTTCTCATAGCTACTTGTAAGGCCTCCTCAGGCAACCATTTTGCATTTTTGCATTTCTTTCTCTTGGGGATGGTCTTGATCCCTGTCTCCTGTATAATGTCATGAACTTCCATCCATAGTTCTTTAGGCACTCTGTCTATCAGATCTAATACCTTGAATCTATTTGTCACTTCCACTGTATAATCGTAAGGAATTTCATTTAGGTCATCCCTGAATGGTCTAGTGGTTTTCCCTACTTTCTTCAATTTAAGCCTGAATTTGGCAATAAGTAATTCATGATCTGAGCCACAGTCAGCTCCTGATCTTGTTTTTACTGACTATAGAGCTTCTCCATCTTTGGCTGTAAAGAACATAATCAATCTGATTTCAGTATTGACTATCTGGTGATGTCCATGGGTATAGTATTCTCTTGTGGTGTTGGAAGAAGGTGTTTGCTATGACCAGTGCGTTCTCCTGGCAAAACTCTTGTAAGCCTTTGCCCTGCTACTGTCTTGCAGTACATTCTGAACTCCAGGGCCAAATTTGCCTGTTACTCCAGGTATTTCTTGACTTCCTACTTTTGCATTCCAGTCCTCTGTTATGAACAGGACATCTTTTTTGGGTGTTAGTTCTAGGACGTCTTATAGGTCTTCATAGAACCATTCAACTTCAGCTTCTTCAGCATTAGTGGTCAGGTCGGAGACTTGGATTACGGTGACATTGAATAGTTTGCCTTGGAAACAGAGAGATCATTCTGTCGTTTTTGAGATTGCATCCAAATACTGCATTTTGGACTCTTTTATTGATGATGATGGCTACTCCATTTCTTCTAAGGGATTCATGCCCACAGTAGTAGATATAATGGTCATCTGAGTTAAATTCACCCATTCCAGTCCATTTTAGTTCCTGATTGCTAAAATGTCTATGTTCACTCTTGCCATCTCCTGTTTGACCACTTCCAATTTGCCTTGATTCATGGACCTAACATTCCAGGTTCCTGTGCAATATTGCTCTTTACAGCATGGAACTTTACTTCCATCACCAGTCATATCCACAGCTAGGTGTTGTTTTTGCTCTGGCTCCGTCTCTTCATTCTTTCTGGTGTTATTTCTCCACTGATCTCCGGTAGCATATTGGGCACCTACCAACTGGAGTTCATCTTTCAGTGTCCTATCTTTTTGCCTTTTCATACTGTTCATGGGGTTCTCAAGGCAAGAATACTGAAGTGGTTTGCCATTGCCTTCTCCGTGGGTCACGTTTTATCAGAACACTCCACCATGACCTATCCATCTTGGAATGTGCTACAGGGCATGGCTCATAGTTTCACTGAGTTAGACAAGGCTGTGGTCCATGTGGTCAGATTGTTTAGATTTCGGTGATTGTGGTTTTCAGTCTGTTTTTCCCCTGATGGAGAAGAATAAAAGGCTTATTGAAGCTTTCTGATGGGAGAGACTGACTGAGGGGAAAACTGGGTTTTGTTCTTATGGGCGGGGCCATGGTCAGTAAATCTTTAATCCAATTTTCTGTTGAAGGACAGGGCTGTGTTCCGTCCCTGTTAGTTGAACTGAGGCCAGACTACAGTGGAGGTAAGGAAGATAATGGCGACCTCCTTCTAATGGTCCCATACATGCACTGCTACACTCTGTCCCCAACCTTGCATCAGGCCACCACCAACCCATGCCTCTGCTGGAGCTTCCTGGACCCTCATGGGCAAGTCTGGATCAGTCTCTTGTGGGGTCACTGCTCCTTTTGTTAGTTTACTTATTAGGTAAACATTAGTTTACATATTTATAAAATGGGATATAATATTAGGTCTTTATTAGTATTGTGTGACAGCTAGTTGTTTTAATAATATAATGTGCCTTGAAGTGCAGATTTATTTAAAATATGACTGTGACTTCCAGGCGGTGCTATTGGTAAAGAACCCACCTGTCAATGAAGAAGACTTGGGAGGAGGGTTCGATCCCTGGGATGGAAGGATCCCCTGGAGGAGGGCATGACAACCCACTCCAGTATCCTTGCCTAGAGGATGCCTTGGATGGAGGATCCTGGCAGGCTACAGTCCATAGGGTTGCAGAGAGTCAGGCACCACTGAAGTGACCTAGCGTTGCACACTTGTGGCTGTTTTTAAGTGTGAAAGGTGAATAACTCAAGTTCAGAAATGACTTGCCCAAGGTTTTGTAACTAAATAAATGTGTGGATCTTCTGGAGCCCAGTTGTGTTGATCTTTCTGAACTATTTAGAAGACATTACAAGTTCTATGTTAGATAATTATTTTAATCTGTTATTGTTGAATAATATGTACCTGCTTTTTGAAATTGTGAGTTGTTTCCTAAGAAAGCATTTAACAGTATTAACTGTTTTAGAAAATGTAAGTGAATGTTTTACACTTTTTAAGTGTAAATATTTGAAGAATATTTATCTTGAAGCAAGATCATGCTTGGTTGCAATTAAGTAATGTGGCATCACTGATTTTTTTTTTTTTTTTTGTATTACACATTAAGGTTCAAATGCAGGTATCTGCCCTCTTAGGCCTTAAATTCTAGGAGTGGTTTGGGTTACTTCAATACTTGTTTCCATAACAATTTTTTTTTTTTAAACAGCAGTGATTTATTTAGTGATAGATTGGCCATTTGTGAAGGGTGTGGTGAGGAAGGTTTATGTCTTCTTTTCAAAACTAAGAAAAATTTTTATTGAGGTGTAGTTGATGTACAACATTGTGTTAGTTTCAGATGTACAACATGCTATTAGTTTCAAGTGTACAGCACAGTGGTTTAAAATTTGTATATATTGTGAAATGACCACCAGAGTAAGTCTAGTTCTACTCCGTCACCATATGTCATTACGGAATTTTTTTCTTGTGATGATAAATTCTAAGATCTCTCTTAGTAACTTTCACATATGTGGTACAGTGTTATTAACACAGTCACCATGCTGAATGTCACGTTTTCATGATATATTTATTTTATAACTGGAAGCTTGTATGTTTTCACTCTTTTCACCCATATTTTTGTTTCTGTAACTTTTTATGGGCAAACCCGTTTCACTAGAAAAGTTAATAGTAAACCAAAATTCTTAAAACTTATTTATACCTTAATTTATAAGCACAGAACAAACAAAACCTTTCTGTTTCTGTTTTGAAATCTATGTATATTGGTGGGAAAATTTAGAGAGAGAGATGAGTGCATACTATACGTTGATTTTTTTCTCACCTGCAAACAGTATAGGTTATATCAATCAGAACCATACTGTATACCCAGATACATATTTCTCTTTTATCCCTGAACATTCTACTAAGAATGTGTCATTAGCTATTTTCAAAAACATGATATTAGTGGTTGTATGATAGTCTGTCATTTAATTTATTTAGCCATTCTTTCATTGTTGGACATAAAGATTTTTAATTTTTACTGTTAAAAATGCTCTAATTATCCAATAAACATTTTCATTTCCGTACCATAAATTTTTAAAGTAGAATAGTTGAACAAAAGGATGTGAACTTATATAAAGCCTTTGATAGCTACTGCCAAAATTTTCATGCAGAAAAGTTATACCTAAATACAGCCTCTATTTTGCCAGTAGTATGTGTTTTCATTATTTTTTAATTCATAAATTTTAATTCAAACTAATTTTAGACTTAACAGGGAAAATAATACAGTATACCCCAACCTAGTTTCCCGTACTGATGTCATCTTACTTAACATAACTAAATTGCAGATCTTATTCAATTTTACCACTTTTTTCATTAATGTCTCTCTTTAATTCCCAGGATTCTACTTAGGATCACACCTTACAGTTTGTTATTTCTTCTTAGTCTCCTCATATTTTTCTACAATTACTTGTTCTTTGTTTATTATGAGCTTGATACTTTTAAGAGAAGTGGCAGTTATTTTGTATTGTTTAACTGCCGTTGTCTTTATTTGCATTTCTTTGACTAAGTTGAAAAAAATAGTTTTTGTATGTATTGGTCATTGCTTTTTGAAGTGCCTCAGTTTATGTCCTTTGCCCATTTTTCTCTTAAAGTGATTTTTTCTACTTTAACCTTTAAGTCTTGTTAATCTTAGAGCTTTTACTTGCTGTATATTATGACCCATAGAATGGTGCGATAATCACTCTAATGAGAGCTCACTCGTCAATGATGATCTTATGTATATAGCATTGGGATCTATTTTGTGTGTGTGTGTTTCAGTGTATTTAATATATAATAATTTTGGAGTACATATATACACCTAAATTATATTGACCATATTTTTCATGATTATTTATACTAAATAATCTATTTAGTATTATATACTATTACATACCTTATATGTTTATGCTAACGTATAAATTTATAGTACCTTATGTTTGACTATGTTATGATTCTTTTCATACTTTTCACTCTTCTTTTCTTGATATCTTCCTGCTGAGACCACTCTTTGCCCTGATGAAGGGCTGAAGCTTTCCTTGAGCCCTAAGGCCTCAAGAAATGGAGCAGATGTCCCAGATCATTCCTATAAACAGCTTCCATTCTAAACCCTGTGTGCCTTGCTTTCTTATTTGTTCATCCTGCTGACAGTTTGTATATTTGCCCTATGAGATGGGAGATTGCCTGGCCCAGCATGACTTTGCATAGGATGGTGGGAAGAGTGGGGGATTCATTCTTTCTCTTCCTGAGACTTGGCTTATAAATTTTGCCTATAAAAGTGATTCCAAAACTCGTACCATGTGATATGTTCATTCCTAACCTTGATGCACCATACTGCAGAGTAGTTCCCAGTTTGTTTGCCCTGATATTTTATCTGTGGGGTTTATAGAGGAATAGAAGCTTTTAAAATTGTACTTATGTCAGTATGTTTACTTATTTTTTCCTTGCTTTTACCCAAAGATTTTGATAACTTCTGTTATTTGCTCTTTGATAGGAATCCTGCATTTTTAGTATCAGTCTTACTAATTTAAAATGGGTTTGACCTTGAAAAAAATCAGGCTGGAATTTTTCCCTAATTTTAACTGGCTAGTCAGGGATAAGCCAGCTCTCATTAATAACTTGCTTTCAGTTTTAGTAGATATTAATTTTGGCATAACAGTAATAATTGCCTTTGTGTTTTTTAACTCATTAGTAATGGAGTCATTAAAGGTTATCCTTATAATATTGGCATACAGCTATATTTCTCTTTATAAAAGTTTGTGAAGCAAAATAATTGTAACTTTGTTTGACTACATGTAATGTTCTTCCTTTGAAATATTTTAACAGGGTTATGTAACGAACTCATCACGAGTTGTTTCTAATAATTCTTCAGAGTTATTGTTTGACTTGACCCAAGATTCAGGATTACCACATTACCAAGGAGGACCAACACTTTCTATAACAGGTTGGTGTTAGCACTTTTTCAAAAAAATTAGAAAAAGAAAACTTGGTGAATATGCATATGAAATTGACTTTCTGTTTTGAGGTCCATGCCTTCATGTTAGGTTTTTCACATACTGTAAGGTGTAATGGCACTAATAGTTCTTGAATGCCACTTTGGTGGTTTTCAATGAAACCTTATTTAGCAATAGAATGTTATATTTCTTCCTGTTAATTAAGGATGCTAACCAACTTTGACCTTGTTCTCACTTGACATTAAACATTGGCTGAAAAAAATTTTTATTTTATTTTATTTTTGCTTTGTTTTATTGGAGTATAGTTGATTTACAATGTTATGTTAGTTTCAGATGTATAACAGTTATACATTATATATATTCATTCTTTTTTAGATTCATTTCTCAAATAGGTTATCACACAATATTGAGTAAAATTCTCTGTGCTGTACAGTAGGTCCTTGTTGGTTATCTGTTGTGTATGTAATAGTGTATATGTGTTCATCCCAAGCTCCTGATATATTTCTCTGTCCCCACATTCCCTTTTGGTAGCCATTAGTTTGTTTTCAGTATCTGTAAGTCTGTTTCTGTTTTGTGAATAAATTTATTTGTATCTTTTAAAAATTATATTCCACATATGAGTGATATTTTATATTTGTCTTTGTCTGACTTACTTCACTTAACATGATAATCCCTAGGTCCATTCATGTTGCTGTAAATGGCATTTTTTGTTCTTGTTATGGCTACTATTCAGTTGCATATATGTACCACATCTTTATCTATTCCTCTGTAGATGGGCATTTAGGTTGCTTCAGTGTCTTGATTATAGTAAATAGTGCTGCAGTGAACATTCGGGTGCATATATCTCTTTGAAGTATGGTTTTCTCCAGTAATATGCAAAGGATTGGGGTTACTGGATCATATGGTAGCTCCGTTTTTAGTTTTTTAAGGAACCTCCATACTGTTCTCCATAATGGTTGTACCAATTTACATTCCCACCAACAGTGCAGGAGGATTCCCGTCACACTTTCTCTAGCAATTATTGTTTGTAGACTTTTTGATGATGGCCTTTCTGACTGGTGTGAGGTGATACCTCTTTGTAGTTTTGATTTGCATGTCTCTGATAATTTGTGATGTTGATAAATCCCTTGTTGCTTTGTTTACAAATGTTTTCTCCCATTCTATTGGTTACCTTTTCATGTTGTTTATGTTTTCCTTTGCTGGATAGAAGCTTTTAAGTTTAATAAGGTCCCACTTGGGTTTTGTTTGTTTGTTTTCATTACTAAAGGAGGTGGATCAAAAAAGGCATTGCTGTGAATTACGTCAAAGAGTGTTCTGCTTATGTTTTCCTCTCAGTTTTATAGTGTCCAGCCTTTCATTTAGGTCTTTGATCCATTTTGAGTTTATTTTTGCATGTGGTGTTAGAGAATGTTGTAATTTCATTGTTTTAACATATAGCTGTCCAGTTTTCCCAGCATTACTTACTAAGGAAACTGTCTTTTCTCCATTGTCTATTCTTGCTTCCTTTGTTGTATATTAATTAACAATAGGTGTGTGGATTTATTTCTGGACTTTCTATCCTGTTTCATTGATCTATATTTCTGTTTTTGTGAAAAATCTTAATTTCTTTAAGTTAAGGAAGTTCCTGATACTCTAAATACTCAGTAAAAAGAAATATTTATTAGGTTCTGTAGCCACTAGTATGGAAGAGTGTATGATTATAGTTAGTAATTTCTCAATTAGGTTAGTATGTTTATATTCAATAAATGATTTAGATATAAAATACGATTTTAGAGGGCTGTTATAAAGTGGCTGCACTAAATTCTTCTACAGTCAGTACTCAGTAAATGCCCATTAAAGGAGTAATGAAGTTTCCCTGTTGAAGAAGAGTTACTTTTATTATATACTATGATAAAAGTGTCCAGTATGCTACTGGGTAAAAGCAGAGGGCAATTACTTACAACTCCAGAAAGAATGAAGTGGCCAGCCAAAGCAGAAACGAGGTTCAGTTGTGGTTAAATCTGGTGGTGACAGTAAAGTCTGATGCTGTAAAGAACAGTGTTGCATAGGAACCTGAAATGTGAGGTCTGTGAATCAAGGTAAATTCAGTCAGTTCAGTTCACTCAGTTGTATCTGATTCTTTGTGACTGTATGGACTGCAGTATTTCCTAGAGCTTGCTCAAACTCATGTCCATTGAGTTGGTGATGCCATCCAACCATCTCATCCTCTGTCGTCCCCCTTCTCTTCCTGCCTTCACTCTTTCTCAGCATCAGGATCTTTTCCACTGAATCAGTTCTTCCCATCAGGTGGCCAAAATATTGAAGATTCAGCTTCAACATCAGCCCTTCCAATGAATATTCAGGACTGATTTCCTTTAGGATTGACTGGTTGGATCTCCTTGCAGTCCAAGGGACTCTCAAGAGTCTTCTCCAACATCACAGTTCAAAAGCTTCAGTTCTTCGGCACTTAGCTTTCTTTATGCTCCAATTCTCCCATCCACATATGACTACTGGAAAAACCATAGCTTTGACTAGACAGACCTTTGTTGGCAGAGTAATGTCTCTGCTTTTTAATATGCTGTCCAGGTTTGTCATAGCTTTTCTTCCAAGGAGCAAGTGTCTTTTAATTTCATGGCTGCAGTCACCATCTGCAATGATTTTGGAGCCCAAGAAAATAAAGTCTGTCACTGTCTCCATTGTTTCAAGGTAAATTAAACATGGCCAAGCAGGACATGACAAGAGTGAACGTTGACATATTAGGAATCAGTGAACTAAAATGGACAGGAACGGGCAAATTTAATTCAGATGACCATTATAACTACTTCTGCGGGCAAGAATCCCTTAGAAGAAATGGAGTAGCCCTCATAGTCAACAAAAGAGTCTGAAATGTAGCATGTGGGTGCAGTCTTCAAGACAGCAGAATGATCTCCGTTTGTTTCCAAGGCAAGCCATTCACCATCATAGTAATCCAAATCTGTGCCCCAGCCACTGATGCCAGCGAAGCTGAAGTTGACCAGTTCTGTGAAGACCTTCTTCTAGAACTAACACTAAAAAAAGATGTCCTTTTCATCATAGAGAATTGGAATGCAGAAACAGAAAGTCAAGAGATACCTGGAGTAACAGGCAAGTTTGGCCTTGGAGTACAAAATGAAGCAGGGTGAGGGCTAACAGAGTGTCAAGAGAACATACTGGTCATAGCAAACATCTTTTCCAGCAACCCAAGAGATGACTCTACATGTGGACATCACCAGATAGTCAGTACTGAAATCAGATTGATTATGTTCTTTGCAGCCAAAGATAGAGAAGCTGTATACAGTCAGCAAAAACAAGACTTGGAGCTGACTGTGATTTAGGTGAGCTTCTTATTGCAAAATTCAGGCTTAAATTGAAGAAAGTAAGGAAAACAACTAGGCCACTCAGGTTTTGGGAATTCCCAAGTATCACTAGCGGTAAAGAACCTGCCTGTCAATGAAGGAGACATAAGAGGCACAGATTTGATCCCTGGGAAGACCTCTGGAGGAGGAAATGGCAACCTACTCCAGTATTCTTGCCTGGATCAACTCCCTTATGATTATACAGCAGAGGTGATGAATGGATTCAAGGGATTAGATCTGGTAGACAGTGCCTGAAGAACTATGGATGAAGGTTCATAGCATTGTACAGGTGGCAGTTTACCAAAACTGTTGCAAAGAAAAAGAAGTGGAAGAAGGCAAAGTGGTTGTCTGAGGAGGCTTAACAGATATCTGAGGAAAGAAGAGAAGCGCAAGTTAAAGATATACTGCATTGAATGCAGAGTTCCAGAAAATAGCAAGGAGAGACAAGAAGACCTTCTTAAATGAACAATGCAAAGAAATAGAGGAAAACTATAGGGAAAGACCCGGAGAAGGCAATGGCACCCCACTCCAGTACTCTTGCCTGGAAAATCCCATGGACGGAGGAGCCTGGTAGGCTACAGTCCATGGGGTCGCTGAGAGTCGGACACGACTGAGCGACTTCACTTTCACTTTTCCCTTTCATGCACTGGAGAAGGAAATGGCAATCCACTCCAGTATTCTTGCCTGGAGAATCCCAGGGATGGCGGAGCCTGGTGGGCTGCCGTCTATGGGGTCGCACAGAGTCGGACGCGACTGAAGCAACTTAGCAGCAGCAGCAGCAGCAGCAGCAGCAGCATAGGGAAAGACCAGAGATCTCTTCAAGAAAATTGGAGATTACAAGGGAACATTTCATGTAAGGATGGGCATGATAAAGGACAGAAACGGTAAGGACCTAACAGAAAGAGAAGCGATTAAGAAGAGGTGGCAGAAATACTAACAGAAGAAGTATTCCAAAAAAGTCTTAATTACCTGGTTAACCACGGTGGTGTGATCACTCACCTAGAGCTGGACATCCTGGACTGTGAAGTCAAGTGGGCCTTCGGAAGCATTACTACAAACAAAGCTAGTGGAGGTGATGGAATTTCAGCTGAAATATTTCAAATCCTAAAAGATGATCCTATTAAAAGTGCTGCACTCAATATGCCAGCAAATTTGAAAACTCAGCAGAGGCCACAGGACTGGAAAAGTTCAGTTTTCATTCCAATCCCAAAGACGGGCAGTGACAAAGAATTTTCAAACTACTGTACAATTGTGCTCATTTCACATGCTAACAAGGATATAGTCAACAATCCTTCCAGCTAGGTTTCAATAGTACATGAACTGAGAACTTCCAGATGTACACGCCTAGGTTTTGAAGAGGCAGAAGAACCAGAGATCAAATTGCCAACATTCTTTGGATCATGGAGAAAGCAAGGGAGTTACAGAAAAACAGCTACTTCTGTTCCATTGACTACACAAAAGCCTTTGACTGTGTGGATTACAACAAACTATGGAGAATTTTTAAAGAGATGGGAATGCGAGACCACCTTACCTGCCTTCTGAGAAATCTGTATGTGGGTCAAGAAGTAACAGAACTGGACATGGAACAGCTGACTGGTTCAAAATTGGGAAAGGAGTATGACAAGGCTGAGTATTGTCACCATGTTTATTTACTTAAATGCAGAGTACATCATGCAAAATGCCTGGCTGGATGAAGCACAAGCTGGAATCAAGATTGCAAGGAGAAATATCAGCTACGTCAGATATGCAGATCTGTGCCCTCTAGTGACAGAAAGTGAAGAGGAACTAAAGAGCCTCTTGCTAAGGGTGAAACAGGAGAGTGAAAAAGCCGGCTTGAAACTCAACGTTCAAAGAAACTAAGATCATGGCATCCAATTGCATCGCTTCGTGGCAAATAGAAGGGGTAAAAGTGGATGCAAAGACAGATTTTATTTTCTTGGGCTCTAAAATCACTGTGGACAGTGACTGCAGCCGTGAAGTTAAGAAACGCTTGCTCTTTGAAAGCTATGACAAACCTAGACAGTGTATTAAAAAGCAGAGACATCACTTTGCCACCAAAGGTTTATATAGTCAAAGCTATGGTTTTTCCTGTTCAGTTCAGTCACTCAGTCGTGTCCGACTCTTTGTGACCCCATGGACTGCAGCACGCCATGGTTTTTCCTGTAGTCATGTATGAACGTGCGAGTTGAACCATATAGAAAGTTGAGCGCTGAAGAATGGATGCTTCTGAATTGTGGTGTTGGAGAAACCTCTTAAGAGTCTCTTGGACTGTAAGGAAAGCAAACCAGTCAATCCTAAGGATATCAGCCCTGAATGTTATTGGAAGGACTGATGCTGAAGCTGAAGGTCTAATATTTTGGCCACCTGGTGCGAAGAGTGAGTCATTGGAAAAAACCTTGATGCTGGGAAAGATTGAAAGCAAAAGAGAATGGCTTGACAGAGAATGTGATGGTGAGATAGCATCACTGACTAAGTGGACATAAATTTGAGGAAACTGTGGGAGATAGTGGAGAACAGAGGAGTCTGGCATGCTATAGTCCTTGGGGTTGCAAAGAGTCAGACACGATTTAGTGACTATAAACAGCAAAGTTTTTCATTATCTTAAAATAATTTAATGTGTTATGAAACAATTTTATCTAATTGAAAATTCTTTGTACAGGGAATTATGCTTTGTGTACTAGTATTTTGATATATTTCAAACATTTAAAATAGTGATTTGAATACAGATCTGGGGGAATTTTTGGTTTATTCACTAATAAATAAGTGTGGAAAATTTAGCAAATGTTTCCTCATTTTTATAGTAGTATCAGTACCTAAAATGTTTTTCCATTTATATAATATTTAGTTGATGCTCATTTCTTTGGGTGTTTCACCTACATATTTTTAAAAATCTAGTTACTAAAATAGGTAATAACCAAAAGAAACCAGGAGAAAAATTATTGTCTTAAGTCTGGTTTTATGAAACACATGGACTGTATTTATAGAAAAACCTGAGTTCTTGAAACTACTTGGGACTAAGGACAATGACTCCTGCTCTCCTTCTAGTGTTTTAAAACTGCAGAGCGACTTAAAGCTGTAGTGTTGAGCTGCTATTAAGATTTTCATAGTCTGTAGCACATCTTTACACTTCAGTTTTCTCAGATTATTGAAATGGAAATGTTATTTTTCTTATTTAATGCGTTCATTCTCCAGACCTGCAATCAGCTATGTATAGATACAATTTTAATTCTTGCTCTCTTTTACTTAGGACTTTCTGAAAACCAAGTAAGATAAATAAAATGTGAAATGCTTTGTAAGCTTTAAAGGGCTCTGCAACAAATATTTGTTATGAATAGTAACAGGTGTAATATGTTCTCTAGCATGATTAACTGATCAAGGTCAAGTGATCATGGATGTTTGGAAAGAACTGAGTTTGAGTTTGATTTTGAATGAGAATAGGTTTTTTACTGGTAGAGATAGAGCTGTTGAGTGTAGGAAATAATGGAAGCCAAAGATAATAGAGATAAGTTAAAGGGTCAGAATTTAAAACTCTCAGAGTAATTTTGTTTCTTGTGTTAATAAAATTCTTATCATAAACCAGTCTGTTTGTACTATCTAGCTGTTATATAATCAGAATTTTAATCCAAAATATCCCTATTCATTAACTTTCAAGTAGCCTAAGCATCTCACAAGAATGCTACTCTGATTATACAAAAGCTTTCCCAGGTACTTATAGAATAGCCATCAGTAATCACATGCTTTGAAGATAGAAAAAAAATCATTTTTATGTTATCTCAAAGGATGAAACAGAGGAGCTAGGTACTGTAATACCCTTATTTTCTGGGCATATTTTCCCTTATTAAAAAAGTAGACAGATGAATCTATTAGAATAATTTTTGCTCTCTGATGTATGTTAAGATATAAAATAACTTGTTAGTAATGACAAGATACTATCCTTTATTACTGAATACTTTCTTTGTGCCAGATGTTGTGTTGGTTGCTTTTAAAAGTTAAGATATGAAAGGCTTTTTTTAGTAATGATAATAGCTTTCATTTATTATTAAATGCCTTCGTTATACCAAATATTGTGTTGCATGCTTTATTTTTAAATGCACTATCTTACTTGATCTTAAAAGCACTGGGTAAAATAAGGTGTTACAACTCTTACTTTACAAAAGAAGAAACTGAGGCTCAGAGAAGGTAATTAAATTAGCCAAAAATATATAGCTTATCAGTGACAGGGCTTTGATTTGAACTTAACTTGTCTGATTTGAAAGCCTGGAATATTTTTTGCTTCTACTTTCAGTGTACAGTTGTGAGAGCATTAAAATAATATGTGCAGTTTTAAAATCCTTGTTACCAAGTACAGTGTGTTTTATTTTCAAAAAGAATTTTTACTCAGCCTACTTACAGCCTAACTATCTGCATTTCTCTTGCTGATCCTCTAAGGCTACAGTCCTTTAGGCTTTAAGGTTATAGTTTTCAAACTAAAACTTCACTTAGGAATGAAATCCTTATAAAAACAAAATTTTATTCAGAAGTCTAATAAATAGCATATAAAAACATGGTTTCTCTATCAAACCCACCCAGTATATTCCCTAAGGAAGAGCCCTGTAGGCTCTGGGGAAGCTAATTTTAAAACCATTGTATAATACTAACTCTTTCTATTCTGAGCCCTTTCACGTGAATCTGTGAAGTTTTATCATTCAAGATTAGCCATTTCAACTTTGTGTGTAAGAATAAATGGACAATATAACCTAAAGCCATGAGTTGTTCACTCAGTCATCTCTGACTCTTTGCGACCCCATGGACTGTAGCATGGCAGGCTTCCCTGTCTTTCACCATCTCCCAGAACATGCTCAAACTCATGTCCATTGAGTCAGTGATGCCAGCCAATCATCTCGTTCTCTGTTGTCCCCTTTTTCTCCTGCCTTCAATCTTTCCAAGCATCAGGGTCTTTTCCAATGAGTCAGTTCTTCGCATCCTGTGGCCTAAGTATTGGAGCTTCAGCTGCAACATCAGTCCTTCTAATGAATATTCAGGATTGATTTCCTTTAGGATTGACTGGTTTGATCTCCTTGCAGTCTAAGGGACTCTCAAGAGTGTTCTCCAACACCACAGTTCAAAAGCATCAATTCTTTGGTGTTCATCCTTCTTTATGGTCCAACTCGCACATCCATACATGACTACTGGAAAAACCATAGCTTTGACTAGCTGGACCTTTATAGGCAAAGTAATGTCTCTGCTTTTTAATATGCTGTCTAGGTTTGTCATAGCTTTTCTTCCAAGAAGCAAGCATCTTTTAAGTCACAGCTGCAGTCACCCTCTGCAGTGATTTTGGAGCCCAAGAAAATAAGGTCTGCCATTGTTTCCACTGTTTCTCCATCTATTTGCCATGAAGTGATGGGAACGGATGCCAGGATCTTCATTTTTTGAGTGTTGAATTTTTTGAAAGCCACGAGTAGACCACCTCTTTGTTAAGTGGAGAAAACTAACTTTTCATTAGACATTTTAAGTTGTTAAATAAAAAGCTTCTAAAGTGTCTCTCTAAAATTTTTTTTTAAAACAAACTCATTTACATAAGCATCTAAAGTTAATTCATTTGTGGGAACTTAGTTTGGCATATGCTTTGTGTTTTAAGTTTTTGTTTTTGCTTGACATATTTTGCTCTGCCTTCTTTCATAGTAGTTATTTATATATTTATTTGAAGCCATATTTAGTATTTTCCCACATAGGAAGGTATTTTATGAACTAGTCGAGTATATATTGTATATAATAGATATTTTGTAGTTTCTTTTTATCCCCTAACTTTAGATCATATCAATTTTTGTCATTATTTATTGTTACTTGTATGATATGTTGATTATATTAATTTTAATTTGGCTCCAAAGTATATTTTAATTTAGCTCCGAAGTATTTTTACTTAGTTGTAAGCAATATTCTGAAGACTTTAAAAATATTTTTCCACTATTTAAATCATTGTAGGTATGAGTGAAAGTTCGTTTTTATCAAAACGTCCTTCTACTTCTGAAGTAAACAGTGTTAATCCAAAAAAGTCTAAACCCAGTGAAGGTGTTTCTGGAACAAATTCCTCAGCTGTATTTTCTTCAGTTAAATCTCTTTCAGTGACATCTCCCCAGGCTGTACCATCAAAAGGTAAATATGAAATGTGGCATATAAAAAGAAATTATAGTATTTATATATGAATTATAGAAATTGTAGTACAAATGTTTAATAGTGGTTATCTAAGGTTAAAAAGTGATGAATTTTGAATCATACATATTTTGAATTTATTTTAGGTACAAATACTTCATCAAATCAGTCTAAAAATGGAACACCTTTTCCAAGAGCCTGTCCAAAGTGCAATATTCATTTCAATCTTTTGGATCCTTTGAAAAATCACATGAAGGTAAAACTTTTTCAAAATTTAATTTTAAAAAGGTTTGTAAATCCTTAAAAATACTGATTGATTTGTAGTAAATAATGATTTGTTCAGCTCTTGAGATAAATATTCTTGTGGTATTTTCATATAAGGTAAAAGTTCATATTCATAATCATTGTTTTCATGTAAGATGAAGATCCTCTGGAGAAAGGCATGGCAACCCACTCCAGTATTCTTGCCTGAAGAATCCCCATGAACCGAGATCCCTGGCAGGCTATAGATGGAGAAAGGCATGGCAACCCACTCCAGTATTCTTGCCTGAAGAATCCCCATGAACCGAGATCCCTGGCAGGCTATAGACCATCAGGTTGCAAAGAATTGGACATGACCGAGTGACAGCACAGCACAGGAAAAGATTTTAAAATTTCTTTTGAGTCATCAAATTTTAAAAATCAAAATTTTTTATTTTTATCATATTCTAGTTATTATTCTACCTATTCTACGTATCATATTCTAATTTTAAATGAAAATAATGCATTATTCAAAATATCTTATTTACTAAGTTACACATATTTGAAACTTCTTAAAAATAGGCATTTTATAATGTGTTTAGTGTTTCACATAATGGCTTCCTAGGTGGTTCAGTGGTAAAGAATCCACCAGGAGGCATAGGAGATGTGGGTTTGATCCCTGGATTGGGAAGATTCCCTGGAGAAGGAAATGGCAACCCACTCCAGTTTCTTCCTGGAAAATCCTGTGGACAAAGGAGCCTGGTGGGCTATAGTCGATGGGGTCGCAAAGAATCAGACACTACTGAGCACGCACGCATGCAGTATTTCATATAAGTTAACAGTTCCTTTAGTTATCTTTTTTGTTCATGCTAACATGTACATGTCATATTACACAATGAAAATGTTAGTTTTACATTAATTTCAGCACCCAGACATAAACTCCAAATGGTAGAGCATTTCATATGAAGTAATTGTTTTAACTCAGTCCAGAATATAGTTTGTGTAATGATTATAAATTAATTTGAGATTCTTATTGATACAGGAAGCTTCTGAAATTAGGGTTTAAGAAATTTTCAAAGTGCTAGTGAAATAGGTTTAGGTAACACTTCACTTAAAATACTTTAGTAGGTATTACAGTACCCTGCTATGTCTGTTTAAAGATAGCCTATATTCCTCTTCTGTGCTGGGTATAAATGGAAGGAAGGGGTAAAGAGAAGAGACAAGACAAAAGGCAGTGTAGATCATGTGGAGAAAAGAAAGATGAAGAAGGGTGCAATGGTACAGAAATATCTCAGGAAAGATTCTTGCTCACTGTTTTAGGGATTGACAGATCTCTTGAGATTGAGTATTTTATGAAAAAGAGAAGTAGAAAAAATAAAGGAACTTCTTTAGAAAATCAAATATTGTCTCTTCATTTACATACAAAACTGTATTTGGTCTGTCACTACTTTTAGCTTGCAGTATGTACTCTATGATAATTGAACTTTGTGCGTTGTTCTTATATGAGAATTAACCTGTAGAAATGCTTTCAATTTTGCTATTTATGTAATATTTTGAGATACCTGTTTGGGTTTTTTTTTTTGGTTTGTTTTGCATTTTGGACATAGGGAAAAAAGAAAAGTGTAAATTCTTTAGTTATCTTTAATTATTTGAGTAGGTAACATAGTCGTATGATTCAAAATTTAAAAGTTTACAAGGGCATACAAGTAAAAACTTATCCTTGTCTCTTATTTACCTGGTTTCCAGTGTAACTCTCAAAGAAAATAATAGTTATTAGTTTTGTTTTGTTTTTTTAATCTTCCCTGGTCTTCTTTCTGCATAAACAAGTGAACACAAATGTTCTTATCTCATTTCTTTTTCTTATACAAGCTGTAGCATATTATATATATTGTACCTGGTGAGACTGGCAATCATTTTCCAAAATGTAACTTTACTTCCAAAACATATTATACCCTTGTTTGTGATTACTCATATTAGAAGTAATCACAACTTCATATAATATTCTATAATAAAATGCTATACAATATTTTTTAAAAAGGATGGAATCTCTTGAATGGGAAGATAGCTCTAAGACATGTTATTGAACTGAGTTGAATGTAATATGAATAATTTATGATATATTTATGTCATAAAAAATCTTACAGAATCACCAAATCTTGGTCAGGGAAGTATAAAATTATGAAGACTTTTTATGTTCTAGATTGTGTATTTTATACATAAACAATAATTTATAATAGTTTCAATTTTGAAAAAAATAAGATTTTGGGATTATTTGTAGATGATTTTATTTTGCTTTTGTTATAGATAAATAGATGACTATACCTCAGAAATATTGTTTTCTTTCTATGAAAAATACCTAAAACATAATTCAAGTATGCTATAATAATAAGAACCATATACTTATTTGAGACCATAGGGAGACTACTAAGCTTTAAAAACATCATTTAATCCTTATGAAATTCTTTTTCTTTCTTTCTTTTTTTTTTTTTTTAATAAACTAAGCATATACTTTATCATCTTTGGCTGCTCTTTGTTGTTGTGCATGGGCTTGAAGACAGATATATTATATCTTTTTTAGGGTATGGAATTAGATATTTATTAACCAGATCTAGATTACTAATTACATTATTTAGATTTCTATGTCTTCACTTATTTTTTGTCTACTTACTTGGTCATGGATTGAGAAGTACCACATCTCAATCCACATCCTTCAGTACCAATATTTTCTTTGGTATATTGAAATTCTTTTTTAGAATTGTTAATACTGTTTGTGATACAGATGAATCAAGGCTATGGTTTTTCCAGTGGTCATGTATGGATGTGAGAGCTGGACTATAAAGAAAGCTGAGCACAGAAGAATTGATGCTTTTTCACTGTGGTGTTGGAGAAGACTCTTGAGAGTCCCTTGGACTGCAAGGAGATCCAACCAGTCCATCCTAAAGGAGATCAGTCCTAGGTGTTCATTGGAAGGACTGATGTTGAAGCTGAAACCAATACTTTGGCCACCTGATGCGAAGAGCTGACTCATTTGAAAAGACCCTGATCCTGGGAAAGATTGAGGGCAGGAGAAGAAGGGGACAACAGAGGACGAGATAGTTAGGTGGCATCACCGACTCGATGGACATGGGTTTGGGTGGACTCCAGGAGTTGATGATGGACAGGGAGGCCTGACGTGCTGCAGTTCATGTGGTTGCAAAGAGTCAGACAAGACTGAGCAACTGAACTGAACTGAACTGAATACTGTTTGTGATACAGATGAATCTCTTTTATAACTACACTGTGAATGTATCCTTTAGAATTTTTGTAAAGTGTCCTTTTTTGTCTTAAAGTTTAGCGCCTTTTAGACTCACACCCTTTGTTTTCTTCTGGTTTCTATTTGCCTGATGTATTCTTTGTTTATCCTTTTATTGATATTTTCAACCCTTCAGAGTTACTTTGTTTTAAGCATGCCTCTTGCTTTAAGTAGAGAGTTGTAATCCTTTGTAATCCTACATGAAAATCTTCTTTTGTTACAGTAGTTGAGTTAAATTTCCTTATTTTCATCGATGTGATAGGTTTATTTGATCTTGGCTCTGTCATAATATTTTTTTAACTAAGTTGAATTATCTTTCTTTCTTTCTTCTTTCACTATGTGGTTGCTTTATATGTATGTAGTTTGGATTTTTAGAGAAGTTGTATATTTGTTTTCATGTTTATCCTTATCCTTCAAGTTTTAATGTTATATAATTACAATAGTCTTCTATTCTTATGGCCATTCTCTCCCATTAAAATTGATTAAAGTAGCTTTAAATTTCCTATTCTTAACCCCATTCTTACTTTTTCCTCTGCTACTAGTATTAATCAATATTATCTTTCTGAGTGTACTATTTCTTTGTGCTATTAAAAATGCTCATACCTATACTTCTTTATTTGGTAATTCTAAATTATATTCCTTGATGTGCTGCTACCATGTGTGAAGCAATCTGTGAACTTTCTTGACCTCATATTTATTGTCCTTTTATCTCCTTTCAATTGTTATTTGTTGGTTATATCATTTTTCCATTGTCAAGGACATACAACATTTTCAGTATTCTTAACCTTATTTTTGTATTTGTTTTAATCCTTTTCCACAGTAAACAGAGTCAGTAAACATCACCAGTCTTTTTGTCATGGTTCCTTTGGTTATCACTTGTTTGATTAAAGTTCACCTACTAATTTCTTCAAAAAGAGCCTGGAACAGTATTCTTTGAGTTCTTTCATGTTCAAGTCATTTGACTATAGTCCTCTAAAGCTTTAAATCTTAGCCTGGTTCTCATTTCTTAATTTTGCTTTCTTGTCTTTTGTATATTTTCTATACTTTGCTTTCCTCTCAGTTACTAAATCCCCCAACCTTCTTCAGTGCACCTTTTCCATTTTTGGTTGTCAGTGGTTTGTCATTCAGCATTTTTTTTATAAGGATATGAAACATTGTTTAAAAGATACTTTGAATGAGATTTATATGTTTATTTTAAAAATCTGGTCCTATCTTAGTTTTCTGTAGAAAAAAAAAAAGAACATGGAAGAACAGCAAGCAGTTGATCATCAATTATGCATTTATGAGTATTTAGGGTAATAAACTTTTATAGATGTACTAAATTAGACATTTCTGAAGAATATGAGCCTTGCAGCATATTTTACCATAGATTACATAGATTCTTTTGTAGATTTCAGAATAACCTCAATTCTCAAATATGACTCAGAATAACTCTTCAGTCTGAAAGCCAAATTTTTGAGTGTATAAAAATTATCCACAATTGTAATTAGAGACACTATTCTTTTATGTACTTTTTTTGCATTATAATTTTTCCTGTTGATGTTTGAGATCCATCCCCATAGTAAAACCACAGATAAGGTGAGAAGTTTTGTCCATCAAAATGATGTTACAGATGCACATCATTTGTAGTAAGACACATATATTAAATCATTTTTCTGATAGTGCTGGTGAGTTTACTCTGACTGATCTTTTTCTCCATTTTTCCTTAAAGTCAAACCCAATGTTTTTAGACAGAACTTAGCTTTCTAAAGTTCTTTTAACAGTCCAACTTTCCTCAGTTTGAACTGTTAAATATTATGTGTGTCTTAAGAAGAATCTATAAATATAGGTAGCAAAACCTTTCTCATTTCCCTCTTTTTATTGTGGTTTCATTTCATCTGTGTCTTTCAGAGTGTAGACCACAGAGGATCATATTGTATTAGAGAACTAATGTACTTAATCCTAGTTTAGCTTGTGGGTGCAACCTTAAGTCCAGAAACAAATTATATCACTTTTGGTCAGTTCATTTTATTTAGTATTTTTTTCTCCTCTCTTTTAGAGGATCTTTTTAAGATTTTTTTGGTGTGTTTTTTTTCCCCTTTAAAGGTTTCAGAATTGACAAGTGAGCAAAATAAGTGCAATCAAAGGAAATGTTATAGGTCTTTCATATCAAAAGCCCAGTTTCTCATGTGACATATGAAGTTTCACCAATAATGTAGCATTTCATTATGGCAGGAGAGGAAGATGTTGTTATTTTTATAAATGAAATAGAGTTGTGTTTAGATTGTCAAACTTGCTTATGATGTGACTAACTTACTAAATAACATGTTTAGGAAGAGTTTAAGTCAATGGTTTAAATTATAAAAGAATTACATAGTTGTTATTGTTGTTCAATCACCCAGTTGTGTCTGACTCTTTGTGACCCCATGGTTTGTAGCATGCCAGGCCTCTTTGTCCCTCACCATCTCCCAGAGTTTGCCCAGGTTCGTGTCCATTGCATCAGTGATGCTATCCAGCCATCTCATCCTCTGATGCCCGTTTCTCTTTCTGCCCTCAATCTTTCCCAGCATCAGGGACTTTTCCAATGAGTCAGCTGTTCAGATCGGATGACCAAAATACTAGAGTTTCAACTTCAGCATCAGTTCTTATAATGAGTTTTCAAGGTCGATTTCCCTTAAGATTGATTGGTTTGATCTCCAGGGGACTCTGAAGAGTCTTGTCCAGCACCACGGTTTGAAAGTATCAATTCTTTGGCACTCCACTTTCTTTATGATCCAGCTCTCACAACTGTATGTGACCACTGGGAAGACCATAGCCTTGACTATACAGATCTTTGTTAGCAGAGTAATGTGTCTGCTTTTCAACACACTGTCTAGGTTTGTCATAACTTTCCTGCCAAGAAGCAGATGTCTTCTGATCTCATGGCTGCAGTCACCATCTGCAGTTATTTAGAGACCAAGAAGAGGAAATCGGTCACGACTTCCACCTTTTCCACCTCTATTTGCCATGAAGTAATGGGGCCAGATGCCATGATCTTTGTTTCTTTAATATTTAGTTTTAAGCCGGCTCTCATTCTCCTCCTTCACCCCCATCAAGAGGCTCTTTAGTTCCTCTTCACTTTCTGCCATTAAGTGGTGTCATCCACATATCTGAGGTTGTTGATGTTTCTCCTGCCTATCTTGATTCCAGCTTATAACTCATCCAGCCTGGCATTTTTCATGATGTGCTCAGCATACAAATTTAAACAAACAGAGTGACAGCAGACAGCCCTGTTGTACTCCTTTTTCAGTCTTGAACCAATCAGTTGTTCCATACAGGTTTTTAACTGTTGGTTCTTGACCCTCATACAGGTTTCTCAGGAGACAGGTAAGATGGTCTGGTATTCCCATCTCTCTAAGAGCTTTCCATAGTTTGTTAATGATCCACACAGTCAAAGGCTTTGGCCTAGCCGATGAAACAGAAGTAGATGTTTTTATGGAATTCCTTAGCTTTGTCTATGATCCAGCAAATATTGACAATTTAATCTCTGGTTACTCTTTCTTTTCTAAACCCAGCTTGACATCTGGAAGTTCTTGGTTCACATATGCTGAAGCCTAGCTTGCAAGATTTTAAGCATAACCTTACTAGCATGGGAGATGAGTACAATTGTTTGATGGTTATCACATTCTTTAGTAGTACCCTTCTTGGGAATTGGGATGAAGATTGACCTTTTCCAGTCCTGTGGACACTGCTTGATCTTCCAGATTTGCCGACATATTGAATGCAACACCTTGGTGGCATCATCCTTTAGGGTTTTGAATAGTTCTACTTGAATTCAGTAACATCCACTAGCTTTATTAACAGCAGTGCTTCCTAAGCCCCACTTGACTTCACTCTCCAGAATATCTGGCTCTGGGTTGCTGACCACACCATTGTAGTCATTTGGTTCATCTGAATCTTTTTTATACAGTTCTTTTGTGTATTCTTACCTTCTCTTCTTGATCTCTTCAGCATCTACTAGGTCTCTACCGTTTATGTCCTTTATTGTGCCCGTGTTTGGGCAAAGTGTTCCCTTGATGTCTCCAGTTTTCCTGAAGAGGTCTCTAATCTTTCCCCTTCTGTTGTTTTCTTCTAGTTTTATACTCTGTTCATTGAAGAAGACCTTCTTGTCTCTCTGTGCTGTTCTTTGGAAATCTGCATTTAGTTGGATATTCCTTTCTCTTTCTCCCTTGCTTTTCACTTCTTTTCTTTAGCTATTTGTTAGGCCTCCTCAGATAACCACTTTGCCTTCTTGCTTTGCTTTTTCTTTGGAATGGTTTTGTTCACTGCCTCTTGTACAGTATTATGGACCTCCTTCCATTGTTCTTCAGGCATACTGTTCACAAGTTCTTATCCCTTGAATCTATTCATTACCTCCACTACATATTCGTCAGTTCAGTTCAGTCACTAAGTCATGTCTGACTCTTTGCCACCCATGGACTGCAGCACCAGGCTTCCCTGTCCATCACCAACTTTCAGAGCTTGCTCAAACTCATGTCCATCGAGTTGGTGATATCATCCAACCATCTCATCCTCTGTTGTCCCTTTCTCCTCCTGCCTTCAATCTTTCCCAGCATCAGGGTCTTTTCCAACGAGTCAGTTTTTCGCATCAGGTGGCCAAAGTATTGAAGCTTTAGCTTCAGCATCAGTCCTTCTAATGAATATTCAGGACTGATTTCCTTTAGGTTTGGCTGGTTTGATTTCCTTGCAGTCCAAGGGACTCTGAAGAGTCTTAATCAACACCACAGTTCAAAAGCATCAATATTCATATTCAGAGGGGATTTAATTTAAGTCATACCTGATTGGGCTAGTGGTTTCCCAAGCTTTCTTTAGTTTAAGCCTGAATTTTGCTATGAAAGCTGATGATCTGAGCCACATCCTGAGTCAGCTCCAGGTCTTATTTTTGCTGACTGTACACGGTTTCTCTGTATTTGGCTACAAAGAATGTGATCAGTTTAATTTCGGTATTGGCTATTTGCTGATGTCCATGTGTAAAGTCATCTCTTGCCCTTGCCCTGCTTCATTTTGTTCTCCAAGGCTAAACTTTCCTGTTACTCCAAGTATCTTTTGACTTCCTACTTTTGCATTCCAGTCCCCAGTGATGAGTAGAACTTCTTTTTTCAATATTATTTCTAGGAGGTCTTCTAGGTCTTCATAGAACTGATCAACTTCAACCTTTTCGGCATTGGTGGTAGGAGCATAGACTTGGATTACTGAGGTGTTGAATGACTTGCCTTGGAAATGAACTGAGATCATTCTGTCATTTTTGAGGTACCCAAGTACTGCATTTCAGACTCCGTTATTGATTATGAGGGCTACTTCATTTCTTCTAAGGGATTCTTGCCCACAGTAGTAGGTATAATGGTCATCTGAATGAAATTCGCCCATTCCCATCCATTTTGGTTCACTGATTCCTAAGATGTCAGTGTTTTTTCTTAACATCTCCTGCTTGACCATGTTCAGTTTACCTTGATTCATGGACCTAACATTCCAGGTTCCTATGCAATACTGTTCTTTGTAGTGTCAGATTTTACTTTAATCACCAGACATCCACAACTGAGCATCATTTCCTCTTTGGCCTACCCACTTTGTTCTCTCTGGAGCTATTAGTAATTCTCCTCCGCTCTTCCCCAGTAGCATATGGGACACCTTTAGTCCTGGGGGACTCATCTTTTGGTGTCATATATTTTGTCCTTTTATACAGTTCATGAACTTCTCATGGCACACATACTGGAGTGGTTTGCCATTCCCTCTTCCAGTGGATCACATTTTGTCAGAACTCTCCACTCTGACCCATCTGTCTTGGGTGGCTCTACATGTCGTGGATCATAGCTTCATCAAGTTATGCAAGCCCCTTTGCCATGACAAGGCAGTGATCTGGGAAGGGGGAATTACCTAGGTGGCCTGTTAAAGAATATAGATTTCTGGGCCCTGCCTCTAGACATTGTGGTTTATTGGTCTGAATTGGACTCAGAATTAGCATTTTGACAAGCATTTCTGGTTTTTCTAATGCAGGTCTTCCCTGGATTGCCCTCTGTGTAAAGCTGTCTTAAGAGAAATTCTAAAACTGAAAATTATGTAGAATAAATTATCTTGTTGAAAGAAAAAAGTTTCATATATGAAAGTGTTCCACCTTAGAACTAGTTTATATGACACCTTGATTTTACTCACTAGAAACTAAAAGTTCCCCTTCAAATATATGAGCATTCTAGATTTCAAGATGTAATTGCTGAAGCTTTCAAGATGTAACCGATGCTTCTTTATTTTGTCCGTATATATTTTCTAGCACCTTGAGTCTTGGGAATGGCAGATTAACAGTACTCACTGTCCAGTTCCAACCAGATATTACAAAATTTAGTATATCACTTGATAATTAAACATGTACATTGTGGCATGTAAAACTATGTTTCCTTTCTATATTCTTCGTGACATGGATATGAATAATTATTTAGTTAATTTAAATATTATTAGATATTCACATATGAAAAGGTACATTATAAGGAAAAAAGTATTAGATCAATATCCAAGTCCTGATTTTAAGATTTTTCTTTTCTTTTTTTAAAAAAATGGTTTGTTTATTAAGATCATAAATATTTATTGTTTGAATTTTTTAGAATGTGTATATGCAGGGCAAGCTTTTGGCAAAAATTTTTCCAGATACATTACCAAGCACAATTTTACATGATCTTACCTTAGTTGTAAACAAAGAACCATATTTTGGTTTCTGATTTTTTAAAGTGATAAATAAGGCTTCTGTTTTTTTTCTCTTGCAGTACTGTTGTCCAGACATGATAAATAATGTTTTGGGGCTGGCTAAAACAGAAATTTCAAGTACAGCAAATAAAAATAAAACTGTTGATTCAGAAAAAGGAAAACTGATCATGTTAGTTAATGACTTTTATTATGGGAAACATGAAGGAGATGTCCAGGAAGAACAGAAGACTTATACAACCTTTAAATGTTTCAGTTGCTTGAAAATTCTTAAAAATAATATTAGGTATGTAGACATTTATTTTTATTTCTATTTGAAAATTAGAATGCTACAGATTATAGCTACAGGTTGTATCTTTATCTTACATTTTTAATGTTATTCTGGATAAGTGATTTTAACACTTTGAGCTAAGAACAAAGGCAAATTCTTTTGTTGAAAAGCTTTTGTTCTTTCTTAGACATTAGACTTGACTCTTACATCCAGTTAGTTGTGCTTCTTTAAAATAGCTTAAAAAGGACAAACTATATTTCAAAAAAAAATTAATTTATTTTCCCTGTATTATCAGTGATCTAGGAATTTTCATGAGATAATTTTCATAGTTAGCTGCCTTTGAATTTTACTTTTTTCATATCACAAGAAGAACTACTTACTGATATTTTGTCCAGTTTGACTTCTTATATATTCATGCTCAAATCTTGCAATTTATAATTTTTGGAACATTTATCTTATAGTGATCTTGTTGGGAGAAATACCAGTTCTAGGAAATATGACTGCTTTGATTTTAAATTTAAGCCCTTTAAGAATTAGAGATTTAATTTCAGTGGAATTTTGAAATTTGTACACATATATGCTTTAAATTTTAGGAATTTATGCTTTGTAATCTTTGAGTTACATGACATATTAGTAACTGTCATCCCATAAATAAGTTAGTTATAAGATTAAAAAGACATATTGATTGATATTTTTCATTTGTTACATAGCATGACATTTATATTTGGTAAGGTTTTTTAACATCATTTTATTATAAAAATTTTCAGCATTCAGCAAATTTAAAAATATTTTATAATAGATACACTTGTATACTTATCATCTTGATTCTGCTATTAACATTTAACTGTACTTGTTTTATTGTGTATTTAGTCATCCTTCTTTAAAAATATTTGGGTTTTTTTTATGCGTTTCAAAGTAAGTTGCAGATGTCAGTGTTTTTCTTCAGGTGAGATGTGTGTGTGTACAAACGTATAAAGGCATACGTTTTTGTTTATCCCTCATAACTATTATTATATAAGCGTTCTTAGGCACCTATAGGTTACTTCTAGATCCAGCATTTATTTTATTTTCCTGTGAGTTTTAAGGCCCAAAAAGAAGCATATAGAAAAACCCTGAAATAAGCTGTGATAAACTCCTGTAATAATAATTTTATATGATAGTGCTTTATAGTTTCAGAAATTCTTTTACATATATTATTTCATGTGAGTTGTCACATTTCTTTATCTCCTTTCATCAGATTTTAACAGCTATTAATAGCTAATGGTCCCAGTAAGTTTAACAGAGTGAGCGTTGTACTTTGTGATATAATACTGAATAGTCCCCTGGAACAGGAAATGGCAACGCGCTCCAGTATTCTTGCCTGGAAAATTGCATGGACAGAGGAGCCCAGTGGGCTGTAGTCCATGGGGTTGCGAAGAGTCAGACACTGAGCATGCACACACACTGAAACAATATTACAATCGAACTGGGTCTCCTACTTTTATATTGTTACCACTTTAATAGTAAAACACACCAGAAGAATCATGTTAATATAAAATGCATAGAAATATGGCTTCCTGACTTAGTTCTTTGTTATGCTTAAATGTTATACATATGATATTAGAATATATTTCAGTAGTTTTTTTTGGATTTTCCTTTGAGATTAACACACTAATATTAAACATATGAAGGTAAATTTTCTTTTTTGTTATTATTTTAGAATACTAGTTACATATTTCTAAAGTGTCCTAATACTAGAAATTTTAAGCAAACAGCATCTGGGAACATCCAGGAATTGAATGTTTTTGAAATACTGATTGTTTAGTAAGCATAACCTTAATGGAAGACATTTTATGACCAAAGAAGTTATACATGTTAAGAAATATTTCACCTTGACAGTAGAAACTGGGAGGGTAAATTGATGTTTGTAGAGGAATGGTAAGAAACTGATAACTGTAGATTTCTGTTCTCTTCCCTGTCAGTGTATTGTGGTATGGTTTTTTTATTTTTCTTCCCCTACATTGAGTGCCACACAAAACATGTTTATTTTATTTTGTGAATATATTTGCAAGATGTTTGTGTTTTTTGTTTTCCTTGTTTCCATTTGTTGGTTTAAGTAATATGAGATCCTGATGGGGGCTCATGTTAGTTGAGAGAAAGCATGCTCATTAAGAGATTATTTTATATAGATACACTTTAATTTTGGAAATTGTAAGCTGAGAGGTTAATGGCTTATGACATTTTCTCTATATATAAATATTTAGCCAAGACTAGGATTTACAATAGGTGTCTTTAGAGCTGGTGTTAAAACCAGAGGAATACTAAAAGATATTTCAAATTATACCATAACCTGTACTAAAGAGTAGTGTTATGTGAGATGTGAAAAAAAAAAATGCTGTAACATTTATGATGATTGCTATCCAGATGGATAATATTATCACTTAGTTTCAACATTTATTTCGTTTAGTGCTCAAAGTGAGTAATTGTTAATAGTTGACTCAGTCTAAAAATTGCTATTTTGATTGAATAACTTTACTTTCAAATTCACCAAAAAGCTTCAGTAAGCTCTTTTAAATAGGTATTCCCATTTATATTGCACTCTCTGCCATCAAAGGTCATAGTTCCTGCTCATAAGAAGCCTTTTAAGGAAGCTGAAATAGCAGAATGTAAAACTGAAAAATGGACTTTGCCTACAAAGGGCATAGTCTGCAAGTTAAAGTGAAGTCTTTGCTAACAGTAAACCAGTATCATTAAATACAACAAAAGGTTCTTGTAATTGTAGGCATTAAAATTGCTGTTACATGCATTTAAAAACCAAGACACAAGTAAAAATGCCAGTAATTTGTCTTTCAAGCAGCTGGAATCTATTGTATATCTTCAGAGCCTTAAAAGATTTCTCTCATGATTCTAGCTGCTTTTAGTGGTAGAGTTTCCTTCCTTTCAGTATTTTATTTTAAAATGTAAGTAATATTTCTTGTATGGAGAAGAAACCTGATGTTTTATATTTAAAAAATTTTACTAATCTGAAATGATTAAGATAACAAATTTGTGATATTTCAAATTAATGCTAATTCATGGGGTCTCAAAGAGTCGGACACGACTGAGCGACTGAACTGAACTGAATAACTATTTTAAAACAAAGATGAAAACATGTTTACTTAGATACTTAATGAAAGTGATTTTTTAAAGTGCACACTCTTCTAGAGGACTTTAAGGCTTTTGAAATTTTATTTTCATTAATTTATCTATAATTTTAAGCTTTAGATTCAAGTACTTATTTGTGAGATTTTTGTTTTTAAATCTGAATTTTTGCACCTGTTGACAATCATTGATAGGTTTATGAACCACATGAAACATCATTTGGAACTTGAGAAGCAGAGCAGTGAAAGCTGGGAAAACCACACCACCTGCCAGCACTGCTACCGTCAGTTTCCCACACCATTTCAACTGCAGTGTCACATTGAAAGTACACACACACCCCATGAATTTTCTAGTAAGTTACAGTTTCATTTAAGTATTGCATATCTGTTGATTTTTAACAATATAAACTCTGAAGAAAGTTTGTTACTAACTCTGAACAAGTGTGGTAGAAAAACAAGAATAAAAAGACAACTTTGGAATTTGAGAGTAACGTTGAAAAAGTTAATTTTTAACTTTACAGTCTTTTTAATTAGTTACTGAAATTCCATCTTAATAAATAATTCATTATGGTAAATAACTTGTGCATTACATATGGAGGGCTAAATTAGAAGGCTCAGATCATAGTTTTCAAAGTGAAATCAGTGCCCTTCTTTTAAACTTGAGTAAGAAAAGTAAATACAGTGTTAGTTAAAATCACATACTTTGGATCAAGACAGCTTGGGTTCAAATCCAAGCTCTGCCTTGCAATATGTGATCCTAATGTGATCTCTGGCAGGTCACTTAATATTTGAATAATGGGGATGATAGAAATACCTGCTTCATAATGTTTTGATGGGAATTGAGTGAGTTAAGTTGATGGGAATTGAGTGAGCTAGTCAAGTCCTTAGAACTGTTCTTGGCCACAGTTAACAACTATGGAACTGTATACCATCACCACCACTGCCAATCTTACTACTACTACTATTGTTGTTGATATAGATACACAAAATGAATTGTAAATGTATATATCTGATTTTGTTTCTTTGCCTTGAGAGGATTTTTCTTTTAATTGAAGTGTAATTGACATTTAACATTGTATTAGTTTCAGGTGTACAATATAGATTGAATACTTATGTGTATGTATATATATCTTAAAATGGTATAATGTCTTTTTTCCCCCCACTTTTAGCCATTTGCAAAATATGTGAATTGTCATTTGAAACAGAGCATATCCTTTTACAACATATGAAGGACAATCATAAACCTGGTGAAATGCCATATATTTGCCAGGTATATACATATTTTATTGTATATGTCGTGTTTGGTTGGTTTGTTTGTTATCTGTTTTGGTTACAAGATTTAAACCTATTAAGCCAGGCTTCCCTGATGGCTCAGACGGTATAGAATCTGCCTGTAATGCAAGAGACCTGGGTTCGATCCCTTGATTGGGAAAATCCCCTGGAGAAGGGAATACCCACTCTAGTATTCTTGCTTGGAGAATTCCATGGACAGAGGAGCCTAACGGGCTACAGCCCACGGGGTTGCAAAGAGTTGGACACGACTGAGTGACTAACACTTTTACTTTCAGGCCAGGCATCAGCAAATGTTTTGTATAAACGGCAAGATAGTAAATATTCAGGTTTTGAGGATCATAGGTTTCTGTTGGAACTGATCAACTCTGCCATTGTAGCACAGAGATAGTCATAGACAATAAGTAAATGAATGGATGTGACTGTGTTTCAATAAAACTTTATGGACACTGAAGTTTGAATTTTATATAATTTTCTAGTGTCATGAAATATATTCTTTTATTTTTCTAACCATTTTGATAAAATTAGTTACTAAAATTAAAATCTATTTTGTAAATAACTTATTAGTAGAAAGTCTGTTGGCATAACTCATATATTGCTGTGTAGGGTCAGCAGAGAGTTGTAATTGACCCATGGCCATTGTTTGCCCACTCCTGTATTAGACAAAGAAAAGCCCTGTGGCAGAAAGACAAACATAGACTTATCTTAACCTACAGGGAAGAATATAGGCATGCAAAGGGAAATATGAAATGCTTTTAGTTCAGAAGACCCTACCAAATGCTTTGGGACTAGTTCTTTTCCAGAATTTGGAGAAATGGGAAAGTAAGGTAAAAATAAACTGTCATTCCATAGCCTGGAGACCATTTATAATCTAAGGAAAGATACTGTTTAATGTAGCAATAAGAAGGAACTTTATAGGACCAGAGGTGTCAGAGTTTGATAATTCAAGTCAAGATTGCTGCTGCTAAGTTGCTTCAGTCGTGTCTGACTCCTAGCGACCCCATGGAATGCAGCCTACCAGGCTTCTCCATCCATGGGATTTTCCAGGCAAGAGTACTGGAGTGGGTTGCCATTGCCTTCTCCGCAAGTCAAAATTGGGGGTGATAAAAATATCTGATAAAAATAAGAGAATCTAGTTATATTTTGGGAAGTATCCTTAAGCTTTGAAAGCTAACTCTTCTGTTTCAAAGATTATCTTTTGATGTTTTTATTAATAGGATTCTTGGTTGTGTAGGCATTAGAGCTGAATTAATAGTACATAGTATTCTTCTGAACAAGTGACCTATCACTGTTACTTTGAAATTGGATATCATTATAAATTTTCAAACTAAACCACATATTTTTTTTGTAGGTTTGCAATTATAGATCATCATCATTTTCTGATGTAGAAACTCATTTTAGAACATCTCATGAAAACACCAAGAACTTGCTATGTCCATTTTGTCTCAAAGTTATTAAAATTGCAACACCCTATATGCATCACTACATGAAGCATCAGGTGAGATTTGCCAGTTCTTATTCTTTCATGTTGTTTTAGAGAAAAGATAGATTATGATAGACTTAGAACATTGTTTAGATTTGTTCTGCAAGGGAAGCAGCATTGTTCCAAATGACATGATTAAGTACAATTTATGCTAAATTACTGGTGAAACTCCCACTTCTTTTCCTTGCTTCCTTTCTGGTGATACTATGGTTCATACATGATAATTCTGAAAGATAGTTAGAAATAGTAGGAAGCCTTGAATTGAAGGAAAAAAGAGAAGATGACTGGAGAAATATCCAAAAGATTGGCTATTTCAGAGGCTAAGAGTAGGACTGGGGAAGGTAATTATCAGGAGCAGGGGAAAAGATGGGTTTGAACTGATAAAGAAAAGGTGGATGACACATAATGGTGTTTTCTTCTTTTTCTTCATACTGTATTTCCACTTTTAGCCCCCATATTGTAAGAAGATATGTTGGCATCATTGACCAGGAATGGTCTTTTATAGCTGCCCAGTAGTGACACTTACTGCTGATATATGAACTCTGGCAGACAACTATATTTAGTTCTACTATGTAATTTTGGGGACCCAGTATTAGTGCTTATACCTGTGTCTTGAATTCTGGTATTATGCTTACTGGTTCTTTTCCTGAAGCAATTAAGTCATCCTTTGTTTGGGCTGAAAAGTTTAGTGCAACACTGCTCCTGTTCTTAAGTGCTTGAAAGAACACTTACAGTGCCTTTGCCAAAACCAGAAGTCAGTAGATTTATTGAATCTGATTATGTTACCAAGTTTTGCCACCTCACTGATTAGCTTAATGCATTTTCTTGTTACTGATTAAACTGGCATGTCAGTTTTTTCAGCATTTGTGCTCACCTTGCTTTCCATTCTAGTCATTAGATAATCATGAAATTGTCTTGTGGTTTTTTCATTGGAAAAGATCATAAAAGTAGAATTTCCTAATAAATTTGGGATCACCTGTGCTGTGACTGACAAAATGTCATGTGTGTTCTGACAAAATGTGGTCCACTGGAGGAGGGAATGGCAAATCACTTCAGTATTCTTGGCTTGAGAACCCCATGAACAGTATGAAAAGGCAAAAAGATAGGACACTGAAAGATGAACTCCCCAGGTCGGTAGGTGCCCAATATACTACTGGAGATCAGTGGAGAAATAACTCCAGAAAGAATGAAGAGACGTAGTCAGAGCAAAAACAACACCCTGTTGTGGATGTGACTGGTGATGGAAGCAAGGTCCAATGCTGTAAAGAGCAATATTACATAGGAACCTGGAATGTTGAGCCCATGAATCAAGGCAAATTGGAAGTGGTCAAACAGGAGATGACAAGAGTGAACATCAACATTTTAGGAATCAGCGAACTAAAATGGACTGGAATGGGTGAATTTAACTCAGATGACCATTATATCTATACTGTGGGCAAGAATCCCTTAGAAGAAATGGAGTAGCCGTCATTGTCAACAAGAGTCCGAATGCAGTACTTGGATGCAATCTCAAAAACGACAGAATGATGTCTCTTTGTTTCCAGGGCAAACCATTCAATATCACGGTAATCCAAGTCTATCCCCCGACCAGTAACGCTGAAGAAGCTGAACTTGAACAGTTCTGTGAAAACCTATAAGACCTTCTAGAACTAACACCCAAAAAAGATGTCCTTTTCATTCATTATAGGGGACTGGAATGCAAAAGTAGGAAGTCAGGAAGCACCTGGAGTAACAGAAAAATTTGGCCTTGGAGAACAGAATGAAGCAGGGCAAAGGGTAATAGAGTTTTGCCAAGAGAACGCATTGATCATAGCAAACACCCTCTTCCAACAACACAGGAGAAGACTCTACACATGGACATCACCAGATGGCCAACACCAAAATCAGATTGATTATATTCTTTGCAGCCAAAGGTGGAGAAGCTCTATACAGTCAGTAAAAACAAGACCGGGAGCAGACTGTGGCTCTGATCATGAACTCCTTATTGCCAAATTCATACTTAAATTGAAGAAAGTAGGGAAAACCACTGGACCATTCAGGTATGACTTAAATCCCTTACGATTGTACAGTGGAGGTGACAAATAGATTTAAGGGACTAGATCTGATAGAGTGCCTGATGAACTATGGACAGAGGTTCATGACATTGTACAGGAGACAGGAATCAAGACCATCCCCGAGAAAAAGAAATGCAAAAAAGCAAAATGGCCGTTGGAGGTGGCCTTACAAATAGCTGTGTAAAGAAGAGAAGCGAAAAGCAAAGGAGAAAAGGAAAGATATACCCATTTGAATGTAGAGTTCCAGAGAATAGTAAGGAGAGATAAGAAAGCCTTCCTCAGTGATCAGTGCAAAGAAATAGAGGAAAACAATCGAATGGGAAAGACTAGAGATCTCTTCAAGAAAATTAGAGATACCAAGGGAACATTTCATGCAAAGATGGGCTCAATAAAGGACAGAAATGGTATGGATTTAACAGAAGCAGAAGATATTAAGAAGAGATGGCAAGAATACACAGAAGAACTATACAAAAACGGTCTTCATGACCCAGATAATCATGATGGTGTGATCACTCACCTAGAGCCAGACATCCTGGAATGTGAAGTCAAGTGGGCCTTAGGAAGCATCACTACGAACAAAGCTAGTGGAGGTGATGGAATTCCAGTTGAGCTATTTCAAATCCTAAAACATGATGCTATAAAAGTGCTGCATTCAGTATGCCAGCAAATTTGAAAAAGGCAGCAATGGCCACAGGACTGGAAAAGGTCAGTTTTCATTCCAATCCCAAAGAAAGGCAATGCCAGAGAATGCTCAAACTGCCACACAATTGCACTCATTTCACACGCTAGTAAAGTAATCTCAAAATTCTCCAAGCCAGGCTTCAACAATACATGAACCCTGAACTTCCAGATGTTCAAGCTGGATTTAGAAAAGGTAGAGGAACCAGAGATCAAATTGCCAATATCTGCTGGATCATCGAAAAAGCAAGAGAGTTCCAGAAAAACATCTATTTCTGCTTTATTGACTATGCCAAAGCCTTTGACTGTGTGGATCACCACAAACTGTGGAAAATTTTGGAAGAGATAGGAATACCAGACCACCTGACCTGCCTCTTGAGAAACCTGTATGCAGGTCAGGAAGCAACAGTGAGAACTGGACATGGAATAACAGACTGGTTCCAAATAGGAAAAGGAGTACGTCAAGGCTGTATATGGTCACCCTGCTTATTTAACTTATATGCAGAGTACATCATGAGAAACGCTGGGCTGAATGAAGCACAAACTGAAATCAAGATTGCCAGGAATAATTACCAGTAACCTCAGATAAGATGACACCACCCATATGGCAGAAAGCGAAGAAGAACTAAAGAGCCTCTTGATGAAAGTGAAAGAGGAGAGTGTAAAAGTTGTCTTCCTGCTGCTGCTGCTGAGTCACATCAGTCGTGTCCAACTCTGTGCGACCCCATAGACGGCAGCCCACCAGGCTCCACTGTCCCTGGGATTCTCGAGGCAAGAATACTGGAGTGGGTTGCCATTTCCTTCTCCAATGCATGAAAGTGAAAAGTGAAAGTTAAGTCGCTCAGTCGTATTCGACTCTTAGCGACCCCATGGACTGCAGCCTACCAGTCTCCTCTGTCCATGGGATTTTCCAGGCAAGAGTACTGGAGTGGGGTGCCATTGCCTTCTCCGAAAAGTTGTCTTAAAGCTCAACATTCAGAAAACGAAGATCCTGGCATCTGGTCCCATCACTTCATGGCAAATAGATGGGCAAACAACAGAAATAGTGGCAGACTTTATTTTTTGCGGCTCCAAAATCACTGCAGATGGTGACTGCAGCCATGAAATTAAGACGCTTGCTCCTTGGAAGAAAAGTTATGACCAGCCTAGACAGCATATTAAAAAGCAGAGACATTACTTTGCCAACAAAGGTCTGTCTAGTCAAGGCTATGGTTTTTCCAGTGGTCATGTATGGATGTGAGAGTTGGAGCATAAAGAAAGCTGAGGGCCGAAGAATTGATGCTTTTGAACTGTTGTGTTGGAGAAGACCCGAGAGTCCCTTGGACTGCAAGAAGATCCAACCAGTCCATCCTAAAGGAAATCAGTCCTGAACATTCATTGGAAGGACTGATGTTCAACCTGAAACTCCAATACTTTTGCCACCTGATGCGAAAAACTGACTCATTTGATGCTGGGAAAGATTGAAGGCAGGAGAAGGGGACGACAGAGGATGAGATGGTTGGATGGCATCACTGACTCAATGGACATGAGTTTGAGTAAACTCCAGGAGTTGGTGATGGACAGGGAGGCCTGGCGTGCTCCAGTCCATGGGGTCTCAAAGAGTTGGACACGGCTGAGTGACTGAACTGAACTGAACTTTGCTGTGACTGGTATGCTGCCTCTCTTTGAAAAGTTCTGGCAAGATCTCTCTATTTTGGATTTTCTCAGCAGTGTTCCATCAGGTGTTAATCAATGTCCCCCTCCCGATTTCTACTGGTAAATGAATTTGGTGAAGCACAGATTTACGAAATTAAATCGTTCTTTTTTAAAATAGGACTCCTTGGAAATTTTAATATGCTAATGGACATTGTACATCTCTAAACAAGGATATAGTATGAATTCCCCAGACTTATTTGGCCATTGCCCCCTTTATTTGCATAGTATCTGTTAACAATTTTTGAAGAACAGAGTTTGAGAAATGTTATTCCTGGTCCTCTATATTTCATCTTTGGCCTTTAATTTTGAAAGGGAGAATGAAATATAAAAACAGTAGTTTTATTTCATTAATGGGGTTTTAATACCTTTTCCCTTTATGCTTTATTAAGCTCCAGAGTGAGATATAGATGTGGGAAAAATAGTAATTAAGAAAGAGTTATGTGGGCCGACCATGTGTGATTTGTAATCAGTTTTTCTACCCTAAGTTTTATGTAATCACTTGCCATGGGTATACAGTTTTCTTTTTTGTTTATTTGGAGAGCCTAGGAATTAGACAGCCAGAAGTTAGGAGGGTGGAAATCTATTAATAAGAAGGATCATCAGGCATCCTTCAAGATATTTGTAATTTGTGTGATTATTTACAAAATATTGGAAAATTATAGCTGAGCAATTAGTCCAATATGAGATAGTAAGTATTGTTGACTCTGTGGGTCATTTTATTGTTTTAGAAGACTTTGGTTGTAACTTTTGTTTAAGACAATGTATTATTATGTCTTGGGTGATTTTGGAGCTAACAATCCAGTTTTTATGACTTTTAAGAAATAAAGTGATTTTGTATGTGTTAAATATGTTCATTAGATCTTTAATAAAAACAGTTAAAGTATGCAGTTAACATCTATGCAGTCACTTACCTTCTACCAGTAACAGGTGCTTTACATGTATTATCTTATTGAATCCTCACACTCAGTTGTGGCTAGAGCAGAGTAAAGTAATAAGAGGGAAAGTAGTAGGAAATAAGGTTGTAACAATAGAATGCAGGCCAATTCATATAGAACCTTGTAAACCAGAATGAGGACTTTGGAAAACTGTCAGCATTTTAAGCAGATAAAGATCTGTCATGTTTTAAGATCATTGACCGCTGGGAGGAGAATAGACCATAGGGAAGAAAGAACACGAAAGGGAGAACAAAGGAGGTTATTAATAGTCAAGGTGAGTGTTTTGGATAAGTATGGTAGTGGTGGTTGGAAGTAATAAGTGGAAATATTATGACAGTTTTTGAAGGTAGGGCTGACAAGTTTTACTAATGGGTTGGATATGGGATGTGAGAGAGAGTGACCAAGTTTTTTGTCCTAAGCAGCTGCAAGAATGGAATTTTCATCTATCGTCATGTGATGAAGATTGAGAAGTAGATGTATTTTGGGGAGCAGGAAGGAAGGGAGGAAATCTGGAATTCCGTTTTGTCCATGTTGGTTTAAAATGCATGCAAGTAGTGATGTCAAGTGGGCTTTCCAGGTGCCACTAGTGGTAAAGAACCTGCCTGCCAGTGCAGGAGACATGTGAGACCTGGGTTCGATCCCTTTGATGAGAAGATCCTCTGGAGGAGGGCATGGCAACCCACTCCAGTATTCTTGCCTGGAGAATCCCCACGGACAGAGAAGCCTGGTGGGCTACAGTCCATGGGGTCACAAAGACTCAGACACGACTGAAGCAATTTAGCACACACCCACACACAGTGATGTCAGGTAGGCAGTTGGATAGAAGATATTTAAAGCCATGAAATGAAGAGATAACCTAAGGAGTGATTATAGATAGAGATTTCTGGGTACTGAATTCTGGAGAATTTTTTTCTGTCATTGTAACTTGTTATCTGTTTCTTGCCCAAGTTTTCTCTTTTTCTTCCTCCTCTTTCAGCATATATGAGTGAATTAAAATTGCCTGTATCGCCAATATAATCTAATGCATCACATTTCTAAAATAGTCTTAATTTGTACCTAAAATAGTAATGCAAACATATTTATATATTGCTTTGAACTTTGTAAAGAACTTTATGAAATATCTGATGTGTGCCAGTACTGTGCTAGGTACTTCTCAGTGTATTATCTGTTTGAATTTTGTAGATGATTGATTGTGTAAATGGAAGTAGTGATGTATCTGGCAGATCATAACTTCAGAGAAACCATTCTTTTGAGTTTATATGTTGCTTTAGTTTATATATATATACACACACACATATATGTTTGCATGTACATGTATGCTTTTTAAATTAATGAGAGCATAAAGGTAAAGATTGTAATTCATATTGTGTAGTAGAAAGAACATTGGATCAGATGTTTGGCCTTGTCACTGAATAGCTATGGGGAAGGGATTTAGATTTTTCATGGGTCCTGTTTCCCATCTGTGGAAAAATAATAGGATTAAGTTTGAGGAGGTATTCAGTCAAGGGGTCTCAGCCAGTAAGTAGATTGGGAATAGTTGTTTTGATTTATGCACCTATAGCCACACTGTTCAATGCTGTAGCCACCAGCCATATGTAGCTATTTAAACTTAAATTATTTAAAATTTAAATTTGGTTGCTCAGTTGCACTTGGCACATTTCAAGTGCTCAATAACCACATATGTCTAGTTGCTACTGTTTTGAACAGTGCAGCTCAATTACATTTCATCATTGAAGAAAGTTTTATTAGACAGCACTGCTTTATACAACCATTGTTGTAACAGGTTTCTTTTAAATATGTAATTAGATATTTGAACTTATTTTTCCATCTTGTCAACCAACTGGAAATGCAAAAATTAAAAATAATTTATTCTTTTATGGGATAAAAATGCATGTAGCTCATTTTTCACAGTATCGTGTGTCTTAAGTACTTCAAAATTATAACCAAAAGAGCTTTCATAGCACTGTTAAGAAAACTTTCATTAGAATCTATCAATGGCACCTTTCATGTTCAATTTCTGTATAGAAACAAATGTTTTTGAAAACTAAATGCTAATAATTTAAAAAATAGTAATATTTTGCTATTTATGTGTGATAGGAGATGTAAAATACTATTTTAAAATTATTTAGTATCATTAAAATTAAGTCAAAGCGACTTCAGGATGCAGGATTTGTGGTTGTAGAAATTATTTTTCTCCCCTCTTTCTGGTTCTTAAACAGAAAAAGGGAATACATCGTTGTACAAAATGCAGACTGCAATTTTTAACATGCAAAGAGAAAATGGATCACAAGACTCAGCATCATCGGACATTTATAAAACCTAAACAACTAGAAGGATTACCTCCTGGAACAAAAGTGAGTTCAAATATGTTGTATTTTAACATTTTGTATGGTAATAGACATTAACTCCTGCCTGGTTTTATTTGTTGGATATAATACTTTAAAAATGATTTGTGATTTAATTAAGACTTTAATTTTAAATTTCACCGTTCCTATGTTTAGGGAAAAAACGCCTAACCATTGCCTTTTGGTCAATAGTGTGTGCAAGTCTAGAATGGTATTCCTTTGTAAAAAGTGTAACTATATTAACTATTCTGGAGGCAGTGGGTTGTATCAGTGTTACATAGGCTATTTTTGAGCTATTCCAGTTGGCAGTGTATTTGTCGTTTTTATCTGTTGAACTGTAAGATGCTTGAGGTTAGGAATCATGTTTTATTTATCTTTGTATCCTAAGCAACTGGTATAGTGCCTGTTGAATGCTGTAGGTTCTCAGGTGTTTATTGAAGGTATTACTGAGTCTACTCTTAGAGAAGCAAATTCTGCTGCTGGATAGCATTATGTTTTAAGTGAGCCAACACATGTCTGACTGCATACTGATGATTGTAATTTACTTTTCCCTTTTTGCCTTATATACCTCTGTTTTCTCTGACTTCTTTATATACAGTCAGCTCTTGAATATTTGCTCCAGTGGAGGGAAACAGAGGCATGGATAATCCAAAGTGAAATAATTCCCAAAACATTTATATTTGGCTTTGGGTACTTACCTTTGAATGTGGGTATGTCTGTTATTTGAATTAACTATAACAATATAAAGCCATGCTCTGAAGACCTAGAGCAAGAGAAGCTATCCAGCATCCTTCCCTGCAGTCCATTCATTCCATGCTGGGACTAGACATGCAAAACACTAATGTAAGCAGTGCAGTCCTCTCTCATATTTTCCCTTAATAATAATAATAATAATGATACTAAAATGTTTTATAGCACCTTAGAATTAGGCTTTTGGTATACTTTTTCATATATTCTATTATTTAATCCATGCAGTAATCCAGTGAAGTAGACAAGGCAGATACTGTCCCTTATAGATAAAGAAGCTTAGAGAGGGTGAGTAACTTAATCAGGGTCACATGGCTAGGAAGAAATAGTCTTAGCTTTAACCTCAAGCCTTTCATTCCTAGTCCAATGCCTTTGTATGATGCCAAAGCACATGTTTTTCATGATATTTCCTCATAGGCTGTTTCTCAAATACATGGGGTATGTATAGTCAAATGGTTAGTGTTGGTAGGCTGTTGTGTTTTCCATTGTCCACAGCAAATATAATTTCTGAATACCTAATGATAAGTCTTGTATCAGCTCCCTTTAAGGAAATTCTCAGTATTATTAAACTCTCCATGCAGTGCAATGAATTTATATAACCCCTCTCATAATCTTTGTAAACATACATCCGGCTCAATGAGCCCCTGAAAAGAAGAAATCATGTTTAGTGTAGATTTGCTTGTTTTATAGTTGTTGAAGGGTGATGCAGTCCTTTCTAGGTTTTGAGATTTAAGTTTTGACCTTTGTGTTCGTGACTTTCTAAAGTTAAACCAGAGCATAGAAATAGCTAGGGAATGCACCCTTTTAATATTCATATAATTTGCTTTAACTGCTAATTATCCATTAATAACTTAACATATAACTGATATCAGTGCAAAAATGTAAGATTACATGTGAGTAAATATCAAGTTTAATTTCATTTAATTGGTATGAGCATTTAAAATAAACGAAAGACTTCTCCAGTTATAGTTTATACTTGCCCTTTCCAAGTACTTGATGTTTAACTTTTTGTTATGCAGTGATATTTTAACAGTAATGTAATGATTAATTTTCTAAAGCAGATATTATCTTCACTTTTGTAGGTTACCATTCGAGCTTCAGTTGGACCTCTTCAATCAGGATCTTCAACCACACCTTCCATTAGTGCAAGCACTTCTACCCTTCAGCTCTCACCTCCAAGGACTAAAAATATAACTGCTAAAAGTCCCACAAAATCCAACACAAATAAACCTAATATAACTAAATCCATTGCAAGTAAACCTAATCCAAGTAAGCCTAATGGAAATAAACCTAAATACAAATCAAAAATATCTAATCTGCAAAAGAAACAAAGCACATTGGCTAGTAGCAATAAAAAAAGTAAAGTCAATACAGCATTGAGGAATTTAAGGTAAACTTTTATTCTTGATACCCAATACTAATTTAATATTAATTAGTAACTGAGCACGAACATGATAAAAATTTTATTTAATATAAATTTACCCTATTACACAACCCTCTAGTACATTTATATGCTGTCACTTAATGCCAACAAATAATAAAAAATGTTTTTGTAACTGTTGAACAGTACTTGAATTACTATCTTTTTATATTCATTATAAAATATTACAGTATTTTATAATATTTTTAATGTTCATTCAACATAAAACACTGGGGTTTTGTGTTGTGCTTATATCTTGATCTTTGAATGGTTAATTTAATCCCTTTTATTCCAGTAAGAAACACTAGATGATAATAAATTGGTTTATACCTACTCTAGCTGTTGTTCAGTAGCAGATTTTTCAAATTATAAATCCCTGTTTGAAGTTGTTAAACACCTTAGCTTTAATTAACAGACCATTAATAAGGCTCTCCTTTATTATTTTTTGTCTTAAAATATATTTTTATCATTTTCTTTGTATCTCTATAAGGTATCGTCGGGGAGTTCACAAGTGCATTGAGTGTTATTCTGAAATAAAAGATTTTGCAAACCACTTTCCTACATATGTCCACTGTAGTTTTTGCAGATACAACACTAGCTGTAGCAAATCCTATGTGAATCATATGATGAGGTAAGATGAGTTAAACATCTATAATTGCCAATGAAAATTACAGTTTAGCAAGTTTTTGTTGAAAACAGTTGCCCTAGTATAAGTCAGTTTTGCGCTTCGAGAAACAATTAGAGAACTTCTAAGGTGATTCCTGGTACTATTTTTCAGCATAGTAATTCATAAAGTTCCTGGAAACTTGAATTGTAAGAACAGTTAGAGTACTGAAATTAAGATAGATATGTTAGGGAAAATAGTTTTCCTATGGGAATTTTTTATCCTATAGAACTTTCAAATGCGGTTACTTCCAAAGACAGAAAACTAATGTCACATGGTAAAGAATAAAGAATTGGCCACGATTGAGTGACTAAAACTTTCACTTTTCACTTCCTCATGAAGCATACATGTAATCTCACGAGTGGTGTTTTCTTCAAAGCAGTTACTTTGTGATTCCAGGATTTTCAGTGATCTTAGATATTTTATTGGATCTTGTTTCTCTTTCTTTCTCTCTCTCTTTTTCTCTATAATCCATTCAGTCTGTCTGACCATCCATCCATCAGGCCATCCATCCTTGCATTCATTCAGTGAAATGAGAGACTATTTCATTATTGCCACTGTTGGAATTATTTTTCATTAATTCATTCAGTTTAGATAACTTGAGTATTTATTCCATGCAGAGAAAACTTATACAGCCTATGTTGTCTTCATTGGTATCGCATTAGTTGAGGTATCCTTCAGGATGGATTTTTATTTTTAAAAAAATAGTCAAAAATTGTTCCAATATAAGCCAGTTAGGTTGATTATTCACAGTGAAGTTTTGCTTTTTTTTTTTTTCCCCAAAAGTTAGAATTAGAGAATAACTAACAAAAGTGATTTTTATACAGATCACAACATGACCTTTGTGTTACTTTCAGGTCATAATCAGCTGCTCCTTTAAAAGGACACTTCCATGTTTCTTGGTGGCTTTAGCACCTCTCTCACAGTTTTTTGATAACTAGCCCTTGATAACTAGCCTGAGTTCATGGTCCCTGATTTCTTCAGTGCCAATGCATTATATCAACTTTAAAGTTGTTGTGCTCCCTTTCTTACCACAATACTATTTTAATCTTATATATGGTTCGTTTCTTTTGAATTCCCATTTCCCCATGACTTTCTGGGCTTTGAAGTCCTTTTTCTGGTCCAGTAGCACTTATCTAACTTTATAGTCATCCTCACCCTCAGGGTCATCTGTTTTGACTGTTGCTTTCTTTTTATTCTAGAATCTTTTACATATTTAGTCTTGCTTACCTGGCTTAAAGGCCAAAGACGTAAACATCTTCTACTGAACTTTAGTATTCTTGCCTGGAGAATCCCAGGGACGGCGGAGCCTGGTGGGCTGCTGTCTATGGGGTCGCACAGAGTCGGACACGACTGAAGCGACTTAGCAGCAGCAGCAGCAGCAACTGAACTTTATGTTCATTCTAAACTACCAAATAGTGCTTGATTCAGATCAACTCTGATTCATGATCTTTAACTTGAATTGGGACCTGTCTTTTTATTTTTAAAAATAAGTATACATTTTTATTCTTATCTGTAATAGCTTATTAACGCTTTATTTTAAATTCTCTTAGTTGTCACCCTGGCCTACTATAATTACTCGGTTGGAGTCTGTCCTTTTAATTAATCTTTTCAGTCTCAAGTATTTTTCCTGTTACCTTCATCCAGGCATTGATGTCAGAAATCACACATGTTCCACTTCACAGTTAACCCTGCCCCTTATCTCCTCTAGTTCTTCCACAACTTCTTTCAGTTAATTTACAACTTCGTCTCTGTCAGGTTCCTTTTCTTACAAATGATTTCAAGTATTTTTTTTAAGATGAGGAATATTTGTCCGTACTGCTTACTTTTCCTTATTTCTTGACTTATTACCATGAACATTTGTAAAAAGTATTTGTTACTAGCATTTTCATGATTCATTTCCTGCCCCTTATCTCCTCTAGTTCTTCCACAACTTCTTTCAGTTAATTCACAACTTCGTCTCTGTCAGGTTCCTTTTCTTACAAATGATTTCAAGTATTTTTTTTAAGATGAGGAATATTTGTCCGTACTGCTTACTTTCCTTATTTCTTGACTTATTACCATGAACATTTGTAAAAAGTATTTGTTACTAGCATTTTCATGATTCATTTCTTTACCATCATCTTCACCTAACACTGCCCCTTTAAAGATTATCTGTCAAGTTCTTATCTCTGTATTCATTTTTTTCACTCTTATCACTCTATGAGTTCTTTAGAGTCATTGTTGTCACTCACTTTTGAAACTATTCTCCTGAGCTTTTGTTTAATTATTAACACTATTTTTCTTCTTCCTTTTTGCCTACTCCTGTTTCATTGCCTTTTCTTCCTTCATCTCTTCTCACCTCTTTACATTTCCTTACTTGGTAATGTAATCACTGTCACTTTTACCTTTCAACTTTAAATCTTCCAGTTTCAGTCCTTAGTTTTCCTAAGATATAACCTCTATGCTTCTAATTATTTTTATAGATTTTTTTTTAACTTTGACTCACTAGCATCTAGAAAGAACATAAATAAACCAAGCATTCTCATCTTTCCAGAATTGACATGACTACTGTCCAGACACTCTCAGGGCATCATTTGTGTGGATGTGAAATACCAGCTGGAAAAAAATGCACTGTTGCAAGTTTCTTAAGCTTGTGTAGTTCTATTGATCTGCCACTGTGCATCACAGCTTCTTGAGATACCACCTTCTGCTTTCTGCCTCTCTGCCTCCCACCTGCTGCAGTGGACTGCACCTGTAATCCATTTTCTCTAAAGCAGGCCCTGACATCCTTTGTTGAGACTACTTCTGTGTGGAAAGTCTTTTGTTCTTTGACCAATACATTGCCGCCCCAGTGCAGCTTTAATTCTGCGCTTAGTTTGTAAGGGATCAAGTCAGAAAAATTTTTAAGTTTTCTTAGGCCAAGGATCATTCTGTTACTCCCTCTCCCATTTATCATAGGCTTCTCATTTGTCTTATAAAACTTCCAAATGCATTCTATTCCAAAACATCCCCAATTAGCCTATCTCCCTTTATTATGTCTAGTTGTGTAATACAACTATTATCTCCTTGAGAAGGAGCTCTTTATGTTTACCATGTCATCTAGCACATTACAGACAGCAAGTGAGAGCCATTACTGTAATTATAAAAAAGGCTTTAATAAAATCTCAAGAGTATATTAAAAAAATCTTAACACAGTTGGAACATCTTTGAAATAAGACTCTTACAAAGAAGAGCATCATTAAACATTAATTTTAATGATTTTTTTTGAAGTAGCATTATTTAGGTTTGATTAAATTATTGCACCTTATTTGCTAATAGCTTTTAGGTGGCAGTAGAAGTCACCTGAAAAAAATGAATTGCTGTGTGATATTGCTATTCTTCAACAGTATTTATAAGAAAGAAGGCTTTTTCTCTACATGTAATAGAATTAAGGTCACAGACAATTACTTAATATTTTTTTCTGGCAGAGTTTATTTACTATTTACTAAGAAGTATGGTAAACTGGTGGTGAAGAATCTGACAAATCTGGATTTGAAAACAAAACTCACCATTTATTACATGTGCCATTTTGGGCAAGTTGCTTAACTGATTCCCATTTTCCTTTTCTTGAAGAGAAAGTTATTGTCATTATTAGGGAAATGTACTTAAAATGTTTAATAAAATGATTTGCTCTTAGGAGATATTCAAGTAATTATAGGTATTATTTCTAAATTGTCATTATTAGATACTGTAGATAAAGCTCTTGCCTTTAATTTTCACAATTTAGTAGGAGAGATATATTTACCTAGCTTAATGTGATAAATAAATGACTGTGAGCCCAGAGAAGGTAACAATGAATTCTTTAAACAAGAAATAAGAAGGTATTGTATAAATGACATTTTATTTACTATTTGAAGGATGATTTAAAAATTTTCCAAGGAAAAAGAAAGCTGGTATAGCAGTTTGTTCCTATACAATAATTAAGATTACTGAATTAATTTTTATAAGCTATGCTTTAGTTCATTATATATTTTATATAGATTTATTGGCATGAAATAATAGTCATTACAAGAACAGACAGATTATTGTGATTACTTCATAAATGGTCTCCTGTCCACAATCCACCACTTGGCCCCTTTTCCATTTTTTCCTTTCTTTTGTTACTAACATCTTATCAGATCATTTTTTGGCCTGAAATCCTTCACCTATCTAATATTAATAGGATGAAGTCCAGATTTTCTGGAGAATATGAGACCTTTTAATGTCTAATTCCTAACTACTTTTCCAGTGCCTTCAACTCTTATTTGCTTTTCCTGGAGTAAGTCAGTATAGAGACCTTCCTAACTGAAATACGCTACTGACTGTTAGCTGACTTCTCCATTTACCTTAAGCTTTCCCTCATGCAACCACAAAACTTTATATGTATCGCTGTTGACATTTATCTTGTGGTAATAATATATTTATGCGTATGTATTCACTTGTTGAACAGATGTTTATTAGGCATTTCTTCTGAGCCAGCTGCTTTTTGACTACCTTCCCCCACAAACTCTGGAACATGAATTCTAAGGCAGACAACCTGCCTTTCTTATTGTATCATTACCTTCTAGTCTAGTGTTTTAAATAGTAGGCATACTGTCAATACTGTTGTGTATTCCGTTTTGTATTTCTTTGGAAGTAAAGTTTTTACTTATACCAAATCAAGATTGTTAAGAAAAGATGGTCAAAGGGAGTTTTTTTCCCCTTCTAGTCTTATTGAGGTCTAATTTATATAAATAAAACTTACCTATTTTTAGAGAACAGCTTAATGAGTTTTGATAATTATATATAAGTATTAACAGGTGGTGAATTTTCAAAACCTAGATTTAAATGTTATATTTTACTGTATTATAATAAGAATCTTAACCTTTTTTCCCCTTTCTTAGATTATTTACATATTGTTATTAACTTCACTCAGGTCTAGAAGAAAGGTAGTTTTTTTCCCTCTTTATTTATGAGCTACACATTCACTTTTCCATTCCTATAATACTCAAAACTAGAAGAATGGAATTTGTATAATAAATATAGACAGTATAATTCATTTTAACAGACTGGGAACTTAAAACTGAATTCAGACAACAAAAATTTTAAAAGTACCAACATTTTAATAAGGTGTAAGTTAGACAGAAATGGAAACCATCAAAATACCCTAAAATGTAACTTTTTCCACTCCTCTTACCAAATAAAGCAATCTGTTTGAGGATAAGGAAGAAAGAGCTTTTAAAAGTTACCTTTAAATCTCATTTTAAAAACTAATTTACTTGGTTCACATTCTTTGGTAATCAGATAAAATCTTGGACATACTCCTCTGAGGAAATAACAGTTGTATGCACACATTTTTGTGTATAATTTCAGTGTTTCCCAACCTCCCTGATGGTCTCTCCCTAAAAAAATTATTCAATTATTTTTGTCATATTACATTGAATTTATAAACTCTATGGTAGTAATTATCCCCAGATTGAGGAAATGGCTTTTAGAAATCTTCTGAGGGTGTTTTCTGGGGATTAAAACTGTCAGAGTATGTATTTTCCAATACATGCAAGCTCTGCTTGTGATGATTATTTCTATCTGAGACTGAGAATTGACCTGGTGTGTTGGCTACTTTAGATTTATCATTGCAAGCTTCTGCTCTTCAAACTTTAGCTTGCATAAGAATTACTGAAAAAGCTTGTTAAAACAGCTTCCTGGACCTCACTGCCAGAGATTAATTCAGTAGGTTTGTGTGGGGCATAGACTTTGCATTTCTAAATAAGCTCCTAGATGATACTGATGTTATTAGTCTATGACTACATTTTTGTATGTGCTAAGTGGTACTGTGCTAAGCTAATCCTGGTTTTCTAGTATAGAAAAGCTTTCCTTATCAGATTTAAAAGAGTATATATAAAAGAAAGCTATTATCATTGGCTGCAAAGCTTGGTTAGGGGTTTTCTATCCTGTGCTTAGAGGGGGCATTGTTTTAGCTCAAGAGTTCTGTTTTAATTTGTTCTTGTTTTAAAGTCTACTGATAATTGCAAAGAGCTCTCTAAATGCTTGATTTTACAAATGGTAAACAGTGGCCTTTAGCTCAAGTACTGTTACTTCCAAGATCATTTGGATTCTTCTTCCCTTCCTCAATACAAACATGTTAAGTTAGAAAAAGATTTTTCTAAATAATTATTATTGGTAACTGTACTTCTTATGGCAAAAATGTTATTAGCAAAAATTTTAAATTGTTTTCAACTCTTTTAGCAGTTCAAAAAAAGAATTTCATGTGACTTTTTTCTTATACTCTAGAGTATGTGAAGGTGAGGTACTGATCAAATGAGAATATGCTTAGCAAAATACATTTCACTGGTAAATAGATAAATTTATGTTAAAATACTGAATTAAACAAGATTATTTATATCATGATATTTTATTCAAAACTAGAAATTTAAGTATAGACTTGATGTATAGCTATAAATTAATATGACTTACCATATAGTAAAATTAATAAAATCTATTTTGTCTCTCTCAGCTTTCATAGTAATCGTCCAAGTAAAAGGTTTTGTATCTTTAAGAAGTATTCAGAAGATCTCAGGTAACTAGTTGATCTTTTAAATTTTTTTCTATTGAAAAATTCTATGACTTAAATCTGCTACATATATCATGTTTATAAAGATGCAGTTTATATATCATGCAATTCACGTGTTTAAGTTGTACAATTAATAGTTTTTGGTATATTCACAGGGTTGTGCAGTCACCACAGTTAATTTTAGTACATTTTTATCACTTGAGGAAGATGCTCTATACCCATTAATGGTTATGTTTATTTCCTTCCAACTCCTTTTATCCTTAAGCAACTGCTAATCTACTTTCTGTCTATATAGATTTGCCTATTCTGGACATTTCATGTAAATGGAATGATAAAATATATGATCCTTTGTGTCTTCCATTTAGTATGTTTTCAAGAGTTACCCATATTGTTGTGTATATCAGTGCTTCTTTTTCTTATTGCTGAATAATATTCTACTGTATGTATATTATAGTTTGTTTATCCATTTAGGTTATTTTAACTTTGAAGCCATTATAAATACTGATGTTGTGAACATTTGTGTACTCATTTTTGTCTGCACATGTCTTTTCATTTTTCTTCAGTATGTATCTAGGATTAGAATTGCTGGGTTATATGGTAACTCTATGTTGAACTTTTGAGGAACTGCCAGACTGTTTTACAAAGTACCTGATTAGTCTATATTCTGTCACTAAGTTTGTTTCAGGGGTGACCAGTGGTGTCAAAATTAAGTTCTATGTATTTGCATTGTAAAATGAGAACAAAAAGTAGGGCTTTCCAATAATATTTGAATAGTGAAAAGGCCTAAAATATGCAGTAAAGTGACACTTTCTCAGTTTTGAAGTAAATTTCTTAAGCCACTGAAATTCTTGAAATTAGTACATAGTCATTTTAAATTTTACTTTTTCAGATTAAGGAGAGTGTGCTACTTGCTTATTGTGCAGAAAGAACTGTTGGTGAATATTTCTAAAAGCATTGATTTTACCACACAGTTAATTGAGAATCCACTGAGCACCATGTTTTTCATATTCTTCTGCATTGTTTAGAACCCACTGCTCTTTATTATTTTGTCTATGTTGCCAGTGCTACTTGAAATATCAGTATCTTTGCTGCACCAAGCTAATATATACAGATATGGTTAACCAGTACTTGTTTTGATATGTTGGGTTAGTGGAAAATCTGGAAGAGAGGATGGTATTATGTCTCAGAGCCTTTGTACTTTTTATTCTCTGTGACTGGTTTGCTTTTCCCCAGACTTCTGTACGGTTAGCTTCTTTATCGCTTTTGGGTCTTCTGTTGTATCATCTCTCCTATGCTTTACCCTAGTGTCTTTTATCTCCCCTTTATAGATCATTTTTTTCTGGATTATCTTTCATCATCTCATACACTGTATACTTTATTTTCTGTGTCCTCTTGCTAGAATGTGTGTGGTTTGGATTTTTATTTAGGTAAGGCATTGATAGTAATTAGGCACTTGGTAGATATTTGTTGAATAAATAAATGTATATATTTAAGGTGACTTATATTTGGCAATAGGTCCCATCAATGATTTTGGACCAGTGGTTCACAGGGAGAGGAAAATTTGATTCAGTTTAAAAAAATATATTAGTACCAATTTTAAAACATTTACTAACTTCAAGGCAATAGATTAAGTCATATTAGGTGTTGCCTATATTGAAAATTCTTATAAGAATGAAGAGTTTTATTACATTCAGAAGAAGTTTTGTTTGATTTTTACCTCACTGTTTTTAAGCTCCATTGTGTTTGGTTTTTAAAAAATAACCTACATGATTTTAAAGCTCTGGTATGTTTTCTCTCAACTTGAATAGGTCTCAGATTGAAAATTTGTCAATTTCTGTGAATGGAACATACAAACTTATAACTACATAGAACAGTAATTTTTGTAATTATTCTTTTATTGGAATGGAATATTCATTTTTTAGATATTTACTACATATTAAGTCTGTAATATAGCAGATTCTGTAAGTTCAGTCCAGTTCAGTCGCTTAGTTGTGTCTGACTCTTTGCGACCCCATGAATCGCAGCATGCCAAGCCTCCCTGTTCATCACCAACTCCCAGAGCTTACCCAAACCCACGTCCATCGAGTCGGTGATGCCATCCAACCATCTCATCCTCTGTCGTCCCCTTCTTCTACTGCCCCCAATCCTTCCCAGCATTAGGGTCTTTTCCAATGAGTCTATGAAGATAATAGTAATAATGAGGAAGTCTTGGAACCAACCTTCAGAGAAGGTACATTTTATTGGGTGGGAGATAAGAAGTGAATGTAAATAACCACAGTAAATAGGGAATTTAATAAGTGCACTGAAGATTACGTTTTTCAAAGAGAAGTGAGATTACTTTACTTGGAATGATTTACATAGGTGTTAATTTACTTGGTTTTCAAGGATGAGTATTGTTTATACTGATAGAAGAATTTGATAAAGTTCCTTTAAGCTGAACAGACTAAATTTTATTAGTTTCATTTGTATTTCAGTTACCTTTAAACAATTTAACATCATTTAACATCACTTGTATGTTAAATCTTATTTGATTTTCTTTTAAATAGTTCTTCAGATGCTTGATCCACAAGCTCCCAAGTGCTTAACTCTAACAAATATAATAAACATAGTGGTTTTCTAAGTTCTCTGAAACATTCACATGTTTTTGCAGGCTTAACAATATTTTAAACTAAAACTAAAATGTTTAAGCACATTTTAAATTAGAGTCTTAATTTTACATACTATAATATGCAGTTACGTTTAAATACTTCAAATAGCAAATGCTACACAGTTTGATTCAATAACTGTAAAACTATTCCTAAATTCAACAAAAAGTATTGATGACTATGGGAATTGTTTCCTAACCTTTTTAAAAATTTATAATCACTACATATTTCATTTAAGAACTACGTTACCCAGTTAAGTTTTGTTAAGGGAACCAGTAGTTTAGGTTCAAGCAAGTGGGCCAGTTGACATTACTGAGATGCTGAAGAATTCAGACTTTGAACTTTAGTAGTGACTTAGCCCTTCAGTTAATTGTTACATGAGAATCATACCAGCCTTGGATGCTTGTGGTGAGAATAAACTAAATAATGTATGGGAAAATCTTTAACACATAGTATACAATGATAGGTGGTTCAGTGGTAAAGAACCCGCCTGCCAAGCAGGAGGCGTGGGTTCAATCTCTGGGTCAGAAAGATTCCCCTGGAGAAGAAAATGACAACCCACTCCAGTATTCTTGACTGGGAAATTCCATGGACAGAGGTTTGGTGGGCTATATAGTTCATGGGGTCGCAAAGAGTCAGACATGACTTAGCAACTAAACAGCATCAGCATGCAATGGTAGCATCTACAACATGATGTATTTTTAGAACTTTCTCATTTCTAATTTTTTCCTCACCTAGATAAACACTAGATAAATGTTCCACTAGAGACAGACTGTATTTCTTAGTCATCATTATATTCACAATACAATATACTAGTAGTGTAGTATGTGTAAATGTAACCTTATTAAATATATATTGACTTGTATATATATTGTACATTTATATATACTATACTTTTGTTTTGAAGATGGGCATAGGGTTCCCTGGTGTTTTAAATGGTAAAAAATATGCTTGCTAATGCAGGAAACTGGGATTCAATCCCTGGGTCAGGAAGAACCCCTGGAGGAGGAAGTGGCAACCCACTCCAGTATTCATTCTTGCCTGGAGAATCCCATGGACAGAGAAGCCTGACAGGCTACAGTCCATGGGGTTGCAAAGGGTTGGACACAACTGAGTAACTAACACACAAATAGGCACAGATAGATTGTGACTTGTCAGAGTGACACATGTTAGTGCAACCAAGACTAGACTGTAGGTCTCGACTTTTTAGCTGTTAGTAACTGGTATGAGGGAGAAAAGTTTATAAAACAAAAATACTTTCTGTCAGTAAATGGTAGTATAATTTGAATATGAAGAGTGACAAACACTTGTATGCCATTTTCTAAAGAAACATTTCAGTTCTATCAGGTTTATATAACAAAAATTGGAGTGACAGTTATGACACAAAGAGCCAATCATGAAAAACTATTCATTGAACTGGTGTGTGGGTTTTCATAAAAGATAAAAATGTTTTCTTTTATACTATTTGCTTTGTTTTTTATAGGGGCATTACTCTAGTGTGCCTTAATTGTGATTTCCTAACTGATGTTTCTGGCTTAGATAATATGGCTACACACTTAAGTCAACATGAAACTCATACTTGTCAAGTTGTAGTAGAGAAAGGTACGTATATATAATTGTGTTACTTCAGATTTTTGCTATTTATTCTAGTATTTTTGGTCAGCCACAGTATGTTCTCTTTACTAAATCGTTTTCTCACTCATCATATTTCATATACTGTTTTAAATATAAAACTTTTCTTCTAATTTCAGTTTCTGTTTGTATCCCAACTTCTGAACATCTTTCTGAGTAAGTTTAATTTTTATTCAGTGCATTTTACTTTGATGGATTTTAGCACTACTGCATTTTTAAATGTATCATTAATAGAAATGAAAAATATTAAAGTATTTTGTTTTTTTTTTAAAGCTGCTTGTTGAAATAGGTTCCTGCTCTTTGGAGCTCGTGACCTGGTGCAAGACAAGTTGGAATTTCCTAAGTTCAAAGTTCTGAGATGTTTTCTTACACAAAGGCAGTTAAGCAGCCAAGTTCATGACATTAGCTCTCATTATTCAGCTCTTTTCAGCTTCAAATGGGACTAGGTTCTTATTCCACCTTATCTTTGTGTCAGGTTGACATTTCTTAACATTCATTTTTTCTTTTTTTCTCCAGTTGGCTCTCTCCAAAAATAACTTTCGTTGCTTTGGTCATTTCTTACTTTGCTTAAAATAATTTGTGTTTTTCTCTGCTGTACTTGCCTTCAGAATAATATGTTCCGAAAGATATGGCTGTCTGTCTTTTTGTCTGTTTTGTCTGCTTTTGTAATTTCTTATAAATCTTAAGTTTTTAGGCCGGACGATTGTCGTTTCCTCATTCGTTGTCTGTCATTGTGCTATTTTTCTTATTTTTCAGATGGAGAAGCAGCCCAGAGATATCAAAAAATGTCCAGGGTACACCTGGACAGTGTCCCCCTTCGATGAACACAACTGATGCCTGTTCTCTCTTTCCAAGGAATGTGACTAATTTGACTGTGGGGCCTGCTCTAGGTTGTGGTCTCAGGAAATCCGATCTTGGGAAGACTCCCTTCCTTCATGGCTGGCCTTCCGTAAGGCTGATGCTGATATAGCCAGTGATGGTCTTAAAGCCCACCTGTTGAGCATAGCTTCCCAGTGGGGGCTTTGGCTCTTGATCTTAAGCTTTTGGGTCACTTCTGGCTGAAAAAATAAAATCTGTGCTTCAACATCCTGGTTGAAGTTTAGTCATTTTGGCTGCTGCCCTTTAATCTTCCTCTAGCATGACTACATCCAAGGAATACAAAAGCTCTGGTTATTAGGAAATGCTTATTTTCATGTCCTTGGAACAACAGGTCTCTACAATTATGTTCCAAAATTTTACTTGCTTTTACTGTTATTTAAAATATATTACCCAGGAGTAAGTTTTTCAGCAATATCAGTTGTCAAATTTTTTATTTTAAAAAATTTATTTTAATTTTAATAGATTGGTTTTATGTTCTCCAAATTTATTGATGTCTATTTTTATATCCTTTTCTTTAAAAATGTTGTTTAGTGTTTGCTTTGTTTTGTTAAGAACTTCAAAATATCCCCTAGAATTCTCTATAGATTTCCTATAGCTGCTTATTTATAGTTTCTTAATTTAATTTGGATGTTGTTCAGACCATTAGACATTATAATATGTTCTTTCTTATTTCAGGATTATTATTAATATTGTCTTAATAGTTGTGAATTCTAAGATATAAAGAATTGACAACACCTCTTCTTGCAGACCTTAAAACAAGTTTTAAAGTTACATATTTGTACATCTAATACATAATATCTACTTAGCCATTTTAATAGTTCATCTGGTAATGTTAACATTAAAAGCTATGGAGGCCAATAATGCATTTGTTTCTATCATATATAAAATGTATTTCCACATAAATATATTTCAAGAATTTGACTTTTGTTTATTTTACATACATGGACTATAGCTCTAATGAACAATTTTGATGGTATTATTTTCTTTTAATAAAAATTATATTGTTTAAGTGCCTCAGGAATTATTTACTAATAAAGGATTTCATATAAAAGATATAGATTTAATCATATAAATAGGAGCATTGCTTTTATTGTTTCATGGAAGTCCTATCATTTGGCCTGCACACTGAGAGCTGTATCTACTTAGTGAATCTTGCATTTTTTTCCCCCGGCACAACTGAAAGGTCATTTCTTTATATTATACTAGTTTACTGAATTTTAATGACACGCAAAGTACCTTTTATGATCTTATTTGTCATAAGGGTTAGGCAGGCTCCGAAAGTGTGACTCTATCATGTTTTTTACTGTAAAATCAGAACTTCTTCAGTTTTATTTTGAAACAGATTTGAAGCCAGTTTAGATGACTACTTATTATGTAATGTGCTTCTTGCTATAATGATAGAAAATTTGAACCCATTAATTTAAAATTTCCAAACTAATTTCTACTGTAAATGAATAATTTTTCAAAAGCTCTGAAAGTGGCTTATCTCTTAGTAGGTGGATTTGGTGTTAATGCTAGTCTTTGTTTCCTTATTTGTCTCTGGGAGGTTTTGTCATTTCACCCTCATTCTACCCAGTTTTTAAAAAAAAATTTAAATTTTGCCCAGAAACAACTTCTTTACATTTTTAACATAGGTTCCTTTTTCATTTATGGATATTTGCTCTACCTTGGCTATAGTTAAAAAAAAATATGAGAAATTGTATTCTTGGTGTAATGATGTAGGAGTACTGCTTTATGTTCTTCCATAGGACTGTATCTTGTAATATCAGGTTCATTTTCTTCAAGTTTAAATTCTTAAAGTTCTATCACCTATAACTTCATTTTAAAAAAATGGTTCAAATAAAACACCTTAGGCAGTTAGTACAAAAACGTGTTTATTATAGGCAGTTGGTCGAATTTTAATTTTGTGCTAACAAGTTTTATCTTGAGCCTGATCTTGCCTTGCTATCAGGTTATTCTGACTGTTTTATTCACCTGATCAGAAATTACCATTGCATGCATGTGTGCTTTTGGTTACCATTGAATAAAAAGTGAGATTGGCTCACAGTAAGTCCATTGCTATTTTGAGACCCTTAGTTACCCTGTTTGTGAAATGTGAGTGCTGATTGTTCCAGAGTTCTGAGAGTCTGTTGTTCAATATTGTTTATTCTTACATTCCATTATTTGTTCTTATGATGAGATGAATTGAGAAAGCTACTATGTATCCTTATCCCCATTAGCAGAAATAGAGACTCTGACCTTGAGAAAATAAAATGTTGATGTTATTCCTTAGCACATTTAATTCTTTCATGTACTCTTATAAAAGTAGTTCTCTTACACTTCTATTAAAGAAGGTAATTAGGTCAGTTTTTCCCAAGTTCTGTACTGTAGAACTAATATCCATAATTTATTAAGTAGCGGGTAAAGTTTCCATGGTCAAATAAATTTAAGCAATGCAAGTTAAAGTTAAACTGATTCTTTGATACGGAATTTTTCATGCTGTATGTGGCCTGTGAATGTCTAAAGTGAAAAAATGAAGTGAAAGTGTTAGTTGCTCATTCATGTCCGACTCTTTGTGACCCCATGAACTGTAGCCTTCCAGGCTCCTCTGTCCATGGAATTCTCCAGGCAGTAGTACTGGAGTGGGTTGCCAATTCCTCCTCCAGGGGATCTTCTCAACCCAGGGATCAAACCCAGGTCTCCTGCACTGTGGGCAGATTCTTTACTGTCTGAGCTACCAGGGAAGCCCTAAGAGAATATTTATTTGACCTTAGAATTTTTTTCTGTGAATAATTATGAACTTCTTAATCTCCTTGAAACAGTGTGTGGAATACTGATCCGGAGTCCTTCAGATTTTTTGAACTGGGAAATTAAAAGCAGCTGTGTAGGGTGTTGCCCAAGATGGGTTTCTAGACATTTCACTTAGGTTATGAATCATTTGTAAGGTAGACTTTGTAAGTAGATGCTAGCAATGTACATTTTCATATTTTTAGAAATTATATCAGAAAAAAGATAACCTCCTTATTATGTTTGTAAAATCTATTAAGTGCATAGCAGAGATAGACCAGTTAATAGTTTATTCTGCCTCTGATTACAACAGCAAGGGATTTTTTTTGTTGGAGAGTATGGTTACTTTACATGATTTAACACTAAGAAGCTTAAGAATATCTCATTTATTTCTGGCTTCTTTCTGTAACTCTTTATGCTTAGCTTATCAGTCTACCCACTCACCTACTTTTCTTAAGACTTATTTTCAGCCATTTATTATCTGTTAAGGAGTTTCCTATGTAGTAAAGTTTTACTTCCTATTTAAACAGCATCAGGAGGTCTTCTTTGACACTAAGATGAGGCGATTTGAAACCCAGCTTCATTTTAAACCCTCTCAGACCCTTAAAGGTACAGTGTGGTATAGTGAGCACAGGCTCTGCAGTTCGTTGCCTAGTTTGGAGTTCCTACCCTGCTGTTTACCAAAACGTGTGACTCTTGGTAGGTTACAGATTCCTGTGCCTCGTTCCCCATTTGTAAAATGCATACAAACAACTACCTGTTCATAAACTGTAGAGGGAATTAAATGAGTTAATATATGTATATGGTATTTAGAAAGTGACTGGCACATAGGAAGCAGCACTATGTAAGTGTAAATTTATCGTCTTATTCTTACTACTTTTCATGATTTCACCTCTGCCTGCATTTTATTCAGATAGAATTATCCTAATCTTCAGCCTGCTTTTCATTCTAACTTCTCATACCATTTTCACAAATCATTTATGTGAAGTGTACCTAACCCAGTAAATATTTCTTAAGAGCCAATCATCTGAATCATGTATTAGTTATAACATTAGATTTTTAGTGTCTAAAGCTCAATAAACTTGTATTTTATAAAGAATGATTATGAATGCTCCTACGTTCACTTGTCTTAGTTTCCCCTAAATTATACTGCCTTATACTATATAGTTCTTATAGTATATACTTATACTATGAACTATATAGTTCATTTCATATTTTCAGCTTACCTCTCTGATTTTGAGATACTTGTAGAGCCTCACTCTAATCATTTTGGTACGTACCCACCTGGAAGAGCTTACCTTCCTCTACAAACATGGAGGAGCTATTATGGTTCTCTTTTTCTATATCATTTATTGAAATGTAGGAACCTACTGTTTTAATCCTCCACACTGAAAAATATCTTTATCCTTACTTCTGTATAGTGTTGAGAAAGTAGTACAGCTTTGAAATAAGGCAGTTCTGGGTTTAAATCCTAGTTGTGTATCTAACCAGCTCTGTAGCCTTATGAAAATTACTTCACTTTATCTTCCTTATTTGTGAAAGTTATGTAACAGTCTTTGCAGGGTGGCTATAAGAAATAGAGATAATCTGTGGACATTAAATTATTAATTTAAATTATTTAAATAATTAAAATTATTTGGCACTATCGTGACAAAAAGTAATCATTCAATAAATGCATGTTGTTGGTGCCATTGTTGCTCTACTGCTGCTGCTGATATTACCACTTCTAGTTACTGCTGTTCCTGCTGCTGCTCCAGCTGTTATTGCTGTTAATACTGTTATTACTGCTGCTACTTTCAGGAGACTGGGAACTGCGTATCAGTGAAATCTCATCATTGAGAGTTTCAGTAGCAATCCATCTGTACTGCAGTTATTTGTAATTTGGGTTCATAGTTCACAGATCTTGGAGTATATTCCTCCAAACTGCTGGATGGATGGCATTTATTGCAGTGTTCAATTGTACTTTATGTAATTCTCAAATTTTAGAATTTGATTGTACTTCTGACTTTTCCTGTCTAAAGGCTACAAAACAACAAACACCCTTGTTGAAAAATAGTATGTAATCTTCTCTGCTTAGGAGGAAAGCTTTTTTTTTTAGCTTATAGAAGCTCTTTTTTAAAGAAAACCTTTCATTAATTATTGCCAGGCATTCATTTCAAATCATCTCGGTTACTTACCTAGTATTACTAAGTTTATGAAAATGTGTCACTGTGCTAGTTATCAACAGTAAAGGGGCTCCTGCTTTTGTAGATGTTTGAAATATTTTTTTTAAACCTACTTTTCTCAGATGTGACATTGTAACTCAGTCATGAAGTTGCCCTTTTCTATGTGTTAATCTCCTATCGTATTTTTTCCTTTCTTTATATCTACCTGGATAGATTAATTACAACATAGATTGAAAGTAAAGTTTTAAATTTTGCAACATTTGTTTTCTTGACAAAAAGTTGAGAATAGGATTTTCTCTTTAGCAGTCTTCAGAGCATAAGAATCCATAGTAAGGCCATAATAAGTCAAGCTTGGAAAACTTGGCTATTTAGCCAAAGTGTGTGTTTATTGACTGAATCAAATGTCCTAAAAGCCATGATTTGAAGTGCCTTTCAAAGTTGTTTTAGTTCTCTCGGTGACTTCCAGTCTTGTTCTAAGCAGAGTATAATGTAAAGGCACTGACCGGAGTCAAAATATCGAGTTCAAAACCCAGCTCTCTCACTTCATGTTCAAGTTACTTACGTCATGTTCAAGTTCAGTTTATTCATCATGTAAATAATCTGTACATGATTGTTTTGAAGATTTAAAAGAGGTAATATGTGTTTTATAGATTAAAATGTTTTATATTTGATTAAATTCCCCTAATATAAAGAATACTAGGAAAAAATGAAAACATAAAGCTGACTTTCCTTGAATCTGTGAATTTCTCTCTTGTATTTCTGGCTACTAAACTTCATATTTAACATCAGTGGTAACTACATGGCTCTTTCATAGTATAATATAGATAACCCTGCCACATATTCGTTGACACCAAACATTGATTCCCAGCCTTCAGTGTGCAAGACTCTTTGTCAAGTGCTGGAATTGGAAACATGAAAAAGATATAGTTCATGCCACCAGAATAACTGCAGGATAGGCAATCGGAAATGGAGACACTGAATCCACATCTTCACAGGGCCACACAGTAAAATGATTTCATAATTAGTTAAACTCCTAACACATGTATAGGTAACATTATATGATTTTTGTGAAATGCTGTACCAGAAGAGAATCTGGACTTGTTCCAAAGAGAAATGCCATTTTGTTATACTATTGTCAGCTAAACCAGTGTCATTAACTTTCATAAATGCAAACAAAGTACTTTCAGAAGCAGAACGGCACCCTTATTTAAAAATAAGTTTTATATTTGAAAATAATATATCTATTAAAAAATGTTTACTTCTACTAACTTTATTTCCATTGAATTTGTAAAGAGTCATTCCATTATTTTCCTGTGAAGTTCTGAACTTACTTGGAGGAATCATTGACTGATCATAATACAAGTTACTAGGTGTTTTAAATGTTCAAAATTGTCAGTGTCTTATTTCATATATTTGGTTTAGCAGGAAAAAAAAACTGATTTCATCTATGCGATACACAGAATTTATTTGGGGCTTTTTTTTTTTCCTCTAAACTTTTGAAATATAACTGGGATTGGAGATAATTATTTTATCCTGCCATGGATGTTGTTATCTCATTACTGTCTCGAGTCAAATCTTTAGTAACTGTAAAGTTGGGTTTCCTTTTCAAAGTGTATACAATATACTTGCCCCTGGTATATAATTGCAAGTTAGTAAGTAGAAACTGTGTATTAAAACACAGTGGTTTCTGGCATTTCAGACTTCTGCCTGTGATAGCTGTTAATCAGGAAATGATGGGAGGCCCATTGAAAGGAAAAGATAAATGAAATTTGGTGTAGTCCTTCATCTAGGGCAAACTCGACCGACTTCTGTCAGTGTTTTTGTGTTTACTACCATTTTTTCAGTTTCCTGATTCTGAGGGTAGTTTGTATGTGCATTACAAGTATTCAGGGCCTAATTCAATATTGCCATAAAATTTTTTTAAAATGAAGTAAAATTATAGCCAAATAGGTATTAGAATCTGCTTCCACTGATGGTCTTATCTTTTGCTTCATGTTATTACATATAAGTATTCTGTTTCTCTTAATTCTTTATCTTACCTGGTTCTTTCCTCTGTCCACCTAAAATGATTTTTTACTCTTATCTTCCCCGGTGACCAAATCATACCCATGTCTTTAGAAAAGGGTAGATCATTTCATACTAGAGTAAATTGATCAGCAACGAAAATGAACACCTAATATATTTTGTTTGAGGATGGGGGAAGTATGGCAGAAGAATCTTAAAACATGGAAGATATTTAGGTTAAAAGCTTGAAGAGCCTGTGTTCACACTCAAATAAATTCTAGACAGTAAGATTGATTCCTGACCTCAACCCATGGATGTAATAATAGCTAACATTGAGTACATACACTATGTCTTTTACATTTATTTGTTTAATTCTCACAAACTAGTGAGATATACACTGTTCTTGTCCCAATTTTATAGATGAGACAGCTGAGATACAGGTTAAATCATTTGCCCAAAGTCATAGCTGTTAAGAGCCTCAATTTAAATTATGGTCGTCTGTCTTCAGAGACTAAACTAAAAAGTGCTATAGCCTATTGCTTCCCTGATTGTGCTTGTGGTTCCAAATGTACTTTCCTGCCATGTTTACTCTCCATGAGTAGATGGATGGGCTTGAGCTTCAAAGTGAAGGCCCTTTCTTTCCCCAGAAGGGTAGGCAACAACTGGTACAGTTGTAACATTGGGACCAGAATCTAAATCTAGCTTCTCAATCTTAGAGTAGTATTTCTATGATACATGGACAGTAGGACATTTCAGCAAACAAATTAGGCATAAATTAGTCTCTTTAGTAGACTGGATTCTTTGGTAGCTCAGACGGTAAAGAATCTGCCCTGCAATACCAGAGACCCAGGTTCAATCCCTGTGTCAGGAAAATCCCCTAGAGAAAGGAATGACAACCCACTCCAGTATTCTTGCCTGATCATACCTGAGTAAGCAAGCATTAGGAGTGCCAGTGACTTTAAACTATTTGTAGTTGAGATGCCATGCTATGCTGTGCTGTGCTTAGTCACTCAGTCATGCCTGATTGCTTGAGACCCCGTGGAATGCAGCCTGCCAGCCTCCTTTGTCCATGGGGATTCTCCAGGCAAAAGTACTGAAGTGGGTTGCCATTCCCTTCTCCAAAGGATCTTCCCAACCCAGGGATCGAACCCAGGTCTCCCGCATTGCAGGCAGATTCTTTACCTACAGCCACCAGGGAAGCTCAGTTGAGATGCCATGTGACTTCCCAATTTCTGTGGCTTTTTCAGTCCCAACTTTATGTGTCTAACAATTATTTTTTTTTTTTTAGTCAAAAACTACAACCCATATTGTGATTAAAAAAAAGAAAAACAGCCACTTTGTTATTCTTTGTCAGTCATTAAATGTCTCTTATCTGGGCTCCCTGACTGGAGCTTATCCTCTTCTGATACTGCCCTTTTCTTTTTCTGATGCACAAATCTGATCATACTTTCTTATTAACCTTAGAATAAAGTTCTCAGCACACCTTAGTGTGACACTCAAGACCTTTCCTAAAGTAGTCCTTGCTATCTCTTCAGCTGCGTCATTGACTACTATTTCTTGTTCCCTACCTTCTAGTCATATGAGGTCACTTAGTATTGTATCATCGTCATCTTGTCTTACATTCCTTTGCTTTTGCTCTGCCTTGCCTTGCCTTTCCCTGCCTTGCCAGCCTCAGCTCCTGCTGCAAAACCACGTTCACCGTAGTATCTTCACTGCTTTCTTGCATCTTTTCCCTTCATAATGTCTCAGTCCTTTGTATAGCCACAATATAGATGTCTCCTTTTGAACACTTCACAATTCTGTAAACATTCGCTTCAGTGCATTTCCTTGACAACTTTTAGCACAGTACCTGATGCATGTGCAACCTGATAGATGTTTAGATCATCCTTTCCACACATCTGTTAACACCTCTCAGAATGAACTATCAGAATGGTGCCCTGGGTGTTTTATTTGTGTGATGGTTAGTATGAATATGTAAGTGGAAGGTCTTGAGAACTGGTTGACTTTACTACTGTCTTGTTGTAAACCTCCTTTCAGCTTTTTTAGTTTGCTTATAAGTATTTTTAAAGATTACATTTTAAAAATCAGTAATAAAATTTTTGACTTTTAAATGGTGTTAGAAGAAAAGAATGTGATCTGACAGAAATGAATACAAGCATTTCCCCCCTTATAACACTTCTCTCTACCTCATGGTATGTTTATAGTGAATGAAACCTCAAATGAACACAATGTTATAATTTACCTGTAACTTTGGATTGGTCATGCCATCTACAGAAAAATTGCAAGTAGGGACATTTATTTCATTTTGAACTTTAAGGAGAAAGCAGGTTTACATAGCAAAGAAAAATTATTTGCAATCTTGATCTCTAGTGGTAGTTGTTGAAATTCATGATGACCAGTCACTTCTTCTGTTCCTTAACATTGGAATCTTAAATAGTGTTTGTTTTGAGTGCTATGCAAAATTTATTTTAAAATATTGCAGAATTCACAGGTGAAAAGTATAATTATCTAATGGCAGGTCATTAGCTCAGAACTTTGAGCTTAGCAAATTTCACTGTCTTCTGCCAAGCAATTGAATATCTCAAATGATGACTATTTCAGCAGGCATCTTTAATGAGTAAGATTAAAGGTAAGAACATTTTTTCTTTTCAAAATGTTAGTGATATATTAGTAGTTGTTTAAAAATTTGATCTCAAGTATGCTTTTGTAGTTACAAGATTGTGGTGTACATTTTAATGATGAATTTTGTAACTCAATGAAGTTTTATGTAGTGTGCTTTTAAAAATTTTTTAGATGTGTTTTTCTAATATTTTCACTGGTTATTACAATTCTGTCCCTTAAGCAGAATACCAGTATGGTTAAAGCCACAAAACAAGATTGGGAACATAAGCCTCTTATTGCTAGTTATTTCAATAATTTATTTTATTCTCATCTACCAGTTTCTTAGCCAGTAAAATGAAGAGTAATAAAAACCTGTCACCAACCTCCTTTGCAGAGATATTAAGAAAATTCAATTTCCCCAATTGAAATACCAACAATAATAATAACACATGCCTAATAGCTTTCATTTTAATTGCTGCATAAAATCAATTTATTAGAATGTGAAAATGATTAGCATGGTAATGTTTCTTTTGTAAGAATTTGAGATCAGTCTTTGATAACATTTCCAGTAATAAGCTGAAAAGGAGAATTCTTTTATGAAGTATTTTTAGACTATTTTATAACCAATAGTTATAATAACTTAGTAACAGTTTTTCAAACTGTTTAAAATTATTAAATATTTAGAAATAAAAAATCAGTTAATATCTACTTTTTGTTTCTTCCAACAGAAACCAAAATTTTTTGTTTTCTTACAACTTTATACTTGTTATTCTTAAAACAATTATTTTCCCTATATATATTATTAAATCAATGATGTTGTACTGTACACTTGATATTATTTCACCTGTATGAATACGCCTGTTCACAATTAAATACCTGAGAGAATTACAAAACCTTTAACCCAAGAAATGATAGACATTTATGTATTTTGTCAATTTTTTGTGCAAATTTTATTCATTTAGATTTCTTTAGCAGAATTAGTTAAAAATTACTGTATATACTGCCAATATAGTACTTCAACTAAAAGGACTTGTCCTATTTTAAATTATTTACATCTTCATGTAATAACTAAAATGTGCTTAAGTAATTTTACATAGTTATTAATATCTAGAAAAATAGTAGCATCTATAAACCTAGTTTTTTTAATGTGCCCTTGGAAAATGAACAAGGAGGGGTGTTTGCCAACTCCATATTTCATTAAATAACCATGGGATTAGCTTTTAGAATGGTTGATAACGTCTGTCCTACTAGATGTCTTCATTTTTGTCCATGAAATTTAAGTCAGTATAGTTGTTGCTTATGTTGAATATGTTAATCCTTAAGTATAGTTTAAGCCTTCATTAAGTTATGAATCACTTAACTATTTATTAATAGCATTTCTGATCAGGTGGACATTCTATATATACAGATTAAAATTGTTCAATATATTGTATCACCAAATATTTAGTTATCAGCAATTTAAAACAAAGATCCTTTGGAAAAGCTAGTTTTTATGTTAAATTGATATTTTAAAAAAGATTTTATAGATGACATATGCCTTTATTAATATTGTAATGTTATAGTTAGTATTTTTTTAGAAATAAAAGTTTACAAATTTATGTTTAATATTTGAGCTATGCTTATGAGTTTTTAAGGGAATACATCCTTCAAAATTCTAAATTATTTCTGTAATTTTAACACCTCTAAAGTAAGTTAGTTGTAACATATATTGAAATGACATTACTATTTTGAACTTTATAATAGATATAATATTTATTTTCTCTCACTTTTTGAGTCCTTTAGTAGTAAATACTGATGCATGTTATATATATAGTAGACATATAAACTTGCTTTCATTTTTCAAAGAGTAATGTCTTTTTGTCACATAGCTAATGTGTTATGTCTTTTTTTAATTTGTAGTTAACATGGAGAACATTTTTTAAGTGCTCTTGTTTTTAGAGAAGGAAATATTTATCTGTATTCATTTATTCAGAACATATATTGAACCTACTATTTATTCTTGTGCACTTTATTTTTCCCTTAAAGTATTTATTATAGAGGTAATTTACCATTATAGTATAAATGTACATTAATATGATCTACATTTAAATTATTTTAAGCATGCAAAAAATCTGTTTCTTGTTTCTATATTGTAAACATAAAATTAAATACTCAATACTTATTTTGTTTTCAAGATTAAAAACTGAAGCTCCCACAAAGGAACAAGAACCTGTGTCTGAGGTAAATTATGTTGTATTTACTACCTCTTAAAGACTTATACATTGAAAGTATTGTTGGTGTGATTTTTAAAACTTCAATTCAGTGTGTGTACATCACTAGGAATTATTGTCATGTTATCAAAAGAAAAAAATTGAGGTTTTGTTTTCATTAATATAAAAAATATCTACGTAAAATTATAAAATGGTTTGTTTTGACAAAGATATTACTATATTTCACATGCTTGTTATTTATTTCAATTAGTAAGTAATGGAGATAATTTTATGACTTAAAAATCCTGAAATCATTAAAATATCACACATTTGACAGATTGGAAAATTAATCTTTTTAGGAGATTCTGTTTTCTGAGACTCAAGAAGATTTAAATAATTTTTAACATAGAAATATTTTGAGCACATTTTAGCTGTCTTAAACAGGCAATCTGAATATAACACTCAGAGTTATCATATAAATTTTTTACTGGGCAGTCTGGGCTTCCCTGGTGACTCAGTGGTAAAGAATCCACTGCACTGCAGGAGACATAGGTTCCATCTCCGGGTTGGGACGATTCCCTGTCAAGGAAATGGCAACCCATGCCAGTACTCTGGCCTCGGAAATCCCATGGACAGAAGAGACTGGCTGGGCTACAGTTCATGGGGTCACAAAAGAATGGGACATGCCTTAACAACTAAACAACAACAAAACTGGGCAGTCTAACATATGAGTGTAGAAATAATTTTGCTTTTGTAGTTGCTTTCTTGATGTCAGTTCTTAAAATATTGCTTAATATAGCTTGTCTCTTTCTGAGTAAAAATGAAGTAAGGTAGGTTCAGCATTTATTTTTTGAGTAGCATTTCTGTGTTGTAGAGTAAATAAGTGAAACCTAGGCAGTACCAGCCTTCTCCCACGTGGCTGTCTTCTACAGAAAGTTTTCTTTTGTTTGACAGATTTTTAGCTACAAATAAATGTCTTTACTGGATATATGATTTCTTGGTTACTGGTTTATTTTGGTGTTTGTGTTTTTGAGGAATTGGTACATTTTATCTATTATGAATTTATATGTATACAGTTGTTTGTAGTAGTCCCTTATTATTTTGATGTCTGTGGGGTCTGCAATGATAATCCTCTCTTTTATTCTTGATGTCGATATTTTGTGTGTTCTTCTTGTTTCTAATGTTATCATATATTTTACTTTTAATCAGGTTACAAAGACAGAATATAGTGTTACTATTTTTGTTTTAAATAGTCTTTTTTGAAGCAATTAAATACTTAAACAATTTTTGTATTCACCTTTATTTTTACCATTTCTCGTGCTTGCTGTTTCTTTATGTAGTTACTGGTTTCTGTCTGTTATAACATTCTTTTTGCCTAAACAACTTCATTTGAAATAACTCATGTTGCAGATCTACTGGTAATTATTTATTCCATGCTTTTTTCCTTCAAAAAGATCTTTGGTTTTTCATTTTTGAAAGTAAATTTTTGTGAGTATAGAATTCTGGATTTACTGTTTTCTTTCAGCAGTTTAAAGACATCATTTTGTTGTCTCTTGGCTTGCATATTTTCTGATGAGATGTCTTACTGTAGTTTTTGTCTTTGTTTCTATATGGGTATGTAAGTATGATTTTCTTTGGTTACCTTCAAGGTTTTGTCTTTGTCTTTAGTTCTTATCAGTTTGAACATGATGTGTCTTAAGTCTGGTTTGTTCATTTGTTTGTTTATATGTTTATCTATTCATATATTTATTTTTGACATTCATCCTGATTGGTATTCTCTGCCCTATCCTGTATCTTCTACTTCTGGGGTTTCAATTTCACACATGTTATACTATTTGATGTTAATTCCTGTTCTTAGATGCCCTGTTCCAGTGTCCCCACCTTGCCTCCCCCCATACTCTGTTTTTTTTCTTTTTAGTGTTTCAGTTTGGGTAATTTTTAATCTATTGACCTGTTCACTGATTCTTTTTTTTTTATTTATTGTGTAAGGTCTATTGATGAGCCCATCAAAAAATTTTTGCATTTCATTTCTGTCATTGTGGTTTGCTTGGGTTATTTTCCCTAGCATTTGCATTGGTTATTATAGTTTCTGATCTTTTGATAAAGTTTCTATCTGATCATGCGTGTTGTCCTCCTTTTTCTACCAAAGCATATAACATAGTAATCATAATAATTTAAAATTTTCTTTCTAGTAGTTCCAATAGCTGGGTTATGTCTAAGTCTGGTTCTGCTGATTGTTTTATCTTCTGACAGTACAGTTTTTTTCCCCTTGCATTTTCTGTGTATGTGTGGTTGAAAGCAAGGCATTATTTCTTAGGCCATTAGTGTGAGATTTGGTCCACCTAGTAGTGAGTTGACTTGGGTTTATCTTTTATCTCTACGGCTACCCTTCATATACTGCCAAGTTCAATTCCTATAGTATTTCCTTGTGCTTAATGTGGAAGTTATGTTACTGGAGGTTTTTTTTTCTCAGTATCCTTGCTCCACACTTAGCTTTAGTCTTTTTTTTGGTGAGATTGAGCCATGGAGATTTTCTTTCTCTCTGTTTGCAATCTTGCCTTTCTTGCAACAGTACTGCTGTTGCTTATTATTTGATGTTTGCTATCCTAGTGGGCCTCCCTGCTGACTCAGACGGTAATGAATCTGTCTGCAATGCAGGAGATGTGGGTTCAGTCTCTGGGTTGGGAAGATCCCCTGGAGAAGGGAATGGCAACCCACTCCAGTATTCTTGCCTGGAGAATTCCACGGACAGAAGAGCCTGGCAAGCTACAGTCCGTGGGGTTGCAAAGAGTCAGACATGACTGAGAGGCTAACATTTTCACTTTTTCATCCTAGTGGTGGGTGGTAGGGGTTGGTGTGATGTTCCCTGTTGTTCTGAGGTTTTCAAGCTGGCTCTGTAGAATAGAAATGTTTTCTTCTGTAATCCAGCCACAGTTGGCCCCTATGCCCTGGGGACAAAAGGGTGTGCCTCTCTTTTTTCCAAATATGTAAAGGCATGGACATAAAACCTATGAATTCATCATTTCTAACATCATCCATTGACTCTTTCCTGATGTATTCATAGTTGAATAAACTCATCAGACTCTTACTTTCCTTTGATTACCCTGTTGCATCTGTGTCAAGTAAAACCAACCTTTTCATACATCAACCAACTTCCTGAAGTTTATTTTTTTTCATTAAAAGCAAAAAAGCTTATGCTAAAAATTTAGCAGGCCGTAAGTAGAGTTAAAGGAAGCCATATTACATGGAAGGCTACATAGAACAGTTTTGGTCTGGGTACTTCGTTCAAGCATATATATGCTGTGGATAGTCCCTTAATAGACCCAGGCATTTAAGTACACATGTAATATGGTGGATAGCTTGAATCAATCTTCAACGTTTTGATCTGATACATTGTAGTGGAATCAATGTTATACCTCAATAATATTTTCCTGTTGTCATATTTTCATTTGTATAGTTTTACATTTTCTCCATCAAAATTAATTCCTCTCATAGTATCTAGACTGTATATGAAATTCATATTTTATAGTGGTTTTCTAAAACAGCCTCTGTTCTGCTGCTCTGTATACATGGCAACATTTTACTGCTTTCATATCCTCACTATACGTATACTGTAACCCTTTGCCTGTAGTCTTGCAATTAGTTTAGTTTCATTATAACTAAGTAAAGGCTAAGAGAGAGAAGGTAGGTACAGATGCCTTTCTCTTTCCTTGCTTCCTTCCTTGGCTATTAGGAAACACTTGATAGCAAGTTCTAGAAATTTGTATTGGCAGAAAAGATTAATAAAATTATTTCCTGATCCCCAAGATGGTCAGAATCTAGTGCGACCCCATAGATGGCAGCCCACCAGGCTCCACTGTCCCTGGGATTCTCCAGGCAAGAACACTGGAGTGGGTTGCCATTTCCTTCTCCAACATATGAAAGTGAAAAGTGAAAGGGAAGTCTCTCAGTTTTTCTCTTTTGTTATGTTTTGGTTCTTTTTGTGTTTTTTTTTGGCTTTGTAACTTTCAGACATGAGAGTTTCAGACTTTGTAAACGTACGTTTTCAGTTCAGTCGCTCAGTCGTGTCCGACTCTGCGACCTCATGAACTGCAGCATGCCAGGCCTCCCTGTCCATCACCAACTCCCGGAGTTTACCCAAACTCATGTCCATTGAGTCGGTGATGCCATCTAACCATCTCATCCTCTGTCGTCCCCTTCTCCTCCTGCCTTCAATCTTTCCCAACATGAGGGTCTTTTCAAACAATTTTTATCAAATTAAAAGTTAAAAATTTGTGTGGATAGTTTATCATAAAAGTAGTGACTCATCTCCTTTACCCTTTTCCATTCAGGTCTTTAGAGGCAGCCATTTTCAACTCTTTCAGCTATTTTACCTCTTATTTATTTTATTATTATTTATCAATAATATAACCATATTTTGATTTGTCTTTTTTTGAACTATGACTTATTGTTAATAGTAGTTAAGGATTTACTCCTCAGACCACCATCCCTACTTTCCTCTTTCCTCCTAACCCCAGCATCCCAGCCAGGGCCAGAATTAGAGTGATGCAAGTAAGGCCTCACCTCTGGCAAAAAATTTAAGGGGGCTTCAAAAAATTCAATAATCAGATAAACATTTTCACTTATATTTTTAAGAATAAAAATTAATTCAAAGTAATCCATGATGAGCATAATTTCAAAGCTGTAATTAAAGACAACATCCAGCCCTGCCCTTCTGTGACCCTGAGAGTCATGCACATAGGGAACACAAACACAAGGTCTCACTTCTGGGTTTTTTTTTATGATCCTTGTTCAGTCATGAGGGAAGGTGACACATTTTCATTGCTTGTAACTTCACATGTTACTGCTAAGTAAAAGATAAAGTTATGGTTAATTACAAATCTATGTTTATGTGATTTTTTTACAACATTATTAAAAGCACTAAGGTAAGTAATACCGATGTTATTTATTAATGTATTTGACCTTTCATAAATAAGATTGATTTGATGAAATGTGAAAATTTTCTGAAAAAGTATTTTCTTACCGGGAAACTTTATATTTTCTTCACTGAAAACAGTGATAATTTACTGTTACTCACTTGTTTATATAAAAAATATTTTTCACTACGTTTTTCACCACATTGGTCTGGAAATCTGGTATGTAGTTTTCTGTTGTTTCTAGTAATTGATTCTTGTATTTTTCATATAAACATTTATGTATGAATGTTTGTTAAATATCATAACTTAATATTCAATATTAAATAATTAATACTGAACATATTAGTTAAAAATAAATGTATTTAAAATTTATACTAAAATTCTTAAAAATAAATATAACATCTAAAAACTCAAGTGGTCCATTGTTTAGAAGAAGAAAAATGCATGTAAATGTAAAGATTAATCAGAATTATAGGGGAGAGTAACAGATTTGGTATAAAAAAAGTTTCAGCTACTTAAAATGAAATCTAATGTTGACACTATTAGAATAGAATTACTGTGAAATTTAGAGTTAAAGAATTTTTTTTAATTGTGCAAAAAAGACAAGAAAATGAAATGTTAGAAAAATCAGAAGCTAGTAAATATAAGCATGTGCAATAAAATAAGAAAATGCCATTTGAATTAAAATTATAATTCATTGTGGCCACCTATTTCTAATAAAATGATTTTAATAGAGCATAGGCCCATCCAAGAACAAAATACAAATTTTAAAGTATGTCTTTCACCTGGTGGGCACAGATTTTCTAAAGCTGAGTCTTTTAAAAGTCTAGTGGTGAGTTAATTAATTGTGATTGGATTATTTATTCCAGATAATCCTCGTCTTTAGTTTGTTTCCTGTGCATTCTTTTTGCAAAAATACAATGGAATTAAATATTTGTAACTCAATAAATGGTTTCAACGGTTTGAAAAATTTAAACAGAATTTGTGATAATGAAAATTTCATATTTCATCATGGTGCTGTTTTAAATGGACATGTATTTTAATGTGTATCCAAACTGATAGTTTAATAGGTGATGCTTTATAGAATGTGATAAAATATATGAATGACTTTACATATGTATGTTTTGTACAAAAAAATAATTTCTCTCAAAGGATCACAAAAAATTGTTGGAAGTTCAGATCCTGGAATACTCTAAATTCAGTTGAACTAAGAACATTAAAATCATATGGCTAATCATTAAAAATATTCTGTGTTTCATTTGTGTAGTAAAGTTCAAAACATTTATAGTGTTACTAGGAAATCATGTTGTCTGAAATACTATGGAGAATGAACGAAGCAAAATAGTTCTTTTTACTTTTTTATTATACACCAGGTATAGTACATCATGAGTGAATGTTTTTGATTACTAGGTATATTTACATTAAGAATGATATCATTGCAAGAGAAGAAAGTTTCAACTTAGTTGAAACAAAACAAGTTGGATAATTATACCTCAATAAAGCTATTATTAAAAATAAACTAGACATGGTCTAGCTTATCACATTTTAATAAGGTAGGAAGGGATATTTATATAAAAAAATTGTCATGGCCAGGATATGATAATGGAGTAGATATGGCCAATGTATACAAGTGTATATAAGCCAGTATTTCTCTCCCTAAATAATTATGCCAAGTTTGTGCCTTTCTCAGCTCATAATCATAATTTAATATAAAAAATTATGCATCTGTAAATTCAAATATGATCATCTTTTTTTAATATTGTGCAAAGATATATATTTTAGGAGTGTGGTAATATAGTGAGCAGATGAAATATTCTTGGCAATTCTGAAAACAATATTAAAATCACATACAGATTCCTGATAGGCATCAAGATTAAACTCAAGCAAGATACTTGATACTTTACACACAAATTATAGACATTTATCAGATATGAGAAGAAATTGTTTCAAATGTCAAAATTCTTTATGTTGAGATAAAAAACATCTTGGTACAAATACATTACAGATTTTTACAAAAATTATCATATAGATGATATTTTGAACAAAGTGGCAAAAGTTTAATAAAGTGACCTTTATATACTGTCAGTATATAAAGTATATAAAGCTCCATGCTTTATAAAAATCCTGTTCTTTTGTGTTCCACAAATGAGAGAAAGTAATGTTGAAAGTGTGTCCAGTGAATGTAAAACTTGAGCAGGAGATGTGAATATTCTCCCTGAATTTCAAAATAGATGAAAAAGAAATTGGCACTAAATGAGAGTATTAATAATTATGGGAAAAGTGCTTATCAAGTAGACATTCAGGTTATAAATGCCCTAACTTCATATTTGAAATAGATAAATGAAAAATTAAATGAAATGTCTTCAGATTTTGAACTTTTAAACTGGAGCAAAGTTATTTTCTATAAATTACATCTGATTTACAAAAAGCAGCTGCTGACCCAGTTCTTAAATATCTTGACAATTTAAGTTCTATAGAAATTTCATATGAAACAGTTTAAAGCAACATACAATATAAGCACTATATTTGTGTCTTCTAAAACTGATTAACAAAGTGATACCCAGATTTTAAAACAATGCCACAGTCATAGTAGCATCCTGCAAAAGAAGTTTCAGTAAGCTAATTTTAAATTATTTAAAATTGTCATTTGATCAAGAGAAATTGCCAAACATGGCAGTTTACTTATTTGAAAACAAGATAAGAAAAAATTAGATTTCGAAAATATTATTGATGTGCTTGCTTCCACTAAAACCAGTAAAGTAAAACAGTAACAAATTCTGGTTTTTGTTAGAATAAAATGTTTAAACTTTAACTACTATTTGAGTTTAAGATACCTACTTTTCAAGTTTTCAGCACTTTTCAACTACATAAGTGTTCTGTGGGGGAAAACTTTTAAAATATACAGAGAGGAGGAATCTGAGAAGATGGCACAATAGGAAGCACCAGGGATCTGGCTTCCCACCTAGACAGCAATTGCACAGGCTGAATCTATCTGATATAACTTTTTTGAAACTCTTAAGTCTGTTGAAGGCTTGTAACTTCCAGGAGAAGACTTGGAGAGTGAATTTCAGTTAACTTCCGTCAATTTAAGCACTTAACACTGTAGCAACCATATGGCAAGCAACTGTGCCCATGTTCCTACAGCAGCTTGCACACAACTTATGGGAGCCAGAGTGGGCAAAAAAGACCTTGTCCTCCAGATACTGGGAATCTGTGTTGTTATCATTGATTGCTGCTTCTTAACACAGAGTTTTAAAGACAAGGAAGTGGGCACAGTATTGCTGCACCTCCTCCCTTTCTTGCAATCACCTTCCCCTCCAGCTGAAGTGACTTCCAAGGGATTTAAGTGCACAGCCCTTTTTCTTCCTTCATTTTTCTCTTTTCCCCCTTTCAGGGGCCAGATATTAACAACTTATTGAACAGTGACATATTAATACATCTTTTATTACCTGAACCTTACTGACCAAAGTGTTTCAGCATTCACTTACAGAACAAATTGCCAGCCACTGGCATTAGTTTCTGCAAAAATCCCCTGGAAATAATGTGTTCGGGGATTGTCCTAATACAGTATTGTCCTAGTCAATAATGTGACTAGGACATTCAAAAACAACTATATGTGTGGGTAAAATTAGGAAGTGATTGCATATGCCCAGGGAAAGGCTCAGAAAAGACATGGGAAGACCTCAAGTTTACACCTCAGGCTGATTTGGAATCAGAGATACCCTACAACAATAAAAACTTCTAAATTAAAATAAAACCAGAAAATGCTGGGCTAGGGGGAGAATCTGATTCTCAGAGTTACTATATTGTTAGAGTTCAACACCCCAGTGTTCAACAATCAATCACAAGGCATACAAAGAAATAGGCAAGAATGGCCCATTCAAGAGGAAAAATTCAACAGAAACTGTTACAAAAAAGACATGTGGCAGATATACTAGACAACGACTTTAAAACAACTGTCATAAAGATGCCCAGAGAACAAAAGAAAGGTGTGGTGGAAGTCAAGAAAACAGTATGTGAACAAAATGAAAATAAAAGTAAAGGGGTAGAAAACCTAAAAAGAAACCATAGAGAAATTCTGGAGATGAAAAGTGCAATAACTGAAGTTCAAAAATTCACTACAGGATTCAAAGGCAGATTTGAGAAGAGAAGAATCAACAAACTTGAAGTTAAGACAATAGAAGTTATTGAGTTTGAGGAACAGAAAGAAAACAGCTTGGAGAAAAGTGGACAGAGCCTAAGGGAGGTGTAGGTATAGGCCAACATGGAGCAGACCAACCTGCGCAGGATGAGAGTCTCAGAAGGAAAAGAGAGAGTAAGGGGCAGAGAGAATATTTGAAGAAAAAGAGGTTGCAGACTTATCAAGTTTGATGAAATACATTTAGATCTTTAATCCATCTTGAGTTTATTTTTGTGTATGTTGTTAGAAAGTGTAGTTTCATTCTTTTACAAGTGGTTGACCAGTTTTCCCAGCACCACTTGTTAAAGCGATTGTCTTTTCTCCATTGTATATTCTTGCCTCCTTTGTCAAAGATAAGGTGTCCACAGGTGTGTGGATTTATCTCTGGGCTTTCTATTTTGTTCCATTGATCTATATTTCTGTCCTTGTGCCAGTACCATACTGTCTTGATGACTGTGGCTTTGTAGTAGAGCCTGAAGTCAGGCAGGTTGATTCCTCCAGTTCCATTCTTCTTTCTCAAGAATGCTTTGGCTATTCGAGGGTTTTTTTGTATTTCCGTACAAATTGTTAAATTATTTGTTCTAGTTCTGTGAAAAATACCATTGGTAACTTGATAGGGATTGCACTGAATCTATAGATTGCTTTGGGTAGTATACTCATTTTCACTATATTAATTCTTCCAATCCATGAACACGGTATATTTCTCCATCTATTTGTGTTCTTTTTGATTTCTTTCACCAGTGTTTTATAGTTTTCTATATATAGGTCTTTTGTTTCTTTAGATAGATATATTCCTAAGTATTTTAGTCTTTTCATTGATATGATGAGTGGAATTGTTTCCTTAATTTCTCTTTCTGTTTTCTCATTGTTAGTGTATAGGAATGCAAGGGATTTCGGTGTGTTGATTTTATATCCTGCAACTTTACTATATTCATTGATTAGCTCTAGTAATTGTCTGGTGGAGTCTTTAGGGTTTTCTGTGTAGAGGATCATGTCATCTGCAAACAGTGAGAGTTTTACTTCTTCTTTTTCAATCTGGATTCCTTTTATTTCTTTTTCTGCTCTGATTGCTGTGGCCAAAACTTCCAAAACTATGTTGAATAGTAGTGGTGAGAGTGGGCACCCTTGCCTTGTTCCTGACTCTAGGGGAAATGCTTTCAATTTTTCACCATTGAGGATAATGTTTGCTGTGGGTTTGTCAGATATAGCTTTTATTATGTTGAGGTATATTCCTTCTATTCTTGCTTTCTGGAAGGTTTTTATCAAAATGGATGTTGAATTTTGTCAAAGGCTTTCTCTGCATCTATTGAGATAATCATATGGTTTTTATTTTTCAATTTGTTAATGTGTATTACATTGATTGATTTGTGGATATTGAAGAATTTCTTGCATCCCTGGGATAAAGCCCACTTGGTCATGATGTGTGATCTTTTTAATATGTTGTTGGATTCTGTTTGCTAGAATTTTGTTAAGGATTTTACATCTATGTTCATCAGTGATATTGGCCTGTAGTTTTCTTTTATTGTGACATCTTTTTCAGGTTTTGGTATTAGGGTGATGGTGGCCTCATAGAATGAGTTTGGAAGTTTACCTTCCTCTGCAATTTTCTGGAAGAGTTTGAGTAGGATAGGTGTTAGCTCTACTCTAAATTTTTGGTAGAATTCAGCTGTGAAGCCGTCTGGTCCTGGGCTTTTTTTTTGCTGGAAGATTTCTGATTACAATTTCAATTTCCATGCTTGTGATGGGTCTGCTAAGATTTTCTATTTCTTTCTGGTTCGGTTTTAGAAAGTTGTACTTTTCTAAGAATTTGTCCATTTCTTCCAAATTGTCCATTTTATTGGCATATAGTTGCTGATAGTAGTCTGTTATGATGCTTTGTATTTCTGTGTTGTCTGTTGTGATCTCTCCATTTTCATTTCTAATTTTGTTGATTTGATTCTTCTCCCTTTGTTTCTTGATGAGTCTGGCTAATGGTTTGTCAATTTTATTTATTTTCTCAAAGAAGCAGCTTTTGGCTTTGTTGATTTTTGCTATGGTCTCTTTTGTTACTTTTGCGTTTATTTGTGCCCTAATTTTTAAGATTTCTTTCCTTCTACTAACCCTGGGGTTCTTCATTTCTTCCTTTTCTAGTTGCTTTAAGGTATAGAGTTAGGTTATTTATTTGACTTTTTTCTTGTTTCTTGAGGTAAGCCTGTATTGCTATGAACTCTCCCCTTAGCACTGCTTTTACGGTGTCCCATAGGTTTTGGGTTGTTGTGTTTTCATTTTCATTCATTTCTATGCATATTTTGATTTCTTCTGTGATTTGTTGATTATTCAACAGTGTGCTGTTCAGCCTCCATATGTTGGAATTTTTAATAGTTTTTCTCCTGTAATTGACATCTAATCTTACTGCATTGTGGTCAGAAAAGATGCTTGGAGTGATTTCAGTTTTTTTGAATTTACCAAGGCTAGATTTGTGGCCCAGGATGTGATCTGTCCTGGAGAAGTTTCCATGTACGCTTGAGAGAAAGGTGAAATTCATTGTTTTGGGGTGAAATGTCCTATAGATATCAATTAGGTCTAACTGGTCTATTGTATCATTTAAAGTTTGTGTTTCCTTGTTAATTTTCTGTTTAGTTGATCTATCCATAGGTGTGACTGGGGTATTAAAGTCTCCCACTATTATTGTGTTATTGTTAATTTCCCCTTTCATACTTGTTAGCATTTGTCTTACATATTGCCGTGCTCCTATGTTGGGTGTATATATATTTATAATTGTTATATCTTCTTCTTGGATTGATCCTTTGATCATTTTGTAGTGTCCTTCTTTGTCTCTTTTCACAGCCTTTGTTTTAAAGTCTATTTTATCTGATATGAGTATTGCTACTCCTGCTTTCTTTTGGTCTCTATTTGCGTGGAATGTCTTTTTCCAGCCCTTCACTTTCAGTCTGTTGTGTCCCTTGTTTTGAGGTGGGTCTCTTGTAGACAACATATATAAGGGTCTTGTTTTTGTATCCATTCAGCCAGTCTTTGTCTTTTGGTTGGGGCATTCAACCCATTTACATTTAAGGTAATTATTGATAAGTATGATCCCGTTGCCATTTACTTTATTGTTTTGGGTTCGAGTTTATACACCCATTCTGTGTTTCCTGTCTAGAGAAGATCCTTTAGCATTTTTTGGAGAGCTGGTTTGATGGTGCTGAATTCTCTCAGCTTTTGCTTGTCTGTAAAGCTTTTGATTTCTCCTTCATATTTGAATGAGATCCTTGCTGGGTACAGTAATCTGGGCTGTAGGTTTTTTTCTTTCATCACTTTAAGTATGTCCTGCCATTCCCTTGTGGCCTGAAGAGTTTCTTATTGAAAGATCAGCTGTTATGGGAATCCCCTTGTGTGTTTTTTTGTTGTTTTTCCCTTGCTGCTTTTAATATTTGTTCTTTGTGTTTGATCTTTGTTAATTTGATTAATATGTGTCTTGGGGTGTTTTGCCTTGGGTTTATCTTGTTTGGGACTCTCTGGATTTCTTGGACTTGGGTGACTATTTTCTTCCCCATTTTAGGGAAGTTTTCAACTATTATCTCCTCAAGTATTTTCTCATGGTCTTTCTTTTTGTCTTCTTCTTATGGGACTCCTATGATTCAAATATTGGAGTGTTTAACAATGTCCCAGAAGTCTCTGAGGTTGTCCTCATTTCTTTTAATTCTTTTTTCTTTTTTCCTCTCTGTTTCACTTTTTTCTACCATTCTATCTTCGACTTCACTTATCCTATCTTTTGCCTCCATTATTCTACTGTTGGTTCCCTCCAGAGTGTTTTTGATCTCATTTATTGCATTATTCATTATATATTGACTCTTTTTTATTTCTTCTAGGTCCTTGTTAAACATTTCTTGCATCTTCTCGATCCTTGTCTCCAGGCTATTTATCTGTAACTCCATTTTGTTTTCAAGATTTTGGATCATATTCACTATCATTATTTGGAATTCTTTATCAGGTGGATTCCCTATCTCTTCCTCTTTGGTTTGGTTTGGTGGGCATTTACCCTGTTGCTTTACCTGCTGGGTATTTCTCTGCCTTTTCATCTTGTTTATATTACTGTGTTTGGGGTGGCCTTTCCGTATCTGGCATTTTGTGGCTCCTCTTTATTGTGGAGGTTCCTCACTGTGGGTGGAGTTGGACGGGTGGCTTGTCAGGGTTTCCTGGTTGGGGAAGCTTGTGTCAGTGTTCTGGTGGGTGGAGCTGGATTTCTTCTCTCTGGAGTGCAATGAAGTGTCCAGTAATGAGTTTTGAGATGTCAGTGGGTTTGATACGACTTTGGGCAGCCTGTATATTGAAGCTCAGGCTATGTTCCTGTGTTGCTGGAGAATTTGCGTGGTATGTCTTTCTCTGGAACTTGTTGGCCCTTGGGTGGTGCTTGGTTTCAGTGTAGGTATGGAGGCGTTTGATGAGCTCCTATTGATTAATGTTCCCTGGAGTCAGGAGTTCTCTGGTGTTCTCAGGATTTGGACTTAAGCCTCCTGCCTCTGGTTTTCAGTCTTATTCTTACAGTAGCCTCAAGACTTCTCCATCTATACAGCACCAATGATAAAACATCTAGGTTAATGATGAAAAGTTTTTCCACAGTGAGGGACACCCAGAGAGGTACACAGAGTTACATGGAGAAGAGAAGAGGGAGGAGGGAGGGAGAGGTGACCAGGAGGAGAAGAGGGGGTAGCAAAAGGGATGAGAGCAAGCTAGCCAATAATCACTTCCCTATGTGCTCCCCACAGTCCGGATCCCTCAGAGATGTTCACGGAGTTACACAAAGAAGAGAAGAGAGAGGAAGGAGACAGAGGTGGCCAGGAGGATAAAGGGGGGAATCAAAAGGAGAGAGACTGATCTGGCCAGTAATCAGTTCCCTAAGTGTTCTCCACAGCCTGGAACACACAAAGAGATTCACAGAGTTGGGTAGAGAAGAGAAGGGGGAGGGAACAGATAGAGGTGACCTGCTGGAGAAAAAGAAGAGTCCAAAGCGGGAGAGAGCAATCCAGCCAGTAATCTCGCTCCCAAGTAAAAATGGGTACTGAAGATTGCGTTCTTAAAGGTACAAAATTGATAACAAATACCAAAAAGCAAAGATTAAAAATCTAGAGTAGAGGTTAGATTCTCAAAAATACAATATTAAAAAAAAAACCAAAGTCACAAAAAATATAAAATATATATATATATATGAAGTTTGCTTTAAAAATAAGGTCTTTTTTTTTGAAAAGTAATATTAGGTTATAAAAATGAAAATTAAAGGAGTAATAAAGGACTTAAAATTTTTTTAAAAAAATTTAAAAAAAAGATAATAGTAAAAATATATCTGAGACTTTCTCTAGTATTGTTGTGGAAAATGTGGGGTCAGTTCATTTTCAGATAATTCCTTGATCTGGCTTATACTTCTCAAGATCTATAGGCCCCTTCCTATGTAGTCAGTGCTAACTGCAGGGTTTTAATCTATTGCACCTGTCACTTCCAAAGCGGTTCCCTCTGTTTATTTTAGCTTCTTCTGTTTGCTGGCCTCTTCAGTGTCTAATTTCTGCCCTGACACAAGGTGAGGGGTGGTCACTTTTTTAGGCTTACTTGTTCAGTTGTGCTGTGGGGAGGAAGGAACACTGCAAACAAGTATCACTGGCTTGTTGGGGAGTGCTCACAGTGTCTCGGCCACACTGGGTTTGCCCTTGCTCACAGTGTGTGTGCTTTCCCAGTCTACACTGTTCAGGCTCTAGGTTGCTCTGCCAGGAACTGTCTGAGACAGGCCCTGGGTTGCATGCACTTCCCAGATCTAAGCCACTCAGGTTCAGGTTCTCAGGTACTCCACAAAAGCATAGACTTGGTTGGGCCTGTGTTTTGTGCCCTTCCCAGGTCTGAGGAGCTCAAGTGATGAGGTATTTGGCGAGCGCAGTCGCCCCCGGTTGGGGGCTGTGACTTATCGCCTCCCTCATCCCTGCTGCTTGGTTTTCTGGGTGTACAACCTGCACGCCTTCTCAGGTGTGCCATGTGTCTCTTCTGGGGAGCTGATCTCTCTGCGACCCTCCTGGTGGATGTCGACCATCCAGAATCCCAAGAAATCTTGGTTAGCAATGAAGCTTGCTTGCAGTTTGGTGGATGATACCTCTCTGGGGCCGTGATAGCCCCTTTCTGGCTCTTGCTGCCCTCACCTGCCTGTCTCTGGCGGGGGGTGGGCTGGTCTGCAGCCAGCTAGCTCTGCTCAGTCCTTTGTTCTGTGAGCAGGCCTGGCTTGTGTCTTAGGTTGGGGCTTTTCATGAGTTAGCTATCCCACAGTTTGGGTTGCTATCTCTAGTTAGTTCCTTCAGATTGCCCTTGGGGCATTCATGCCCGATCCTTACCCTAAGCAGTGCAGCCCACACCTCCCTGTCCAGTCCCCGCTTGCTAGTGGTGGATGTGAGCATCTGCGCTGCTTCTCTGCTGGGAGTTGCTGTTAGGCACGTAATTTGTGGGTTTTAATTATCTATTTATTTTTCCTCCCAGTTATGTTGCCCTCTGAGGTTTCAAGGCTCTCCACAGATTCCCTGATGAGAGTATTTCCTGGTGTTTGGAAACTTCTCTCTTTTTTAAGACTCCCTTCCCAGGACGGATCTCTGTCCCTACCTCTTTTGTCTCTCTTTTTATCTTTTATATTTTTTCCTACCTCCTTTTGAAGACAATGGGCTGCCTTTCTGGGTGCCTGATGTCCTCTGCCAGCATTCAGAAGTTGTTTTGTGGAATTTGCTCAGCGTTCAAATGTTCTTTCGATGAATTTGTGGGGGAGAAAGTGGTCTCCCCGTCCTATTCCTCCACCATCTTAGGACCGCCTCCCTTGTATTGATATCTTATTGAAGTTAACTGGTATAAATTTATGTTGGAGAGTTGTAACTTTAGGATGTTAAACATAATCCTCAAAGTAACCACAAAGAAAACAGCTGTAAAATGTATACAAGGGGAAATGAGAAAAGAACTTAAACATTTCACTACAAAAAATCAGTTAAACAGAAAAGAAGTCAGTAATGCAGGAAATGAGAACCAAACAAGTTGTAAGATATATAGAAAGCAAATTGCACAATGACAGATAAGTCCCTCCTTATCAATAATTAATCTGAATGTAAATGAATTAAACTTCCCAATAAAAAGATGAGGTTGGCAGAGTGGATAAAAACACATGATCCAGCTATGTGCTGTGTACAGGAGACTCACTTGAAATTCAAAGACACAAGGTAAAAGTGAAAGAATGAAAAATAGTCCATGCAAATAGTAACCAAAAGAGCATGGATGGCTTTACTAATAGCAGACTGTTAAAATAGACTTTCAATCAAAAAAGCTTGTAAGAGAAAGGGAAAGACATTATATATTAATAAAAAGTTTAATACTGCAAGAAGATATAACAGTTATGAATATTTACACACCTAATAACAGACCATCAATTTATATGAAGCAAAAATTCATAGAGTTGAAGGGAGAAATAGACTATTCTGCAGTCATAGTTGGAGACTTCAATAACCTACTTCCAATAATTGATAGACTAATGAGATGTAAGTAGGGAACTAGGAAGTTTACTAATAAACCTATTAGATTTTGCATACATACACAGAACACTGTACCCAGCAGTGACAGAGTACAGTTTCTTGTCAAGTGCACATGGGACATTTTCCAGGATAAACCATATAGTAAGCCACAAATTAAGCATCAGTGAATTTTAAAATACAGATGTCATACAGAGTATCTTTTCTGATCACATCAGACAATATCAGGGATCAATAATAAAAGGAAAAATGAAAAATTAATAAGATCATAGAAGTTAACACACTTTAAAACAGCCAGTGGGTTTAAGAAGAAATCACAAGGGAAATTAGAAAATACTTAGATCTAAGAATTCAAGCAAAAACACAACATACCAAAACTTTTAAAATTTAGTGGAAGTGATACTGAAGGGGAAATACATGGCTGTAAATCCTTACATTTAAAAATGAGAGATCTCAAAGCAACAACTTAAGGAACTAGAAAAAAGAAAAAAAAGGCAAACTAAACCTAGAGCTAGCAGAAGGAAAGAAATAAGATTAGTGTGGAAACAAGTGAAATAGAGAATAGAAAAGCAATAGAGAAAAATTGGTTCATTGCAAAGACCAACAAAATTGAGAAACCTTTAGCCAGAAATACTTAAAAAAAGAGAAGATTTAAATTACTAAAATCGAAAATGAAAGTTGGGACAGTAGAACTGTTTCTATAGAAACAAAAATGTTCATAAGAGAGTACTGTGAACTGTATGCCAGTGAATTGGATAACCTACATGAAATAGACAAGTCGCTAGAAACCCAAAACAGCAGGACTAAATCATAAAGAAATAGAAAACCTGAATAGACACATAACTAGTGAGAGTGAATCAGTAAGCAAAAATCTAACAAAGAAAACCTCTTGACCTGAAAACTTCTTTAGTGAATTCTAAAAAGCATCTAAATAAGAACTAACACCTCTTCCTTTACACTTTTCCAAGGACTGAAGTGGAAGAAATAGTTCTAAACTCATTCTATGAGGCCAGCATTACCCTGATACCAAAGCCAGAAAAAGACACTACAAGAAAGAAAACTATAGACCAAATTCCTTATGAACATTGATGCAAATATCCTCAACAAAATTCTAGGAAACAGAATTCAGCCACATATTAAAAGGATTATATACCATGAACAAATGGGATTCATTCCTGAAATGCAGGAGTGGTTCAATATATGAATATGATCAATGTAATAAGCCAAATCAATGAAAGAAAGCAACAGAAGCCACATTATCACCTCAATTGATGCAGAAATTGTGTTTGACAAAATTCAACACACTTGAATAATAAAAATGCTCAGCAACCTAGGAATAGAAGGAAACTACCACAACATAATAAAGCCACATAAGAAAAACCCCACAGCAAACATCATACTCAATGGTAAAAGACTAAAAGATTTAATTTGTAAAATCAAGAAGGCAAGATGGCCATTTCACTACTTCTCTCCAACATAGTACTGGAAGTTTTAGGCGAGCAGTTAGTCAAGAAAAAGAAATAAAAAGCATCCAAACTGGAAAAGAAGTAAAATTATCTATGTTGGCAGATGGTATCATTTTATATATAGAAAACCCTAAAGATTCCACACAAAAACCGCATTAGAACAAAAGTTAATTCAGCCAAATAGTAGGATACAGAGTCAACACAGAAAAATTGATTGTATTTCTATACACAAGAAATGAACAATCTGAAAAGGAAATTACAAAACAACTTGCAATAGCATAAAAAAAAATAAAGTACTTAGGAATTAACTTATCAAAGATGTAAAAGACTTCTACAAAGAAACTATAAAACCTTGCTGGAAAAAATTAGAGAAGACATAAATGGAAAGACAACCCATGTTCATGAATTGAAAGACTTAATATTGTTAAAACACCAGTAATACTCAAAGCAATCTACAGATTTATTGCAATCCTTAGAAAAATCCCAAAGTTTTTTTCACAGGAATAGAAAAACTCATCCTAAAATGTATATGAAACTCAAGGAACTTCAAATAGCCAAAATAACTTTGAAAAAGAAAAAAACAACAGTAGAACATCCTGATTTTAAAATTTACAGCAAAGCTACAGTAAACAGAACAATGTGGTATTAAGACAGACCCATAGACCAGTGGAATAGAATAGAGAGCCTCAAAATAAACCTTTATATATAGGGTCAAATGATTTTTTACAAGGATGCTAAGGCCAATGATGAAAGGACAGTCTGTTTAATTAATGATGCTGGCAAAATTGGATATCCACATGCAAAGAATTAAGTTGGACTTTTACCCAGCACTATACACAAACACCATATACAAACATTAACTCAAAATTGATGAGGGGCTTAAGTGTAATGCCTAAAATGATAAAACTCTTAGAATAAAACAAAGGACAAAAGCTTCATGATGTTGAATTGGCAGTGAGTTTTTGGTTATTATACTAAAGGCACAGGTAATGAAAGAAAAGAATTGTACAAATTAAAAATTTTGTGCATCAAATATTCTATCTGGAGAATAAAAACGCAACCCATAGAATGTGAGGAAATATTTGCAAATCATGTATCTGATAAGGAATTAATACCCAGAATATATAGAGAATTCATAAAATACAATAACTACAAAAAACACCCAATTAAAAATGCATAAAGGACTTGAACAGACATTTTTTTCAAAGAAGGTATATCAATGGCCAATAAACACATGAAAAGATATGCAATGTCACTAATCATTAGATAAACACAAATCAAAACTACAGTGAGGTACCACCTCACACCCACTAGGATGGTTACTTAAAACAAAAGAAACATACGCAACACTGTTTATAATAGCCAGGACATGGAAGCAACCTAGATGTCCATCAGCAGATGAATGGGTAAGAAAGCTGTGGTACATATACACAATGGAATATTACTCAGCCGTTAAAAAGAATACATTTGAATCAGTTCTAATGAGGTGGATGAAACTGGAGCCTATTATACAGAGTTAAGTAAGCCAGAAAGAAAAAACCAATACAGCATACTAATGCATATATATGGAATTTAGAAAGATGGTAACGATAACCATGTATGCGAGACAGCAAGAGACAGATGTATAGAACAGTCTTTTGGACTCTGTGGGAGAGGGCGAGGGTGGGATGATATGAGAGAACATGTAAGTTATCATATGTGAAACAAACCGCCAGTCCAGGTTTGATGCATGATACAGGGTGCTCGGGACTGGTGCACTGAGATGCCCCAGAGGGATGGGATGGGGAGGGAAGAGGGAGGGGGGTTTAGGATGGGGAACACATGTACACCCATGGTGGATTCATGTCAATGTATGGCAAAACCAATACATTACTGTAAAGTAAAAAAAACAACAATAATAAATAAAACTGGAAAAAAACCCACAAAAACCCCACAAAATCTCCAGAACCAGAAGACAGATGATGATGATGATGTGAAGAAATTGGAGACCTTGTGCACTTGAGTGAGTGAGTGAAAGTCGCTCAGTCGTGTCTGACTCTTTGCAAGTCCATGGCCTATACAGTCCATGGAATTCTCCAGGCCAGAATACTGGAGTGGCTAGCCTTTCCCTTCTCCAGGGGATCTTCCCAACCCAGAGATCAAACCCAGGTCTCCCACATTGAAAGCAGATTCTTTACCAGCTGAGCCACAAGGGAAGCCCAAGAATACCGGGGTGGGTAACCTGTCCCTTCTCCAGTGGATCTTCCCAACCCAGGAATCAAACCGGGGTCTCCTGCATTGCAAACAGGTTCTTTACCAACTGAGCTATCAGGGAAGTTGGTGGCAAGGTAAAATGGTATGTCCATTGTGGAAAACAGTATGGCAGTTACTCAAAAAATTATATGGTCCAGCAGTTCCTCAAGAGTTGAAGAGATATTTGTACCCCTATTTTCATAGTAACATTTTCATAATAGCTAAAACATGGAAGTAAACCAAGTGTCCATCAATAGATGAATAGATAAAAAATGTGGTATATGCACCCCATGGGATATTCAGCCATTTGAGGGAAGAGAATTCTGCAATATGGATGAACTTTGAGGACATTTTGCTAATCAAATGTCAGTCACAAAAAGACATATGATTTCATTTATATGAGGTGAAAAGTGAAAGTGAAGTCGCTCAGTCGTATCCGACTCTTTTCGACCACATGGACTATAGCCTATTAGGCTCCTCCATCCATGGGATTTTCCAGGCAAGAGTACTGGAATGGGTTGCCATTTCCTTCTCCAGGGGATCTTCCCAACCCAGGGATTGAACCCGGATCTCCTGCGTTGTAGGCAGATACTTTACTGTCTGAGCCACCAGGGAAGCCCTTATATGAGGTACTGAGAGTAATCAAAAAAGAGTATAGTGGTTGCTTCCAGAGTCTGGGGGAGGAGGGAATAGGGAGTTATTGTTTAATTGGTATAGATTTTTCAGTTTTACAAGATGAAAAAAATTATAGGGGATGGATGGTGGTAATGGTTGTGTAACAATGTGAATGTATTGCTATTTAATACCACTGAACTATACATTTAAAAATGGTTAAGATGGTAAATGTTATATGTATTTTGTCTCTGGTAACTATATGGCTTGACATAGCACTGATCTCAGCATAGTTAACAACACAGCTTTTTAATTTATTTTTTTAATTTTTGACTGTGCTAGGTTTTCATTGCTGTGCGGGCTTTTCTCTAGTTTCAGAGACTGGGAGCTACTCTCCAGTTGGAGTGTGCAGGCTTCTCATTGCAGTGGCTTCTCTTGTTATGGACACAGACTCTAGAACATGTGGACTTCAGTGGTTTCGGCACATGGGCTCAATTGTTGGAGCTCCCAGACTCTAGAGCACAGGCTCAATGACTGTGATACATGGGCTTAGTTGCTCTGCCGCATCTGGGATCTTCCCAGTTCAGGGATCTAACCTGAGTCTTCTGCATTGGCAGGCTAATTCTTTACCACAGAGCCACCAAGGAATCCCAACATCACAATTTTTGGTACCACTATACTGAGCTAGGAAGTATACAATAATTTTCTTTCCTATACTTCATTTTATTTTTCTAGGGTAAAATTATATTTTTACTGATTTGTTTACTCTTCCATGCACCTAATACTGTTTTTTAAATACTGCAATTTGTCCAGTGTCTGGAAGTATTTTTTCAGAATGTTCACACAAATCCAAAAAATTTGTTGGAGGATCTGGAGATCTCTCCAGTCGGCTTTAGTTTAAATTAGTTACTCTCTAAGCTTGATGCATAGTTTGTTGATCAGGATTTTACTTTGCCACTTTGTTGTGTTGGATGTCCTGTTTCCTGAACTGTAAGTCCTTTTATTGTTTTACTCCTTATTTTGATGAAATACGTCCTTTAACAATTTCCACAGAAAGGTTGCATCTTTTTTCACTTCGTATTAATTTATAACTGTATTTATTCTAATGGTATTAATGGTTTGGCTGAATTCATAGAAAACATTTTTCCTATGCATTCTTGAAAGTATTATTTTCATTACATCTGGTGCCGTTTTTGGTCCACTTTGTGTTTATGTTATTTGGTTCTTTGGCAACTTTAATGTTTATCTCAAATGTTTTGAAATTTCATATGTTCACCCATCATCCTTTTTTCTTTCATTATGGTAGAAATTTGATAAGCCTTTGTAATCTTAGATATTTATGTTTTGGGGAAATTTTCTTGTTTTATTTCTTTGGTAAGTTTTCACTTTTATTTTCTTCTCTGCTCTCTCTCTTTTTTTTTTTTTTGGAAACTCCTATTGATGACAGCTACTTCCTACATCAACTTCTCTGATTGTATGGCATTTTCTTTCTTGCCTTCCATTTTTGGTCTTTTCATTTGGTCTTTCAAAAAAGATTTTCTAAACTTAATTACTTATTTTAGTTGCCATATATTTATTTTGAATTGCTCTTTAGTTTTTTATTTGTTCTTCAGCTGTTTTCAGTTTTTTTGTTCTTGTTTACTGGGTATAATAATATATCATACCACCAGGAATATTGAATATATATATCATGTGTATTTATTTTGTTTCCGGCAAAGTCTCTGATATCTCCTAGCCTCTTTCTTTGTTCTCTTGTTTATTTTAAGCTGTGAAATGTAAAGGATGTCTTCAGTTCTGTGCTGATCCTTGAGTGTTCATTCATGTTAAAAATTAAAGCACAAAAAAGATTATCAAAAGCCCTATATTTGTACAGGGACAGGTTGTGCATTGCAGCATGACACAGGGTACATTCCTGTTTTATTTATATATTCCCCTAGTACTCCTAAAATTTATAGATGTTTATGGTACTAGAAAATAAAAATATGAAATTTAAAAAATATTGGTACTTAAAATATATAAATATCTTCCTGAAAAATAACTATTTGCAAACAAAAAAATTTAGGATAAATTGTTCTACACTTTTGCTTATTTCTTTAATGCCTCGTTAAGCAGAAGGAAACTAGATTCTTGTGTTTCTACAGTCTGTTGTGATATATTTTGATTGAAATATATGAAGAATAAATACCCAGCTTCAACCAGTACTTTAATAACCTTCTCAGATAATTGTAATATTCTTTTAATGACATCAAAATTAGACATGTGGAAGTTTTCTTAAAGCTTTGTTGCAATGTGGAATCTGACATCATATCACTGAACATTTTGTACTCTGTGTTTCATTAAAATCTACTGGTCAGGCTTGCACTTTGTTTGGATCTTTTATCCATATGTGATTTTATAACATTGTGCATTAGTCATTTAGAATATATTGGCTTACAGGTCACATAGATCTTCCAAGTTTTGCCATGTTTCATATTACAAATCAGGTAATCACATTCATTAGTATTAGCATTTATCTCATAAATAGTAGATACAAGTTATCCTAAATTTTTCTTAAATTTTATTACTGGCAACAAACACTGTTTGATTGTTTACTTTAATGTGACATGCTTATTTTGTCAGTTTTGAAGAAGATGCCTTCTGAATACTCAGTTCTAAATATTAATAGTTGGACAGTCATTCTTTATAAATAAAAATGATGTTCCATGAAAAAAAATTTGGCCAAGTTCATCTTGCAACTAAATCACAGACTCAAGTGTTTTTAGTGTGCAGTAGCAGTACTTTATGCATACTTGGTATTTCATTACACAGACTATTAAAAAGGCATGTACTCAAGGGTTGAATTTTAGTAAAATTAATTTTACTGCTGGTGTATGCCAGTGGAGAATACAGTAACTGTTTCAATGTCAGTGCCTTGATTTGTGTTAAAATGTCAGCTTTTTTACTCATTACTGCTTAGTACCAAGAGTTTTAACCTCACATGCCTCCTAAAAGTGTCTTGGAAGCCCCATATGTCTGTGAACCAACTTGGAGAACTGCTGACATGGATTATGTTGTGAAGGTTGCTTCATGGATTACTGTGCTGTATGACATGCTCAGTCTGCTTGGCAATTTTTTGGACTTCAGCATAGGAAAATCAGATGCTGAGGTGACTGATTCTTTGCTGGGGAGGATGCTCTCAGTGTCTTTGAGGCTGATAATTTTCTTCAAAGAGGAATCTCCTAGATTCCAGCTGGGGATGGTGGAGTGATGAGTGGTTCCTCTGGCTGCTGGTATTCTGGGAGCCAGGCAGAGAGATAAATGAAGATCACTTTATTCAGTCTGTGGACCTTTACTAAATTTTTCTGTTTTATTTCAGTACCTCATACCTGCCCTTTGCCATTCCTGGTGTTCACAAGTCCATAGACTGTGTCCAGTTCAGAGACTTGGCCTTTGGCCTAAGCAGTAGAGGAAAGAATAGGTACCTGTTGTGTGAGTAGGGGAAAGAGTATTTAGATTTCTCAGCAGTATTCATGTTTTATTTTTACCTTTTATGTATTGACTATTGTACTGAATTCCTCCAAATACCAGATCTCTTATCTTCTCTGGGAAAATTGATTCTCTTTTCCTTGCACTCCTCTGTTCAGATGTTTAGTTATCACTTCCTCCACACTGTGCAGTTAATTTCCATTCCTCCAGCTACTTTCCATCTACAAATTTGTTGAAATCTCTTTGACAGCTAGTATGCTTTGATGCTTTCTTGGTCTTTATGAGTGGAAATTGTTTTATTTCCTTGCCCTCATTTTAGCAGTGTTTTTGGAGAGCAAGGAAATACATGTATGTGATTAATACACCATGATCACTTTCACAGACTTGAATCAGTCACTCTAGTGACTAAAAGTTGGAGCTAGATTTGAAACTTAACCACTTACTGTGGTTTTGCCTTGGGTTTTCTATTGATACTTAACCGACGCGGTCTTTATTCTCATTTGTAGGAATGGAGTTTATAATATCTAATAATGAAGATTAAATGAGACAGTGAATGTAAAGTTCTTAATATACTACTTAATACATCATAAAGTCTCAATAATTTGTAATTGTTATAAACTGTTAAGCTTGCCTCTTTCTTACTGAGGTTTTATTGTATTCTTTCCTCCCCCAAAAACATTTGAAATAACCAAAATATTTCATTTGTATATTGTTTAATATTACTTGATTTGACAATGGAAGAGTTACCATGGCTCCAAATATAAAATAATAGTTTCATAAATGTTTTATGTAAGTACCTGTTTTTACTATGTGTGTATAATATGTGTGTATAAAATATGTATAAAACTTATTCAAATTCAAGGTGTGCTTTACTAGTTTTCTAATCAAGTAATTACAATTATGTTTTATATTTGGAAGAATCTAAGGAAAGCAGATATTGTTATAACTGGGTAACTGTTTCATATCTTTGATTCAAAAACTTTTGGTACACTGAAATTCTTACGAGTTTTTTAAAAAACAATTTTTGAAATCCTGTTTTTAGTTTTAAGAGTTATTCTAAAACATACTTTAAGAAATTGTCTTTCTCTTTCTTTGGAATACTAGGCAGCATACTTAAGTTCTTTTTATCTAGAAAGTTTAATGTAATAAAAGTAGTACTTTAAGCTTAGTTTTGAATATAAAAGAAAAATGTTATTAATCATTTCAGGAAATTGCAAGATCTAATTTGGCTGAAGGAGAAACAGAAACATCAAATTCCAAAAGGTAAATATAAGGAAAAACTGAACCTCTTGAAATTCATGTATATAAAGTGATATTTGAGCTGTATATTATTTCAGTTATTTAGGAAAGGGCTATTTAAATTTTGTATATGGTGTTCCTTTTAGTAATGGCTTCAATTAAAATCAAATTTTGAAATTTTAATGCAACAGAAATATACTGCAGATCCTTAGTTTTGAAGCCTTTTAAATATGTAGAATACATTTTATAAGTTGTTAATATTTTTAGAGTACAAGTAAATAAAATGGTAATGGATTGTAATTGCCTCTGCTAAATGAAAATAGTTACAAGATGCTACAGGTTATAAGATGGTGACAATTATTGCAAATAGTTTTAAAATCTTATTTTTTAAGTATTTTTTAAAAACTATAAATTATTTCTGGTGGGATCTCAACATAAAAGTTTCAAAATTCAACGTGTTTTTTCTTTTAATTTAATTCTTGAGTAGAACACTTAGAACACAAGAGATTTCACTACCTATTTTTTAGCAAAAGAGAATCCAACATTCTAACTAGAACTTTATTCCAGTTAAAGATGAGTTTGTCTTTTAATTAAGTACTTTCCCCATTTCTGTCTTTATGCTGTGTGTTTTACCATAGTCTGCTTGTTAACTTGATATGATTAATCAATCTATTGCCTCTAAAAAGAAAATTATGGAATAAGACCTTTTAAAGATATTTCTTAGACTTGACCAGGAAAATTATCTAGCCCTTTCTTTATCTAGCATTTTTCCTAGAATTCTGGATGGAAAAAGTTAACAGAATTCAACAAAGGACTTAGAAAAAAACTACGCACATCTATATTATTTAACATTTTCTATAAATTATAATTAGTTCAATAAGATCTGAAAAAAAATAAGAATTTTACAAATTTAAATGAGGGAACTATTATAACTTTTTGAGATGATGTAATTGACCTGTAAGACCCAAGAAAATGAGCAAAGTATGACTGAAATTAATCAAAGTATTAATTAAGGCAGAAACTTTGTTACATACCCATAACATGTCATTACAAAATATAATGCATAAAATAGTTAATTCACAATAATAACAAAATGAGAAATGTGGAATTTAGAAGATTTTGAAGAAAAAATTTACTGAGATACAAAATAATTTATTAGTAACTTATGTGATAGGTCATTTTTTCCAAATTATGGTTAATGAGCATTTAGTTGAAAATCCAAATTGGATTTGATTTGGAAATTAGTGGTGTTTCAAGTAGGATTCATATTTTTCTATCTATTAATACCACAATTTAAAAAATAATAGCTGTGTTAGATATTAGGTTGTTTCTGTATTCACTATTTTAAACATTGTTTTAATGATCATACTTGTACAAATATCTTTTACTTTTTCAAACTACTAATTTAGGGAGAAGAGTAGTAGAATGTAGGTGATTTGACCTATTAGATAATAAAATACAATGTTAATTTCTAATTGTTAAAACTGGATGGTATTGGCCTGTAATAGTCTAAAGACACATCAGAACAAAATAAATAGCAGAGAAACAGCCTTACAAATATAATTTAGTAAATAATAAATGACTATCTGATAACATTGCTTTGATATATGAGTACTTCATTACAAAAAAGTATAAATTCCAGGTGGATTAATGTAAGAAATAAGATAAATGTAATCATTAAATTTCTTTTTGGTAAATAAGCATTGTTAAATCTATATAAGGGACCTGAGATTATCTTGGAAATCTGTTTCTAAGGCTTGCAGACATTGAAAACAAACTATGGTTACCAAAGGGGAAAGAGGGTGGAGGAAGGATAAATTAGGAGTTTGGGATTAACATATATATGTTATTATATATAAAATAGATAAACAACAGGGTTCTACTATATAGCATAGGAAATTATATTCACTGAATAGTTTCTGTTAACACATCAGAGTAAGAGTAAACACAGACATGTATACACATAAACCTATAGGTATGCGTGTTTTATAATTACATATTTCTTAGACATGTGTTCATGTTTTTCTAAGGCTGTTACAAAATTAGTAAAATCTTTGTGAATGCTTACTTGATTTTGCTTAGGAAAAACATGCTAACCCGAAGAGGACATGTAAATCAAAGAAAAAGAAAATAGGATTTTTCCCACATTCATTCCTTATTTAAAGTACTCTTATGAATTAATAAGCATACTCACATTTTAACTAAAATCAAGCAAGAGTATGAACAGGTAAAGTAATGATAACCAGGACTAAAACTAGTGAATAAACTCCCCAGGACTACTTTGAATATGTGACTATGGAGTTTCTCACTCTGCTGCCTAAGAAAATGGCCACTTCCTAAATTGTAACATCATGGCAAGGCCTGGGGACTTTGATTTTTTTTCTTTTTTTTGGTGCGCAAATGTGCCATTTTTTCTTTTTCAGAAAATGTCTTTACATTGAAAGTAAGTATTCAAATACATTGTATTATGAAGAAATAGATAATAAATAGCTTTATTTTTTCAGTAAACAAGATGAAGCTTCTTCAGAGGAAATAAAAAATGGATGTGATGTGCGTTTATTTGAAGGCTCATCAACAACAAAAAGTGAAGAAGACGTATCAGTTTCAGATAAAGAAAATGATAACTGTCTTGATCAGGAAACTGGCTCAAAGAATATCTTCAGTTATGATTCAGCTATTGATGCAGATAAAGTGGAAAAGGAAAAACAAATAGAGCACATATGTCAGGGAACAGAGTTGAAGATGTGCCAAAGTTCAGAAAACCTCATTGCATGTGATCAGATTGAGGATCGCAATGCTGGTGAAGCTAGATTTTCTTCCAAGAATATTAAAGATTTGCGGTTAACATCTGGTGATGTTAGTATTGATCAGTTTTTGAGAAAAAGAGATGAACATGGATCTGTTAGTTCTGATGTTAGTGAGCAAGGCAGTATTCATTTGGAACCTTTGACTCCATCAGAAGTGCTTGAGTTTGAAGCCACAGAGATTCTTCAGAAGGGTAGTGGTGATCCTTCAGCCAAGACTGATGCTGTAGTGTCTGATCAAACAGATAACGTTCCTGGAGAAAATAGCCTTAGCACAACAGAGACAGCAAGAGACCTGGTAGATGAAAAAGAAAGAAGTTGAAATTAACTAGGCATTCTAAGTTTTAGCGTACCGACAGTAAGACCATTTGGAACAGTGCTATCAGGTGAGCTCAGTGGTGCTGTTGCAGAGTGCAGACATAGAAAAATGTAGGGGAGGTCATTCATATATTTTACCTGTATGATGAGCCTAGGTTATTAAATCAATCCGTCATTAACAGCATGACTAGGTATGAATTTCCAAGAAGTTTTTAAAATATGAGTAAGATTTAATGAAAGTTAAGTTTGCAATGAAAAAGTCTCATTTCGAAGTTTTCAAGGACATGGAACTTGGTGATCAATATGAATTGATTATTAGAGTATTAGTTCTGTTAATGAAACTTTTGAAATTTCCATCAGTCCTAAGCTAAAAGTCCTTATTACGTGTACATCCTTTTCAATTAACTTAAAGGAAGAGATTTGGAAACCACATGCATTTGGGGAATAATTGATTTAAAATAATAGCTGATTGGCATTGTTCATGAGAGCTTCATTTTGAGTATGATGCTGGTAAATGGAGCATGTTTAGAATGCTAAATTAGTTGATCTAATGAGAATTTGGATGAACATAAACTTAATTTTGAATATAATATAACATTCCAGACTGCCAGAAGCATGTGAACAGAATATTTGAATCTGTGTACCTCCATACAAGTGTTAGCCTGCCAGGCTGTAAGCTTACCTTAATTAAACTTTCAGTGAAAGTGAAATTATTAAAATAAAAATTTATATTTGTGCTTTTTGTCAGTGTGTATGCTCTGCAGAAATCCCTTGATGAACTAGTTGTATAAAGTAGAAATCCGTTGTTGAAAATCCTGTAGCTACTATGCTTTTAATATTGTTTTAATGATCTTCTTTAGAAATAGAACCATAAACATGGTCTGGAAACCAAACCAAAGTACAGATTAATGTAGATATTTGTAAAGCAGTAAACTGAAAACATGTCCTGGCATGAATTCAGCCATGTTTAAGTGACTTTTTCTGTAATTGTAAAATTGAAACTTCAAATGGGACCTAAAGCAGGATGTAAAAATTGGTTTGGGATATTTAGCCTAATTTATCCTTAAGATGGCTGCTAAATTGATTTTTTTCAGTTTTTTTATCATATAGAAAATAATAGATACAGAAATGAATAATATGAATAACAGTAGTTTGCTTTGAAGTACTAATAAACTTTTATTTAAAATGCTACATTTTTACTTCTTAAAATGTGCTTTGAATTCTTAAATTTTGTTTCACTGTTAAATGTTTTAAATAGGTATTAAAATTCTGCTGTATATAGTAGTTTTTGGAGTAAATATTTGCAATAAAAATCTGTCCCTGAATAATTTTATTTTTCAGAAAGCTGCTTGAGTCAGATTACCTTTGGCGCCTCTAGAAATTGTATATTATTCAAGGAAATTTCATGTTAAAGCTACTGGTAGATTGCATTCTGTATTCTTTAATTGATGCATGATTTATATTAAATTGATACAAAGTACAGAGGGGAAACTGCTAATATTTACAGAGAATAGATTTGCTTTACAAATTCTTCTACTTCAAGAGAATTATAATTTAATACAGTTTTCTATCTGCTCAGTAAATTAAAGAGGCTAAATGGGCAAAATAAATTATTGACTTATTTTCTTGAATATTTTTTTTGGGTGGGGGTAAATATTTTTATATTTCCTGCAAGAAAAGATGGGGAAAGAAAGACTTATTAACTGTCATCCTTCACCTTGTTGAAACATAAATCTATAGCAGAGAAGATTTTTGGAGTAACATAAACCTTAGAAGAACAAGAAGATGAGAAAGTCTATGTAAGGACCATTTTCTGAATCTGATTCAAATAATTGCCAAGCCTGTCGCCTAATGCTGCAAAAACCTGGAGCACTGTGCCAAAGTAGGTCTCTAAATGATACGGTAATTCCTTGTGAACTCTGAGTAGTTCCTCCTCCTGATTAGATACCACTTCTGCTTATAGTAGGGGTATTTAAAGTACATGATCAATGAATTGTATATAACTATCCACTATGAGAAAAAGAACCTGTAAGAGACTATCAATCCTTCACTGAGAAAGTCTAGCAATGAAAAAAAAAAAACAACAGTAGTTGAAATAAACGTACTTGGTAACATAATTGGTTTATGTTTTCACATAATCTTATTTCTCATTGGGAACAAACAATTCAGATATGCAAACCAAACCTTTGAGAAGCAGTGCTTTAGCATAGTGGTCAGTAGACTTCTGTGTAGAGTCAGATAGTGAATAATTGTTGACCATGTGGTCACAATTATTCAACTTTTCCTTGTAGCTTAAGAGTGCCTGTAGACAGTATGTAAATGATGACCAGTTTGTGTTCCAGCAAAACTTTGTTTACAAAAATGGAATGTTGGTTGGGGTTGACCAGTGGACTGTAGTTTGCATCTATGTGCTTTAGAGTGCTATTTTGTCTGGGAAAATGGTGCTCAGGGACTGAAATTTTCTTTGCCAGTAATTTATTTAACACTAGTTCACTGTGAGAATTACAGATTATAACAATGATATTTTACAAGCTAATACCATATAGAATAATGTCTGTTAATAAGCTAATAAAGAAATAACATGCTTCAAACCAATAATGGTTGATTACACTATTGTTCCAGGCAAAGAAGAGATGAAAAAGTAAAGTCCAAATTTAGTTGAGGTGTATCTCTCTGTGAATTGGTTTTCCCAAGAGTCAGCCCTTCCAACTAAAAGCTGGATATCAGCTGACAGCGTAGGTCCCTTGCTGCTGGGGAACATAGTTGGGGGATGACAGCAGCCATGTTGGTAGGCTAGCTTTGCTGCCTCAAATGTTATAACTGCAGGAACCATTGCATGACTTGCACCACTGCTTACCAGGAGTAGCCTTGTCAAGGCAGGAACAGATGTCCCTTCTCTTCCTGAGACTGCTGCACAGTTTAACACTGCTGAGGACCAAGAGTGGCCTGACCACAGCAGGAACAAGTGTCTCAAGATCAGAGAGCTATTTTCAGCAAAGAGTAGCCTTGCCCAGGCTAAACACTCTGTAAGTCCTCACAAAATTCTTGGTGGTTGAAGTTTAAATGTCCATCACTTAATAGTTGCTCTTCCATATGTTTGTATTGATTAGCACCCCTAGAGGCACTCCTAGTGACTGAGCTACTGAATACTTACCTACAATAGCAGATGTCAATGACATCATCCTGGCATACCTTCCTTAGTGTAAACAAATTCACCCTTAGATCAAAACAACTTCACTTAAGTCATAAACAAGTGGATTTGAAATAATAACAAACCAATACACAACAAGCACTTAGACTTTCTTGATTGACTATGAAAGCCAGAAATGCACTCTAGGGACTCTTTACCTAAGAACTAACTACCAAAGTGTCTTACTATCTTACAGTCCCCTGTTACCTAACAATAGGATTATGATTGATTCCATGTGCAGTTCAGTGATGTTAAGAAACATTCATTTTGCAGATGCATATTTAATTTTCATTGAAAATCTGAATGCTATATTTTTGTTATTTCTTCCCCTTTGCATCTCTCTAATGTTTTAGGGAGGAAATCGTAAAATTTTTCACCCTATAAATTTTTAAAGAACTATTCTCAACATTTTTAAAAGGAGTTTACAAAATACAAATCATACTGTTTTAGCTATAAGTAAAAAGATGAGGAAACCAAATATCTGGGCAATTATTTGCCTAAGGTTACAAGCCAAGATTTGAACACACCACATCTATAGTTCCTAGCTTTTATATTGAATGCCCCTTTTAAAAATACATCTGTTTGCAAATAACCCTCCCATTGATGGTACTAATTACAGTCTTATTATTCCTACAGTGATTATATGTATATGGAATGGAGGCCCTCTTAACCTAAAGAAGAGGACTTGCTGATCTGTTTTATTAATAGGAATTGAGGAATTTTACTTCAGGAGGAAGGGTTAGTGAATATTCTATTGACAGGAAGGACAGCATGTGATTTAAAGATATACTTTATTTAATAGTTATAAATGTTTTGACATCATTGCACTTTTTAAGCCTTCTGTAATGTCATATTGTTGCTTCATGGTTGACATGATCATTTTTGTTTCATCAAACTTTTTACTCCAGGGATCACTCACTTGCTCTGGCTTCAGTGAAATAGGACTTTTGTATGTATATAGGCACTAAAAGGGCTTCCCTGGTGGCTCAGATGGTAAAGAATCTGCCTGCAATCCGGGAGACCTAGGTTCAACCCCTGGGTCAGAAAGATCCCCTGGAGAAGGGAATGGTAACCCACTCCAGTATTCTTGCCTGAAGAATCCCATGGACAGAGGTGCCGGGCAGACCACAGTCCATGGGGTCGCAAAGAGTTGGACACACTGAGCAACTAACACTTTAGGCACTGAAAAGAATTGCAAGTGTTTTATTTTTACTAGATTACTGTAACACTAAGACTTGTTTTTTCTGCTAAGAAATGAAACACAATTTACTGTGTCTAAACATTAAAAGAGAAATGACTGTCTTAAAAATATTGGTTACTAATGAGGCATATCTGCTAATCCTTGTACACAAAAATGAAGTGAAATAGATTTTTTTAAAGTCATGGTAATGTTTAATTTTCAACTCAAAATCTATAAATTCAAAGGTACTTCACTTGGATCATCTTTAAGAAATTCAACACATCTGAAGTAGCATCTGTAATATCATCGAGGGATGAGGTACCCTGAGTGAATTACTTTTACAGTTAGCTAAAGGTAACTTTTAATTGCTTGTTAAAGGTATTATAAAATCACTTGTTATTTAAAAGAATATACGATGCATAATTTAGTCTTCTTTGATGACACAATGAGTCATCATTATGAAGATTTTTGGATCAAGATATAAATGAAGCTGTAGCTACAGATGTTAATGGTCTGATCGCAGAAGTGATCTTGGATTTTGATTTCCAGAAATACTTCAGGTATACCTAGGGTCATTTGACTTTTCCAAAAACAAAGCAGGAAAGCTGACTGCATTACTCCCCCAATCCAACCTCTTTTTTTTAAATTTATTTTTTAATTAAAGAATAATTGCTTTACAGAATTTTGTTGTTTTCTGTCAAACCTCAACATAAATCAACCATAGGTATACATATATCTACTCCCATTTGAACCTCCCTCTCATCTCCCTCCCCATCCCACCCCTTTAGATTGATACAGAGCCCCTGTTTGAGTTTCCTGAGGCATACAGCAAATTCCTATTGGCTATCTAGTTTACATATGGTAATATAGGTTCTCATGTTACTCTCTCCATACATCTCACCCTCTCCTCCCCTCTCCCCATGTCCATAAGTCTATTCTCTATGTCTGTTTCTCCACTGCTACCCTGAAAAAAAATTCTTGAGTATCATTTTTCTAGATTCCATATATATGCATTAGTATATGATATTTTTCTCTTTCTGACTTCACTCTGTATAATAGATTCTAGTTTCATCCACCTCAAATATATTCCTTTTTATGGCTGAGTAATATTCCATTGTGTATATGTACCACAACTTCTTTATCCATTCATCTGTCAGTGGACATCTAGGTTGCTTCCATGTTCTACCTATGCAACAAACCTCTTTTTAAAAGACTTTTCCCTCCTAAATATTAAAGTAAAACCTGCCCTTTATGGAGAACTTGGTAACTATAAACTGTAGTTTTTAACTTTCCAAACATTTTAAGCATTTAGTCATTGCCTTAAAATCTTGATTTTAATTGCTGTATATTAGAGGCTAGCAAACTATGACCGACAGTTGGCCACCTATTTTTACAAACAAAATTCTATTAGAAAACAACTATGTCAATTGTTTATATATTATCTGTTGTAGCTTTTGCACTGCAGCAGCACAGTTGTACTGTCAGAGACCATGTGGTTCAAAAACCTCAAGGATTTATAATCTGATACTTTGAGAAAAAGTTTGCCAACCTCTGCCCTATGCCTTTGTATGGATATGTCCTAGTTTTATAACCATTCTTTTGTTTTCATTATTATAGACACTGCAGTGAAGTTCTTATTTCCTAAATTTTGGTCCATATTTTATTTACTTGTACTAAATTCTAAGTGTATAATTTATTAGATTCAAGAGTATTTAGTTTTTAAATTGAAAAATTAGAGACCCATACTTAGTTTAATTATCTTACCATAATACTTATGGAAAACTTGTTGGTCCAGCACATTAATTGTAAGAGTTAAGAGTTTATTTGTCTAGACTTTTTTTCTTTGACTCTTCAGCTTACTTTTAGCCTACTGTGGACTTTTATTCCTGCTACTCACCAAATATTTCTAATGTGTGGCCATTTGACTAGTTCCTGCCAGCGAGTTGTGAGTGAAAGTGACTTCTGGGTTCGAGCATTTGGTCATTAATATGAGACTCTTTAGAATCCTCTTTTCCCTCAAACATGGTAACTTTTTTACTATTGCAATGATGATTGCTATGTCAGGCTTGGTTCCTGAAGGAGTATGAAAAGAGCCTCCCTGTTTATTTAAATGGACGTACAGCATGAAGGAGAAATAGGCATTTTTGTTTTAAGCTATTGCAGATAGAGAATTTTTGTTCTACAGCATAACTAAGTCTCTCCCTACTGATACAGGAATTAATCCTGAAAGTAGATTGCTGCCATTAGGAGAAACATCAGTAAACTACATTACACCAGTGCATTGCATTGGCTTAGGTGACAGATGGCAAGGCTACCTGAGGTGATCCACATTCAGCTATGGTGAAAGATTTGGTAAATTTGTAATACTTGAAAGACAAATAGTATAGTTAATGAAGTTGTATCTTTCTTGGAGGAGTTTGCATAACAGAGTGTCAGTAGCATGTTTGGTTACTATATTGGCTTCATTTAACAATGTACTTTGAGAAAGAAGTGAACTCAGACAAGAAATGGTAGGATTGAAAGTGGGAACAAAAGAGTATAGAAAAAGTCCATAAATTTAGATACATGCAGGATTGGAACAGGCCAAGCTTCTCGCCTCCAACCAGTAAAGGGAGAAGGAAGGCCTAAGCAAGAAAACTTAAATTAACAATCTGGTCATCATACCAATTATTTGGGGCTTTCCTGGTGGCTCAGATGATAAAGAATCTGCCTTCAATGCAGGAGACCTGAGTTTGATCCCTGGGTCCAGAAGATCCCCTGGAGAATGAAATGGCAACTCACTCCAGTGGGTTAAGGAGAGGCCCCAAAGTGTTTCTATGTGGAAATTCCTTCACAGCATTTCTTGGGAAACATTTTTTCTGAATTTCAAGAAAAACCAGTCAAGAAATTGATGAAACAAGAAAAAATATTGTAACTCTCCTATGAGAATTAAAGCTTAGTAATGAATTTAGAGCCATTACTGGTTTGCAGGAATTTTCTGACGTCAAGCTCAAAAGTAAGATGAGGGAATGCTGACAGGTGGAGTCCAAGAGTAAAGTCAACATTTCAGGAACCAGAATAAGAGCCATGGAAGAGAAGTGGTAACAATCTGATCACTCAGTCATACTTATTATAGCTTTTGCCATGATATAAATGTGTATTCATACCCCTGTCTGCTGCTGGTGGTAGTTCATTCTTTCAAGTAAAATAAAAATCAATAGGTTTATATGCCTAGGTTTTTATACTTGATACAAATCTCATCAATGTTATTCCAAAAATAACATGTTGGGGAAGCACAATAATTCCATAAATTATCAATTTTGACTTGTTATTCTGTGTGGTGTTACTATTCTTAAGAGGAGATCCAAATGTAACATTATTGAAGTAACTACCAAACACATTTATTTGGTATTTCCCAGTGTATGATTACTTACCAAAGGGTGCTATTCTTTCCAAATACTTTTTCTTAATCTTAATTTCATCAGATGGTTGGAACCTGCGGGTTAATATTCAGTGGGAGTTTTTTTCCTCTTCTCCTCTTTTGTGCTCACCCATTTGTCAGTTTTGTTGTTGCATTCCTCTACTCATCCAGGGCACAAGTCCAACTAGACCTCCATGGCCAAAGTGGTTTGCTCCAAAGTGATTTGGTGCTGCAGTTGGCCCTGTATCAAAGGCAACATGCAGCTTTGCTAAGATCTCTGTGCAGTTTTCTCTGCTTATCATACCAATAATAAAGTTACACAGGTTTATAAAAGCAGTGATGTCAGGCAGTGATCACCAGCTATTTTCACAGAGAGCCCAACTATACCATGGTTCCATGCCACATTTGGAGTGATTTTTCTCACACTGAAGGAGTAAACACTCCCAGTGGCTTCTGGCTGCTTTCTGGATCTAGGAATCTCCAGGACTGTAGATTTAGCTACATCTTTCTACTTTGTTGCCTTCTATTTATGTCCCAGAGAAATGCTTATTTTTATATTTGAGTATGAGTCAGTCTTTTTCTTATTGTTAATTGAATCTATAATTCACATATATAGAGAGCAGGAGAGGAGTTTAAAGTATGAATTTATAATACTCTTGACCTAAAATGTCCCTTTCACATTTCTCTAAGTTTATTTTGTTGTCTTCTTTCTAGCTTCTTTAGTTGGATGCTTAGATCCTATTGAATCATTCTTGTTTTCTAAAAATTAGTTCAAGGTGCTTATTTTTTACAGCTAACATTTACTAACCATTTACTATATGCCAGACATTAGGCTAATTATTTGCTATAATTGTCTCCCAAATCTTATGAAATAGAAGCTATTATTGCCATTTGTAAATGAGGAAATTGAGGCACAGAAAGAATAAGAAATTTGCCAAAGCTAATCATACAGATAGTCTGTTTCTCAAAAGCCTGAGCTTCTGACTAGAATTAGATCAACAAATTAAGTGATTATATATATATAAATAAAAAGTAACAGATTTTCTTTCTTTCTCAGTTTTTTACCTCTTACCCAACAGACACAGAGTAACCAATGATGATAACCTAGTATGTATCATTCCATTCTCTATGCTCATATAAACGTACAAATGCACACATTTGTATGCATGCACATATGTACACATGTAGATTTGATCTTATATGCACAAAATAGTTCTTTCAAAGCTCTTTAATCAAGGATTGCAGTAAGGCAGGGAAGTAGATGCCTGAGGGTCTGGGTTGTGATGAAAAGTTTTAACTTTATACCTTTACACACCTTTGGCATTTTGAACTGTGTTAGTGAATTGCCTATCAAAAATCAATTTAAATAAAATACCTATTTTAAGCCAGTAAATTTATAGTAATCCGTTATACAGTGAAGGAAACCGGTAAAGGTTGTTTTTAATTTTTAGCTATAATAAGCTGCTCTGAGCCTTGTAATCCAAGTCTTTTTATAGACATATGTTTTCATTTAGTTTTGATAAATACCTAGGAGTGGGATGATGAGGTCACATGGTAAATTGTATGTTTAATTCTTTAGGAAATTGCTAAACTCTTTTTCCAAAAGGGCTACATTGTTTTATATTTTCATCAGCATTATATGAGAGTTCTAGTTGTCCCAAATTGTCACCAACAGTTGTTATAGTCAGTCTCTAATTTTATCCACATTAGTAGGTGTGCAGTAGTAGTGTCTTTACTGTAGTGGTATATCAGAGAATATAATCTACATAATTTTAACCTATGAAATGTGTTCTGATTGTCTTCATGGTTGAGTAAATGTTAGTTTTGGTTAATGCTTCTTATGTACTTGAAAGGTATATGTATTCTGCAGTTGCTGGGTACAGTGTTTTATATATGTACACTCGGTCAATTTTCCTAATTTTTATGATTCAAATCTTTTACCTCCTAACTGATTTTGTCTACTTGTTTTATTGCATATTGGGTAATGTTAATTAAAATCTCACTCTGACCCACATGTTACTTTTTCCAGTTCTTCAGTTTTTTGCTATATTTCAATCACTGACATGGTCTCTGTTACTACAGTTTTGTCTTTTTGAGACAAAATAGAATACACCTTACATAACCTTTTGAGACTGGCTTCTTTCACTCAGTGCAATGCATATGAAATTCATACAAGCCGTTCCATATATTAGCAGTTTGTTCTTTTTTATGGCTGAATCCATTAACCTATTGAAGAACATATGAGTTATCTCTTGTTTGGTGATTGTAAGTAGAGTTGGTATAAGCGTTCATATACATATTTTTTTGTGACCGTAAGTTTGTTGCACAAAGTCGGACACAACTGAAGCGATGCAGCAGCAGCAGGTAAATACCTAGGAGAAAGATTGCTGGGTCACATTGTAAGTGTATGTTCAACTTTATAAAAAGCTAAAAATCTTTCAGAGTAGCTACACAATTTGCATACCTAACTTTTTGCCTTTTACTTAGGATAAATATTTTATCTCTCAAGGTGAAATGCAGAAAACTTACCACCATATTTCACATTATCCTCCTTATGTTGTGTTGTAATTGTCCTATATACTTCATCTACATTCGTTAAAACTCCACTAGTGTTATAATTTTTGTGTTTAAACATCAGATACATTTTAAAGATTTCAAGAGAGAATGGTGTATTCTGTTCACTAAGAAATTTACTCATTTCTTTTGCTCATCCATTATTAATGACATGCCAAGTTTCCTTCAGGTATCATTTCCTTTTTGTCTGAAGAACTTCTTCTAATCATTTTTTAGAGTAGATTTGATGACAACAGTTTCTCTTAGTTTTCCTTCATCTGAGAATGCCTTTATTTAACCTTGGTTCCTAAATAACATTTTAATTGGATATAGCATTTTAGGTAGACAGATGTTTTTTCCTGCACTTTAAAAAATGCTGTGCCATTTTGTTTGAGTCTCCATGGTTTCTAGTAAGAAATCAGCAGTCATTTGAATCGTTGTTCCTCTATCCTACGGTGTTGTTTTTCTTTGAACTGCTTTCAACTTATTTTCTTTGTCTTTGGTTTTTAGCAGTTTGATTATGATGTGTGTGGGTGTGGATTTCTTTGGGATTATCATATTTGGGATTGCTAACTTCTGAAATCTGTAGCTCTCTATCCTTTGCCAAATTTTGGAAGTCTTCAGTCAGGGGAAACCCTTTTAAAAAATTTTTGGGTAAAATATACATAACATAATGTTTACTATTTTAACATTTGAAGTGTACAATTCAGCATCATTCAGTACATTCACCAGGTTGTACAACCATCACAGCTATCTATTTCTAGAACTTTTTTGTCATCCCAGACAAATTGTACCCATTCAGCTTTGCATTTTTTCTCCCCCTCGTCTCTGGTAACTTCTATCTACTTTCTGTCTCTATGAATTTGGGTATTCTAAATGCCTCATATAAGTGATATCATATAATATTTGTGTGTCTGTATCATTTTATTTCTATATTATTTCACTTAGCATAATGTTTCCAAGGTTCATTTATGTTGCAGCATATTTCAGACCTTAATTCTTATTTGTGACTGAATAATATTCCCTTGTATGTACTAACCACAGTTTGTCTGTTTATCTGTAAAAGGACATTTGGGTTGTTTCCACTTTTTTTTTCTTTCCTTTCCTTTTTTTTTTTTTTTGACTGTGCTGGGTGACTTGCACCAGGGATTGAACACTGAGCCATAGCAGTGAAAGCATCAAATCCTAACCATTGGACTGCCAGGGAACTCCCCAGGGTTGTTTCCACTTTTTGTAGCTACTCTGAGTAATGCTGCTCTGAACATTTGTGTACAGGTATCTGTTTAAGTCTTCATTTTCTGTTCTTTTGGGCATATATCTAGGAGTGGAATTGCTGAGTCATATTGTTAATTGTATATGTAACATTTTGAGACATTGGAAATCTTTTCTACAGTGGCTGCCCCATTTTACAATACCGTCAGCAATGCATGCGGGTTCCAGTTTCTTCACATCCTCACCAACACATGTTAATTTCAGAGTTTTTGCTAGTAGTCATCTTAGTGGCTGGTTTCAGCAGTTTTTTCTTTCTCTCTGTGTCTGCAACTCTGAAAACATAAACATTACACCTTTTCATAGTGCCTCACAGGTTCCTTAAGCTGTGTATGTTTTAAGAATTATTTCTCTCTCTGTTTTCAGACATGATCATTTCTATTGATCTATATGCTAATTAACTGACTTTTTTGCCATTCATTTCCACTGAATGAGATTTTTTAAAATATAGTTTTTTTTTGGATAAAATTCTCATCTGGCTCTTCTTAATATCTTTTGTTTCTTTGCTGAGACTTTGTGTCTGTCAACTTAAAAAAATATTTACAATCTAAAAGTTGAGAGCTGTATTTTACTAGGTAGAAATTTTTAGGACTTAAAGCCTGGGAGGCAGCATCTCACATAACCCTGAGAGAACTGCTCTAAGGAGGCAAGGGGGGAGCTAGGATATATAGGAACTTTGCAATAAATGACAGGTAGTCGAGAATATTGGAGAAGGCAATGGCACCCTAATCCAGTACTCTTGCCTGGAAAATCCCATGGACGGAGGAGCCTGGTAGGCTGCAGTCCATGGGGTCGCTAAGAGTCAGACACGACTGAATGACTTCACTTTCAGTTTTCACTTTCATGCATTGGAGAAGGAAATGGCAACCCACTCCAGTGTTCTTGCTTGGAGAATCCCAGGGACAGAGGAGCCTGATGGGCTGCCGTCTATGGGGTCGCACAGAGTCAGACACGACTGAAGCAACTTAGCAGCAGCAGCAGCAGCAGTCAGGAATATCAAAAGATTGTGGTTAATTAAAGAAAACCAGGTATCCCACATTAAGGAGTTTAAAATACCTTTCTTTGTATGGGTAGATGCAAGAGTCTGGGCTCACTGACATCATTCCTTGGATATGTGCCTCACCTATCCGGGGCTGTATCCTATGTTTCCACATCCTGAGCTTCTTTAGTGCTCACTGTCAGAAGTGGCTGCTGTCTGATGGATGCCTAATGGCAAATATTTTTTCCATCCTGAGTTTCCTCAGAGCTCACCAACTCATGTTGGAGGGCTACAATCACTGATGACTGTGGCATCCTTTGTTTAATGATTTGGCAGAAAATACTCTCATATCTTTCCACTCACATTAGGAAGGTTTGTCCTTACTCCCTGGAACACTTTTTAATAGCTTCTTTAGTGCTGTGTCAGATAACTGAAACAACTGTGTCAAATCAGCTTTGGTAATAAAATAGATAAGAACATAGATATATTGTATAGCACTGAGAAATACAGCCATTGTTTTATGATAATGTAAAATGGAGTATAATCTATAAAAATATTTAGTCACTATGTTGTACACTTGGAACCAATATAATCAACTATACTTCAATTTAGAAAATCAGCATTGGTATGTGTTGATTGTTTTTTTCTTACGAGTTCAGATCTGTCTGGTTTTTCATTTGCTGTAATTCTAGATGGCATGCAGGATATTTTGAATATTATGTTATGAGACTCTGGGTTTGTTTAAATCCTGTGGAGAATGTTGATATTTTTGTTTCAGCAGGCAGTGAACCTAGTTGGGTTCAGGTTGCAAGGTCCAACTAGCCATCTTTGAGTTTTAGTTTGAAGGTCAGTTCCATTTTCAAAGCCTTTAGGTTATATTCAAATCTGTCTCACATGTATGTTGATCACTGGCCAATCTGAGTCCTGGGCATTGGTCTCTCTCTTAGATCAGTTCTCAGTCTTTGGTATGTTGTTTATGATCAGAGCCATAGGTACATTCCTCAGAAGTGATACCAGGAGTATTGTAGCTAATTGTCAAAGGTTTCTTATTAGGTAATTGTCAAAAACTTCTCTCCTTAAATATTCTCCTGCATACTCCGAATTTCATGGGGCTCCCTTTTGATCCTCCATCTATAATGCTGTTTTTTTTTTTTAACTTCATGCTGTCACACTCTTACCATAACTGCTGTTAGGTCCAGAGTTAGGTGGAAGGAAGTCCATGAGAGCTAAAAAAGCAATGGGAATCACCTCACCCTCTTGAGACTTTAACTCCTCTGATTGGAAAGTTTTCCTTCCTCAATTTCTGGTGCTTGTGTGGTCCTGCAGCTACCAGGAGACCCCTATCTTGCTCTTTGAGAGTGATCTGGAAGCTTTCTCTAGAACTTCTCTTGGACCACACCAGTGCCTCATTTCAGGCTGCTTTAAATCCAGGCTGAAGGATACCAGAAGGAGAAAAATAGTTTACTCACCCCTGATTAGGTGGTACTTTGAATTCTGTCCTTCTCCAGTCTACCTGCTACTATTTGCATTTCAGAGTTTTCAAAAGCTGTTACATGCATTCTGTCCAGGTTTTATAGCTGCCTTCAGTGGGAAAGTCAGAATAAAGTGTGTTTACTCCATCTTACCAAGAATTAGAATCCTTATCATAATTTTATAATTAGAAATGTTAATAGTAAGGGATACTGTTTATTCCTTAAAAACAAATAACACAAATCAAGAAAATTTATAATGTAACACTTACGATACTAGGCCAAAGTTTTCTTAAAACTTTCTATAGATATGTAAGGAAAATTTCAGGTAGAAACCAATGTTAAAATTTTACCAAACCAAGAGCAAGTGAGAGATGCCTTCTTTGTTAAAAAGGCTTCTTAGTTACAGATCACAGAGAAGCTACTCTGATTTAGGATGAAAAACAGCTACAAAACAAGTATTATAAGACAAAAATGACCAAATAAGAAATGAAAGTGGGACCATAAATATTGACCTAAAAAAAAATGAAAATTATGAAAGAGTACTAGCAGAAGACTCTCTAAGAGTCCCTTGGACAGCAAGGAGATCAAACTAGTCAATCCTAAAGGCAATAAACCCCGAATATTCATTAGAAGGACTGATGCTGAAGCTCCAATACTTTGGCCACCTGATGCAAAGAGCCAGCTCTTTGGAAAAGACCCTGATGCTGGGAAAGATTGAAGGCAGAAGGAAAAGGGGGTGACGGAGGATGAGATGGTTAGATGACATCACCAATGATGACATACTCAACATCGGAGTTGAGTGGTTGCAACAGAGATCATATGTAGCTATCTGATTTGAAATGATGCAATTATAGCTGAACAGTGTTTCAAGGGTCACGTGTACTTCCAAAGTGCAATGTTTTATTTTACTTTTATTACCAGTGCATCCTCACTCTGTCAAAAACAGGTTAGGCAGGTGAAAGTGGATTCTAAATGTCACATTTTTAAGGTAGACTAGAGTGTGAAATATTTTGTTGTCAAATTAGATGGCAAAGTGTTGTGTTTATTATGCATTAGCATTATAGTTGTCCTATAATAGACCCTTGATTTATGACAAAGATGCTATTCCAGATCAGAGGAGAAAGAAAGCCCCATCAGAATGAAAAAAATATGAATATGACCTTACCTCACATTATACATGAAAACAGTTCAAGGTGGGTTATAATCCAAGTGTGAAAGACCAAATGATAAAACTTTGAGAGATAATACAGAAGAATGACTTCATGTCTTTGCAGTCTGGAAAGTTTTCTTGAACAGAATACAAAAATGGAAGGTTGATAAATTTGACTACATTGTACTTAAGATCTTCTACTTATAAAAAGATAACACACAGAGAATAAGGCAAACCAAAAATCTTTAGAATTTAAGTGACCAATCTTACGATACTCAAGAGTTCAATTAAGTGATCCTTGTAGATATCAAGTACCATTAAAAATATTAGCGATTACAAAGCTCTAAGTTTGCAGAAAAGAGGGCTAACACTCTTACATTTCTAGTCACAAAAATGTATACTAAATTTATAATACTCATACTCACATATAAAAGTTAATTTCTCAAATTAGCAATGTATAACTTGATACTTATTAACACTATTAAGCAGTACTTTGAAAAGCACACACAGATGGTGTTAGAACTAATATGTTCAAACATTTTACAATACAATAGTACAAATATATTTTCTTTCATATTACACCAACCACAACATTTGTAAAGCACTAGTTATGTCAAACACAACTGAGCGACTATCATGCACACACACACCTAGTTACGTTAGATACAGAATTAAACCTGACTAAATCACTTCACTTCATGTGAGATAGATGGGGAAACAGTGGAAACAGTGTCAGACTTTATTTTTTGGGGCTCCAAAATCACTGCAGATGGTGATTGCAGCCATGAAATTAAAAGACGCTTACTCCTTGGAAGGAAGGTTAAGACCAACCTAGATAGCATATTTAAAAACAGAGACATTACTTTGCCAACAAAGGTCCGTCTAGTCAAGGCTATGGTTTTTCCAGTAGTCATGTATGGATGTGAGAGTTGGACGGTGAAGAAAGCTGAGTGCCAAAGAATTGATGCTTTTGAACTGTGGTGTTGGAGAAGACTCTTGAGAGTCCCTTGGACTGCAAGGAGATCCAATCACTCCATCCTAAAGGAGATCAGTCCTGGGTGTTCATTGGAAGGACTGATGTTGAAGCTGAAACTCCAATACTTTGGCCACCTCATGCAATGAGTTGACTCATTGGGAAAGACCCTAATGCTGGGAAGGATTGCGGGCAGGAGGAGAAGGGGATGACAGAGGATGAGATGGCTGGATGGCATCACCGACTCAATGGACATGGGTTTGGGTAAGCTCCGGGAGTTGGTGATGGACAGGGAGGCCTAGCGTGCTGCAATTCATGGGGTCGCAAAGAGTCGGACATGACTGAGCAACTGAACTGAACTGAAAGTGAAAAGAGGGCTGCCCAGTGGCACAAGTGGTAAAGAACCCACCTGCCAATGCAAGAGATGTGAGACAGGTTCAATCCCTGGGTTGGGTAGATCGCCTGGAGAAAGCCATGGCAGCCCACTCCAGTATTCTTGCCTGGAGAATCCCATGGACAGAGGAGCCTCGTGGGCTACAGTCCATAGGGTTGCAGCGAGTCAAGACACAACTAAAGTGACTTAGCACTCACAGAAAGTGAAAAGAAAACACATTAGAATGCAATTATCTATGTGGTTTTCATTTAGAGTCCTGGGTTTACTGAGATAATCATTAGACTAGTAAATAAACCTCAACAAAACCAGCACACTATTTGATGTTAGTAGATGTATTAGTTTTATTGTAGCTGGTGGGCAAAGAGAATTTGATGAAATTCTTGGAGGATGACATATTTCACAGTGAAATGTTTTTGCTTCTTTTGTTTCATCTGGTAAGTATAGGAACCATTAGGAATTTAAATGTGGCCAGTTTGGTCAATTAAAAACAAGGAATACAAAAATTTAAGGTCATTATTTTGAAATCTGGTAGAATCCAATAGACAGATGTTAATGAGACTCAAGTGATTCTATGATGTTCATGTATAACTACTAAAGAAAGAATCATTTCAGGAGTAGAGTATTACTCATCAAAATTCCCTTCATGTATGACCTAATTCTTTATGCTAAAAAGAAGCTTTCAAGTCATTCTTCTACAGTAAGTATATGGGGAATTCACTGCCATTCCTCTCAGTTTTGCTGTGGACTTAAAATTTTGCTGTGGCACTTAAAAAAAATTCTTTAAAAAAATGGCTGAAGACGGCACTCTCCTTTTAAGGACATTTATATTTCCTCACACTGCTATTTCAAGCTATGAAAGGGGAAAAAAACCTGCAATCAAGAATACTCTACCCAGCAAGGCTATTATTTAGATTTGAAGGAGAGATTAAAAGTATAAAAGATAATCAAAAGTTAAAACAGTTCAGCTTGATGCAAGAAGTGTTTAAAGATCTTCTCTAAGCAAAAGGAAAAAGCCACAACTAGAAATATGAAAATTATGAAAGGAAAATTATTTTTGGTAAGGCAAATATGCAGTAAAGTTAGTAAATCAACCACTTACACAGCCAGTAGAAAGGTTAAAAGACAAAAGTAGTAAAATGAATATAGTATGAGAAAATGTTTTATTTTCATTCTTTTACATGTAGCAGTTCAGTTTTCCCAGCACTACTTACTGAAGAGACTGTCTTTCCCCCGTTGTATATTTTTACCTCCTTTGTTGAAGATTAACTGACCATAAATATGTGGATTTCTTTGTGGGCTTTCTATTCTGTTCTATTGAACTATGTGTCTGTTTTTGTGGCAACACCATGTTGTGTTTTTTTTTTTTTAATAAATTTATTTATTTTAGTTGGGGGCTAATTACTTTACAATATTGTAGTAGTTTTTGCCATACATTGACATGAATCAGCCATGGGTTTACATGTGTTCCCCTTCCTGGACCCCCCTCCCACCTCCCTCCCCATCCCATCCCTCTGGGTCATCCCATTGCCCCAGTCCTGAGCATTTGTCTCATGCATCAAACCTGGAATGGTGTTCTGTTTCACATATGATAATATACATGTTTCAATGCTATTGTCCCAGAATGTCCCACCCTCACCTTCTCCCTCAGAGTCCATAAGACTGTTCTATGCATCTGTGTCTCTTATTCTATCTCGCATATAGAGTTATCGTTACCATCTTTCAAATTCCATATATATGCACTAGTATACTGTATTGGTGTTTTTCTCTCTGGCTTACTTCACTCTGTATAATGGGCTCCAGTTTCATCCATCTCAATAGAACCGATTCAAATGTATTTTTTTTAATGGCTGAGTAATATTCCATTGTGTATATGTACCACAGCTTCCTTATCCATTCGTCTGCTGATGGACATCTAGGTTGCTTCCATGTCCTGGCTATTGCAAACAGTGCTGCGATGAACATTGGGGTACACACGTCTCTTTCAATTCTGGTTTCCTTGGTGTGTATGCCCAAATGGGATTGCTGGGTCATATGGCAGTTCTATTCCCAGTTTTTTAAGGAATCTCCACACTGTTTTCCATAGTGGCTGTACTAGTTTGCATTCCCACCAACAGTGTAAGAGGGTTCCCTTTTCTCCACACCCTCTCCAGCATTTATTGCTTGTAGACTTTTGGATAGCAGCCATGTTGTTTTGATTACTGTAGCCTTCCAGTCTGAAGTCAGGGAAGGTGATTTCACCAGCTCTTTTTTTCCTCAAGATTGTTTGGCTGTTGGGGGTCTTTTGTGTTTCCATACAAATACTTAAAGTTATTTGTTCTAGTTCTGTGAAAAATGCCCTTGGTATTTTGATAGGGATTACACTGAATCTGTAGATTGCCTCAGGTAGTATTGTCATTTTTAACAGTATTAATGCTTCTAATCCATGAACACAGTATATATCTCCATCTGTTTAAATCATCTTCAATTTATTTCATAAGTGTTTTATAGCTTCCTGAGTACAAGTCCTAGCTTTACTCCTAGATATTTTATTCTTTTTGATGTGATGTTAAATAGGATTGTTTCCTTAATTTCTCTTTCTGATAGTTTGTTGTTAGTGTATAGACATAAAACAGATTTTTGTATATTAATTTTGCACACTGCAACATCACCAAATTCTCTGATGAGCTGTGTTATATTTTTGGTGGCATCTTCAGGATTTTCTATGTATAGTTTCATGTCATCTGCAAACAATAACAGTTTTAGGTCTTCCTAATTTGGATTCCTTTTCCTTTCTGTATTCCTTCCTTCCTACCTCTCTCCTTCCTTCCCTTTCTTTCTTTCTTATTCCTGTAGCTAGGATTCCAATACTTTGTTGAATTAAAGTGACAAGAGTGGGCATCCTTGTCTTAATCCTGATCTTGCTTTCAACTTTTCACCTGTTTAGTATGATGTTTGCTATAAGCTTGTCATGTATGACCTTTACTGTGTTGAGGTATGTTCCCTCTATGCCCACTTTCTGGAGAGTTTTTATCTTAAATGGATATTGAATTTTGTCAAATGCTTTTTCAGCATCTATTGAGACAGTCTTTTTTTTTCTTCAATTTGTTAGCATGGTATATCATATTGATTCATCTTTGAAAATACTGAAGAATCCTTGCATCCCTGGGATAATTACCGCTTGATCATGTTGTATGAACCATTTAGTGTATTGTTGGATTTGGTTTGCTGATATTTTGTTACGGATTTTTGCATCTATGTTCATCAGTGATATTGTCCCATAATTTTCTTTTTTTTTTGTTATATCTTTGGTTTTGGTATCAGTGCAATGCTGGCCTTATAGAATGAGTTTGTGAGTGTTCCTTCCTTCCTCTGCAATTTTTGTTAATAGTTTGAGAAGGATACGTGTTAACTCTTCTCTAAATGTTTATTAGAACTCACCTGTGAAGCCATTGTTCGTGGACTTTTGTTAGGAGTTGTTCTATTATAGATTCAGTATTATTACTGGTAGTTGATCTGTTCATATTATCTATTTCTTTTTGGCTTTTGGGAGATTGTACATTGGGAGATGGTACATTTCTAGGAATTTGCCCATTTCCTCTAGGTTGTCTATTTTGTTGGCATATAGCTGTTTGTAGTGGTCTTTTATGTGGCTTTGTATTTCTGCTGTGTTGGTTGTAATTTCTTTTTCATTCCTGATTTTATTGACTTAAGCCCTCTTTTTCTTTTTTTTACTTGATGAGTCTGGCTAAAGATTGATCAATTTTGTCTCTCTTTCCAAAGAACCAGATCTTAGTTTTATTGACCTTTTCTTTCCTTTTAGTCTCAACTTCAGCCTAGTGATTCATTCCTCTGCCTCATTTACTCTCCTCTTGATTCCTTCTAGTGTATTTTTTTTTAATTTCAGTTATTGTATTCTTTATCTCTGTTTGGTTGTTCTTTATATTTTTTAACTCTTTGTTAAAAACTAATTTCTGACTCTGTGGGTCCATTCTTCTCCTGAGTTCTTTGATCATCTTAATAATCACTACCCTGAACTCTTTCTTATGTAGGTTGCCTATCCCCACTTCATTTACTTCTTCTTTTGGGGTTTTATCTTGTTCCTTCATTTGGAACATGTTGTTCTGTCTTCCCAGTGCAAGATCCCTGGATTGAGGAGCCTAACATGTGGTTTGTACCTTTTACTCCATTGAGATAACTCTCTGCAATTATGATTATTATCCCATTTGTAACTTACCCACCGAGGGGTATGGGATTTGATTTGATTTTATTGTATTGTCTTCACCCCTCCTGCCCATTTTGTTGTGGTTCCTTCCTTATATCTTTATCTGTAAATCTTCTCTGGTAGGTTCCAGTTTTTTACTATTATGCAATAGTTGTGATTTTAATGTGCCTGGGAAAGGAGGTGAGCTCAGGGTTTTTCTATTCCACCACCTTAGCCAATCCTCCATCAATTTGCATTCTATCTCTATAGATTTCTCTATTCTGGGTATTTAATATACATATAATCATGCAATATGCAATCTTTTGTATCTGGGTTCTTTGACTTTTCATAATATTTTTGAAAATCATTCATGTCATAGGTTGTATCAGTACTTTTCTCCTTTTTATTGCTGAATAATATTCTATAGTATGTATATATAATAATTTGTTTATCCCTTCATTTGTTGATGGGCATTTGGGTTATTTTCACCTTTTCCCTATTGTGAATAGTGCTGCTATGAATGTGCATGTACATATGCTTGTTGAAGAAAGTATTTTCATTTCTTTCAGGTATACACCTAGGAGTGGAACTGTGGAACCACATGGTAATTCTATTTTCAACCTTTTGAGGAACCACAAAACTGTTTTCCACAGTGACTGGACCATTTTACTTTACTGCCAATAATGTGCAAAAATTTACAATTTCTCCACATCCTCACCAGCACTTATATTCCATTGCTGTTCTTTTTATTGTTGTTTTTATTATTATTATTGCCATCCTGGTGGATGTGAAGTGGTACTTCATTATAGTTTTTATCTGCATTTTCTTAATAGTTAAAGATATTGAGCATTTTTCGTGTCCTTCTTGGCCATTTGTATATCTTCTTTGGAGAAATGCTTGTACAAGTACTTTTCCATTTAAAATATTGGAGTGTTTTTCTTTTGTTGTTGTTGTTGAGTTGTAAGAGGGTTTTTTTTTTTTTTGATGCTTTAGCTAAGAATCCATTGCCATATCCAAGATTATGAAGACTTACTATATTCTTCTAAGAGTTTTAGTTTTAGCTCCTATACTGATCCATTTTCAATTAATTTTTGTATATAGTGTGAAGTAAGGGTATAATTTCATTTTTTTTTTGCATGTGTTATCAAGTTGTCCTAGCATAATTTGTTGAAGAAACTTTTTCTCCCAAATAGTCTTGACTCTCTTGTCAAAAATTAACCAGTCAATAACACCAAAGACACAGGCAACAAAAGACAAAATAGACAAATAGGACTATATCAAAATTTTAATATTGTGTTCATCAAAAGATACTGCAAACACAGTAAAAGACACCCCACCAAATGAGAGAAAATGTTTTCAAATCATGTATCTGATAAAAGATGCATATCAACAGTATATAAAGAACTCCTACCACCATATGACCCAGAAATCCAACTCCTAGGCATATACCCTGAGGAAACCGGGGTTGAAAAAGACACATGTAACTCATTGTCCATTGCAGCATTATTTACAATAGCTAGACATGGAAGCAACCTAGATGTCCATCGACAGATGAATGGATAAAGAAGTTGTGGTACATATACACAAAAGAATATTACTCAGCCATAAAAAGGAATGCATTTGAATCAGTTCTGATGAGGTGGATGAACCTAGAGCCTGTTACACAAGAGTGAAGTGAGTCATAAAGAGAAAGAAAAATATCATATTCTAACGCACATATACGGAATATAGAAAAATGGTACTGAAGAATTTATTTACAGGGCAGCATTGGAGAAACAGACATAGAGAATAGACTTATGGACATGGGGAGAGGGGAGGAGAGGGTGAGATGTATTGAGAGAGTAACATGGAAACTTACATTACCATATGTAAAATAGATAGCCAACAGGAATTTGCTGTATGCCTCAGGAAACTCAAAACAGGGGCTCTGTATCAACCTAGAGGGGTGGGGTTGGGAGGGAGATGGGACTGAGCTTCAGAAGGGAGGGAATATATGTATACCTATGGCTGATTCATGTTGAGGTTTGATAGAAAACAACAAAATTCTGTAAAGCAATTATCCTTCAATAAAAAAATAAAAAGAACTTCTACAACTCAACAACAAAAAACAACCCACTTAAAAATGGACAAAAGAATAGACATTTCTCCAAAGAAGATCCATAATTATCAAGAAGCACATGAAAAGATGCTCCACATCACTAAAATGCTGGCTTAAAACTCAACATTAAAAAAACAAAAAATAGAATCATGGCATCTGGTCCCATTACTTCATGGCAGATAGAATGGGGGAAAGTGGAAGCAATGACAGATTTTATTTTCTTGGTCTCCAAAATCACTGCTCATGGTAACTGCAGCCATGAAATTAAAAGATGCTTGCTCCTTGAAAGGAAAGGTATGACAAACCCAGACAGCATATTAAAAAGCAAAGATATCACTTTGCCGACCAAGATCTGTATAGTTAAAGCGATGGTTTTACCAGTAGTCGTGTATACATGTGAGAGTTGGACCATAAAGAAGGTTGAGCACCAAGGAATTTATGCTTTGGAACTGTGGTGCTGAAGAAGACTCTTGAGAGTCCCTTGGTCTGTAAGGAGATCCAACTAGTCAATTCTAAAGAAAATAATCCCAGAATATTCATTGGAAGGACAGATGCTGAAGCTCCAATATTTTGCAAAGAGCTGACTCATTGGAAAAGACCCTGATGCTGTGAAAGATTGAAGGCAAAAGGATAAGGGGGCAGCAGAGGATGAGATGGTTATAAAGGATCACCAACTCAATGGACACGAATCTGAGCAAACTCCAGGAGATAGTGAAAAACAGGGAAGCCTGGCATGCTGCAGTCCATGGGATTGCAAAGAGTCGGACATCACTTAGCGACTGAACAACAACAACTCAAAAATCACAGTTAGATAGCACCTGAAATCCATTGGGATATCTGCTGCCCCAAAAACAGAACATAGCAAGTGTTGACAAAGTTGTGGAGAAATTGAAGCACTTGTGGACTGTTGATGGGAATATAAAATGGTACAACCACTGTAAGAAATAGTTTAGTGCTCCCTTAAAAAATTAAAAATAGAATTACCATATGATCCTGCAATTCTACATCTGGACCTATACCGAAAACATTTAAAGACAGGATCTTGAAGAGAGAGATGTATTCCCAAGTTCATAACAGCATTATTTACAATACCCAAAGGGTAGAAGCAACCCAAGTGTCCACTGATAAGTGAATGGATAAGCAAAATATGATATACACATTCAGTGGAATATTACTCTAAAAAGAAATGAAGCTCTAGCACATGCTACAACATGGATGAACCTTGAGGACATTATGCTAAGAGAAATAAAGTGATTACAAAAAGACAAACATTATATGATTCCACTTATATAAGATACTTAGAGTGGGGCTTCCCTGGCAGCTCATGGTAAAGAATATGCCTCAAGTGCAAGAGACTTGGGTTGGGTCCCTGGGTTGAGAGGATCCCCTAGTGGAGGCCATGGCAACCCACTCCAGTATTCTTGCCTGGAGAATCAATCCCATGGACAGAGGAGCCTGGAGGGCTACAGTCCATGAGGTCACAAAGAGTTGGGCATGACTGAAGTGACTGAACACAAACACAAGGTACTTAGAGTAGTCAAAATCAAAAGACTGAAGTAGAATGGCTGTTGGCAGAGAGTAGAGGGAAGGGATAATGACGCGTTATCATTTACTGGGTATAGAGTTTCGATTTTGCAAGATGAAAAGTATTTTGGAGATTGGTTACTCAACAGAGTGAACATATATAACACTACCGGACTACATATACCTAAAGATGGTAAACTTTGTAATGTATGTGTGCATGCATGTTAAGTTGCTTCAGTAGTATCTGACTCTTTGAGACCGGATGGACTGTAGCCCACCAGGCTCCTCTGTCCATGGGATTCTCTGGGCAAGAATACTGGAGTGTGTTATCATGCCTTCCTCCAGAGGATCTTCTTGACCCAGGGATTGAACCCGCATCTCTTTATGTCTCCTGCACTGGCAGGCGGGTTCTTTACTACTAACATCACCTGGGAAGCCCTTGTAATGTATACAGTACCATAATTTTTAAAAAGTCTGTACAATAGGTGAGAGGTAGGATGGGGTTTTGGTGAGGAAGAGCCATACCCATTTATTGTCATTTTACCCATTTTCTACAATGCTAATGGAATTTTGGGAGTTAAGCAAAATTGTAAATTTAAAGTGTTGTATAGATATTTGTTTTTTTGATTTTTTGGAGGGAGATAATATTCAAGTACCAATGAGGGAAGGATAGGTTGAAATCAGGAAAACCTGATGGCAATAGAAAGCTATGGGGAGCAGTTATAATAGTCAAATTTAATCAAACTCATGGGGTTGGACTCCAGCCTCTAAGAATATTTGCAAATTAGCTTCAATAATTTATAAAGGAAATCTTTCTCACTGTTCCAGTGTCTCTAAGACTGATAAATACAGCAATAACTCAATTCAAACAACCGACATCTTGGTATGCTCACATTACTGTGATTCTCAAGAGCTTTCAGTTTACCTGGACTCACTGTACCTCTCAGTTTAATTTCTATCCAGTATTGGAATTGGACATGGATTATTTTCTTTCTCCCATTTTAGGTCAACCTCGGCCTCATACTGTTACATGGCATTATCCAACTTACAGATTTAGACAAAAAGTGAAGTCCAAAGTACATTCTACCTGGGGAACAGGAAAAGTGGTAGAAAACTGGAAGAGAGATGGAGGGAACTAGCATCCATTGAGTACATCTCTAAAGCTGTACTGTTGATTTTAAGAAGGTTATATCATTTAATATTTGTGAAAACCCTATGAGGTATATATTGCCATTTTCTGTTGTATAAATTAATAAAAAGAGACTTGGAGAGCTTTGATAACATTCCCAAAGTTAACTCAAACAGAATAAGAAAATTGAATTTAGAGTTCGGGAGGTCTAAGTCTGTTCAGAGGTTGTTTTCTGACCTTCCAGTGGTGGTTAGCCCTGAGCTTAGCGTAATTTTAACCAGAACATTGTCAGAAATTGACTTTTGATTAAGATAAGAATGTATCACTAGATTTACTAATTTCTTCATGCACATTTTTCCAGTTGCTGTGACAAAGATGCTTCACCAAGTGGAGAACTGATCCACACTTTGCCAACAGAAAACAGGATTCACACTGTACAGTTGCTTCTAGTGCCTAACTATACTATGAGAGGATAAACAGATTCAAACTCTATATTTTGAAATTTAGAGCTGTATGATAAAACATCACAAATTCAATGCTGATTATGTTTAGATGTTAAGTCTATTCTTGCTGCCAAATGACAAAACAAAATAGTGATGATCATTGAATTTGTACCAAGGCACTCTTTGTGCTTACTTATTCATGAATGCTACACTGATTTTTTTTTCCCAACTCATAAAAGGTTTATAAGAATACAAGAGGGAACATACTGAAAAGTTTTTAAATATTTAGTAATCAAATGGCAAGTTTTCAAATTATGCAAGAAAATTAAAGTCATCTTTCTTGTTCAATGCAACAAACCTGCATTAGAATTTTGAAGTAGTTTGTTGCTTAAAGAGATCAAAACCCTGTGTTTAGAACTTGCTTCTTTTATGTGGGGATATGGAAAAGAGTGAATATGTTTCTAAATCTACATAAAGCAAACCTTTGTTAGAATATCACTTCCTCCAATTTCTCAATCCCAAGCTGACCTATTTAACTGACTACTCTCTAAACTTGTGTTTTTGCTTATTGTGAGAAGCACTTGACCATTGAGATGACTGTTAACTACTAATACTTGAAGAAAGTTTTAGAGACTTGAAGAAAGAAAAATACTTCAAATCTCATTCTTTGCAGTATCCAGAGCAGTGCTACTCAACGTTGGTTACAGGTAGGAACCAAATTGTTAATTATATGTGTCATCTTGACTGGGCCGTGATCCCCAGATATTTGGATAAACATATTTCTGGGTGTGTCTGTGAGGATGTTTCTAGACAAGATTAACATTTGATGGATAGATTGAGTAAAGTGGGTTGTCCTCCCCAATATGGGTGATCCTCATCCAGTCCACCAAAGGCCTGAATAAAACAAAAGGTAGAGATGGAAATCTTTCTCAGCTACCTTTTCTGAATCAGCTAATGTTCCCTAAGCAAATGTAAATCTCTTAATTCTTATCCTCTATTCTCAATCTAGTTCCAGTATTTCTTCAATATCTTGTATATTTTTTAGATGCTTTTAAGAATATATTTTTTTTATTGGAGCACTTTTAAAGTTGTCTTCAATAGGAAGATTGATTAATCTTCTAGTTCCCCAGAAGGGGAAGTTCTATTCACACCTAAATTAGGAATTGGGGTTTTAATGTTTTTACAGTGGCTTGGCTAACTTTAGGATGCAGCCTTGAATTCAAAAGGAATTGGAACTAAGCACTCTGAACAAATGTAGAATACCACAAAGGGGACCATATTTTATATTTCTGTGAAAAGGAAACTAGAAAAACTTCATTCATGAAATTTTGGGAAGATGCAAAATAGCTAGTCACTTGCCTAGTTTTATGACTTGGGTGTGCTTCAGATTCTAAGAAATTGAGATCTTAACACCGCTCCCACCAGTGGTCTCATTGAGGGGTAGTATAGAGGATCTGAATTTATAATACCCCATAGGTGGCTCAGTGGTTAAAGAATGTGCTTGCCAATGCAGGAGACACAAAAGACATGGTTTTGATTCCTGGGTTCGGAAGATCCCCTGGAAAAGGAAGTGGCAACCCACAACATTATTCTTGCCTGGGAAATCCCATGGACAGAGGAGCCTGGTGGGTGACCGTCCGTATTCTTGCTCCTGTGTGTTCAGTCCTGTCTGATTCTTCATGACCTCATGGACTGTAGCCCACCAGGCTCCTCTGTCCATGGGATTTTTCCAGCAAGAATATTGGAGTGGGTTGCCATTTCCTTTTCCAGGGGATTGTCCCCACCCAGGCATCAAACCTGTGTCTCTCGTGTTTCCTACATTGCAGGTGAATTCTTTAATGCTGAGACACACAGGAGAAGCCCAGGCTGCAGTCCATGGGGGTCACCAAAGAGTAGGACATGACTTAGAGACTAAATAACAACAATATAGGGAAGACCTTAATTTAAAATTATCCATAACTATTATAATTTGGGACACCCAGCAGGGAAGAAAAGAAACTGTAAAATTGCTTCATGGAAACCTTTTCATGTTACCAGACACAATAAACTAGAGAATTAACAGGCTAAGAACTTGAGGTAACAGAGCAATTTTATAAAGTCTACAAATTTGTTTTAACGATAAAAGAGAGGAAAGGAGTAGTAAAAATCACATTGATGTACAAACCACTGTGAAAAAGAGGCAAATATTTAAAAGAACCAAGTATATCTTTATTAATGAATATAGTCATTATATTCATTGGAATTTAAAACTCAGAAATTGTTTAAATAGTGAAAAGAGAACTAGTGCCCTAGAAAAAAAATCTCTGGATATTACAAAAACATAGATTAAAAATAAAGAATACACAAAAAAGACAGGTTGTAAGACATGAAGGGTGTAATTAGCAAGTCAAACATATCTCAAAACAGCTCCACAAGGAAAGAATAGAGATGCATCAGTGTTTAAGGAGAAAATGTCTCAAATTTTCTAGAATTGAAGTAAAGACACACAGACACACACATCAAAAGAAAAGACATGAGTCTCCAAACTGAAGGTACACCAAGTTCCCTTTTCTATAATTCAAATGAAATGCAGAAGTAGAGAATACCAGACAGATGTAAAAATTTATAATATACCAAAAATGAAACCACAGAGAGAAACTGCAAGATGGTGGAGTAGAAGGACATGTGCTTATATTCTCCTGTGAGACTCCAAAATTGCAACTAACCACTGAACAACCATTGACAGGAGAATGTTCAGTTCAGTTCGGTCACTCAGTCGTGTATGACTCTGCAACCCCACGGACAGCAGGATGCCAGGCCTCCCTGTCCATCACCTATTCCCAGAGTTTACTCAAACTCATGTCCATTGAGTTGGTGATGCTATCCAAACATCTCATCCTCTGTAGTCCCCTTCTCCTCCTGCCTTCAATCTTTCCCAGCATCAGGGTCTTTTCAAATGAGTCAGTTCTTCGCATGAGGTGGCCAAAGTATTGGAGTTTCAGCTTCAACATCAGTCCTTCCAATGAACACTCAGGGCTGATTTCCTTTAGGATGGACTGGTTGGATCTCCTTGCAGTCCAAGGGACTCTCAAGAGTCTTCTCCAACACCACAGTTCAAAAGCATCAATTCTTCGGCACTCAGCTTTCTTTATAGTGCAACTCTAACATCCATACATGACTACTGGAAAAACCATAGCCTTGACTAGACTGACCTTTGTTGGCAAAGTAATGTCTCTGCTTTTTAATATGCTGTCTACGTTGGTCATAACTTTTCTTCCAAGGAGTCAGTGTATTTTAATTTCATGGCTGCAATCACTACCTTCAGTGATTTTGGAGCCCCCCAAAATAAAGTCAGCCACTGTTTCCACTGTTTCCCCATCTATTTGCCATGAAGTGATGGGACCCTATGCCATGATCTTAGTTTTCTGAATGTTGAGCTTTATGCCAACTTTTTCATTCTCCTCTTTAACTTTCATCAAGAGGCTCTTTCGTTCTTCTTCGCTTTCTGCCATAAGAGTGGTGTCATCTGCATATTTGAGGTTTTGATATCCCACCAAAAAGAACACCACATCCAAGGGCAAAGAAGAAGCCCCAAAAAGACAGTAGGAGGGGTGAAATTGCGTTTAGAATCAAACACCATAACTGCCAGAGATGCTTGGAGGGCTCAAACAAAATCTTGTGTACAACAGTACCCACAGGCCCCACATGAGACTGAACCAGACCTGTCTTTTAGTGTTTGAGTGTCTCCTGTGCAAACACAGGTCAGCAGTGGCCTGCTGCAGGGACTGGGGCTCTGTCTGCAGCAGACCTGGGAGGCGTGGCATGTGAGCCCTACCATAGAACCACTGAACAGACAACCCACCAACTGGAGAACAATTATACCAAAGAAGTTCTCACACTGTTGTGAAAATTCTAGGGCCCACAACAGATTTTCCAACCTGGGAATCTGGCAAAGGGACTGAGAAACCCCAGGGAATTTGACTTTGAAACCCAGTGGGATTTGATTACAGAACTTTCACAGGACTGGGGAAACAGACTCGTGGAGGGCACAAATGAAACCTTGTGTGCATCAGGACCCAGGGGAAAGGAGCAGTGACTCCAAAAGAGACTGAGCCAGACTTGCCTGTGAGTGTTCAGGAGTCTCTGACAGAGGCATGAGTCAACAGTGGCTTGCCAGCCAGGGCACTGAATACAACAGTCCTTGCATAAGTCCTTTTGAAGGAGGTCACCAATACCCCTCCTACAGGAACACACCCCACACATGTGAGGAACACACCCCACACATCAGCAGAAAATTGGATTAAAGATTTACCGAGCATGGCCCAGCCCATCAAAGCAAGACCCAGATTCCCCCAGAGCCATTCCCTCCCAGACTCCCTCACATCAGAAACCTTCCACAAGCCTATTATCCTGATCCATCAGAAGGCAGAGAATGGAAACCACAATTGCAGAAAACTAACCAAACTGATCACTTGGATCACAGCCTTATGTAACTATTAGCCATAACATGTAGAGCCACCCAAGATGGACAGATCATGGTGGAGAGGTCTGGCAAAACGTGGTTTACTGGAGAAGGAAATGGCAAATCACTACAGTATTCTTGCCTTGAGAACCCCATGAACAGTATGAAAAAGCAAAAAGATATGACACTGAATGATGAATGCCCCAGGTCACTAGGTGCCCAATATGCTACTGGAGAAGAGTGGAGATATTGCTCCAGAAAGAAGGAAGAGGCTGAAGCAAAGTGTAAACAATGCCCAGTTGTGGATGTGGCTGGTGATGGAAGTAAAGTCTGATGCTGTAAAGAACACTATTGCCTAGGAATTGGAACGTTAGGTTCGGTTCAGTTCGGTCACTCAGTCGTGTCTGACTCTTTGCGATCCCATGGACTGCAGCACATCAGGCCTCCCTGTCCATCACCTACACCCAGAGTTTACTCAAACTCATGTTCGTTGAGTTGGTGATGCCATCCTACTATCTCATCCTCTGTCATCCCCTTCTCCTCCTGCCTTCAATCTTTCCCAGCATCAGGGTCTTTTCAAATGAGTCAGCTCTTTGCATGAGGTGGCCAAAGTATTGATTGGAGTTTCAGCTTCAACGTCAGTCCTTCCAATGAACACCCAGGACTGATCTCCTTTCAGATGGACTGGTTGGATCTCCTTGCAGTCCAAGGGACTCTCAAGAGTCTTCTCCAACACCACAGTTCAAAAGCATCAATTCTTCGGCACTCAGCTTTCTTTATAGTCCAACTCTCAAATCCATACATGACCACTGGAAAAACCATAGCCTTGACTAGACGGACCTTTGTTGGCAGAGTAATGTCTCTGCTTTTCAATATACTGTCTAGGCTGGTCATAACTTTCCTTCCAAGGAGTAAGTGTCTTTTAATTTCATGGCTACAATCACCATCTGCAGTGATTTTGGAGCCCCTCAAAATAAAGTCAACCACTGTTTCCACTGTTTCCCCATCTATTTGCCATGAAGTGATGGGACCAGATGCCATGATCTTAGTTTTCTGAATGTTGAGTTTTAAGCCAACTTTTTCATTCTCCTCTCTCACTTTCATCAAGAGGCTCTTTAGTTCTTCACTTTCTGCCATAAGGGTGGTGACATCTGCATATCTGAGGTTGTTGATATTTCTCCTGGAAAACTTGATTCCAGCTTGTGCTTCATCCAGCCCAGTGTTTCTCATGATGCACTTTGCATATAAGTTAAATAAGCAGGGTGACAATACTTGACATGCTCCTTTACCTATTTGGAACCAGTCTGTTGTTCCATGTCCAGTTCTAACTCTTGCTTCCTGACTTGCATACAGATTTCTCAAGAGGTAGGTCAGGTGGTCTGGTATTCTCATCTCTTTCAGAATTTTCCACAGTTTATTGTGATCCACACAGTCAAAGGCTTTGGCATAGTCAATAAAGCAGAAGTAGATGTTTTTCTGTAACTCTCTTGCTTTTTCAATGATCCAACAGATGTTGGCAATTTGATCTCTGGTTCCTCTGCCTTTTCTAAATCCAGAAACATCTGGAACATCTGGAAGTTCTCGGTTCATGTACTGTTGAAGCCTGGCTTGGAGAATTTTGAGCATTACTTTGCTAGCATGTGAGATGAGTGCAATTGTGCAGTAGTTTGAACATTCTTTGACATTGCCTTTCTTTAGGATGGGGATGAAAATTGACCTTTTTCCGTCCTGTGGCCACTGCTGAGTTTTCCAAATTTGCTGGCAGATTGAGTGCAACACTTTCATAGCATCATCTTTTGGGATTTGAAATAGCTCAACTGGAATTCCATCATCTTCACTAGCTTTGTTCGTAGAGATGCTTCCTAAGGCCCACTTGACTTCACATTCCAGGATATCTGGCTCTAGGTGAGTGATCACACCATCATGATCATCTGGGTCATGAAGATCCCTTTTGTACAGTTCTTCTGTTTATTCTTGCCACCTCTTCTTAATATCTTCTGCTTCTGTTAGGTCCATGAATCAAGGAAAACTGCTGCTGCCAAGTTGCTTCAGTCGTGTCCGACTCTGTGTGACCCCATAAATGGCAGCCCACCAGGCTCTCTCGCCCCTGGGATTCTCCAGGCAAGAACTCTGGAGTGGGTTGCCATTTCCTTCTCCCAAGGTAAACTGGACATGGTTAAACAGGAGACAGCAAGAGTGGACATTGACATTTTAGGAATCAGTGAACTAAAATGGACTGGAAATGGAGAATTTCATTCAGATGACCATCATATCCACTACTGTGGGCAAAAATCCCTTAGAAGAAATGGAGTCAATGAAAGTCAATGAAAGAGTCTGAAATGCAGTACTTGGGTGCAATCTCAAGAACGACAGAATGATCTTGGTTTGTTTCCAAGGCAAACCATTCAATATCACAGTAATCCAACTCTATGCCCCAACCACTAATGCTGAAGAAGTTGAAGTTGAACGGTTCTATGAAGACCTACAAGACCTAGAACCAACACCAAAGAAAAGATGTCCTTTTCATTATAGGGGACTGGAATGAAAGAGTAGGACGTCAAGAGATACCTGGAGTAATAACAAAGTTTGACCTTGGAGTACAAAATGAAGCAGGGAAAAGGCTAACCGAGTTTTGTCATGAAAACACACTGGTCATAGCAAACACCCTCTTCCAACAACACAAGAAACAAGTCTACAAATGAGCATCACCAGATGGTCAATACCAAAATCAGATTGATTATATTCTTTGCAGCCAAAGATGGAGAAGCTCTATTCAGTCAGCAAAAACAAAACTGGGAGCAGACTGTGGCTCAGATCGTGAACTCATTGCCAAATTCAGATATAAATTGAAGAAAGTAGGGAAAACCACTAGATCATTCAGATATGACCTAATCAAATCCCTTACAATTATACAGTGGAAGTGACAAATAGATTTGAGGGATCAGATCTGATAGCATGCCAGAAGAACTATGGATGGAGATTTGTAACATTGTACAGGAGGCGGTGATCAAAACCATCCCCAAGAAAAAGAAATGAGAAAAGGCAAAATGGTTATCTAAGGAGGTCTTACAAATAGCTGAGAAAAGAAGAGAAGCAAAAGGCAAAGGAGAAAAGGAAAGACATACCCATCTGAATGCAGAGTTCCAAAGAATAGCAAGGAGAGCTAAGAAAGCCTTCCTCAATGATCAGTGCAAAGAAGTAGAGGAAAACAATAGAATGGGGAATACTAGAGATCTCGTCAAGAAAATTAGAGATAGCAGGGGAACATTTCATGCAAAGATGGGCACAATAAAGGACAGAAACGGTGTGGACCTAATAGAAGCAGAAGATATTAATAAGAGGTATCAAGAATACCTTATCCTATTATTATTATATATTATAATATATCCTGGAGAAGGAAATGGCAACCCACTCCAGTACTCTTGCCTGGAAAATTCCATGGACTGAGGAGCCTGGTAGGCTACAGTCCATGGGTTTGGAAAGAGTCAGACATGACTGAGCGACTTCACAGAGAGAGCAAGAATACACAGAAGAACTAAACAAAAAAATGTCTTAATGACCCAGATAACAATGATGGTGTGATCACTCACCTAGAGCTGGACATCCTGGAGTTCAAAGTCAAGTGGACCTTAGAAAGCATTACTACAAAGCTAGTGGAGGTGATGGAATTCCAGCTGATCTATTTCAAGTCCTAAAAGATGATGCTGTTAAAGTGCTGCATTCAATATGCCAGCAAATTTGGAAAACTCAGCAGTGGCCACAGGACTGAAAAAGGTCAGTTTTCATTCCATTCCCAAAGAAGGGCCAAAGAATGTTCAAACTACCGCACAATTGCACTCATCTCACACTCTAGCAAAGTAATGCTCAAAATTCTCCAAGCCAGGCTTCAACAGTGCATGAACTGAGATTTTCCAGATGTACAAGCTGGATTTGGAACAGGCAGAGGAATCAGAGATCAAATTGCCAACATCTGTTGGATCATAGAAAAAAACCAAGAAAATACCACCAGAAAAGCATCTACTTCTGCTTCATTGATTCCACTAAAGCCTTTGACTGTGTAGATCACAGAAAAATGTGGAAAATTCTTCAAGAGATGGGAATACCAGACCACCTCACCTGCCTCCTGAGAAATCTGTATGCAGGTCAAGAAGCAATAGTTAGAACCAGACTTGGAACAACTGACTGGTTCCAAATAGGGAAAGGAGTACTTAGGCTGTATATTATCACCTTGCTTATTTAACTTATATGCAGAGTATATCATGTGAAATGCTGGACTGGATGAAGCACCAGCTGAAATCAAGATTGTAGGGAGAAATATCAGTGACCTCAGATATGCAGATGACACCACCCTTATGGCAGAAAGTGAAGAGAAACTAAAGAGCCTCTTGATGGAAGTGAAGGAGTAAAGTGAAAGAGCTGGCTTAAAACTCAACATTCAAAAAACTAAGATCATGGCATCTGGTCCCATCACTTCATGGCAAATAAATAAGGAAACAATGGAAACAGTGGTTGACTTTATTTTGGGGGGCTCCAAAATCACTGCAGATGGTGATGGCAGCCATGAAATTAAAAGACACTTTTCCTTGGAAGAAAAGCTATGACCAGCCTAGACAGCATATTAAAAAGCAGAGATATTACTTTGTCAACAAAGGTCCAAATAGTCAAAACTATTGTTTTCCAGTAGTCATGTAAGGATGTGAGATTTGGACCACAAAGAAGGCTGAATGCTGAAGAATTGATGCTTTTGAATTATAGTGTTGGAGAAGACTTTTGAGAGTTGCTTGGACAGCAAGGAGATCAAGCCAGTGAATCCTAAAGGAAATCAGTCCTAAATATTCATTGTAAAGACTGATGCTGAAGCTGAAGCTCCAATACTTTGGCCACCTTATGTGGAAAACTGACTCACTGGAAAAGACCCTGATGCTGGGAAAGATTGAAGGCGGGAGGAGAAGAAGACGACGGAGGATGAGATAGTTTGATGGCATCATCGACTCAATGGACATGAGTTTGACCAAGCCTTGGGAGTTGGTGATGGACAGGGAAGCCTGGCTTGTTGTAGTCCATGGAGTCGCAAAGAATGAGACATGACTGAGTGATTGAACTGAACTGAACTGAAAAGGAAAAGACAGTGTATTTATAGTCGAAAAAAATTCAACTGACTGACTGAAGACTTGTCATACTGACAGTCATAAGGTGATAGAATAATAATTTCAACATATTGAGGAAAAGTAACTGTCAGTCTATAAATCTTGCCCAGATGAATTATTTTCAAGAATAAAGAAAAAAGAAAATCCGTTTCAAAAAACCAAAGAATAAGTTTATTGCACTCAGATCCTTGAAGAAAAATTTATAAAAGTAAATACTTAAGGAAACTGAAACCAGAGTAAAGTGTGAGCTTGTAAGAATAATATGAGCAAAACAATATAGATAAATTAATAGTTGACTATATAAAAAAGAAAAGGAAGTATCTCTATTGTGGAACTTGGAAAACAATACAGTGAAACTGAGAAACAACCCAAATTAACATGGGTAGTAAGACTTGTTGTAATCAGAGTCCTTACATTCTAAGGAGGAAGAAACATTGACTAATTTTAGATTTTCAGTCAAGTACATTCAGAATCCCTTAAATCCCTAGAGGGGGAAATGTGAGTAAAGAAATTTCAATCAATCAAAAAAAAAGGAAAGGTAATAAGCAAAGTCAGAGAGGGAACAAATAAAAAGCCCAGAAACAAGAAAATATAATACAATATGGTAGGAATTAAACCAAATATGTGAGTGATCATGATAAATGAAAATGGATTAAATTGGTCTTTTGAAATACAAAGATTATTAAATAGGATTTCAAAATACAATCTAGCTATATGTTTTACACAAAGAACTCAACTACAATATTATGACACGGAAAATGAGGAGGACTTGAGGTCATTGCTATGATAATGACCCCATTAGTAAGCATGCTGGGGAGGCCATGGAAAACTCCTAATCTCCTAGATTTGTAGACAAATGGTGATTTTTGTTTACTGACCTTGTTACTAAAGAAGATTTGTTCTCCAGCCTTCCAATTTTAACATATCCATTTAGAACAGAAGCATTATCAATTCTTCAGTATTTGAAGAAATGACTATGGACAAAGGGTGTCTTTTGAGTTTTCACACACCAATCTGGAAATGGTGCCAAAGTTCATTTACTACTTGTACCCTTCTGTAGTCTAATTCAAAATGTGCAAACTCATTCTAGCTCAGTCCTAATGAACTAGATCTGCAGTGCAATCAGAAAATAATTACCAATCATTCCTTGGAGGATGTCATAAAACTACAAAAAGATTTTGTTATGGTAGAGGTTTTAAATAGGGTAGCTAAATATAATACTGTTAAGTTCATTTCACTGATGCTAAAAGATTAAATTTTCTTAGTATCCTTTGCAATTATGTTTTTTTACTTAGAGTTATTTTCACCTAATATAAATATGACACTCAGTAACAGGTATTAACGGAGAAGGCAATGGTAACTCACTCCAGTACTCTTGCCTGGAAAATCCCATGGACGGAGGAGCCTGGTAGGCTGCAGGCCATGGAGTCACAAAGAGTCCGACACTACTGAGTGACTTCACTTTCACTTTTCACTTTCATGCATTGGAGAAGGAAATGGCAACCCACTCCAGTGTTCTTGCCTGGAGAATCCCAGGGACGGGGGAGCCTGGTGGGCTGCTGTCTATGGGGTCGCACAGAGTCGGACATGACTGAAGCGACTTAGCAGCAGCAGCAACAGGTATTAAATAGTATATCTGAAATACTGATACTTAGCATTTGGTTTATTACAATATTAAGCTGAGCAATAAGATAAGATAAGAAAGAACTGAGATAAGAAAGAACTTATCTTTCTCAGGATGAGATATAGATAGAAGATAGATGCACACTCATTTCTCAGGACAAGATTCAAATATTATCAACACTTAAAAATATTATTACAGATGACTACAAAGATTAATGGAATAAAATACTACCTATAAACGAAGTCTAATAGGTAGATGACGAAGGTGGCATTAGTGGAGAAAAGCCAGATTCTTTGAATAAGTCATGTTCAGACAACTTATATGAAGATAATTTCTGCATGAAGCAAGTTAGATAATAAAATGACTCCATAAAGTACTAGAAGAAAAAATAGGTTACTATATATAATGTTGGAATATGGATTGCCTTTCTTAGTATGATATAAAACCAGGATTGTATAAAGGAAAAGAATAAGTAAATCTATTTTAAAATTAGTAGTATTTCCATGAAAACTGTATAAAGTTAAAAACAACATATTGGCAAAAACTATCTAAAAATAAATTAACAAAGTGCCATTTAAAAATCCACATTGAGTTTGTATAACTCAGTAGGAAAAAGATGAATACCACCAATAGATATATGGGAAATTGTATGAGAAGTCCCTTCATATGTAAAAAAATACTAAGAGGGAAAATGGTCATCTAGCAAATAATTTAAAAGATGCGAGTTTAAAAAGCAAAGGGATACTATTTTCTAATGTATAAGCTTAACAAAGATTTAAAACTTTGTTTACTATTACCCCTATTAACTTTCACACTGTGGTACTAGAGAAGGCTCTTGAGAGTCCCTCAGAGAGCAAGGGGATCAAACCAGTCAATTCTAAAGGCAATCAACTGTGAATATTCATTGAAAGGATTGATGCTGAAGCTGAACTCCAATACTTTGGCCACCTGATGAGAAGAGCTGATACATTGGAAAAGACCCTGACGCTGGAAAGATTGAGGGCAGGAGAAGAAGGGGGCGGCAGAGGATGAGATGGTTGGATGTTATCACCAACTCAATGGACATGAGTTTGAGCAGTCTCTGACAGATAATGAAGGACAGGGAAGCTTGTCTTGCTGCTGTTCATGGGATATCAAAGAGTCAGACATGACTTAGCAGCTGAACAACAACAACTCCTATTAGCAGGATATAGAGGTACAGGTACTCTCATAATGTAGGCATGCAAATTTAAATTAATTGTAACTGCTATAGCAAAAATTGACTACAAAATAATTTTTATCAGATTTAATGAGGCATAATTTACATACAATAAAATTTATTCTTTTAAAGTGTGTGATTTGGTGAGCTTTGACAATCACATATATTACTATAAAAATTTCCATTTTCATCATTCCCAGAAGTTCCCTCCTTCCTCCCTGAAGTAAAGCCCTTTTTTAAATCCCTAGGCCTTTGCAACAATTAATATATCTTCTGGTCCTATATAGTTTTGCCTTTTGTAAAATACCCTCACCTTTTATATCTCGCTTCTTTCATTTATCATAATGCTTCTGACTGTTGTTGTAGGTATCACTTTATTCCTTTTCATTGATGGATACTATTCCATTGAAAGGATGTGCCACAGTTCATCCATTTATGATTTGGGCATTTGAAACCAGTTTTGGGGCATAATTATTACACAGATATATGCTTTCATGTTTCACTGGTAAATATCCAGGAGAGAGGTTACAGGATTATATAGTAGGTATATATTTTGCTTTATAAGGTACAGCCATACTGTTTTTCAGAGCAGTTGTACATTTTGAGCATTCTAATTACTCCATATCCTCACTAATGCTTCGTATTGTCAGTCTTTTAAATTTAACCATTCTAGGGTGTCTGTAGTTATTTTTTGTGATTTTAATTTGCATTTACATAGTTGCGTATAGTGAATCTTTTCATGTGTTAAAAGAAAACATAATGATAACACCAAATTCAGGCAATATGAAGAAACTGAATCACTCATACATTGCTAGTGGGAATATAACATGGTACAGTTCAGTTCAGTTCAGTCGCTCAGTCGTGTCTGACTCTTTGCAATCCCATGGACTGCACCACAGCAGGCTTCCCTATCCATCACCAAATCCCAGAGCTTGCTCAAACTCATGTCCATCGAGTCAGTGATGCCATCCAACCATCTCATCCTCTGTTGTCCTCTTCTCTTCCCACCTTCAATCTTTCCCAGCATCAGGGTCTTTTCCAATGCGTCAGTTCTTCATATCAGGTGGCCAAAGTATTGGAGTTTCAGCTTCAGCATCAGTCCTTCCAATGAATATTCAGGACTGATTTCCTTTAGGATTGACTGGTTGGGCAAGAATCCCTTAGAAGAAATGGAGTAGCCATCATAGTAAACAAAAGAGTCCGAAATGCAGTGCTTGGATGCAATCTCAAAAATGACAGAATGATCTCTGTTTCCAAGGCAAACCATTCAATATCACAGTAATCCAAGTCTATGCCCCGACCAGTAATGCTGAAGAAGCTGAAGTTGAATGGTTCTACGAAGACCTACAAGACCTTCTAGAACTAACACCAAAGAAAAGATATCCTTTTCATTAAAGGGGACTGGAATGCAACAGTAGGAAGTCAAGAAATACCTGGAATAACAGGCAAATTTGGTCTTGGAGTACATAATGAAGTGGAGCAAAGGCTAATAGAGTTATGCCAAGAGAATGCACTGGTCATAGCAAACACCCTCTTCCAACAACTCAAGAGAAGACTCTACACACAGACATCACCAGATGGTCAATACCGAAATCAGATTGATTATATTCTTTGCAGACCAAGATGGAGAAGTTGTATACAGTCGTCACCAAAAACAAGAACGGGAGCTGACTGTGGCTCAGAACATGAACTCCTTATTGCCAAATTCAGGCTTAAATTGAAGAAAGTAGGGAAAACCACTAGTCCATTCAGGTATGACATAAATCAAATCCTTTATGATTATACAGTGAAAGTGACAAATAGATTCAAGGGATTAGATCTGATAAATAGAGTGCCAGAAGAACTATGGATGGAGGTTTGTGACATTGTACAAGAGGCTGTGATCAAGACCATCCCCAAGGAAAAGAAATGAGAAAAGGCAAGATAGTTGTCTGAGGAGGCCTTACAAATAGCTGAGAAAAGAAGAGAACTGAAAAGGAAAGGAGAAAAGGAAAGATATACCCATTTGAATGCAGAGTTCCAAAGGAGAGCTAAGGAAGCCTTCCTCAGTGATCAGTGCAAAGAAATAGAGGAAAACAACAGAATGGGAAAGACTAGAGATCTCGTCAAGAAAATCAGAGATACCAAGGGAACATTTCATGAAAAGATGGACACAATAAAGGACAGAAATGGTTTGGACCTAACAGAAGCAGACGATATTAAGAAGAGGTGGCAAGAATACACAGAAGAACTGTACAAAAAAGATCTTCACGACCCAGATAATCACGATGGTGTGATCACTCACCTAGAGCCAGACATCCTGGAATGCGAAGCTACTTCAAATCCTAAAAGATGATGCTGTGAAAGTGCTGCACTCAATATGCCAGCAAATTTGGAAAACTCAGCAGTGGCCACAGGACTGAAAAAGGTCAGTTTTCATTCCCATCCCAAAGAAAAGCAGTGCCAAAAAATGTTCAAACTACCACACAATACGCTCATCTCACATGCTAGCAAAAGAATGCTCAAAATTCTCCAAGCTAGGCTTCAACAGTACGTGAACTGTGAACTTCCAGATGTTCCAGCTGGATTTAGAAAAGGCAGAGGAACCAGAGATCAAATTGCCAACATCTGTTGGATCATCGAAAAAGCAAGAGAGTTCCATAAAAACATCTACTTCTGCTTCATTGATTCCACTAAAGCCTTTGACTGTGTGGATCACAACAAACTGTGGAAAATTCTGAAAGAGATGAGAATACCAGACTACCTAACCTGCCTCCTGAGAAATCTGTATGCAGCAAGAAGCAACAGTTAGAACATGGTACAGCCTCTCTGGAAAACAGTTTGGTAGTGCCTTGAGAAGTTGAACAGGCAAGTGCTATCTAACCATGCAGTTGTACTCCTGACATTTACCCAGAAAAATTAGCAACATCTGTACATGAGTGTATATAGCAACTTTTTTCTAATAGCCCAAAACTGGAAACAACATAGATGTACTTCAGTGGGTGCATGGTTAAACAAATTGTGCTAAATCCATATAATGGAATATGTCAGCAATAAAAATGAACTACTGATGACCTATTGATATATTGAACTATTTGATATATACAATAGCCTGAATAAACCTCCAGAAAATTATACTGAGTAAAAAAGCTATCCTCAAGAGCTTGTATACTTATTATCTCATTTATATTAATATTATATTCTTGAAATGAATTCTAGAAATAGAGATCTAATTATTGTTTGGTTAAGGAGAGAAATAAATGTAGCTATTAAAGAACAAAATGAAGAATCCCTGTGGTAATAGAAACATTCTGTATTTGATTTTATTAATGCCAATATCCTGGTTTTGATATTATAGCATAGTTCTACAAGATTTACAATTAGGGAAAAAGTAAGTAGAGTGTACACAGGATATTTGCATTATTTTTTGCAACTGCCTTTGACTCAATTCTCTTAAAATAAAAAGTTTAACTTTAAAAAAGTTAAATGTACAAATACCATATAATCTGTCTTTTCCAGGTATTTTATCCAAGAGAAATGAAAGCGTATATCCATACAAAGAGTTGTATAAGACTGTTCATAGCAGCTTTATTTGTAATAACCTAAAACTGGAGAGTATTCAGGCATCCTTCAACAGATGAAAGGATGAACATATTGTGGTATATTCAAACAAGTGAGATACCGCTAGCAGTAAAAAGAATTGAACTTTTGATACATGCAACACTATGAATGAATCTTAATATATTAGGCTGTGTCAAAGAAGTCAAACAAATATACAATTCTAGAAATGCATATTAATCTATGATCACAGAAAAGAGATCAGATGGATTTACAAGTGCATCTCAAACTTTTTATCAAACTTTATACTTTAAAAAGTGTGTACATATTGTATGTTAAATTACAACTCAATGAAGGTGTAAAACAATCATTCTCTTTGTAGTCTTGCAGAATTTTATTTAAAATCTCTATTACAAAAAAATATAAAATAAAATCTCTATTACAGTGTAAACTTTGGAGTTAGAGGCCTGGAGTGGAGTCCCATTTTCATCATTTGTTAACCATGTAAACTTTAGGAAAGTTAAAATCAATTTCATCATCTATAAAATGGATACAACAAAAGTGCCTATCTTAAAATTTGGTTCAGAGGATTGAATGTAACAATGCAGTTTTTGACACACTGCCCATCAACTAATAAGTGCTCAAAAATGTCCAATATTAATGTCAACAACACTTCATAGTGACCATTCAAAGGTAGGGAAAGACCATGTCTTATCCATTCTTGTATTCCCATCATCTAACTGTTGAACAAAGTACACTCTCAGACTTTAATAAATTGAATGAATAAGATGGCTTATTATTAGAATACTCCAAAGTACCTTTACCATTCCTCAGCATTTGAACATTTGGGCTGTTTCTGTTGTTGTTGTTCAATCAGTAAGTCATATCTGATTCTTTGAGACCCCATGGACTGCAGCAGACCAGACGTCCCTGTCCTTCGCTATCTGCCAGAGTCTGCTCAAATTCATGTCCATTGAGTCAGTGATGTTATCCAACCATCTCATCCCCTGCCATCTAACCGTCTAACAATTTCTAGGCTGTTTTTTTATTCTGTTGAAACATACACAGCTATAATATGTTGTCACAGCAATCACACAAACCTTCCCCAATTTGTTTCAACTTACTTCTTGGGATATAGTCTCAGAAATAATAATATCACAGCCATGGTCATGATTAGAATTTTGGATTGTGATGACTTTCATTTTGTGTAGGATACTTTCCCATCTCCTGTCATCTGGTGCCATCATCATCTTTACTTTGAGGGGTGCATGAAGAGGAGAACAGTCTGGAGAGAGTGGTCATTCATGCTGTCCACCTGCACTGGTGAGTCTCATTGTCCTGTATTCCTCTGGGCTAGTGACTGGTTTGTTTGCAGGAGGGCATGTGACCTAAGTCTATCCAATAAGTGTCTAAGTTGGACAGGAACAGATAGCCCTCTTTTTCTCTTGGATCTTGAGTTGTAGGATGTGGGCCTCAGATGGTCAACTGCTCAATCTTCAATAACGTTAGCAACTCTAGTCCTTTAAATTTATAGAAGAAAGATTTTTTTTACCTAAATGTAAAGCAAATCTTGACCAATATGATTAGTTTTATGATCTTTCTCCTAACTCTTATTTAATTTGCTGTACTAAAATCTTGCTCATTAGTAATATTACTAGAAACATATGAGTGTATCTAATCCCCTTTGCCCACCCACACATGGTTTTAGAATTTTTAAGAATTATCCTTACTAATTTGATAGGTGCAAGAATTGTCTAAATTGAGGGTTCTGAACCTGCAACCCATCTTGTTATATTGCTTTTCTCAGACTCCATAAGAAATGCAATATGGAAGACTCTGCAGCCCAATGCTTAGTCTACACTCCTAACTAAAGCTTCTGACTCTATCACTGTCTGCTTTACCACCCTGGTGAGCTGACCTGGACAGTAAACAGAATGATCTTATTCACCCATTTCTCTGAAACCCTGAGGTAGACCTAAAATCTAGCTCTCTTCAACAGTCTGGGGCCTTTGCCACCCTTGCTCCTACTCACTGCAGTGGAAAAGCATAAAGAGGACAGAAAGTGAAAATGAAGTCACCCAGTTGTGTCCGACTCTTTGCAACCCCGTGGGCTGTAGCTTGCCAGGCTCCTCCATCCATGTGATTTTCCAGGCAAGAGTACTGGAGTGGGTTGCCATTTCCTTCTCCAGGGGATCTTCCCAAGCCAGGAATTGAACCTGGGTATCCTGCATTGTAGGCAGACGCTTTAGGGCAAGCGCAAAATAGAGTGGAAGAGGTATTCATTATTTCTTCACTCTTCCTTCCAAAGGCTTTATCTCCTGATCCTGAGAGAGTGATGAGAAAAAATGTTGTTAATACATAGCTACCACGTATGTATGCATGCTTACTCGCTCAGTCATGTATGACTCTGTGACCCTTTGAGCTGTAGCCCGCCAGGCTTTCTGTCCATGGGATTTTTCAGGCAAGAATACTGGAGTGGGTTGCCATTTTCTCCTTCAGGGTATCTTTCCCACCCATGAATCGAACCTATGTCTCCTCTGCCTCCAGCATTGCAGGTGGATTCTTTACCCACTGAACCATCAGGGAAGCCATATTTAGTGCCTAATAAGAATATAGTCTTATGTTTATAAGCAGCCATAACAATCCTCATAACAATCCGATGAGCTTGGTGTAGTTATCCCAATGAAGCTAATGAAACTAACTTAAAGGGAGATTAAATAAATTCTCCAGGCTCACATGTTAATAAAGGACAGAGCCAAGATCTGGCCCCCAAGGCCTAGATCTCTGATCTCCCCAACATAGAGCATGCTGTTTCTCAGAGATCACATCGTTTAGGATTTATAATACTTGGCAGTGGCCCTCTCTCCCATGGCAGGTACAGAAAGATAGGAGAAACTTTAAAAAGGGTTATTAATAAGAAAACTTCACTGTCATAAAATAAATTTTGAACATAGCTTTAGAGTCAAGGGAAGCATCTTGTATATCTTTCCTTGCTGTAGGGAAATTGATCCAAAGAAAAGGAAGGCATTGGTGCACATAATCTTAATAATAGATTTTAAATGATCCTTAGGCCACCAAATACTACTGAGTGAGTGAGTGTTCACTGAGTCGTGTCCAACTCTTTGCAAATACTACTGAAATGCTTCTAAATTCTAAAATGCTGGTGAAGTTATTTAAAATTTTTCAATCAGTTTAAAATACATCATTTATATTACATCATTTATATTTATATTCCTAATGTGCTGTGTTTATAATTTATGATATGTTGTTATTCCCTGTATGAGCAATATGTTTACAAAAAATGTCTTTGGTACTTGGAGCATGGTGGGGATTTAGTCGCTAAGTCATGTCTGACTCTTGCGACCCCATGGACTATAGCCTGCCAGGCTCTTCTGTTAATGGGATTCTCCAGGCAAGAATACTGGAGTGGGTTGCCATTCCTTCTCCAGGGGATCTTTGTGACTCAGGAATCAAACCCAGGTTCCTGCATTGCAGGCAGATTCTTTACTGACTGAGCTATAAGGAAAGCCCACTTGGAGCGTAAGTTTTTTGTTTTTATACACAAAGAAGAGTTATAGTTATATATATTGCAGGCAAATAAGTCCACAATCACAAAGCTGTTTCTAAGTGAAAATACTTATTTTAAAATTCCTAGTATCTCATTGTACAGCAATGGCCCAATTTCTCCTTTTCAGCTGCTCCCTGATATCTTTCTCATACTTTAACAACAAAAAAAGTTGTAGATTTAAAAACAGTGACCTTTACTTTATACTTCATAATAAGTAACATTCCTGTTCTTAGACTACTGAAAACACTTAATGAATATAGTATGTAAGTATAGTTAAGTAAATGACAAAAAGTCAATGGCTTCTCATTACTTTATAACAAGTTTGATTAGTTTTTTCCCTCACAGTTAAGTAGCAGACTTCTCCAAATATATTTTTAAATATGTTTTTTCCTGTTTCCATCATTTTACTTGGGATTTTCAGAGCACTTTTGCTCTCAGAATCTCATGACATTTTAAAATGAGACCCTTCACTACCTGTATCTTATGTCAAAAAATCTTCTGTGTATGAATTCTACCTCTATTAATAATTGAGAGTCCTGGTGGCTTTGTTTCTCTGCTTGTTAGTATTCAGCTCTCACTAACTTCTCTCTGCCAAAATGGGTTAATAACAGGTTGGCTATTATACACTTAAGTGAGTTCTGCATATGAAAAGCGTTTTTAAAATGTTACAGAAAATATAAATTCAAAAGTATACAATTATACTGAAAAGCAAGAATATTGCTAAAATACCACTATACCCACTGAATAAACAGGAAAGACATGTCTGAGCTTCACAGGCTTTGCTGACACTAGCAGCCATGAAGTCAGGAGAATGGTTGGTATTTCAGTAATAATATCCTTGGGGGCGTCCCATATACAGGTCACAAATAATTAGACTTGAGTTACAAGCCACTTGGCCTGACCTACAGGACATGTGACATTTAATAACAGTGTAATTATGCAGCCTTTTAACCTTTTTGAATGCAGCTTCAATTTGAGATAAGAAAAATGACATATTTACATATTTTTCTTCTATGAAATTTGCATAAAGCTGAAGAGTTGTATCTGTCATGAATTAATGTTGAAAGTGAGAGAATAAAATGTTTCATTAGGAATAAGACTGGCTCTAATTTTACTGATTCATTTACTTCTTTTGTACATCTATATCACACCTTATTTTACCTTTGTAATTTTTCACTTCATTTTAAACTACACAGCAAATTTTCTTAGTGAATCTGAGATCAGTTATTTCTTCATCTGAAAAATGGAAGGATAGTAAAACAGATTGTTTTTTGTTAAATTTTTATTAGAGTATAGTTGACTTGTAATGTTGTATTACTTTCAGGTGTACAGCAAAGTGAATCAGTTTTCACTGATTCAGGGAAGCCACATGTGGCTCAGTCGATAAAGAATCTGCCGGCAATGCAGTTTCCATCCCTGGGTCAGGAAGATCCCCTGGAGAAGGGCATGGCAACCCACTCCAGTGTCCATGCCTGGGGAAGCCCATGGACAGAGGAGCCTGGTGGGCTAGACTGTGGAGCTGCAAGAGTCAGGCACAACTTAGTGATTAAAGTGAAGAAAGTGTTAGTCGTTCAGTCATGTCTGACTCTTTGCAACCTCATGGGCTGTAGCCCGCCAGCCTCCTCAGTCCATGGAATTATTCAGGCAAGAATACTGGAGTGGATTGCCATTCCCTTCTCCAGAAGTGACTAAACTACCACCATATATACATTCCAGGCAGATTCTTTACCATCTGAGCCACCAGGGAGGGAATTCTCCAGATATACATATAGGAATCCTCCAAAATATATTTATTTTGTTGTTGTTGTTTAGTCGCTAAGTCGTGTCCAAGTCTTTGAGACCCCATGAACTGCAGCGCGCCAGGCTTCTCTGTCCATCACCATCTCCCTGAGTTTGGTCAAACTCATGTCCACTGAGACAGTGATGCCATCCAACCATTTCATCCTCTGTTTCCCCCTTCTCCTCTTGCCCTCAATCTTCCCAGCACTAGGGTCTTTTCCAATGAGTCAGGTCTTCACATCAGGTGGCCAAAGTACTGGAACTTCAGTTTCAACATCAGTACTTCCAATGAATATTCAGGGTTGATTTCCTCTAGGATTGCTTGATCTCTTTGCTGTCCAAGGGACTCTCAAGAGTCTTCTCCAAAACCACAGTTGGAAAATGTCAATTCTTTGGCGCTCAGCCTTCTGTATGGTCCAACTCTCACATCTGTACATGACTACTGGAAAAACAATAACTATCACTATATATACCTTTATCAGCAAAGTGATCTCACTTTATATATCCATTCTTTTTCAGATTCTTTTCCCATGTAGATTATTAAAGAATATTAAGTACAGTTCCCTGTGCTATATAGTAGGTCCTTTTCAGTTATCTATTTTATTCATAGTAGTGTATATATGTCAATCCCAATCTCCTAATTTATCATTTCTCCCCACATTCCCCTTTGGTAACCATAAGTTTGATTTTAAGATCTATCTATTTCTAATTTGTAAATAAGTTCATTTGTATCACTTTTTATTAGATTCCACATGTAAGTGATGTATGATATTTGTCTTTCTCTGTGTGATTGACTTCACTTAGTATGATAATCTCTAGCTCCATGCATGTTCCTCCAAATGGCATTATTCCATTCTTTTTCATGGCTTAGTTATAGTCCATTGTATATATGTGCCACAGCTTCTTTATCCATTCTTCTGTCAATGGACATATATGTTGCTTCCATGTCTTGGCTATTGTATACAGTGCTGCAATGAACATGCGTCTTTTCACATTATGGTTTTCTCCAGATATATGCCCAGGAGTGGGATTTCCGGATCATATTTTAGTTCTATATTTAGTTTTTAAAGGAAACTCCATATTGTTCTCCATAATGGTTGTACCGATTTACATTCCCATCAATGGTATAGGATTCCGTTTCCTCTACACCCTCTCCAGCATTTATTGTTTGTATACTTTTTTGTGTTTCCAATATGCTGCTGTGTTTGTAGACTTTTTGATGATGGCCAGTCTAACCGGTGTGAGATGATATCTCATTGTAATTTTGATTTGCATTTCTGTGATAATTAGTGATGTTGAACATCTTTTCATGTGTTTTTTGGCTATCTGTATGTCTTCTTTGGAGAAATGTCTATTTAGATCTTCTGCTCATTTTTTGATTAGGTGGTTTGTTTTTCTGATATTGAGCTGGATTTGCTGTTTGTATATTTTGGAGACTAATCCCTTTTCAGTCTCTTCATTTGCAAATATTTTCTCCCATTCTGTGGGTTGTCTTTTCAATTTGTTTATGGTTTCTTTTGCTGTACAAAAACTTTTAAGTTTAATTGGGTCCTATTTGTTTATTTTTGTTTTCATTTTTATTACTCTAGGATGTGGATCAAAAAAAGATGTTGCTGTGATTTATGTCAGAGAGTGTTCTGCCTTTGTTTTCCTCTGAGAGTTGAATAGTATACATTCTTACAATTAGATCTTTAATCCATTTTGAGTTTATTTTTATGTGTGGTGTTAGGGAGTATGCTAATTTTTTTCTTTTACATGTGGCTGTCCAGTTTTCCCAGCATCACTTATTGAAGAGGCTGTCTTTTCTCCATTGTCATAGATTAGTTGACCATAGGTGCATGGGAAAATAGATTATTTGTAATCAATTCCTTTTAATGTTGAAACTCAACACACCAAAAAGATAGAACTAGAGCTGTTATGGCTGACACTGGGATAGGGAGGAACTTTTCTCCCAAAGAGAACACTGAATCATCTCCTTACCCTCCACCCTTTAAGAACCCTAGAGAATCAAGTAAAAACAAAACAGAATGTTTATTAGAAATAAGTGAGGCCACATGATACAATATCAATAAGCAATCCAGTGATGAAATTAAGAAAACATTTCCATTCACGGTAGTATACACAAGAATAAAATACTTACAAATAACGTTAATAAAAGGACAAGACCTATCCACTGAGAACTGTAAGTCATTATTGAGAGAAACTAAAGGCCTAAATAAATGGAGATATATACTAAGTTAATAAATTGGAAGAGTTAATATTGTTAAGGTGGCAGTATTCCCCAAATTAGCCAATAAAGTAAATAAAATTCCTATCAAAATCTCAGTAGGTTGACAAATGAGTGAGTGAAGTCACTCAGTCATATCTGACTCTTTGCGACCCCGTGAACTACCAGGCTCCTCTTTCCATGGGATTCTCCAGGCAAGAATACTGGAGTGGGTTGCCATTTCCTTCTCCAGGGGATCTTCCTGACCCAGGGATCGAACGCAGGTCTCCTGCATTGCTGGCAGACACTTTACCCTCTGAGCCACCAGGGCTCATGAGATTGACAAACAGATCCTAGAATTTTTAATGAAAATGAAAAGCACCTAGAATAGCACTCCCCCTCAATAAAATCAAAACTATAAACAACCATATTGAAAAGAACAAAACTGGAGGACTTATCCTATTTGATCTCAAAACCTACTACAAAGTTTAAGTAATTATTATGTGTTGGCATAAAGATAAACATACAAATCAATGTGAAGAACAGTGATTTCAGAAACAAATGCACATATTATGTTCAGTCAAGGGTTTCCCTGGTGGCTCAGAGGTAAAGGACTTGCCTGCAATGTAGGAAACCCAGGTTCGATCCCTGGGTGGGGAAGATCCCCTGGAGTAGGAAATGGCCACCCATTCCAGTATTCTTGCAAGGAGAATCCCAATGACAGAGAAGCCTGGTGGGCTACAGTTCATGAGGTTGGAAAGAGTCAAAAACGACTTAGCGACTAAACCAACACCACCACCACCAAGTATATTCATAAGTTAAGACTTAAAATAGTTAAACTAGTATAATTTGCTACTACATTAGTCACTGATTAATATGAGCCAGTTTGGGAATAAATGCTATGAAAACAAACACTATGAATAGCAAGAGTGGAACCTTTTGTTAAGTGCTTTGTAATATCAGAATTTACATTTTATAAACCTGCATTGCTATTGTACCTTTAACAAAATTAAAAACATTTTTTAAGTCAAATAACCCTAATCTAGTTTGATTATTAATGAGATTATGTTAGTCAAGCAACTACTATATGTACATTATCATATTACTTGAAGAACCCTCTTGTAATCATTGTGACAAGAAGTGAGCTTGCAATAAGATAGCTGAACATAAGGCAGGACATTTTCAGCTTGTTAAAGATATTTAAAAACAATTTTGTATGGAGATTTTGTAGCATAGATATAGATGTGTCGATATATACAAAAGATAGACAAAACAAAATAGTTGGCAGTGGTTAGGTCTGGTTTATGGGATTATATGATATCATTTTTTCTTTTTGTTTATTTGCATTTTTTTGCATTTTTGACAATAAAATTTTTAAAACAGGAGAAAAACTAACATGTGAAGTTTAAATATTGTTTTTCTCCCAAACTATTAGTTGAAAGGCGGCTAGTTGAAGGAGGAAGTAATAGTTGTAACAGAACATGAACACATACTCTGAACTGGTTTTACTTTCATAAAGGAAGATGAGAAGATGACTCTTCCAGAGTCAAGAGTGCTCTTTAGCTGTAAACATACCTTTGACTGTAGTCAACTCTATTACCCCTGTGAAGGATGGGGATTTTCCACAAGAGCCTAAGATTAAAGTGGGGAATGGAAGTGACTGTGATGAACTAAGATGTGTTTTTAGGATACCTGACCATCCAGAGAAGAACTGACAAAATAACCCAGTAGAGATGTAGGGATACCCTGTAAAGTACAGCCTTAAAATCTGAGGCAGGAGTGTTTGCTCAGGCAGAGCTGACAGAAAAGGCACTTGGAATAGGCTCCTAGGGGACACTCCAGATCAGAGAAGTGCAGTCTGGACTCAGAAACTGGAGCCTTTTCCTGTGAGGAGAACCCAGGGAAGACTGGCTGAGCTGGGAGTAAAGGCAGCTTCCAGCATGGCTGGTGGAGAAGCCAAGACCCTGCTCTGAGATTTGGAGGGTTATGAGGAAAGGAATGTGGGTGAAATAGGAAGATTAGTAATCCCATAGGTTGAGCTGAGAAGAGCACTCTCTGGACAGAAAAAAAAAGGCACCATCACTAGGGAAAAGCCAAAAAAAAGTTCCCAGTTTTATATCAAAGCATTGTGAAATTGCCTCATTGTAAGTTTAAATTGCCTGTCTCAACTGTGTAAATACATGCAGAACATACGTCTGTCTGTCCCCCTGGAATGGGAAGTTGTATCTGTAGACCAACACACAGTGCACCCTGATGGGAAGAGAAGCCCCGGTGGAGACCAGTGGGGCAGAAAAGCAAGCATGTTAACATCAATAGAGAAAATGCTGCTTCACAAAATTTGGCTACAAGTGTTAAGCATGCAAGGTTGTCTAAATTTTCACAAGGACCTTGTGGAGTCAGTCTTATTGTCCCTGTTTTACAGACATGAAGAGAAAGGAGTTTGATCATTTGTGGCCTGTTTGACCAGTCAGCTTCACTCTGCTCTGAGCCCAGGCCCATATTTCTCATTTTGCCACACCCATAAGTGCATTCTGACTTGGAAATGGAGATTAAATTTAGGTTAAGTCAAGACAGATAATTCAATTGGGAAGAATCATCTGTTTGGCATCATTATTACTGGACAGTATGATAGTTTCAGCATATTGCCTAATTTCCCAAAGATTCCCAAGAAGCACTTCACTACAAGCTATTACGTATTGATATAAAGTAAGTTATAAGGATATATTGTACAACACAGGGAACATAACCAATATTTTGTGATAAGTATAAATGGAGTATAGCCTCTAAAAATTGTGAATTACTGTATTGTACATCCGTAACTTATATGACATTTTACATCAAGTATACTTCAATAAAAAATTTTTAAAAAGAGATACACCTCTCAAGACCCCAAAAAGCAGAAACATTCCATTCTTCAAATGAAAAAAAATTAAGAGGTATTTTTAAAATGCAGCATCATTTTATTGTGGTGCTAATGGAATTAGATACACTCAGCTATATAAACAGGGCACACCATGTCCAACTGGCCTGAGAGGGTGAGGGTAACAAATATTATTCAAAGCAATTTAGAGATGTGCAAAGATCCCAGAGAGGGAGCCATTAGCAGGTTTATACCATGTCTAGATTTTTCTTTTCTATTTTTGTATTACAGCATAGCTGTTGATAATCAAGAAAGATTACTTGTTTCCAAGGTGAAGGAAAAAAAGCATCCAATTACACTAAATCAGAAGTATCATTTGGTGGGGAATAATAACTGATATGCATGATGAGTGATTTAATTAAAGTTCCAACGAAGAATTTTAATGAGGACATTTTCACTCATTCATTCACTCATCATTCATTCATTCATTTTTTTTTTTCATTTTTTTTTTTTTTTTCCTTCCAATGCCAGGCCCTGAGAAGTGTCAGAGAAAAGATAATGAGTCAGACACATCCCTTCCCTCAGAGAACTTGCAGTCCAGTGGGGGCAATTGATATGCAGAGTTACTACCTCGAAGTGATGGGGTTTGCAAGGACAGGATAAGCAAAGAGCTGTACAAGCCTGAAGAAAAGAGGCCTCTATTGCACCTAGAACTGTGTGACTGTTAAAGCGACCCAGGGGCCAGAGACCAGTCCTGATCCCTACCATGGCTGCCAATGTAGCAGCTGCAGAGCTGCAGTTACACTGTGATAGCAACAGCCAGAGAGCAAGGTGAAGCCAGGACTGGCAACCTCAGTGTTGTGGTTAACAGGTGTTAAGGCAAGTACAAAGAAAATGTAACAGCAAGCCACAGCTGGGTTTTGAAAGGTAAGCACTCTATTAAATGCATAAAGAAATAACACAAGCAGGCAATGATGGTATTTCACTGAAGTTTAAATCCATCTTCAATTACCAGGATCCCAAAACCTTTCCTATGGTTTTTCTAAGTCTTGACACTTATTTTGGCTACAGCTCTGATTTGGGAAGGATGGAAGTGTTCAGAGTTAAATGCTTGGAAGTAAAAGATGAATCTTTGAAAGAAAAAGGCTGGAATTATGATTAGAGCATCATTTGGAACTTTCTTACCTGCTAATTCCACACACTCTTTTCTTCATTTTTTAAAAATTGCAGTGCTCCATTCATCCATTAAACACATGCGTGTGCGCTAAGTCGTTTCAGTCATGTCCGACTATTTGCGTCGCAATGGACTGTAACCCACCAGGCACTTCTGCCCATGGGATTCTTCAGGCAAGAATACTGGAATGGGCTGCCGTTCTGTCCTCCAGGGTATCTTCCTGATCCAGGGATGGAACCCGTGTCCCTTATGTCTCCTGCATTGGCAGACAGATTCTCTACCGCTAGTGCTACCTCGGAAGCCGCACTGAGAGCCTGCTGTGAGCTAAATAAACCTTGAGGATACGCAGGTGAGCAAGTGCCATCATTGCTCTCTGAGAGTTCCATCTTGATGAGGGGGAAACGCTCAAACCATTCCCATACAAGATAACAAATGGGTGGGACATACCCTGGAAACACAGTGGAGGGACTGACTGATCTACTCAAGAAAGATATCACAGCAGACAACACCTTTGAGCTTCATTCCAAAAGATGGGCAGGAGTTTTTAAATAGAGGATGGCAAAGAGCTCTCTGAAGAGCCTGAGCCAAGATATGAAGGCACAAAGTTGCATGAAATGTTAACAAAGGTGACCGGTTTTAGGTAAGAATTAGAGTGACAGGAGATGAGCTGGAAAGGTAGGTTGAGATTCCTCTACAGAAAAGAGGGAAAAAGTAATTGCTTAAAAGTTTTAGTGGGTTCTTCCTGCAGAGAGAGAGGGAATTGCTTCTAGTAGACCTTGGCTTCCCAGGTGGGCCAGTGGTAAAGAATCTGCCTGACAATGCAAGAGGCACAGGCTCTATCCCTGGGTCAGAAAGATCCCTTGGAGAAGGAAATGGCAACCCACTCCAATATTCTTGCCTAGAGAATCCCATGGACAGAGGATCCTGGAGGGCTATAGTCCATAGGGTCACAAAGAGTTAGACATGACTGAAGAGACTTAGCACACTCGCACGACTTTAGCTTGGCATCTGCCTGTTGTCTACTACCTCAGTCATTTTCAGACAAAATTTTGAAGCAGGCAGAGTGCACATAGAATGTCCCTCTCTGCCTTGCTTCTGCTTCCCCTCATTCCTTCCTTCCTCATTCCTACCCTCTGTCTCCAGACTCCTTTCTAGCTTCTTTTACTCTGGGGATCTACTTTGCCAGCTAAAGACTCCCTTCCTCCTGGCTTTGCTCCAGGCTCGAACCAATTTGATAAACATATTTTAAAAGAAAGACACAGTAGCTTTAATGTGTCACTTCTCAATAGAATATATTAATAGCTGACTCTCAGCAGAAGTCTTCATTTTTGTATATACATTTTTGGATCTGGTCAGTGCATGCACACGTGTTTGTGTATGTGTTTGTGAAGATTTGGGGAAGGAGTAAGCAGGTGCCTTTTGGGCCACCAAGGTCATCACCTGGATTCATACTTCAATGAGAGTAAGGAGCTAGCCACATCTAACCACTTATTGGCTGGTGTAGTTATGGTCCTATCACCCATAGTCTAGTGGTAGACAGTGGTGTTGATTTACCTTCAATGTACAAGGTTCCCATGTTTAAAATATTTATAATCAGTACTTGCTAAAGATGTATAAATTATTTAAACTAGCAGAACAACCATCACCACCACAAGAGATTTCATTCATAAAGTCCCGTTGTATCTTGATGAATCTGTAGGCTTCCTGCTTTAAGAATACTTGGTGTTTAATGAGATGCTTTGGACAAATTAAAGAGAGAAAACATAAATAGATAAAACTATAAATTATATGATGGTTTTATTGTTAAAACTGATTGATGACCTATGAGCAGAAGCATCACTGTCATAACCTATGAAACCAAAGATGGTTCCAGAATCCTCCTATTCTTTCTTTTACACACAGCCCATTATAGTAGATACAGATTTCTAATATAGTCTCCATGTTCTAAGTGGGTGTTCTAGAAGGTATTGGGATGATGAGAGTGTTTAATATTACCAGTATGGGTAGAGGAATATGTCTATTAGTGCAAGCAAAAACCTGCACTATGGTAGTTAAGGAAAAGCCATTTGCTTCGCAGTGTGTGTAGTCTAAGATTTTTACAGTCTCTGGTGGCAGCATTAGGAGGCAGAAGTAAGAGATGATACTAATAAGCTCTGATCTTGCAGATGCAGAATGCTGGGCCAAGAACTGACTATAAAAGGCTTTGCCAACTGGGGATCCAGGACTGACACTTAAATTAAAATATGAGAGCTTCTCTTTCTCTCTTTTTGCATGACCTCTTTCTTCCCTATAAAGAAACAGAGGCCTATAGAGTTCTCTTCCTAATTCTGCGGAGGCTCTTTAGCTTCATGAACAAAGGGAGATGGAAGTTTTCTTTTAAACCAGTATCTTAAGCAGGTCAGCAGAGAACTCTTCTACATCTCTGGGGAAAGGTAGAGATAGTAACGTCCTCCCAGGGCCCTCGAGGGGACTCTGTCACAAAGCAGGGGTGGGTATATTGTATGGGTGGGACTTCACAGCAAGTATCACCATCTAGACTATGGCTGAGAGGAAATATTTAAAATGCTCATTGCCAGAGGTGATGAGGCACCTCCATGCAGTCATGGGGAACAATTGTTGGAGGCTAGTGGAGTGGAGTCTGGAGAATTTTGAGCATTCTCTCTTATCCTGAGTTGAACTCCTTCCCCCCTTTGACAGTTGCTATGTACAAAGCAGGTTAGCCCATCACTTTGGGGAAAGGAAAATCCAAACTGAGGGACCACAGAAGCATTATCCATCTGCAACTTGAGCAGGGCTTTTGCATATTAGTACAGAGCTCAATGATCAGCAAGAGGGTTGTTTGTGTTTGGCTTATGTTTGCTGTGTTACAAAACTAAGGTGAAATCTGGCCTGCAATCCCTGAGGTCTAACTAATCCAGTAATGAACTGAGACAGTTTGATAGGCAATGTGTCTACCCAATTCCCAGACTGTTCTGTTCTGAAAAGGTATTTTCTCAGTTGAAAATGGGGTAATGTAATGTGCCCCACTCAAAAATGACAGATCTCGCTGTAAAATCATCTATGAATGAATTGAGCTGGTGATGCCTTAACTGTTCCTAAAATTATATTCAGGAGTCTTATTGTCAAGAAGACTTGATAGGTTTATTAAATACCCTATAGAATAATGTACTTGAAGTGCCTGCCTTATCTTATGCGATTTTTTTCTGTTTAATCTGAGTTGTATGTATGCTACTGCAGCTTCAAAACATCTGGGCACAGCAATTTTTTCTTTCCTGCACCTGCAAGGGTAAGTACACACATAAACAAAAAAGAAATTAAATCTTCCGCAGAGCTGGGGAGAAAAAGAACCCAACCAGCCATGAAGCTCAAGGGAGCAGTATGACAAGTGCTGAGCTGTAAACAAGCTTGAGAGGGATTTAATTCTTATGACAAGTGCCACTGGTGGCGTCTCACATGGACACAGCATATGCACACATTTCAGAGAGGAGCCACACAGGATTTAATGCAAATAGAAGAGAAGAGAAAACAAAAAAAGAAAAAGCTCTCAGTGCATCAGCTTCTCCTCATCTATAAACAGCCAAGCAAATCAGGATGAGCTAGTGTTGTAATTATCTTGATTTTTCAGAATTTTGCCACCCAGAAGAGATTTTTTAGAGTTTCCTCCCTGCTCTTTATAATTATAGCTGCTGTTCCAACCTCTGCCAAGGGTTGGTGGCTGCAAAGTAATATTTACCAGGTGGCTGCTTTGCAGCAGAGAAAATCACCAAGTTTCCTGGGTTGGTCTGGTTTTGTCACTTAGGATTCAAATAAAAACTTCAGAGGACAGCCATTCATCATCTTGTGACAGCCACTTTTGCTTGTATCTTCTCGATTCTGGCACCATAGGGCCCTCCTGCACTTGAGTAAATGACAGGACTAGGATACCAGGTAGCTGTGTCCCACTTTGCTTAGAATCACAGACACCTGTGTCAGGAGAGATTTGAAACCAAGTCTGAGACACCCCAGAAGCTGGACCCCTTCCAAATGTGAAATGCCATGTTTGCTGATCCCTGTTCTGTTGGTGTGTTCAAGAACTAGAATGCAGAATGGCAAAGGGGAGTAGAGAGTGATTCTTGAAAACAGACAGGTGGGATGTGAGATCTTGCTTGTTGCTTACCCAATATCTGTCTCCTACATTAAAAGTGGGCAGACTAAGGTCCATAGGCTAAATCCAGCTTGCTGCCTGTGTTTATAAATAGTTTTATTGAAACACAGACTCATCATGTGTTGCCTACAGCTGCTTTCATGCTGCAAGGGCAGAACTCAGCAGTGGCAATAGAAACCATCTGGCCCACAAAACCTAAAATGTTTATACTGTATAGCCCTTTACAGAAAAGGTGTGCATATCCCTGTCTTATTCTATCAGAGCCCCATTTTGACTGTGGCAGTCATGTGCCATTTAAAAAAAAAAATCACTTTCTTGAAGCTAAGGGTGGACATGTGATCCAGTTCTGCCTAATGAGATGTAAGAAAAAGTGAACTGGGTGGGGGTAGGCTCTAGGAAAACTATTGTTTGTCTAGATTGTAGTGGGAAGGCTCCCTGAATCTCTTTGCTCATAGTCTTCTGCCTTTGTGGCATATATTAGCTATTCCCAGCAGTCAATAGTAGCTTTACATGAGGGTGTAATTCTCTGACTTAGTGGGTAAATGTAGTGGAATTTAGAATGTGGAGAGAAGCGGGACCAGGTGGAATTCTCTCTAGTTCCATATTAGAAGATCTTCTTTTTATTCCATCTATGAGGAGGTTAAAACCATTTCTGAATGACTCCCCCCAGCTCTTCCTGCAGGACTTCTCTCCCTGCTCTCTTCCTTCTCTCTGCTGAGGCTCCCATGCTTGATATGCAGGGGATGGGAGTGAGGTGAGAGAGAGGAAAGTGGAAAGGGCGGAGGGTTCATGGAACACATAGTGCAAATGTGCCTTCCCCTTACTGCCTCATAAACTCATCCAACTACATCTATTAATGGACTTTACTCAAAAAGTGATCATCGCAGTACAAAATAAGGCCATGCCAAAATGATAGCTTCAGTGGGAACACCACCAAAACCATCCCATGGTTTCCTCTGCTTCTTTCTCTGGATTTCAGTAGGACAGCAAAGATTCTGAAAGAAACCTTGAAATTTCTCATAAAATCCAAACAAAATCCAGAGAGACAAAATGAGGTCAAAATTTTAATGGAAGATAACAGGCCTGATACCTTCCTCCTTAGAGTCCTAAAAAGTCAAATATCTCATCTTTTGTAAGACCCATGTTGGCTTTTAAGATACAAAGAAGGTAAAGTTCTGGAGTTGAATGCCTATTAATATTTACCAGTAGGAATTTTAAATGAAAAAAATCTTTAAAAGGACTCTAATGGCGTTATTTGCATAAATGTTTCTATCTGAGAGACATCATTCAGGAAAGCATCAAAAATACTTTTATTTTTGGTGTTAAGTTTCAACATGATTTGGTAAATCGCCTGTACTTGGTTTAACTTTTCATGGTTTTGTCTAAAAATTATCGTAGACTCTGGCTTCCAGGCTTGTGAAGTTTTAAAGAAATATGATTGAATCCATAAGGCACATGGCGCTTTAGAAATCTCATTTCTATAATTTAAAGCAACGATTCTCACCCCCTTCTCTTTGGGGAGTGACATCAGACCCACCAAACCCCTTCATCAGAAATGGCTCTAAAACACAATCATAGGTACGGATACCCCAGCCTCCTCAATATGCATCTCTGAAAATATAAATGGCCTGGCAATACTGCCAAGTTAAAACAAAACACTCCAGAGTTTAAAGACTTGAGGTCATTATGACAAATGTAAACAGACTATTTACTTGGAAAAAAATATCTAGGAACTTTGAAGAACACTAGAATTTGCATCTTCTGGAAGGCAGAAATTTGCATCAGCCCCCAAGATTCCAGCCCCCTGGGGTACACACCCTCCATATATCTTCTCCCTTTGACTACAGCCAGAAACTGTGAATATGATGAGATATTAAATGTCAGGTTACTAATAAATAGGTTGCTTTTGTTTAATCAAGAGGGAGATTGTGTAGGTGGACCTGACAGATTGGAAGTATGAGAGGACTTATGGAGAGAACCTTGTAGCTAACCAGATAGCATCTCTGATTCAATGGACACGAACCTGAGCAAACTCCGGGAGACAGTGAAGGACAGGGAAACCTGGTGTGCTGCAGTCCATGGGGTTGCAAAGAGTCAGACATGACTTAGCAACTGAACAACAACAACATGTAGCTAAATTTGAGGACAGCCTCTACAAACTGAGAGCTACTCCTGGCCAATAGCCAGCAAGAAACAGAGGCCTCAGTCCCACAGCTGAAAGGAAATGAATCCTGCTAATGACTTGAATATGCTTAGAAGAGGCCTCCAATCTCTAGATGAGACCCCAGCACAGCCAATACCTTGATTTCAGCCCAGTGGAATCCTGAGCAAAAAATCTAGTTTACCCACACCTAGAAACCTAACCCATAGAAATAATACATTTGTGTTGACTGATTCCACTTCCCTGAACTCTCACTCTTGCAGATCCTGCCTCATGCATGGTGACCACTCAGGGCTCAGCTACTTCCTTCTGGAACCCTGACCTGAGGAGTCACTCCAAGTCTCTGCTGTGAGGTCATCTCACCAGTTCCAAGGTATGCCCTCAAGTTCCTCAACTCAGAACTAGGGCATGTGGGAACAAAGGCTCTAGTTTCTTTCTGTTGTACCCCTTCCTGCATTGTATATACCCCTCAGTTTAGTTGGTGTTTCCATAACCGCCCAGTCTTAAAGCTTTGCCCCAGGAAGAGAGAAAAAAATAAGAACTCTGGTGTCCACTGTCTTTCATTCCCTTTTTCTTACTAACCCCTTAGGGTGAGAAGGGTCAGGTTTTTCTCCTGACCTATATTTTTCCTCTTCCGGTGCCGTGTTTCAGTCATGTCTGTCTCTCTATGACCCCATGGACTGTAGCCTGCCAGGTTCCTTTTTCCATGGGATTTTTCAGGCAAGAATACTGGAGTGCATTGCCATTTCTTCCTCCAGGGGTCTTTCTGACCCACAGATTGAACCTGCATCTCCTGCTTCACAGGTGAATTCTTCACCACTCAGGCACCGAGGAAGCCCATATTTTCACTCTTACCACAGAACAATGTTTCCTGATCTAGCTGCCTTAGTGGAAGGAGTATCTTCTCTGTAATATGAGTGAACTCTTTGAGTTCATTCTTCCATACTTAGTTCTTAGTATGATCAAGGGAAAAAAGGAATTTTGAGAATCTTATCTTGAGAAAATAATCTTTTTTGTAACGAACATCTTTCTGCAAAATTATTTTTTAAATATTAAAAACTGAGTATTAACTCTTTCACTCTCTTGATATGCCTCTTGGAGCCATCACTATCAATAAACACACAGCACCTTTAGTAGAAATACAAGACTGGGGGGATTTCTTGTATTTAGGAAAGCAAATAAGAAAAGCACATTAATGCTTTTTCCTAAATACTGTTCCTGCTACATGGGCAAACTCTGGGAGATGGTGAGGGACAGGGACACTTGGCATGCTGCAGTCCATGAGGTTGCAAAGAGTCAGACATGACTGAGCAACTGAACAAAAACAACAATAACACCCCTATTATAAGGGGAAGCAGAAGCAAAATGAAAAGCTGTGGAAGAGTCACCAGAAAAGCAGCTTCATTCCTCAGTAGTTGTTTTATCTTTCTTTCAAATCGGTATTGATTATTCACCTTTCTTAGTACATGGGGCTCCAAATGACTCTGGGCTGTTTATTCTTCAATATACTTTCAAAAGCATTTCCTACCAAAAGATGTCAGAAACGTGTACTGGTGGCTCTGAGGCACTTTCTGAAAGAGAGATATGGAATGGATGCATGAACCTATGCTTTGGGGTCTTACGGAACCATGTTCCCATCTCCACTTTGCCATCTAAATGCCATGAAATCATGGAAAAGTGTTTTACAGTTTCTGAGTCTCATGTTTCTTATTTCTAAAATGAGATTTGCAATATACAATGAAAAGACAACTGCCTAGAATAGGTCCTGATTATATAGTACATGTTCAATATGTGGATTTGGATAGCTAAAGCTATTATCAGAAGTCTAAATTGTCTTTAATTCAGTCATATTGGTGGATAGTAACAACTCTGTTTTGTAAGCTTTGTGTTCTTGTAAAGGATTTGTTCATGAGTTGAATTGAACTTGGATTGAATTGGACAGTGTCTACATAAATTTGTTACCTTTGACTATTTATTCATTCATTACAGATGACCTCCAGTGGAGGAAAGCACTGATAGTTGCTTGGTACTGGATTTCAAGTACGTTTTTTGTAAGAATTACACACAATTGTCTTTTCTTTACATTTTTTTTTTTTTTTGCCTTTTCATTTTAAAAATCATAATTCTTGGTTGGCAAAAAATAAACACGCCAGCGGAACATAACACTTTAATTGGCCAAACTGACATTTAGATCCTGTAGTTCATGCAAGAAAGGAGTGGATTTCAGATGTGTGTGCGCTTAGCCATTCAGTCATGTTCGACTCTTTCCAACCGCAAGGACTGTAGCCCGCCAGGCTCCTCTGTCCATGGGGATTCTCCAGGCAAGAATACTGGAGTGGGTTGCCATGCCCTCCTCCAGCGGATCTTCCCAACCCAGGAATCAAACCCACATCTCCTGCATTGCAGGTGGATTCTTTACTGACTGAGCCACCAGGGAAGCCCTGGATTTCAGATATGTATATGCAATTCAATAGTTGTGTTTAGTACTTTTTGTCTCTTTTGCAACAAACAGATGAGAAAAACCTGTCTGCACGACCCCTGTTTTTTAGCTTTGCACATAATACTTACTGGGAAATGAATTGTTAAATGAGGTCAAATAATAAATAGGTACAGAACTGTTTAAAAGTCACTACCAATTGTTAAATTTCCCATAACAACTTCACATCAGAAAATAATTAGATTCGGTAGCAAGCTCACTGATGCTGAGTCTTACTCCACTGATTCCTATTCTCTGTGGAGAGGCAGACTCAGTATTATTGCCTGAAGATTGTTTTATGGATTTTAGTTTTTTAATTCCCATGAGAGAGTTCAAATGGCCACAGCTGCTGGGCTTATCAAAGTGTAGATGCAGACATCTGCACTGTGTTTCCTGCTGTTTTTGATATTCCCCATGCTTATTTAAATGTAATGTATCTGACCTTTAGTCCAATCAGTTTAACTCTACATTGAGAGTTTATTGGGGATAGTGGAGATGGGGAGCAGAGTGAGTTTCATGATGAAAACTCATGCAAGGAGGTTAAAAAAGACATCTTTGGGGAGACCCTTTGTCTATGAAAATGAGGAAGTAGATCAAAAAAAGGTAAAAACAAACCCACAAAAATTGCCCAGGTAAGAACTCCATAATGAGAATGTTGTTGTTGTCCGGTCACCCAGTCGTGTCTTTGCGACCCAATGGACTGCAGAACGCTGGACTTCCCTGTCCCTCACCATCTTCTGACGTTTGCCCAAGTTCATGTCCATTGCATCAATGATGCCATCCAACCATCTCATCCTCTGATGCCCTCTTCTCCTTCTTCCCTCTATCTTTCCCAGCATCGGGGAGAATGAGAATAGAACTGTGAAAAACAAGAAATAAATTTGAGAAGTTGATAATATGTGCTTGGTCCATCCTATGGCTGTTCTCTTTCCTTTGACCTTTGACATTTTCTCTAGTGCTTTCCTGGCTGTCCATTCCTGGTCCAGGGACACTTTCCCTAACTTCCCGCTCCTTCTTACCATGTCCTTAATCCTCATTAGGATGTACTTTCTCTGCATCCCTGGCCCAGGTAATGGGATTGCTAATGGGACGGTCTGAAAATAGGCATAAAGATATTGGTTTCTGCAAGGCACTGTCTTTGAAGTCTAGAGTGAAGGTTTGGGTAGCCTGGGACTCATCTGACTCTAATGGAGAGTCATGTCATTGTCCTACTTCATTCATGGAAGTAGGACAATCAGGGAGATCATTGTGGGCAGGAAGCTGCACTGAAAGATCAGAACCCCTCAAGTTACATCTGCTTAATCTAAGTGATGAACCAGCCCAGGACACACATAACAGAATATAAAATTGAAATTTGATGAGGATAAAGTTGCAAGACTGAGGGAAAGTGATAGGGTCGGAGGACCCAAAGGTGTCAGCAATCACAGCAGCATCCCACCATTGGAAAATTAGGAGATCAGAGATGCTAAGAAAGCATAGCTCCTCATTTGGTGCCTGCTGCCATTTGTAGCATAGTAGACGTGAAATTCCATGAAAAGAAGGAAGAGGCAGCAAGGTCACTGACAAGATGAATCTTTCCTGCAATTTAGCTTCACAGCTCTCCCTCTCTCATTACTCCAGTCTCCTTAACAGTACACGTTGGTGTTTTCGCAACACTTCTTTAAAAGGGTCTCATTAGAAATCTCTGCAAATTCCCATGACAGAGCATGCATTCATTCATTCAAATATAGTTATAGCAAGCCTGTGTTTTTTAGGTGTGTTCCAAAATAAGACAGACTCTTTTCTCAAGGAGCTTGTGATCTAATCCAGGAGAGATATGTGAGCAAGTAATGGGACAATGCCATGCTGTGTGACAAGTACCCAGTAGATATATGTGTGGGAGAAGAGCAGGTGAAGGAGGATAAAAGGCAAAGAAGGTGTTCACAGCGGAGGTCACGTTGAATGAATAGGAGTTTATCGGCTAGACAAGTGGGGGAAAGCATCCCAAGCAGTGGAAGGAGCTAGTGTAAAGACACAGAGTATTGAAGCAATCTTGTGTCTCCTTAGGGGACAGATAGATAGAAGTTCAGTGAGGTTGAAGGGAGCAGGGGGAAGATGATGAAAAGTTCTGAATGTATTGCTAAGGATCTTGGGTATTATTTTATAGATGATAGACAAACTGAAGAATTCCTGATACCTTGGACCGTGAAGCAAGAGAGATTTGTCCCAGGACAGGTTAGCACTCTGCACTGTCCCTTTCTATCTTTCTATGGACTTGTTTCCCCCCAGATGTCAAGAGCTGAGTTAATCACACTCTGGTTCATGGCACTCTGTTGGCATAGGTTTATGCACATCCCTTCATTTATTTCATTGTGTTATATTTTAATTTTATTTCATTTTCCCTCTTCAGCCATGATCCCCACAGCCATTCCATCCTCTTCACAGAGGCATCCTCTCTGGTGGATTTGCCATATGTCCTCAGAGATTTACGTATCCTTGTAACTTATGCATTGGAGAAGGAAACGGCAACCCACTCCAGTGTTCTTGCCTGGAGAATCCCAGGGACGGGGCAGCCTGGTGGGCTGCCGTCTATGGGGTCGCACAGAGTCGGACACGACTGAAGCGACTTAGCAGCAGCAGCAGCAGTAACTTGTGCTGTGCCTTTTTGTATGTGTATTTTTCTTGTTGAATTTGTTTATAAATTGTAAAAACAATTAACATTGTTTATGTTATCAATATACTCCAATATACTCAATATACTCCAATATATTGGAGTATAGTTGATTAACAATATTGTGTTTGTTTCAGGTGTACATCAAAATAATTTCATTATACATATGCAGCACAGCGTAGCACACATTCTTTTTCAAATTCTTTTCTCATTTAGATTATTACAGGGTATTGACCAAGTTCCCTGTGTTTTTAGCTCACACAGACAGTATTGTGATGTAACTTGTTTTCATTCAGCACTATGTTTCATAATCTATCTTAAGGCTTTATGGGTACTTGAATTATTACTTCCTGTGCCAATGTGCTAAGTGCTCAATCGTGTCTGACTCTTTGTGACCCCATGGACTGTAGCCTGCCAGTTTTCTCTGTCCAGGGGATTTCCCACGCAAGAATACTGGAGTGAGTTGCCAGTTCCTCCCCCAGGAGATCTTCCCAACCCAGGGATTGAACCCACGTCTCCTGCACTGGCAAGCAGAATCTTTACCACCGAGCCACCAGGAAAGCCTTATTACTTCCACAGAATTACAAAGTCAGGAAATACTGTATGTTGGTGAGGATGAAGGGATGTGGTGCTCTCATGTATAATTACTTGGAGTGTGAACTAGTATAACTGTTCTAGGGGGCAATCTGCCACACTGGTAAACCAAAGATACATATAGATCATACCTGCAGTCCCAATCTTTATTCCATATCCCCAAATAATTCCTACCCAGATCCATACGGGGACATATAGAAGGGTACTTATTGCTGCATTGTTTGTTCTAGAGGACAGTGAACTTCTCATTCCACCTTAGGGGAAGAGATCAGGAAATGTGAACAGATTCTGTGGGGAAAACTTATATTTTTAAAACAAATAAGTCATTTCATCCATTAACATGAAAAATCTCTACATTTATTTGGGGTCTTTTTTATACCCTTTAATAGTTTTAGATTTTTCTCCATCAAGGCTTCTTATGCATGCCTTATTATTTCATTCCGAGATATTATATAGCTGTTGTTGTTATTGTGAGTAGGGCCATTTTTAAAATTACATTTTCTCTTTAATTGCTATTAGTGTAATGAAACCATTAGCTGTCTTATCATGACAGGTTGTTGCTTTTGAGGGTTTTCCAAGTAGGGAATCATGCTATCAGGAAAAAATAATATTATTAAGTCTCTTCCCTCTCAAAACTTTTAGTTCTCGCTTTGCTCCTTTTTATTACACTTGCCAGGACTTCCAACGTTATGCTGAACAAGAGTTGTGATAGCTGTTTTTTTTCTTTGTTCCTGATTTTAAGATGGCTACATTTAGAGTTACTCTAGTAGGTATGAGGTTTACTCTAGGTAGCAACAAAGAGATTTTAACAAGACCCAGATGTTCCCTTCTAGTCCTAGTTATCTGAGAGTTCATATTTTTATATTACAAATAGACATTGACTTTTTTTCTAATGCTCTTTAGGCTTCTATGAGATAGGTTTTTTTTCCTTCTTTTTAGTTCATTAATGTGGTGATCTACAAGGACAGATTTTCTGTTGTAAAACTATTCTTCATCCCTAAGATAAATCCTATTTCATTATAATATATTATTTTTTAAAAACTCTGCCAGGTTCTGCTAGCTATTTTTTTTTAGGATTTTACATCTATTTTCATATATGAAATGGGTATAATTTTCTTTTACTACCATCATTTTTTATTGGAATTCAGATTATACAGACTTCATAAAGTGAGTTGACTAGCGTCCTCTCTTTCTCTACATTCTGTGACAACCTACATATGATTGTTACACATTTCTAGAAAATGTGAAATTACACATTTCTAGAAAATTTGGTAGAATTTATTTGTAAAACAGTCTGTGGCTAGAGGATTTTTATTATTTTCATGAAAAGGTGAATTCTTATTTTTCCAATTTCACTAGTAGTTTTAGTCTATTTACATTTCAGACTTCATCTTATGTCAATTTTTGGCATTTGTATATTTTCAAAGACATTTGTTCATTTTGTCCAGGTTTTCAAACACATTGGTTATGTATATCTGTGTGTACAATTTTAAATTTCTAATTTCTTTCTGTATTCTGTTTATTTGCAATTTCTGGCTGTTATTTTCCCCCTTTAACATTCTTGCCTAAAGCTGTTCTATCAATCTTATAAAAAAAATTCAGGTCTTCCTTTAGCTAAATTTCTCTTTTTTGGTGTTTCTGTTGTTCAGTATTTTATTGATTTTTACCTTATATTTATTATTTCCTTCCTTTATATATCTTTGGGCTATCTCTGTTGTTAATTTTCCAATTTCCTGATGTAATCACTTGGCTCTTTGGTTTTAAATCTTTCTTATTTTCTGATGGATATGTTTATTAAATCTATAAATTTCCTTCTAAGCAGTGATTTAGTGTGTCATACAAATTTTGACTGGTATATTTTTAATATCATTTAATTTTAAGTTTCCTATTTAAACAAGGATTTGGACACAGATTTTTTAGTTTCCAGACAAGTATATTTTAATATTTCTTTTCTTGTTACCTATTTCTTATTTTACACATATTTCAGATAACACTATATCATATGATTCTTTGGAATTTATTGTGACTTCCTCTGGGTCCTATTTGTGTAACTTCCTATTTGTGTGACTTCCTCTGGGTCCTGGTTTGTGTAAATGTTTTGTATGTGATTGAAAAGAAGTATATTCTCTCTTAAGGATAATACATAGATACATATCAGTAGAAAGATCCAAGTTCTTAATTTTGTTCTTTGACTCTTTTTTATATTTGATTTTTAAAGTCTGAACAAAATTTGTCCATATGGACTTCAAATTTCCTAATCCAGGGTTGAATGAGTGTCAGTGAAATAAGATTGGGCATGAGCTGGGTAATGGAGAAGGGAATTTTTTTTTCACCCTTTGTATCTAATTTGAGTGTACTACACTAGTAACTTCCTGGAGGAGGGCATGGCAGCCCACCCCAGTATTCTTGTCTGGAGAATCTCACGGCAGACGTGCCTGGAGGACTACAGTCCATAGTGTCACAAAGAGTCGGACTCAACTAAAGCAATTTAGCATGCATGCTTACTGGTTACTTCTCATAGAGACATGTATTTTATTTACAGTTGGTGTAAGAAGACGGGAGAATAAAAGAATGAGATGAGTGAGATTTGGCTGAGTGCTTCCCCACAGTGGAAGGAAAATTTAAGAAAGTTGCTCCAGTTTGGACCCTGTGGATGGCTTATAACTTGGAGAAAGGTAATGTGTGTATGTATGTTTGAGTGTGAGTATGTGTGTGTGTGTGTGTTTGTGTGTATGTATGTGTGCAGGTACCTTTCATGAATTGGAACATTTGGGCGCCTTTGGGACATCTTAGATGGAGAGAGAAAACAAAGTAGAGAGAACATTTTGCTATCACCTCCAAATTTCTCCTTCCTGAACAAAACAAGAAATCTGTGCTGTGGTTGGCAGGAATAGGTAATTACATTGGAACCACTTTTTTTTTTTCATAATTATGGATTTATGTGAACAAATCTCAGAATTACCATAAATGTAGATGGGAGTTATACATTAATGCAGCCACTGGGTCTGAGACTAATATTTGTATATGCATGTGAGCTCCCCTGGGGCTCTCAGAAATATTTTGGGAAGTGGACTTTGTAAAAGGCTGGATAATCAAGCAGGAGAAAACCTCATGGTCATTGGACTTGGGGCATTAAGTGTTAAGATGACTTAATTTGTACTCATAGGATGTGTGTCTTTGTGTGTGTGTATTATGAGATTATATGTTTTTTGAAAATATGTATAGCACGGATATAACTTACTTTTCACAAGTAGCTTTGTTAACCTGCTTCATCCATTCAACCATATGTCATTGATATGGTATAACAGCCAATAAAAATATTATTAGTAATCCACAGTTGGAAAGAATTAATACATTTGAAAATTGGAGGTATTCACTACTGGCTTGTCTGATCAGGCCCAATTTACTTAGCAAAGAAGTATCCAAACATTTAAGTATGCAAATATATAAAGCCAAATGAGACATCATTTAATTCCTTTATTGTCTTACAGTGAAAGACAGCAAATGGCAAGTTGATGGCTTTATGCCAATTATTTTTACTACGATTTCTTTTATGCTAAGGTATAGCTGAAGGCAAGCCTTCAAATTCTAGCATGAACATGCAGCAGCAATAACATGAATATTTTAGGGGCTATTAGATTCTTTTCATGGGTTATGGTTGGAAATAAAAAATTTAAGTTGCAACTGCTTTGGCAAGTGTCATAAATGACTGGGACTAAATGTAAGGATGTGTGTGGCCTCAATCCCAGACTTGCTTTTAAAAGACCCAAGTTTTGGGTGTTCAAGGCCCTCCACAGTGCCATCCTCTTTCTTCCTATCTTTCTAGACTAATCTTTTACCATTCATCACACTTCATGCAGTTCCACACCTCCTTCCAGTCACACAGACTTACTTAACAGGACATGCATTTTCACATTCAAGGAATATGGCCTAAGGACCATCTTCAAATATCAAAGCCAACAACCTTGTAGTACAATGATGGCAACACCGAGAAACTCAGACAACTGAAGCTGACTGGCTGAGTCCCAGAGGACAGTGGGTTTACAAGGCTACTGTCACAACCCCCAGCATGACAGCATGACCCCCTACATTTCCTCTGGTCCTCTACCAGACTGCACACTTTCCTTCACACAGTCCTCTGGCAGATCGTGTCTATTGGTCGAAACAGTGACCACAGCAGGGACCACACAAAGATACCTTCCCTGTCCAAACGTGGGAACATCCTGTGCTTGTTGGGGATGTCCATCCCCATTGAAAGGGAGACATGATTAATCTTGAGAAGAATTAGAGTATTTAACCTACTTGTGTAAGGGTGGTTTTTCCCATTCCAGGAGAAAAAAAAGTACAATATTTCGGTGTTTAAAGCACATTAAGAATTAATGAACATCATTCCTTTTTTTCTTACCAAAGGCACATCACTGCTTAAAACCACAAAGTGCTGACCTAGCCAGTGATTCCAGAACCCAGGGCCTCAGCATAGCATTTTAAAGACTCATCCTCATAATAAATTACTATTTTAATGAAGTCCTGGTAACACATGGTGAATGGAAAGCACTTTCTGTAGATTAAGCAACATAGCTCTCACTATTGGTTTAACTATACTTGAGACCTTAAAAAGATTTAAATTGGTGTTCATTTGGGCTTCCCTGGTGGCTCAGATGGTAAAGCGTCTGCCTGCAATGCGGAAGACCCGGGTTTGATCCCTGGGTCAGGAAGATCCCCTGGAGAAGGAAATGGCAATCCACTCCAGTACTCTTACCTGGAAAATTCCATGGACAGAGGAGCGTGGTAGGCTACAGTCCATGGGGTTGCAAAGAGTTGGACACGACTGAGCAACTTCACTTCATTTGGTGCAGTTTTTGCTGAATTATTTAAAAACACCTCCTTACTGCTTTAACTTTGAATCTGCATTAGACAGTATAATGCCAATTAGGATTCCTCCACTGCCTCAAATGCTCTAAATATAAATACAAACTGAATCCACCCACAAATACAATTTCTCTCTTTATACTATGATCTTTCATCCTAAACTTAGGCAAAAACCCCCAAAAAATTTGCAGGAGAGAGTCGAAAAATTAGGAAATTATTAAGGTGACAAAAATTAAGGCCTAATGGATAGCTTTTTGGAAGGTGCTAAAGACACATGGTTCAGAGTTGTGCATTTAGGTAGAAAATTCAGTGTTTACATTTGACTAGTACAAGTTCCAGAATTACATAATGTAAAATATAAATGTAAGTACTTATATAAGCACTTATATAAACCAGAAATGAAAGATATTGGCTCAGTTGGTTGATTTGAATTTTATTTACTGTAATAATCAAAAGTGAAAATCAGATGCAGGGCATACCTTTGGTTAACCATGTTTTATTTTTGTTTACTTTTGCAAAGCTGAATGTTTTTCCTGCTCCCCTTGCCTGCCCCCCCACCACTTACTTCTTATTAAATGAAACTTAGATATTAACTTTAAGCCTCCATCAGATGTTTCTCAAAGTAGACCCAAACTGTTTCATATTCCTTATACATACTTTGGCTCCCAAGAAACCTTTGTATAACCCACTTCTCCTACCTGAAATGTTTGTTTCTTGCTGCCTTATGTCCCTTCCTCTCTATTCAAAGCACTCTACTTAAAGAAGCTCTTCCACAAAAGAATTCTCAATGAATCTCTTCTGGTTCCAGGCATTCTGATCTCCCTATTAGGACTGCGTCTTATGTTGTTGTTCAGTTGCTAAGTCATGTCCAACTCTTTGCGACTCCATGGACTGCAGCACTCCAGGCTTCCCTGTCCTTCACTCTCCCGGAGTTAGCTCAAACTCATGTCCATTGAGTCGGTGATGCCATCTAACCATCTCATCCTCTGTTGCCCCCTTCTCCTCCTGCCCTCAATCTTTCCCAGCATCAGCGTCTTTTCCAGTGAGTCAGCTCTTCGCATCAGGTGGCCAAAGTATTGGAGCTTCAGCTTCAGCATCAGTCCTTCCAATGAATATTCAGGGTTGATTTTTAGGATTGATGGATTTGATCTCCTTGCAGTCCAAGGGACTCTTAAGAATATTCTCCAGCACCAGTTTGAAAGCATCAACTCTCCAGTGCTCAGCCTTCTTTATGGTCCAACTCCCACAGCTGTGCATGACTATTGAAAATATCATAGTTTTGACTATATGGACCTTTGTTGTCAAACTGATGTCTCTGTTTTTTAATATGCTGTCTAAGTTTGTACCCTATATCCTTGTATTAATACATGCCAACTCTCCTAAAATAGGTTGCCAATATGGTTTTGAGCTATTTTGTTACCACATATTTTCACTTGGATACATCTCAGCTGTTTGGTACAGTCTCTCAGCATTACTGCTCACAAAGCGTTTCTGCTGGGCAACTGGAAGCTTAGAATATCAATTTGAACCAGAGTGCCATCTACTGGTAGGAAGGCTATAATATGTCAACATGACTTGTTCAGTGGCTAAGTCACATACAACTCTTTGCAACCCCTTGGAAGGCAGCATGCCACTACCTCTGCCCAGTGTACACACAGAGGCACACACACACAAACCAGTTCTCACAGTTTGATTAAATAAGGAATATGCTATATAAAATAAAAACCATGCTCCCACCTTTAGTAAGATCTATGTATACAGAAAGCAATGACAATGAGATAAGATTTCCATTTGGATCCTCTAAATGAAACTATCATCTTCAAAAGATGGGTGTGAATTTTAGACTCTGTCCTCTGGCTTTTCTGTAACTTTTTCTTTCTATTTATTAAAAAAAATCATATATGAAATGAGGAACTGGAGCAATATACAACAGAATGTCTGATGCCATTAAGTTTCTATGGAAATGGCACTGTTTTATGAGGAAGACTAGTTTTTTGTTTTACTCCAAGAATTTAGGCCTTGCAGAAGGTGAGCCAGCCCTCCAGGATGGACCATAGTTTTAGATCATGAGTCTCTGAGTGACCACGCTTTCTCAGCACACTGTGGAGGGACTGTATAAAGGAACAAAATGAGAAATATTTAGTCCTTGTGTATCAGGCTGACATTTTAGCCTATTAAATAATTCTTCAAACCCTTTAATACCACCAATCTTTCTACTCACTATAAAGCAAATCACACTGTGGGTAAATTAAACTGCACAGAAGCAGGCCTGTAAATTAAAAGAAAACTTTTCTTTCCCCGCACAAAGGCTGATTTAGATAGCGTGGGATCATTAGTGACCAAACAGATGCCCCTCATCTATAACCCAGAGACAGCTCTCAGCTGTACAGAGAACCTTTCTTTTCCTACAGAGAGGTGAACTCAAAACTTGTCACTGATTTTTGCACCCTCTTAATCTTCCTGTTTATTCTATGCTTCATTAAAGTCAATCTCCATGGGGCAGACTGTCATCCGAGCTCAGCCTGCCCTGCTGTCTGCTCTCTCCAGAGAGCATCCTTCATCCTGATAAACGGGCTGTGAGCTGAGCACGTGACTGAGCTCCTCTAAGTAAACAGATTACAGAGAGCAACCCCTTCCACACTCGCTCAACAGAACCGGATAAGTAGGAGCTCTGACGTGGTCATTGTGGTGGAGACAATGCTTTCCTGAAAGATGGGGTTTTAGATTTACTGTTGTAAAATGATATAGAGGATATTTATCTTTATCACTGTGTCATCCCATACCTTTAAGGCTACATTAGCTAATGTCATTCATCGGCCAAATGTTTCCCTCAGAATTTGACATTGTTATAGGATGTCTGCTGCAAGTCAGGCTCTGTGCTAGGCATTGCAGACACAAATATACGCAGAAGAAGAGACAATGATGACTGTGATGGGAAACACAGTGAAGCTCTGTGGAAAGCCAGAAGGCATGCCAGCATCACAAGGCCAGCCGTGTTCTAAGCTTAGCGTCTGCCTGTTTGTTGGACTCACAGACCATGTTATCCTGGAGCAAGTGTTATATCTGCATGAAAAGGCAACACTGGAGCCCACGATTGGTTTCCAAGCAACTCTGCCTTTACCCTGACTCATGCTGACAGATAAGACAGGAGGCCTACCCGAGTGTGCTTGAGTCCTTTCTACCCTGGAAACCAAACGCAGACCAGGCTCTGAAGAAGGAAAATCTCATCTCTCAAGGAGAAGTTTTGGGACAGTCGTGTTCCTGTGACCACCAGCTGAGCATCAGAATCACTCCCCAGTATCCGGATGGTGGGAACCTTGAAAAAGACACCCCCTTGTCATGGCAAGGGTAGAGGTCTGGGCAGTCCCACAGGACTTTGGAGGCATCCATCCTGGACGACCAGGGCAATAAACACCTGTATTGAGTTAAGAAGCAGGATAAATTCAAGGGAGACTCCCAACCACCACACCTCAGTTTTCCCAAGGTCTGAGCAGCAGAAATCCAAGAAGGGTCCTGATTATCAGCGCTTCTTAATAATTATTACAGCTTCTGCCTGGGAGGCTTGAAGATCAAAAAGAAAACATGACTCCAAGGAGATGGAGCCCACCAGAGGCTGCTCTGGGCTCCTGACTTGCCTCTAGTTTACTTCGTGAAAACAGCAGCACGGGCAAGGTGTCAAGGGCAAGGGTTGAAACGGCTGTGGGGCTGTCAACCTGTGCAAATCCACGCACCATCAAAGCTCAGTCCAACTAACTTCTCTTCCTTTTGGTTCTCCAGGCCCTCGCTGGGCCACATGCATCTCTCCCTCCTCTTAGCCCCTCTTACAATATGCAGTTCAGCATTTTATTATATTTAGTTTCATAATCTAATTGTTCGTTGTACACTGAGTTACCACAACAAAATCACATTTGTGTCTCTCAGTTCTTTGAAATGAGAGAGCTACAGTAGCAGGCGTGCAGCAGGTGTTTAATACTTAATCTAATTGGGGATCAGAAAATAAGAGCTTGTGGAAACATTTGTATAACTTCCTCCTTTCACAGAATAGTACACAGATCCAGAGAATTGCTGCTTTATCCATTTCACAGGTGTCTAATGGAACTTTCAAGCCACTGTGCTGGGTGCTGTGCAGGAGACAGAGATGCCCAATAGAGGGGCCTGGCTCTCATGGACCTTTCTGTGAGGCATGGATAATAGGAGGCTTGCCCCAATCACCAAAGGGGAAACCCATGAGGAAAGTGAAGATAAGCCTGAGGGGTCTCAGGTGAGGGAAATAATGGGCCTTCTGAGGGACTCAGGGTGGTTTTGTGAAAAAGGTGGCAGCTGAATTCCATGTGGAAGGATGTGCTCTGTGGGAACGGGGAAGGGGCATCCAAGTGGGAGTGCACCGTGGCCTTCACCAAGCTTTACATCCAAGTCAGCACCAGCCAGGGGAGTCCACTGGGACAGGTGTGACTGTGGCTGCCCTCACACCCAACCTCCTGGGGGTCTGCTGAGGAAGAACATGCCTGTGCACCAGACTCAGAGCTCCGAGTTCCTCTTGATGTGGTCACCCAGCTCTCCACACCCAAAGAGGCCTACCTCTCTCCTCTTCTCAGTTCTATTTACTCCTTCTGGGCTTCTCTGGTGGCTAAGACTGTAAAGAAGCCTGCAATGAGGGAGACCCAGGTTCGATCCCTGGGTGGAGAAGATGCCCTGGAGAAGGGCATGGCAGCCCACTCCAGTATTCTTGCCTGGAGACTCCCCTGGACGGAGATGGGCTCTGAGGCTCTCGAGTGGGCTCAGCCCTAGCACCCAGCTGTGCGCAGCGCCTTGGCCCACACGTGCTGCGCGTTAGGCTCTCCACTCAGGGCTTGGTGAGTCATCAGATGCTGCGGGCTTCTCTCTCAGCTCCTATTCTGCCGGCGCTCTGCCCCAGGGTCTGCTCTTCTGCGAGGGAAGCCAGGCTGGGCCCTGTTTCTGGGAAAAGCAATGGGTGGCTGAGTGAACTCAGACCGGACAGGCCCAGAGCCTGCAAGACTTCCCCGGTGAGCTCCTCTACCCCCTCCACTGCTTGCCCCCAGCCCTGCCTTCAGATGGCTCCGCACAACCCTCCCACCTGCACAGAAGGGTCCTTTTCTCCAACCCTGCTGGCGATTCAGTTCCACCTTCCCCAACCACAGGAGTAGCACCCGGAGCTTCTGCTCACCCGGCTTCCCTACACTGGGATTGTCCAGTGGCCAAAGCAGTCTCTCCAGGTCTGCTTGCTTTCTTGTATCTCCTGTTGCTTGTTCCCTTTGGATTTAAGGGGAGAGGGACAGCATCAGGATACCAAGGCAGCAGCAAGGGGAACGGAACCGACAGATGCGGATAAGGTGCTTCTTTCTTCTTAGCTTAACAGCCTGCCTCACAAGTTCCTCTCCATTCCTCCCTCTAGGCCTGGATCTTCAGCCTCCCGCCTTCAACTTAACTTCTGGCTTCTGACAGCTATGTCAAGGGGAGTTCTGAAAGTGACATCTGGAGGAAAAGGGAGCCTCTTGGGCCCTCCAGCAGCTGGTGAGGGCCTCCTGTCTGGTTTTTGTTGTTGCTCAGTCGCTGAGCCGTGTCGACTCTTTGTGACCCCATGGACTGCAGCATGCCAGGCTTCCCCGTCCTTCACTGTCTCTGAGTTTGCTCAAACTCATGTCCATTGAGTCGGTGATGCCATCCAACCACTTAATCCTCTGTCGCCCCCTTCTCCTCCTGCTGTCAACCTTTCCCAGCATCAGGGTATTATCCAATGAGTCGACTCTTCACATCAGGTGGCCAAAGGATTGGAGCTTCAGCTTCAGCATCTGTCCTTCCAATGACTGTTCAGGGTTGATTTCCTATTGATTGGTTTCTGATTGTTTGCATTTCCATCTGGTGGCACTAGGGGTAGGTACTGTGGGAAGATGCTCCAAGCCAGGGCACCTAAAGTGCTCCCTCTTGGCTCTGAGGCTTCTTGTCCCTTTGGCCTGGGCAAGCTTTAAGTCACTGTTGCTTTAGAGGTATGATATCCTTTTTACCTTTTACATTTTTAAGCTCCTCTGTCCCAAAATTTAGTTCAAATGAACATTTGTATATGGCAAAACTATGATTCAGTTCCTATCCTTTGGCAGCTATGCCTTTCACACTGTCTCATGTCACTCTGTCTGAGGTAGGGCAGTACATCAGGGCTGTACTCGATTTTCTTTTTTCCTCCTTCCAACTATACCTTGTGCTTATGCCCATGGATGGGGGCCTCTGTTTTCCCATCCGTTTGTCCGTCAGGCAGGCATGGACAGTGCTGATGCTGGCCAGACTGAGCTCACACTGTTGCCTCAAAACTTCCAGTCCTTTTAAATACTCCTGCTTAGGGCTCTCTGTGGATCTGGACTGAGAGAAAAGGCTAGAGGGGTGACTTCTTTGCTGTAATCTGCCACAAAGTCTTCATATTTGAACATATAAGGGCAGCAGCCTCTGGTCACCTGGCCTGACAATGTGACTGCCTTGGGAACCAGTGGTCACAGACCACCCAGTTTCAGGCCACGTCACTAGACAGGGTTTCACTGGTCTTTCTCTACTCCCAGCTCCAAGAAACCACACCAGCTCACAGTTAAGATTCAGGAGATATTCATGGACAAAGAGGACATGAAATATACAGACATTAAGTACTTAATATTGATCTCCTCAAAAGAGGTTTAACACTAGTAAAAAACTGAAAATAAACTCAAAATAATTTTCCTTTTAGAAATTGCCCTGTGGAAGCATTTGAATGTATGATAAAGAATATCCTTCTCAATCTACTAAGCAAATGTTGCAGAATCTGTGAACCCAAGGCTAACACCCTGGAAGCTTTCTCTCCAGTCTGCAGGCCTTGGCTCCCTCTAGTGTCCCTGACTCAGCCTTTGTTTCAGGCTTAAAATGCCCAAGACCTAAGGAGTCTCTTTATATGGAGATTCAGAGGCAGGTTCAAGGAATTTCTCTTCCTCTTAACCTTCCATGGCAACTCTTGATCACGTTCATCTCCTCCCTCCATGTGCTTCTTTGTTGTTTTCCCTTGCTTACAATTAACATTTTATTCTGTTTATAATTCTTTCATGTGTAGTATTGTCTTGACCCCTGCACCCCAAATGTGCCCACAATTTCAGGCATGCAATAAATATCTGATACTTACTTTAAATTTGGGCATCGAAATAGTAGAGTCTAGGAAAGCTAATACAGCTTCTCTCTTAGAATGGGAAATAGATCCAGAGAATTGATGCTGTATTTATTCCACAGGTGTCTAATGAAACTTTCAAGGAACTGTGCTATGCCCTGTGCAGGAGACAGTGTTTCTCAAGAGAGGGGCTTGGCTCTCGTGGACCTCTCAATGAGGCATGGAAAATAGGATGCATGCCCTAATCACCAAGGGAAGAAACCCAAGAGGAAGGTAAAAATAAGCCTGAGGGGGTCTCAGGTGAGGGAGTGGTGATCTGCTGGGGGACTCACTGGTTTTACAGAGAAGGTGGCATTTGAGTTCTGTCTTGAAGTATTTGGATATGAGGGGATAGAGGGATATTGTGGTGGTGTGGAAGCACATTCAGGGAAGGAAACAGAAGGAAATATAAGAAACTAGGACCGGAATGCCTCAAGGTCAAATAATAGCAGACCTTGAATGCAAGCCAAGAAGGTTGCATTCTAACAAGTAAGCAAGAAGCATTAAGAAGGAAGAACTTCATAAAAATTGCAACTTCTTGAACACGTTTTGAACTCTTTCAAAAGTGAATTCTCCATCCTCGGAGGTTTAAGTACCAATTGGATGTACTTTTTTCCAGTTTATGATATCCTCTTCTGATTTATAGAGATTCATAAAGGGGATTCATGCATAGACCAGGTAACTGTTGTGGTTACTGCTGATTGAGATTACAGAATCAGGATTTTGGAACTAGAAAGTGACCCTAACATCATAGGAGGGGAAACTGAATTTCTTTTTCTATTTAGTAAATGCTAAATGTATATTTCCACAATTAATGAATAACATGAAGAGAGTTGTGCTTTGTGTGTGTGTACTAAGTCGTTTTAGTTATGTCTGACTCTTTGTGACCCTATGGACTGTGGCCCACCAGGCTCCTCTGTCCATGGGATTCTCCAGGCAAGAATATTGGAGTAGGTTGCCTTGCCCTCCTCCAGGAGATCTTCCCGACCCAACGATCGAACCCTGTCTTATACCTCCTGCATTGGCAGGCGGATTCTTTTTGTATTTAGTAAGTGCTAAATGTATGCTTCCACAATTAATGAATGATATAAACAGAGTTGTGCTTTAGGAAAAGGAATTTGGCAGCAAAGTTTAAACTACATTAGCAAGAAGGGAGAGATTGGATATATGGAGACTGGTTAGGACACTATTATTTATTTTCAGGGCCTAAACTAGATTAGTAGAAATGGGAATGAAGATAGACATTGTGGATGTAGAATCAAGATGACTGCTTTGTTGTAATTATTTGTGACTTGCTTCCTCAAGGGACTGAAAATTCCATGGGAGCAAGAAGCATATCTTATGTTACTCTCTGTCCCCTCTGCCTAACAATGACTAGCACATGTAAGTGCTCAATAGGTATTGAATGAGTTTCTGGAGTCAGTGTTGACTGGCTGTGTGAGCAAGTAGTTGAGATGGTATTCTTTGATGGGCACTGGATACCCAAGCTTCTGGACAAGGGGCAGCCAGGGTCCCTGGATCTGAGCCCAGGACTTGGGTGGCAGAGCAGTGTCTCTTCTGCTTCACTCTCCAGTCTGTCTAATCCATGCTGGGCAGGCCTTCATCTCCACAACCACCAGAACTCTTCACCTTTAGGGCACCCCATCCTTGCCCTGTCTTCCTTCTTTGACTTCATTTCTCATTAGCATTTGACACAGTTAACCATTTCATTCCTGGAACATTCCCTTCACTTAACTTCTAAGGCATTACTTTCCTGGTTTTCTTCCTACCTTGCTGATGGCCCCGTCCATTCTAATCGTTTTATTCCCAGTCATTTGAATCAATGGTTCTCAACCTTAACTGCACATAAGAATCATTAGGAGCTTTTAAATCTCTAGACTTACTCTAGCTGCACCCCCAGACCAATTAAATCAGAATCTTTGAGAAATGAATCCAAGTCCAATTCTTATTTAAAGTTCTCCTGATGATTCCAGTGTCATAAACTCTTGTTCCAAATATTAGCATTCCTCAGAGCTTAGTCCTAAATCTCTTTCTACTTCTGGGTTTAGTCCTAGTCCCATGCAATTCAAGAGAATCCTTATCATGTTGACATGTAGATCTATATTTACAGCCCCAACTTCTCTTTTGACTGATAGATGTGTATGTGTAACTGTCAACTCAAGATCTCCACTGGGATATAGACATCTCAAATTTAACAGGTCCAAATAGGACTTTTGATTTTTCCTGGCTTCCAGTTCTACTCCTCCCCACCATCCCCCAACCCACTTGATGGCATCATTGTTCATCCAGTTGTGCCAGCAAAGAAAACTTGGGAGGTATCTTTGAATAAATGCTTTTTTATCGTTCCCCACATCTAACCCATCACCAAGTCCTGACAGTTTTATTTCTAAAATACATTCTAGACCCAACCAGTTCCCATCACCTCTGCTACCACCATTCTCAGCTCTCACTGCTCCACAGCCACAGCTTCCTGACTGTTCTCCCTGACTTCATTCTTGCAGTTTTATAGCTCAACAGCCCTTAGAGGGCTCTTCAAAAACTTACATCATGTCATACTTCTTCCTATTTAAAAATCTGTCCAGTGGCTTCCTATTACATTTATTTTTTTTTAAACAAACAAATGTTTATTTATTTATTTGGCTGTGCTGGTTTGTTAGTTGTGGTTTGTGAACTCTTAGTTGCGGCATGTGGGATCTAGTTCCCTGACCAGGGATTGAATCTGGGAACCCTGCATTGGGAGTGCGGATTCTTAACCCCTGGACCACCGGGGAAGTCCATTTCCTATTACATTTAAAACAAAATTCAAACTCTTTGGTCTAGCCCTCAGTGTTCTTTGTGGTCTGACCTTTCCTACTATCCAACCCCTCCCTCACTCTCTGCTTCATTTGCTCCATTCCTGCTGTACCTCCTTTTTGTTGTTTGTGGAATATAGCCTTTGCATCAGATGGTCTTAACCTAAATCTTCACACAGCTTGATACTTACTGTTCAGATCTCTGCTTCCAAGCTATCTCTTTAGAAGAGTGTTCACTGACCTAGTTTCTCACAGCTAAAATAGTCAACATCCATACCCCTAGTGGTCCTCCATCTTTTAACCTTGCCTTAGTCTCTTCTTAGCTTTTATTATGATCTGAATTTTTGTTTTTGTTTATTTCTGCCTCTTCATAGTAGAAGACAGGTGATTTGTCTGCTTTGTTTATTACTGCTAGGTCCTCACTAATTATCTGTTGAACAAATTGTTAAATCCAGACTTGAAATTCAAACTGATAGTGAAGTAGCCTGTACTACCAAGCTGTCACTGTGAGGTAGATGAATAATCATAGCATGAGGCATAATTAATTAAAGACTATCAAAGGTGTTTTAGGAGGGTATATGGCTTAGCCTATAGCAGACTATCTGCCTTATACTTCCTTCCTTCCTCTAGTCCAGGCGTTTGAAACTCTTCTATTGGCAACTCAGGTTAATGTCTCTATGTTGAAAGCTTTTCACCTTCTCTTGAATTCTCTACCAGAATTCAAATGCTTTCAACATTTGGCTAGTAAAAAAATAAGGAAGGAAAATTTTCTGAGACACCAGACCAAGATAAGAGACTAAGAATAGAGGGAAGGCAGATGATGGTCACACTAAATTTTCTTCACCATGCCATCATGGCTTTGACAGAGTCCCTGGAGGGAATCAGTCCTATAGAAAGCCGAATGGCTTTAGGCCTTAACAAAAAACTTTCTGTGTGGGTTCCAATGGGACTGGCAAACTCCTAATTTCTCTCTCTCCTTTGTACTTCTTATTCCAATCCTTAGTATGATTTCCTGCATGTGGGGACTTGACAGTTTTGTATTCTATTCTCCTGATTGTTTTTCTATCACAGTAAATCAAGCAACCCAACCTATATCCATGAGAAAATAGTGATTTTTAAATGCCTAAACAATACGTTATAGTATTCTTAAATGCTAGTTAAAAACATATTTCCTTATAAGGTAATATTTATATTTTAATAACACATTAGAAACAAAGAATTTAATTTCTCTAGTATTCAAATTTGGGTTGCCTGAGAAGCAGACTCAGAGATGAAGGTTGGCATGCAGAGCATGTATCAGGGACCACTCTTGGGATTGACATTTGTGGAAGGGAAGGAGGCAGGACTAAGCAGAGTGAAAAGCTGAGCTCAACCTCCACAAAGGCCTCAGCTCAGGCCCTGGAGAGCTTCTCAGAAGAGCTGGGAAAGCCTTTTAGAGTTGACTCCCTTTGTGGTGATGAGGTGGGACTTTCATACTCCCACATTAGACAGACATCGGATGCAAGCTGGTCCCCTAAGAGAGAGGGCACTGTGTGGCCAAGGGCAAGTTCTGAAGGGGACTGACAGGTGAGGGTTATCTAGTGACAGCACTCCTAGCATCTAGGAAAATAAAGTCCTTAGACCAAAAGACAGATCTGGGCAACATGACACAGCATCCATTACATCTACTGTTTTTGTTTTGATGTCACTTTTTGGTCTCTAACACTATTCTGGGTATCTATTGCAAAGCAGTTGGATTACTTAGGTACTAAGAATCTCCACTGAGTTGGCTTTACTACTGAGGAATCTTTTCTTGTTAATGCTGTGCTTCTGAAATACTTTCATTTTTCTGTCCACTCATACCATATTCATATGCAGGTAAGATTGTTGGTTTTTTTATGATCTTGTTATTCTTTTTTTTTTTTTTGGAACAGAGAAGGGTTTATTGCTTGGGTCAAGGAGGGAGAATAGTCAACTCACACTCAGAAGAACTCAGATCCCTGGTGGTTTTCAGAGAAGAAGGTTTTTTGGGGTTTGTTTTGGTTTTGGTTTTAATTAATTTATTTGTTTTTGGCTGCACTGGGTCTTGGTTGCTTTGCATGGACTTTCTCTAGTTGCAGAGAGTAGGGGCTACCCTTCGTTGCAGTACAAGGGTTTCTCATTGTGGTGGCTTCTCTTGTTGTGGGACACAGACTCTAGGCACGAGTGGTTGTAGATCTTGTCATTCTTATTTAACATTTTGGGGAACATTCATAGGATGTAGTAGGTCCTCAGATTGTTTCTTGACTGTCTGTAGTGGTCAGTCTGGATTAGAAAGGTAAGATTTGACTCTTACCAATCCTGCGGTCTCATTTGAATCTGTATCCCAGAAGTTTTCTTTAAAATAAATAAATAAACAAAATAAATCCCTCAGTCTGATGCTGGAGGAACTAATTATTCAGGCTTCCCATTATAGTTTTGTCTGTGTAAGGACTGTAGATAGGGGCCCTGAGTAAGCATATTTGAGAATTAATGTGTTCTGTGGCTCAGAAGTGGGAAATAAAACTGAGCTGGCCCACATGGGGGAAAAAAGATGATTCTTATTATGTAAGTGAGGCAATAAGGACCCATGGTTGTTGGCTTTATTGCTCAGGCATAGCCTGTGGACAAAGACAAAAGGACTCTATTTCTACTACAGTTTTTCAAAATGGCAAATTTGGTCTCTGAAATGAGACTAAATTATAACTTGTTCATTTCTGGAAAAACATGGACATGAAAGAGCAAAGTTATACTTAGTAAATTTGACATATGTTCAAGCAAGCATTAAGCAGATAATAGATTCTTATTAGAGATGGTCTGCTGCTGCTGCTGCTGCTAAGTCGCTTCAGTCGTGTCCGACTCTGTGCGACCCCATAGATGGCAGCCCACCAGGCTCCTCTGTCCACGGAATTCTTCAGGCAAGAACACTGGAGTGGGTTGCCATTTCCTTCTCCCAGTTTACTGCTAGGCAGGCTCTACTCAGTGTTTTTGTGTGGATGACGATGTAGTCTGGTGGCTTGGCATGTGACTCCGACTCCTGGCTTCATCACTTAGTAGTTGTATTATGTTAAGCATCCTAAATTATCTGCTTTGATCCTTAGTTTCTTCCTCTCTAAATTTACAATGACCATAGTGCCTACTCCTGGAGTTGTTAAAGAGATTAAGCAGTACATGTGAGGTGCTGATGGTACCTAGTAAAACCAGTAAATATTAGGTATTTTTATTTTCTAGGAGAGAATTTAGAGGTATAAGGTTGAGAGTCACTTGGACAATTTTACGACAAAGAGAGGGGCAGATAGATGTTTACTGAGTTGATAATTCTCTTTTTTTTTGTCTGAAAAAGTTTTTGTTTCTCCTTCACTCTTTTAATATTAAGTGAACCCAGTTTATTTACATAATACATATTTTGCCATGCAGCTCACTGAATTGTACTCAGTGTAACAACAACAAAGACAAGCACTATCTTTCTATTTGAAAATGGTTTCCTAGAGAAAGATAATTCTTTTAAATGAGTTAACTACAACCTTACAACTCACTATAGACAATTTAAAACAGCCGTGAATAGATAATTCTTTGACCATTTTATTCTTTCTAATTTATTTACTGGATTGTAAATAAAGTAAATTAAGTAAGTAAAATAGCAACAAAGAAGTTTCTGTGCAGAGTTAAAACCAATAAGATAGAGTCCCTCTTTAAAGCTAAATGTAGCTATGACAGCTACATCTATAGATTTGATAATTTATTGGTAACAAAGGTAGTATTAAATGTTAAGTTAGGAGTGGTCATTGTTGTCACCGAAAGTCCAGGAAATAGCTATTTCTGTCAACCACAAAGATATGTCAGTTAAGGAACTGGATTTTCCTACACCAAAATGCCTTCTCTAGCTGAGCAGAACAAGATGTGGACTCAGTAAACCATTTTTCTCAAAGAAAGCATTAAAAAAACTTAACACAATTTCAAATTTTGATCTGGTAGCCAACTTAGGCCAACTTAGGCTCTGCCCATCTAAGGTATTATTAACTGGGCAGGAAGAATGGGTCTCTGTGAAATCTAAAACATTTGTAGCATTCATATCCCATAATCTAAGTATTTTAAGTTTAATGTTTAACTTCTATGTTAGAAGACCTATTGATTTTCATGTGTGAGAAAAGTGTCTCTTAAATACCATATAGTTTTTTTTCTGGTTGAACATGCCTCATGTTTGATTATCAACAAATATTTACTGTATGCCTACTATGAACCAATTATATACTAGGGGGATGTTCTGAGTAGGGATAAAAAGAGAATTTAAAAGGTTAATAGGCAAATGTCTTTCAAAAAACTATTGAAAACGTGCATTATTTTTATACTTTACATTCATGAGTCTGAGTGAATTCAACTGTCTGCTTCCTTAAGACTTGAGGCCACATCTCCATGGTATTTTGGTAAAATTTCCATTATCTCTGACAAGCATCCACTTGACACATTTATTAAGTGATACTGAAGATTGCTGTAGTCAGTAGGGGAGACAGTAATTCTAAGGGCAACCTGATTACTAGTAATATAGTTTCTCTTATTAGAAGAAAGTTAGTTACAGGTATAAACTCAGACTGAATGAATGATAGTCTGTTTTCTAGACATCGGGCTTTAAGAAAGGTTTGAGGAGTTAAGCTTTATTTATTTAAAATGAAACACAAGATAATCAAGCTGAAATAATCAGAAAAAGGAAAAATGGAATAGTTAGAGAAGGGAAGTTAAAATGAAAGCCATTCCATCTCTCTGAATTATAACTATGTTGGTAAAGGGTTTGGTATCTTGCCCACTACAGATGAGAATAATTTCTAAAATATAAAGTCAAAATTTTTCTGAAGGCATTTGGAAAGATTAGCATTCAGTAGAATTAAAAGTAATCAAGATTTGGTTTTTAATTTATTTCTATTTCATTCCACTATTGCTTCTTCCATCTTACTTCCTTCCCTATTTTTAATGCTTATTTTTATTTATTTATTTATTTGGCTGTGCCAGGTCTTAGTTGTGGCGTGCAGGATCTTTGATCTTCATTGCGGCACGTGGGATCTTTAGTTGTGGCATGTAGGATCTAGCTCCCTGACCAGGGATTAGACCTGGGCCCCAGACATTGGGAGCTTGAAATCCTAGCCACTGGACTACCAGGGAAGTCCCTATCCTATTTCCTTTCACTTAAGGATATCTCAATTTATTTTGGCTTCTCTGTGAAGACTGTGAGAGGGATATGTGGGGCTCTACACATAATTTCCTGAATCAGACCATCTGGAGGGTGTGATTCATTCACCTGCACATTTTTTGGTAGTAAAATAAATGCAACATATTTTAACAGTTTTTAGTGTACAGTTCATTGGCGTTAAGCATATTCACGTCATTATGTAACCATTGCACCATCGATTTCCCAAACTCTCTTCTTCTTATGAAACTGAAAGTCTGTGCCAAGTAAACAGTAACTACCCACTCTTGTCTCCTGCCCCATCCCCTGGCACCCCTCCCTAATCCTAACCCTGCTTTTATGACTTTCACTCTTCTAGGTATTGTACACAAGTGGAATCAGACAGTATTTGTCTTTTTGTACCAGGCTTATTTCACTTAGGACAATGTCTTCAAGATTCATCCATATTGTAGTATGTGTCAGAGTTTCATTTCTTTTTAAGGGTGGATAATATGCCCTTGAGTGTACATATCACATTTTGTTTACTCATTCATGCATCCATGGTCAATTGGGTTGCTTTCACATTTTGACTTTTGTGAATAATGCTGCTATGAATTTGGGTGTACAAATTTCTTCAAGACTTGCTTTCAGTCATTTTGGGTATATGCCCAGAAGTAGGATTACTGGATTGTATGGTAATTCTATTTTAATATTTTAATAAAGAACCAAACTGTTTTTCATGGCAGCTACACCATTTATATTCCCACCAACATGAGCTCTGACTTGCCACATCCTTGCCAACAATGGTTGTTTTCTTATTTTGTTTTTTTAAATAGTAGTTACCCTAGTGGATGTGAGGTCGTATCACACTGTGGTTTTGATTTGCATTTCCCTAATGATTAGTAATGCTGAGGGTCTTTTCCTGTGCTTGTGGGCCATTTGAATCTCCCTGGAGAAGTATCTATTCAAATTCTTTGCCCATTTAAAAAATTGGTTGGGTTTTTTATGGTTGTTGAGTTATAAGAGTTCTCTATATATTCTGGATATTGACCCCTTATCAGATAGATGGTTTGTAAATATTTTCTCCTATTCTCTGGATTGCCTTTTCACTCTGTTGATTGTGTCTTTTGATGCACAGATTTTTATTTTGATGTAGTCCAGTTTATCTATTTTTTCTTTTGTTACCTGAACTTTTGACATCATGTCCAAGAAAACATTGCCAAATCTGCTGTCATAAACCTTTTACCCTATGTTTTCTTCTATGAATTTTACAGTTTTAGCTCTTTGGTTTAGGTCTTTGGTTCATTTTGGATTAATTTTTGTATATGATGATGTAAGGGAAGGATCCAATTAATAAAACTGCATTCTCATTCAGGACTAAAACTCTTCACAAACAAAATAAAACACCTACAGTGTGAAAAGCAGTTTTCAATATGTAACTTTTACATTACAGCATATACAGTACAGTCTCTGTTAAAATCTGTATATACGTTGGTGCTTCACCAAGGTGTTAATAGTCATAATCTCTGGGTGAAGAAATATAGTGTTGTGTTCTTATATTTAGTTATCTATATCCTTATGTTCTGACAATATACATATAATGCTTTTGCAATAATAAAGAAACAAACAAAATTTGTAGCAAACATCATACTTAAAGATAAGATGTCAAGCATGTAAGTTAAGGTTGCCACTATTAGTTCTTCTAGTTGACATTTTATTGTAGGTTCTGGCCAGTTCAGTAAGGATAGAAAAAATTTTAATTGTATAAAGAAAGGAAAGAAAAAATATAAATAAGAAAACTTAAGGGAATCTACAGATAAATGATAAGAATTATAAGTGGATTCAGCAAGACTAGTGGATATAAAGTCAATATGCAGAAATGTTTTGCATTCCTATACAACAGCAATAGCAGAAAATTCATTTTGTAAAAGATACAGTGCTGGATGTCTGTCTCTGCCTCCAGCTTTACTGTTCACTCTTATCCATGGTTGGTAATGACTTATTGACTTGTGATGAGAGGCTTCTCATTAACCAGTGGGAGATAAAGGAAGGGTAAAAGAAGATGGGTTTTTGTTTTTGTTTTTTTTTTATAAATTTATTTATTTTAGTTGGGGGCTAATTACTTTACAATATTGTAATAGTTTTTGCCATACATTGACATGAATCAGCCATGGGTTTACATGTGTTCCCCTTCCTGGACCCCCCACCCACCTCCCTCCCCATCCCATCCCTCTGGGTCATCCCATTGCCCCGGCCCTGAGCCCTTGTCTCATGCATCGAACATGGAATGGTGTTCTGTTTCATATATGATAATATACATGTTTCAATGCTATTCTCCCAGAACGTCCCACCCTCACCTTCTCCCTCAGAGTCCATAAAATTGTTCTATGCATCTGTGTCTCTTATTCTGTCTCACATATAGGGTTACCGTTACCATCTTTCAAGAAGATGGGTTTTATATTGCCTCACCTCTCTCCCTGTGAGGTTGTTCCTGACTGACTGTATACCTTGACTAGAGATGCCAGCTCCCATCAAGAGCTCTGTCCATGGAGCAGTTTTTGGCTTTGGGTTCTAGAAAATTGCCTCCTCCTCTTGCCTTTAGGTTTAGAAGTGGTAACAATTCCCCTTGATACTGAATAATTTCTGGTTTCCCTAAACCCTGCTTATATCTTTGTAAATGACCCAAATGAGGGTGCTGTTTCCTACTTGAGCCTTAAATGATATAGATATTATTTGTGGCAGCAGCAAAGTAATGAGGAATAAACCTAACAAAAAGAGGCATGAAATCTTGATAGAGAAAATTACAAAACTTAATAAAAGATTTCTGAAAAGACATTATAAAGATGTACAATGTACTAGGATGGCAAGGCATACTCTCATAGAGATGTTGGGTTTTCTCCAAATTGATCCATAGATTCAAAGAAATTCCAGTCAAATTCCAAAAAGTTTTATTTTTTCATGAAACTTGGAAGGGAAATCTAAATTTATATATACAAATTGAGGACAAATAATAGCCAAGAAAGTTTGAAAAACAGCAAATCTGGTAAAGTTATAATTCTATATAGTATTACATTAAAGTATTGTTAGAAACATACAGTAATTAAAACCATGAAATTCGTGCATTGTGAATTATTAGGAAAAGATTGTGATGCTGAGACAATGGTTATCCATATGGATAAAAGAATAATAAAATCGTGTACTTATGTTACATTTACAATGTAAGAGGTGTAAATCCTAGCTGAATTATAGATGGTTTATGAAAAGTTTTATGAACTTACATCATTAAAGGATTGCTTAAATAAGGCAACACCCCCCCATAAGACATAAAGGAAATAATTGATAAATTTGACTGTAGTAGATTTAAAATTTCTGGCATTAAAAAGGATTTTAGAGAAAGTAAAAATATAAGCCATAGCTTGGAGAAAACAAAGTAGATGTACATGTCCTACCATGGAGTAATCTCACAAACGTGATGTGGAACTAAAAGCAATGTGCAGAAGTATGGCTCAGTTTTATCATTAAAGTATGCAAAATAATATTGCATATTTTTTAGAGGTAGATTCCTGGTATTAAAAGTATAAGACCTACATGAGAATGGTAAATGCTATTAAATAAAGTGTTATCTCAAGAAGGAAGAAGTAAGACAGGATGCAAGTACACAAAACAGCTTCCATAGTTTTTCTTATGTTGAGCTATGAAAACTTGGGTGTCATATTATTCTCCATACTTTTCTGTATGTCAGGATTATTACCATTGCAAGTAGCAGTGATATAAAAGTAGAAACTAGATATCAGAAGTCAAAGTTCAATAAATGTTATGGGATTTAAGTTTTAAAATCTAAATTGCTGCTGCTGCTGCTAAGTCGCTTCAGTCGTGTCCGACTCTGTGCGACCCCATAGGCGGCAGCCCACCAGGCTCCGCCATTCCTGGGATTCTCCAGGCAAGAATACTGGAGTGGGTTGCCATTTCCTTCTCCAGTGCATGAAAGAGAAAAGTGAAAGTGAAGTCGCTCAGTGGTGTCCGACTCTTAGCAACCCCATGGACTATAGCCTACCAGGCTCCTCCGTCCATGGGATTTTCCAGGCAAGAGTACTGGAGTGGGGTGCCGTTGCCTTCTCTGAAAATCTAAATTAGATGCTAACTAATATTTAAAGGAAAATAGGAAAATACAGCACTGTCTAAATAAAAAGATGTCAAAAGGGGATAAGATAAAATATGTCCTTATTAACTGGAGATCAAAACTGTGTTAGGTTTTTTTTTGCTAGAAAATTAACCAACATCTTTTCTACTAATAATTCAGTGTTGACCCAAGGTAAAGGCTATGTAAAGAAACACAGAAGCCAAAGAAGAAAAAGAAACACAATGGAATTAACTGAAGTAGGTGTGGGCAGAAATAAAATCCCTGATTGATGTCCTTGAGCACTTCAGAAATCGGTTAAGAATATCACAAAACCACTGTCTATCATTTTATAAAACTCTGGTAGAGTGTCTGATGAGATTCTTAATGCAGAAAAATGTCAGCACAAGGACTTTTTTTTAATGGAAAAGAATGGCCTTAGTATTATAATATGTCTGTCAGGTCAAATTCCTTGCCCAGAATGCTGTTGAACCTGTTGTGAAAGCATTAATTTGTAAATCTTAAAAAATAGTGTTGGACTTAAAGTCAACATGAGTTGGTGAAGATTAAAATCTGTCAGTTGAGTAATTTTCTTCTGTGATGGGTCTGTTAAAGGGCAGCAACAGTGTAATTAATTGCTTGAGGCTGAAAAACCCAATTAATCTCTAAGTTGAGTTTTATTTCATATACTGTTAGAGCTAGAAGAGGCCTCAAGGATCATCTAACCCACTCTCTTCATTTTATAGATGAGAAAACACACATCAGGGAGGTTAAATGACTTGTTCAAGGTCAAAGATACTATCTGTCCTTGCCACTGCATCCTGTAAATAAGTTCAGTTGCTTTTATGAGTTTATAGTTGCTTTTATGAGTTTCTTTGCAAGTGATCATGAAATACTATTTGATTTGGCATTTTTTTGGCCATACCATGAAGCTTGCAAGATTTTAGTTCCCCGACCAGGGATCAAACTTGTCCCCCTTGCATTGGAAGCACAGAGTCTTAACCACTGGACTGCCAGAGAAGGCCAAAATATTGTGTGAACATAGTTTTATTCTGATAGTTCATCTCATAAATGTCTCCTTAAAAGAGTTTCTAAGCCTCAGTTTTTAAGATTTAAAGCCTGTTTCATAATACTTATGCAGCAAAGGGGTGTGGGGAGGGGCAGACGGTGTCCCAGTCTGCACACTGAACAGGGGAACCCTGGAAACCAAGGACAGCCCTTTTGTGAACTTGTGGAAAGACAGGGGTCTCCATTTGATAGTGTGAGTGACACCTAGTCCTGATGGTAACTTGCAGGCCATGCCATTCCCCAAGGATACTATGGGCCTGATTGTGAGATGTAAGTAGAGAAAGCTGGTGTGTAGAGTATTTTTGGAGCCTGAAGGGCTACAGCCCATAGGTTCACGAAGAGTCGGACACATCTGAAGTGACTTAGCCCATACACACACGTGAATAGGGTAGCAGTGACAAGAAAGAAGACCTATAAGAAAATCAGCAGATGGGACAGCTACTGAAATGTGGGAAGCACGGTGGCATGCCATTGTCACTGTGGCAGGGCTCAGCGTGACAGTGCCCTCCTGAAGCTGCTCCCAGCCAGTGCCTGAGTATTTTGAACCCAACATGGGACACTTCTGATGCAAAGTCTTTGCTTGGAGACTGGCAGAGACTCTCAATTGTGCTACAGTTTGAGGCTCCTCCAGTCTTGTTTCTTCTCTCCTTTTATAGATGTCAGACCTGTAACAGTTCTGAAGCCTCTCCCTGCTTCCCTCTACTTCCCTTCCTCCTTCATCCTTTATAGACCCTTCCCAAAATAAATGTCTTGACCAACCAATTCTGTCTTGCCATCTGCATCTCAAAAGACCCTAGCTGATGCAGAGTGTAGTTATTGCCCTGGTTGGTGCCACGGAGGAATTAAAAATAACTTGAAAAAGAATCAGGACTCTACTCTGCTGGTGAGGGTTTCATAGTAATGGTTTCTGTTTGGTTGTTGTAGTTCCGTTTATTACAATTCCTTAACTCTGCTCCTTTGTGGGGGAAAAAATCCATGTTTCATAGATGCTAAGATATACTTTCTTTTTTCATTTTAACCTTTCTGAAATTGGGATAGTTCTTAAAATTGATGATGTGCCACTTTAACTGGCAGAGGTTTTTCTTCTTTACTGATGAATAAAATAACAGTGCATCCTACCATTGATGTGTTATAGATTCAATAAAATACATTAGCTTGATTCAGGTCATCAGATGCCAGGAACTATAATGGATTTTGAAGAACTAAGGGGCTGGATTAGCCTTAGAGGGTTGTAATTTTGCCATTACTTAGGCATATCTACAAGGAAAGGAAAACCCTAAGGAACAGGATTGTATTATGAAGAGGTGTACAGCAGATGATTGTGGCCATGGATGAATTAATATAGAAATAACTAGAGATCCAATGAAACATTGAGCAATCACAGAACACAAGGCAATATGTTCTTTCACTCTGGTTCTATTTACTCTTATTCTTCCTTTTCTGGCTGCTTTTATGACTGATATTTCCTTGTAGGCCAGAGTCACCTTGTTTTTCTGGTCATTCTGACATTCTCCTATTAGTACCTTGTATACTGAAACCTATGATAATAAAGGTTTTCCCGTTTATGTGTTGAACCCCATGTTGGTATGTGGGCAAGAAACACTGCATGGAAGACCAAACAAATTCAAGCTTACAGCAGTCTCCAAGAAGAAAGGTTAGATGAAAGGATCTGGTGCCTGGATTCCCATAAATGTATCTGTTTATCTAGAATTGGATTCCTTGGTACCTACTGTTTCTAAAATTAGGACTGAAACCTTCGTTTCCTTTCTCTACAGACACAGCCTTTATGCCTGGATGAGTTTCCCCTAGCATTCTCCATATTTGCAAAGTGGGGAAGGCTCTGCCTCTGAAAAAAAGCATAATTGTTATTCCTTATGTGAACACAGATCAACCAGTACTGAGTACTCAATAGTAACTATAGAACTATTCTTGTTCTATAAATACTATGTAGAATATAAATTGTATAATGTGTATACCACTAGTATATTACATATTTTATTGTGTATAAGTTAAAAGTATATTATATAATTTATGCTATATTGCTAATGTGTGTTTTATTATAGTAATAAATTATAATGCAAAACTGAAGGTTAGGTTTGCATAGGAAAGAATAAATGAGGATCACTTTGATATATAATTCATAATCACTGAAAGGGTTGGTATAGTTTGTGTAAAACATTCCATAAAATGCGAAACTTGCTATAATTCAGAAGTGAAGAGAATCTCCCTAAGATTGGAAAAGAGAGGCAATGTGATCTAATTCCATAGTTTTTAAACTTCTTTGACCTTGACCCATTAAATAAGAAACACATTTTAGGTTACAGTCCAATTTATATACATCCATTCTTTCTTTCAATAACTAAATGGTTTCACAAAACAATACCCATCTTACTAGATTTGATGCACTTGAATATTTTCTATGCTATTCTATTTTTATTTAAATACTATCTGTGATCCACAGTTTGAAAAACACTGAGCTCATGAAAAGAGCATGAGCTGGGGAGACAGACTGGGTACAAAAACTCTGTCCTAGTACAGGCCCTTTTTGTGAACTTGGCAAGTTTCTTTTGAACCTTTTTTTGGTAAAATGAACTGGGTTGTTCTGATGATTATAGACAGTTATATACAAAGTGACTGGCATATAGTAGATGCTCAATAGATGATAAGGTAGCAGGATAATACTTTCTGATATTAACTGTTTTCCACTGCATTTCGTTATACATGTTGCCATCTATTACCTCAAGGTGGCCCAAGCGATAAAGAATCCACCTGCAACGCCAGAGACACAGGCAATGCAGGTTTGATCCCTGGGTTGGAAAGATCCTCTGGAGGAGGATAGCAACCCACTCCAGTATTCTTGCCAGGAAAATCCAATGGACAGAGGAGTCTGGCAGACTGCCGTCCATAGGGTCACAAACGAGTCAGACATGATTGAAGCGTCTGAGCACAAGCACAAGGTTGTTACAGAATTTCTGGCTCATTCTTTTCTGTATCACTTGATTGATATAGCTTCCCTCTTTCTCTTTCCCCCCAACTCCCTGCTTCTCTCTCCCCTCCCTGGGTCTGAAGACAGACTATGGAAATATCCTTGTACTTATATTTCTCTGCCTGGCTCCAGTGCTCACAGCCAGCTTGGGCCCTTTGACTGCCTCTGCAGGTAGCTTCCTTCTTCATCTGCCATTCCCCTGGAGGGTGGTCGTGTCCCCCTTCTTCCCCCAGGACCTTAGAGTTACTCCTTGGGTTCCAAGTGTCCAGCACCCTCAGAGGGTGCTTCCCACAAACCACCTCTTCCTGGCCCGCTCTCCAGCGCTCCAGACACACCTACCTTTCTCTAGCTACATAGCTGATGTGCTATTATGTACTTAAATCATTCCTTTATATTTCAACTACCCCTGATTTTTGCCAAATTTAGAAAATTTTACAGTGAATGTGGGGTATCCCTGGTGGCTCAGTGGTAAAGAATCCGTCTGCTAATGCAGGAGATGGGGTTTGATCCCTGAGTAGGGAAGATTCCCTGCAGAAGGAAATAGCAACCCACTGCTGTATTCTTGCCTGGGAAATCCCATGGACAGAGGAGCCTGGCAGGCTACAATCCATAGGATTGCAAAAGAGTCAGACATGACTTAGCAACTAAACACCACCATCAACAACAGTGAATTTAATGATTCATTTAGTGGTTTATGATTTTGGATCTTATTAATTTTTAATTAGAAAAAATTTCCATAAATGTACCAAATTTGATAAAAATTTCTCGCTTTTTCTAAAGTTAAGAAATGAAAAAAAATACCTTTATAAAGGTAATTTATGTACATATGTACATATGTATTAGTGATACATATATTTTAAAAAATCATTAAGAGCTTTATAATTCAGAAGGGAATGCCTCTGCCGTTCACAGTGAATTAAGTGTGGTCATCTTTGCTTCACCACTAACCAAATTACAGCCTCTGTGCAGCACAGGACAAATTCCTAGGCAACTGTTACTCAGTATCACAAGTTCTATACTCTGTTTACGTATACATGATTTTTTATATATGCCTATCCTCTATTTTACTACTAATTTACATCACTTTCATTCAATTCTGTGCCTATACCTGTTTGTCTCCACTTTGCTTTTCTCCTATGCTTAGAATTGACGTTACAAGTGCATAAAAAAGGACAGTTCAGGCAATTATCTGGGTGAGGGTGATCTTTTTCCAATTATATGATATTTTAAGTGAGAGTGACTTTTTACAAAATTACTCAGATAAACTGTATTCACATCCACAATGAATAAGCATTCTTTCTGTGTAGTGTTCCCCAGTCCTGGAAGTGAGTGTATAACAATTCTGCAGTTAATTTTCCAGTTTTACTTGAGAATTCACAAAGTTAGCACCTCCCTGGTCCCTGAACACTTGGTGAAGGTGCCTGAGCAGGAGTAAAAGTGGGAGAGCAGGAGAGGAAGAGACCCACTCCTCTAGGTTTAAATGAGGCGACAAATAAGCCATTCAATAGTGCCCTTCCCCCACCAGAAATGATTTGGCACTTTATCCCATCATCACATAGTCAATGTGATTCCCAGGTTATGGTGGCTAAAATATCCAGAAACAGATTTCATTGTCTCAATGAAACAATCAGATTCAACATATGGAAGCTGGCCTATTCTGAAGCAACCAGAAAGTAGTCATTTCCTAACTGCATATAAAGGAGAGAAAAAGTACAAAAGGAAGTTACATACAATGAAACCATTAAATGTAGATTTGCCACAAGGCAAGATGGTAATGCTTGAACATTATGAAGAACAAAAACTGCACAAACACATTATATTTTAAACACTTCATCTATTTAACAAACTATGTACACTCTTCAGCTAAATGAGATGAATTGAGATTCAAGAGGCAGCACCGTACTGGCAAATCTCGTCCTAAAGGCATCCATTAATATAAATCAACAGTAGCAATTTGGTTTGATCATTTATTTGCAAGAATCATTAAGGTTTATTAGCATAATTATTCCCTGTGGGATTTCATGTCGAGGAAATGAAAAATGGCATTATCAATATTTAAAAGATAAGTGTAATGTTCAGAGTACTTAAACAGTCATCTGCAGGTGGTGTCCAGCTGCAGCAAATTAGATTAGATTTGGGCATTTTTTCTGAACAAAAGAAAAATTGTTTTGTTCTAATTGCTTCATTTTATAAAGCAATACGATTTTGTAAATAATTTCTACAGTATAGTTGGAACTTACAGTGTATACCTATTAACATGCCTGATTTCAGATCAGTAACTCTGATATGTTCAACTCTGCTATGCTGTAACTATTGGGGAACATTAATCAGCATAATCCATCATTTATTATTAGGAAAAGCTCTTTTCCATCTGACATCTAGACTGTTAGTCTAGACCTGTAAGTGAAAGCTGTATCCCAAAGGGAAATGAACCAGAAGATTTCTCCTTAATTCTGGGAGAGCATAAATCCTTCCTTAACAATGAAATACCATTTATGATAGTAATAATTTATCATGACACATCTTTAAATGTGATAGTTGTTTTTTTTAAAGTCATACAATGAAATAGTATTCAGTGATAAAAATAAATGTGCTATCCAACCATAAAAAGACATTGAGGAACCTTAAATGTATGCTGCTGAGTAAAAGAAATCAGTCTATAAAGGCGACATACTGTATGATTCCAACTGTATGATTCCAGTCCTACATACTGTATGATTCCAGTGTCATTCCAATATGACATTCTGGAAAAGGCAAACTATAGATACAGTAGGAAGATTAGTGGTTTCCAGGGGGTTGAGTAGGAGGAGGGAGAGATGAATAGGTGACCACAGAACCTTTTAGAGCAGTAAAACTATTCTGTATGATACCATAATGGTGGATACATGACATAATGCAATTGGCAAAACCCATATAGACTTGCACAAGACAAAGAGTGAACTTGAATGTAAGCTATGGTCTATAGTAAATAGTGTATTAATATTGGTTCATCAACTGTAACAAACGTATGGTGCTAATGATAGTGAAATTGTGGGGGTGGGTGGGGAGAGGGGACATATGGGAACACTCTGTATTCTGTCAGTTCTCGTGTAAACCTAAAACTGCCCTAAAAAAACAGTCTATTTTTTTTTTTTGTACTAATGGTTTATTTTCTTTCACTGTGCATATCAGAAATGTATAGTCTTATGCCAATATTATTCTTCAGATTTTCATGCCATGATGTATCATCCCATATTCATCCTTGAGAGAGTTGATAGGCAGTCCATGACCTTCCAGTAGGAGGTGAATATTCTCCCTCATGCTTTCCTTAAGCCTTGTGCAGCAATGTACCTTGCACAAAAACTGGCCTTTCTTTAGGTCCAGAGCTAATGATCACACAGCATGATGTCTTACTCATGGAAATGCTTTTCTTAAGCATTTCTTATAGTACATTATAATTTTTAAAAAATAGATGAAATTAGTTTAAAATCTGAGTAATGCATGGATTCTACCTTGAAGGAATTTGAGTTGTAAATGTAGTTTGTGCAATAACTGTAATTGCTGTTGCTCAGTCACTAAGTCGTTTTTGACTCTTTGTGACCCCATGGACTGAAGCATGCCACTGTCTACCAGAATTTGCTCAAATTCAGCATCTGGGTGTTTTCCAATGAATCGGCTTTTCACATCAGGTGGCCAATGTATTGGAACTTCAGTTTTAGCATCAGTCCTTCCAAAGAATACTCAGGGTTGATTTTCTTTTAAGATTGATTGGTTTCATCTCCTTGCTGTCCGAGGGGCTCTCAAGAATCTTCTCCAACACCACAGTTCAAAAGCATCAATTCTTTGGTGCCTAGCCCTCTTTACAGTCTAACCCTCACACCCATACATGACTACTGGAAAAACCATAGCTTTGACTGTATACACCTTTGTTGGTAAAGCAATGTCTCTGCTTTTTAAAACATTTTTTAGGTCTGTCATAGCTTTCCTTCCAAGGAGCAAGCATCTTTTAACTTCATGGCTGTAGTCACCACCCATAGTGATTTTGGAGCCCAAGAAAATAAAATCTGTCACTGCTTCCACTATTTCCCTTTCTATTTGCCATGAAGTGATGGGAATGATGCCATGATCTTAGGTTTCTTTTTTTTTAATGTTGAGTTTCAAGCCAGCTTTTTCATTCTGCCCTTTCACCCTCATCAAGGTGCTCTTTAGCTCCTCTTTTCTGTCTGTTATTAGAGTAGTATCATCTGCATATCTGAGGTTGTTGATATTTCTCCCAGGAATCTTGATTCCATCTTGTGATTCATCCATGTTAGCATTTCACATAATGTTCTCCTGGATCTGAGGGGAGAACCTCCACTGCTCCAGGAACAACACCTTCTAGGAGCACCTTCACAAGGACCTGGTACCACCCTTTGAAATTCTTGAGCACCTTTCAATTTTCCAGAACAGTCTGATTTGTGAATGCTAGTTCTCTCAGTTCCAAGAGCTGTCCTGTGACCCACACCTGAGATGAAGGCAACCAGTAGCTTGCTGGAGATAGTCTATTTTTTTAATTTTAGGGTAATTCAGGTAAAACCAGCTAATTGTTGCAATTGATTAAATTTGTCTTTGCTTTAGAAGAACAGTCAGGCCAAAATCTCTGCCAAACCCCCTAATAATTGCATTAATCATTGTAGAATCTTTCTACAACACTCATGTGTGGACTGGACACAAAGAGCTGTAACTAAAACTGCCTTAGAGTCAAAAGTCCTTAGAGAAACAAATGCATACATGTTTGCTAAAATACTTCCAGTGCTGCATGACATTTTGCTGTTAGGAAATATTGAATCTGTTATATCCTAAACTTGTCCTCATCTCTTACTCTCTTTATAAGGATCCTAACACTTTGAGGGGAAGATTAAGCCAAGAAATTTGCAGCAGGCTTCAATTCAGTTCAGTCACTCAGTTGTGTCTGACTCTTTGCGACTCCATGGACTGCAGCACGCCAGGCCTCCCTGTCCATTACCAACTCCTGGAGTTTACTTAAATTCATGTCCGTTGAGTCAGTGATGCCATCCAACCATCTCATCCTCTGTCGTCCCCTTCTCCTCCCGTCTTCAATCTTTCCCAGCATCAGGGTCTTTTCAAATGAGTCAGCTCTTCACATCAGGTGGCCAAAGTATTGGAGTTTCAGCTTCAGTATCAGTCCTTCCAATGAATATTTGGGACTGATTTTCTTTAGGATGGACTGGTTGGATCTCCTTGCAGTCCAAGGGACTCTCAAGAGTCTTCTCCAACACCACAGTTCAAAAGCATCAATTCTTCGGCACTCAGCTTTCTTCACCGTCCAACTCTCACATCCATACATGACCACTGGAAAAACCATAGCCTTGACTAGACAGACTTTTGTTGGCAAAGTAATGTCTCTGCTTTTAAATATGCTATCTAGGTTGGCCATAACCTTCCTTCCAAGGAGTAAGTGTCTTTTAATTTCATGGCTGCAATCACCATCTGCAGTGATTTTGGAGCCCCCCAAAATAAAGTCAGCCACTGTTTCCACTGTTTCCCCATCTATTTGCCATGAAGTGATGGGACCAGATGCCATGATCTTAGTTTTCTAAATGTTGAGCTTTAAGCCAACTTTTTCACTCTCCTCTTTCACTTTCATCAAGAGGCTCTTTAGTTCTTCTTCACTATCTGACATAAGGGTGGTGTCATCCGCATATCTGAGGTTATTGATATTTCTCCCGGCAATCTTGATTCCAGCTTGTGTTTCTTCCAGCCCAGCGTTTCTCATGATGTACTCTGCATATAAGTTAAATAAGCAGGGTGACAATATACAGCCTTGACGTACTCCTTTTCCTATTTGAAACCAGTCTGTTGTTCCATGTCCAGTTCTAACTGTTGCTTCCTGACCTGCATACAAGTTTCTCAAGAGACAAGTCAGATGGTCTGGTATTCCCATCTCTTTCAGAATTTTCCACAGTTTATTGTGATCCACACAGTCAAAGGCTTTAGCATAGTCAATAAAGCAGAAATAGATGTTTTTCTGGATCTCTCTTGCTTTTTTGATGATCCAGCGGATGTTGGCAATTTGATCTCTGGTTCCTCTGCCTTTTCTAAAACCAGCTTGAACATCTGGAAGTTCACGGTTCACGTATTGCTGAAGCCTGGCTTGGAGAATTTTAAGCATTACTTTACTAGCATGTGAGATGAGTGCAATTGTGCGGTAGTTTGAGCATTCTTTGGCATTGCCTTTCTTTGGGATTGGAACGAAAGCTGACCTTTTCCAGTCCTGTGGCCACTGCTGAGTTTTCCAGATTTGCTGGCATATCGAGTGCAGCACTTTCACAGCATCACCTTTGAGGATTTGGAATAGCTCAACTGGAATTCCATCACCTCCACTAGCTTTGTTAGTAGTGATGCTTTCTAAGGCCCACTTGACTTTGCATTCCAGGATGTCTGGCTCTAGGTGAGTGATCGCACCATCGTGATTATCTTTTATTTTATTTTATTTATTTTATATTTTATTTATTTTATTTTATTTGTACTTTGTATTTTTTTCTCATGGCCTGTCTTTGCCACATACAGTGGTTTTTGGGTATCTTCAAGGAATTGTTCTAGGACTTATCCTGGATACCAAAATCCACAGATGTTCAAGTCCCATATTCTCTTCTTAGTATCCATGGTTTTGCACCTGCAGATTCAACCAACCAGCAATCCTGTGGTACTGCAGTACTATGTGTATTTATTGGGAAATAAAAAGCCTGTATAAGTGGACCTTTGCAGTTCAGACCATGTTGTTCAAGGGTCAGTTGTATATACCTTTTTGAACAGAATTTCCTTCCTCCGTCTTACCTGAAGATGGAGGTCCCTTTGCTAGGGCAACCAGGAGTGCAGTATGAGGACTGTATGACTGAGAACTTGACTTCTACTTGGTCAGAATGCTGTTGATTTTTTGTTGTTGTTCCCCTCACTATTGTGGATAAAAGCATAGCAACCAATTTACAAATCCTTTTGTTCTCTCTCATAATTTTTGATAACCTACATGTTTTCTCCTTGTTTATTGGTACTAACTAAATGTAGCGCTTCCCCCTCAATAGATTCCCCATTTGAAGCATCCTTCTGATCATCCTAACATTCAGATTGCTACATTCTAAATGTAATGTTAATCTTTCAGTGTTTGTTTATTAAGCTATGCTATGTTCAGGGTTCTATGCTAACCATATTTTGGTAAAATTAGACAATGAGTATTACATTTAAACTATTGCTGTGTGTGGTGTTCTGAAATATTAATTGCTTATTTTAAGAAGCAAATAGTATTGATATATATAACTGCCTGATGAAACAGATAATCTATGTATTGATGAACAAAATACTTTGTGTATTTGATTAATAAGTAGTCTTAAAGTTACAAATTTTGTTGTTTTTCAGTTGCTAAGTCACATCTGACATTGCTACCCTGTGGACTGTAACCCACCAGGCTCCTCTGTCCAAGGGATTTCCTAGGCAAGAATGCTGGAGTGGGTTGCCATTTCCTTCTCCGAAGTTACAAATATTTCCTTGCAAAAACTAAACCACTATTGTGATTTAGAAGTCCATTGTCATGATAGAGCTTACCTTCATCAAGTAACTAAACATTTAATGATCAGGTTTGTACTCTTTTAATGTTTCAAAAACATCTATATTTATTGATCTGTGAGTATTTCAGATATATAATGTTGACTTGAGTCTATCCATACAACCAAAGAATTTGTCATTTGACTGCCAAGCAGTCAATTAGATTGTGTTAGGTAGTTAAGGAAATGAAGAAATCATAATGTATCTAGACTTTAGAGAAGTGTCTTTGGAGAATTCCTTCAGTATGTTCCTATAGAAGGGTCTGAACATACTGGTAGTACATTAGTAAAATTTGTGCCTTGGTAAATAGTTGAATGACCTTACTCAAAGTTTGCTGATCTGGCTCCACCTGGAGAGAGACTCTCGAGCGCATGTCAGGGCTCTGTGTTCTTCCAGTCTTAATCAACATTTTTATCCATGAAGTACTTGAAAATATAGAATACATGCTTATACAATTTGTAGATGATGTTGACTGAAAATATGCACAGTGTAAGAGTTGTGATTTCAGTTTTATTTAGGGCAAAATGAGTGCTATAGTCTGGGAGACAGCATTCCAGATAGCTCTGCGGAATTGCTCTGAAGAGGTAGGGAGAAGTTCAGTATTTTATGTGATTTTAGTGGAGGGGGTACATGCAGTCAAGCACACATGTGGAAGGTTACTGCAAGTTTCATGAATGTTGCTGCTAGTCATGAGGAGCAGATGTCTCCATTAATGATTTTAGTGCTTACTACATATGAGAAGATGCAGGTATCAATGTTTGAGCTCATAAAATCTTCTGAAAATATCTGTCTGAAAGCTTGTTCTGCCAGTTGTTCCCAGAGCACAGAGTGCCTCATTTCTTATCTGCACCCTAAACTCCTTTTCAGGATGTGTTGCAGGTCAGTGACCACAATGGCTAGTGACTTAATCCTTGTAGAGGTAGATGGCAAGGGCCAATTTTTAGATAACAATTTCATGACTCTGAGGATTATCGAGTTACTGGACAAGCATGCTACATGGATGGATATCCTGTGGGGTTTTTTTTGCGTGCGTTTTGTTTTGTTTTTTTTAAAAATTATCTTTTTATTTGGCTGCACTGGGTCTTAGTTGAGGTATCCAGGATTTTTAGTTGCACCATGCTCTTTGTGGCTTGTGGGGCCTAGTTCCTGACTAGGGATTGAACCCAGGCCCCCTGCATTGGGAGCACAAAGTCTTAGCCACTAGACCACCAAGGAAGTCCCTGCATGGATGGATATTTTGGAGGAAAAAAAAACAAGAATCAAAAATTGTGATCAAGACTCCAAGATTGCAGGGATTAAGGGAAGGAAACTGGCTAGTAACTTCTAAAAGGTAAAGAAGGGGAAGAGGCAAATGTGAGAAAGGAAATCTAAATACTCATAATCTTTAAAATCAAACATTGATTTAAAAAGGAAATGAATACTGCAAATGTTTTTGCTTCATTTTCACCCATGAAATTAACCAGAGATAGTGATGGTATCAGTTAGGAATTACATTTGGATAGCTAATAGAATCCCGGTGGAACAGAGGACATAGAAGCTTAGACAGATGAGTTTACTTTTCTTTCAGACAACATGAAGTGCTGAGCTAGGCAACCCAGGGCTGGTGTGGTAGCTCCGTGGTCATAAAGAACCAAGGTTCCTACTATGTTTCTGCTATGCCATCCAGAGCATGTGTTAGCTCATTGGCAAGATAGGTGGTGGACTTTCAATCATCACATAGTCTTATTAAGAAATCCGGATATACAAGCCCTCCCCCTCCCATCTGCCAATAAGAAAAAGCTCAGAGAAATCCATTTTGGTCAAAGTTTGAAGAAGAAATCTGAAATCTGAAGGGGTAGACATATAAGCTGTTACAGGTCAGGTTGATGGTTTCAGACATTCTTTAAAGGCTAAGAGAAAATAGTGAACACTTACCATTAAGAAAAGTTTTTCCAGTATATGAGACCCCCCAAACCAGAGACCTAGTGTGCCAGAGAAAAAGAGGGTCATTTCAAAATGTTAATGTCAAAATGTTTTTAGGACCTAATAATCCTAAAGATGTATACCTCTAACAATAGAGCTTTAAAATATACGCAGCAAAAAAAAAAAAGAACTGAAAAGAGAAATAAGCAAATCCACAGTTACTCTTGGCTACTTCAACACTCCTCTCAGTAATTGATAAAGCATTTATCAATTGATAAAGCAATTACTGAGAGGAGTGTTGAGGATATAGAAAGCTTGAGCAGCATTCTCAGTCATCTTGAACAGCGTTCTCAGTCACCTTGACCTTGTTGAACACCTCATCCCAAACACCAGATTATGTATTCTTCTCAAGAACATATGAGACATTCACCAGAACAGACTGTATTCTGAACAATAAAACAAACCTCAATTAAAAAGATTTGAAGTCATACAAAGTATGTTCTCTGACCATAATGGAATTAAACCAGAAATCAATAACAAAAAGACATCTGGACAATCTGAACTGTCAAGAAAGTTAACAAAACGCTCTTAAATAATTCATGGGTCAAAGAAGTCTTTGACTATTTTTAATTGAACAATTGAGAATCACAACACATCAAAATCTGTGGGAGGCAGCTAAAGCTAGGCTTAGAGGGAATTATAAGTTACACATTCATATTTGAAAAGAAGATAGTCCTTTTTTTTCTGGCCACACCGCATTTGGGATCTTAGTTTCCTGACCAGGGATTGAATCCTTACCCTCTATAATGGAAACTTTGAGTTTTAACCCCAATGTGTGTGTCTTAGTCACTCAGTCGTGTCTAACTCTTTGAGATCCTATGGATTGTAGCCCACCAGACTCCTCTGTCCGTGGAATTCTCCAGGCAAGAATACTGGAGCAAGTAGCCATTCCCTTCTCTAGGGGATCTTTCCATCCCAAGGTCGAACCCAGGTCTCCTGCATTGCAGGCAGATTCTTTACTGTCTGAGCCACAAGGGAAGCCCTTTAAAACTCTGACCTCCAGGAAATTCCCAAGAAGGATAGTCTTAAAAATTTAAGTTTTCACCTTATCAGTTCAGTTCAGTCACTCAGTTGTGTCAGACTCTTTGCGACCCCATGAATCACAGCACGCCAGGCCTCCCTGTCCATCACCAACTCTCGAAGTTTACCCAAACCCATGTCAATCGAGTCAGTGATGCCCTCCAACCATCTCATCCTCTGTCGTCCCCTTCTCCTCCTGCCCCCAATCCTTCCCACCCTTAGGGTCTTTTCCAATGAGTCAACTCTTCGCATGAGGTGGCCAAAGTATTGGAGTTTCAGCTTCAACATCAGTCCTTCCAATGAACACCCAGGACTGACCTCCTTTAGTATGGACTAGTTGGATCTCCTTGCAGTTCAAGGGACTCTCAAGAGTCTTCTCCAACACCACAGTTCAAAAGCATCAATTTCACCTTATGAAACTATAAAATTAAGAGCAAATTAAGCCCAAAACAAACAGAGAAGAAAATAATGATAGTAAGAGCAGAAAAGAATGGACTTGTAAATTTAAAAAAATAGAAATGATAAAACCAAAAGTTCACTCTTTGAAAATATAAATAAAATTGAGTTATAGTTGGTACAGCTTTCTCCTGTGTGCATAACAATAATACAATTTCAATAATTTGTTCATTTAACAAATATTTATTTATCACTAACTATATGCCAAGTACTATTTTAAATGCTTGGAGAACATCAGTGTTCAAAATAACAACAACAACAACAAAAAGTTTTTGGAGAGTACTTGGTGAGGTTGTTGGAATAATGGGATTAAATGCAAATAGAAGTTGCATCCTGATTTCAAAATGTTTTGTACTATACCCACCCTGTCAACAGTTTTACTTTTGTAATAACTGAGTTTATAAGACTCCCAAAAGACAGAAACATAGCATTCTCCCTACACACACACATTCACTCACACTCACATAAGTCCTCTTCTGATGTTAGAGAACAACTTGAGTCTAAGGTGAGGTCAAAAGCCTATTAAGATTATCTATTTGCTATTCATCTCTGCATTTCGGTTTGGGAGGTTTCTATTGATGTATATTCTAGCTCACTGATTCTCTTTTCAGTGGTGTCTACTCTACTGATATCCTATTAAAGGCATTCTTCATTTGTTACAGTGTATTTGATTTCTACAATTTCCTTTGGATTCTTAAGTTTTCATTTCTCTCCTTAAATTACTCTTTCATCTGTATGTCGTCCGCTTTTTCTGTCAGATCCTTTAGTATATTAACCATAGTTATTTTAAATTCTTGTTTAATCCCAAATGTGTGTGATAGCTGAGTCTAATTCTCATGCTTACTTTGCTTTTCAGAGTGTACTTTCCCTTCCCTCTTAACAGCCTGCCATTAGCCTTCCAATTTGTTATTGAAAGCTGGACATGGTATATCGGGTAACAAGGACTGAGGTAAACAGGGCTTTGGAGTGCGATTTCTTTATTATATGGCTACGAGTTAGACTGTCTTTAATTTTGCTATAGCTGTAGGTTCCAGAGGCTTCAAATCCCTCCCATGTTTTTGTCTCCTGTTGTCTTTGGAGTCCCTACAAATCTGTTGTTAGAGGGAGCGTTTTCATGTATTTGTGGGGAGGATGGCCATCTTCCTGTCTTACTCCTCTTTCATGTTACTCCTCCGTCATCTTCTCTCTCCCAGAGCGAGTGTTTTGGAGGACTCAGTTGCAGTCAGCTGTTATACACTGGAGCATTGTTGGTGTGGTGATAAAATGTGGGAAAGGGGAAGCATTCTATGATTTTATGATTAAATCTTTCAGTAGAGCTGTGTTCCTGGGCTATGACCTTCAATATTTCTTAGATCCCATTTTCTCCACTTAGATGAGACAAGAAGGCTGGAGGAGGCTGGAGGCAGAGAAATATCCTTGCCCCAGGTGAAATAAGGTGCTGGTGAAATCTTTTCTTCTGGAAAGTAGGTCTTTATTGCAGAGAAGGCTCTAGACATATTTCCAGAGGGCTGAATATTAAATTGTGAAATGCTTCTTCTCAATCCCTGTTAGAGCTATGGGAGCCCATTCTTGGTTTTTCATTGTGAGAACCTGCTGAGATTACTGGAGGCAAAACCTAAGGGAGTGTGAGGACCTCTCTAATACTGTAGTCCCCACTAGTTTCACCGACTTTAGTTCATACTCAGTCTCTAGAAATTCATAAAAATTAATATTTAATTATTCCTAACTCATGGCTTCAGGGGCTCCTGCTCCAGATAAGCAGGTCTTGATTGTGACTCTCTGTATTGACCTCTCTCCAGATTTCAGGGTGGTGGGTTGCCCTTTGACCTCAGCTGTATGATGAATGAAAGAAAAGTCGTTAGTTTCAAGTTTATCCAGCTTTATGTGGTAGTTAGGAGGGAAGTGATAACTTCCAAGTTTTTATATTTTGGAGCTTAAACTGCAAGTCTTATTATTAATATTTAAGCAGACATTGCTACACAAGATGGACTTTAATTTGATAGCACAGACTAAGCCAAGTTCACACACTAACTACCTTAAAATTTTTAATTTTAGTTTTGACAAGATTCCTATAAATGTCATCTCTAAAATCAATATATTTGACTAATTTTTCTGACCCATTCCTGTTTTTAAGTTCTTCCATTTAAAATGGACTTCACTGTCTAACTTGCCAGTAAAATAAACCTGACCAACATCCTGCCATTACATATCTGCTCTCTCATTGGTTCCTGGAATGAGATCCATGTGGCCCATGTTTTTATTCCTTCAGTTTACCAACAGCTTCTGTGGGCCACCCAGAGTAAATCAATAATTATGCACCGTGACCGTGTCTCCCATTGCTGAGGTTATAGGCGGTCATCAGCCCTGTACAACATGCACTGAGGTTGTAATATGTCCTGTGTAAGGAAAGTGCCTTTGGTCTCATGTCTTACATAGGGGCTTAGTTGCTCAGTCGTGTCTGACACTTTGCGACCCCAATGACTGTAGCCCACCAGGCTCCTATGTCCATGACGATTCTCCGGGCAAGAATACTGGAGTGGGTTGCCATGCCCTCCTCCAGGGGATCTTCCCAACCCAGGGGTTGCACCCAGATCTCCCGCATTGTCTTACATAGGAGTTTGCCGTATTTCTCGGTAAACAGTTTCTACATTTCAACTTGGTTCCAAACTCCACTAAGCCCACACTTCGTCCTTTGAGAGGAATCTTGGGCTCCTAACAGACTGCAAAGGCCATGCACTATTATACGTTTGGAACTCCCGCCTGCCTCCTTTTAACCTATGGAGTAGCCCTCCTCCCAGCCTCTCAAGAAGCTCAGTACTGATTGGGGACTGCTGCGTCCAATGGGAAGCGGCGACATTGCACGTAGTCGAGGTTCGGGCGGGCACTCCGCGGTGGCGGTTGCTGGGAAACCTCGTAGACACCAGAGAGCCCTGCTGGTGTTTGGGTTTGCCGTTGGAGGTTGTAGCCGCCGGAGCGGGAGAAGGGGAGTTTTGTCCGCCGAGATGGTAAGCATGCCGAAACTACTCGGTTGTCTATTGATTTAATTCTAGTTTAGAGCCAGCCTGCTTCTAAAAAAGGATTTCAAGGGCATCATCTGAGAATTAAATGGGAAAATCGTATCTCAGAGACCGCAGGTGCTGCTATTTAAGCGACGCGCGCGCTGGCTGCCCTCCCCCCGCCGCCCCGCCCTTCATTAGATCTGCTCGGCAAAAAATTATTGCTTCCCACGTTTCTGGAAATTTGGGAGATGTTAAAGAACTGCTGAACAAATAAGTGGAAATAAAGCTCCAGGAGAGAGCGAATGAATAAATAGCGAGTTGACTTATTTAATGTGTATTAGAAAAACGTGAGCGGCTTTTGAACCGCACTTCACGGCCAAGGGGGAAGGAGTAGAGGATGGAATGAGGAGGTATTCCCTGCGTGATGGTAAAGAGCTGGGTATGTAGAACTCAGCTGCGCGTCTTAGAATTCTAATATGGCTGTTTATTGGCTGAGGAAACTTGAGTCAAGTTGCTGTAACTTTCCATGCCTCATCTGTAAGACGGGGAACACAAATAGTACCTGCTTCATTGATACATCTTAAAAAAATTTTTTTTTGATCTTCCACATTGCTTTTTTGTTATGTCTCTGAATTTGGAGAGGAAGCCAAGCGCCTTTTGTTTATTACAGTTTCATTTGTTTCTGGGGCTACATCAATGTATTTTTACAAATTAGATCCTGGAATACCAAAGTATGCTTTTGTTTTCCTTTCTCCATTTTAGGCTTCCAAAAGGAGAACTTTGAGCTTCACTGAAAGGCATCAGAAGTTAGTAGATATAAACTATTGCAAACAATTGCATGTCGAGGCACTACAAAGGCTACAGAATCAAACCAGGGACCAAATGGTGCAGAAGGAGAATGATGACCGGGCTGAGCGTAAAAGGTTCCTCAGATTATTACAGAATGAGCAATTTGAGTTGGATATGGAAGAGGCCATTCAAAAGGTAAGTTTTACTATTCATTCTTACATCATTTTTCTCTTCATTTTCTCTTTGGAAACAATGAAAGCCAACTGTTAATACTGGAATGGAGCAGATAGGATAAGGATCAGGCAAAGGATGCCTCCCTGTGAGTCAGCCCAGTGTAGTGGTAAAAAGCTGGGGTTTTGGAGCTAGACGGTGTGCCTTTGAGTCCTGGTACTGGATATGTTAGCTATGGAACCTTGAGTTAGTTGCTTTTACTTTGTCTGCCTCATTGAGAAAAGAATAATATTAGTACCTATGTCATAGGATTGTTTTAACAATCAGTTAGTACCGTTTTAATAATTAATACAGGCAAAGCTCTTAGAATAGTGCCTGGAAGAGTAAGCACTCGGGATTTTTTTTTTTTTTTTCCCTTAAATATGAAATCTCTAATTACTGACTTCCATGGTTTAAGTCTAGTTCTGTTGCCTTCCATAAAGTTCTAAAGACAAAAACTTAAGAACACCTGTTTTGAATTTACAGATATTGAACAAGTATTTTAAGTGGTAGAAAATGAGCACTTATATATTAGCTATGAATTTACTTTGGAACTTCCCTGGCAGTCCAGTGATTTAGACTCATGCCCTCAATGTAGGGGACAAGGGTTTGATCCCTGGTTGGGGAACTAGGATCCTATATATCACAAAATGCTGCCAAAAAAAAAAAAAAAAAGAATTAAGGTGTAATACGTAAATATGTAACTACTAAAGTTTGGAGACGGCTTTTGAGTGGAAATTTCTGAATATTTTAAGGGATGAGAGAGGTAGAAAAAGGGAAACCAACAAGAAAAGAAGGAGTTCTTATAAAAGTGAAAAAAGTATCTGATATTTATGTATTCTTTTAGTGTCTGCTCTATGGTCAACATTTTGTAAGATATAGGGAATGGCAAAAACAAGTTTTAAAAGTGGTATTCATCCTTCTGAGTTTCAAATTTCAGAAGCTTAGACATGACTTTTTAACCCTGGGCAAGAATATTCTTAGGGGTTAGATTTTTTCCCCCATTCTTTTTATTCTTATTTTTTCTTTAGTTTTTAAGAAAATCCCAGATATTGTATCAAGTCTCTCTTGCATACTTCAGTATACATCTTATAAAATATGGATTTTTTTTTAAACATAGCAGCATAATGCCACAATCTTACTTAATAAAATTATCAATAAATAAATTCTAGGCATCATTAAATACCATTCCATAGTCAAATTTCTGTGATTGTGTTAAAAGACAGATTTTACAATCCAATCAAGATCCAAACAAAGTTCATACAGTGTATTTGGTTATGTCAGATCCCTCTTAATCTAGAACAGCCCTTCCCTTGTACTTGTACTTTATTTCTTTAACTTCATGTTTTTAACATGTTTTTAACATGTGTTTAACTTGCTCAGTCAGTTGTTTAATAGGATATCCCACTTTATGTATTTATTTGTTTGCTTTCTCAGTAGTTCCTTTACTTTGTCCTCTATCTCTTATATTTCCTTTAAATGAAAGTTAGCCCTAGGGCATGATTAGATTTCAGTTCAGTTGTTCAGTCATGTCTGACTCTTTGCGACCCCATGGACTGTAGCACGCCAGGCTTCCCTGTCCATCACCAACTCGTGGAGCTTGCTCAGACTCATATCAACCATCTCATAATAGATTTATGTACAACTTTTTGGCAGTCACTCCATGGTGGTGCTTTCCTTGATATTGTAATCCACTAGCTGGTGCTAATGTTGATCAGTGGATTTAGAGAGACAGCCTGGTTCCTCTGTTGTAAAGATCCCCACCAAACTTGAATCTATGGTTTCACCAATGAATCTTTTTTCTTTATTAGGGGTTGCAGAACACTGCAACCCCAAATTTTGTTTAATTTTGTTGTTTAAAAACAACAGCAGAGGGTAATTTAGTACCCTGAAATACAGTTTTTACTGGAAAGGGAGATAAATAGTTAATTTTCAGAGTAAGAATTGGTGTCCTAGTTACTTCCATTGATGTATGCCTGTGTTGTTTTTTAAAATTTTGTTTTCTTTAGCTTTGGACTTTTTCTCTTTTTAAAATTATCTCTGTGGACTCATGGGTCTTTATATACTTGAATTAATTATATTTATTATTCATTTTCATGCTCAAATTGTCCTACCTTTGGCCAGTGGGTGCCTTTTTGTTGCTCTGTGTCCTTTTAACAAGATTTCCTTAATCTATGGTAGCTTCCTTGCTTTTTGTCAGAACAAAATGTTACAGCCTAGGGATGGTTAATTTTATGTGTCAACTGGACTGGGCCATGGGGTGCTGAGATATTTGGTCAAACATTATTTTGGGTGTTTTTAGATGAGATTAACATTTAAATTAGTAAATTGGGTAAAGCAGATTTTCCCCCTAGTGTGGGTGAGCTTCATCCAATCAGTGAAGGCCTGAATAGAACAAAAAGGCCAAGTGAGAGGAAAGTGCTCCTCCCTGATTGCCTTCCAGCTGGATTATTAACATTTTTCCTGTCTTCACATTTGGGCTGAAACATCAGCTCAAGTCTCAAGCCTAAAATCTTTCTGACAGGAGCTACACCACTGGCTCTGTGGCCTTTAAACTTAGACTAGAGCTAAACCAACTGGCTGTCCTCATCCAACTTTCCAACTCACCCTGCAGGTCTTGGGACTTCCCATTTCCAAAACTGCTTGAGCCGATTCCCTATTATATTTTTTCTGTTTCTCTGGAAAACTCTAATACAAGGCTCATCTTATAAATTTCTTTATTTACACCTGGAATTGGCCATTTTACTAAGGAATTCTATTATTTTTTAGTGGAAATAATATTTAGAGACAAGTTGGGTTTAGATATGCTTATTATTCTTGGTTGTTAGATACGCTTATTATTGTATTGGTTCCAGGTGTTTTCAGCAGACAAATAAGTGTATTTTTAACTTTTTGAGATAAAGTTAGGCTTATGGAATAGTTGCAAAAATAGTATTAAAAAATCCTGTATGCCCTTAACCTGAGTTCCCTTTATGTTAATGTGTAACATAATCATAGAACAATTACCAAAATGAAGAAATTAGCCTTTGCACAATACTGTTAACTAAATTGTGAGATTTATTCAAATTTCATCAGTTTTTCCACTGACATCTTTTTTCTGTTCCCAGATCACAAGTTTCATTTAGTTGTCAGGTCTCTTTAGTCTCCACCAATCTTAGTCTCCTCCATTCTATGAGAGTTCCTCCCTTTTTCTTGTCTTTCCTGACCTTGACTATTTTGAATACTGTAGTTTTTTTGTTATGTTAGTTTTTCTGTTGCTGTGTATCAAATTACCACAAATTTTGCAGCTTCACACAACACCCGTTTGTTACCTCACAATTTCTATTGGTCAGAAGTCCAGACGTGGTGTAGCTGGATTATCTGCTTGGTCTCACAAGGCTAAAATCAAGGTGTTGACTGGGATGCATTCTCATATGGAACTTGGGGCCTCTTAGCTCACTTACTCAGCAGAGTTCATGTTCTTGTAGTTGTAAGACTAAAGTTTTCATCTCCCAGAGGTTGCTGACATTCCCTGCCACATGACCCTTCTCTACACATGAAGTTTACTTGCTTTCTGGCACCAGAAGGTGTTCCAGACTCACCTTATTCTTTCCTTGCCTTGGAATCAGCCAGTTCTCTAGGGAGACTTGGTTCCTTTCATTGGAGAATGATATTTAGAAACCAAGGTCTGAATGATAGATGTGCTCATTATTATGTAACGCTCGAAGGGGAAAGAACTAGAAAATAACCATACACACACATCTGTGTTCATATTTATGTCTGTGTCTATCTGCATGTATTTATTAATAAAACAAGCCATGAGTCCGTTGGTACTGCTGACTCCAGTCTGCCTCTACAGGGATCACTTTTGTCTTTCCCCTTTCATTATTTATTTGTAATTGCATTCTCCCAACAAAAAGAAATCTGGCTTTCATTATCTATAATATATTTACTTATTCTTTCAACTCCAGAATACAGATAGTTTCAGAATTGCTAACCTGCACCCATGTGAACAACAAATTTACTTACTATATTATAGATTTGGGTACAGTTCCTTGTGTCTCTCACTTTTTTACAGTTATTTTGGTCCACTCCTGCCTATCTACTTCATTGTGGTTATTTGATTGATTTTTGTTTTGCCATTGCTTTTTAATACAATTAATTTGTTATAGTCAGCATTCATAGTTCTCCCCATATCTGATTGATTTGTTATTTTTTTAAATGTTGAACTAACTACAAATCCTTGGGAAGGTGCAAAGATAGTATGGAGTACTGTCCACTGGCCCCTGGACAGTTTCTTTCATTGGTTACATCTTACATAGCTGTACTACAATATCAAATCCTGGAAAGTGGCATTGCTGCATTATGCTTATGTACTTCTGTGTCATTTTATCAAAGGTATACATTTATGCAACCACCACCTCATTCAAGAAACAGAGCTATTCCATCCCCACCAAGACCTCATTCATGATACCCCATTATAGTCACACTCTTCCTTCAATCCCCACTGTGCCAGCAATCACTAATTTGTTCTCCATCTTTATAATTTTGTTATTTCAAGAATGTTATTAACAAAATGTTGTGTAAACAGTCGTGTGCGATTACATATGTATATGGAATCATATGTGTGTCACTTTTGAATAGGCTGTTTTTATTCCACATGATGCTCTTGAGATTCATTTTTAAAAATATTTATTTTTGATGACTGGTTTACAGTATTGGTTTGATTTGTCATACTATTAATCATTGGTGTACCTATGTCCCCTCCCTCTTGAATCTCTCTCCAATCTCCCACCCATTCCCACCCCTCTAGGTTATTACAGAGGTCCAGTTTGAGTTCCTCTGAGTCATACAGCAAATTCCTGTTGGCTACCTATTTACGTATGTTAGTGTATATGAATCCATGCTACTCTCTCCATTTATCTAACCCTCTCCCTCTTTTACCTCACCCTTATCCTTAAGTCTGTTCTCTATATCTGCATCTCCAATGTTCTCTATATAAGCAGTCTCCAATGCTGCTCTGTGAACAGATTCATCAATACCATCCTTCTAGATTCCATATATATGTGTTAATATATGATATTTGTTTTTTTCTTTCTTACTTACATTACTCCACTCTGCATAATAGGTTCTAGGTTCATCTACCTCATTAGAACTGACTCAAATGTGTTCCTTTTATGGCTGAGTAATATTCCATTATATATATGTGCCACAGCTGCTGCTGCTTTTTTTTTTTTTTGGCACTTTATTTTTTAATTGAAGGATAATTGCTTTACAGAATTTTGTTGTTTTCTGTCAGACATCTACAAGAATCAGTTATAGGTATACCCATGCCCCTCCTCCCAAACCTCCCTCCCATTTCCCTCCCCATCCCACCCTTCTAGATTGTCACAGAGCCCCTGTTTGAGTTCCCTGAGTCATATAGCAAATTTCTGTTGGCTATCCATTTTACATATGGTATTGTAAGTTCCCATGTTACTCTCTCTATACTCTCACTTCTTCCCTCACCCCGTGTCCATAGGTCTATTCTCTATGTCTGTTTCTCTATTGCTGTCCTGCAAATAAATTCATCAGTACCATCTTTCTAGATTCCATATATATGTGTCAGTATATGATATTTATATTTCTCTTTCTGACTTACTTAACTGTATAATAGGCTCTAGGTTTGTCCACCTCATTAAAACTAACTCAAATATGTTCCTTTTGATGGCTGAGTAATATTCCGTTGTATATATGTACCACAGCTTCTTTATCCATTCATCTGTCAGTAGACATTTAGGTTGATTCTATGTTTTGGCTATTGTAAATAGTGCTGCAGTGAACATTGGGGTACATGTCTCTTTTTCAGTTTTTGTGTCTTCAGGGTATATGCCTAGAAGTGATATTGCTGGTACATATGGTAGTTTTGAAAAGTGAAAGTCGCTCAGTTGTGTCTGATTCTTTGCGACCCCATGGACTATACTGTCCATGGGACCTCATGGATTATACATATACAGTCCATGGAATTCTCCAGGCCAGAATACTGGAGTGGGTAGCCTTTCCCTTCTCTAGGGGATCTTCCCAACCCAGGGATCAAACCCATATCTCCCACATTGCAGGTGGATTCTTTACCAGCTGAGCCACAAGAGAAGCCCAAGAATACTGGAGTGGGTAGCCTATCCCTTCTGCAGCAGATCTTCCTGACTCAGGAATTGATCTGGGGTCTCCTGCATTGCAGGTGGATTCTTTACCAACTGAGCTATCAGGGAAGCCCTACGGTGGTTTTACTCCTCGTTTTTTAAGGGATCTCCATACTGTCTTCCATAGTGACTGTATCAGTTTACATTCCCAACAGCAATGTAGGAGGGTTCCCTTGTCTCCACACCCTCTCCAGCACTTGTTTGTGGCTTTTTTTATTATGGCCATTCTGTCTGGAGTGAAGTGATATCTCATTATAGTTTTGATGTGCATTTCTCTAATCATGAGTGATGTTGAGCATCTCTTCATATGTTTATTAGCCATCTGTATGTCTTCTCTGGAGAAATATCTGTTTAGGTCTTTTGCCCACTTTTTGGTTGGGTTATTTGTTTATCTGGCATTGAGTTGTATGAGCTACTTGTATATTTTTGAAATTAATTCTTTGTCAGTTGTTTCATTTGCTATTATTTTCTCCCATTCTGAGGGTTATCTTTTCACCTTGTTTATAAAGGTGAAAGCTTTTGCCATGCAAAAGCTTTTAAGTTTAATTAGGTCCATTTATTTATTTTTGTCTTTATTTCCATTATTCTAGAAGATAGGTCATAAAGAATCTTGCTATGATTTATGTCATGCAGTGTTCTGTCTATATTTTCTTCTAAGAGTTTTATAGTTTCTGGTCTTACATTTAGGTCTTTAATCTGTTTTGAGTTTATCTTTGTGTATGGTATTAGGAAGTGTTCTAATTTCATTCTTTTGCATGTAGTTGTTCACTTCTTCCAGCACCACTTATTGAAGAGACTATCTTTTTCCCCACTGTGTATTTTTGCCCCCTTTGTCAAAGATAAGGTGCTCACATGTGCATGGGTTTATTTCTGGGCTTTCTAGCCTAGTTCATTGGGCTATACTTCTATTCTTCTTGCTCAAGATTGCTTTGGCTATTTGGGGCCTTTTGTATTTTCATACGAATTGTGAGATTTTTTGTTCTAGTTCTGTGAAAAACACCATTGGTAAATTGCTAGGGATTGCATTGAATCTGTAGATTGCTTTTGGTAGTATAGTCATTTTCACAATATTGATTCTTCCAACCCAGGAGCATGGAATATTCCTCCATCTGTTTACATCATCTTTGATTTCTTTCATCAGTGTCTTACAGTTTTCTGTATATAGCTCTCTTGTCTCCTTAGATAAGTTTATTCCTAGTTATTTTATTCTTTTAGTTGCAATGGTAAATGGGATTGATTCCTTAATTTCTCTTTCTGATTTTTCGGTTGTTAGTATATAGGAATGCAAATGATTTCTGTGTATTGATTTTGTATCCTGCAACTTTACTAAATTCACTGATTAGTTCCAGCAATTTTCTGATAGTATTTTTAGGATTTTCTATATACAGTATCATGTCATGCAAATAGAGTTTTACTCCTTCCTTTCCAATCTGGATTCCTTTATTTCTTTCTTGTCTCGGATTGCTGTGACTAGGACTTCCAAAACTATGTTGAATAATAGTGGCAAGAGTGGGCATCTTTGTCTTGTTCCTGATCTCAGAGGGAATGCTTTCAGTCTCTACCCACTGAGAATAATGTTTGCTCTGGATTTGTTGTATATGGCCTTTATTAGGCTAAGGTAGATTCCGTCTATGTCCATTTTTTGAAGAGTTTTTATCATAAATGGGTGCTGAATTTTGTCAAAAAGTTTTTCTGCTGGAGTTTATCATATGGTTTTTATCTTTTAATTTGTTAATATAGTGTATCACGTTGATTGATTTGCATATATTGAAGAATCCTTGCATGCCTGGGATAAACCTGACTTGATCACGGTCTATGATCTTTATTAATGTGCTGTTAAATTCTTTTTGCTAGAATTTCATTGAGGAGTTTTGCATCTGTATTCATCAGTGATGTTGGCCTATACTTTTCTTTTTTCGTGATATCTTTCTTTGCTTTTGGTATCAGTGATTGTGGCCTCGTAGAATGAGTTTGGAAGTATTCCTTCCTCTGCAATTTTTGGGAAGAGTTTCAGAAAAATAGGCATTAGCCCTTGTCTAAATGTTTGCTAGAATTCCCCTGTGAAGCTGTCTGGCCCTGGGCTTTTGTTTTTTGGGAGATTTTTAATCACAGTTTCAATTTCAGTGTTTGTAATTGGCTTGTTCATAATTTCTGTTTCTTCCTGGTTCAGTCTTGGGAGGTTGAACATTTCTAAGAATCTGTCCATTTCCTCTAGGTTGTCCCATTTTATTAACATATAGTTGCTCATAGTACTCTCTTACAATCCGTTATATTTCTGTGTTGTCTGTTGTAACCTCTCCTTTTTCATTTCTAATTTTGTTGATTTTTCTCCCTTTTTTTTCTTGATAAGTCTGGCTAATGGTTTGTCAATTTTGTTTATCTTCTCAAAGAACCAGCTTTTAGTTTTATTAATCTTTACTATTGTTTCCTTCATTTCTTTTTCATTTATTTCTGCTCTGATCTTTATGATTTGTTTCCTTTTGCGACTTCGGGGTTTTTTTCTTCTTTTTTCAGCTGCTGTAGATGTAGAGTAATCTATTCGATGTTTTTCTTGTTTCTTGAGATAGGATTATATTGCTATAAACTTCCCTCTTAGAACTACTTTTGCTGTATCCCATAGGTTTTGGGTCATCCTGTTTTCATTGTCATTTGTTTCTAGGAATCTTTTGATTTCCCTTCTTATTTCTTAGTAACCTCTTTGTTATTTAGTAATGTATTGTTTAATCTTCATGTGTTTGTGTTTTTTGCAATTTTTTTTCCTGTAATTGATACGTAGTCTCATAGCGTTATGATCAGAGAATATGCTTGATATGATTTCAGTTTTCTTAAATTTACTGCTGCTTGATTTGTGGCCCAGGATATGGTCTGTCCTGGAGAATGTTCCATGTGCATTTGAGAATAAAATGTGTTATTCTGCATTTGGATGAAAAGTCCTGAAGATAATTACGTCCATTTGGTCTAATGTTTCATTTAAGGTCTGTATTTCCTTATTGATTTTCTGTTTTGATGATCTGTCTATTGGCAAAAGTAGGGTGTTAAAGTACCCTACTATTATTGTGTTACTGTCGATTTCCCCTCATGTTTGTTAGTATTTGCCTTATGTATTGAGGTGCTCCTGTGCTGGATGCATAAATATTTAAAATTGTTATGTCTTCTTGGATGGATCCCTTGATCATTATGTCGTATCCTTCTTTACTGCTCATAATATTCTTTATTTTAAAGTCTACTTTGTCTGAAATAAGAATTGCCACTCCAGCTTCTTTTTGATTTCTATTTGCATGGAATATCTTTTTCCATCCTTTTACTTTCAGTCTGTATGTGTCTGTAGGTCTGAACTGGGTCTCTTGTAGGCAGCAAATATATGGGTCTTGTTTTTATATCCATTCAACCAGTCTGTATCTTTTGGTTGGTGCATTTAATCCTTTTACATTTAAAGTAATTATTTATATATATGTTCCTGTTGGCATTTTCTTAATTGTTTTGGGTTTGTTTTTGTAGGTCTTTCCTTTCTCTTGTGTTTACTGCCTATGTAAGTCCCTTTAGTATTTGTTGTAAAGCTGGTTTGGTGGTGCTAAATTCTCTTAACTTTTGCTTGTCTGTGAAGCTTTAGGTTTCTCCATCTATTTTGAATGAGATCCTTGCCGGGTAGAATATCTTGGTTGTTGATTTTTTTTTTCTTTCAGTACTTTAAATATATCCTGCTATTCCCTTCTGGCCTGCAGAGTTTCTGCTGAAAGATCTCCTGTTAATCGTATGAGTTTTCCATTGTATGTTACTTGTTGCTTTCCTTTGCTGCTTTTAATATTCTTTCTTTGTGTTTAATCTCTGTTAGCTTGATTAATATGTGTCTCAGTATGTCTCTCCTTAGGTTTATTCTGTAAAGGACTCTCTGCACATCTTGGACTTGATTGACTATTTCCTTTTCCGTGTTGGGGAAGTTTTCAGCTATAATCTCTTCAAAAATTTTGTCAGTTCCTTTCTCTTTCTCTTCTTCTGGGACCCCTATAACTCAAATGTTGGTGCGTTTAATATTGTTCCAAAGGTCTCTTGAGTCTACCCTCAATTTCTTTTTGTTCTTTTTCTTTTCTTCTATTCTTCAGCAGTATTTCCGCCATTCTTTTTTACAGCTCACTTATCTGTTCTTCTGCCTCAGTTATTGTACTGTTGATTCCTTCTAGAGTATTTTTAATTTCAATAATTGTACTATTCATCTCTGTTTACTTATTCTTTATTTCTTCTATATACTTGGTAATTGTATTAATTGTGTTGTTTCTTTCTTTTATTTTCTCCATTCTACTTTCAAAGCTTGGAACATCTTTACTACCATTATTCTGAATTCTTTTTCCGGTAGTTTGCTTATTTCCTCTTTGTTTATTTGGTCTTGTGAGTTTCTACCTTGTTCCTTCATTTGTGGTATATTTCTCTCTTTATTTATTTGTTTACTTTCTAACTTAACTCAGTTTGAGGTCTCCTTTCCCCAACCTTTAGGGTTGTATTCCTTCTTACTTTTGTTTTTGCCCTCAGAGGGAAAGGTTGTTTCAGTGGTTTGTGTGGACTTCTTTTTAGAGGTGATTTGTACCTGTGTTCTAGTGGGAGGGGGTGAGTTTTTTTTTTTTTTCTTCAGATGGGCAGGGCTGTGTGAGGTATACTTTGGAGTGTCTGTGGGACTCCTGTATGCTGGTGATTGTTTTTGTCTTGCTTGTTGTTTGGGTAAAGTGTCCTGCAGTGGATTCTGTCAACAGCTGTGTGATACCAGACTTTGTGTACAGGTGTCGAAGTTCTCAGTAATTAATACCTCTGGGGTTAGGAGTTCTCTGGCAGTCTAGAATCTTTGGACCCACTGATCTCACCTCAGTAGTTCAGGTATGATGTTTGGTCGGGGGACAGGGACTCGCTAAGTTGTTTGTCATAGTATTAAAAGGGGTTAAAGTAAACGCACCAAAACAAAAAGCAGAACATGACATGAAATGAAAGATAGGTGGTCAGTACAACATCAGACACATAGTTACAAAAATAATGGAACATTTACACACTCTTACACACACAGAGATAAATAGCCAAAGTAGTCTAAAGAAAAGAGAGTACAGGAGATTGACTTCGTGAGCAAAGGAAACCAAAAGTGGTATCAGCCAATTAAAAGTAGAGCTCACTAACACTCAATCCAGAAAACTGGAGCCTGAGCAGAGTGCCAACTGGGGAATGTAGGAAAGAGAATACAGTAATTTAATTTACATGGTGAAAAAAGAAAGAGTAAAGGAAAAAAAGAGGAGAAAGAGAAAAGAGAAGGAATGGGTGGAAGAGGAAGTTAAAAAAAAGAAAAAACAGAAAAGCGAAGATAAACAGATGCATGTGAAAAAGATTTATATATATTCAGGAATAGCTACAGCAGGTAAAGAACAATAAGAAAAACTGAACTAAGACGAAGTAAAAAAAAAATCACAAAAGAAGGAAAAATGTATTAAAGAAAAAATTTTTTTAACAAGAGAAAAACTTCACAGCACTGCAAAAGGCTAACATTAAGGTAGAACCATGTAGGAGAAATAAACTATGTGACTTAAAGGACAAAAAAAAAAAAAAATCTCAAGTTCATAGTTCTTAGTTGTGGAGTGTGCCCCTGTGGATGGGGTTGAATTAGTGTTCTGTGGTGGTTTCCTGGTTAGGGGGGCTTGTGCCTGTGTTCTGGTTGATGGAGCTGGATCTCATCTCTCTGAAGGGCAGCAGAGTGTCCAGTAGTAGGTTTTGGGGTGTCTGTGGATTCAGTATGACTTTGGACAGTCCTCCTGGCTTTGGCAGTGTTAGACACGTCTGTTTCTGCAGCCGTGTCGAAGTGGCCCTCTCAGCATATCCTCACTGCTGCCAGTCCCCTACTTGTCCCTTGAATTTTTGCTGGAGCTTCTGTACCCTGGTCCTGCCCTGCATTCCAGGCTGATGCTTGCTAGGCGGGGGCTTGCATGGCGCTTTTCTCAGCTCCCCAAACCTGCGCTCTGCATTGCAGAGACTTGTGTGGGTTTCTTTCCACAGCCTGAGCCTGCCCTCTGCACCTCGGGATTTGTGTGCCTTTCTCTTGGCACACACCCTGGGCCTGCCTGCTGTGCTGCAGAGGTTTATGTGAGCTTCTCTTGGCACTCCAGGCCAACCCTCTGCACCTCGAGGTTTGTGTGCTCTTCTCTTGGCACCTTGGACCCACATTATGTGCCGCGGGGCTTCTGTGAACTTCTTGGCTCCCTGAGCCTGTCGTCTGGTCGGGGCCAGGGTCTGTGAGCTGCTTATGGGCTGAGAATTGCAGCTTCTCTGAATTCTGCCCTCTAGGTGCCCTGCTTTGCCGAGCTTTCCAAGATTCTGCAGTTCCCCTTTGGTCCCGCCTGTTAGGGAGCTTCCCAGTGCATGGAAACTCTTCCTCTTTAACGACTCTCTCCCTTCCTGGGGGCACAAGCTCCCATCTTGAAGTTCTCCCATCACTTCCGTTTTTATGTCTTTGTTCTCTGTCCTACCTCATTCCAGGGAAGTTAGCTTGCCCCCCTCCCCCGGAGGCCTGGGGTCTTCTGTTGCCAAGAGGTTGTTTTGTAGGAGTTGTTCCCGATCTTGATGAGTTTTTGATGTATCTGTGGGGAGGCTGGCGATCTCCCTATCTTACTCCTCCTGCTGTCTTCTACTGCTCTCTGAGATTCGTTTAAGTTGTTGGATGTGTCGGTAGTTTACTCATTATTAAGTAGTAGTATATGGTATGGATGTGCTAGTTGATTTCTTTTTAAATTTGCGTATTATAAAATTCATTCTGTGCAGTTCTATAGATGTGCAGTTCTGTGGATTTTGGCAAATGGATAATTACTGGTTCCACCATTACAATGTCATACAAAGCATTCCTTTCCTTCATGCTTCCCCTTTATAGTCAACCACTCACACGCACCCACCCCCAGTCCCTGGAAACCACTGATTTCTTTTTTGTCCAATAGATTTATCTTTTCCATAGTAACATATAAATGCAATTATGTAATATGTCACTTTTTGGGTCTGACTTCTTTCACTTAGCCAAACCAATTTAAGATTTTGTGTTGTTTCATGAATCACTCATTTTAATTGGTGAATGGTATAGTAGTGTTCTGGCTTCCCAAGTGACACAGTGGTAAAGAATTCACCTGCTAGTGCAGGAGAGGCAAGAAATGTGGATTTGATCCCTGGGTCAGGGAGATCCTCTGGAGTAGGAAGTGGCAACCGCTCCAGTATTCTTACCTGGAAAACCCGATGGACAGAAGAGCCTGGTGGGCTACAGTCCATGGGGTCACAAAGAATTGGAAATGACTGGACAACTGACCCCTATAACCCTATAATAGTATTGTATTATGTGGATGTACCACAGTTTGTCCATTCACAGGTTAAAGTTGTTTGAGTTGTTTCCAGCTTTGGGCTAATATGAATAAAACTGAATATAAATTTTGTATGAACACAAATTTTCATTTCTCTTGGATAGACACCTGAGAGTAGGATGGTTGGATCAAATGGTATGTGTTAGTTTCACTTTATAAGAAACTGCCAAATCGTTTCCCAGAGTTACCGCTCTACTTTGTATTTCCTTAAGTAATGTATAAGAATTCCATTTACTTTGTGTCCTCACCAATATTTGTTGTTGCTTTTTGTTCATTGGAATTTTTATCGAGGTGATAGATTTATATATTCATATAGATAACTACAGATTCATATGCAGTTATAAGAAATAATACAGAAAGATCATATGTATCCTGTACCCAGTTTCTCCCAGTGGTACATCTTGCAAAAGTATAATACAATATGACAAGCAAGATATCAACAATGATACTATACACCAGTCTTGTTCAGATTTCCCAAGTTTTACTTTGTGTGGGTTTAGTCCTATACAGTTTATAATGTGTTGTCTTCATTGTTCATTTGCCAAGACCTGTCCGACTCTTTGACTACCAGGAACTGCATCATGTCAGGCTGCCCTGTCCTTCACTATCTCCCAGAGTTTGCTCAAACTCATATCCATTGAGTCAGTGATGCCATCCAACCATCTCATCTTCTGAGAGATGAGATTACTCCTCCGCCATCTTATTCCACTCTCTGAGATTCGTTTAAGTTGTTGGATGTGTCAGTAGTTTACGCCTTATGCTGGGAAAGATTGAGGGCAGGAGGAGAAGGGGACAACAGAGGATGAGATGGCTGGATGGCATCACTGACTCAATGGACATGGGTTTGGGTGGACTTAGGGAGTTTGTGATGGACAGGAGGCCTGGCGTGCTGTGGTTCTTGGGGTTGCAAAGAGTCGGACACGACAGAGCGACTGAACTGAACTGATATGGTATGGATGTGCTAGTTGATTTCTTTTTAAATTCACATACTATAAAATTCATTCTTTACAGTTCTGTGGATGTGCAGTTCTATGGAACTGCACCTTCTTCTCCTCTTGCCCTCAATCTTTCCCGGCATTAGGGTCTTTTCCAATGAATCAGATCTTTATATCAGGTGGACAAAGTGTTGGAGCTTCAGCTTCAGCATCATTCCTTCCAATGAATTGTCAGGGTTGATTTCCTTTAGGATTGACTGGTTTGATCTCCTTGCTGTCCAAGAGACTCTCAAGAGTCTTCTCCAGCACCACGTTTCGAAAGCATCAATTCTTCAATGTTCAGCCTTCTTTGTAGCCCAACTCACATCCATATATGACTACTGGAAAAAGTATAGCTCTGACTATACAGACCTTTGTCGGCAAAGTGATGTCCCTGCTTTTTTAATACACTGTCTAGGTTTGTCATAGCTTTTCTTCCAAGAAGCAAGTGTCTTTTCATTTCTTGGCTGCAGTCACCATCTGCATTGATTTTGGAGCCCAAGAAAATGAAATGACACTGTTTCCACATTTTCCCCATCTATTCGCCGTGAAATGATAGGACCAGATGCCATGATATTAGTTTTTTGAATGTTAAGTTTTAAGCCAGCTTTTTCACTTTCCTCTTTCACCTTTAGTTCCTCTTCACTTTCTGCCATTAAAGTGGTATCATCTGCATATCTGAGGTTGTTGATATTTCTCCTGGCAGTCTTGGTTCCAGCTTGTGATTCATCCAGCCCGGCATTTCACATGATGTTTTCACTCTGCATATAAATTAAATAAGCAGGGTGACAGTATACAGCCTTGACATACTCCTTTCCCAATTTTGAACCAGTCCATTGTTCCATGTCCAGTTCTCCAGGATGTCTGGCTCTAGGTGAGTGACCACCCCATTGTGGTTATCTGGGTCATTAAGAGCTTTTTGTGTGCAATTCTTCTGTGTATTCTTGCCACTGCTTCTTAATCTCTTCTGCTTCTGTTAGGTTCTTGCCATTTTTGTCCTTATTGTGCCTATCTTCATATGAAAGATTCCCTTGGTATTTCCAATTTTCTTAAAAAGGTCTCTAGTCTTTCTCATTCTATTGTTTTCCTCTTTTTCTTTGCATTATTCACTTAAGAAGGCTTTCTTATCTCTCCTTGCTATTCTCTGGAACTCTGCATTCTCTTGGGAATATTTTTCCTTTTCTCCTTTGCCTTTGTTTCTCTTCTTTTCTGAAGTATTTGTAAGGCTTCCTCAGGCTTTGCCTTCTTGCATTTCTTTTTCTTGGAGATGGTTTTGGTCACCACCTCCTGTACAGTTATGACCCTCTGTCCATAGTTCTTCAGGCACTCTGTCTACCAGGTCTAGTTCCTTGAACCTATTTGTCACCTCCACTGTATAATCATAAGGGATTTGATTAGGTCATACCTAAATGGCCTAGTCATTTCCCCTACTTCAATTTGAGCCTGAATTTTGCAAAAAGGAGCAGATGATCTGAGCCACAGTCAGCTCCAGATCTTGTTTTTGCTGACTGTGAGAGCTTCTCCATTTCTGACTGCAAGGAATATAATCATTCTGGTTTTGGTACTGACCATCTGGTGATGTCCATGTGTAGAGTCGTCTCTTGTGTTGTTGGAAGAGAGTGTTTGCGACCAGTGCGTTCCTTTGATAAAACTCGGTTACCCTTTGCCCTGCTTCATTTTGTACTCCAAGGTCAAAATTGCCTGTTAGTCCAGGTATCTCTCAACTTCCTACTTTTGCATTCCAGTCCCTTGTGATGAAAAGGACATCTTTATTTGGTGTTAGTTCTAGGAGGTCTTGTAGGTCTTCACAGAACCATTCAACTTCATCTTCTTCAGTATTAGTGGTTGGGGCATAGACATGAATTACTGTGATGTTGAATGGTTTGCCTTAAAAACAAGCAGAGATCAGTCTGTCATTTTTTGAAATTGTACTCAAGTACTGCATTTCAGACTCATTTGTTGATTATGAGGGCTACTCCATTCCTTCTAATGGAGTCTTGCCCACAGTAGGAGCTATAATAGTCATCTGAATTAAATTCTCCCATTCCTGTTCATTTTAGTTCACTGATTGATGAAATGTCGATGTTCACTCTTGATATCTCCTTTTTGACCACATCCAATTTACCTTGATTCATGGACCTAACATTCTAGGTTCCTATGCAATATTGTTCTTTACAGCATCGGACTTGACTTTTATCACCAGATACAACCACAGTTGGGTGTTATTTCCCACTCAGCCCCTTCATTCTTTCTGTAGCTATTTCTCTGCTCCTCCCCAGTGGTATATTGGACACCTACTGACCTGAGAGGTTCATCTTTCAGTGTTACATCTTTTTGCCTATTCATACTGTTCATGGGATTCTCAAATCAAGAATACTGTAGTGGTTTGCCATTCCCTTCTCCAGTGGACCACGTTTTGTCAGGCCCTAACTAACAGGGACATACCCCTCAGCTGCTCAATGTATCTGGATGACGTGCCTGATGCCCTGGCTGTCCCACTGATAATCTTCGTTGAGTGTTTAAACCTTCACTGGCTGTCATGTGTCAGTCAATGTGCAGCCAGGGGTTGAGGAAAAGGCCCTGCTGTAGTGGCTTGGAAGTGGGTCCAGGGAAGGCTGGAGCCGATGTTGGTGGATACCCAGGAGCAGAGGGAACCCCTGCCTCACCACTGCTGCTGTCAGCTGTGGAGCCAATTCTCCACTCAGGAGTCGTTGGCTAAAATGTAGCTTTGTATGTATAACACCACAGCTAAGATCCAGAAGCATTCCATGATCACAGGGATCCCATATTATGTCCTTTTATAAGCATGCCCATATATTTCTTGTCTGGCCCTACCTCATCCGTAAGTCTAACAATCACTAATATGTTCTCTATTTCTATAATTCTGTCACATACAGAATGTTCCATGTACAATTCATCAGTAAACAGACAAAAAAATTAATGAGGAAGGAATTTCAATAGTCATTACTCCAAAGAATGTATATAAGGAAACAATAAACCCAAAAAACTGTGCTCAGCATCATTAGTCATTAGGGAGATGCAAATGAAAACTGCAGTGAGATACCAGTCATGACCCATGAGGACTGCTATATTTGGGGGAGAAGAGGAAAAAAAGTGTTGGAGCTCTTGTACATTTTGGATGTAAATGTAAAATGGTATAGTGACTGTGCATAGCAGTTTGGTACTTACTTAAAAAGTTAAACATAGTTACTTTATTACATAGCAGTTCCACTCCTAAGCATATGACCAGGATAATTGAAAATATATGTCCACACAAAAACTTTTACACAGATGTTCATATAGCAGCATTATTCATGATAGCCAGATAAGTGGAAACAGTCCAAATACTCATCAGCTTGTGAATGGATAAACAAGATATGTTGTATCGATACAGTACAGTAGTATACAACCATAAAAAGGTATGCATTACTGATATGTACTACAGCATGGGTGAATCTTGAAAGCATTATGCTAAATGAAAGAAGCCAAACACAAAGAAGCCATGTAATGCGTGTGACTGAAAGTGGCTCAGTCGTGTCCAACTTTTTGTGACCCCATATACAGTCCCTGGAATTCTCCAGGCTAGAATACTGGAGTGGGTAGCCTTTCCCTTTTCCAAGGGATCTTCTCAACTTAGGGATTGAACCCAGGTCTCCCACACTGCAGGCAGATACTTTACCAGCTGAGCCACAAGAGAAGCCCCATGTGTTGCATGATTTCATTTAAATATCTAGAATAGGAAGTTCCCACAGCTAGAAAATAGATTAATGGTTGAAGGGTAAAGGGAATGGTGATTGCTAACAGCTGTGGAGTTTCTTTTGTGGGGTGATAAAAATGTTCTGTGATGTTGAAAGCTTACATCTACCCAAAAACCTGCATGTGGATGTTTATGGCAGCTTTGTTTATACTGGCCCAAACCTGTAAGCAACCGAGATGTCCTTCAGTAGGTGAATGAAGAAATAATCCAGAAAATAGAATATTATTCAGTGCTAAAAGAAATGAGCTATCAAAACATGGAAAAATCTTAAATGTGTATTACTAAGTGAAAGAAGCCAATCTGAAAAGGCATATGATTTCAACAATATGACATTCTGAAAGAGATAATACAATGAGGATAGTAAAGATTAATGGTTGCCAGGAATTTTGAGGAGTGAGGGATGAATAAGCAGAGCATAGAGGATTTTAAGGGTGGTGAAATTCTGTATGATACTATAATGGTAGATACATATCATTATACATTTGTTCAAACCCATAGAATATTTAACATCCAAACTGAACTGTAAGGTAAACTGAACTGTGGTTGATGATGTGTTAATGTAGGTTTATTGATTGTAGCAAAACTCCCCTCTGGTGTGGAATGTTGATAGTGATGGGGGCTGTGCATGTGTGTGGGAAGAGTGTACATGGGAACTCTGTTCTTAATTTTGCTGTGAACTCAGTACTGCTTCAAATAATAGTCTATCTTTAAAAAGTTCTGAAACTAGCCTGTGGTTTTGGATGTGCAACACTGTGAATATACTAAAAACCTGCTGAGTTGTGAATTGTGAAATACAAATTGAATGCTATGTGAATTATGTTTCAGCCTTAAAATAGAGCATGTTCCAGGAACATTATATAAATAGAATCAAACAGTATGCTACCTTTTGAGATTGGATTTTTTTCACTCAGCAAAATTTCTAGAGATTCAGCCAGATTGTAGCTTCTATTAATGCTCATTCCTCTTTGCTGCTGAGCAGTGTTCCATATAGTATGGCTATACCACAGTTTATTCGACCATTCACCTATTAAAGAATGTCTGGGTATTTTCAGTTGGCTATTTTGAATAAATCTGCTATAAACATTTTGGGTATAGGTTTTTTAATCAACGTAAGTTCTCATTTCTCTGGGATAAATGCTTAAGAATACAACTGTTGAGTTGTAATTGCATGTTAGCTTTATAACAACCTGTAAAACTATTTTTCAGAGTGGCTGTACCATTTTACATTACCATCCAGCAATATGTGAGTTATGTAAGTTCTCACCAGCGTTTGGTTTTGTTACTACTTTTTATTTTAACCATTCCAGTGTGTATGTAGTGACATATCATTGTTGTTTTAACTTGAACTTCTTGATGTTTAATGATATTGAACATCTTTTTATGTGCTTGTCATGCCATACTCAGTTGCTCAGTTATGTCTGACTCTTTTACAAGCTCATGGACTGTAGCCTGCCAGCCTCTTCTGTCCATGGGATTTCCCAAGCAGGAATACTGGAGTAGGTTGCCACTTCCTCTCCAGGGGATCTTCCTGACCCAGGTATCAAACCCAAGATTCCTGCATTGGTAGGCAGGTTCTTTACCACTGAGCCACCAGGAAACCCCTTTTATGTGTTTATTCTTTCCTAAAGATAGCATTTAATCAAGTCTCTAGATCTTTCAACCATTTTATAGGAAATAGGAAAAAGAAACAAGTGATATCTTGGGGAAGCAATTAGTCAAATTCAGAATGTGGGACATTCTATGGGTCATACGTCCTAATTTCTACAACAAGTCAGTGCCTTGCTAGGGGGGAAAGGGGGGAAGAACTGTGTGAGGAGACCTAAAAACTGAAAGAGACTTAAGATAAATAATAACTAGATACAGTATATGGGTTGGCTTGGATTTTGGTTTGAACAAACCAAAAAAATAAACAGAAAAAGGATCTTTGAGACAATCGGGGAAACCTGAGTATGGACAGGTTATTAGACCTTTCTAAAGAATTATTGTTAATTTATTTCAGTTTGTTAATGGTATGTTTATATAAGAAGAAATTCTTGTCAGAGATCACTATTGAACTGTTTACAAAGTAATGATATATCTAGAATTTGTTTTTGAATACTCTAGCAAAAAAAAAAATGCAGAAGAAAGTAGGAGTGGAGTAGAAGAATAGGGAAACAAGATTGGGAAAATATTGATAATTGTTGAAGATGAGTGATGGCTTCCTGAGGGTGTGTTTCAGTAGTCTTCTTTTCATGTTTGATGTTTGGAATTTTCCATGACAAAATGTTCAGAAAAATTATTTATGGAAATAATATTTTATATTTTAAAATAAAATGTGAATAGTTGACTGCTCAGAAGGCACTCATAGTTTTCTGCTATAAAACAAATTGAGCCTTTATGAAAAAATATCTGATTCTGGAGGACAAATGACTAAAGTTTTGTTTTTTTATTTAGGCAGAAGAAAACAAAAGATTGAGGGAGCTCCAGCTTGAACAAGAAGAAAAATTGGCTACGGAACTGGCAAAACTAAAACATGAAAGTCTAAAGGATGAAAAGTTGAGGCAACAAGTAAGAGAAAACAGGTATCTTGACTTCCAAAACCTTTATTTAGTCTTTATCTTTAAAGTTTTATGTAATGCTTATCACCTGAGAGTGAAATTTCTTTCTTTATGTCATTGTACTTAGTTAATATTTTGACTGGAAATACTTACTGCTTTAAATTCTATATATGTGTGTGTGTGTGTGTGTGTGTGTGTGTACACATATAGATATTCATTTGAGAAAAGAGGTCATATTCATAGAAATAAAGTGATAATATTTGAGGTGAAAATTAATATCAATTCCCTCTTCTCTTTTCTCTAAAGATAATTTTTTAAATGACCTCTTTAAAACAAAATAGACTCATGAATCTGACTCTTAAGAGAAATCTTAGGTGACGCCTAATTTAATTTTATGCCCCTACATAAATTTCTTACACTATTTCCGGAAGATGGTTGGTCATCTGTGGTTCAGCATGTCTAGTGACTATAATAGAAACTTTCTTTTTCATTCAGCTTTTTGAATACTCCTTTTTCCTCTGTGGTTTCAAAGTTAATTTCCCTGTAATTTCCAGGCAGTTGTCTTAGTTCTGTTATCTGACTGAAAAAGAAATACAGTTCTTCTTTAGGACATCCTTTTCTATTCCCAGGTAGCTCAGTGGTAAAGAATCTGCCTGCCAAGCAGGAGACCTGGGTTTGACGCCTAGGTTGGAAAGATTCCCTGGAGAAGGGACCAGCTACCCACTCCAGTATTCTGGCCTGGAGAATTCCATGAACTATAGTCCATGGGGTTGCCAAGAGTTGGGCATGACTGAGGGACTTTCACTTTCACTTCACTTTCACTTAGGTATTTATGAATTAACTAAACATTTCCTTCTATAAGTTAAATATCCTTCGTTCTTTTATTTGTTTCTTAGATAACATGACTTCAAGCTTCTTCCCCATCCTGATTATCTTCTGTAGATGTGACTTAGACTTTTAATGTTCCTTAACAAAATATTGGGGGCTTTCCTGATAGCTCAGCAGTAAAGAATCCACCTGCCAATGCAGGAGACACGGGTTCGATCACTGGGTCAGGAAGATCCACTGAAGGAGGAAATGGCAACCCACTCCAGTATTCTTGCCTAGAAAATCCCATGGACAGAGAAGCCTGCCGGGCTACAGTCCATAGGGTCACAAAGAGGCAGATGTGACTGAGCACACACAATCAAAATACTGCTCCCACAATTATGTGTAATACTCTAGGGTGTTGTTCAGTACCCCTAATAGTGAGACTGTTAACCATATTTTTCTGTAATATGTTCCTTAATGTTGCCTAAGATTACTTTCAGTGGCAGCCTGTCACACTGTTGATTAAAACTCAGGCTAATTCAGTGCCCGTTCTGTACTTACATAGTTGAATATATTTGGAGTTTACTTTGATAGTTGTTACATTTTATCTTGACTGAACAAGGCTTCTATAGAATATTATATGACCCATGGATGAGCTTCAGAGGTTTTTGAGCTTCTTTAAATTACATGTAAATATATTTGGCAAATACACCCATGTGTATTTTTTTGTGTCCACAACTTCTATCAAATTCTCTAGGAGTTACTATTCTTAAAAAAAAAAAAGAAAAGATTTAAAATGACTGCCAGTGTCTTCATAGTGTTCTAGTCTCTAGCTATCTTTTTTGATCCTAATTCTTCAATCGTTGTTAGTTATCATGATACTTTTATGTTATCTGAAGATGAAATAAATGTTCTGTTATTTCATGGCTTTAATTCATTGATATAAGAATTAAATGCAGGAGCTTTGTAGCAGTTGCAAACTACTTGATTCAGATAGATGCTCCCTCTCAGAGCAGACTATCTGGAGAAGGTATAAAAATAAGACATGGCAGAGGAAGGAAACCAGAATAGTGAGCCTGGCATTTGTAGCTGCATTTCTTCTGGAAGTTTTTGCAGGTGGCACAAGTATGGCTAAAAGTTAAGTGAAGGTGAGCTTGACCAGTAAGCATATAGCAAGGTGTTCAGCATCATTTTACATGATACATGCTTGAGAATTTTCTACTTTAGTGTATGTTTTACTTTAATAATCCAGAAGCTAATTAGATTTTACTAGATAGAAACAGATGAAGAGATACTTTGTGAGCAGATCAGCTGAACATATCCAGAATAAGCATAGAGAAATAAAAGGATAAAAGAATACAAAAGAGAGCTTAAAAGGGATAAGGGCTGTGTTGGCAGGTTCTACCAGATGTATAATTTTAGTTCTTGTAGTAGAAATGAATGAGGACAATGCAGGAATGCAATATTCAAAGAGATATAGGCTATGAATTTCCAAAAATAGTGAAAGACATAAAGTCACAGGTTAAGACATAATAAATAATTAAAAACATATTTATGCTCGTTCCAGTCAAACTTTCAAAATCTAACAATGGAGAAAAATCATAAAAATTTACAAAAGCAGCCACACAAAAAAGACTATTGCCTTCAAAGGAACCACAGTAAGGAGTCTGACTGAACTTTGAGCAGCAATGTTAGAGGATGGAAGACAGTGGATTTAAAGGGCCAAAAGAAAATAATAGCCCCTTTAGAATGCTAGACATTGTGGAAATTTTCTTCAAATGTAAGACAAAAGTCATTTGTTGAGTACTCTTTCAAATAGAGTATGTTTCTTCTCAGCATGGTAAAATAGTGACTGACAGGGAGAGTGGACCATTTTCTGATCAGTGTACTCATCTGCAGATTGGCAGGTCTAAATTCAAGGAAGTGTTTGCTTTAGTCCTTGAAATGTATCTGAAATAATTGAAAATTATCTCAATCATGATTAGGCTCTTCTAACTTGATTTTTAAAACCCAGGGCAAATTTTTAAGAATCATTGAAATTTATTTTGAAAAGTTCAAGTTCAGAAGTCATGAGACTTTTATTTTGAACACATGATTTTGTTTAATTCAAAAAGATATTTAAAAGTTTGATTTTTTCACAGCTTTTAACTAGAATTGAGAAGCTGTCTAGTTTTAGAAATCCCTTTTTAATTACACCATTAGTCAATAATTAAAATTAGTAACAATTGTTTAGTTATTAGAATTAATTGTATAATTATGACTATGCAATTTATAGTTGTTAAACAATGGGTAACTATAGGTTATATAGTTAACCTATAGCTTCATGAAAACAAAAAGAAGTACCTTGTTTATAACTTGTATTAGTTCAGCAAAAACTAGCTCAAAGAAGAGTCAGAGACAGCCTTTCCTTATTAAATGTACAGCCAATTCCTTGCCAATGCCAGTATGATTATAGTCCAGACTGATAATCAAGATGTTAATTATATAAACAAAGATGAGATGGATTTTAAAAATAACATTTTTAGTCAAACAAAACAGAGACTTGATTACTGATAACCCTGCATTAAAGGAAATACTAGTAGTTGTTCTGGAGGTAGAAGAATAGTCCCAACATTAATTTCAGAACCTCTACGAGGCAAATGTGTAGTAACTCTAGGTGAAATTTGATTGTGTTAATCATTTATTGGAATGATTGGATTTGGGATTTAAAATATATAAAGAGTTAAAAACGTTGTTGTTGGTCATTCACTAAGTCGTGTCTACTGTGCGGCTCCATGAACTGCAGCACACAGTGGATATCCTTGCTGTCCAAGAGACTCTCAAGAGTCTTCTCTAGCACCACAGTTTGAAAGCATCACTACTTTGGTGCTCAGCCTTCTTTATGGTCCAGCTCTCACAACCGTACATGACTACTGGAAAAACCACAGTTTTGCCTGTATGGACCTTTGTTGGCAAAGTGATGTCTGTGCTTTTTAGTACACCGTCAAGGTTTGTCATAGATTTTTTCCCAAGAGCAAGACTGTTCGTGTCTGCAATCTCCATCCACATTGATTTTGGAGCCCCCCAAAATAAAGTCTGTCACTGTTCCATTTTTTCCCCATCTATTTGCCATGAAGTGATGGTATCAGATGCCATGGTCTTAGTTTTTTGATTGTTGAGTTTTAAGCCAGCTTTTTCACTCTCCTCTTTCACCTTCAGCAAGAGGCTCTTTAGTTACTCTCTAGTTTCTGCCGTTAAAGTGGTATCATCTACATATCTGAGGTTGTTTGTATTTCTCCTGGCAATCTTGATTCCAGCTTGTGAGTCATCCAGTCCAACATTTAGTTATGATGTACTCTGCATATAAGTTAAGCAGGGTGACAGTATACAGCCTTGACGTATTCCTTTCCCAATTTGGAACCAGTCCGTTGTTACATGTCCAGTTCTATCTGTTGCTTCTTGTTCTGCATACAGGTTTTGCAGGAAGCAGGTAATGTGGTCTGGCATTCCAGTCTCTTTAAGAGTATCCCACAGTTTGTTGTGATCTACACAGTCAAAGGCTTCAGTGTAGTAAATGTAGCAGAAGTAGATGTTTTTTGGAATTCCCTTGTTTTTTTCTGTGACCCAGCATATTTGATTTCTGGTTCCTCTGCCTTTTCTAAATCCAACTTGTACATGTGGAAGTTCCTGGTTCACGTACTGCTGAAGCCTAGCTTGAAGGATCTTGAGTATTATCTTGCTGGCATGTGAAATGAATGCAATTGTGTAGTAATTTGAACATTCTTGGCATTTGCCTTTCTTTGGGATTGAAATGAAAAGTGACCTTTTCCAGTCCTATGGCCACTGCCGAGTTTTCCAAATTTGCTGGCATGTTGAGTGCAACACTTTAACAGCATCACCTTTAGGATTTGAAATAGCTCAGTTGGAATTCCATCAACTCCACTAGCTTTGTTTGTGGTAATGCTTCCTAAGGCCCACTTGACTTCACACTCCAGGATGTCTGGCTCTAGATGAATGATCACCCCATGGTGGTTACCTGGTCATTAAGAGCTTTTTTGTATGGTTCTTCTGTGTATTCTTGCCACCTGTTCTTAATATCTTCTGCTTCTACTAGGTCCTTGCTGGTTTTGTCCTTTATTGTGCCTGTCTTTGCGTGAAATGTTCCCTTGGTAGTTCCAATTTTCTTAAAAAAAATCTCCAGTCTTTCCCGTTCTATTGTTTTTCTCTATTTCTTTGCATTGTTCACTTAAGAAGGCATTCTTATCTCTCCTTATTCTCTGGAACTCTGCATTCACTTGGGAATATCTTTGCTTTTATCCTTTGCCTTTTGCTTCTCTTCTTATCTCAGCTGTTTGTAAGGCCTCCTCTGACAATCACTTTGCCTTCTTGCATTTCTTTTTCTTGGAGATGGTTTTGGTCACCACCTTCCGTACAGTGTTATGAACCTCCATCCATAGTTCTTCAGGCACGCTGTCTACCTGATCTAGTCCCTTGAATCTATTTGTCACCTCCACTGTATAATCATAAGGGATTTGATTTAGGTCATACTTGAATGGCCTAGTGGTTTTCCCTACTTTCCTCAGTTTGAGCCTGAATTATGCAAAATGGAGCTGATGATCTAAGCCACAGTCAGCTCCAGGTCTTGTTTTTGCTGGCTGTATAGAGCTTCTCCATCTTCAACTGCAAAGAACTCGTTGTTCAGTCACTCAGTCATGTCCGACTCTTTGCAACCCCATGCACTGCAGCAAGCCAAGCTTCCCTGTCCTTCACCATTTCCTGGAGCTTGCTCAAATTCATGTCCATTCAGTCAGTGGTGCCATCCAACCATCTCATCCTCTGTCATCCTCTTTCTGCCTTTAATCTTTCCCAGTATCAGGTCTTTTCTAATGAGTTGGGTCTTCACATCAGGTGGCCAGAGTATCAGAGCTTCAGCTTCAGCATCAGTCCTTCCAATAAGTATTCAGGATTGATTTCTTTTAGAATTGACTGGTTTGATCTCCTTGCATTCCAAGGGACTCTCAAGAGTCTTCTCCAACACCACAGTTCAAGCATCAATTCTTTGGCGCTCGGCCTTCTTTATGGTCCAACTCTCCCATCCATACATGAGTATTGGAAAAACCATACGTTTGACTAGATGGACCTTTGTTGGCAAAGTGATGTCACTGCCTTTTAATAGGCTGTGTAGCTTTTTCATAGCTTTTCTTTCAAGGAGCAAACATCTTTTAATTTCATGGCTGCAGTCACCATCTGCAGTGATTTTGGAGCCCCAGAAAATAAGTCTGTCACTGTTTCCATTGTTTCCCCATCTTTTTGCCATGAAGGGATGAGACCGGGTGCCATGATCTTGGTTTTTTGAATGTTGAGTTTTAAGCCAGCTTTTTCACTGTCCTCTTTCACCTTCACCAAGAAGCTCTTTAGTTCCTCTTCACTTTCTGACATAAAGGTGGTGTCATCTGCATATCTGAAGTCATTGATATTCTCCCAGCAATCCTAATTTCAGCCTGGCGTTTTGCATGATGTACTCTGCATATCAGTTAAATAATAAGGGTGACAGTATACAACCTTGATGTACTCCTTTCACAATTTTGAACCGGAATGTTGTTCGATGTCTGGTTCTAACTTTTGCTTCTTGACCTGCATACAAGTTTTGCAGGAGGCAGGTAAAGTGGTTTGGTATTCCCATCTTTTTAAGAATTTTCCACAGTTTGTTGTGATCCACACAAAGGCTTTAATGTAGTCAATGAAGCAGAAATAGGTATTTTTCTGGAATTCTCCTGGTTTTTCTATGATCCAGTGGATGTTGGCAGTAAACCACAGTCAGTTCCAGGTCTTGTTTTTGCTAACTGTATAGAGCTTCTGCATCTTCAGCTGCAGAGAATATAATCAATCTGGTTTCGGTACTGACCACCCGATGATATCCATGTGTAAAGTCGCCTCTTGTGTTGTTGGAAGAGGGTGTTTGCTATGACCAGTGTGTTTTCATGGCAAAGCTCTGTTAGCCTTTCCCCTGCTTCATTTTGTACTCTAAGGCCAAACTTGCCTGTTATTCCAGGTATCTCTTCACTTCCTACTTTTCCATTCCAGTCCCCTATGATGAGAAGAACATCTTTTTTGTGTGTTAGTTCTAGGAGGTCATGTAGGTCTTCATAGAATTGTTCAACTTCATCTTCTTCAGCAAAACTGTGATGTTGAATGGTTTGCCATGAAAACGAACAGAGATCAGTCAGTCATTTTTGAGATTGTACCCAAGTACTGCACTTTGGACTCATTTGTTAATTATGAGGACTGCTCCATTCCTTCTAAGGGATTCTTGCTCACAGTAGTAAAATAATGGTCATCTGGGAGAGGAACCAGAGATCAAATTGCCAACATCCGATGGATCATTGAAAAAGCAAGAGAGTTCCAGAACATCTATTTCTGCTTTATTGACTATGCCAAAGCCTTTGACTGTGTCGATCACAATAAACTGTGGAAAACTCTGAAAGAGATGGGAATACCAGACCACCTGACCTGCTTCTTGAGAAACCTGTATGCAGGTCAGGAAGCAACACTTAGAACTGGACGTGGAACAACAGACTGGTTCCAAATAGGAAAAGGAGTACGTCAAGGCTGTATATTGTCACCCTGCTTATTTAACTTATATGCAGAGTACATCATGAGAAATGCTGGGCTGTAAGAAGCACAAGCTGGAATCAGGATTGCCGGGAGAAATATCAATAACCTCAGATATGCAGATGATACCACCTTATGGCAGAAAGTGAAGAAGAACTAAAGAGCCTCTTGATGAAAGTGAAAGAGGAGAGTGAAAAAGTTGGCTTAAAGCTCAACATTCAGAAAACTAAAATCATGGCATCTGGTCTCATCACTTCATGGCAAATAGATGGGGAAACAGTGGAAACAGTGGCTGACTTTATTTTTCTGGGCTCCAAAAGCACTGCAGTTGGTGATTGTAGCCATGAAATTAAAAGATGCTTACTCCTTGGAAGGAAAGTTATGACCAACCTAGACAGCATATTGAAAAGCAGAGACATTACTTTGCCAACAAAGGACCGTCTAGTCAAGGCTATGGTTTTTCCAGTGGTCATGTATGGATGTGAGAGTTGGACGGTGAAGAAAGCTGAGCACCAAAGAATTGATGCTTTTGAACTGTGAACTGTGGTGTTGGAGACGACTCTTGAGAGTCCTTGGACTGCAAGGAGATCCAACTACTCCATCCTAAAGGAAATCAGTCCTGAATATTCATTGGAAGGACTGATGTTGAAGCTGAAATTCCAATACAGTGGTCACCAGATGCGAAGAGCTGACTCATTTGAAAAGACCTTGATGCTGGGAAAGATTGAGGGCAGAAAGAGAAGGGGATGACAGAGAATGAGATAGTTGGATGGCATCACCAACTCAATGGACATGGGTTTGGGTGGACTCCGGGAGTTAGTGACGGACAGGGAGACCTGGAGTGCTGCTTTTCATGGTGTTGCAAAGAGTCGGACACGACTGAGCGACTGAACTGAACTGAACTGAATTAAATTCACCCAGTCCTGACCATTTTAGTTCACCGATTCCTAAAATATTGATGTTCACTCTTGCCATCTCCTGTTTGACTACATCCAATTTACCTTGATTCATGAACCTAACATTCTAGGTTCCTATGCAGTATTGTTCTTTACAGCACTGGACTTTACTTTCACTACCGGATACAACCACAACTGGGCATAATTTTCACTTTGGCTCAGCCTCTTCATTCCTTCTGGAGCTGTTTCTCTGCTCTTCCCCGGTAGTATATTGAAAAGCTGCTGACCTGGGGGGGCTCATCTTTCAGTGTCATGTCTTTTTGTCTTTTCATACTGTTCATGGGGTTCTCAAGGCAACAATACTGAAGTGATTTGCCATTCCCTTCTCCAGTGGACCATATTTTGTCAGGCCTTGTCTAGCAGGGACATGCCCTTCAGCCATTCAACGTAGCTAGGTGACATGAACTATAACAAAAGTCAGGTAGGAAGTACATACATGGAGTTAAAGTGTCAATAATCTTTTATTATCTAGTAAAAAATAATGAAGAAATTTTATTAGACTTTAAACAAACATACCTCTGTAATAAAAATTGGAAGTCTAAGTCACTTCAGTTGTGTCCAACTCTGTGTGACCCCAGAGACGGCAGCCCACCAGGCTCCGCCGTCCCTGGGATTCTCCAGGCAAGAATACTGGAGTGGGTTGCCATTTCCTTCTCCAGTGCACGAAAGGGAAAAGTGAAAGTGAAGTCACTCAGTCGTGTCCGACTCTTAGCGACCCCATGGACCGTACCCTACCAGGCTCCTCCGTCCATGGGATTTTCCAGGCAAGAGTACTGGAGTGGGGTGCCATTGCCTTCTCCCAAAAATTGGAAAAGAATACATAATTAACAAATTCATGGAGGGAAAATGTTAAAAAGCAATTGATGAAGCTGGGCAGGCAATAGTTAACCTAGCACACTTGAGACTAATATCTTTAGGAAGTCCTGCTTTTGCAAGTTTGGTCCTTGGCTGGTATCTGGAAATTTGGATTTCAAGAAGGTTCCTACCACTCTTTAATAAGAGTGCCTAAATTGTTTGGAGAAACAGTACAGTTTATGCTGAACTCTGTTTCTTGTGGTGGTCAGTAATTTGGTATTTAGTTGGCAGAGGATACATGCATGACCAGCCCCTAATAAAAACTGTGGGCCCTGAGTCTCTAGTGGATTTCCTGGAGACAATTTTCATATATTGTTACAATTCATTGCTCAGGAAATTAAGTGTGTCCAGTGTTACTCCACTGGGAGAGGACTTTCGGAAACTTGCAGCTTATTTCCTCCAGACTTTGCCCACATGCTTTTCCTCCATTCTGATTCTGCTCTGTATTTCACTATGATTTATCACAGTGAAATAATAAATATAAATCATATCCATAGACTTAATATAAATTATATACAAATAATAAATATAAATCATATCAATGAGTATAACTATATGCTGAGTCCTGTGAATCCTCCAAGTGAGGGATCAAACCCAGGGGTGTGGTGTGGTCTTGGGGACTCCGAACACAGAGACGAGAAGAGGGAACACAAAACAGGTAGGACAAATAGAAAGAAAATACTAAGATTGTAAATTTAAACCTGGCTATATTTGTAGTTTTAATAAACATATTTGAACCATTTATGAACAAAGACCATGTGTTATGTCAGAACAGATCAACAGATTTTCAGCACATTTAATTCATAGGTGTGTTCTCTGACCACAGTGGAGTTAAACTAGATACACAGTAACCAAAAAAAAAAAAAGAAAGAAACTAGACAATCTTCGTATGTTTAGATATTTTGAAATATGCTTTTAAATAACCCCAGACCAAAGAAATAATCAAAATTGAAATTAGAAAAGTATTTTTAACTAAATGAACATGAAAGTGCCACAGATTAACAGTTGTTAAGATTGGACTGACATCTAGGAAATACTGTAGAAGCAGCTCCAAGTTCCTGCCCTTTCAGTCGAACTAGCAGAAACTGTCAGAAGCAACTTTGTAAGAACTCTGAACAGCAAAGTTTTATAGCAACCAAGTGAATGCTGAAACAAGAAAAAGGCAACTTAGCAATGGTAGCAAAAGCTTATAGTGTTTTTACTTGTCCTTGCTCCATCCCCTCCGTGCCCTGAGGCAGTCTTGAAGGCAGCAACCCATACTGTGAGTACTGGTTCTGGAAGAAGAGGAGCAGATTTTCAAATGATTGTGTCTGTATATTCTAACCTACCTCGGAGCTACCTCAAGGACCGACAGAAGGTGCTCATCTATGTTTCTCCTAATTCAGAAATCAGACCAGAAAAGTAAATTGTATCTCTGGTTAAGATTTAAGTTCCATGGCATATAAAGGATTTCTATAATTCAGCACCAGAAGAGAACCCAATTTAAAAATGGGCCAAGTACTTTGAGATTTCTCTAGAGAAGATACAGTGGGCAGTAGCACATGAAAAAGTACTCAACATTAGTTATTGTGTCTATGTGCTCAGTCATGTTAGACTCTTTGTGACTCTATGGACTGTAGCCCACCAGGCTCCTCTGTCCTTGGAATTCTCCAGGCAAGAATACTGGAGTAGGTTGCCATTTCCTTATCCGGGTATCTTACCGACGCAGGGATCAAACCCACATCTCTTGTGTCGCCTGCATTGGCAGGCGGGTTCTTTACCATTAGCGCCACCTGGGAAGCGCAACATTAGTTATTAGGCAAATGCACATCAGAACCACAAAGAGATACCATCTTACACCTGTTGAATAACTATAGTAAGACTAATGGAAAGTAAGTGTTGGTGATGATGTGGCCAAATTGGAACCTTCAGATACTGTTGGTAAGAATGTAAAATGGTGCACTGTGGAAAACAGTTTGGCGATTTCTCAAAGAGTTAAACATAGGATTACCATATGATTCAGCAGTTCCACACTTAGGTATATACTCAAGAGAACTGAAAAACAGGGACTCAGATACTTCAGTATCTAAGTGCAGCATTCAGTGCAGCATTATTCACAGTAGCCAAAAGGTAGAAGCCAGCTAAGTGTCTATCAAATGATGAGTAGATAAATGAATTGTGGTATATACATACAATAGAATATTGCTCAGTTATAACAGGGAATGAAGCTCTGATAAATGCTGCAGTATGGTTGAACCTTGAAAAGCATTATCGTAAGTAAAGTAGGTGCAGAGTACATCATGCGAAATGCAAGGCTGGATGAAGCCCAGGCTGGAATCAAGATTGCTGGGAGAAATGTCAGTAACCTCAGATATGCAGATGACACCACCCTAATGGCAGAAAGTGAAGAAGAACTAAAGAGCCTCTTGATGAAAGTGAAAGAGGAAAGTGAAAAAGTTGGCTTAAAGCTCAACATTCAGAAAACTAAAATCATGGCATCTGGTCCCATCATTTCATGGCAAATAGATGGGGAAACAGTGGGAACAGTGGCTGACTTTATTTTTTGGGGCTCCAAAAATCACTGCAGACCGTGATTGCAGCCATGAAATTAAAAGTGGCTTACTCCTTGGAAAGTTATGACCAACCTAGACTGCATATTGAAAAGCAGAGACATTACTTTGCCAACGAAGGTCCGTCTAGTCAAGGCTATGGTTTTTCCAGTGGTCATATATGGATGTGAGAGTTGGACTGTAAAGAAAGCTGAGTGCCGAAGAATTGATGCTTTTCAACTGTGGTGTTGGAGAAGACTCTTGAGAGTCCCTTGGACTGCAAGGAGATCCAACCAGTCCATCCTAAAGGAGGTCAGTCGTGGGTGTTCATTGGAAGAACTGATGTTGAAGCTGAAACTCCAATATTTGGCCACCTGATGCAAAGAGCTGACTCATTTGAAAAGACCCTGATGCTGGGAAAGGTTGAGGGCAGGAGGAGAAGGGGACGACAGAGGATGAGATGGTTGGGTGGCATCACCGACTCAATGGACATGGGTTTGGGTGGACTCCGGGAGTTGGTACTGGATAGGGAGGCCTGGCGTGCTGTGGTTCATGGGGTCGCAAAGAGTCGGACACGACTGAGTGACTGAACTGAAACAGTGTATTAAAAAGCAGTGACATCACTTTTCTGACAAAGGTCCGTCTAGTCAAAGCTGTGGTTTTTCCAGTATTCATCTATGGATGTGAGAGTTGGACCATAAAGGTCCAATAAAGAAAGCTGAGCACTGAAGAATTGATGCTTTTGAACTGTGGTGTTGTACACTCTTGAGAGTCCCTTGGACTGCAAGGAGATCCAACCAGTCCATCCTAAAGGAAATCAGTCCTGAATATTCATTGGAAGGACTGATGCTGAAGCCTAAGCTCCAATACTGTGGCCACCTGCTGCAAAGAACTGCCCCATTGAAAAGACCCTGATGCTGGGAAAGATTGAAGTCAGGAGGAGAAGGGGATGACAGAGGATGAGACTGTTGGATGGCATCGTTGACTCGATGGTCATGAGTTTGAGCAAGCTCCAGGAGTTGGTGATGGACAGGGAAGCCTGGTGTGCTGCAGTCCATTGGGTCGCAAAGAGTCTTGACATAACTGAGCGACTGAACTGAAGTGAAGTAAGCCAGAAACCAAAGGACAAAGACTATATAATTCCACTTCATGAAATATCTAGGGACAGATTTACAGAAACAAAAAGTAAACTAGAGGGGAAGGGATGAATGGGGAGTTATTGCTTAAATAGGTAAAGCACTTCTTTTTGGGAGAAAATTTTTGGAAATACTGTTGATAGTTGCTGAGCATTATGAATGTAATAACACCACTGAATTGTACACTTAAATTGATTAAAATGGCAAATATTTTAAATGTATATTTTACCACAATAAAAAATTCTAGGATTTAAAAAAAAAACAAATTTATCCCCATAAGTAGCTAAAGCTATTTCCTTGAGGCTAGCATATAATCTAAAATAACTATTAGGAAAGAACACTCCATCTGGAATTATTTGAAAACAAAGAGAAAATTCCCATCTGGAGTGATTTAAAATAATGTAGTAGATACAGATAAGAACAGAAATGAACATTTTAGAATGTAAACATAAATTAGAATCAACAAAGCCAAAAGTTGTGCCTTTAAAAAGGCCAATAAAATTGGCAGTCTCTGGCAGGAATAATAAAGTGTAAAAGAGAATGCACAAGCAGCCAGTTCTAGGAATGGATAATGGGATAATGGATAACTTTAGATCATACAAATGGGAGATCACTGTAGATCATAGGATATTGTGAACAATTTTATGTGAATTTGAAAATTTAAGTAACTAAGTATAAGTAGCACATTTACTAAGCTGACTAGCTTAGTAAAATTTGAAATTGGCTCTGTAATGCCAGTTTTGTCAAAAAGTAAGTGCATATGTGCGTGGATCTGTTTTTGGATTTTTCTATCCCATCCTTCCTCAACTGGAGTTCCATAAGAGGATTAAGTCTCACAGAAAGTTGAGTGATTGTATTTTTAATTTTCTCAAAGACAGTATATAGTTGATATTATTTCAGATCCAGAGAAACTAAGTGAATCCATTGTATATAATAGATGCCTAAGGGCATTGGAGCTACTTAACACTTCTGGTTGAGAAGAACTGGTCTGTTCTACTCTGTTGATCCATTTGTTCATTCCTGTGCTAAAACTGCCTCAAATATTATGACTTTATAAAAAGTATTCATCCTGAAGAAGTCCCCCAAAAGATTATCTTAACCATTCCTACTTTGCATTTCCATATATGTTTTAGAATCACTGCAGAGCATTCAGAAGTAGACATTTAAGAAAATGATACTGAATCACTTAGATTCCCATATGGAAGAAAGTGAACTTGATTTCTACCTCACAACACTTGTTAAAACTCAGTTCCTGGAGGATTATAGTCTAAAAATTAATGGTGAAATAGCAAAGCTTTGAGCAACTAATACAAAAAAAATATCTTTATGTTTGTGGGTTGGGCAACATTTCTTAAAACATGACACAAAAGTCATTGACAATGAAGAAAAGATTAGTGGATTAGAATACTTCTCTCCATCTGAAGAAACCACTCTGAGAGTAACTACAGACCTGGAAGGAAATATTTACAATGCATATAGCCAACAAGAAACTTTTATCCACAATATATAAAGAACTTTTATGCAACAATAAGAAGTAGACAAACCAATATAAAAATGAAAAAAATTTAAATACTGAGCAAGAACATCCAAGAAGTTATATAAATGAGTCAGACTTATAAAAAGGTCTCAGTTCCATTAGTAATAGAGAAACAAAACCCCAATGATAATCACATCACCACAAGAACAGTTAAAATCTATGACAAGACTAAAGCATTACCAAGGATTTGGAATGGTGGGACAGTGCTTAGGCAGTGTTTATGAGAATATAAATCTGACAAAGCTTTGAAAAAACGGCAGTATATACTAAATTTGAACAGTGTTACCCTATTACTCAAATTTCACTTCTAGGTATATATCCAAAGAATATGTGTTCCCTTGTCTTTCAAATAGTCATTTATTTGAATGTTGGTTGTTTGCAATTTCTATTTTATTAATTTTTATTGGAATATATTTGCTTTACAATGTTGTGTTGGTTTCTGCTGTACAGCAAAGTGATCAGCTGCAGTATACACATATTCTTTCTTTTTTGGATTTCCTTCCCATTTAAGTCACCAGAGAACACTGAATAGTTTTCTGTGCTATGCAGTTAGTTCTCTAAGTTACTATTTTATACATAGTAGTGTATATATGGGGGCTTCCCATAAATAGAGTGGGTAAACAATCTGCCTGCAATGCAGGAGATGTGGGTTTGATCCCTGGGTTGAGAAGGTCCCCTGGAGAAGAAAATGGCAACCCATTCCAATATTGTTGCCTGGAGAATTCCATGGACAAAGGAGCCTGGTGAGCTAGAGTTCATGGGGTTACAAAAGAGTTGAACAAAACTTAGTGACTAAACAACAACCACAGCAACCATGTATATATGTCAATCCCAGTTCATCTCATCCCTCCTTCCTCCTTTGGTATGTGTATGCTTGTTGCTGCATCTTTGTCTCTATTTCTGCTTTGCGAATAAGTTCATCTGTATCATTTTTCCAGATTCCACATATGGACAATATTGTATGATATTTGTTTTTCTCTTTCTGACTTCACTCTGTATGACAGTCTCTAGGTTTGTCCATATCTCTGCAAATGGCACAATTTCATTCCTTTTTATGGCTGAGTAATATTCCATTGTATAAACCACATCTTTATCTATTTTTCTGTTGATGGACATTTATGTTGCCTTCCATGTCTTGGCACTTGTGAATAGTGTTGCAGTGAACATTGGGGTGCATATATATTTTTGAAGTACGGTTTTCTTTAGATATATGCCCAGAGTGTGACTGCTGGGTCATATGATAGTTCTGTTTTAAGTTTTTTAAAGAACCTGTTCTCTATAGTGACTATATCAGTTTACATCCTTATCATCAGTGTAAAAGGGCTCCCTTTTCTTCACACCTTCTCCAGCATTTGTTTGTAGATTTTTTGATGATGGCCATTCTGGTGTGAGGTGATACCTCATTGTAGTTTTGACTTCCTTTTTCTCTAGTAATTAGTGATGTTGAGCATCTTTTCATGTGCTTGTTGGCCATCTGTATGTCTTCTTTGGAGAAACATCTGTTTAGGTCTTTGACCTATTTTTTGATTGGGTTGCTTTTTTGATATTCAGCTGCATGAGCTGTTTGTATATTTTGGAGATTAATTCCTTGTCAGTTGCTTCATTTGCAAATATTTTCTCCCATTCTGAGGGTTGTCTTTTTGTCTTATTTATGGCTTCCTTTGCTGTGGAAAAGCTTTTAAGTTTTAATTGCAGTGCTCAGTTGTGTCCAACTCATGTGACCCCATTGACTTTAGCCTGCCAGGCTCCTCTGTCCATGGAATTTTCCAGGCAAGAATATTGGAGTGAGTTACTGTTTCCTACTCCAGGGGATCTTCCTGACCCAAGAAGAATGATGCAGCCTCCTGCATCATTAGGCAGGTTCTTTACCACTAGCACCAGCTGGGAAGCCCTTTAATTAGGTCCCATTTATTTTTGTTTTTATTTTCATTAGGAAGTGGGTCAAAAAAAATCTTGCTGTGATTTATGTCAAAGAGTGTTCTGCCTATGTTTTCCTCTAAGAGTTTTATAGTGTCTGGCCTTACATTTAGAGCTTTGATCCATTTTGAATTTATTTTTGTTTATGATATTAGGGAGTGTTCTAATTTCATTCTTTTACATGTAGCTGTTTTGTTTGCCCAACACCACTTACCGAAGAGACTGCCTTTTCTCCATTGTACATCCTTGCCTCCCTTGTCGTCGATTAGTTGCCCATAGATGTGTGGGTTTATCTCTGGGCTTTCTATCCTGTACCATTGATTTGTACGTCTGTTTTTGTGCCAGTGTCATGCTGTCTTGATTACTGTAGCTTTGTAGTATAGTCTGAAGTCAAGGACCCTGATTTGGAAGTCAGGGAGCCTGATTCCTCCAGCTCTGTTTTTCTTTCTAAGGATTACTTTGGCTCTTTGGGGTCTTTTTGTTTCCATACAAATTGTAAAATTTTTGTTCTAAATCTGTGAAAAATGCCATTGGTAATTTGATAGGAATTGCATTGAATCTTAGATGCTTTGGGTAGTATAGTCATTTTCACAATATTGATTCTTCCATTCCAAGAACATGGTATATTTCTCTATCTGTTTGTGTCATCTTTGGTTTCTTTTATCAGTATTTATAGTTTTCTGAATACAGGACTTTTGCCTCCTTGGTTGTTTGCAATTTAATGCACATTTTTTTTTTGTAGAGACCGTATTATAAATTGATGGGTTTGTGTGTATATTGGTGCATAATCATTAGTGTCCAACTCTAACAAAAATTTTTGTAAATGTATCTCAATCCTTTAGTGTGGAACAGAATATATAAGGCTAACCTGGAAACTTATCCCTCGTTTATAACACTATTTTTATGAAAGAAGATAATCTTGTGTCATATACATTTGCATCTACAGTAATAAGGGCAAGAAGGATCCACACCATAATACCAGGAGTATCTCTCTTCCCTTACCCTTTATGACTGTTTCTTTGTAGGTACCGAGTACCTGTAAGTTGAGTTTATAGGTAGGTGGGTGCCTCTTTGTTCCAGTAAGAATTAACCTGTACATCTTGATGACATCTCACAGTCCTTCCAACTCAGAATTCTCATATTCTGTCATATTCAGAATTATGAGTGGCATATTAAAAATTTTTATATGGCAAATTGTTTTTATTACATTTAGGGGTGATAGATTCGAAAGTAATTCAGAGAGTATCTGAAGTCAGTCCCCATTTTTTAACAGATAAATAAGCAAGCTCAGAGAAGTGAAGTAAACTTGCTCATGTTACTCCCTCTTCATCATCATCAAAAAATAGTTGCCATATGTAGAGTGTTTATTGTTATACACATTAACTCATTTAATTGCCAAAGCTACCCCTTTTATAGATGGTAAAACCAAGGTACAAAATGTAAGAAGTAACATGTATAGGTTTAAACCTCTCTGCTGTAATTATCTTTTAGCCTAATAGTACTGGTAACTGCACAGAAATTTTAACCTATATTAATATAGCACCTTTTCTGAGCCAGGCACTAGCAAAAAGATTTTTAGTAATGATTATTGACAATAAAAAGGTTGTTTTGTCTAGAAAAATTAATTATAATGTCTCATTTCACATGCATTCTGATTTTCTTGGGATGACTGAAGAAAGGGGTATTTTTTCCAAAATATCTAAAAAATAATGTAAATATCTTTTACACATTTAGAAAAAATTGTTTTAAATTGTGGGTATTATTTTTAAAATAGTTGAGATGTGTCCTCAAATTTAAATTTCTGTCTCTTTTAAACAGTGCTGAGCTCAGAGAATTGGAGAAGAAATTAAAAGCAGCTTACATGAATAAAGAAAGAGCAGCTCAAATTGCTGAAAAGGATGCCATTAAATATGAGCAAATGGTAATCATGTTTCTGGCATAATGTTTTCCATATTTTTAGCTTCATTTATAAAAGCAAAAATAGACCAATTTTTGAAAATTGTTGCATTCTATAAAGAATTTACAGTTTGATTTCTCAAATAATGTTATAGTTTTTAGATTGTTACGGTGTAGCAAATTATGGCTATTGAGCATTGTAATTTAATATTAGAACCTTTCAGAGACACAGAGAATTAGGTTGCTGGTTACAATGAACATCTATATTTGGTAACTCCCAGCATTCTTAATGGTGTCTAACTGATTATTCTTTGACAAACCAATACAGGTTGTTAGTATGATCAGTGTATTTTAGAATGCTGTTAAATTTTTTATTGTTTAAATGTTTAAAAAATCAACTATAACTTTAGGTGGGAAACTTTTCTGTTTTGTAAACAGAAATCTTTTCATGATTTCCTCTAATTTTATCCTCTTTTCTTACACCTGACCTACTGCCCATTATTATTGGTAATAGTTATTCTTGGGCAAAGGAGTTTCAGACCCATTCAGCAATAGTGTTACACAGTTTAATTTAAAATAGGGTTTATTAACCCTTACAAGCTGGATGTACATCATCACTTGAATTCATGTTGTCACTCAGAAAGGCTAGACATAGATGAAAAGGTCTGGTGGCAATATTACATAGTCTTTTAAGTTCCCTCACTCTCATTTCTCTATTATTTTGTAGAGCATTTTAATAGCAGAGTTCCCTCTCTCCTAGATCCCTTTCAGAGATGTTTTACAGCTATTAAAGATAAGGGCTTCCCTGCTGGTTCAGCAGGTAAAGAATGTGCCTGCTAATGCAGTTGGCACAGGCTGGTGAAAGATCCCCTGGAGTAGGAAATGGCAACCCACTCCAGTATTCTTGCCTGGAAAATCTCATGGACAGAGGAGCCTGGTGGGCTACAGTCCATGGGGTCACAAAGAAATCAGACATATCTGAGCACAAACACACACAGAGAAAGACGTAAAGGCAAATATTCTGGCTTTTAAAATTGGCCAGAATATATTCTAGGTTAAAAGGAAAAAAAGCAAGTTATGAAAAAACATGTTGGAAAATAATACACTTTATTGACCATTTTATAGATCATTTTTATTTTTGAAAACCTATGCAAATAGGTATGTGTATACAACATCTGTGTATATCTGTACACACACATACATATGTGTTCTGTATATCAACACACACATACAATTAGAGGGGTGATATCAAAACACTTAACCAGTGCAGTGTTATATAGGCGTCAGATAAGAACAGTTGCTGGCTGTTGTGACACATGTGTGTGTGTATATTAGTACAGAAAAAATCTAGAGGGTTGTAATGGGATGCTGTTAACAATAATAGCCTTTGGTGTGGCAGATGGTAAGAGAGGGTAAGGAAATGTCACTCCAAAAGCCATATTCTACCCTTTCAAAAATAAAGTAGAACATGATGTACAGTTTGAACCGTAGATTGCAATTTTAATTATTTTGATAATTGAAGTTATGCAAGGTAATTGTAGATATTTACTCTGGCTATTGAAAGACTTGTTATCATTTTCTAAATAAAGTTGAACAACAAAAATTAAATCAAATACTCTTAGACTTGACTAGGTGTCAGGATATTTAGGTGCTAGTTTTGGCTGTATCTCTCTTAGCCTTAGTTTTCTTATCTGTGAAATAAGAATATTGTGTTTCTATAAGTGTGTGTTAATTTGTACAAACATGTTTTTGTCATGTCATATTTTTTCTGTAGAGCCTAGTACAATATGTGCTAAGAAAGCAGAGGAAAGAGAGAATTTGAGTTAAGTAACATTTACAATGTGTATGTTAAAGGCATCAATTAGATCAGGAATGGCATTTAGTTCAGTTCAGTTGCTCAGTCGTGTCCGACTCTGCGACACCATGAACTGCAGCACGCCAGGCCTCCCTATCCATCACCAACTCCTGGAGCTCACTCAAACTCATGTCCACTGAGTCGGTGATACCATCCAACCATCTCATCCTCTGTCGTCCCCTTCTCCTCCTGCCTTCCATCTTTCCCAGCGTCAGGGTCTTTTCAAATGAGTCAGCTCTTCGCATCACGTGGCCAAAGTATTGGAGTTTCAGCTTCAGCATCAGTCCTTCCAATGAATATTCAGGACTGATTTCCCTTAGGATGGACTAGTTGGATCTCCTTGCAGTCCAAGAGACTCTCAACAATCTTCTCCAGCACCACATTTCAAAAGCATCAATTCTTCTGTGCTCGGCTTTCTTTGTAGTCCAACTTTCACATCTATACATGACTACTGGAAAAACCATAGCCTTGACTAGATGGACCTTTGTTGACAAAGTAATGTCTCTGCTTTTCAATATGCTGTCTAGGTTGGTCATAACTTTCCTTCCAAGGAGTAAGTGTCTTTTAATTAGGATTAGCATTAGCCTTTATATTTTATTTCTTTAAACTTTTTATTTTGTATGGGGTATAGCCATTTAACAAATGATGTGATAGTTTCAAGTGAAAAGCGAAGGTCCTCAGCCATGCATACACATGTATCCATTCTCTCCCAGACACTCCTCCCATCCAGGCTGCCGCATAACATTGAGCAGAGTTCCTTGTGCTATACAGTAGGTCCTTGTTGGTTATCCATTTTAAATATGGCAGTGTGAACATGTCCACCCCAAACTCCCTAGTTAGGGAGTTTCCTATCCTTTCCCCTGCTGCAACCATAAGCTCATTCTCTAGGTCTGTGAGTCTTTTTCCGTTTAGTAAGTTCATTTGTAACATTTCTTTTTAGATTCCACATAGAAGGAATGTCATATGATATTTTTCCTTCTCTGTTCAACTTACTTCACTCAGTATGACACTGTCTAGGTCCACCCATGTTGCTGCAAATAGCATTATTTCATTCTTTTTAATGGCTGAGTAATATTCCATTGTATATATGTCCCACATCTTTATCCGTTCCTCTGTCGGTGGACATTTAGGTTGCTTCCATGTCTTGGCTGTTGTAAGTAATGCTTCAATGAACATTGGGGTGCATGTATCCTTTTGGATCATGTTTTTGTCCTGAAATGTGCCCAGGAGTGGGATTGCAAGGTCATATGGTACCTCTTTTTTAGTTTTTTAAGGAACCTCCATACTGTTCTCCCTAGTGGCAGCACCAATTTACATACCCACCAATAGTGAGAAAAGTTCCCTTCTCTCTGCGCCCTCTCCAGCATTTATTGTTTGTGGATCTTCTGATGATAGCCACTCTTCACCTTCATATTTTTATCTATTTCTTATTTTGTGTTTGATGCTAACCATTCTAGCATTTGGGATGTGATCATAATGGTAAAAGATAACTTTTTAAACTGCCCCAGTGTATTTACGTTAAAACATTTTGTTAAATGATTTCAAAATGCTCAAAAAAATCAGGAAAATCCGTTCAAGATGCAGGATTGTGTCTCATTCAGAAGGAATGGGCTTGAAGAGTTAATTGAAACCTCAGAAAACAGACACAGTGAGGTATGTGACCCTTTTTTTAAGTTAAAGTTATTTCAAAGGGCCTTTAATAAATGAGAAAGGGGAGATTTCAAAGGCCACTAGCAGCAAAGAGAATTTAGGCTGAGAGAACTTGAGTTGCTCAGAGCTATTTAATAGCAGACAAGTATAAAAAAGACAGCACCATCCTTACTCTAAATAGCAGCCAGTACCCAGTGGAGCTAAAATTTGTGAAAATTACCTACATCAACTTTTAAATAGATGAGGAAGATGACTTTGGAAATTAACATAATTATTAATGAAGCACTTCTAATTTTACTTATTGTTTTTCAAGTGTGGAGTTATTCTCCTTATTGCCCTGAGAGAGCTACTTGAAGAAATAGGAAAGCCTCATTAGGGTTTTAGGCTACAGTCCATGGGGTCGCTAAGAGTCGGACACGACTGAGCGACTTCACTTTCACTTTTCCCTTTCATGCACTGGAGAAGGAAATGGCAACCCACTCCAGTATTCTTGCCTGGAGAATCCCAGGGACGGCGGAGCCTGGTGGGCTGCCGTCTATGGGGTCACACAGAGTCAGACACGACTGAAGCGACTTAGCAGCAGCAGCAGCAGCATCATTCAAACTCCTCAGGTGACAGTGACTTACCTTTGCTTTTTATCTACACAGATGAAATATTTTATGAAATAGGCCTTATAGTATTCAGTTCCACGTGCTAAAAGTATTCTGTAATATTTTGCTCAGATTTGATAATGGAAAGATGAATTTTGCTTTAACAACAGAAACGTGATGCTGAAATAGCCAGAACTATGATGGAAGAGCATGAGAGGTTAATAAAGGAAGAGAATGCTGCAGAGGACAAACGAAACAAAGTAAAAGCACAGTACAATCATGATTTAGAGAAACAACTTGAAGAACAAGAGAAGAAAAAGCAGGAAGCCTATGAGCAATTGCTGAAAGAGAAACTTATGATTGATGAAATTGTTAGGAAAATCTATGAAGAAGATCAATTGTAAGTTTACCCCAACTTTCTTACCTGCTTAAACGTTCTTAAATATTTGTTAGATTTATCTCAGGCTTGTCATAAAGAATAAACCATCTAAGAAGTGCCTGATATATAGTAAGCCCTAAGTAAATGTTATGACCTGAACTGAGACCAAGTCTTATTTATCTGTTAGTTTAACAATTAATTGATAATTAATAAGAGATACTCATTAAGTAACAGTGACTAAGCCTTTTTTCCCTTAAGTAAACGCATATCAGGAGAACTTGTTCTCTGTTGAGTTTCCTTGGTAGACAGCTCAAGGAAATGACACATGGTTTTTTATTTTTTATTAGTATCTCTGTTACTATAGAACTGCACTCACTATTACTTTTTAGGGAAAGACAGCAAAGGTTAGAGAAAATGAATACAACTCGAAGGTATATAGAAGAGTTTCAGAAAGAGCAGGCTCTCTGGAGAAAAAAGAAACGTGAGGAGATGGAAGAAGAAAATAGAAAAATAATAGAGTTTGCCAAGTTGCAGCAACAAAGAGAAGAAGATCGAATGGCAAAAGTTCAAGAAAGTGAAGAAAAAAGACTACAGCTTCAAAATATGGTACTAAAATAATTGTTTTAACACTGGAGAAATTCTTAAATATTTGTCATAGAATTTGATTCCTATACATGTTTTTATGTGTGTTTTTTTTTAATAGCTAACTCAGAGGTTGGAAGAAACGCTGCGGCAACGTGAAGATTTAGAACAAGTGCGACAGGAATTATACCAGGAAGAACAAGCTGAAATACATAAGAAGAAACTAGAAGTAAGTTTTGGAAATTGAAGGAATAATTAACATAGTGAAAGTGAAAGCTCTAGTTGCTCAGTCATGTCGACTCTTTGTGACCCCATTGACTGCAGCCTGGCAAGTTCCTCTGTCCATGGAATTTTCCAGGCAAGAATACTAGAGTGGGTCGCCATTTCCTTCTCCAGGTTAACATAGAGAAGAGTATTATTTTGAGATGAAACAGTAGAAAGATAATAGATTTAAACCCAACCATATTGATAGTTACATTACATGCAAATGGTATAAGTGCTACATTTAAAAAAGATTTTCGGGCTGGATAAAAAAGCTAGACCCAGACAACATTAAAAAACTGCATCAAAAAGCATGATGCAACTATGTTATCTACAAGAAACATAATTTAAATATGAAGACGCATATGGTTTAAAAGCAAAAGGATGGAGAAAGATAAACAGACAAACACCAGTCAAGAGCATGTTAGGGTAGAAATCATTATGATAATAGGCTGAATTCATCTAGAGGATGTAATACCCTAGAAGTGTGTGAACCTAAATAAAACTTCAACTACAATACATGTAGCAAAACTGAAAAAATGGTGAGGAGAAAGATAAATCCATAATTATATTTGAATGTTTCAATACTCCTTCTCATTAATATATAAAATAACTAGTCCTAAAACCATGGGATATAGCATTGAACAATTTGACCCCAAGTTACAATGATTTGTCAATTTTCTAATTGGGTGTTTTTTGTTAATTTATTATAGGATTTTGAGAGTTCTTTATGTATTGTAGTTCTTTGTCAGGTGTGTGGTTTACAAATATTTTCTCCTAGTCTATAGGTTGTCTTTTCATCCTCTTAATGGGATCTTTTCCAAAGCAAATGTTTTCAATTTCTGTGAAGTCTAACTTAGCAATTTCTGTTTTTATGGACCATAACTTTAGCATCAGTTCTAAGACGTCTTTGCCTAGAACCCGAAGAATTTCTTTTTTTTTCTTAAAAGATTTCGTCTTCAGTTGATTTTTGTTTATAGGTTATGAGACTTAGGTCAGTTTCTGTTTTTGCTTCTCTATGTCCAGTTGGTCTAGTTGCAACTATTTGTTGAAAGGTTTTTTTCTCTTAAAACCAGTTGCTTTTGCTACTTTGTTTAAAACACAGCTGAGCGCATTTGTGCTTATATTCCTGGGATCTCTGTTTGTCTGCTGATTTATGTGTCTATCCCTTCAGGAGCAGAGCACCACACAGTTTTGATTACTGTAGCTATATAAAGTCTTTAAGATTGTTTTAGTTATTCTAATTCCTCTGCCTTTCCATATAAAGTTTAAAGTAATCTTAACTCTACAAATAGTTTTTGGGGAATTTGATAGGAATTAAATCTGAATATCAATTTGGGGAATATTGACATGGTCACTCTATTGAGTCTTCCAGTCCATGAACATGGTATGACTCTTCATTTACAATTTCCCCTTGAACAACACAGGTTTGAGTTGTGTGAGTCCACCTATATTTGCATATTTTTCAATAGTAACATCTACTGTTTAGACGTCCATGGTTGGTTGATTCCACAGATATAGATATAGATATCCACAAATATAGAACTGTGGATACAGAGAGCTGACTGAATTTATGTGGTTTAACCCCTGATTGTTCAAGTCAACTCTGTTTAAATCATCTTTGAATTTTTTCATCAGTGTTTTATATTCTTGAGCATACAAATCCTGTACCTGTTTTGTTAGATTTACATCGAAGTATTTCAGTTTTTTGAGTGATTGTAAATGGAATTTTAAGTTTTAATTTCATTGTCTACATACTCATTGCTAGTGAATTGACTTTTTAAAAAAAATATTTATCTTGTATCTCATGACCTTGCTAAATTCACTTAGTAGCTATAGGAGTTTATAGGAGTTGGTTTCTTCGTTTTTCCATACATAGTCATGTCTTCTGCAAATAGGGACAGTTTCATTTCTTGGTTTCTTATCTGTACACTTAAAAAAATATATTTATTTATTTATTTAGCTTTAGTTGTGGTACATGGGATCTTTACTTGTGGCATGTGGGATCTAGTTCTGTGACCAGGGATCAAACCCCAGGCCTCCTGCAGTGGGCATGCAGAGTCTTAGCCACTGGACCACCAGGGAAGTCCCATTTATACACTTTTTATTTACTTTTTTGCTTTATTGTACTGGCTAAAACTTTTAGCACTGGTTGGCACTATATTGAATGAGTGATGAGAGTAAATGTCATCTTTCTTTGTTATCTCTCAGGGGAGAAGCATTATGTTAACTGTAGTTTTTTGTAGATGTTCTTTTTATAGTTGAGGACATTCTCTTCTATTTGTTTTTCTGAATATTTTTATCATAAAGAGGTGTTGAATTTTGTCAAATGCTGTTTCTTTAGCTTGGTTGATTGCATGGATTAACTTCGGGAGTTACTGAACCACTTTGCATCACTAGAATAAATCCCACTTGGTCATGGTGTGTATGTCTTTAAATATGTGACTGGATTTTAATTTTCTAATAATGTGTTTCAGGATTTTTGCATCCATATTCATAAAGAATATTGGTTTTTAGTTTTCATTTTGTATACTGGTGTCAGGGTAAACTGACTTCATAAAATGAACGGAGAAGTGTTTCCTTCTATTTTCTAGAAGAGTTTGTTTAGAATTGATGTTAGTTAATCCTTTAAACCTTTGGTAGAGTTTTCCAGTGAAACTATCTAGGCTAGGAATTTTATTTTTTTAGTGTTTAAAAATATTTATTCAATATTACATTGTGTGTTTAAGTTAATTTTTATTTTATATTGGAGTATAGTTGATTTACAATATTGTGTTACTTTCAGGTATACAGCAAAGTGATTCAGTTATACATATACATACATCCATTCTTTTCCTGATTCTTTTACTACTTAGATTATTACAGAATAATGAGTATATAGTTCCCTGTGCTATATAGTAAGTCCTTGTTATCTATTTTATATATATATAAAATATATATTATATATAGAAATATATATTTTTGTATATTTATATATATAATATTTATATATTGTTATATATTATATATTTTATATATAGATTATATATTTTAAATATATTTTTAATATTAAATTATAAATTATATATTTATAAATATATATATATATTTCCCCTTTGGTAACCATAAATTTGATTTTGAAGTCTGTGAGTCTGCTTCTGTTTTGTAAATAAGTTCATTTGTATCAGTTTTTAGATCCCATGTGGAAGAGATACATATTTGTTTTTCTCTGACTTTTTTCACTTAGTTTGTTAGTATCTATCATGCCGGTTGTTACAAATGGCATTATTTCATTCTTTTTTATGGCTGAGCAATATTCCACTATATATATATATATATACACACACACACGTGCGCGCACGCACACACACACACACACACACCACTTCTTTATCCGTTCCTTTGCTGATGGACATTTAGGTAGCTTTTATGTCTTGGCTATTGTAAATAGACCTGCACTGAAAACACTGGAGTGCCTATATCTTTGAATTATGATTTTCTCCAGATATATGCCTAGGAGTGGGATTGCTGGATCATATGGTAGTTCTATTTTTAGTTTTTTAGAGAACCTCCATTCTGTTCTCCACAGTGGTTGTACCAATTTACATTCCCATCAACAATGAAGGAGGGTTTCCTTTTCTTCACACCCTGTCCAGCGCTTATTATTTGTAGACTAATGGTGATGACTATTATCATTCTGACTGATGTGAAATGATACCTCATTGTAGTTATAGTGATGTTGAGCATCTTTTCATGTGCTTTTTGGCCATCTGTATATCTTCTTTTGAGAAATGTCTCTTTATGTCGTCTTATTGAAATTCTCTGCAAGAGATTTCTGTGTATTGACCCATTTTTTGATTTTTTTTTTTAATGTTAAACTGCATGAACTGTTTATACATTTTGGAGGTTAACCCCTGGTTAGTAACATTGTTTCCAAATATTTTCTCCCATTCTGTGGGTTGCCTCTTCATTTTGTTTATGGTTTCCTTTGCTGTGCAAAGTCTTTTAAGTTTAATTAGGTCTTATCTATTTTTGTTTTTATTTTCATTACTCTAGTTGAATCCAAAAAGACTGTGCTATGGTTTATGTCAGAGAGTGTTTTTTGTGTGTTTTCCTTTAAAAGTTTTATAGTATCTGGTCTTACATTTAGGTCTTTAATCCATTTTAAGTTTACTTTTGTGTAAGGTATTAAAAGAATATTCTTATTTCATTGTTTTTTCACATGTAGCTCTCTGGTTTTCCCAGCATCACTTATTGAAGAGACTGTCTTTTCTCCATTGTATATCCCTGCCTTCCTTGTTGTAGGTTAATTGTTTGCAGGTGCAGGCTTTATTTCTGGGCTTTCTATCCTAGTCCATTGACCTGTATTTCTTTTTGGGTGCAATTACCATACTGTTTTGATGACTAAAGCTTTGTAGTACAATCTGAAGTCAGGTAGCCTGACTCCCCCAGTTCCATTTTTATTTCTCAGGATTATGTTGGCTTCAGGATGTTTTGTGTTTCCATACAAATTGTGAAAAATTTTTTCTAGTTCAGTGAAAAATGCCATTGATAATTTAACAGGGATTGAATTGGATGTGTAAATTCCCTTGGGTTGTTTGTTCATTTTAACAATATAAGTTCTTCCAATCCAAGGTTATGGTACATCTGTGTATCTGTTTGTGTCGTCTTTCATTTCTTTCATCATTACCTCATAGTTTTCAGAGTGCAGGTCTTTTGCCTCCTTAGATGAATTTATTCATAGGTATTTTATTCTTTTTGATATGATGGTAAATGCAATAGTTTCCTTAATTTTTCTATTTTTTTTGTTTTTAGTGTATAGAAATGCAAGAGATTTCTGTGTATTAACTTTGTAACCTACAATGTAATTGATTCATTGATGAGCCCTAGTAGTTTTCTGATAGCATCTTTAGGGTTTTTTATGTATAGTATGTCATCTGCAAACAATAACAGTTTACTTCTACACAGCATGTCTGCCTTTAATGAGCTTCTGACTATGCAATAGATGGCAAATAAACACAAACTTTTTATTATAAAAAACACTATGTGTCCAGCATCCCAAAGTGAGATGATGTCTGTATTTATGGAATAAAATTAAATGATGAAAAATTAAATGGTATAAGACCCCCAAAAGAGGTAACAGTGATTAGAGAGAACTAAGAAAAAGATAGGATTTGAAAAGAGGATTGTGTGTGTGTATGTTAGACACTCAGTCGTGTCCGACTCTGTGACCCTATGGACTATAGCCCACCAGGCTCCTCTGTCCATGGAATTCTCCAGGCAAGAATACTGGAGTAGGTTGTCATTCCCTTCTCCAGGGGATCTTTCTGACCCAGGGATTGAACCTGGGTCTCCTGCACTGCAGGCAAATTCTTTACCATCTAAGCCACCAGGGTATAGAGAAGACTATCAAAAAGATAGAATTTGGAGAGAGTATTAGATAGGGATAAATGAAGAAAAAGAGGTTGAATGATCAATATAATTAACACAGTTCCTGTAACTGATACTTGCAGATTGGCTCACTTAAAACCCATTCTTTGGAGAAGGAAGTGGCAACCCACTCCAGTATTAATCCCATGGACAGAGGAGCTTGGCAGGCTACATAAAGTCCATGGGGTTGAAAGAGTCGGACACAACCTAGCAACTACACAACCAGCAACAACACTGTAATAGAGTATTTCATAAAGGAATCAGGATCTGGTGGGCCTCTGAGATATTGTTTTCTGAATTCTATTTTTGTTCTCCTGGATGTGTTACTGATGTGATACCTGTAATACAGGGATGCACAAGTTATTTGGGAAAATCTTTTGGCAGCTTGTCAGGTCCCTAGCTATTTTGCATAGCTATTTGCATAATAATAAATATATTTTCTGTCTCAAAAAAAACAAATCTTTTGAAATCTTTCATAATAATGTTGGGGAAATTAAACCTTGTAGGAAAGGACTTTTTACTGCTTCAAGTAAATTTGAATTTCTCTGAAATACTTCTGATTCTCCTTGCTAGATTATTGTCCTGAAAAATATTTATCAATGATTTCTATCCTTATCACATCCATTCCTATCCTTATCACATCCTACCCTGTTGTAAATTCATTTGTCTTGCTTTATTGCAAAGAGAAATGTAGTTTAAACTACATTTATCTTTTACCTAGAATTCTTCATATGAACTAGGTTATCTCTAATAGCCATCACCCCCACCTCAAGGTGTGAAGATGGAAGTAAGCACATGAGATAGTAGTCGGTCACCATAGACAGAGTTACCATAATGAGACTTGAGCAGTAGGATGGCAGCTTGGTTCCCTGGCCTTCCTGGAAGTTCTTGATGCATCTGATGGCCTGTAGTAAATCCCTTATAATTTGTTGTAATCTGTAAGTAGGAACCTTGGCCATATGGGTGTTAAGGCAATATTTTGAAGATACTGGCCTACCTGGAACTTGTATTAGAATTGAGTAAAGTTGGTTAGATTGGCAAATGATTTAAAATTTACAGCAGTCCTAATTCAGTAGATCAATGATAAAGCAAATATGGATGATCCCTATAAAATTCTTTGCTTTTGAAATCTTTCATAATAATGTTGGGGAAATTAAACCTTGTAGGAAAGGACTTTTTACTGCTTCAAGTAAATTTGAATTTCTCTGAAATACTTCTGATTCTCCTTGCTAGATTATTGTCCTGAAAAATATTTATCAATGATTTCTTTTTTAAGAGTTCTATTTATTTATTTGACTGCACTGCAAGCATGTGGGATCTTAGTTCCCTGAGCAGGGACTGAACCTGTGTCCCTGGCATCAGAAGGCAGAATCTTAACCACCAGACTACCAGGGAAGTCCCTTATCAATGATTTGAGCACAAGATTCTAGAATGATTCATAGTTGGTACAGATTTTATAGTTGACAAATTTAATAAACTTACATATACAAACTTTTATACAGCTCTTTTCAAAGTTAATGTGTTAATTCTGAATACAGAAATAAGATGGTAAATATATATTAGTTAAAATTTAAATAATGAGCAATCCAAAGGTAACATCTACTTTATTAGTTTTTAAAGGATGGGGCAAAGTGTTACCTTGAAAAGGCTTAAGTTTTCAGTTTTATTTCTTATTGTAACATTAAGCTTAATCAAACTCTGTCTGACCCTATCTTTATAAATGACTGTAAAGAAACAATTACTGAATTAACTTTTACAGGTTAATTATTAAATTAACTTTTAGATGTATTGTTATTTAGGAAGAAGCAGAAGAGAAACTGAGAAAGCAAAAGGAGTTGAAGCAAGATTTTATGGACCAAATGGCCCTGAAGGAATTAGTACTTCAGGCTGCAAAAGAGGAAGAGGAGACGTTTAGAAAAGCTATGCTGGCGAAATTTGCTGAGGATGATCGAATAGAATTAATGAATGCTCAGAAGCAAAGAATGAAGCAACTAGAACACAGGAGGGCTGTGGAAAAACTTATAGAAGAGCGCCGCAACCAGTTCCTTGCAGACAAAGTAAGGAAAACTTTAAAAAAAATTTTCATTGAATAGCAACTAATTTATTTATCCACTAAATAACTGAAAACTGTTCATGCACCAGATATTGGATATCCATCACTAATCATATGATATATACATTTTCTGACTACTCGTTAATTAATGAATCTAGAACATATTTATTGATGCTTTCCATGTGTTAGACATTGGTTGGTGTTGAGAACATAAATATGACTAACTCCTGTCATCTGTGAGCTTTTGGTGTTGGTTAAGAAAAATACATAAAAACAATGCTTATAAAGGTATGTCAAATGCATTGATGATAATTATACAGAATGGACACGTTGTATGGCAGAGAGGAGACTGATCATGAGTGTCTTGGCTGCTCTTTTAAAGGTGGATTTTATTCAGGGGGGATCCACTGAAGAATTGAGCTGCATGGTAAGATCTGCACTTGGAAAGGTGATTCAGGTAGCAGTGTTGAGGACAGACATGAGGGGAGTAAGACTGGAGACAGGAAGATCAGTTGTTTTTGTTTAGTTGTTCAGTCATGTCCGACTCTTTGCGACCCCATAGACCAGCACGCCAGGCTACCCTGTCTTTTCACGGTCTCCTGGAGTTGGCTCAGACTCACGTCCATTGAGTCGTAGATGCCATCCAACATCTCCTCCTCTGTTGCCCTCTTCTCCTGCCCTCAGTCTTTCCCAGCTTCAGGGTCTTTTCCAGTGAGTTGATTCTTCACATCAGGTGGCCAAAGTTTGGAGCTTAAGCTTCAGCACCAGTCCTTCCAGTGAATATTCAGGGTTGATTTTCCTTTAGGATTGACTGGTTTGATCTCCTTGCTGTCCTAGGGACTCTCAAGAATATTCTCCAGCAACACAATTTGAAAGCATCAGTTCTTTGGTGCTCAGGCTTCTTTATTAGTCCAATTCTCACATCTGTACATGACTACTGGAAAAATCCATAGCTTTGAATATATAGATCTTTATCAGTAAAGCGATGTCTCTTCTTTTTTAATATGCTATCTAGGTTTGTCATAGCTTTTCTTCCAAGGAGCAAGCATCTTTTAAATTTCATGGTTGCAGTCACCAGAGTGATTCTGGAGCCCAAAAAAATAGTCTGTCACTGTTTCCATTGTTTCCCCATCTAATTGCCATGAAGTGATGGGACCAGATACCGTGATCTTTGTTTTTTGAATGTTGAGTTTTAAGCCAGCTTTTCACTCACTTTCATCAAGAGGTTCTTTAGTTCCTCTTCACTTTCTGCCATTAGGGTGGTGTTACCTGCATATCTGAGGTTATTGATATTTCTCCTGGAAATCCTGATTCCAGCTTGTGCTTCATCCAGCCCAGCATTTAGCATGATGTACTCTGCATAGAAGTTAAATAAGCAGGGTGACAATATACACTCTGATATACTCCTTTCCCAATTTTGAACCAATTCATTGTTTCATATCCAGTTCTAACTATTGCCTCTTGACCTGCATACAGATTTCTCAGGGAGCAGGTCGGGTGGTCTGGTATTCCCATCTCTTGAAGAATTTTCCACAGTTTGTTATGATGCACACAGTCAAAGGCTTTAGCGTCGTCAATGAAGCAGAAGTAGACATTTTTCTAGAGGAACTCTTGCTTTTCTATGATCCAGTGGATTTTGGCAATTTGATTTCTGGTTCCTCTGCCTTTTCTAAATCCAGCTTGTACACCTGGAAGTTCTCGGTTCACATACTGTTGAAGCCTGGCTTGAAGGATTTTGAGCATTACCTTGCTAGCATGTCAAATGAGTGCAGTTGTGCAGTAGTTTGAACATTCTTTGAACATCGGGATTGGAATGAAAACTGGTCTTTTCCAGTCCTGTGGCCACTGCTGAGTTTTCCAAGTTTGCTGGGATATTGACTGCAGCACTTTTACAGCATCATCTTTTAGGATTTGAAATAGCTCAACTGGAATTCCATCACCTCCACTAGCTTTGTTTGTAGTGATGCTTCTTAAGGTCCACTTGACTTCGCATTCCAGGATGTCTGGCTCTAGGTCAGTGATCACACCATCATGGTTATCTGGGTCATGAAGATCTTTTTTGTGTACTTCTTCTGTGTATTCTTGCTACCTCTTCTTAATATCTTCTGCTTCTGTTAGGTCCCTACCATTTCTGTCCTTTATTGTGCCCATCTTTGCATGAAATGTTCCCTTGGTATCTCTGATTTTCTTGAAGAGATCTCTACTCTTTCCCATTCTGTTGTTTTCCTCTATTTCTTTGCATTGTTCACTTAAGAAGACTTTCTTATCTCTCCTTGCTAGTCTTTGGAACTCTGCCTTCAGATGGGTATATCTTTCCTTTTCTCCTTTGCCTTTCACTTCTTTTCTCAGCTATTGTAAGGCTTCCTCAGATAACCATTTTGCCTTGTTGCATTTCCTTTTCTTATGGATGGTTTTGGTCACCCGACTCCTGTACAGTGTTACAAACCTCCGTCCGTAGTTCTTCAGGAAGTTATTACAATTATCCCAGAGAGAGGTGATGAAAACTCTTGTGAATAGAGAAGGAATCCATCTGTGAAGTGGTAGGAAATTAGAATTGATGGGTCTTGGTGACCAATTAGATCTGGAGAGTTGAGAGAAAGATTAGGCTACTACTACTAAGTAATGCTGTTACACACTTCCATATTCAGTGAGTGAGTGGTGATGTATGTACAAAGATGTATGAAGAAAAACAGATTTTGAGGGGGTAGATATATAATTCCATTTTGTCCACATAGATTTTGAGGCCCAGGGGAAAATTTCTTAGTTGGAAATGTGTATTTAAGAGTTGGTGAGGAAACTAGGTTTGTGACTTGGACACACTGAAATGTCTATGTTGCATCTGTAAAACTGAAATAGTACTTTAAGAAGCAAATAAGATAATGTGTAAGTGCTTTGGAAAGATAAAGAGCTCTAAATATGAAAAGTACTGATAAAGCATGTGGTAAATTGGACACACTGAAATGTCTATGTTGCATCCATAAAACTGAAATAGTACTTTAAGAAGCAAATAAGATAATGTGTAAGTGCTTTGGAAAGATAAAGAGCTCTAAATATGAAAAGTACTAATAAAGCATGTGGTAAATATTTTTATGAGTATACAGTGGAAGTGACAAATAGATTTAAGGGACTAGACCTGATAGACAGAGTGCCTGATGAACTATGGACAGAGGTTCGTGACATTGTACAGGAGACAGGGATCAAGAAAATCCCCATGGAAAAGAAATGCAAAAAAGCAAGATGGCTGTCTGAGGAGGCCTTACAGATAGCTGGGAAGAGAAGAGAAGCGAAAAGCAAAGGAGAAAAGGAAAGATATTCTCATCTGAATGCAGAGTTCCAAAGAATAGCAAGGAGAGATAAGAAAGCCTTCCTCAGCGCGATCAGTGCAAACAAATAGAGGAAAACAACAGATTGGGAAAGACTAGAGACCTCTTCAAGAAAATTAGAGATACCAAAGGAACATTTCATGCAAAGATAGGCTCGATAAAGGACAGAAATGGTATGGACCTAACAGAAGCAGAAGATATTAAGAAGAGGTGGCAAGAATACACAGAAGAACTGTACAAAAAAGATCTTCACGACCCAGATAATCACGATGGTGTGATCACTCACCTAGAGCCAGACATCCTGGAATGTGAAGTCAAGTGGGCCTTAGAAAGCATCACTACGAACAAAGCTAGTGGAGGTGATGGAATTCCAGTTGAGCTATTTCAAATCCTCAAAGGTGATGCTGTGAAAGTGCTGCACTCAATATGCCAGCAAATTTGGACAACTCAGCAGTGGCCACAGGACTGGAAAAGGTCAGTTTTCGTTCCAATCCCAAAGAAAGGCAATGCCAAAGAATGCTCAAACTACCGCACAATTGCACTCATCTCACACGCTAGTAAAGTAATGCTCAAAATTCTCCAAGCCAGACTTCAGCAATACGTGAACCGTGAACTTCCAGATGTTCAAGCTGGTTTTAGAAAAGGCAGAGGAACCAGAGATCAAATTGCCAATATCCGCTGGATCATCGAAAAAGCAAGAGAGTTCCAGAAACACATCTATTTCTGCTTTATTGACTATGCCAAAGCCTTGACTGTGTGGATCACAATAAACTGTGGAAAATTCTGAAAGAGATGGGAATACCAGACCATCAGACCTGTCTCTTGAGAAACCTGTATGCAGGTCAGGAAGCAACAGTTAGAACTGGACATGGAACAACAGACTGGTTCCAAATAGGAAAAGGAGTCCGTCAAGGCTGTATATTGTCACCCTGCTTATTTAACTTACATGCAGAGAGTACATCATGAGAAATGCTGGGCTGGAAGAAACACAAGCTGGAATCAAGATTGCCGGGAGAAATATCAATAACCTCAGATATGCGGATGACACCACCCTTATGGCAGAAAGTGAAGAACTAAAGAGCCTCTTGATGAAAGTGCAAGAGGAGAGGGAAAAAGTTGGCTTAAAGCTCAACATTCAGAAAACTAAGATCATGGCACCTGGTCCCATCACTCCATGGGAAATAGATGGGGAAACAGTGGAAACAGTGTCAGACTTTACTTTTTTGGGCTCCAGAATCACTGCTGATGGTGACTTCAGCCATGAAATTAAAAGACGCTTACTCCTTGGAAGGAAGGTATGGCCAACCTAGATAGCATGTTTAAAAGCAGAGACATTACTTTGCCAACAAAAGTCCGTCTAGTCAAGGCTATGGTTTTTCCAGTGGTCATGTATGGATGTGAGAGTTGGACGGTGAAGAAAGCTGAGCGCCGAAGAATTGATGCTTTTGAACTGTGCTGTTGGAGAAGACTCTTGAGATTCCCTAGGACTGCAAGGAGATCCAATCAATCCATCCTAAAAGAGATCAATCCTGGGTGTTCATTGGAAGGTCTGATGTTGAAGCTGAAGCTCCAGTACTTTGGCCACCTCATGCGAAGGGTTGACTCATTGGAAAAGACCCTAATGCTGGGTAGGATTGGGGGCGGGAGGAGAAGGGGACGACAGAGGATGAGATGGTTGGAGGGCATCACCGACTCGATGAACATGGGTTTGGGTAGACTCCGGGAGTTGGTGATGGACAGAGAGGCCTGGCGTGCTGCAATTCATGGGGTCGCAGAGAGTCGGACACGACTGAGCGACTGAACTGAACTGAAATATTTTTAAGTAGTAATAGGAGTGGAGTAAAAATAACTAACATTTATTGTTTTCTTATGTCATTCACTATTCTATATTCATTACTTATTTGTTTGTAACTTAATTTTCAACCCTGTGAATTAGGTACTATTACTACCCCCATTTTAAACAAGTGGAACTGAATCTTGAGAGATTATATATATTGTGCAAGGTGTCATAGCAAGTTAAGTGACAGATCTGGGATTAACATATTAATATCATAATGATTTTCCTGAACGGTGGGCAAAAAGAAACCCCAAAATACTCTTATAATCAGCAGATACTCACTTGCTATGCATTCTGCTGAGGGAACCAAAATAAATAAAGCTCATTCTGGTGGCTTTTAATCTAGCAGAAGAAAGTAAGGTCTAGATACCCCAAAGACTTGATTATATATACTCAGTTCAGTTCAGTCGCTCAGTCGTGTCCGACTCTTTGCGACACCATGAATTGCAGCACACCAGGCCTCTCTGTCCATCACCACCTCCTGGAGTCTACCCAAACCCATGTCCATCGAGTCGATGATGCCATCCAACCATCTCATCCTCTGTCGTCCCCTTCTCCTCCCACCCCCAATCCTACCCAGCATTAGGGTCTTTTCCAATGAGTCAACCCTTCGCATGAGTTGCCCAAAGTATTGGAATTGCAGCTTCAACATCAGACCTTCCAATGAACACCCAGGATTGATCTCTTTTAGGATGGATTGATTGGATCTCCTTGCAGTCCAAGGGACTCTCAAGAGTCTTCTCCAACAGCACAGTTCAAAAGCATCAATTCTTTGGCACTCAGCTTTCTTCACAGTCCAACTCTCACATCCATACATGACCACTGGAAAAACCATAGCCTTGACTAGACAGACTTTTGTTGGCAAAGTAATGTCTCTGCTTTTAAATATGCTATCTAGGTTGGCCATAACCTTCCTTCCAAGGAGTAAGCGTCTTTTAATTTCATGGCTGCAATCACCATCAGCAGTGATTTTGGAGCCCCCAAAAATAAAGTCTGACACTGTTTCCACTGTTTCCCCATCTATTTCCCATGGAGTGATGGGACCAGATGCCATGATCTTAGTTTTCTGAACGTTGAGCTTTAAGCCAACTTTTTCACTCTCCTCTTTCACCTTCATCAAGAGGCTCTTTAGTTCTTCACTTTCTGCCATAAGGGTGGTGTCATCCGCATATCTGAGGTTATTGATATTTCTCCCAGCAATCTTGATTCCAGCTTGTGTTTCTTCCAGCCCAGCGTTTCTCATGATGTACTCTGCATGTAAGTTAAATAAGCAGGGTGACAATATACAGCCTTGACGGACTCCTTTTCCTATTTGGAACCAGTCTGTTGTTCCATGTCCAGTTCTAACTGTTGCTTCCTGACCTGCATACAGGTTTCTCAAGAGACAGGTCAGATGGTCTGGTATTCCCATCTCTTTCAGAATTTTCCACAGTTTATTGTGATCCACACAGTCAAAGGCTTTGGCATAGTCAATAAAGCAGAAATAGATGTGTTTCTGGAACTCTCTTGCTTTTTCGATGATCCAGCGGATATTGGCAATTTGATCTCTGGTTCCTCTGCCTTTTCTAAAACCAGCTTGAACATCTGGAAGTTCACGGTTCACGTATTGCTGAAGCCTGGCTTGGAGAATTTTGAGCATTACTTTACTAGCATGTGAGATGAGTGCAATTGTGCGGTAGTTTGAGCATTCTTTGGCATTGCCTTTCTTTGGGATTGGAACGAAGACTGACCTCTTCCAGTCCTGTGGCCACTGCAAAGTTTTCCAGATTTGCTGGCATATCGAGTGCAGCACTTTCACAGCATCACCTTTGAGGATTTGAAATAGCTCAACTGGAATTCCATCACCTCCACTAGCTTTGTTCGTAGTGATGCTTTCTAAGTTCCACTTGACTTCACATTCCAGGATGTCTGGCTCTAGGTGAGTGATCACACCATCGTGATTATCTGGGTCGTGAAGATCATTTTTGTACAGTTCTTCTGTGTATTCTTGCCACCTCTTCTTAATATCTTCTGCTTCTGTTAGGTCCATACCATTTCTGTCCTTTATCGAGCCCATCTTTGCATGAAATGTTCCTTTGGTGTCTCTAATTTTCTTGAAGAGATCTCTCGTCTTTCCCAATCTGTTGTTTTCCTCTATTTCTTTGCACTGATTGTTGAGGAAGGCTTTCTTATCTCTCCTAGCTATTCTTTGGAACTCTGCATTCAGATGGGAATATCTTTCCTTTTCTCCTTTGCTTTTCGCTTCTCTTCTCTTCCAAGCTATCTGTAAGGCCTCCTCAGGCAGCCATTTTGCTTTTTTGCATTTCTTTTCCATGGGGATTTTCTTGATCCCTGTCTCCTGTACAATGTCACGAACCTCTGTCCATAGTTCATCAGGCACTCTGTCTATCAGGTCTAGACCCTTAAATCTATTTGTCACTTCCACGGTATACTCATAAGGAATTTGATCTTGGTCATACCTGAATGGTCTAGTGGTTTTCCCTACTTTCTTAAATTTAAGTCTGAATTTGGCAATAAGCAGTTCATGATCCGAGCCACAGTCTGCTCCCGGTCTTGTTTTTGCTGACTGTATAGAGCTTCTCCATCTTTGGCTGCAAAGAATATAATCAATCTGATTTCGGTGTTGACTATCTGGTGATGTCCACGTGTAGAGTCTTCTCTTGTGTTGTTGGAATAGGGTGTTTGCTATTACCAGTGCGTTCTCGTGGCAAAACTCTATTAGCCTTTGCCGTGCTTCATTCTGTACTCCAAGGCCAAACTTGCCTGTTATGCCAGGTGTTTCTTGACTTCCTACTTTTGCATTCCAGTCCCCTATAATGAAAAGGACATCTTTTTTGGGTGTTAGTTCTAAAAGGTCTTGTAGGTCTTCATAGAATCATTCAACTTCAGCTTCTTTGGCATTACTGGTTGGGGCATAGACTTGGATTACCGTGATATTGAATGGTTTGCCTTGGAAACGAACAGAGATCATTCTATCGTTTTTGAGATTGCATCCAAGTACTGCATTTTGGACTCTTCTGTTGACCATGATGGCTACTCCATTTCTTCTAAGGTATTCTTGCCCACAATAGTAGATATAATGGTCATCTGAGTTAAATTCACCCATTCCAGTCCATCTTAGTTCGCTGATTCCTAGAATGTCGACGTTCACTCTTGCCATCTCCTGTTTGACCACTTCCAATTTGCCTTGATTCATGGACCTCACATTCCAGGTTCCTATGCAATATTGCTCTTTACAGCATCGGACTTTGCGTCTGTCACCAGTCACATCCACAGTTGGGTATCGTTTTTGCTTTGGCTCCATCCCATCATTCTTTCTGGAGTTATTTCTCCACTGATCTCCATTAGTATATTGGGCACCTACTGACCTGGGGAGTTCATCTTTCAGTGTCGTGTATTTTTGCCTTTTCATACTGTTCATGGGGTTCTCAAGGCAAGAATACTGAAGTGGTTTGCCATGCCCTTCTCCAGTGGACCAGATTAAGCCAACTTTTTCACTCTCCTCTTTCACTTTCATCAAGAGGCTCTTTAGTTCTTCTTCACTTTCTGCCATAAGGGTGGTGTCATCTGCGTATCTGAGGTTATTGATATTTCTCCCAGCAATCTTGATTCCAGCTTGTGTTTCTTCCAGCCCAGCATTTCTCATGATGTACTCTGCATATAAGTTAAATAAGCAGGGTGACAATATACAGCCTGTAACCTTTAAGGGAGATTAAAAAAAGCACCTAGCATTTTTCCTGGCAAGCAGTAAATACTTAGTAAATGTTTGTTGAATCAATAAGGGTGATTATCAGTGTCAGAGCAAAGTGATCATGGAGACAGAAAATTTAAAAGCTTCTGAAATTGACCAGAAAGCTTTGAATACTCCTTGCCTAGAAAGAGGCAGAACCAGTGACTGTCCTATCTCATGGCTTACAGAGCTAATCAGAAAACTCCTTGGAAAGTTATCAAGACAGCTATAAAGGTCAGAAAGATGAAAATATTACCTAAGCCATAGATACTTTTCTAAGAAATTTATATCTTAATTTTGAAAAAATTGTGTTATGTTCCCAAAACGAAGCTGTGGGGTTAGTTTTAAGTGTTGATATCAGTGAGACTGGGTCACATTTCTGTCTTGGCCTAAGGGAAAGGATGGAGTTTCATGTTCACAGAATCATGAATCCATTTCATTATACAATCCTGTAAGGCATGCTTTTTTTTTTTTTTAAGATTTCATAGATATTCCTAAATAGCTATCTGTCTACCTCTAAAATAAATCCACTGTCAGACAAAATCTGAAACTCGCCAGGAGATACTTTCTACCACCAGAGCTATTCAGAATTTGCCCTCATAGACAAATTGGTTTCATATCTTTCTAAAATATTTACCCTAATTTACTATAAAAAGTTTTTCTTATGATAAATAGGTTATTAATTGTAAATAGTTAATAGTTTTTTTTTATGGTAAATAGTTAATAGTTTCCTTCTTTCCTAAGGAGGAAAACCCAAATTAGAGACCATGCACACAACTGGACAAAAATCTAACAGATGAGCTTTCCTCACAACATTAGATAACTTTCTTACACCCCCCTCTTAGAAGGGATAGATCAGTTAGGATGATGTTTGTCTACAAGTAAGAGTCTCAAGTTAACAGCGGCTTAAGAGATAGTTTACTATTCCCTCGCATGAAAGTCTAGAAACTGAGGCTTTATTCAGTCTTCAGGAACCCAGGCTCCTTCTGGGTTTTGTTATGGCCCCTGTAGGGTATATAGCCCTCATCTTCATGGTTTAAATTGGCTCTTCAACCTTCATAGCCATGTTTCAAGCAGCAGATGGAAGAAGTGCAGAAGGGACAAAAGATGTAAGATTGATTCCTGGAAACTGCCATACAACACTTTTGCTTATTCCCTTGGCAAAAACCTAGTCCTGTTGTGACCACATCTGATCCTTTAGCCTTAGAAATGCAGTCTAAAAAAAATTCAGATATAGTGATTCTATAGCAGATTCTGTTACCCTGTTTCATCTTAGAGATAAAATATTTAAGAGCAATTATACCCTTTGATTCAGTAGCAACATGGGTGAAAGTATCTTCTCAATTAGCTGTCAGTGATGCTTCTAATTCTGTAATACATCTGACATGATAGTGGACAGAGAAGCAATTCCAAATTTAACTGGCATTGGATATGGTTGTGTCCTAGCATTCTTCTTTATTTTCATCCAATAATGAAATATTAGGTTATATAGAAGCAGCTTACCTCTCATTGTAACAGAAAAGACAGACATCCTGCTTTCTGGTTTATATGACTTAAACTGATTACTTCAAAGAAAAGTTGAAGCATTAATACTATATTAACTAAAGTAATTCTTGGCAGAAATTCATCATTATTTCAGTGGCCTGCCTTGAGCATCCTTTCCCATTTAAAAGTCTTATTTGGATGTATTTCTGTAAGAGTTCTTTTAAGCCCTAAAATGAGTTAAAGCTAGTCATCTCTTCCATATTTTCACAGCTCAGACGTTTGGTGTGGTTATCAATCAGAACATTTCCCTGAGAAATACTGGTTCTTTTGCTGGAACACTTGCTGCTGCTCTTGTACCTCACACAGGCTTTAAGAAACTTAACATATATGGCAGCACTTACCTTTTAGCTATCCCTGTTACGTTTTATCTACCTTTTTTTTTATCTTACATTGTAAGCTGCCTTCAACACCTGGGCTATGGTAAGCACTCAATAAATATTTGTTGAATTAATGGGGAAATCACTTCTTTGAACCTTTTTTCCTTGGTAATAAAGATTACTTGTCCTGAAAATATGTACTTGCCTCCCTAACATCAGTCATAACTATTTTCCTTGTAACTTTAAAGGAAGAATGACAGTAATATATATATTACATATATAATAATAAAAAAGATATATTATCTATCAGTTTTATCTTAATTTACTGCAAGAATAGTTTTGTTTGCCACCTTCTTAAAAGATTAATGTGTTTTATGACAGTAAGTTCTGTTTACATTTCTAGCAACGTGAACTGGAGGAATGGCAGTGGCAGCAAAGAAGACAAGGATGTATAAATGCAATTGTTGAAGAAGAAAGACTAAAACTTCTCAAAGAACATGCTACAAAACTACTAGGATATCTCCCTAAAGTAAGTGAGATTTAACTCATAGCCTCTAAGAGTTGGGGGAAGTCATGGTGTTAGGATTTCAGAGGGCCTGGGTTTCACTCACTTCTTGCTGTTACAAAGCAGGAATGTTATGCGAGTTAGTAACTGAACATCTCCAAAATGAGAGAGTTGGTCTTGGCACTTTCTATTAAATTTGAGTTGGAATTTCTGTATTTAAATTTGAGACGTCTGTTCTCCAGTGTAAGAGGTTTAAAACTAAAGCAAATGTGATACACTGGACACCAAAGCAGGTGATATACAGGACAGCCTTGTAATCTGTAACAGTAGTAATAGATACAAGCTTGAACTGAGTCTGAGATCTGCTCTATAACAGGAGGTTACATTATAACTAGGTAACTCTTATTTTGAAAAGAATATTACTTCCAGAGAATATACATGAAAATTTGCTATCTGAAATACCTTAATTTGAGTTTCAGAGGCCACATAAAGTCAATAACATTTCCACCCTTCAGATACAGAAATTATGCCATTTGATACTTTATTCAATCAAAAGAATCAAGTGTATATTTGGTTTAGTCCAGTGCAAAAGGAAGGAGAATGAGAAATGAGTAATTATTACCTGTCCATAGGACCTTGTAGTCTAATTGGTTAGAATGAATACAAAATGATATATTAATGACAAAAGCCATATGGAATTGATAAATAAACTAGACTATAAATTTTGAGCAAGTCTTACGGTTTAGATATTTGTGTAGCAAAATAACTGTGGAAGTGGGAGAACCTGATAACCTAAAATGGTTTTATCCTTTAGATCCTAGTGGCTCCAAATGACCTAAATTATTCTTTGGAGTCTTTAGATAAGTAAATATTTAATTTTGTTTTAAAGGGATTAAGATTAATTGACATAACTCCACACCTGGATTCTTTCCTGCAAGATTGAAGTTAGCTGACTAGAGACAGAACTGATGCAAGAGCCAGTCCCATGCATAAGTCTGGCGAAGCTCATTTCCTCCCTCATATACTGCAGGGCTGTTTCAAAACAAGGGTAGGAGGGTACAGTGTGGATTAAACTGATGCAGTTCAGTCCATCAGAGCAGTAGTACTTGTAGTAGTAAAGCAGAAGAGTCCAGATTCCTATGAGAAGTTCTAACAGGACATCAGGTCAGTCTAAGAATATTCAGTATATATGTCTATTAAGTCATAATTACAGGAAAAAAAATTTTACTAACAAATTAGTTTCATTATATTAGAAATAACTTTATAAACTCCATGTCTGTATCTCTTAGTCTTACGAACATTTATTGAAATATTCTGGCATTCAAAGTAACCCACAAAATATTTTTCTTGTAGGGAGTATTCAAAAATGAGGATGATATTGATATGCTTGGTGAAGAGTTTAGAAAAGCATATCAGAAAAGGAGTGAAATGTGCGAGAAGTGACACCATCAAGGTTTGGTAAAACCTGGGCTCCTCTCTATGTCACCACTAGGTGTCACTGTAACTTGTGTTTTAGAGTTCAGGGCACAGGCATCCCCCCTTGTCTCTGGATTTTCCAAAACATTTCTGTAATGTATCATTTATAAACAATTAGTTGTAAGAGAACATTTGTTTTCTGATAAAAATTAATACTTTTAACTGCAAGTTTGCTTTCAGTAACTATTGTTTTTGTACTGATAAAATTGAAGATATGAATTCTATACCACATTCCATATATACACACACACACATATAAAAATAAATATATTGAGTTGGTCAAAAAGTTTGCATTTTTCTGTTATATATAGATACTATATCTGTGAAAACAACCCAGGAAACTAAACTCTTCATACCACTTCTATGTTCATGTCTAGGAACTTTACTTTGGCCGGGGAAGACGCTTCCTATCAGGAGAGGAGAAAAGTAAAGAGTGAGAAATTTCAGCGTGTGTTATTACCTAATGCGGTTATCAATAAGAACATACAAACAGTTTCTCTCAGGTAAACATCGTTTACAAACTAAAGCTAAGTCTTGAGAACATAAAGAAGTATTTTCCATTCAAATGCAGCTGAAAGGGGCTAGAAGGTCATAAGAAAGATAACAGAATCAAAAGTTAAATTTCTATTGCTTTATTTTATAAAACATTTCTAATAATTAGGTATCAATTTTACATCCCCAAATCAGGGAATTATTTTGACTTCACTATCAAATATCTTCATTATTTAATGTAATTGTGTGATCTATTTTTACTTTAAGAGTATATCCACCACACACTAGAGGTTTAAAAGTAGATCACTTATTAATTTCCCCATTCAAGTGCCTTCATAAATTCCTCTTCAGTGAAAGACAGCATCTTGGCAGCTTCAATATGCATCTGTGTTTAAAGAAATCAATATTGTCTAATTTAGTATTAACAGTAGACCACAGAACAATAGGAAGTTTGTGAAAGTGTGTGTATAATGCTATCAAAATGAGTTTTGTTATAGGAATGTATAATTCTAATAAACAGGTTTAAATAATAATTACATTCAGCTGTTAGCCACTATAAACCTCGTCCACTGGTGGTATTGCACCAACCTGTTTAGAGAACAATTCAATGTTGTAATACCTAATCTTTGCAAAAGGTTTGACAGTAGCAAAACCATGAATTCACATCCTCTTAACCACCAGGTAAACCTGTGTGGTGAACACAATAAAAGTGGTTTGGAATCAGTTTCACTCTCAAGATTTCAAGAGGCAAACTGATCCCTTTTTAAGATAATAGTTATTTTTTATACTTTGTATTTTCTTTAGTATCCATACTATATGGAAATAGAACTAGTAAACATTTCTAATTTACTTGCATCAATGTATAGATAACATTTTGTGACTAAGCATGGCAATAAAAAATATACCTGAAGGAGAAATACTAAATGTCTTAGGAGAAACAGCCAAATAATATCCACAATTTATTTTAACTTTGTTTAGGATAAACTCACCTTCTGCCTTTTTAAAACATCAATTAATTTTAACTGTTTCTTAAATCCTATCATTAATTCTCCTTTTTGTTTTTCTAGCTTCTTGTTTTCTGATTTTAATGCTTCGATTTTTTTGTGTTCTTCATTTGCTATATCCTGCAAAAGGAAAAAATCCCATGTATTCTTTACAGTATTTTAATGAAAAAATTATATCAACAATAAAAAGTTTAAGTTTTAACAATGCTCATGCCTCTACTATTTTAAAAACATTTAAAAAATAACTTGGTTCTAATTCCAACAATGCCAAAAAGTAGCTTAGATTTGAAAGCAGAGATGTCGTCAGTAGTAAGCAGAAACTGGAGATGGTTATGATCCTTGACAAAACAGAAGCATACTGGTTGAGAGCCACATTTAACTGGCTTCTGAAAGCACTTTTCATTTCATGGTTCACAAGGGATAAACTCAAAGGAAAAAGTAGCAGTCATAGTGAGCTGAGGAAGTGGACACCAGTGCTGCCACGATGGTAGAAATTTCCAGGTAGGAAATCCCTCAAATCCTTTGCAGACACCTAAATAACATGTGCAGGGTGAGACTCCTAGGAACCTATGAGAGACAGCTGAGATTTAAAGAGGTGAGCAAAGAATTCAGCCACTGCCTATGACAAGGAAGACCAAGTTTGTAATTGTGGTAAAAATCCACTGGATGAGCTCTGTAGCAACTTAGATAATGGAGAAAAAGGATCAGTGAACTTTAAAGACAAGTTAGTAGAAATCATTAAGCATAGGAAGGTCTTGTACTTGGAAAAAATGTTAAAGGACATCTTTCATGCAAAAGGGAAATGATACCAGAAGGAAATCTGAATCTACATACACACTAAGTATCAGAAATAGTAACGTGGTAAATATTAGTAGAGTTTTTATTTTAAAACTTGGGAGTAGCTAAGATTTTGCTGCCAAGATGGCAGAGTAGAAAGATCCTGGGCTCACCTCCTTCCACATGCACACCAAAATCACAACTATTTACAGAATAACTATTAATGAGAAAGACCAGAATCTAACAGAAAAGATATTTTCCAACTAAGGATATAAAAAAGGAACCATAGCAAGATGTAGAAGGAGCATAGGTACACTATTGTCAAGACTCATAGCCCCATATAGAAACCCACAAATGGGAGGATAATTACAGTTACACAGGTTCTCTGAGCAATGAGTTTAAGCCCCACATTGGGCTCCCTGGCCTGGGGAGTCTTGTACTGGGAAGACAAGCCCCTTACGTTTGGCTTTGAAGACCAGTGGGGCTTACTTTCAGGGGACACAGGTATAGGAAATAGAGACTCAACTCCTCACATGCTGCAGGACCCAGGGAAGAGGCAGTAATTTTTGAAAGGAGCTGGGTCAGACCTACCTGCAGATCACCCAGGAGGCAACTGAAGTTCATCCCTGGGACACAGGCATTGGCAGAAGCCATTTGTGGAGCCCGCTATATCATGTGGACACCGATGCTGGGAAGCATCACTTCAGAATCATCCTCTAGTTTATTAGCACTGGACTGGAACACAGCCTGTCAGCCCCAGAACTGGGAAGCCTCAGGCCAAGCAACTTGCTGGGTCAGGACAAAGCCCCACCCATCACTAGCAGGCAGGCTACCTTAAGACCCTGAGCCTTCAGTCACCCTGGAACACAGCCCTGCCCCATAGGAGCGCACAGGCACTAGCTGTGGGATCCCCAGGGCCTTGCAGACAGAGACCCTGGGACTCAGCTCAGCCCACCAGCAGGCTGACACCAGCCCAGCCACCAGCATTCCCCTCCTGCGACCCCTGCCCCCTCACCCCCCATCCCCCCACACACCGCCAGACACTGGCCCTGCCCACCAGCAGGCTAACACCACCTCTGAGACACCTTGGGATCCATGGCAAGATTCAACACACTTTCATGATAAAAAAACACTTCAACAAGGAAAAGAAGGATTCTACTTCAACATGATAAAAGCAATATATGACAAGCCCACAGCTAACATCAGATTCAGTGGTAAAAGACTGAAAGCTTTCTGTTTAGGATCAAACAGGACAAGAATGTTCACTTTTACCCAACCCAGTACTGCAGGTTCCAGTCAAAGCAGCTAGAGAATAAAAATAAAAGGCATCCAAATCAAAAAGTAGAAGGAAGATTCTCTCTCTTCACAGACGACATTATCTTGTATGTATTAGAAAACCCTACAAATTCCACAAGGAAACTGTCACGATAAATCAATTTGGCAAAGTTGCAGAATACAGAATCAACACACATAAAAAAATCAGTTGTGTTTCTATATACTACTAATAAACATTCTTAAAAAAATTTTAAAAATTACAAATATCATCAAAAAGAGTGAAGTACTGAAAAACATCTACTTCTGTTTCATTGACTATGCTAAAAGCCTTTGTGTGGATCACAGTGAACTGGAAAATTCAAGAGACCTTACCTGTCTCCTGAGAAACCTGTGTGTGTGTCAAGAAGCAACAGTTAGAACCGGACATGGAACAATTGACTGGTTCCAAATTAGGAAAGGAGTACATCAAGGCTGTATATTGTCACCCTGCTTATTTAACTTCTACACAGAATACATCATACAAAATGCCAGGCTGGATGAATCACAAACCGGAATCAAGATTGCTGGAAGAAATATCAACAACCTCAGATATGGTCATTACCACAAACACTTAATTGAGTAGATTGCTCATCTCTAGGGTTGCTAGAATGTGTTCAAACTTAAGACATCATCAACTTTAAATATTCACCTGTATATGCTGCTGTATATAAACCTCATGATAACAACAAACCAAAAATCTATAATAGATACACACAAGATAAAGGAATCCAAATATAACATTAAGATGGTCATAAATAGTTAAGTGGAGAGGAAAACAATAAACAAGGACAGTCCCCAAACAATTTAATAAAATGGCAGTAAGTACATACCTATCAATACTTACTTTAAATGTAAATGTACTAAATGTTCCCATGGAAAGATACAGAGTGGCTGAATAGATCAAAAATAAGATCTGTAAATATATGCTGCCTATAAGAGATTCACTCCAGAGCTAACTACACACACAGACTGAAAGTGAAGGGATAAAAAAATAGTCTACGACAAAGGACATTACATAATGATAAAGGGATCGATTCAACAAGAATAACACTTGTAAATGTTTATATGCCCACAAACTGGAGGATTTAAATACAGAAAATATTAGCAAGTATAAAGAAAGATATTGACAGTAAGGACAATAATGGTCAGGGGCTTTAACACTCCACTTACGTCAATGGACAGATCATCCATACAGGAAATGTAAAAGGAAACACAGACCTTAACACATCAGATGAGCTTAATAGATATATGTATATGACATCCTATCCAAAAGCAGCAAAATATACAGTTTTCAAATGCACATGGAACACTCCAGAATAGATCACATGCTAGGCCACAAAATAAGTCTTAGTAAATTTTAAAAGAGTGATATCATACCAAGCCTCTTCTCTGACCACAATGCTATGAGGCTATAAATCCAACTATTTAAAAAACAAACAAAAAAACCAACATGGAGGCTAAACAATGTGGTACTGAACAACCAATGAGTCACTGAATTAATCAAAAAGGAAATAAACAAAAGAAACCCATGGAGACAGAAGCAAAAACACAAAGATCCAGAATCTATGGAATGCAGGAAAAGCAGTTCCCAGAGGGGAGTTTATAGAAATACAAGCCTACTTCAGGAAACAAAAGTCCCAAAAGCCCTAACCTAATATCCAAATAATTCTGAATTAGAAAGAAAAAACGAAACCTAGAGTTAGTAGGAGGAAAGATCAGAGCAGAAATGAATGAAACAGAGATGAAAGAAAAAAAGGGAGAGAAAGCAAGCAAGAAAGAAATTAAGAGCTGGTTCTTAAAAAGATGAACAAAACTGATAAACTGTTAACCAGATTCATTAAGAACAAATGAAAGTGGGCCCAAATAAAATCAGAAAAGAAGTTAGATCACAGAACTACACAGGATCATAAGAAATTACTCTGAATAAACATACACCAATAAAATGGACAACCAAGAAGAAATGGAGGAATTTCTGGAAAAGTACAATCTCCTAAGACTGAATGAGGAAGAAATACAAAATGTGAACAGACCTGTTACTACTAATTAAATCAGTAATAAAAAAAATACTTGCAACAAACCAGTCTAAGACCAGATTGCTTCACAGATGAAATACACTGACATTTAAAAACAACTTAATGCTTATCCTTCTCAAACTAGTCCAAAAACCTGAAGAGAAAGATTGCTTCCAAAGTCATTCTTTGAGGCCCACATCATGCTGATAGCAAATCAGATAAAGAAAGACACCACAAAATATGAAAACCATAAGCCAATAACACTGGTGAACATAGGTGCAAAAATTCTCAACAAAATATTGGAAAATTACATTGAACAATACACTAAAAGGATCATACATGATGATCAAGTGGAATTTACCCCATGGAAGCAAGAATAGTTCAGTATCTGCATATCAATCAATGTCATACATTAACTCATTACTGACCAAGGGATTTTTTTTTTTAAATAAATTTATTTATTTTAGTTGGGGGCTAATTACAATACTGTAGTCGTTTTTGCCATACATTGACATGAATCAGCCATGGGTTTACATATGTTCCCCTTCATGGACCCCCCACCCACCTCCCTCCCCATCCCATCCCTCTGGGTCATCCCATTGCCCCAGCCCTGAGCATTTGTCTCATGCATCGAACATGGAATGGTGTTCTGTTTCACATATGATAATATACACGTTTCAATGCTATTCTCCAAGAATGTCCCACCCTCACCTTCTCCCTCAGAGTCCATAAGACTGTTCTATGCATCTGTGTCTCTTATTCTGTCTTGCATATAGGGTTATTGTTACCATCTTTCAAATTCCATATCTATGCATTAGTATACTGTATTGGTGTTTTTCTTTCTGGCTTACTTCACTCTGTATAATGGGCTCCAGTTTCATCCATCTCAATAGAACCGATTCAAATGTATTTTTTTAATGGCTGAGTAATATTCCATTGTGTATATGTACCACAGCTTCCTTATCCATTCGTCTGCTGATGGACATCTAGGTTGCTTCCATGTCCTGGCTATTGTAAACAGTGCTGCGATGAACATTGGGGTACATGCGTCTCTTTCAATTCTGGTTTCCTCAGTGTGTATGCCCAGCAGTGGGATTGCTGGATGATATGGCAGTTCTATTCCCAGTTTTTTAAGGAATCTCCACACTGTTCTCCATAGTGGCTGTACTAGTTTGCATTCCCACCAACAGTGTTAAGAGGGTTCCCTTTTCTCCACACCCTCTCCAGCATTTATCACTTGTAGACTTTTGGATAGCAGCCATTCTGACTGGTGTGAAATGGTACCTCATTGTGGTTTTGATTTGCATTTCTCTAATAATCAGTGATGTTGAGCATCTTTTCATGTGTTTGTTAGCCATCTGTATGTCTTCTTTGGAGAAATGTCTGTTTAGTTCTTTGGCCCATTTTTTGATTGGGTTGTTTATTTTTCTGGAGTTCAGCTGCAGGAGTTGCTTGTATATTTTTGACCAGGGGATTTCTGCAGAAACACCTGTGGCTGTTGATTTGTTATGTAAGTGAATACAGAAACACCTCTGATAAATAACATGTGGGTAACAAAAGACATGTTAATATATGTCTCTGGTGAGTAATACGTTAATAGAATGAAAGAAAAAAAATCACAATCATTTCAATAGACAGAAACTAAGCATTTGACAAAATTCAACATCCGTTCATGATAAAATCTCTTAATAAATTAGATTTAGAAGGAATATACTTAAATGAAAAAAGGTCATATATGAGAAGTCCACAGCTAAAATTGTATGAAATGTTGAAATCTTTTCCTCTAAGGTCAGGAACAAGACAAGTGCCTATTCCCACCTCTCCTACTTTACATAGTACTAGAATTCCTAGTCAGAGAAATCAAAGAAAAATCAAAAGTATCAGAACTAGAAAGAAGAGGAAAAATTTCTATTTGCAGTTATTATGATTTGGTATTTAATATATAAAAAATCATATATATGCCACCAAAAAACTGTTAGATCTCATCAGCAAATTCAATAAAGTTGTAGGATACAAAATTAACATTAAAAATTCAGTAGAGTTTCTATTAGAACACTCCCTAACATTATACACAAAAATAAACTCAAAATGGATTAGAGATCTGAATGTAAGGTCAGACATTATAAAACTCTTAGCAGAAAACAGGCAGGCGAGAATTCTACCACTGAACCACCAGTGTCATAACCGTTAGTGGAAAACACAGGCAAAACACCCTTTGACATATACTGCAGCAAGATCTTTTTTGACCCACCTCATGGAGTAATGAAAATAAAAACAGAAATAAACAAATGGGACCTAATTAAATGTAAAAGCTTTTGCAGAGCAAAAGAAACCATAAAAAAAGATGAAAAGATAACCCTAAGAATGGGAGGAAATATTTGCAAATGAAGTAACTGACAAAGAATTAACCTCTAAAGTATATAAATAACTCATGCAGCTCAATTACAAAAAAGAAAAAAAATGAGTGGAAGACCTGAAGAAACATTTCTCCAAAAAAGACACACAGACGGCCAAAGAACACATGAAAAGATGCTCAATATAACTAATTATTAGAGAAATACAAATCAAACCTACAATGAGATATCACCTCATACCAGTCATGATGGCCATCATCAGAAAATCTGCAAACAAATGCTGGAGAGAGTGTGGAGAAAAGAGAACCCCTCTACACTGTTTGTGGGAATGTAAATTGGTATACCCACTATGAAAAACAATATGGAGATTCCTTTAAAAAGCTAAATATAGAACTACCATATGACCCAGCAATCCCACTGCATATCCTCAGAGAAAACCACCATTCCAAAAGACATATGCAACCCAATGTTCATTGCAGCGGTCTTCCTAATAGGCAGGACATGAAAGAAACCTAAATGTCCATGAACAGATGAATGGATAAAGAAAATGTTACATATATGTACAATGGAATACTACTCAGCCATAAAAGGAATGAAATTGGGTCACTTGCAGAGATGTGGCTAGATCTAGAGACTGTCATACAGATTGAAGTAAGTCAGAAAAAAAACAGCAAATATCGTATATTAACATACATATGTAGAGTCTAGAAAAATGGTAGATGATCTTAATTGCAAAACAGAAAGAGACACACAGATGTAGAGAACAAATGTATGGACACCAAGGGGGGAAGTACACAAAGGTGGGGTGGGATGAACTGGCAGAGGGTATCCCAATGTATGAAATAGATAATGAGAACCTACTGTAAAGCTCAGGAAAGCCGACTCAATGCTCTGTGGTGACCTAAATGGGAAGGAAATCCCAAAAAGAGGGAATATATTCATACGTATAGCTGATTCACTTTGCTATATGGTAGAAACTAACACAATACTGGAAAGTAACAAAATTCCAATAAAAATTAAAATAATATAAAAAATCATAAATTATCATTATCTTAAAAAATTAGTTTCTATATCTTAGGAAATTATCTTAAAAAGAAAATCGCATTTATCATTATATCAAGAATGTAATACTTAGGAATGATTTAATCAAGGATCTACACTGAAACCTTTAAGATATTGGTGAAAGGGATCAAAGAAGGCACAAATAAATGAATTGGAAGAATTCATGGATTTGAGGAATTAATATTTTTTAAATGTCAATGCTATCAAAGCCACTTCCAATTCCTATGAAGATTCTGAAGACATTTCAAACAGAATTAGGAAAAAAATCCTGAATTATTATGGAATCACAAAAGGCCCCAAATAGCCAAAACAATCCTGAGAAAGAACAAAGCAAGCGGCATCATACTTTCTGATTTTAAGCTACATTATAAAGTTACTGTAATCAAAATAGAATGCTACCAGCATAAAATTGGAAACATTGATCAATGGAACAAAATCAAGAGCCCAGAAACAAACCCCAGCATATATAGTCAACTAATGTTAAGAGTTCTGCCAAGAGAACGCACTGTTCATAGCAAACACACTCTTCCAACTGCACAAGAGAAGACTCTACACATAGACATCACCAGATGGTCAACAATGAAATCCAATTGATTATGTTCTTTGCAGCCAAAGATGGAGAAGCTCTATACAGTCAGCAAAAACAACTACAGGAGCTGACTGTGGCTCAGATCATGAACTCCTTATTGCCAAATTCAGACTTAAATTGAAGAAAGTAGGGAAACCCAATAGACCATTCAGGTATGACCTAAATCAGATCCCTTATGATTATACAGTGGAAGTGAGAAATAGATTTAAAGGACTAGATCTGATAGACAGAGTGCCTGATGAACTATGGACAGAGGTTTGTGACACTACAGGAGACAGGGATCAAGACCATCCCCAAGAAAAAGAAATGCAAAAAAGCAAAATGGCTGTCTGAGGAGGGGTTACAAATAGCTGTGAAAAGAAGAGAAGTGAAAAGCAAAGGAGAAAAGGAAAGATATACCCATTTGAATGCAGAGTTCCAAAGAATAGCAAGGAGAGATAAGAAAGCCTTCCTCAGTGATCAGTGTAAAGAAATAGAGGAAAACAATAGAATGGGAAAGACTAGAGATCTCTTCAAGAAAATTAGAGATACCAAGGGAACATTTCATGCAAAGATGGGCTCAAAGGACAGAAATGGTATGGACCTAACAGAAGCAGAAGATATTAAGAAGAGGTGGCAAGAATACAAGAAGAACTGTATAAAGAAGACCTTCACATCCCAGATAATCAAGCTGGTTTTAGAAAAGGCAGAGGAACCAGAGATCAAATTGCCAACATCTGCTGGATCATCAAAAAAGCAAGAGAGTTCTAGAAAAACATCTATTTCTGCTTTACTGACTATGCCAAAGCCTTTGACTGTGTGGATCACAATAAACTGTGGAAAATTCTGAAAGAGAACTCCAGACCACCTGACCTACCTCTTGGGAAATCTGTATGCAGGTCAGGAAGCAACAGTGAGAACTGGACATGGAACAACAGACTGGTTCCAAATAGGAAAAGGAGTACATCAAGGCTGTATATTGTCACCCTGCTTATTTTAACTTACATGCAGAGTACATCATGAGAAACACTAGGCTGGATGAAGCACAAGCTGGAATCAAGATTGCCAGGAGAAATATAAATAACCTCAGATATGCGGATGACACCACCCTTATGGCAGAAAGTGAAGAAGAACTAAAGAGCCTCTTGATGAAAGTGAGAGAGGAGAGTAAAAAAGTTGGCTTAAAGCTCAACATTCAGAAAACTAAGATCATACCATCTGGTCCCATCACTTCATGGCAAATAGATGGGGAAACAGTGGAAAAAATGGCAGACTTTATTTTTTGGGCTTCCAAATCACTGCAGATGGTGATTGCAGCCATGAAATTAAAAGACACTCCTTGGAAGGAAAGTTATGACCAACCTAGACAGCATAATAAAAAGCAGAGACATTACTTTGCCAACAAAGGTCTGTCTAGTCAAGGCTATGGTTTTAACAGTAGTCATGTATGGATGTGAGATTTGGACTGTAAGGAAAGCTGAGTGCTGAAGAACTGATGCTTTTGAACTGTGGTGTTGGAGAAGACTCTTGAGAATTCCTTGGACTGCAAGGAGATCCGACCAGTCCATTCTAAAGGAAATCAGTCCTGAATATTCATTGGAAGGATTGATGTTGAAGCTGAAATTCCAATACTTTGGCCACCTGATGCGAAGAACTGACTCGTTTGATTAGACCCTGATGCTGGGAAAGATTGAAGGCAGGAGAAGGGGACAACAGAGGATGAGATGGTTGAATGGCATCACCGACTCAATGGATATGAGTTTCAGTAAACTCTGGGAATTGGTGATGGACAGGGAGGCCTGCTGTGTGTCCATGGGGTCGCAGAGTCAGACATGACTGAGCGACTGAACTGAATGTTAGACAAAGGAGCCAAGAATACTCAATGGGGAAAAGATAGTCTCTTTAGTAAATGGTGCTGGGAAAATCTGATACTCACATGTAAGAAGAATGAAACTAGTCCTATATTACACCACTCACAATAATGAACTCAAAATGGAACAGAAACTTACATGTAAGACTACTGCTAAGTCACTTCAGTTGTGTCCGACTCTGTGCGACCGCATAGACGGCAGCTCACCAGGCTCCTCTGTCCCTGGGATTCTCCAGGCAAGAACACTGGAGTGGGTTGCCATTTCTTTCTCCAATGCATGAAAGTGAAAAGTGAAAGTGAAGTTGCTCAGTCGTGTCCGATTCTTAGCGACCCTATGGACTGCAGCCTACCAGGCTCCTCCGTTCATGGGATTTTCCAGGCAAGAGTACTGGAGTGGGGTGCCATTGCCTTCTCCGTTACATGTCTTACTTACATGTAAGACTAGAAACCATAAAACTCCTAAACACACACACACACACCACACAAGAAAAAACCCCTCAATACGCGTCTTGGCAGTGATTCTTTTGGATATGATACCTTAATCAGAAACTACAAAATAAGAAAAAAAAAAAAAAAACCCACAAATTGGACTATGTCAAAGTAAAAAGCTTCTGCAAAGAACAAGAAATGATCAACAAAATGAAAAAGCAACCTACAGAATGAGGAAAATACTGTAAACTATATATCTGAAGGATTTAGTAATATCCAAAACATAGAGATTTCATATAATTCAAAAATCAAATCATACGGTGAAAAAATGAGCAAAGACATGAATATACAATTTTCCAAAGATCTGCAGATGGCCAACAGGTGCATGAATAGGTGCTTAGCATCTCTAATCCTTCAGGAAAGGCAAAATAAAATTGCAATGAGATATCACCTCACAACTGTTTGAATCAGTTCAGTTCAGTCGCTCAGTCGTGTCCGACTCTCTGTGACCCCATGAATTGCAGCACGCCAGGCCTCTCTGTCCATCACCAACTCCCGGAGTCCACCCAAACCCATGTTCATCGAGTCGGTGATGCCCTCCAACCATCTCATCCTCTGTCGTCCCCTTCTCCTCCCGCCCCCAATCCTACCCAGCATTAGGGTCTTTTCCAATGAGTCAACCCTTCGCATGAGGTGGCCAAAGTATTGGAGCTTCAGCTTCAACATCAGACCTTCCAATGAACACCCAGGATTGATCTCTTTTAGGATGGATTGATTGGATCTCCTTGCAGTCCAAGAAACTCTCAAGAGTCTTCTCCAACACCACAGTTCAAAAGCATCAATTCTTCGGCGCTCAGCTTTCTTCACCGTCCAACTCTCACATCCATATGTGACCACTGGAAAAACCATAGCCTTGACTAGACAGACTTTTGTTGGCAAAGTAATGTCTCTGCTTTTAAACATGCTATCTAGGTTGGCCATAACCTTCCTTCCAGGTAGTAAGCGTCTTTTAAAATTTCATGGCTGCAGTCACCATCAGCAGTGATTCTGGAGCCCAAAAAAGTAAAGTCTGACACTGTTTCCACTGTTTCCCCATCTATTTCCCACGGAGTGATGGGACCAGATGCCATGATCTTAGTTTTCTGAACGTTGAGCTTTAAGCCAACTTTTTCACTCTCCTACTTCACCTTCATCAAGAGGCTCTTTAGTTCTTCTTCACTTTCTGCCATAAGGGTGGTGTCATCCGCATATCTGAGGTTATTGATATTTCTCCCGGCAATCTTGATTCCAGCTTGTGTTTCTTCCAGCCCAGCGATTCTCATAATGTACTCTGCATATAAGTTAAATAAGCAGGGTGACAATATACAGCCTTGACGTACTCCGTTTCCTATTTGGAACCAGTCTGTTGTTCCATGTCCAGTTCTCACTGTTGCTTCCTGACCTGCATACAGGTTTTTCAAGAGACAGGTCAGATGGTCTGGTATTCCCGTCTCTTTCAGAATTTTCCACAGTTTATTGTGATCCACACAGTCAAAGGCTTTGGCATAGTCAATAAAGCAGAAATAGATGTTTTTCTGGAACTCTCTTGCTTTTTCGATGATCCAGCGGATATTGGCAATTTGATCTCTGGTTCCTCTGCCTTTTCTAAAACCAGCTTGAACATCTGGAAGTTCACGGTTCACGTATTGCTGAAGCCTGGCTTGGAGAATTTTGAGCATTACTTTACTATCATGTGAGATGAGTGCAATTGTGCGGTAGTTTGAGCATTCTTTGGCATTGCCTTTCTTTGGGATTGGAACGAAGACTGACCTCTTCCAGTCCTGTGGCCACTGCTGAGTTTTCCAAATTTGCTGGCATATCGAGTGCAGCACTTTCACAGCATCACCTTTGAGGATTTGAAATAGCTCAACTGGAATTCCATCACCTCCACTAGCTTTGTTCGTAGTGATGCTTTCTAAGGCCCACTTGACTTCACATTCCAAGATGTTTGGCTCTAGGTGAGTGATCACACCATTGTGATTATCTGTGTCATGAAGATCTTTTTTGTACAGTTCTTCTGTGTATTCTTGCCACCTCTTCTTAATATCTTCTGCTTCTGTTAGGTCCATACCATTTCTGTCCTTTATCGAGCCTATTTTTGCGTGAAATGTTCCCTTGGTATCTCTAATTTTCTTGAAGAGGTCTCTAGTCTTTCCCAATCTGTTGTTTTCCTCTATTTGTTTGCACTGATCGCTGAGGAAGGCTTTCTTATCTCTCCTTGCTATTCTTTGGAACTCTGCATTCAGATGAGAATATCTTTCCTTTTCTCCTTTGCTTTTCGCTTCTCTTCTCTTCCCAGCTATCTGTAAGGCCTCCTCAGACAGCCATTTTGCTTTTTTGCATTTCTTTTCCATGGGGATTTTCTTGATCCCTGTCTCCTGTACAATGTCACGAACCTCTGTCCATAGTTCATCAGGCATTCTGTCTATCAGGTCTAGTCCCTTAAATCTATTTTTCACTTCCACTGTATACTCATAAGGGATTTGATCTAGGTCATACCCGAATGGTCTAGTGGTTTTCCCTACTTTCTTCAATTTAAGTCTGAATTTGGCAATAAGGAGTTCATGATCTGAGCCACAGTCTGCTCCCAGTCTTGTTTTTGCTGACTGTATAGAGCTTCTCCATCTTTGGCTGCAAAGAATATAATCAATCTGATTTCGGTGTTGACCATCTGGTGATGTCCACGTGTAGAGTCTTCTCTTGTGTTGTTGGAAGAGGGTGTTTGCTATTACCAGTGCGTTCTCATGGCAAAACTCTATTAGCCTTTGCCCTGCTTCATTCTGTACTCCAAGGCCAAACCTGCCTGTTACGCCAGGTGTTTCTTGACTTACTACTTTTGCATTCCAGTCCCCTATAATGAAAAGGACATCTTTTTTGGGTGTTAGTTCTAGAAGGTCTTGTAGGTCTTCATAGAATCGTTCAACTTCAGCTTCTTCGGCGTTACTGGTCGGGGCATAGACTTGGATTACCGTGATATTGAACGGTTTGCCTTGGAAGCGAACAGAGATCATTCTGTCGTTTTTGAGATTGCATCCAAGTACTGCATTTCGGACTCTTCTGTTGACCATGATGGCTACTCCATTTCTTCTAAGGGATTCTTGCCCACAGTAGTATATATAATGGTCATCTGAGTTAAATTCACCCATTCCAGTCCATCTTAGTTCGCTGATTCCTAGAATGTCAACGTTCACTCTTGCCATCTCCTGTTTGACCACTTCCAGTTTGCCTTGATTCATGGACCTAACATTCCAGGTTCCTATGCAATATTGCTCTTTACAGCATCGGACTTTGCATCTATCACCAATCACATCCACAGTTGGGTATCGTTTTTGCTTTGGCTCCATCCCATCATTCTTTCTGGAGTTATTTCTCCACTGATCTCCATTAGCATATTGGGCACCTACTGACCCGGGGAGTTCATCTTTCAGTGTCCTATCCTTTTGCCTTTTCATATTGTTCATGGGGTTCTCAAGGCAAGAATACTGAAGTGGTTTGCCATGCCCTTCTCCAGTGGACCACAATCTGTCAGACCTCTCCACCATGACCCATCCGTCTTGGGTGGCCCCACACGGCATGGCTTAGTTTCATTGAGATAGACAAGGCTGTGGTCCGTGTGATCAGATTAGCTAGTTTTCTGTTGTTTTAGTTTTAGTGTGTCTGCCCTCTGATGCCCTCTCGCTTGAATACTGTTTGAATACCTTGAATACTCGCTTGAATACTGTTTGAATACCTATCATCAAAAAACAGGTGAGGTTGTGGCGAAAAGGGAATACTTACTTGTACACTGTTGACAGGATTGTACATTATATTCCAACCACTATGGAAAACAGTTTAGAGGTTCTTCAAAATATTAAAAATAGAACAAGCATATATCCAGCAATTCCACCGCTAACAGTATATCCAAAGGAAATGCAAATACTATGTCAAAGAAATATTTACATCCAATATCTGCATTATTTACAACAGCCAATACATAGAAACAACTTAAGTGTCCAGTGATAGATGAATGGATAAAGAAATTGTGTATATATATATATATATATATATATACACACACACAATATTATTAAGTTATAAAAAGAGAAGGAAAACCTGCCATTTGCAGCATCATGGATGAGCCTTGAGGACATTATGCTAAGTGAAGTAAGTCAGAGAAAGTCAAATACTATATGGTCTTACTTATACGTAGAGTTTAAAACAACAACAAAAAAATTCACAGAAAAAGATAAGGCTTGTAGTAACCAAAGGTGACCGTAGTGGGAGATAGAGATTTGGTCAAAATATATAAACTTCTTGGTATAAGAAAAAGCACTAGGTATGTAATATACAACTTGATGCCTAGAATTAACACTGTCTGGTTGTTGCTGTTTTTTTTCCTGGCTGTGCCATGACTGCAGCACACAGGATCTTAGTTCCCTGACCAGGGATCAAACCCATGCCCCTTTGTAGTGAAAGCACAGAGTCTTAATCACTAGACTGCTAGGGGAATCCTTGTATGGTATATTTAAAACTTGTTAAGAGAGTAGACCTGCTGCTAAGTCGCTTCAGTCGTGTCCGACTCTGCGTGACCCCATAGACAGCAGCCCAACAGGCTCCCCCGTCCCTGGGATTCTCCAGGCAAGAACACTGGAGTGGGTTGCCATTTCCTTCTCCAATGCATGAAAGTGAAAAGTGAAAGTGAAGTCGCTTAGTTGTCTCCGACTCCTAGCGACCCCATGGACTGCAGCCTACCAGGCTCCTCCATCCATGGGATTTTCCAGGCAAGAGTACTAGAGTGGGGTGCCATTGCCTTCTCCGAGAGTAGACCTAAGAGTTCCCCAAATCAGCAAAAAAACATTTTTTATTTTTCTTTTTGTAGATATGTATGAGATGATGGATATTAACTTATTGTGGTAATCATTTCACAAAATATGTAAGTCAAACCTTCACGCTATACACCTTAAATTTATAGAATGCTGCATGTCAATTATATCTCAATAAAACTCAGAAAAAAAGATATCAAGATGGCAAATAAGTACATGAATATGCTAAACATCACTAGTCATTAGGGAAATGCAAATTAAAACTATAATATGAAATACCACGAGGCACCTATTAGAACAGCTAAAATGTAAACAACCAACCATATTAAGTGGTATTGAAGATATGGAACAGCTGCAACTTTCATACAGTGCTGTTGAGAATGTAAACTGGTACAATCATTGTAGAAAACAGCTTGGCAGTTGAACACACACAAAAAATACACCCAGATAACTGACTCCTAGGTTTCTACTCAAAGGAAATGAAAACATACGTCCACAAAAAGACTTATACATGAATGTTCATGGAGGCTTTACTTGTAATAGCTGAAAGGTGAAAACTTTTGGGTAAATCTCAAAAGGAGTCACATTTTTAAAAAGAATATGAAATTCTAGAAAATATAAATGAGTTACCTGGAGATAGAGGTTGGGAGAAGGGCATGATTATAAACGGGCACAAGGAAACTTTTGGGAGTGATAGATATGTCTATTGTGGTGATTTTTCATAGGTATACACATAGTTACAAATCAAGTTTTATACCTTAAATATGTGTGGGATTATTATATGTCACAGTAAGTGTGAAAAATAGAAATAAAATACATATAATTAAAGATATGCAAAGAAAAATTGTAAGACACAGCTAAAGTATCATTTTGAGGAAAATTATAGTTTTTTTTTTTATAAATTTATTTATTTTAGTTGGGGGCTAATTACTTTACAATATTGTAATAGTTTTAAATGCTGTATTAGAAAAGAAAGTTGAAAAATCAGCAATCTAAGTCTTCAATTTAAGAAACTGAAAAGATAGCAGATTAAAAAACAAAGCAAGTAGACAAAATTGTGTAAGAATTCAGTGAAAATAAAAACAGACAAAACCAAAAGTTGAAAAGATTAAGTAGTAACTGGATAGCAAGACTTACCAAGGGAAAAAACCTGAAACATGGATGAATCTCAACATTATGTCCAGTGAAGGAAACCAGTCACGAAAGAATACATTCTATGCAGTTTCATTTATATCAAAGTCAAGACCAAGAGTATCAAACATTCTTCACTTACAGAGGATGGAGTACTTGGAAAGGGAATACAAGGGAATTTTCTAGGGGTGAGGAAAATAATCTATGTATTGCCTAACGTGGTGGTTTCACAGCTATATAAGAGCCCAAACTCACTGATTTATAGATGTAGTATCTGTACATTTTCTTGTATATAACTAATTCAATTTTTAAAACTCACCCAATTCTTTTATGTCCCTCCAGCTCTAACCCCCTAGCTAAGCTTGAAAGAACTACACACATCCAGTGTCTCCATTTCCTCATCTGCATTCATTTTTCATACACCTTGAATTTAGCTTCTTCCCTATCACTCTACTAAAACATTTCTGGCCAAGGTCACTTCTGTGCTTTTAAATCCAATAAAATTTTCCCAGTTCCCCCAAGAAACTTGACTTCTCAGGAGTAGTCAGCTTTGCTGACCACTTCTGAGATGATGGAATTCTTCAAGGCTCAGCTCTTGGCCCTGGCTTCACTCATTCTCTCCCTCTGTCCTTTCTCCCTGGTTAACACTAATGGCTTCTTCTACTGTTTCTGTGCAGGCTTAAGCTTCTCTCCTACATCTTGACATCTCCCCCTGGATTTTTCAGAATATCTCCAAGCTTAACATGTTCTAAAATAAGTCAGTCTTCTTCTCCAGACTTACTACACTGTTCCTTATTTCAGTGGATGGCACTCTAGTTCTGAAAACTTGGAAGTCAAAATATTCTTCCTTAAGCTTCCCTTTCTCACAAGCCTATATCCAGTCCATCACCATATCATAGTGATACTCTCTTCAAGGTGTATTTTTTGATACTTGGTTTCTCTCCGTTTCTCAGTTTAGTCCAAGCTATATCCTTATCTCTCACTGACACTGTTACTCTGATGCAGCCTACTGCATCCATTCTGGCCTCCTTCCAAATTGATTCTTCACAAAGAAACACCAACAAAGAAATGCAGCTGGCCTTCTGTATCTCCAGGTTCCACCTCAGTGGATTCAATCAAGTGAGAATGGAAAACAGTCTGGGTAAAAATTTTCCAGAAAGTTCCAAAAAGCAAAACTCGAATTTGCCATGTGTCAGCAACTGCTTACATAGCATTTACACTGTCTTGAGTATCATATGTAATCTAGAGATGATTTAATGTATACAGAAGAATGTGTGTAGGCTATATGCAAATACTGCACCATTTTATGCAAGAAATTTGAGCACCTGTGGACACTGAGAGACGACTGTACTTTCCAGGTGAATGCCTGGTCATGGCATCATCTCCTGTCATCTTTTTCAAAACAACTGTGCAGTGGCTTTACCACTGCTCTTTGGGTAAAATCCATAATACTTAACATGGCCTAAAGGATCTGGATGGTTCAGCCTCTAGCTGTCTTTGGAGCCTCACTTTGCAACACTCCCTTCACATCCACCCCTACCTTTCATTACCATGCCTTCTTTATTGCCACAGAGCCATTCCTTCTGCCCAAATCTCTCCCCTGGTATATAACTCCTATATGATTTTCTCAGATCTTAACTTAGGATTACATTTTTAAAAATGCACTCACTGACCTGGTTACCTGCTCAAAGCACCATGAACCCTCCTTCATGGTATTCATCACAATTGCACCTTAATTTTGCTTGATCTATTGTCGAACTAACATCCAACTTCTCCACTAAAAGGTGCATGACTACAAGGATCACATTCATCTTTTATCTCCTTTGTATCTCCAGCCTCTAGTAAAGACCTGACAGGTACATGGCAGGACTTCATAATATTTCTAAATGAGTTAACGAAGAATTAGAAATTATCTGTTCCTAAATGAAGTAACATGTAATTGGTGACATATTTTCAATGAGCTTAAAGCAACCATCAGATGCACAGTTAAACCATCACACAGTTGTCTTTCATCATTCCTCCCTTCAGTGTGTTTCAGAGGCAATTATTATGTTGCTATTATAATAATTATAATTATGTTCCAGGAACTGAGGCATAGCAGTGAGTAACACTGGCTCCCTGCACTCATGCAGCATCTGGTTTAAGTTGACTGACTTTTCATTTCAAAAGTTATTCTTACTCTAAACCAGTTTAACTTGTTTCCTAAGCTCTGTGCAGAATGACTTTACCATTATTTTTTGAATAAGTCTTTAATTTTCTGATGACTGAGGCAATATTGTTCTGTTTTATGGAAATCTTACTATTCCTTAAACGTATAAACATGAATAATTTTACTTGTCTACCTAACTATGTCTCATCAGAATGAGAAGCAAAGTACAAAGATTTATTAAGGTAGAAAGAAAATATAACTGGCCATAAAAAAAATTATATACACAGATTAGACCCCAAGGAAAATCTTACTGATTATCTTGAAAACTCCCTCAAAGTTAGAAACAAGGCAAAATGACTTAAAAATCAAAAAGATGCATACACATATTTTTTCATAAATTTTAAATAAGTTACATTTAAGAATGATCTCAAAATGTCTACTTGATATTAAAGAGTGAGTAATATATATTACAAAATGTCTTCCCACTATGTTTTAATCTATCACCTAATGCAGATCTAGGGTCAGAACTTTGTCTTCAACACATCCGAGTTGTTTTTACAACAAACAACTCATTGTTCAAAAACAATGGTTTTGAACTGAGTTGTTGACATACCAAAGTCACATTACTTGAATTTGCAAAATGGCTGGCTGGAGTCATGTTTTCATGGAAACAAGTTTTTCTGTCCATTTCTCTAATGTATGTGCTAAAATACAGTTCAAATCTGGAACCAGAATTAGCAAATATTGACATTCACATTTACATGATTATTTCATTTCCTTCAAAATCACTTTAGAATGCATCAAAATTAAAAATAATGCTCCAATAGCATGACAGTTATTGGCAACTTTGTAAAGCTGACTTCCTAACTTATTCATTAAATATCTTCTATTAATAAATCCCAGTCATCATACCATTGAAAGCTCTTAAATGTGAACACAGTCTGATCTTACAGCATAAACTATGGGTCTCCTGCACTGCAGGCAGATTCTTTACTGATTGAACTATAAGGGAAGACCCTAAGTGTGGTGGCTCAGTGTAAAGAATCTGCCTACCAATGCAGAGACATGGATTCAGTCCCTGGGTCAGGAAGATCCCCTGGAGAAGGAAATGGCAACCCACTCCAGTATTCTTGTCTGAGAATTCCCATGGACAGAGGAGCCTGTCAGGCTACAGGTCCATGGGGTCACAAAGAACTGAACATGACTCAATGACTGAGCACACATGCACTTATTAAGCATTACTAATTTAATCCAAAATAGTATCATCTGTGTATGTAATGAGAACAACTCCTAAATTCATCATCCAGGGCACTGTTAAATAACTTAAGTATTGTCCTAAGGAAGAGACTCCAATATGGAGCATCAATTTCAGGCTGACACAAAACCAAAAACTAATAGCCAGTATTTATAAAGTATACAAAAGGCTTTCACAGACATTGATATTTGAGCCTACATTTATTCTACATATATTCCAAGAACTGAATGTTAACTTCTATGCCAATCACTGGCTAGATGCTAGAGACACAATGGTGATCCTTACAATAACTCTGTTTAATGGTGGTTATCAAAATGTCATCTCAGAATCAGTAGCATCAGCATCACTTGGGAAGTTGTTAAAATAGGACATTCAGACTTTCAAAGATGGCAGAGGAGTAGGAAGACACGGAGTTCATCTCTGCCTACAGATGCATCAAGAATATATCTACAAATGGAAAAATTGTCACAGAGCACCTGCTAAACACTAGCAGAGGAACTTGGACACCTAAAAGGATGAGAAAGATCCCTGCATAACCAGGTAGGATGAAAGAAAGAAGGAAGAAGGAAAAGGAGAGGAAGCAGAACAGAACCTGTGCATCTGATGCAAAGTTGAAGGTGAGGAGAAGGTCACACATCTGGGGAAACCCCTTCACCAGTGGGGAAATCAGCTGGGACAGAAGAGGAGCTCCAGGGGTTCAGAAGAGAGACCAGAAACCTGTCTGTGGCAGGCAGGACCAAGAGAATCCTACGCAAAGGGTCCCTAATAGCTGGGACATGAAAGCAACCTAGATGTCCATCAGCAGACGAATGGGTAAGGAAGTTGTGGTACATATACTCAATGGAATATTACTCAGCTATAAAAAAAAGGATTCATTTGAGTCAGTTCTAATGTGGTGGATGAAACTGGAGCCTATTATACGGAGTGAAGTAAGCCAGAAAGAGAAAAACCAAGACAGTATATTAACACATATATATGGAATTTAGAAAGACGGTATCGACCACCCTATATGCAAGACAGCCAAAGAGACAGAGATGTAAAGAACAGACTTTTGGACTATGTGGGAGAAGGTGAGGGTGGGACGATTTGAGAGAATAACACTGAAACATGCATATTACCATATGTAAAATAGGTGACCAGTGCAAGTTCAGTGCATGAAGCAGGGCACTCAAAGCTGGTGCTCTGTTTCAACCCAGAGGGATACGGTGGGGAAGGAGGTGGGAGGGGGGTTCAGGATGGGGGACACATGTACACCCGTGACCGATTCATGCCAATGTATGGCAAAAAATAATACCACAATATTGTAAAGTAATTAGCCTCCAATTAAAACAAATAAGTTAACAAAACAAAACAAAGGGTCCCTGCCACAGCCCTGTAGGCCCCAGCCTGAGATGGGTGTTCACAGGGGCACATGGGGAATAGGTGCTGGAATGTGAGGTATGGGGAGCAACTCCAGGGTGGGAACGGCTCTAAGCTTCGAGGAAACAGCCCGAGGGGGTGGGAATGAGGAGCTCCAAAACTAAGAATGCTCGTGGAAGAAGTCTGGATGGCTGCACAAAGTGCCACTGTTTAGCAATGCACAAAGGGTGGGGTTGCCATTGCAGCTTCTCCCCTCATACACCAGCCACTACAGCCACAGTCTCTGCCAGAGACAGCTCGTGTGCCCCTGTCATCAGCTCTTCCCAACCACCAGGGAGGACACCCCACCCCTGACAGGGCAATGACAACTACAGAGCACAGAGGAGGCCCTGCTAAATGTCCAGAGGCAGCTCTGGTCACCACACCACAGTCAAATCCCCTATCAAAGGGATAATGGCACAAGTCTCTGGACCAACCTCACCCACCACGGGGAAGACACCAGAAGCAAGAGGAACTACAATCCTGCAGCCTGTGGAAAGGAGACGAAAAATAGTTAAGCTGGACAAAATGAGAAAAGAAATATGTTGCAGATGAAGAAGCAAGATAGAAACCTTTACAAGAACAATTAAATATGTCAATGTATGGCAAAAACTATTACAATATTGTAAAGTAATTAGCCCCCAACTAAAATAAATAAATTTATAAAAAAAAAAAAGAAAAAAAGAAAAAAAAAGAACAATTAAATAAAGGGGAAACAGGCAATCTACCTGAAAAAGAATTCACAGTAATGATGGTAAACATGATCCAAGATTCCGAAAAAAGAATGGAGACATGGATCAAGAAGATATAAGAAATGTTTAACAAATCTAGAAGAACTAAACAAATAAAGACAACCAATGCAATCACTGAAAAAAAAAATACACCAGAAGGAATCAATAGCAGAATAACTGAGGCAAAAGAATGAAAAAGTGAGCTGAAAGAGAAAAATGGTGGAAATAGATGCTGTGGAACAAAATAGAAATGAAATAAGGACAGTCTGAGAGACCTCTGTGATAACTTTAAACGCACCAACTTTCGAATTACAGGGGTCCCAGAGGAAGAAGAAAAAGAGAAGGGCCTAAGAAAATATTTGAAGAGATTACAATGGAGAACTTCCCTGATATGGGAAAGTAAACAGTCACCCAAGTCCAGGAAGTACAGAGTCTCACACAGGATCAACAGAAGAACACACCAAGGCACATTATAATTTAACATATATTAAAAAGAAAAAATTAAAAGGAACAAGGGAATACTCATAAGGTTATCAGCTAATTTTTCAGCAGAAACTCTGCAGCCCAGAAAGGAGTGGCATGATATGTTTATTTAAAGTGATGAAAGAGAAAAACCTACAAAGAAGAATACACAGCAAGAATCTAATTCAGATTCAGCAGAGAAATCAAAAGCTTAACAGACAAGCAAATGCTAAAAGGATTCAGTTCCACCAAAGCAGCTTTATAACAAATGCGAACAGAACTTCTTTGGGGCAGGGGGTGGGGGGAGAGGGTGGGAGGAAGGGAGGCAACGACACAACTGGAAACAAGAAGATCACAAATGGGAAAGCTCACTGGCAAGGTCAGCGTGCAACAAAAGCAGGAAACCATCCATATACAAATACGATATCAAATCCAGCAACAGTGAGGAAAGTACAAACTCAGAAAATGGGAACTGCATTTGAAATTAAGAGACACACACACACACACACACACACACACACACATAATTGTACATAGGCCTCCCTGGTGGCTCAGCAGTAAGGTATCTGCCTGCAATGCAGAAGACTCGGCTTCGATCCTTGGATTGGGAAGATCCCCTGGAGAAGGGAACAGCAACCCACTCCAGTATTCTTGCCTGGAGAATGCCATGGATGGAGGAGCCTGGTAGGCTACAGCCCATGGGGTCATAAAGAGTCGGACACGACGGAGCGAGTAGCACCTCAATTATTCATATTTATATATATACGTATACAGATTACTTTATCAAAACCTCACATGAAATACAAACCAAAAAAATATAATAGTTCAGATCAGTCACTCAGTCGTGTCTGACTCTTTGCGACCCCATGAATCGCAGCACGCCAGGCCTCCCTGTCTATCACCAACTCCCGGAGTCTACCCAGACCCATGTCCATCGAATTGGTGATGCCATCCAGCCATCTCATCCTCTGTCATCCCCTTCTCCTCCTGCCCCCAATTCTTCCCAGCATCAGGGTCTTTTCCAATGAGTCAGCTCTTCGCATCAGGTGGCCAAAGTATTGGAGTTTCAGCTTCAACATCAGTCCTTCCAATGAACACCCAGGACCAATCTCCTTTAGGATGGACTGGTTGGATCTCCTTGAAGTCCAAGGGACTCTCAAGAGTATTCTCCAACACCACAGTGCAAAAGCATCAATTCTTCGGTGCTCAGCTTTCTTCACAGTCCAACTCTCACATCCATACATGACTACTGGAAAAACCATAGCCTTGACTGGACAGACGATAAAGTAATGTCTCTGCTTTTTAATATGCTGTCTAGGTTGGTCATAACTTTCCTTCCAAGGAGTAAGCGTCTTTTAATTTCATGGCTGCCATCACCATCTGCAGTGATTTTGGAGCCCAGAAAAATAAAGTCAGACACTGTTTCCGCTGTTTCCCCATTTATCTGCCATGAAGTGATGGGACCAGATGCCATGATCTTAGTTTTCTGAATGTTGAGCTTTAAGCCAACTTTTTCACTCTCCTCTTTCACTTTCATCAAGAGGCTTTATAGTTCCTCTTCACTTTCTGCCATAAGGGTGGTGTCATCTGCATATCTGAGGTTATTGATATTTCTCCCAGCAATCTTGATTCCAGCTTGTGTTTCTTCCAGCCCAGCATTTCTCATGATGTACTCTGCATATAAGTTAAATAAGCAGAGTGACAATATACAGCCTTGAAGTACTCCTTTTCCTATTTGGAAGCAGTCTGTTGTTCCATGTCCAGTTCTAACTTGCTTCCTGGCCTACATACAGGTTTCTCAAGAGGCAGGTCAGGTGGTCTGGTATTCCCACCTCTTTCAGAATTTTCCACAGTTTATTGTGATCTGCACAGTTAAAGGCTTTGGCATAGTCAATAAAGCAGAAATAGATGTTTTTCTGGAACTCTCTTGCTTTTTCCATGATCCAGCGGATGTTGGCAATTTGATCTCTGGTTCCTCTGCCTTTTCTAAAACCAGCTTGAACATCTGGAAGTTCACGGTTCACATATTGCTGAAGCCTGGCTTGGAGAATTTGGAGCATTACTTTACTGTATACAGATTACTTTATCAAAACCTCATAGGAAATACAAACAAAAAAAATATGATAGACATACACACAAAAAAGAAAAAGCAACCCATATACAACAAAGACAGTCAACAAATTACAAGAGAAAAGAACAAAAGAGGAAGGAAAGAGAAAAGACCTACAAAAGGAAACCCAAAAGATTCAGAAAATGGCAATGCTGCTGCTGCTGCTGCTAAGTCGCTTCAGTCGTGTCCGACTCTGTGCGACCCCATAGACAGCAGCCCACCAGGCTCCGCCGTTCCTGGGATTCTCCAGACAAGAACACTGGAGTAGGTTGCCATTTCCTTCTCCAATGCATGAAAGTGAAAAGTGAAAACAAAGTCGCTCAGTCGTGTCCGACTCTTCGCGACCCCATGGACTACAGCCTACCAGGCTCCTCCGTCCATGGGAGTTTCCAGGCAAGAGTACTGGAGTGGGGTGCCATTGCCTTCTCCAGAAAATGGCAATAGGAACATATATATTGATAATTACCTTAATTAAATGTAAACAGATTAAATGCTATAATGAACAGAACAACAACAAAGATCAGTGAAACTAAAAGCTGGTTCTGTGAAAAGATAAAATTGTAAAAATTAGCCAGGCTCATCAAAAAAAACGGGAGAGGACTAAAATTAATAAAATTAGAAATGAAAATGGAAAAGCTACAATGGATGCTACAGAAATACAAAGGATAATAAAAGACTATAAGCAACTACATGCCAATAAAATGGACAACCTAGAAGAAGTGGACAAATTCTTAGAAAGATACAATCTTCCAAGGCTGAACCTGGAAGAAATAGAAAATATGAACAGTTCAGTCACAAGTACTAAATTGAAATTGTGATTAAAATCTTCCAACAAAGAAAATTCCAGGACAAGATGGCTTCAAAAATGAATCACATCAAACACTTAGAGAACAGTGAACACGTAACATTCTGAAACTCTTCCACAAAGCTGGAGACAAAGGGAACATGCCGCAAGTTCATTCTACAAGGGGACTATCAGCCTGATACCAAAATCAGACAAAGACATCATAATAAAAGAAAATTATAGGCCAATATCACTGATGAACACAGATGCAAAAGTCCTCAACAAAATACTAGCAAACAGACTCCAACAACACATCAAAAGAATCACATACCACGATCAAGTGAGATTTACCTCAGGTATACAAGGATTGCTCAATATCTGCAAATCAGTATGATAAACCACATTGAATTGAAGAATTAAAAACATATATCATCACAATAGTTGCAGAAAAAGCTTCTGACAAAATTCAACACCCATTTATGACAAAAAAAGAAAAACTCTCCAGAAAGCAGGCCTAGACGGAACCTTGTAGTTGTTTAGTCACTAAGTTGTGTCCAACTCTTTTGCAACCCAACGGACAATGTCTCCTGCCAGGCTCTTCCCAGGTAAGACTACTGGAGTGGGTTGCCATTTCCTTCAGGGATCTTTCTGATCCAGGAAATTCCTGATTCCTGCATTGCAGGAAGATTCTTTATCACTGAGCCACCTGGGAAGCCCAGAGGGAACCTAACTCAACATAATAAAGGCCATATATGACAAACCCACAACAAACATCATTCTCAACGGTGAACACTAAAAACATTTCCTGTAAGATCAGGAACACAACAAAGATGTCTACTCTTGCCACTATTATTCAACATAGTTTTGGAAGTCCTAGCCATGGTAATCAGAGAATAAAAAGAAAAAAAGGAATCCAAATTGGAAAAGAATTGTAAAACTGTCACTGTTTGCAAATGACGTGATACTATACATAGAAAATCCTAAAGATGCTACCAGAAAACTACTAGAGTTCATGAATGACTTTGGTAAGCTGCAAGGTTAGAAAATTAATACATATAAATATTTTGCATTCCTATATACTAACAATGAAAGATGAAAGAGAAATTAAAGAAAATATTCCCCTTAGTGTGGTATCAAAAGAATAAAACATCTAGGAATATACCTACCTGAGGAGACAAACATGGACAGAGGAGCCTGTTGGGCTACTGTCCATGGGGTTGCAAAGAGTCAGAAATGACTAAGCGACTAAGCACAGCACAGCACAGCAAGGAGATAAAGAACTGTACTAAGAAAACTATAAAATACTGATGAAAGATATCAAAGATGACACACAAACAGACGGAGAGATATACTATGCTCTTGGATTGGAAGAATCAATATTGTGAAAATGACTATACTACCCAAAGCAATCTACAGATTCAATACAATCCCGATCAAATTATCAATAGCGCTTTTTCACAGAATTAGAACAAAGATTTTTACAGTTTGTATGGAAACACAAAAGACCTCAAATGACCAAGCAATCTTGAGAGAGAAAAACAGCTGGAGGAATCCAAGCTGCCTGACTTAAGACTATACTACAAAGCTACAGTCATCAAAACAATACAGTACAGACACAAAATCAGAAATATAGGCCAATGGAACAGGATAGGAAGCCCAGAGGTAAACCCACACACCTATGGTCAACTAATCTATGACAAAGGAGCAACAATATACAATTCAGAAAAAACGGTCTCGTCAATAAGTGGTGCTGGGAAAACAAAACACCTACATGTAAAAGAATGAAATTAGAACACTCCCTAATAACATATACAAAAATAAACTCAAAATAGATTAAAGACTAAATGTAAGGCTGGATACTATAAAATTCTTAAAGGAAAACATAGGCAGAGAACTCTTTGACATAATTTGCAGCCAAGAACTTTTTCAATCCACCATCTATAGTAATGAAAATAAAAACAAAAATAAATAAATGGGAACTAATGAAACTTAAAACCTTTTGCACAGCAAAGGAAACCACAGACAAGAAGACAACCTCAGAATAGGAGAAAACATTTGCAAATGAAGCAACTGACAAGGGATTAATCTCTGAAATACAGAAACAGCTCACGTAGTTTTATAACAAAGAATCCAATAAAAAAAAATTAGTGGGGGGACTTCCCTGGCAGTCCAGCAGATAAGACTTCACCTTCCATTGTAGGGGGTGCAGGTTCCATCCCTGGTCAGGGAGCTAAGAACCCAGAAGCCTTGTGGCAAAAAAAAAAAAAAAAACACAAAAACTATTAAAAAGATGCAATATTGTTAACAAATTAAATAAAGACTTTAAAAATGGTTCAATCAAAAAAAAAATTTTTTTAATGAGTGTAAGTTCTAAATAGACATTTGTCCAAAGACATACAAATGGCCAAGAGGCACATTAAAAGATGCTCATCATCACTAATCAATAGAGAAATGTAAATCAAAACCACAATGAGGTATCATCGCACACTAGTCAGCATGGCCATCAGCAAAAAAATGTACCAACAATAAATGCTGGAGAGGAGGTAGAGGAAAAGGAACCCTCTTGCTCTGTTGGTGGGAATGTAAATTGATACCGCCACTATGGAAAATAGTATGGAGGTTCTTTAAAAAACTAAAAATAGAGCTATCATATGATCCCATTCTTTGGCATATATCCAGAGAAAACTATAATTCAAAAAAGATACATGCACCCCAGTGTGCACTGAAGAATTATTTACGATAGCCAGAACACGGAAGAAGCAACCTAAATGTCCATCAACTGAGGAATGGGTAAAGATGTGGTATATATATACAATGGAATATTACTCAGCCATAAACAAGAATGAAATAATGCCATTTGCAGTGACATGCACAGACCTAGAGATTATCATACTGAGTAAAGCAAGCAAGCAGAGAAAGACAAATATCATATGATATCACTCATATGCAGAATCTAACGGAACAAATTCTGAAAGAGATGGGAATACCAGACCACCTGATGTGCCTCTTGTGAAACCTGTATGCAGGCCAGGAAGCAACAGTTAGAACTGGACATGGAACAACAGACTGGTTCCAAATAGGAAAAGGAGCACGTCAAGGCTATATATTGTCACCCTGCTTATTTAACTCATATGCAGAGTACATCATGAGAAACACTGGGCTGCAGGAAGCACAAGCTGGAATCAAGATTGCCGAGAGAAATATCAATAACCTCAGATATGCAGATAACACCACCCTTACGGCAGAAAGTGAAGAGGAACTAAAAAGCCTCTTGATGAAAGTGAAAGAGGAGAGTGAAAAAGTTGGCTTAAAGCTCAACATTCAGAAAACTAAGATTGTGGCATCTGGTCCCATCACTTAATGGCAGATGAATGGGGAAACAGCAAAACAGTGTCTGACTTTATTTTTCTGGGCTCCAAAATCACTGCAGATGGTGATTGCAGCCATGAAATTAAAAGACGCTTACTCCTTGGAAGGAAAGTTATGACCAATCTAGAAAGCATATTAAAAAGCAGAGACATTACTTTGCCAACAAATGTCCGTCCAGTCAAGGCTATGGTTTTTCCAGTAGTCATGTATGGATGTGAGAGTTGGACTATAAAGAAAGCTGAGGGCCGAAGAATCGATGCTTTTGAACTGTGGTGTTGGAGAAGACTCTTGAGAGTCCCTTGGACTGCAAGGAGATTCAACCAGTGCATCCTAAAGGAGATCAGTCCTGGGTGTTCATTGGAAGGACTGATGTTGAAGCTGAAACTCCAATCCTTTGGCCACCTCATGCAAAGAGCTGACTTATTTGAAAAGACCCTGATGCTGGGAAAAAATGAGGGCAGGAGGAGAAGGGGACAACAGAGGATGAGATGGCTGGATGGCATCATCAACTTGATGGACATGGGTTTGGGTGGACTCCAGGAGTTGGTAATAGACAGGGAGGCCTGGTGTGTTGCAGTTAATGGGGTTGCAAAGAGTCGGACACGAGTGAACGACTGAACTGAAACTGATATATAAAATAGATAACTAATAAGAACCTCCTATGTAGCTCAAGGAACCCTACTCAATACTTTGTAATGGCCTATATGGAAAAGAATCTAAAAAACAGTGGAGATATTATATATATGTATATATGACTCACTTTGCCGTACAGCAATTAATACAACATTGTAAATCAATTATACTCCAATAAAATAAAAAAACCTCACACATTCTCAAGTCTCACCCCATACTACTGAATAATAAAATCTGTGGGTGGGACCCAGGAATCTGTTTTAATAAGCCCTCCAGGTAATTCTGCTATGTGCTCAAGTTTGACAACCAGTGCCCTGGTAATATAGCCCCTTGCGTTATATATTGGAAAACTGATGTACAGAGGGATATAACAGACTTGACAGACAAGAAACATTTTCCCACCATTTATTCCCACAGTGTCTGGCATGTAATATGGGCACATGATAAAGATCTGTTGGAGGAAAAAATGAATGCCTCCTCCAAAGAGTTGTGCTATCACCTAATGATGACACTAGTCCAAACAATATAAACCTAACTTACCAGAAATATACATATTCCTAATAAGTGCATTTCTTTGAAAAGATACGTTCACCATGACATCAAGAATTATAATTTAAAAACTATTACTTTTGAGTTCTGCGTAAAAAAGGAAGTTACCAAAGGTGATCACTACCAAAACTATTCAGTTTTTGCATACCTTGTTATTCTGCCTTAGTTTACTTAACTCTAGTTTATACTTTTCTGCTTCTTCTAGAGCTCTATTTAAGCGAACTTCCATGGCACTTTGACTAGCAACAGCCTGTTTTTGTAGTTTTCTTTTATTCTCTAATTCCTGTAAAGCAAAAGAGACAGACAAAACATTTATAAACGTAAGTTCCCTCTGATATTTTCAATATCTTCCATTTCTATATTCCTTGCTTTCTCCTAAATTATACACACACACATATATGGCCAGAGATTGAACACTGAATGAGAGAGGTTTCAGGGAATTCCCACACTGAATTGGTTTTAGGAAAATATATCCTTAAAGATATAGTCACAAATCAGGCTTTCAGATTGCTTTTTGTTTGGAATTTTCTGCCTCTTTTTACTGATCCCAAGATATAGTATACATGTCTTCTGTATTTACTTTATAAACAGCTTTTTATAACCATAGCTCTCTTGGAAAGCTCCCAAAACACCAATTTAAGACATAAATTCTCTAATACTGTGCTTGTGTAAACCTGATATCATTTAAGAAATATCTGCTAAATACAGAGCATTCTACATTAGCCAGATAAGAAAACCCCAATTCTGAGCAAAAACAACAGATTTTAAGGATATTTTTCACATCCTGGTGTGGGTTTAGACCTGCATTTCTGCAAATACACTAACAGTTGCTGTTGCAGAGTCTACAGGCCACAAAGGAAGAAACATGGACATACAGAATAAACCCCAAACTCCATCCCGATCTGGCACCGTAATCTCATCGACTCCTACAAATGGTGCCTTCAGCTCTATGGGCAGCACTTGCTTGGATCTCTCCTGAAGAGTCATGATGCTTCTTGCCTCTGACTTTTGCTCATGCTCTTCCTTCTGCCCCGATCTCTCTCCACTCCTCATTTTTAACTGGCTAACACCTATTCATCCTTTAACCCTCAGTTAGGGCTATACACTAGGGTTTTACCTTCTCCCAGGAGCCTTTCCTCACTATCCCCTCAGGCTGGATGAAGTACCCTTTCTTCAGAGATTCTATGGCACGTTGATACACATATATCATAGTGCCTGCTTGTGTGGAACTGAAACTCTCTATTTACTTAATTCCCCTCACTATACTATAAGCTCCTTGAGGATAGGAACTGCTTTAATTTTTATGTTCACAGTACTTCAGTGGCAAATAAAGAGCACTAATACCCTGGTTATTGAACTGAATTTATTTTGTAACACTTAACTCACTCTACTTTGCATGCCCTACAATGCCTAGTACATAGCATTATACAAAGCAGATACTCAATAAATATCATGGAATTGAAATGATGCAGTTAGTAACAGAGTTGTCTGTTTTCTTCTAATTTTTTCTCCTGGCTGTATCACTATGTTTTATTTGAAAACAGATCTCCCTGGTTCTGAGTAATTAAGGGGAAAACAAAACAAAACACATGCTGCTCTTTATGCAGGTTTCTAAACAAATCAAACTGTGTCTGGATACCATCTGCTCTCACCAGCCTTCTTCACAGCTTTGTGGGTGGCAGCGACACTAAGAGCAGCCTGACTTCTCTCACTGTTCACACGGAAAAGGCAGATTCTCATTAGCTACCAAGGCCACAGTTCTTGCTGCTTCGTTTCAACCTCTTCTCATAAGAATATGGAAATGAATTTTTGCCCTTCTCTTTCCTGCTAGTGACTCTGTAACCTACTTCACAGAAAAATGAAAACCCTTCTTTACCACATGATGTTCCCCTACCACTAAATCAATACTGCCCCATTTCTTGAGAAAAGTGAAAAAGAAAAAGGATAGCAGAATAGTAAAGTAGGAAATAAAAGTTTTCTTATATGAGAAAATCCACTAAGCAAAGGGTTAATCTTATCAAAAACTTGAAAAGCCTTCTGTTTTCAGCCATGCTTAAGTACTTTTTACAAAAGAATGTACAGACAAGATACCACTGTTATTATTGAGTATTTTTAAGATGAAAACTCTCTCCTAAAACAAGTCTATTATTACCCTATAAATTAAGAAGCTTACATGTTGCTAGAGAAAAAGTTTATTAAAAATCTGAAGTCCTGAATTTTACACTAACTTTAAAAGAAAAAGCTGGATAGCTTACAGAAAATCAAGTCTAACTTTAAAATTCAAATACTAAGATATCCAAGAAAAAATAATTTGTGATTGTCCCATAATTTTTAATGCATTCATAGTTCAGTTCAGTTCAGTCACTCAGTCGTGTCCGACTCTTTGCGACCCCATGAATTGCAGCACGCCAGGCCTCCCTGTCCATCACCAACTCCCGGAGTCTACCCAAACCCATGTCCATTGAGTCGGTGATGCCATCCAACCATCTCATCCTCTGTCGTCCCCTTCTCCTCCCGCCCCCAATCCTACCCAGCATTAGGGTCTTTTCCAATGAGTCAACTCTTCGCATGAGGTGCCCAAAGTATTGGAGCTTCAGCTTCAACATCAGACCTTCCAATGAACACCCAGGATTGATCTCTTTTAGGATGGATTGATTGGATCTCCTTGCAGTCCAAGGGACTCTCAAGAGTCTTCTCCAACACCACAGTTCAAAAGCATCAATTCTTTGGCGCTCAGCTTTCTTCACCGTCCAACTCTCACATCCATACATGACCACTGGAAAAACCGTAGCCTTGACTAGACGGACCTTTGTTGGCAAAGTAATGTCTCTGCTATAAACTCAGATATGCGGATGACACCACCCTTATGGCAGAAAGTGAAGAAGAACTAAAGAGCCTCTTGATGAAGGTGAAAGAGGAGAGTGAAAAAGTTGGCTTAAAGCTCAACGTTCAGAAAACTAAGATCATGGCATCTGGTCCCATCACTTCATGGGAAGTAGATGGGGAAACAGTGGAAACAGTGTCAGACTTTATTTTTTTGGGCTCCAGAATCACTGCTGATGGTGATTGCAGCCATGAAATTAAAAGACGCTTACTCCTTGGAAGGAAGGTTATGACCAACCTAGATAGCATATTTAAAAGCAGAGACATTACTTTGCCAACAAAGGTCCGTCTAGTCAAGGCTATGGTTTTTCCAGTGGTCATGTATGGATGTGAGAGTTGGACGGTGAAGAAAGCTGAGCACCGAAGAATTGATGCTTTTGAACTGTGGTGTTGGAGAAGACTCTTGAGAGTCCCTTGGACTGCAAGAAGAGCCAACCAGTCCATCCTAAAGGAGATCAGTCCTGGTTTTTCATTGGAAGGACTGATGTTGAAGCTGAAACTGCAATACTTTGGCCACCTCATGCGAAGAGTTGACTCATTGGAAAAGACCCTGATGCTGGGAAGGATTGGGGGCAGGAGGAGAAGGGGACGACAGAGGATGAGATGGTTGGATGGCATCACTGACTCGACGGACATGGGTTTGGGTAAACTCCGGGAGTTGGTGATGGACAGGGAGGCCTGGCGTGCTGAGATTCATGGGGTCGCAAAGAGTCAGACACGACTGAGCGACTGAACTGAACTGAACTAATGTTAATAGGAGTGTTAATATGACATATTCACAATCAGAGAAACTTGTGGAGCATACCAGAAACTTTACTTTAACCAAAAAAAACAAAATAAAACTGAGATTAAGTCTTCCAGCCATCAAGAAATAATAAATAGCTAACATAAAAAGGCACTGTAAACAGCTAGAAATAATGATTAAGATATGTTAACTAACTATTTACAGATACTGGAAAACAGTAGGGTTGTGATTCCTGAGAAAAGGGAAGCAAATGAGTTTTACAATCACGCCAGCATTCTTCTGGGAGACAATTTTCACACAGTACCTACAGGGAAGAGAAAATGCAAAAAGAGTCCAGAGGTCCATTGAGCTGAGGAAACAGATCAGAGCTGAGGAGACTGAAGCAGCTGGGAATTTATATGAAGGTTCAAGTAAGGAGGAACTACATTAGGAGAGAGCTTCACAAATCTACATAGGAAGTCCCCTGAGTCTACTGTGGACTAGGTCACACCTTAATACACAGAAACCCAACAAGGCCAGACAAAAAACAATTTGGGAGCTGTAAATACAGCAAATCCCATAGTTCATACAGGGCAGGAAGACATTTGAGCTCTAATTAGCCAGGATGGAGAGTCCTCAATGATCATCTGGGGTATTTGGTGGAGATCATGAAAGGTCTCTTTAGGGGAAGTATTAAGGGTAGAGTTGAACTATCTCTGAAGGCTGCTCTAGACACACTCTCGTGAAACTTAAAAACAGGCCTCAAAAGGATTAAACTGGCAAATAACTACCTGTAAAAATCCAACACTGTCTTCAAAAAGAAGAATCATTCAACAACAGCATTTAGTAAAAAAGCACTAACCAAGCCAAGAAGCAAGAAAATGTGACTGATAGCCCGAAAAAAAAAAAAAAAGTCCATAGAAACAAATCCATAAGTGAGAAATATAATGGGTCCAGCTAATAAGGCTTTCAAAGAGCTATTTTAATTATACATAAGTGATTAAAGCAAAACATTAATTTAATGAAAAGATAAACTGAAGATGCAAAGGAAAATCAAATGGAACTTCTATAGATGAATATATAAAAATGAGTATATCTGTTTAGGTATAGGGGCATACTAGACATTATAAGCAGCTCAGACAGTAAAGAATCTGCCTGCAATGCAGGAGACCTGGGTTCAATCCCTGGGTCAGGAAGATCCCCTGGAGTAGGAGATGGTAACCCACTCCACTATTCTCGCCTGGAGAATTCCATGGACAGACGAGCCTGGCAGGCTACAGTCCATGATGTCACAAAGAGTCAGACACAACTGAGCAACTAACACTAACATACACTACAAAGAAAAGATCAGTAACCTATTGAAGATACAGCAACAGACTCTATCCAAATAAAGAACATAAAAAAAAAAAAGGCTAAAAACAGCTCATCAGTAACCTAAATATCACTGATATTATTAATGTGGGAATATCAAGTAATCTAACATAAGTATAATTATAGTCTCAAGTAGCAGAACGAGGTAGAAACCCACAGATTCAAAAAGCTCAACAAGGGCTTCCATGGTGGCTCAGAGGTTAAGAATACATCTGTCAATGCAGGAGATATGGGTTCAATCCCTGGTCCAGGAAGATCCCACATGCCAGAGGGCAGCTAAGCCCATGAGCCACAACTACTGAGCCTGCGCTCTAGAGCCCAAGAGCCTCAATTATTGAGCCCATATGCCACAACTACTGAAGCCTATGTGTCTACAGCCCATGCTTTGCAACAAGAGAAACCATTGCAATGAGAAGTCCATGCATTGCAACAAAAAGTAGCGCCCACTTACTGCAACTAGAGAAGTGCCCACATAGCAATGAAGACCCAGCACAACTAAAAATAAATAAATAAATAAACTTATTTAAAAATAAGCTAGGACAAAAAAGCTCAACAAACTTCAGGCAGAATACAGACTCCACACTGAAAAAACTGAGAAAGCACATCATTATGACATTGCTGAAAACCACCAACAAAGAGAATGTCTTAAAAACAGAGAAAAAAGACACACTGCCTACAAAAATAGAACAAAAAGAATTACTGTGGATTTTTGGTCAGAAACTATACAACATATAAGTCAGAGTATATCTTTAAACAAAGAAAACAAAAACCAAAACAGTCAATTGATAATTCTATACCTTGTGAAAAATACCCTTCGAAAATTGAAGGGCTCAAAAACACACAAGTACATACAAAAACTGATAAAATCTGAATAATGTCTATGGATTGTACCAATGTCAGTTTCCTCATTTTAATACTATACAATTATGTTAGGTATTACCACTAAGGGACACTGAGCAAAGGGTACACAGGACTTCACTGTACTATTTTTGCAACTTCATGTGAATCTATAATCATTTCAAAATAAAAAGTTTTTTTTTTAGGTAAGCAAAAAGAGTCTTTTACAGAAAAACAAAAAGAGAAGTAGTGACTAGTAAACTGGCACCACAAAAATTGAAAAGGTAGTTATTTCAAAAAAAAGAGAAAAGGTACTTATTTCAAGCAGAAGTATGGAAAAACATCTAGAGTGAAGAATACAAGAAATGGCAAATATCTTCACCTTTTTAAAGTACAAATGACTGTTAAAAGAGAAAATGTTGTGTGATGTATGACATTTAAAGATAAATGTATGACCACAAAAGCAGCAGATGGAGTATACTGTGAGTGTTATGTTATATGTGAAATACTATAACATGATTTGAAGGTAGACCATAATATGTTAAATATGAGTATTGTAAACCTTAAATCTAAACCTAGCTATAGCTAATGTTGGAGAAAAATGGAATACTAAAAAATATTCAATCAAAGGAGGAAAAAGTAACAAAGAACAGTTGGGGAAAATAGGAAACAAATAGGAAGATAGCAAATTTAAATCCCAAAAACTGTATTAATGTAAATAAACTGAACATTCCAATAAGAGACAAAGGCTATCAGAGTGGACAGAGAAGCAAAAGTCATTTATGTGGTTTCTGTAACAAACTCATTTTCAGTATAGACAGATTAAAAGTAAAAAGATGACAAAAGACAGTCAAGATGGAGGAGTAGGAGACTGTGGAGTTTATCTCTCTCCAAATGCATTGAGAATCATCTATAAATGGAACAATTCTCACAGAGCACCAGCTGAACACTAGCAGAGGACCTCAGACACCTAAAAGGACATGAAAGATCCCCACATAACCAGGCAGGACAAAAGAAAGACGGGAAAAAGAACAGAGGAAGAGGGACAGGACCAGCACCTCTGGGTGGGGAGCTAAAGCAGAAGAGAGGTTCCTGCACCTGATGAAGCTCCCTTATGGTTGGGGAAATCAGATGGGAAAGAAGGGGAGCTTCGGGGGCTATTCAGAGGAGAGCAGAGCAACAGTCTGGGGCAGGCAGGACAGAGTGAGAGCTACACAGATGTTCACTGACATGTGTTCACAGGGCAGACAGGGGTTTGGTGCTGGAACCTGGCATTTAGAGAGGAAACCTGGGGAGAGGACTCTAGTTAGTTGCAGGGAGATGGTCTGAGGGGACAGGAGTGAGGAAATCCACCACCTAGAATGCTTATGAAGGAAACACTGAAGAGAGGCGTCCTTGTTGAGTGATGCAAGAGGGGTGGGGCCGTTTGTGGCCTCTCTCCCCAGGCACCGGCCCTTCCTCCCAAGGCACTAGGAAGGGCTCTGGCTGGGGCCAGCTCTCTCATGCCATGGTTGCCAGCTTCCCTCTGAGTCCCTCGTCCCCACTGGGGCTCCAGCAACTCCAGCTGCCGATGCTTCCACACCCCTTCCTCACTGAAGTGGATTCCTGTGTTCTGGTGCAGCCTCAGGAGCAGACTCTTGTTGGTGGCCCACATGCAGAGGTGGAGCTCAAACTACAGCTGGGCCCCAGGGGCTGTGCAACTAAGGAACAAAAAGTGAAACCTCTCCTCCCAGTTGGGCAACCTAGAACTGACATCATCACAACAGCCTTTGTAAACTAAGTACCTACAGAACATCTGAATGGATAATGAGTACTCCAGCAGACAAGACAGGTCTTACCTTTAACAGCTTTACACTCTGTGAGCATATATATGTGGAGGCTGGGCCAGGCCAGAGGATGAACTGCCCCCATTGTGCCTACAGTGGGTCCATATCCATGATAACTGCATCCTGGGACCTGACTTCAACAGATCTATGCTGGTGGCCTGGTGAAAATAATATCTGACAGACACTAGGGCCAACTACCAGCATATCCATAGTTAAGGTGGGGCCCAGAGAGTGCCAACAGCAGTGTAATCTGAGAGCTCATACAACAGGAATGACGTAACAGAGCACACCCACCGGTGAACAGCTCCAGAGGAGGAATACTCAGTGGCTTTCCTCCCAGTGGGAATGCTCCAATTCCAATTTCTCACACATGCAGATCAAAAATACACCTAAGAAACAGACCTGGGGGCCTCTAATCCAATAACTAGGGAATAGAACCCCACCTCTGACAGGGCAGTGACAACAGAGCACAAAGGAGGCCCTGCTCAATATCCAGTGCAGGCTCTGGTTACACAATGTAAGTCACATCTCCTATAAAGGGGATAACTGCCAGCATACACAGAAGAAAGAAGTGGCAGACATCTATACTAAAAACAACACACGTACCCAAAAATAGTAAATCTACAAAGGCTACACAGGGATGTTTCTACATAAAATAGCCCTCAAATACAGTCTGAGGGTCTGGCACTGGGTAGAAGAACCATTGGGGCATAGTCTTAAAGGCCAGCAGGACTTGAGTGTAGAAGCTCCACAGGGCTGGGGAAAACAGAGATTCTACTCTGGAGGGTGCACACAAGGTCTCTCATGCACTGGGATCCTGCAAAGAGCAGTACCTCAACAGGAAGCCAGGCTACACATACCAAGGAGTCTGAGGTCAGCTATGACTCACCATGAAGGCAAAGACACTGGTGGTGGAAGTTCCAGGGAAACAGATCTGAATGAGCTCTCTCAGAGGTCCACATTTTGGCACCAAGATCTGGCTCCACCCAACAACCTGTAGGCTCCAGTGCTGGAAAGCCTCAGGCCAAACAACAACCAAGATAGAAACACAGCCCGTTACAGAAAATAGGATACTGAAAGTCATACTGAACTCACAGCCACCTAAAAACACACCCTATGACATGGCCTTGCTAGTCACAAGGGACAACAGCCACCTCTACCCACCAGTGGTAAGTACCAATCCTCCCACCGAGAAGTCTGCAAAAGCCCCTAGACCAACCTCACCCACCAGGGAGCAGACACCAGAACAAGAGGAACTAAGATTCTACAGCCTCTGGAAAGGAGACCTCAAACACAGAAAGTTAGACAAAATGAGACAACAGAGTAATATGCTACAGAGGAAGGAACAAGCTAAAAATTCACAAGAACAACTAAATGAAGAGGAGACAGGAAATCTACCTGAAAAAGAATTCAGAGTAATGACAGTAACAACGATATCCAAAATCTTAGGGAAAAAATGGAGGCAACCTGAAACACCAAAGATAGTCATTAAATCACAGAACAAAAGAGGAAGGGAATAAAAAGATCTACAAAAACAAACCCAAAACAATTAAGAAAGTGGAAATAGGAACATACATATCCACAATTACTTTAAATGTAAATGGTTTAAATGCTCCAAACAAAAGACATAGACTGGCTGAATGGATAAAAAACAAGCCCTGTATATATGCTGTCTACAAAAGATCCACTTCAGACCTAGGGACACATATAGACTGAAAGTGATGTGATGGAAAAAGATATCCCACGGAAATGGAAATCAAAAAAAGCAGGAAGAGCAATACTAACATAAAATAGGATGGACTTTAGAGACTATTACAAGAGACAAGGAAGGACATTACATAATGTTTAAGAGATCAACCCAAGAAGAAGATATAAAAATTGTATATATGCTTCCCTGGTGGCTCAGATGATAAAGAATCCAACTGCAATGCAGGAGACCCGAGTTCGATCCCTGGGTTGGGAAGATCCCCTGAAGAAGGGAATTGCTACCTACTCCAGTATTCTTGCCTGGAGAATCCCATGGATACAGGAGCCTGGTGGGCTACAGTCCATGGGGTCACAAAGAGTGGGACACAACTGAGTGACTAAGCACACATAGGAGCACCTCAATATATAAGGCAAATGCTAACAGCCATAAAGGGGAAAATCAACAGTAACACATTAGTAGTGGGGAACTTTAACACCTCACTTACACCAATGGACATCATCGAAACAGAAAATTAATATGGAAACACAAGTCTTAAATGACACATTACACCAGACAGACTTAACTATTAACTATAGGACATTCCATCTGAAAGCAACAGAATGCACTTTCTTCTCAACTGTACATGGAACAATCTCCAGGAGAGGTCACATCTTGGGCCACAAATCAAGCATCAGTAAATTTAAAGAAAAATGAAATAATATCAAGCATTTTTTCCAACCACAACTCTTTAAGATTAGGAATCAACTACAGAAAAAAATATATATATAAAACACAAAGAGGCTAAACAACCAGTGGATCACTAAAGAAATCAAAGAGGAAATAAAAAAATGCCTAGAGACCAATGAGAACACAACAATCCAAAACCAATGGGATACAGCAAGAGCAGTTTTAAGAGGGAAGTTTACAGAAATACAATCTTACCTTAGGAAACAAGACAAATCTCAAATAAGCAACCTAAACTTAAAGCAACTACAGAAAGAACAACAAACAAAACACAAAGTTAGTAAAAGGCTATAAATCAGAAACATCAGAGCAGAAATAAATGAAATAGAGAGGAACAGAACAATAACAAAGACCAATAAAACTAAAGGCTGGTTCTTTGAGAAGATGAACAAAATTGATAAAGCTTTAGCTACATTCACCAAGAAAAAAGTGAGAGGACTCAATAAAACTAGAAACGAAAAAGAAGTTACAACAGACATTACAGAAATACTATCATAAGAGATTATTACAGGCAACTAAACACAAATAAAATGGACAACCTAGAACAAATGGAGAAATTCTTAGAAAGTTGCAATCTCCCAAAACTGATCCAGGAAGAAATAGAAAATATGAACATATCAATTACAAGCATTGAAATTGAAACTATGATTAAAACCTTCCAACAAACAAAAGTCCAGGACCAGATGGCTTCACAAGTGAATTATACAATGCATTTAAAGAAGAGTTAACACGTACTCTTCTGAAACTCTTTCTAAAAATAGCAAATGTAGGAACACTCCTCCAAGCTCATTGTATGAGGCTATCATCACCCTAATATCAAAACCAGACAAATATCACCAAAAAAAATATATAGGCCAACAACAAACAAATGAAAAGATGCTCAACATCACTGATTATTGGAGAAGTGTAAATCAAAAAAACAATGAGGTATCACTTCATACTAGTCTGAATGGCTACCATCAAAAAATCTACAAACAAATGTTGGAGAGGGTGTGGAGAAAAGGGAATGCTCTTGGACTGATGAGGGAAATGTTAATTGATACAACCACTATGGAAAACAGTATGGAGGTTCCTTATAAAACTAAAACTATCATATGACCCAGCAATCCCACTCCTGGGCATATACCATGAGAAAACCATAATATAAAAAGATGTTAATACATGTACCCCAACGTTCACAGCAGCACCATTTATAATAGCCAGGACATGGAAGCAACCTAAATGGCCACTGAGAGATGAATGGATAAAGAAATGTGGTACATATATACAATGGAATATTACTCAGTCATAAAAAGGAATGAAATTGGGTCATTTGTAGTGATGTGGTGAACCTAGAGACTGTCCTACAGAATGAAGTCAGTCAGAAAGAGAGAAACAAATATTGTATATTAATGTATACATATGGAATCTAGAAAAATAGTACTGATGACCCTATTTGCAGGGCAAGAATAGAGATGCAGACTTAGAGAACAGAATTGTGGACACAGTGAGGGGAAGGAAAGGGTGATGAATTGAGAAAGTATCACTGACAAATACACACTACCATGTGTAAAATAGACAGCTAGTGGAAGCTGCTGTACAGCACAGGGAGCTCAGCTTCATGTTTTTTTATGACCTAGAGGGTGGGATTTTGGAGAAGGAAATGGCAACCCACTCCAGTACTCTTGCCTGGAAAATCCGAGGGACGGAGGAGGCTGGTAGGCTACAGTCCATGGGGTTGCGAAGAGTTGGACACGACTGAGCGACTTCACTTTCACTTTTCACTTTCATGCATTGGAGAAGGAAATGGCAACCCACTCCAATGTTCTTGCCTGGAGAATCCCAGAGACGGAGGAGTCTGGTGGGCTACTGTCTATGGGGTTGCACAGAATCGGACACGACTGAAGCGACTTAGCAGCAGCAGCAGCAGAGAGCGGGATGGGAGGGGGAACTGGAGGGAGGCTCAAGAGGAAGGGGATATATGTATACATATAGCTGATTCACATCACTGCACAGTGGAAATGAACACAACATCGTAAAGCAATTACACTCCAATTAAAAAAAAATAATTACACACTAGTATCACTAAAGAGCACTAAAGAACTGAATTCAACAACGTATTAAAAGGATCATTCACCATGGTCAAGTGGGATTTATCCTAGGGATGCAAGCATTCTTCAACATATGTATATCAATCAATATGAAAAACCACATTAAAAACTGAAGAATAAAAACCACATGATCATCTCAATAGCTGCAGAAAAAGCTCTTGACAAAATTCAACACCCATTTATGATAAAACCTCTCCAGAAAGTGAAGAGTTTCCCAGGTGGTGCCTGTGGTAAAGACCCCCACCCTTGCCAATGCAGCAGACATTAAGAGATGTAGGCTCAATCCCAGAGTGGGGAAGATCCCCTGGAGAAAGAAATGGCAACTCACTCCAGTATTCTTGCCTGGAGAATCTCATGGACAGAGAAGCCTGGTGAGCTACAATACACAGGGTCAGAAAGATTTGGACATGACTAAAGCAACTTAACATGCACTCTAGAAAGTGGGCACAGAGGGAACATACCTCAACATAATAATGGCAATATACAACAAACCTATGCTGCTAAGTCGCTTCAGTCGTGTCCAACTCTGTGCGACCCCATAGACGGCAGCCCACCAGGCTCCGCTGTCCCTGGGATTCTCCAGGCAAGAACACAGGAGTGGGCTGCCATTTCCTTCTCCAACAACAAACCTATAGATAACATCATATTCAATGGTGAAAAATTGAAAGCATTTCCTCTAAGATCAAGAATAAGACAAAGATGTCTACTCTCACCACAATTATTCAACATAGTTTTGGAAGTCCAACCATGGCAATCACAGAAGAAATAAAAGGAATCCAGTTTGATGCATGATACAGGGCACTCGGGGCTGGTGCACCGGGATGACCCGGAGGGATGGGATGGGGAGGGAGGTGGGAAGGGGGTTCTGGAAGGGGAAAACATGTACACCCGTGGTGGATTCATGTCAATGTATGGCAAAACAAATACAATACTGTAAAGTTTAAAAATAGATAAATAAACTAATTTAAAATTTAAAAAAAATAAATAAAGTCCACACACACAGAAAAAAAAAGTGGCTCCAAAACAGTGGGCAAAATAACTAAACAGACATTTCACTAAAGAAGACATACAGATGGTAACAAACACATGAAAAGATGCTCAACATCACTCATTATTAGAGAAATGCAAATCAAAACCACAATGAGATATCATCTCACGCCAGTCAGAATGGCTGCTATCAAAAAGTCTACAAACAATAAATGTTGGAGAGGGTGTGGAGCAAAGGGAACCCTCTTACACTGTTGGTGGGAATGCAAACTAGTATAGCCACTATGAACAGTGTGGAGATTCCTTAAAAAACTGGAAATAGGACTGCCATATGACCCAGTAATACCACTGTGGGGAACACACCCTAAGGAAACCAGAATTGAAAGGCACACATATTCCTCAGTGTTCACTGCAGCAATATTTACAGTAGCTAGGACATGGATGCAACGTAGATGTTAATCAGCAGACAAATGGATAAGGAAGTTTTGGTACATATACATGATGGAATACTCCTCAGCTATAAAATGGAATGCATTTGAGTCAGTTCTAATGAGGTGGATAAAACTGAAGCCTATTATACAGAGTGAAGTAAGTCATAGAGAGAAACACAAATACTATTAACGCATATATATGGAATTTAGAAAGGTGGTAATGATGATCCTATATTTAGGGCAGCAAAAGAGACACAAGTGTGAAGAACAGACTTTTGGACTCTGTGGGAGAAGGCAAGGGTGGGATGATTCAAAAGAATAGCACTGAAACATGTATATTACCATATGTAAAACAGATCACCAGTGCAAGTCTGATGTATGAAGCAGAGCACCCAAGGCTGGTGCTCTGGAACAACTCAGAGGGATGGGGTGGGGAGGGAGATAGGACAGGGGTTCAGGATGGGGTGAAACTGTGTATCCATGGCTGATACATGTTGATATATGGCAAAAACCATCACAATATTATAAAACAATTGTCCTCCAATTAAAATAAATTAATTAATTTTAAAAAGTAAAAAAAAAAAATCCAAATTGGAAAAGAAGTAAAACTGTCATTGTTTGAAGATGACATGATATTGTACATATAAAATCTTGAAGATGCTACCAGGAAAATACTAGAGCTCATCAATGAATTTGATAAAGTTGCAGGATACAAAATTAATACACAGAAATCTCTTGCATTCCTATACACTAATAACAAAAGGTCAGAAACCAAAATTAAACAAATAACCCCATGTACTGTCACATCAAAAAGAGTAAGCTACCTAGGATTATATCCATGTAATGAGGCAAAATTTATACTCAAATAAGTATAAAATACTGATGAAAGAAATCAAAGATGACACATGAACAAATGGAGAAATGTACCATATTATTGGATTGGAAGAATCAAAATTATAAAATGAGTATATAAACCCAAAGTAATCTACAGGTTCAATGTAATCCCTATCAAACTACTAACAGCATTTTTCACAGAATTAGAACAAAATATCTTACAATTTGTATGCAAACACAAAAGACTGTGAAGAGCCAAAGCAATCTTAAGAAAAATGGAGTTGGAGGAATCAGGCTCCCTGACTTCAGACTATACTACAAAGCTATAGTAATCAAAACAGCATGATATGGGCACAAAAACAGAATATACATCAATGGAACAAGATAGAATGTCCAAAGATAAACCCACACACCTATAGTAACATAATCTACAGCAAAGGAGGCAAGAAAATACAATGGAGAAAAGACAGCCTCTTCAATTAAGTGGTGTGGGGAAAATGAACAGCTACATGTAAAAGGATGAAATTAGAACATTCTCTAAAACTATATGCAAAAGTAAACTCAAAATGGATTGTTGTTGTTGTTCAGTCACTTAATCATGTCCGACTCTGTGACCCCATGGACTGCAGCATGCCAGGTTTCCTTGTCCTTCACCATCTCCCAGAGCTTGCTCAAACTCCTGTCCATTGAGTTGGTGATGCCATCACAATTAAAGACCTAAATGTAAGGCCAGGTACTATACAACTCTTAGAGGAAAACACAGACAGAACATTCTCTAACATAAATTGCAGCAAGATCTTTTTTGATCCACCTCCTAAAGAAAATTAAAAACAGAAATAAATAAATGGGGTCTGATTAAACTTAAAAGCTTCTGCACAGCAAAGAAAACCATAAAGAAAACAAAAAGACAACCCACAGAATGGGGAAAATATCTGCAAATGAAGCAATTGACAAAGGATGAATCTCCAAAATATACTAACAGTTTATGCAGTTCAATATTAAAAATAAATAAATAAAAAATGGGCAAAAGATCTAAATAGACATTTCTCCAAAGGAGACATATGGAAAGACAAGAGGCACATGAAAATATGCTTAACATCACTAATTACTAGAGAAATGCAAATCAAAACTACAATGAGGTATCACCTTGCACCAATCAGGATGACCATCATCAAAAAACTCTACAAACAGTAAATGCTGGAGGGAATGTAAACTGGTATAGCCACTATGGAGAACAGTCTGGAGGTTCCTTAAAAACCTGAAAAAAGAACTATCATACGATCCAGCAATCCCACTTCTGGGCATATATCTGGAGAAAACCATAATTCAAAAAGATAGCTGCACCCCAATGTTCACTGTAGCACTATTTACAATAGCAAGGCCATGGAAGCAACCTAAATGTCCATCAACAGAAGAATGGATAAAGAAGATAGATGTAGTACATATATACAATAGAATATTACTCAGCCATCAACAAGAATGAAAGAATGCCTTTTGCAAGGACATGGATGGACCTAGAGAATGTCATACTGACTGAAGTAACTCAGCCAGAGAAAGACAAATGTCATATGATATATCTGTAATCTTAAAATGGTACAAATGAACCTATTTACAAAATAGAAATGTTTCATAAACACAGATGTAGAAAACCAACTTATGGTTACCAAGGGGGCAATTTCAGTCAAAGAATTCAGCACATGCACCCTTCTCTCAATAGGTGATAGAACAATAAAGACAGAACACTTGAACACTTGAATACTGTCAACAAATTTGACCTAATACATATTTATAGAAAACTACTCAGTAACGAATAACACATACTGTTTTCAAGGGCACATTAAGCGTTTAACAAGAGAGGCCAAATGCTGGCCTATAAAACTATTTGGAACAAACATTCAAAGAACAAAATCATACACTACATAATTCAATCAGAAATCAATTTACAAAAAGAAAAAATACTCAATATTTAAAATTAAACAACACATACTTTTAATAATCCAACTGTCAAGAAATATCAGAAAGGAAATTAGAAAATACTTTGAACTTAACAAAAAGCATCAAAATTTGTGGGATACATATAAAGCAGCACTTAGAAGAAAATTTACAGCTTTAAATTCTTATGTGACAAACGTAGAAAATCAATTATGCAAACTTTTGCCTTAAGAATCCTGAAAAATAAGAACAAATTAAGCCCAAATAAGAATGAAGGAAATGGTAAAGTTTGTTGTCGTCTAGTTACTAAGTCGTGTCTGACTCTTTTGTGATCCCATGGACTATAGGACTCCAGGCTCCTCTGTCCATGGGATTTCTCTGGCAAGAACATTGGAGTGGGTTGCCATTTCCTTCTCCAGGGGATCTTCCTGACCCAGGGACTAAACTCACATCTCCTGCATTGGCAGACGGATTCTTTACCAGTGAGCCACCAGGGAAACCAAAGGTAAGGTTAGAAATCAATATAGTGGAAAACTGACAAACAGTACAGAAAAATTAACAAAAGTCAAATACTGATTTATTGAAAAATTCAGTGAATATGATAAGTATGTAGTTAGACTAATTAAGAATAAAACATAGAAGAGATAAATTATTAGTGTCAAGAATGAAATAGAAGTCATATTCACAGAGATTAAAAATTTAAGTAAAAATATAATAAATGATTGGGGCTTCCCAGGCAGTGCAGTGGTAAAGAATCTGCCTGCCAATGCAGGAGACAAAAGAGACACAGGTTCAATCCCTGGGTGGGGAAGATCCTGTAGAAATGGCAACCTACTCTAGTATTCTTGCCTGGAAAATTCCACGGACATATGAGCCTGGCAGGCTATAGCCCATGGGGTCACAAAGAGTCGGACACAACTGAGTGACTGAGTATGTATATATGGACACATCTATACCAATGAGTTTTACTATACAGCACTGGAAAAAATTCTTAAAAACACAAATTACCAAAACTGATTCCAAAATAATGGAAAATCCAAATAGACTTACATACAATAATTAAATTGCTGAGCAAAGATTTCTCAAATAGGATGAAAAAGAGCACAAAAAAAATGTATTAGAATTCATCAAAATTTTAAACTGCTACCTTCTGAAAGATACTGTTAAAAAATTTAAACGCCAACTCAAACTGCGAAAAACTATTCACAATACCTTCTTTCTAGCAAAGAGATTATATAAGAAAACATTAAGAACTCTTAATACAACCTAATGTTTCTAATTTGGGCAAAAAAATTGAACATATACATAAGAAGAGAAGATAATATGAACAGCCAATAAGCCTATGAAAAGATACTCACAATCAATAGTTATCAAGGAAATACAAATGAAACTATGCTGAGATACTACTTCTGATCTTCTAGAGGGGCCAATACTAAAAATGACTGATAATACCAAGTGTTAGTGAGAATACAGAGTAACTAGAGCTCTCATACATTGCTACTGGGAATGAAAAACGATATAATCACTTTAGAACACAGTTTGACAGTTTCTTAAAAAGTTAAACATGCACTTTCCATAAACCCAGAAGTTCTTCTCCTAGGCACTTCATCAACATCATGAATGATACTGAATATGTTTACACAAAAACACATATCTACACAAAGCACTTGTACATGTAAATTCATAGTGGCTTTACTTCTCATAGCCCAAAGCTGGAAACAACTCAAATTCCCATCAGTTGGTGAACAGATGAAATGTGGTAAATCCATAAATGAATACCACTCAGCAATACATGAGAATGAACCATAAAGCAAGCAACAACACTGATGAATCTCAACAACATTATGCTGAAGAAAACAGATGCAAAAAAGTACATACTTAGGTTTCCATCTAAATGAAATTTTATAACAAGGAAAATGAACCTGCAGTGAAAAAATGCAAATCAGTAGCTGCTTGGAGCCATGATTAGAGAGACTGGGGATTTATGGGGAAGAGACAAAGGAAACTTAGGAGAGTGATAGAAATTTTATCTTAATCATGGTGGTGGTTACAAGGATGTATTAACTTGTCAAAACTCAATGAATTGTACAATTAAGTCAAGTATATTGTGTTTAAGTTATTCCTCAATAGAGTTGGTTTGTAAACATATCATTAATAAAAAAAAAATCCAAAGATGGGGTAAAATGGTTTCTGATTTTATATTTTAAGAATGACTCCATCTGTTAGAATCAACAGCTAACATAAGTTAACATGTATAACAATGTTTTAATAGTTGGTTCTTCCAGGTTTATAGAAGGAGCTACTTAAGCTGTTTTTATTTCTCTGAACTGTACACTGAGACTTATTTTGAGAGAGAGAAAAAATGAATAGAATTAACAAAGAAAGATTCAATCTTGAGTATCACATAACCCAGGAGAACTATGTTTTGTCTGTCTGGCCAATAGGCAGATAGGAATTAGAGCTGGGAAGCTCAGAGTCAATGCAAGTTTTCATAAAATCTTCAGTTAGCCAACGTATCATATGCCTTCATACATTCACCATGAAATAAAATTTTCAAATACTTAACCTAAACAATGAAATTTTAGAACAGCTATGTATTTAAGTCCATTTATTTGGGGGTTGCAGAAAGAGTTTACATGATTTGCAGAGTCAAATAAACACAGTTTGGATCCTGCTCTGCCATTCGTGTTTGACCGTAGGCAATTTGCTTAACCTCTCAGACTCAGTTTCCCAATGTGTTTTACCTGACAGACAGCACTCAAAAAACATTAGTTCCTTTTCTGCCTACATAAAAGTAGAATTATAATCAATGTGGTCCTTTGAGAATATTAATCTTTTGACAGAGTACAGGATACCAGGGAAAAGACAAAGGACATATAATAACCAGTGAAGAGGATTCAGAAATAAGATAGAATAGCTTGAACCAAGAAGTAGCAATGGGAAATGAAAACAAGAGATGAATGAAAAACATTTAGAAGCAAGAAAGCACAGGATTGGGTATGAGGGGCAAGAACAAGAAAAGAATAAAAGATTTATGCAAGTTACGTCTATTAGAGCAGTGACATGATCACAGCTTGGATGCCTGATGACAAGTCGTAAACTGACAGTTGTTTCCCAGATATAACAGTTTGTTCTTTCTTAGACCACTTGCCTTTATTTCTTAAAGCAACAGAAATATAGTGCAAGCTACATATGTAATTTTAGATTTTCTAATAGCCACTGTAAGAAAAAATAGGTAAAATGAATTTTATACTATATTTCACTTATCCCAGTATACCCAAAATATTACTATATTTTTATTTAATATGTATGTAATCTTCAAAATTAGATGCTGATTTACACTCACAGCACGACACAATTTGGACCAGCCTCACATGAGTGGCTACCATTTTCAAAAGCACAGGCTTAGACTATGAGATACTATAAGTAATTTTTCTTCCCAGATGAATAGACAAACAAAATGTGGTATATTCATTCTATGTTACAATCAATAATAAAAAAGAACAGATTATAACATGGATGAATCAGAAATGCATTATGCTCAGTTAAAAAATCAGACTCAAGAGGTTACTATGTAATTCTATTTATATGACATTCTAGAAAAGGCCAAAATGTAAGAATCAGAAACAGATGAGTGGTTGTCTAAGGCTGGGAGTAGGGAGAGGACTAAATTCACAGAGAAATTTTTGGGGATGATGAAAGTGTTCTATAACTCAGTTGTGGTGATGGTTATGTGACAATGCCCTTGTCAGAACTCATAGAACAGTATACAGTCATCCCTCAGTATTCACAGGGGATTGGTACCCCCCAATCTAACATGTACTCGTAGGATGTAGTGAAACTGGAACCCTTATACACTGCTGGTAGATATGTAAAAATGGTATAGGTGATTTGGAAAACAATCTGAAGTTCCTCAAAAGGCTAAACATAAGGTTGGGACCTCCCTGGTGGTCCAGTGGTTGAGAATTCACCTGCCAATGCAGGGGACGCAGGTTCAATCCCTGGTCTGAGAGAATCCCACATGCTGTGGAGCAGCTAGGCCTGTGAGCCACAACTACTGAGCCTGTTCTCTAGAGCCCAAAAGACTGTGTGCCACAACTACTGAAGCCCATGGGCCTAGGGCCTGTGTTCCGCAACAAGAGAAACCACCTAAACGAGAAGCCTACGCACCACAACAAAGAGTAGCCCCTGCTCGCTGCAACTAGAGAAAGCCTGCACACAGCAATGAAGATCCAGCATAGTCAAAAATAAATAAAATAAAAAACAAACAAATAAAACATAAATCCAGTAATTCCGCTCCTAGGCATATACCCAAGAACAACAAAAACATATCCACACAAAAACGTGTATATGCATGTTCATAGTACAGCATTATCCAAAACAGTTCCAAACCAGAAATAACCCAAATGTCCATCAACTGATAAACAGATAAATAAAATGTATTATATTCATATACTCTATTACAAGGAATATTACTCTATAAAAGCAATGGAGTCCTAACATACGCTACAATGTAGATGAACAAAACATTAAGCAAAAAATGTTGGTTTTGAAGTATCACATACTGTATGAGTCTACCTGTCCAGAAATGTCCAGAATAGGCAAATCTATCAAGACAGAAAATAAGTGGAGGGGACGGGGTGGGAAGTGAGGTTGAGGTACTGTGGCTAAAGGGTACAGAGTGACTTTCCAGGTGATGAAAATGTTCCAAACTTGACAGTGGTGACAGTTGCACAACTCTGAATACTCTGAAAGCCACAAAATTGCATATTTTAAAGGGTAACACGTATTGTATGTGGATTATATTTCATTAATGCTACTAAAAAATACTGTTCTAAAAATGGGAGAAGAGGTTTTAGGAAACACTAACAAAATAACTGAACCATGAAAAGTAGTGTCTAAGCAAACATGTAACTTCTGTGTTTTTGTGCATCTTTGGCATTAGGTTAGGAAAAAAATAGAAAAATTATTACCCTTTCTACTGAAGACAATTGTTGTTGTAATCCATCACATTTTTTGTTTGCTTCTTCAAAAAGAGTTTTAAACTTTTCTGTTTGAGATTGTTGCAAATTAATTGTCTGCTGCTGTCTCACACAATCTTCTTCAAAATTTTTCAGTTGAGACTTTAAATCCTGAATTTCATCCTCCTATACAGTTATGAAATTATAGATTACATGAAGAAACACAAAATTTGGTATCAAAACATAAAGCAAAAATAAAAATCATAAAGCTGAAAACATAAAGTAGCTTTGTATGATCTTTTTATATAAAAAAGTATTTTATTTTAAAAGAAGTACTTATTTATTTTGAATTGGAGAATAATTGCTTTACAATAATGTGTTAGTTTCTGCTATACATCAATATGAATCAGCCATTGGTATTACATATGTCCCCTCTCTCTTGAAACTCCTTCCCACCTTCCATCCCATCCTAGACCTCTTGGTTGTCACAACACAGCATCTGGGTTTGAGCTCCCTGCATCATACAACAAACTGGCTATCTATTTTATATGTGGTAATGTATATGTTTCAATGTTACTCTTTCAATTCATCCCCTCCCTCTCCTTCCCACACTGCATCCACAAGTTTGTTCTCTGATCTGCATCTCTATTGCTGCCCTGCAAATAGGTTCATCAATATTATCCTTCTAGTGCATTAATATACAATATTTGTTTTTCTCTTTCTGACTTACTTCACTCTGTATAGTAAGCTCCAAGTTCATCCATCTCATTAGGACTGACTCAAATGTGTTCCTTTTTATGGCTGATAATATTCCATTATATGATCTTTGATGAGATATTTACACTCATTTCATAAAGAAAAATAAATTACATTTCCATTTTCAGCCTCAAAAATGGAAGACAGATGTTTTATTTCTGTTTAATATTAATAGCTTACACATCTTAGTCTAATACAGAGCATTCCGCTAACAAACATAGAACTCTTCAGCTCTGGAAATTCAACATCTCAGAACAAAGTTCAGTATTTATACACAATTTTTAAATGTAAAAGTTAACTGTGAATTATACCTCAGTGAAGCTATTTTTAAAATAAAATCGAAAACTGTTCCTAAAATGTCTTTGAATATAAAAGCATTTATTCTGAAAGGTTTTAAAAACTTACCTTTTTATTGCATTCACAGACAACGTTATCCAATTCTTCCTGCATAACACGGAGTTTGGCCTTCAGAAATCTAATCTGTGCTTCTGCATCAATAATAATATATATTGTCTGTCATTCAATCTAAGATGCTATCAATCATAAAACAGACTATTATTTATGAAGGAAAAAAATGCTCAAGATGAAGAGTCTAATAGGAGATCCCTTTTAGGAAACACTGAAGAAAACACTAAAGACACAATCCCTAATGTGGAGGCAAATGAAAAATCTACCCAGGTATAAAAGGAACTGTGTATATCTCAATATAAAAAGAGTAAAGAAAGGGGGGAAAAATAAAAAACCTTTCCTGAGAATCAGAACTAAAAGCCAGTAGTTTACAGACTGAATTCATACTTACCCAGGTCACTCAAAACACCTCAAGCAGAATTTAAAGTGGTTTCAGGTCAATAATGCTCCCAAGTGTTTGGCAGAAATAAACACAAATCCTCTCTAGCAAAACTCAACTTCAATCCCAACTACTGCAATCATAAAATGCCATTGACTGCAATACACATCCCAATTTCACCTAAGTTAACATGTAGTGTCTATGTCTGAGAAGCAGAAAAATACACAAATACCTTACTGCTGAAGCTTTTTTCCCCACAAACCCCTAATTAAGATCTACTTTTAGTATTTCATTGCTAGCAAAAGTTCTTTATTCAATAATATCGGTAAACTTTACAGTTTTTAGGCATATAAAAGTACATAAAGTGAAACCTGAACTTGGAACTCACTCATAATTCATCCAATCATTAATTAAAAAGATACACATTAAGTCTCTACTACATTCCAGGCATAATACAGATACTGTAAGACAAGCTTTGCCTTCATGGAGCTTATCTTGAGTAAACAATCTTAATATTCAGTCTCTGAAAGGTCATTAGGACAAACCCCACAGAGAACACACATCTCCACACGTATTTCCTGCTTCAAAGCTCTTCTTATAAAGTGTCCCCAGTGTCCCCAGCATTACATGCGGAGAAGGCAATGGCACCCCACTCCAGGACTCTTGCCTGGAAAATCCCATGGATGGAGGAGCCTGGTCGGCTACAGTCCATGGGGTCGCTAAGAGTCGGACACGACTGAGAGACTTCACTTTCACTTCTCCCTTTCATGCAGTGGAGAAGGAAATGGCAACCCGCTCCAGTATTCTTGCCTGGAGAATCCCAGGGACGGCAGAGCCTGGTGGGCTGCCGTCTATGGGGTCGCACAGAGTCGGACACGACTGAAGCGACTTAACAGCAGCAGCATTATATGGAGCTGATGAACTCGGTTGGCTCTAGCCACACCTAGATTTCTCCAGCCTCAACCCTCCTTCTAGCCTCTCATGTAACTCCAGATTAGCAGAGGACAGAAGGGAAACAATCCATCCCTTTCTCTCCCCAACTCTAACCTCAGTAGTATCATCAAGGAGCTGAGTGCTCTGTCTCTGGAGGTACACAGCATTAACCTCCCCTCTCATCCCGCTCCAACTTTAGTCTTAACAAAGCAGTGCTTTGTACACTTACTTACATTTTGTACACTTACACAACTTTAGACTTACAAAGTTTTGTGCTACTAAACTACTTTTTTATTGCTTCCTTCTGCACATAACCCAGCCGTTCTAGGCAATCATGTGGAATAGGCAAGAACTCCCTAAAAGGGGAGACATCTTGGTCAAAGACTGTGAAAAGAGAAGGATGCAAAAGTGGCAGAGAGGTCATTAAGCAATAAGAAACAAAGCAGCAATTTAAGGTAGTCTGTCCTGGTTCTTGTACCTGGGTGGAGGAACTCTCTAACAAGGCCACGAGTGACTATTGAGGAACAGCCAGTATCTGACCACTGTGTCCTTGAAGGCATCTTGAGGCATGAAGGTAATTTTTTCTTTCGCTTACCTTCACTCTTAACAATTAGCCTCAGAAAGCTTGGATAGGTCAGTAAATGTAACAAATGCATAAATGAATTATTCCTCATTTATGACTAACTAGCAGCAGCAGCGGAGAAGGCAATGGCACCCCATTCCAGTACTCTTGCCTGGAAAATCCCGGACGGAGGAGCCTGGTAGACTACAGTCCGTGGGGTCGCTAACAGTCAGACACGACTTAGCGACTTCACTTTCACTTTTCCCATTCATGCACTGGAGAAGGAAATGGCGGCCCACTCCTGTGTTCTTGCCTGGAGAATCCCAGGGATGGCGGAGCCTGGTGGGCTGCCATCTATGGGGTCGCACAGAGTCAGACATGACTGAAGCGACTTAGCGGCAGCAGCAGCATAATAATCATTACACATATAAATCAATGAGATTTTCACAGAATCAGAATATTAAGCATAAACTTCATGATCATCTAATATTAATACAAACTGCTAAATTTTCAAGTGAAGACATTGCTATTACAGAGAAACTAAGCAGTTTGCCTGAACCCAGTTAACTGCAGTTCAACATTAACTATGTTCATATAAACTCAACTGTATTGTTTTTTATGTACAATAGAATAGGTGGCTCCTCATAAATTCAACAATTTTAGAGGCACTACTGGTAACTAACATAATGTTTTTGATGACTTAGACCAAGTATTTTTCTAGTGGTATGAAGAAAATGAGTTTATAAAAAAGAAAATAATATTCATTAGAAAATTCATTATTTTACCTGATGCTAATCAATAATTCATTTATCTTTTAATACATGTTGATTTAATACACAATAAAGAGAATTCAGTAACATTAAATGAAAGGAATTCAAAGAAACATTTTTAAAAAATTATTTCAATGTTTTAATAATAAGCTATGGGCATTTAACTTTAGTTGAAAAGGGGTCAATGAAACTAATCCTAGATAGTTCTTTTTATTTTTACTTTTTATAATGGAAAATATCAAACATATATAAAAGTAGTGAGACTGGTTCAGTGAAACTCTGCTTACCCATCATCGATTTTTAACAATTACTGACTCAAAAGCAATTTTATTTCATCTATCAAACAAATGCAAAAATCACAATACATTTTCTAAATACAAGAAAAATTGTTCTCAATGTCATTTTTTTTCCCCTCAATGTCATTTTTTAAGCAGTTGTGATAGAAGAATAAAAATAAACAAAAAACCTACCTGTTCCAATGTCTTCACTAACCCGAGAAAAAATATCATCATTTATATAATCAGGGAGGCCTTCTTCCTCTAGTTGCCCTTCAATCTTGCTAATCGTTTTTGCAAGAGAAAAGTTTGAGAAATCCTCTGGAATGGCAACATCATTGGCAGTCTGCACATGAGAGTATTTCAATTTTACACTAAAAAAAAAAATATATATATATATATATATATGCGTGTTTGTGTGTATATATAATATAAAAAGTAGATATGATTCCCAGATATGACCTTTATTCAAATAAAAAAAGCAGATCAAAATTATTAATATAAATTTTAAGTTTATCATGATATCTATAATTGATACTTTCAAGGACTACACTACAAGAGATTTAGTAGACTTTTAATCTTTATGACAATCACAGAGCTGGAGAAGGCTTTATGATGCCAGTTACTCTAGACAATGACCATGTAAAAAAATAAACAGAAACCTCAATTAAACACAGTCAGGAGACCAGGAGGGGAAACTCTCACACCACGTGACAACAGCAAAGCCCAAGAGTATAAAGAAAGACTCCTCTTCCTTTCCAGCTACAGCTCAGCTGATGAAAAGCCTTTGTTCCCTACAGCCCTCCCAGCTTCCTTTTTCCCCCTAAGAAAGAGTTACCCTTGCCTTGCTGTGCAGAGACGTGCATGTGGCTCGCCATGGTGACAGATCCCAAAGTGCAATTCTCTGGTAATTCCAAACAAACCCATTTTTTGCTAAAGAGTTATTTGTTTTAGGTCAGCACTCTCAACTGAAAATCAAAACTAAGAGCACTGAACTTGGCCTCCCAAGTCAAATCCAGACTATGGCTTTTAATTTTACATGCTGCTGGAAAAGGACTGTACAATTTGATATCATTCTAGCCATAAGTCTGCAAACACTGAAGAACAATATCTCTTGAGAAACAACTGCAGAGTAAAGAGCTCTTAGAGCAAACTCCACATATCTTTCCACCTAAAGAAACATTATAAGCAGGATCAAAATCTATCAAAAAGTTGTGTTTTTTAAAATTTTAAGTAAGGGGAGAAATATGAAATAAAAGTCACTGTCAAAGGCATTGAGGAATGGGCCAGGACTAATTCATTCAGTCTGTTTCTGAAAGCCTTACTTTTAACTTTAAAGCCTAACTCACTTTTAACATGTAAGCAAAGGCTTCACAATTCTTTTGCAAAAAGAACCTTTTATTTAAAATGTAAACTTGAAGTCTGAAAATAAGATAACGCTTTCTAGTTATGTATGTACTTATGTAGCCAGCATATGTTCTCTTTTCTTCTATCAACTTCAGATTTTTGTCTTCCTTATCCTTTCACTCTGTGTTTCTGGTCTCTTGAGAAGGAAATGGCAACCCACTCCAGTGTTCTTGCCTGGAGAATCCCAGCAATGGGGGAGCCTGGTGGGCTGCCGTCTATGGGGTCGCACAGAGTCGGACACGACTGAAGCGACTTAGCAGTATTCAAAAAACAAAAACTTTACTTGGCTTATCTTGGTGAAGGTGAAAGAGGAGAGTGAAAAAGCTGGCTTAAAACTCAACTTTCAAAAAACTAAGATCATGGCATCAGGTCCAATCACTTCATGGCAAATAGATGGGGAAAAAGTGGAAACAGTATCAGATTTCATTTTACTGGGCTCTAAAATCACTGCGGACAGTGACGGCAGCCATGAAATGAAAAGATGCTTGCTCCTCTGAAGAAAAGCTATGACATACCTAAACAGCATATTAAAAAGCAAAGACATTAGTCAAAGCTATGTTTTTTCCAGTAGTCATGTATGGATGTGAGAGCTGAACCATAAAGAAGGCTGAGTGAGCACCAAAGAATTGATGCTTTCAAATTGTGGTGCTGGAGAAGACTCTTGAAGAGTCCCTTAGACAGCAAGGAGATCAAACCAGTCAATCCTACAACAACCCTGAATATTCACTGAAATGACTGATGCTGAAGCTGAAGCTCCAATACTTTGGCCACCTGATGTAGAGTCAACTCATTGGAAAGGACCCTAATGCTAGGAAAGATTGAGGGCAAGAGAAGAAGGGGGCAACAGGATGAGATGGTTGGATGGCATCACCGACTCAATGGACATGAGTTTGAGCAAATTCTGGAAGATTGTGAATGACAGGGAAGCCTGGCAAGCTGCAGTTCATGGGGTCGCAGTCAGACGCACCTTAGCGACTGAACAACAACAAAAAGACACAAGGATTAACAAAGATTTTTCCAGAATTATAATGCAATTATCAGTTTGAGTAAGCAATAGACATATAAATTTAATAATTTACTGTGAATTAGAAGCTGGTCGGTACAATCCACTGCAGGTGTGAGATTCCTTTTCAAGAAGGTCTACTATTCTAAAGAATCTCTTGGGTCTCCTTTTAGTGCTTAAAATACTAAAAATAGTCTTGAAAATTTTTCTCACCCAAAACAATAGAATATAAATTATAACTATACTGTAGTTTTATTGAGAGCATGCCCAAATCATTCTGTATCTCAATATACACAATAATGCACAGTGTTCAAAAGTATAAGACTATTCAGTCTATTTGAGAGAATTAGGCAGAAAAAGACATCTAGGTTTTAGTTTCTGATCTAAGAAAATAGCTAAAAATAACAGTTAAAAATTTTGAAATGTGGCATTTTTGCTTATTTAATCAGATATTTCTGATTAGAATATGCTTTAAATTACTAAATGTGGAGAAAAATATACAGTGTAATTTTGTATCTTTTGGGATATAAAAAGATACAGAGAAACAAAACTTACTAGTTAAGAACAATGATACTGTAAATTATGAAACTAAAAAAAACAAAGTAATATTTTAAAAAACTGTACTATACCTTGAATTTGATTTCCTTCCTTTACTTGCAGAGTATAGTTTGTTTTGAACTTTGTTTATGGGGTCAACATTTTTGGTCTTTGGCTAAACGAAAAGAATTTAAATGGCTGATTAATTAATTAGATTCTAATCAGTTGCCTAGGAAGGCAATTACATAATACACAGAATCACTAGTTTGCTACACAGAATTCCTATTTTCACAGAATTAATCAAACTGTATTTTAAGGAATCCAGAATTGTATAGCTAGAAAAGACCTAGTTATTACTAGGACCAAGAGATTGAAAGGTAAGAAAATGAGTCCCAAAGATTTGAGGATATTCATCAGCTAGTTAGCAGAATGTTCAATTGGATGTTCTGATTTACAGAATTCTCCTCACCAATTCTTCTTCAGATACATCTCCACCTATACTATTTCCTGGGTCTAAGATCCCCATGGGTGTAATCTGTACATCCCAGTATGCCCAGCACCTGGAATAGTGATCTCTACACACTGTAAATATTTAAACAAATGAATAAACCTCCCTAATCGCCATCATTGTATATAAATTCTTTTTTCAGATCCTCCATCTAATAAATTTGGGCTTCAGAGAGAAAACTAAAAATTAATGTATCTTCAAACTGTTCAGTGAAATTATGAGACAAAAAAGATTCAATTTATTTTATGAGCAATATTTCATAAAGGCATATCTTTTAAATATCAAGGCTAATATTCTATTTCTATCGAGTCATACTGTTTTGTCTAAGAAAAATACTAAGCCAACCTAAATTCTACAGAATGTAATCACATTTACAAAAAGTTTAAATTCATACCTTAGTTTCTGAATGTAAATGAACTGTCCCTTCAGATAATGGACGTCTACAGATAAAAAACAAACATCATATATTAACAGTAGATGATACTAAACTGAGACATAATAAAATTCAACAGCAATTATATCTGAAAGGAAAATATATAAAACTATCAAGTAGACTTTGCTATCATTCTAATTATACACATGTTAATTTACTTTGAGTGAGTGTCACCAACAAGAAAAGTGCTTTGGTCAAATAATTCGTCTTTGAGAAGAAACACTAAAGTGCCAATTTTTTTTGTAGGAAAATGTAGCACAAATTTTAATGAATTGAAATCACAATGAGTGATACTGGCTTCACATGGGAATCATCTATTTTACAAAATGATTCACCACAGGGCTTCACCACAGTGAAGTCACTCAATGTTATTGTTTGTCTCACACATTTAAAAATGTAAAAACTTGATCAGTGTATTTTCCCCCACTATATTATGAATGCCATGAGGGTAGCAATCATACTTCTGCCTTGTTCACTGCTCTATGCCTAGTCCTTGGCATAGTGCTTGGCACATAAGCTCTTAAATTGGCACTAAATAAGTATTTGTTAAATGTATAAATAAATATATCTAAAATACATTTTTATGCAGTTTTTGGAATGTTTGTAGCTTAAAACACATAATGTTTATGAGAGTCTGCAAACTATGGCCCACAGGCTTAATCACCCACATCCATTTATGTACACACTGTCCATAGATGCTTTCACACTACAACAGCCAAGATATAGTTGTGACAAAGTCTGTATAGCCCACAAACCTAAAAACATTTACTATCTGGCTCTTTACAAAAAAAGTCTGCCTACCCATGACCAATTTTCTAGACCATCCCCAACACATGTGTTAATATTTCTAAAAACCAACCACTTCAGTATCTATCATTGCTATTAAAAAAACCCAAAAACCCTCCATATGTTCTGAGGACTCCTAACTAAAGTAGAGAACATACAAACAAAATTACTTTCTATTGGATGCCACCTACTTTTTGTTCAATGCTAAACACAAAGATATACTTAAGGTAGATATTAAATACAGCCTCTTAAAGAACTAGAAACTGCTCTGGAAAGGGGGAAAAAAGGCTTTCAAAATATCTTCAAATTAGAGACCAAAGAATCATTCTCATATATGACATGAAAATGCTTCCAAACTTTCTTTATTTGGCTGTGCCGGGTCTTAAGTGTGGCATGCAGTGCATGAGGGATCTAATTCCTTGACCAGGGATCCAAGCCTAACCCCCTGCATTGGGAGCATGGAGTCTTAGCCACTGGACTACCAGGGAAGTCTCTGTTTCCAGATTTTATACAAAATTAAGTGATCTCTTTAAATCATTCTTATTTTAAATCAGTATTTGCCATTTCCTTACATTTTTCTACATCTTCCATCTCCCCCTGCCCACCTACTATATATACATTCATAAGGACCAAAAGACATTTAACAGTTATCTGTCTCCCTCAGGTTTAGCAGAGTGCTACTACTTTGTTAGTGTATTTCCATGAAAGGTAATTTCCACAGTATTCAGATTATTTTTGGTAAACTTCTTGTAAGGTTTGTGTGTAATGTTATTAAAATAACGTGTGTGATAAACCTTGCTTCCAGCAGACTGAAGGACAGGCATGCTATACTATCAGGAAACTGAGGTCTGGTTTCCCTACCATATTCACACAGGGGAAATAACCCTGGATGTTGAAGACCTATTACAATAAATATTGTCTGACTACAATAATTTAATTCAATTATCACTGTTTCAAGCTGAAACAGATTGTCTCGTCACAGAATTACCTCCCATCTTTAGTAATTTCCAACCATCAAGTGCCATGTTTCACATGGCAAAAGCCATCTGTTCAAACACTAGCATTAAAAACAAATGGCCACCTGATCTAGGTAAGCAGAGGTGTCATCACCACTTTGCACTTCAGGAAAATTTAGTGAAAGAAAAACAACAGATTTATTTTCATGCTTGTAAAATCAGTCTCTCACTTGTTTCAACAGAAACCAGGGATTAGCAGTCGTTAACATCATTTCAATCTTTTTTATTTACTGGATAAAAACTGTACTTAATGGTAACATAAATTTTGGAATTTTGCTAACGATTAAACACTATCTTCCATAAAATATCAGAAAGTATTATGTACAACATGGAGATGTAGTTTCATGTTATATATTATATATACACACACAGAAATGTATATATCAAATGATGATATACAGATATTTTTATGGAAAAAATTTTAATTTCAAAAACATTTAAAATATGTTCTTTTAATACACTAGGCATTAACTCCTTGGGAGCAGAACCTAGTCTGTTTACTCACCCCAGTGTACCACCAATACATTAATTTGTTCAAAATTTATTTTGACCTAATTTATTTTTGGCACTAATAGTGTTCAGTGTTTTTTTTTCAGGCTTACTGAAATAAAATTTACATATCGTAAAATATACCTTTTTAGGTGTACATTTCTATAAATTTTACAAAATTATATGTCATGTAACCATCACAACCAAGATAGAGAACATTTCCATCATCCCCAAAAGTTCCCTTGTGCCCCGTTGTAGTTAATTCCTTTCCCAAGTCCCACTTGGGAATTCAATTTCTGTCCCTATAGTTTTACCTTTTTCAGAATGTCAAATAAATGAAGTCATACGGTATATACATTTTTCAGTCTATCTTCTTTCACTCAGCATCCATGTTGTTGCTGTTATCAGCAGTTCACTGCCTTTAATTGCTAAGAAAGACTCAATTACATGGATATACCATAATTTGTTTATCCATTCACCACTTGATGGATGTTTGAATTGTTCCCAGTTTGGGCAGTTATGAATAAAATGGCTATAAATGTTTGCATGCAGGTTTTTGCTTGGACATATGTCTTCATTTTTCTTGGGTATATAGCTAGAGGGGAACTGCTGGACTGTATGCAATAATTATTCTTGACTAAATGAATAAGGTCCCAATATTTCAAATATGAGCCAAATATACTGCCACTTAAGTAATACTGCTTTGTTGTTTCTAAGCCCTTCAAGGTGTTTAAACATTAAACTCTCTCTGTGCAACTCTCAATGTCTGCTTCTTCATCTTAGAAGACTGGGAGATCTCACAGCTATTCTAAGATTTAAACAATCACAAACAGTTTTAGTCCATCATTCTTAATGTTCTTTTGCTGATAACTCTCTCAAAAGTTTCTTACCCATTTGATTCCAGTCAGTTACATGTGCCATTACCACACTCATAATTCTAAGACTACTTCTTTACCCTAAACTCCTCTCTCTCTCCCTTCCTCCCACCTCTTCCCCCAAATTCAGTTTAAAACTAGGTTACTCTGAGGTTGTCAAGCTTCTATGAGGGGACTACTACCTTTAGTTAGATCTTTACTGTAAGCCATTTTATCCAAATGGATACATTCACTAGGTTTAATTTAAAACAATCCTTGCCCTCAAAAACCTTGATCCACTGGCAACTTTTATCAATAGTTGTGATAAAAAATTTTTATCACTTTAAGTCTGATCTTTGCCACAAAGATGAACTTTAATATTTAACAGATTTTTATCCCTTAAACATTTTTTTCAATTTTATCTCATAATTTTTTAGGTCTAAAAGCAGTTAACTCTCCAAAGTTAAGGGTAATCAAGACAGTGTAGTACTGACATAAGAACTGATACACAGATCAATGGAACAGAACCAAGAGTCCAAAAATAAAACCATTTTGTATGTCTCCAGTCAGGTGATTTTGACAAAGATGCCAAGACCATTCAACAGAGGAAACAGAATGAAAGCTGACTCTTATCTCACACCATGTAAAAAACATTGGCCATATAAAAAACATTAACTTAGATCAGAGACCTAAATGTAAGAGCCAAAACGATACAATTTTCTTAGAAGAAAAGACAGTAGATCTTAATGACCGTGGATTTAGCAATGGATTCTTTGATATAACTCCTAAAGTACAAGGAGCAAAAGAAAAACAAAAAACCAGACCTCATCAAAATTAGAAGCAGGTGACTTTTTGAACATTACAAGGCCTGTAATTCCTAGAATTTCCATATTCCCTTTCACTTCTACTTAAAAAAACAGCCAATTATTTCCTAAACTTATCTTTCTCATAATACAATGTCAATACAGCTAATAATAAGAGCACATACTATAATACTCTGTTTTCCAACCTCTTTCTTAAGAACACTGGTTCAGCAGACATTCGTTCAACCTTGCAATTTATAAAAGGTGACAAGTTTTACTAAATTCACTGCCACTATTTAACAGCACTCTTACCTTTCCAGCCTTCAAAATCAGTGTCTTTGCTGGTACCATCTAACCACTAAGTGAAAACCACACTTTTAAAATATTTGTTATACAGCACCTGACTCAATACCAATTGCTTTTCTAGTTAAGGTAGACTATGCTATTAACCCCATATCTCAGTGGCTTAATACACTCAAAGTAGCAGAGAGGGAGAGAGGGCTCTTTTTTTCAATGTTGGAAGGAAGCTTATGGCCAACCTAGATAGCATATTTAAAAGCAGAGACATTACTTTGCCAACAAAGGTCCGTCTAGTCAAGGCTATGGTTTTTCCAGTGGTCATGTATGGATGTGAGAGTTGGACGGTGAAGAAAGCTGAGTGCCGCAGAACTGATGCTTTTGAACTGTGGTGTTGGAGAAGACTCTTGCGAGTCCCTTGGACTGCAAGGAGATCCAATCAATCTATCCTAAAGGAGATCAGTCCAGGGTGTTCATTGGAAGGACTGATGTTGAAGCTGAAACTCCAATACTTTGGCCACCTCATGAGAAGGGTTGACTCATTGGAAAAGACCCTAATGCTGGGTAGGATTTGGGGCAGGAGGAGAAGGAGACGACAGAGGATGAGATGGTTGGATGGCATCAAACTCGATGGACATGGGTTTGGGTAGACTCCGGGAGTTGGTGATGGACAGAGAGGCCTGGCATGCTGCAATTCATGGGGTCGCAAAGAGTCAGACACGACTGAGCGACTGAACTGAACTGAACACTGCTACCCAGTTTATTCATAAATATTTTTTTTTGTTCCCTAATTTCTTTAGACATATCTAAAGTTCATATGAAATCTAGGGCAGAAAAAAGATCTAATATACCTTATATCTATCAATTTATTTATTTTTACCTAATTTCACATGCAATTTTAAAAGAAAAAAGGTACAGTTCATGAAGACAGGTTTAGAAAACTTATCAACTGTAGTCTGGATCTCACTGAAATCCATCCATCTGTGGGTCCTAGATAAGCTTCCAAACTTTAAGCTGCAGTTTTCTCATTTATTTTGTTTTGCAGTTTCCTCATTTTTAAAATGAGGACAGTAACACTGATTTCAAAATAACACTTTGAGAACTAAATGAAATAAAGTAGGTAAAAGGTTTACATTGTGTCTGACTGGTATAAGCCCCCAATTATTAGTATTTTTATAACTTACATTATTCTTCAAATTATAGATTTCCAATACTTACATACAAAAAGCAATTATATAATAAACAGATCCACATACACTATCCAGTAAAAATGGTGTTATCCCAGATTTCAAGCTATTATACAAAGCTACAGTAATCAAATAGTATGGTATTTGTATAAAAACAGACACATAGATCAATGGAACAGACTACAGAGCCCAGAAATGAACTTGCTCAATCAATTTATGACAAAGGAGCCAAGGGTATACAATGGGAAAATAGTAGTTTCTTCAATAAACAGTGTCAGGAAAAATGGACAATCACATATAAAAAAATGAAAATGGATCACTATCTTATACCATACACAAAAAATAAACTCAAATGGATTAAACATTTGAATGGAAAACCTGAAACCATGAAACTCCTAGAAGAAAAAGATAGGTGGTTAGCTCCTTGAGACTTGTCTTAGTGATTATTTTCTGGATTTGACACCAAATGCAAAGGCAACAAAAGCAAAAATACACTCATGGGACTGTATCAAACTGAAAAGCTTTTGTACAGCAAAATTAAAGAAAAAAAAAAAACCATCAACAAAATGAAAGGTAATTTACTAAATAGGAGAAAATATTTGCAAATCATATATCTGGCAAACGGTTACTATCAAAAATACATTTTTAAAACCTCATTAAACTCAAATAAAATAACCCAACAAACTGATTTAAAAATGGCCAAAAGATGTGAATAGACAGTTTCTACAGAAGACATACAGACTGCCAACAGATGCATGCAAAGATACTCAACATCATTAACCATCAGGGAAGTATAAATCAGAACTTCAATGAGATACCAACTTGTACCTGTAAGAATAGCTATTATCAAGAAGATAAGAGATAACAAATGCTGGCAAGGCTGTGGAGAAAAGGGAAACCTTGTATACTGTTGTCAGGAACATAATTTGCTACACTCTGGAAAACAGTATAAAAGTTCCTCAAAAATTAAACACAGAACTATCATACAACCCAGCAACCTCAATTCTGGGTATTTATGGAAAGAAAATAAACACACTATATATATATATATTTTTTTACATATATACACCTCCATGTTCACTGCAACAGTATTTGCAATAGCCTAGATATGGAAACAACCTAAATGTCCATCAAGGGATGAACAAGCAAAGAAAATGTGCATGTTCTCTCTCTATTATATATATGCATATACTAAAATATTCTATAAAAAATATATATATATAAATATTATTTGGCCATAAAAGAGAATGAAATTTTGCAATTTGTGACAACATGAATGGACTCGAAGGCATTACACTAAGTGAAGTAAGTCAGAGAAAGACAACTACAAAGTGATCTCACTTATATATAGAATCTAAAAGGAAAAAAACAAAAGGTGGTTGCTAGAGGCTGGCTGGTTGGGAGTAGGTGAAATGGGTGAAAGGAGTCAAAGGGTACAAGCTACCAATTATAAAATAAATGAGTCACAGGACGTAATGTTCAGTATGGAGACTATACTTAATAATACTGTATTGCATACTTGAATCCTGCTAAAAATAAAAGGCAGATCTTAAAGGTTCTCATCACAGAAGAATGGTTCAAGATGGCTGTGCAGAAGGACACGCATTTATCTCCTCCTGCAAAAGCACCAAAATTGTAGCTAGCTGTTCAACAACCACCAACAGGAGCATGCTGGAACCTACCGAAAAAAAAAGATACCCTATAACCAAAGACAAAGAAGAAGCCAGAGTGAGACAGAAGGAGGGGTGCAATCCCAATAAAACCAAATCCTATACCCACTGGGTGGGTGACCCATAGACTTGAAAACAATAATACCAAAGAAGTTCTTGCACTGGTGTCAAGGTTCTGAACCCCACATTAGGCTTCCCAGCCTGGGGATCCGACAAAGGGACTGGGAATCCCCAGGAAATCTGCTGTGAGGGCCAGCGGGTTTTGATTATAGGACTTCAGGAGGACTGGGAGAAACAGCGATTCCAGTCTTGGGGGGGGCACAAACAAAATTTTACATGCACAAAGACCCAGAGGAGAGGAGCAGTGACCCCACAGGAGACTGAACCAAAACTATCTGCTAGTGTTGGAGGGCCTCCTGTGGAGGCATGGGTCGGCAGTTGCTCATCACAGGACGGGGGCACTGGAAGGTGCCCCTTGGTGTACAAACCCTCTTAGAGTTCACCATTAACCCAACCACAGAGCCCATAGACCCCAGGGCTGGGTCAGGCAACAACTACCAGGGAGGGAGGCAACCCCACCCATCAGTAGATAACTGGATTAAAGCTTTACTGAGCAAGGCCCTGCCCACCAGAGCAAGACCCAGTTTTTCCCGTCACCAGTCCCTCTTATCAAGAAGCTTACACAAGCCTCTTAGCCTCATCCATCAGAGGGCAGACAGAAGCAAGAAGAAGCACAGTCTCACAGCAGCTAAAACAAAAGCCATATTACAGAAAGTTAATCATGATGAAAAAGCAGAAAGTTATGTCCCAGATGAAGGGACAAGATAAACCCCCCTCCCCCAAAATTAAATGAAGTGGAGATAGGCAACTTCCAGAAAAAAAACTCAGAATAATAATAGTGAAGATGATCCAGGATCTTGGGAAAAGGATGGAGGCAAAGATTGAGAAGATGCAAGAAATGTTTACCAAAGACCTAGAAGAACTAAAGAACAAACAGAGATGAATAAATACACTAGAAGGAATGGAATCCATAGCACAGTAACTGAGGCAGAAGAACGGACAAATGACCTAGAGGACAGAATGGTGGAAATCACTACCACAGAACAGAATACAGAAAAAAGAATGAAAAGAAATGAAGACAGCCTAAGAGACCTCTGGGACATTAAATGCATCAAGATTCACATTACAGGGGTCGCAGAAGGAGAAGAGAGAGAGAAAGGACATAAGAAAATATATGAAGAGATAGCAGCTGAAAACTTGCCTTAATATGGGAAAGGAAATCGTCAACCTACTCCAGGAAGCACAGAGAGTCCCAGGCAGGTTAAACCCAATGAGGAACACACTGAGACACATAGTAATCAAACTGACAAAAATTAAAGACAGACATAAAATACTACAAGCAACAACAGAAAAACAACAAATATACAAGGAAACTCCCATCAGGCTATCAGCTGATTTCTCAACAGAAACTCTGCAAGCCAGAAGGGAAGGGCATGGTATGTTTAAAGTGATGAAAGGGAAGAACCTACAACCAAGAATACTCTATGCAGCAAGACTCTTCTTCAGATTTGACAGAGAACTCAAAAGCTTTCCAGACGAGCAAAAGTGAAAAGAATTCAGCACCACCAAACCAGCTTTACAACAGATGCTAAAGGAACTTCACTAGGCAGGAAACACAAGAGAAGGAAAAGACCTACAAAAAATAAACCCAAAACAATTAAGAAAACAGTAACAAGATCATACATATCAATCATTACCGTAAATGTAAGTAGATTAAATGCACCAACCAAAAGACACAGACTGGCTGGGTGGATGAAAACACGTGCATGTATGCACTCCCACTTACCACATCAGTCTGCTTGACAGACACGCCCCCCGCCAAGTTGTATGTCATTATTTTATACTGTTAAGTTAATCATGTTCCCATTATGGCTTGCAATTGTAATTATACTTTTTTTGGTCTGGCCATTGATTGTGAAAACTGATAAACATATTTTACCATTGTGATTATGCAACTATTACTCATTTAGTACCATTGTATCATGATTGGTCAACAGAAAAATAATAGAACTCTGTATCACCAAAAACTAGGATCTAACAGAAAAACCTGTAATCACTTTATAAAATCCAGATGCATTTCAGAATTATCTTGAAACTTTTTGAAAAAAAAAACAAACAAAACAAATGCTCAGGTATTGCTTTTTTTCTCCAGAGCTCCAGGTATTTTTCTAATGAGTAGTCATGTTTAAAAACAACTGGACTATATGATGATCTTTTACTTTTATCTAGCTTGTTTCACTTTTTCTATTTCATATTCAGTGCTCCCATTTCATTTAGTTTATGTTTTCCAATCTCTCCATCTCTTTTTTTTTTTATGTTCTTTCTCACACTATCAAGTGTAGTAGAAAAGCTTTTGTATACATATATATAAATATATATAATATATATATTTTGGAAAATTTATGAATTTTTGCCTAACTAAAAATATTATGACATTTTGATTCCACTTGTTTAACTTAGTTGAATAGAATGCTAGATTTCTAATTAAAAAACAGATATGCAACAAGCAACAAAGGTTTACTGTATAGCATACGGAACTATAGTCAATATCCTGTAATAACCTATGATGGACAATAATTTCAAAAATAATATGTATATTTGTATAACAGAATCATCTTGCTGTGCACTTGAAACATTGTAAATCAACTATACTTCAATAAAATATATATATTTTTAAAAAAAGGTTCTCATCACAAGGAAAAAAGGTTCTGTAATTATGTATGGTAATAGATATTAAGTAGACTCATTGTGGTGATCATTTCACAATACATACAAATATTGAATCATGCTGTATACCTAAAACCAATATAACATTGTATGTCAATTATACCTCAATTAAAAAAATTCTTAAAGCATTTACCCAGTAAAAAAACATTTTTAAGGTGTTTGAGAATAGAAGTCACTTACCTAAAGCTGTAATCATCTTTGTCTTCATATGATTTAATTTGTGCTGAAACAGACTTAGATCGTACTTCTTGCTGATCTCTCTAAATAAAACAAAGGTAAGTCATAAAGAAAAAAAACTCACAAAACTAGGATATATTCAAGTACCTTTCTGATCAGTGATCATTTCAGAACTGTCCATGATTTCTATAAAATCAAAGCACAGAATTCTAAAAGCTATGGTATCAAAATAAGGTCTGTAACAATGTAGTTTCACTTTTCATTCATTCTTGGTTAGGAAAGTCACTCTAAGGGAAAATTGTAAGAATGTTAATGCCTCTAAATGATCTTAGCTGACTTCTTCCCAACTATATTAGGGCTTCTATCTTGTGTAACATGCAAAAGAATTAAGGTTCACAAGAAATGAAAACATAAATCCATTTAATGGATAGAAAAATATGTCTCAAATCAGACAAACTTCAATGTTTCGATGACCACACAGAAATTAAAGTGTTAAAAATGAAGCAATAAGAGTGAAAGCTTTTGAAGATGATGTATCAGTATGAAAGTAAGAAAACAAAAACTCAATATGGCAAGAGTTATATCCATTAGAGGACTAATGGATATGATCAGAATACACAATGAATCCCTCATTCTACTATAATGTGAGGTTTCTTTTTTCAAATTATTTTCCTGCTCTTCAGAACAGACACAAAAGATGTAATAAAGTATTTATTTTTTAATAAAATATTTAATTACAAATGCAACTAACAAATCTGTAACCATTATCTACATCTATTACCTGAATTGTTATGTTCCTACACTAACAAATAAATAATGATGGCTCTGTCTAAGGCATTAAAACATTACCTATTCTTCAGTGACCCCCATCAATTCTAAAGTGAGGTGGGGATGGGGCTTAAATGAAAGAGAATTATAACTGAATTAAAACAAAAAATGAAACAAGTTTGAAAGCAGCTCTAGGGAATACTACTATATCCTATCATTAATAATGGGAATACTGATGCTTAGGGAGGGACATTTAAAAAAGGAATAAGCAATCTGATAGTCAGAATGGAATTTGAGTTACATCTAACTGCAGAGTTTAAGAAACAGATTACCATCTGAGCATTAGTGATAATCATTATCCTTTATTCAACTTCTGTCCAGAAACCGTATCCTTACTGAATTACTAGTACTAATTCAATACAGCTACTCACAAACATTAATCTTAAAACAGTAGGAAATATTATTAAATATTAATGTAGCTATCAATTAGATGATTGGAATATCAAAATGGAAAACACTTTTTCAGTAGCTTTTAGAAAATATGTGCTTCTCAAAAACATATACATGCATATATATACACATACCTAAGCATATATACTGGAGAAGGCAATGGCGACCCACTCCGGTACTCTTGCCTGGAAAATCCCATGGATGGAGGAGCCTGGTAGGCTGCAATCCATGGGGTCGCAAAGAGTCGGACATGACTGAGCGACTTCACTTTCACTTTTCACTTTCATGCATTGGGAGAAGGAAATGGCAGCCCACTCAAGTATTCTTGCCTGGAGAATCCCGGGGACAGAGGAGCCTGGTGGGCTGCCGTCTGGGGTCACACAGAGTCGGACACGACAAAGCAACTTAGCAGCAGCAGCAGCATGCATATATTGATTTTCAATTTATAATAATTCACTGAACTGAAAATTTATGCTTTGGGCACTTTTTTGTATGTAAGCTATACATCAAATTAAAAAGCTAAAAAACTAGCACTGACATGGAAATACTAATAATTGTACATTTACTTACTATTACTTCCTCAGCTTGTCGAACCAGATCAGCTGTTTTTGCCTCTAATTCTGCATTTAAACGTCTAAAAGCAGAAAATAATTTAATAGCTGTGATATGCTGAAGACTGTAATGCAAATCTAAAGAAACTGAATTTCAATAACTACACTTAAGTCAACAAATGCCAAAACATACACATGACATTTTTACTTAAAAATTAACATAACTATTAGAAACTTTATTTCCAAATCCCCATGATTCCTTCTTCTTTGTGGTGGAAATTCAAATGGTGTAAATATTAGCCTCTCCATATATTAGTAAAAATATTTCATTACAAGTGCAACTAACATTGCCCTTACTTCAAGTAGAATGATTTATTTGGAAAGAATAAACTGGGTGGGTTCAACTCAGTTTCACTCTTCATGTTCTTGGGATCCTGAGGGAGCTCACTCAGTTATATATTTCAGTATAAGCTTCATCAGAAATACAGGCAATTCCTTTGACCTACACCTGCCATTTCTCTTTCTTCCATCTATTTGGAATCTAGCAAAGAACAGGAATACTATTTGATCCCATTAAGACTGTAAGAATACCAATGCCACTGAAGGAAACTGTTTTGAAAGGAAAAATTGCCCATAATCCTACCACCATCATGATTTTTAGTATTCCCTTCTAATCTTCATCTGTAAGCATATACACAATATTGTACTGCTCCCCCATAACAATACAGATGGAATATATTTACCTGTATATAAGTTTTAAAATTAATACCTTAAATGGCTATAAAATACGCTGAAGAGTTGAATTTAACGTAGTGTACTAAACCGTTCCCCTTGTTAGTTCAAGTTCTCTTCTCAGTTTTAAAGGTTAACGTTATAATAAACATCTTCAAAAGCATATAACTTCTCAGTTCTATTCATAGGTCACATTTCTAGATGATGTAGGCTCTTCTGAAGTTTTATGAAGAAAATATGCAAAGCAATTTTTAAAATGAGATATCTTGTGTTTTTTAGGTATGTAATTCAGAAGTAACATCAGTGATGACCCCCACTCCCAGAAAGAAAAAAAAAAGCAGTATCATATCCCTTCTTAAAACAGTCTGATGTTTCAAGAAGTATTTTTATGCCCTAGGATGAGTTAATCAAAAGAAATAATATCTAATGCAGTCTTAAAGCTGTATTCAAGATGCCTTTACCTGATTTTCCACATTTCCCTAACAAGAACCATGAGAGGTTTCTGGTCAACATAGTAGACTGAGGTAACTCAAAAGACTACTCTTCTGCTTCAAAACTCATAGAAATCCTGGATAAACTGTAATAAAGGAAATGTTGCTAAACTTAAACTCAGGCAAGGAAAACACCCTGGCACTAAAAATATAGCAGCAACTCAAAGTGAGAGCAGTAAACAGGAACAGAAGCCAAAACAGCTTAACAGCTAGAAACCAATGCACATGAGGGAGTCATAAAGGGCTACACCTGTGAACCACAGACTACAAAAACACCGCCCATAACCTTAGGTGAACGGAAACGAAACTAAAGCCATGTGTGGAAAAGATTCTCCTATGAGTAATTAGAGCACACAGAAGTGTATTCCAAGTTCATCTTACTCAAATGGTATAGGGACACTAGGCCAAAACTTTAATATAGAAAGTTGGCTTAGAACCAGTGAAAACTGATAAGCTAATAAACTGAAATGCAAAACCACCCTTAGGAATATTTAGTCATCTAGAACACATGCAACTCTCTCAGAAAGCAAATTCTACTAAAGATGCCTTCACAAAGATAATAAACTGCATTAAGAAATAAGTTTCCAGGATGGACAATCAACAGATACAAACAAAATTTGCACCAAAAGACCTGGAGATAATAAAACAACCTAAGAAAGAATTTTAAATAGCACTTTTCAATAAGAAAGAAAAAAAAGAATAGAAACCATTACGCAAGAACCAAGCATTGTAAACAGATATTCAAAAAAAGACTGAACTTGGAAAACAACCAAACAGAAATCACAAAATGAAAATACAGTCAATGTAAGTAAAACTCAAATGCAATGGATAAGTTGTTTGAACAATACAATGAAGAGGGAATGAATGAATTAGAAGACAGATATGAGAAAATTACCAACAAAAAGGTACAGAGAAACAAAAAGATAAAAACGCAAGAAAGAGTGTAACATCTGTTCAAGACAGACTATAAGACAAAGATAGATTACAGCAACCTAATAGACATTGCAGAAGAAAATCTCAGAAAAGGAGGAAATAACAAAATTTAAAGAGATATGCTGAGTATAATCTAAGGAAGTGTGATATATCCAGCTCTGTTCTTTCTCTGGATTGTCCTAGCTATTAGGGGTCTTTTGAGTACCCATACAAATTTTTAAAGTTATTTGTTCTAGTTCTGTTAAAAAAAAAAACAAAAAACCATTGGTATTTTGATAGGACTGCAATGAATCCATAGACCAGCTTCAGTACTATGGTCATTTTAACAATATTTATTCTACTAATCTATGAATACAATATATCTTTCACCCTCTTTGTGTTGTCTTGAATTTCTTTCATCAGTGTCTTATAGTTTTCTGAGTACAGATCTTTTATCTCCTTAGATTTATTCCTAAGTATTATTTTGATGCAATTATAAATGGGATTCTTGCCTTAATTTCTACTTCTGATAGATTGCTTTTAGTGTACAGTGGTGGTTGGTGGTTTAGTTGCTAAGTCATGTCTGACTCTGGTGACCACATATCTGTGCCCACCAGGTTCCTCTATCCATGGGATTTCCCAGGCAAGGATACTATTGTGGGTTGCCATTCCCTTCTCCAGGCAATCTTCTCAACTCAGGGATCAAACCTGGGTCTCCTGCATTGCAGGCAGTCTCCTTCATTGCAGGTGGATTCTTTTTACCAACTGAGCCACCAGGGAAATGAGTATTAATTCTGTATTCTGCAACTCTACTGAATTCACTGATGAGCTGTACTAGCTTTATGATGGCTTCATTAGGATCTTCTATGTATAGTGTCCTGTCAGCAAACAATGACAGTTTTACTTCTTCCTTTCCAGTTAGATTCCTTTTCTTTTTTTGGTTCTCTGATTGCCATGGCTAGGACTTTCAATACTATGCTGAATAAAAGTGGTAAGAGTGAGCATCCTGATCTTAGACGAAAATGCTTGTTCCTGAACTTAGACGAAATGCTTTTAGCTTTTCACCACCAAGTACTATGTTAGCTATGAGCTTATACGTGTGTGTTAGTCACTCAGTCGTGTTCAACTCTTTGCAACTCCATGGACTGTAGCCTGCCAGGATCCTCATCCATGGAAGTCTCCAAGCAAGAATAGTGGAGTGGGCTGCCACACCTTTCTCCAGGGGATCTTCTCAACCTAGGGATTGAACCTGGGTCTCCTGTATTGCAGACATATTCTTTACCATTTGAGCTACCTGGGAAGCCCACGAGCTTATATATGGACTTCATTATGTTGAAATATATTCCTTCTACACAAACATTGAAGAGAGGAGAGTTTTTATCATAAATGGATGTTGAGTTTTGTCAAATGCTTTTTTTGCATTTGATCATATGATCTATTCAGATGATCATATGATTTTTATTCTTCTTGTTTGTTAATGTGTGTATCACACTGATAGATTACCAGATATTGAACCATCCCTGCACCCCAGGATAACTCTCACTTGATCACAGAGTATGATCCTTTTAATATATTACTGGATTCAGTTTGCTAATATTTTATTGAGGATTTTTACATTGATGTTCATCAATAATATTGGCCTATAATTTTCTTTTTCATAATATGTTTGTATAGTTTTAGTATCAAGGTGATGCTGGCCTCATTCAATGAGTTCAGAAGTGTTCCTCACTCTGCAACTTTTTGGAATTGTTATAGAAGGATAGGCATTAACTCTTTTCTAAATGTTTGGTAGAGTTGTTATTATTCTTCTTGGTTTGATCGTAGATCATTATACTACAAAGCTACAGCAGGTGAAACAGTATGGTACCAGAACAAAAACAGACACATAAATCAATGGAGCAGAATGGTAAGCCCAGAAACAAATCTACACTTACATGGGTAACTGTGACAAAGCAGGCAAAAATATACAGTGAAGAAAAGACAGTCTTTCAATAAGTCATGCTGGGAAGACTGGCTACTACATTTGAAAGAATAAAATAAGAACTTTTTTCACACCATATACAAAAATAAACTTAACATGGATTAAAGACCTAAATGTAAGACCACAAACCATAAAACCTGAGAAGAATACATAGGTAGAATATTCTTTGACATAAATCACAGCAATATTTTTTGGATCTGTCTCCTAAGAAAATAAAATACATACATACATGTATAGGATCTAATTGAACTTGAAAGGAAAAAAAAAGGAAAGAAAACCACTGACAAACTGAAAAGACATCTACTGAAGAGAAGAAAATATTTGCAAATGATATGACTAACAAGGGGTTAATATTCAAAATATATAAATAGCTAATACTACTCAATACTACTCAATACTAAAAAAACAAAACAAATAATCTGGTTAAACAATGGGAAGAAAACCTGAAAAGGCATTTTCCCAAAGAAGAATACAGATGGTGAATGGACACATGTAAAGCACAACACTGTTAATCATCAGAGAAATGTAAAGCAAAACTATAATATGATCTCATATCTGTCAGAATGGCTATTATCAAAAAGACCACAAATAACAAATGTTGGCAACAATGTGGAGAAAAGGGAACCCTCCTACACTGTTAACGGGAATGTAAATTGATGCAGCCACTGTGGAAAACAGTATGGCAGTTTCTCAAAAAATTGAAGATATAACTACCATATGACCCAGTAATTCCACTCTTGGATATATACCCAACAAAAATGAAAACACTACTTTGAAAAAAATATATGCACCCCAATGTTCATAGCAGCATTTACAAGAGCCAAGATATGGAAGCAACCTACATGTTCATCAACAGATGAATGGATAAAGAAGATGTGACATAAAAATACATACATACACACAATGATATACTGTTTAGTTATGAAAAACATGAAATTTTGCCATTTGCAACAACATGAATGGATCTCGAGGGTACTCTGGTTAGTGAAACACGTCAGAGCAAGACAAATACTGTGTGTTATCACTTATGTGTAAATCTAAAAAATAAAGCAAATGAATGAATGTAAGAGAACAGAAACAGACCCACATACATAGAGCACAAACTAATGGTTACCAATGGGAAGAGGGAAGAGGGAAGATGAAAGGAGTATGATAGTGGTAAAGGATTAAGATAAACAAACTACCGTGTATAAAATAAATAAGATACAAGGATATATGGGCTTCTCAGGAGGAGCTAGTGGTAAAGAACCCACCAGCCAATGCAAGAGACAACGTAAGAGACATGGGTTCGATCCCTAGGTGAGGAAGATCCCCAGAGGAGGGCACAGCAACCCACTCCAGTATTCTTGCCTGGAGAATCCCGTGGACAGAGGACCCCAGCAGGCTACAGTCATTAGGGTCACACAGAGTCAGATATGACTTAGCACACATGCACAAAGATATATTGTACAACACAGGAAATACAGCTGTTATTTGACAATAATTTTAAATGGAATAAATCTATAAAAGTTATGAATCACTACGCTATACACCTAAACTAGTATAATATTGTAAATCAAGTATACCTCAATAAAACAAAAACAAAAATTATTTGAAACCTGAAGAATACAGCAAGAGACATAAAACAAAAGACACTACTTTTTATAAAAAGAAATAATGCTGAGCATTTTCCAGAAATGAATAAATACAGGGATCCCAAGCAGAATCAAGAAAACAAATCCACACCTGTACACATTGGGTAAAACTGCATACCTTCAAAGACAAGGAGAATGTTCTTTAAATTACAAACCAAACATTTAAAAAGAAGAGAGAAAAATAGTCTACCAGCATGATTATCTTAGAAGCTGACAGCAGATGGCTTATCAATATCTCTAGATTAAAATGGTACCTTTGGACAACCAAATGGTACTTTTAATGAACTGTCAGGAGGTGGGATGCAGGGACTAGCCATTTCAAGTTCTATATCCAGCTAACCTATCTTTGAAGAATAAATGCAAAGGTAAAATTTTCAGGTAAGACTGGTTAATTTAAGACTCAATTTTCACATAGAAAAGTAATGAATGCTCTATGCTTCAGAAAAGAGGAAATCGAACTTAGAAAAAAAAGGAATCATGATGCAAAGAAATGACAAAAAAATGATGATAAATCTAAATTAGTACAGAATATGAAAATAACAGGTATGGGTATTCAAAGCAAAGGGGAAATAAGTATTATTTAACTTGCAAACAAGGGGAACCAAGTTAAACTATTCTGAGGTCTTTCCAAAAACAATAAAGGGAAAATAAAGATATAATGAGAACTCATTCAACCAATAAACGACAGAAAAGAACCAAAGAAAAGACATAAATAGAAAACAAAAAATAAGATGACCAAAACAACTTGAAATCAACAAACAAAATACCATAAATTCACTTATTAGAAGGCAGAAATTATCAGAGAAAAGATAATGCTCTTAATAAAGCTAAATGACATACAAAGTTTGAAAATAAAAGAATGAAAAAGATGTAAAGACACTACAAATAATGAAAGGAATTATTCAAGAGGTTTTAACTAAAATGATATAGCCCCCAAACAAAAATGGACACAATTAAAAGGAGAAATTTTTAAGTTATTATTACACCTGATTTTAGTACATCTCTAACAGAAGCCAATACAGCTACTGGAGAAAAAAAGTGATGAGTATACTGCTATTATGGATAGCAAAAGTAATTAGCTTGATCTAAGTTATTAGTCAACAAATAGTAAATACACTTTCTATCAAAGAATACACTGAATATTTACAAAAACTCAACATGTACCTGGTCACAACTAAGTTCAAAACGCTTTTGAAAATCAATCATACATACATTCTCTGACCATAGTACAACTAAAAATAAAATTTAAAATAACAAAAATAAAACAAGCAAACAAACAAATGCTTGAGAATTACAAAAACACACTCCTAAAATAAACACTATGAAAATCATAAAATATTCAAAACTAAATAATCAAGAAAGAATAGAAACATCAAAACAGATCTTGAAATACAGATTAGCTATGGTTGCAGAGAAATATTAAATGTATTAAATTTAAATGCAAAAATTAAATGTATTAAAAAATTAGAAAACTAAACTAAAAAAAGAAAAACTAAATCCACAATTAGAAGAAAAAGAAACTATAAAGATAAGGCTAATGAAAAAAATTTTAAATCACACAGATTAGCAATAAAACCAAAAGTTAATTCTCTGAAAAGACCAATAAAACATATACACCTCCCAGTAAGACTGACAGAAAAGGTCCCAAAAGAAGATATGTATTAAGTTACAGATATACTCAACACTTAAAATATAAGAGCATAATTAGAATAAATGTATGTTAATATACATACATGAAGTGGACAGCTTTCTAGAAAACTAGCAAATAACCAAAATTTATTCTGGAAGCAATAATTATTAAAGAAACAATTCACAGACTAAAAAAAAAACCTCACACTAGACTCAGTTTCACAGTTTTAATCATAGGGCAGATGATCTCTGATTACAAGAAGTTTCCAAGAACAGAATAAAACAAAAAAGGAAAGGTATTCAGTTTATTTTATGAGGTCAGGATAATAATGGTATCAAAATCAGAAAGGCAAAGAACTAGAAAAAAATGTAGGACCAATTTCACTTTGTTTATAGATGAAATAAAAAATCTACATAAAATTAAAGCAATCTAATCCAGGGGACTTTCAAAGAAAACAGTAAACCTGTCTTTGTAGTTCAGTATGTTAAAACATTAAATGAAGGGGTGAAAAAATTTTCACCACCTACATAAATTGGAGGGGGGAAACTTTGTTAAAATTTAACATTCATTCAAAATACAAATTAAGGATATAATATTGTCAATGCGAGAGACCTGGGTTGGATCCCTGGGTCGGGAAGATCCTCTGCAGAAGGGAAAGACTACCCACTCCAGTATTCTGGCCTGGAGAATTCCATGGACTGTATAGTCCAAGGGGTCGTAAAGAGTAGGACATGACTGAGAGACTTTCACTTCACTTCACATCCTAGACTAAAAAATAAAGAATTAATGGAAACTGTGTCCTTAAGCCTGATAAAAAAATATTTACCCAAAACTCTACAGCATGATGGGAATGTAAACTGATACAGCTATTATGGCAAACAGTATGGAGACTCCTTAAAAACTAGCTAGGAATAAATCTAGTTATTGAAAACAGTATGGTGATTAAGAAACTAGGAATAAACCTTATGACCCAGGAATCCCCCTATTGGATATACACCCAAAGAAAACCACAATTCTAAAAGACACATGTACTCCAATGTTCACTGCAGCAATATTTACAATAGGCAGGGCATGGAAGCAACCTAGATGTCCATCAACAGATAAATGGATTAGGAAGTTGTGGTACATTTATACAATGTAATATTACTCAGCCATAAAAAGGAATGAATCTGAGACAGTTGTGTGAGGTTCATGAACCTGGAGCCTGATGCAGAGTGAAGTAAGTCAGGAAGAGAAAAACAAGAATGGTATATTAATGCATATACATGGAATTGAGAACAACAATACTGATAAATCTAGTAGAGAATGGACTGTGGACACAGCAGAGGAAGGTTAGGGTAGGACAAATTGAGAAAATAGCACTGACATATATACACTATCATACACTAAAATAGTTTGTGAGGAAGTTGCTAAATAACATAGGGAGCCCAGCCTGGTGCTCTGTGATGACCTAGAGGGGTGGGGTATGGGGACAGGAGGAAGGCTAAGGAGGGTTGATATATATATAATTATGACTGATTCACATTGTTGAAGAGCAGAAACCAAGGCAAAATTATAAAGCAATTTTTCACCAATTAAAAAATAAAATTTTCAAAACATGGATAACCAACAAGGATCTACTGTACAGCACAAGAAACTCTATTCAATGTCATGTGGCACTCTAGATGGAAGGGGAGTTTGGGGGAGAACGGATACATGTACACAAATGGCAGAGTCCCTTTGCTGTCCACCCGAAACTATCACAACATTGTGTGCTGGGGGCTTCCCAGGTGGCACAGTAGCAAAGCATCTGCCTGACAATGCAGGAGACCCAAGAGACAAGGGTTCGATCTAGGGGTTGGGAAGATCCTCTGCAGTAGGAAATGGCAACCCACTCCAGTATTCTTTTTTTTTCTTTTTTCTATATTTATTTTCAAACTTTAAACTTTTTATTTGTATTAGAGTATAGTCAATTAACAATGTTGTGGTAGTTTCAGGTGAACAGTGAAGGGACTCAGCCATATATATATATGTATCCATTCTCCTTCAAATTCCCCTCCCATTCTGGCTGGCACATAACACTGGGCAGAGTTCCACACTGGTTATCCATTTTAAATATAGCTGTGTGTACATGATCTTCCCAGACTCCCTTAAACTATCCCTTTCCCCTGGCAACCATAAATTCATTTTTAAGTCTGTGAGTCTTTCTGTTTTGTAAGTAAGTGCATTGTATCATTTTTTTTTTAGATTCTACACATAAGGGAAGTCATACGATATTTCTCCTTCTCTGACTTACTTCACTCAATACGACACTCATCCATTTTGCCATAAATGGCATTATTTCATTCTTTTTAATGGCCAAGTAATATTCCACTGTATATATGTACCACATCTTCAACCATTCCTCTGTTGATGGACATTTAGATTGCTTCCATGTCTTGGCTATTATAAACAGTGCTGTAATGAACATTGTGGTACGTGTATCCTTTCGGGTGTTTTTCTCCAGATATATGCACAAGAGTGGGATTGCAGTCATATGGTAGGTCATACAGATGGCTAATAAGCACATGGAAAGACGTTCAACATCACTAGTTATTAGAGAAATGCAAATCAAAACTACAATGAGAAATCACCTCATACTAGTCAGAATGGCTATCATCAAAACATCCACAAACAACAAATACTGGAGAGAGTGTAGAGAGAAGGGAATTCTCCTACACTGTTACAGTGTAGAGAACAGTAGGAGAACAGTAAGGAGGTTACTTAAAAAAAAAAAACAAAAAACTGCTCCAGTATTCTTGCCTGGAAAATTCCATGGACAGAGGAGCCTGATGGATCACAGTCCATGAGGTCCCAAAGAGTTGGACACAACTGAGCAACTGAGCACAGCACATACAGCACAAAGCCAATATGGCTGATACTGCTGTCCACCTGAAACTATCACAACACTGTTAATCAGCTATACTCCAGTATAAAATAAAAAGTTAAAAAAAAATTCTACAGCAAATCTCAAACGTAGTGATAAATTATTAAATGCAGACTAATGAAAATCATAACTAAGATAATAATGCTTACCACCACTTTTTCTATTCCATATCATACTGGAGGTTCTAATCAGATCAAGAAAAAAGATGCAGAAGAAATTGTAAAGGAACAAAACTATCACAACTGCATATGATATAACCATCTTTACAAAAACCTCAAAGGACTCTGCAAAATAAAGAGAGTTCAGCAGTGCTGATACTCTTGACAAATGTAGATGTAGGATCAATATCCAAAAAGCAGTAACATTTCTACACATACAACCAATTAGAAGATGTAGCAGAAAAAAAGCCTTTCATTATAACAACAAAACTATAAAGTACCTAGAAAAAAAATATTTAAGACTTTATGTAGTAATATGAGAAAATATTATTAACGGACACCAAATACCCCTCCATGTAAAAGAGAGATATATCATATCCATGGAAGGGCAGATTCAATAACATAAACATATCAGTTCTCTGCAAATTAATCTATATGTCCAGTTTAGTTGGCATTTAGTGGCAAGAAGTTTGGGGGAAGGCTTGTCCTGCAAGCTATCAAGATTAATTAAAACTGATGCCAGATAATCTTACTATTTAGCTTTCTTGTTTTATGATACAGGCACATGGTTTGGAATACCTATTGATTTGAGTGATCAGCATATTCCTCGGTTTACTATCTCATATACTGATTATTTCCTCCAACTATCTGACAAGAGCTGATTGTGAAAGATTCTAGATTGGGATCCCTGGAAAGTGCTGTGTTCTGTTAATTAAAACAAAATCCCCATATGCTTAACACCAAGAAAACATGTGGCAAAATACTGTGTTATGATCTCATATTCTTGCCTATAAAGATGGCCAGACATTTCACCTTTATGCATAGTGCTGAGTGATCCACAAACTTCAAGTGGTGCCTGGGAGCTACTTTGTTCAAACGCCTCAGTATTGCACACCTCAGAGTACATAGAACAAGTAACAACAGGGAACCTTTACTACAAAACTTCTGCTAAAACAGAATATAGATACTTGACTTTGAGCAGGACTACAGCCTTAACAAGAGGCTTCCCAGGTGGTTCGGTGGTAAAGAATCTGTCTGCAACGTAGGAGACACAGATTCCATCCCTGGGTTGGGAAGATTTCCTGGAGAAGGAAATGGCAACCCACTCCAGTATTCTTGTTTAGGAAAGTCTATGGACAGAGGAGTTGGGAAGGCTACAGTCTATGGGGGTTGCAAAAGAGACACAACTTAGCAACTAAACATTAGCCTTAATGAAGGGCCAGGTGGAAAATATACTTTGAAATAACCAAATGCATTAACGTAATACAAGTATTTAGTGCTATCTGGTGCATGGTAATGAAAACAAACGTTTTGGGTTTAGCTGACTCAGAACTGTTTATGAACAACAGATCCATTGATTAAGTACACTGTTACTAGAATAATAGGCCCATTTTATCTAACAGTAGATTTTTATGTTTTTACATGCTATGGGAAGCTAACATGTCTAGTTTATCTCAATACAGTCAGTACACTTCAGTTTTAACTGTAAATATGCTTTGATTTTAGGTACAGATCATTTGGTAACTATGTTTAACCATTTGAGGAATTGCTGGGATGTTTTGAAGTTTTAAATTACATTACTTTAAATTAATTAAAAAGAAAGTAAACTTTTTAAAAATATAATTTTTTTGGTAAGGGTATACATGAGGGCAAATAAAAGACATGGTCTCTGACCTCGTGGAACTCACAGTCCAGCACAGAAAACAGACACAAAGTAAACTAATAAATGAATTTACTGTAACAAGTTACACTAATAACAAAGAAAATTTAATCAGACAATAAAAGAGTAATAGGAAGCCAAAAAAGGCCACTCTGTTAGACAAAAACGAAAGAGGTCAAGATTACACAAGAGGTAGGAGCCAAGTGTGACAGAGCTTTTCAAGTGCAACTGGAAACCATGGCAAAGTTTTAGGCAAGGAAGAGACAAGATCAAATTAACAAGATTACTGACATCTGCATGACAACTGGGGGATGAAGAGTGGAGTGGTCCAAGAGTGAAAACACGTGTTGTCAGGATAACTGTAATTACACTGAGAATAGGTAAGGAAAGGCAACACTCTCAACTCCACCAAATGTGGATAAGAATGAAAATTCCAAATGCCCTGAGAAACATGCTTTGAGTTTACAAACCAAACCTAAAAGAAACTTACATACATAAACTCTAGAAACTTGAAATTAAGTGGAATTCCTTTAACTAGAAACTGAACTATTCGCTGGCAATTTGCGCTATCCAAACTACTTCTAGCAATATCATCTTGCTGACGAACAGGTTTACTTATATGGATAAAATTTTCTCCCACTTCCAACACCTAGGAGGACACAGCTCAAGTTAAAGAGAAAAGATAAAGAAGGGCAAGTAAATGGGCTGAGAAGAAAATGCTGAACAATGAACGTTCTCAAAGATCCAGTCACCAGGAAAAGTACTTGTAAGCAGCCTCATTTAGGTGAAAGAAGAAAAAGCTAAACCGCCTAAGTTCTTACTTATATTCTTCCTCCTTGGCGAGGAGGTCCCGCCGAGGCGTGGCAGGTTGCTGAATGCGTAGCAGAAGCGGAGTCCCAGAAACGTCCGGTCTCTGTAAAAGAGGCAGACACTTTCAGAACCAAAGTTCAATGAATTCTGGTGTCCCCAGGACGCCGAAACCTAGCTACTACCAAGGAGAGTCCAGTTGAACTAACCTTAAAACTTCTCCCGGCCATCTTTCGAGGCCGCGACGCCGTTACCGAGGCAACGACGCACTTTCCCGCGAGAGTCACCACAACCCTGGCGGAATTCCAGCTCAGAGCACGATTCGGGCCACGCCCCAATTCTTGGCAGAAAACAGCTCGAGCTTAGGACAGGGCTGAGAACTGGAGAGTGTGCGCTGCCTTCTTTGTACCCGACTTGCGGTAAGCGCTAACCGCAGTCTTGGAAGAACTGAAGAAGCCCAAGTGGTGGACTGATTTATAGAATGGGAAAGACTAGAGATCTCTTCAAGAAAATCAGAGATACCAAGGGAACGCTTCATGCAAAGATGGGCTCAATAAAGGACAGAAATGGTAGGGACCTAACAGAAGCAGAAGATATTAAGAAGAGGTGGCAAGAATACACAGAAGAACTGTACAAAAAAGATCTTCACGACCTAGACAGTCACGATGGTGTGATCACTCACCTAGAGCCAGACATCCTGGAATGTGAAGTCAAGTGGGCCTTAGGAAGCATCACTACGGAACAAAGCTAGTGGAGATTATGGAATAGTGGAGGTGACGGAATTCCAGTTGAGCTATTTCAAATCCTAAAAGATGATGCTATGAAAGTGCTGCACTGAATATGCCAGCAAATTTGGAAAACTCAGCAGTGGCCACAGGACTGGAAAAGGTCAGTTTTCATTCCAATCCCTAAGAAAGGCAATGCCAAAGAATGCTCAAACTACCACACAATTGCACTCATCTCACACGCTAGTAAAGTAAGGCTCAAAATTCTCCAAGCCAGGCTTCAACAATATGTGAACCATGAACTTCCAGATGTTCAAGCTGGTTTTAGAAAAGGCAGAGGAACCAGATATCAAATTGCCAACATCCGTTGGATCATCGAAAAAGTAAGAGAGTTCCAGAAAAACATCTATTTCTGCTTTATTGACTATGCCAAAGCCTTTGACTGTGTGGATCACAATAAACTGTGGAAAATTCTGAAAGAGATGGGAATACCAGACCATCTGACCTGTCTCTTGAGAAACCTGTATGCAGGTCAGGAAGCAACAGTTAGAACTGGACATGGAACAACAGACTGGTTCCAAATAGGAAAAGGAGTACATCAAGGCTGTATATTGTCACCCTGCTTATTTAACTCATATGCAGAGTACATCATGAGAAATGCTGGGTTGGAAGAAACACAAGCTGGAATCAAGATTGCTGGGAGAAATATCAATAACCTCAGATGTGCAGATGACACCACCCTTATGGCAGAAAGTGAAGAAGAACTAAAGAGCCTCTTGATGAAAGTGAAAGAGGAGAGTGAAAAAGTTGGCTTAAAGCTCAACATTCAGAAAACTAAGATTGTGGCATCTGCTCCCATCACTTCATGGCAAATAGATGGGGAAACAGTGGAAATAGTGTCAGACTTTATTTTTTGGGGACTTCAAAATCACAGCAGATGGTGACTCCAGCCATGAAATAAAAAGACGCTTAACTGCTTGGAAGAAAAGTTATGACCCACCTAGACAGCATATTCAAAAGCAGAGACATTACTTTGCCTACAAAGGTCCGTCTAGTCAAGGCTATGGTTTTTCCAGTGGTTATGTATGGATGTGAGAGTTGGACTATAAAGAAAGCTGAGCACAGAAGAATTGATGCTTTTGAACTGTGGTGTTGGAGAAGACTCTTGATTGTCCCCTGGGACTGCAAGGAGATCCAACCAGTCCATCCTAAAGGAGATCAGTCCTGGGTGTTCATTGGAGGGACTGATGTTGAAGCTGAAACTCCAATACTTTGGCCACCTGATGTGAAGAGCTGTCTCATTTGAAAAGACCCTGATGGTGGGAAAGATTGAAGGCGAAAGAAGGGGACGACAGAGGATGAGATGGTTGGATGGCATCACCAACTCAATGGACGTGAGTTTGAGTAAACTCTGGGAGTTGGTGATGGACAGGGAGGCCTGGCGTGCTATTGTCCATGGGGTCGGAAAGAGTCGGACACGAATGAGGGACTGAACTGAACTGAAGCTGGCGATGGAAGGGTCTCAACCAAAGAAGACAAGTTCATTTCCAATAGTAGGAAGCAAGCTAGTAAAACGCCTGCTCTTTTGCACAAACTCTGTTGTTGTTTTTAAACTAAGTGGCCAATTTGATCTTCACATTGTTTTGTTTAAAATGAACTATTTAGTAGAATTTCAAGTTCTGATTCCTCACATTTATTTACAGCATGGTTAAAAGCTCGGCTCTCAAGGCAGTCATCTTAAGTTCATGTCCTGGGTCTGCAACTTACTAGCTTGGGCAAATCATTATCTCAACTACTTTATCTGTAAAGTAAGGGTAAGAATAGTGCCCATCTCACAGAGTTACTTTGAGGAGTAAACGAATTTGTGCTTAGGATTGTTCCTGGAACAAAGTAAACAATAAAAATTCCACTTGGGGGAGAGGGGAATAAACTTGGGAATCCAGAAAAAAACTTCACATTTAGGGTCAATTGATCTTCAGCAAAGGTGCCAATACCATTCAGTGGAGCAAATCTAATCTTTTCAACAATAGTACCGGGCTACCATGGATGTCCACGTGTAAAAGGTGTAAAAGAATGAAGTTGGACCCTTATCTCACACCCCATACAAAAATCAGCTCAGAATGGATCAAAGGCCTATCCTTAAGAGCTGAAACCATAAAGTTGTTTAAAGAAAACATAGGTATGAATATTAATCACCTTGAATTAGGTGATGATTTCTTAGAAATGACAACAACAACACAAGCAAGGAAAGAAAAATCAATAAACTAGACATCATCAAAATTAAAAAACATTTCATTTTAAAGAATACCATAAAGTAAAATTACAAACCACAGAAAGCAAGGTAAATTTTGCAACTCTTAAATTTAACAAGAGACCTGTGTCTAGAATATATATACAGCTATTTTTTCAAATGGGCAAGTATCTTGAATAGGCATTCCTCCAAAGAAGATATACATAAAGCCAAAAAGCACATGAAAAGGTGCTAAAAATCTTAGTCTTCAGGGAAGTGCAAATCAAACCATAATGAGATACCACTTCACACCAACTAGGATAACTATAATAAAAAAAAAAAGTATGGACAACAACAAGTTCTGGAGAAGATGTGGAGAAATTCAAATCTTCAGATACTCTTGGTAGGAATATAAAATTGTGCAGCCACTGTGGAAAACATAGCTTTGACTAGATGGACCTTTGTTGGCAAAGTAATGTCTCTGCTTTCTGATATGCTGTCTAGGTTGGTCATAACTTTTCTTCCAAGGAGCAAGTGTCTTTTAATATCATGGCTTCAGTCACCATCTGCAGTGATTTTGGAGCCCAAAAAACTAAAGTCTGTCACTCTTTCCATTGTTTCCCCATCTATTTGCCATGAAGTGATGGGACTGGATGCCATGATCTTAGTTTTCTGAGCTGAGCACTGATGAATGGATGCTTTTGAACTGTGGTGTTGGAGGAGGCTCTTGAGAGTCCCTTGGACTGCAAGGAGATCCAACCAGTCCATCCTAAAGGAAATCAGTCCTGAATATTCACTGGAAGGACTGATGCTGAAGCTGAAACTCCAATACTTTGGCCACCTGATGCGAAAAGACCCTGATGCTGGGAAAGATTGAAGGTGGGTGCAGAAGGGTATGATAAAGGATGAGATGGTTGGTTGGCATCACTGACTCAATGGACACGAGTTTGAGTAAACTCTGGGAGTTGGTGATGGACAGGGAGGCCTGGCATGCCACAGTCCATGGGGTCTCAAACAGTCAGACATGACTGAGCGACTGAACTGACTGAGGAAAATAGTCTCACGTTTTCTCAAAACTATATGCATAAAATTACCACATGATCCAGCAGCCCACTCCTAGCTATATGCCCAAGAGAAATGAAAACATATACCCTTACAAAAAGTTGTACACAAATGTTTATAGCAGTATTCTTCAGAAAAGACAAAAATGAAAATGACTCAAATGATACACTGATTAACAGGTAAATAAAAAGTGGTGTATTCATCAATGGAATATTATTCAGGGCCAGAAAGGAATGAAGTACTGATGCATACTACAATATGGATGAGGCTTGAAAACATGCTATGTGAAAGAAGCAATTCAAGACCACACATTATATGATTCCGTTCTATTAGGACCACATATTATATGGAATGTCTAGAACAAGCAAATCTATAGAGACAGAAAGCTGTTCAGTGATTGCCTAGCCCTGAAAGATAATGGGAATTGAGTAAGGTGTTGCCAGATTTTCGGGAGGCGGGGGCAGGGATAATGAAAACGTTCTAAAGTTGATTGTGATGATGGTTGCACAAATCTGTCAATATACTAAAAGACAATTAATAGTACACTTTATATGGATAAATGGTGAGTATGTGAAATGCATCAGTCAAGTTGCTAAAACATTAAAAATAAAATTAATTATTAAAATAAAAATGTCAAAAGATGGGAGAAAAGGTATGCCATACTAACACTAATCAAAAGAAAGCTGGAGTAGCCACATTAACCTCAAACAAAGTGACCTCAGAACTGGAAAAACTATCAGAGATAAAGAGGAATATTACATAAAGGATAAGGAGATCAACTCTCCAAGGAGATATAACAATCCTGAATGTGTATGAACCAAACAGTTGAGTGTAAAAATGCATGAGGCAAAAACTAATAGGAGTGCAAAGAGAAATAGATAAATCCACAAGTACATTTGGAGATATCAACACCTCTTTTTCAGTCATTGATAGTTCAGGGGGGGCAGAAAATCAGTAAGGATGGAATTGCCCTGAACAGCACTATTAGTCCCAAGGAATCAGCAAAAATCTGCTTCATCTAATTGACATTTAGAGAATACTCCATCCAACAACAGCAGAATACACATTCTTCTCAAGGTCACATGGCATATTTACCAAGATAGACCACATTCTGGGCCATAAAATGCACATTAATAAATTTAAAAGAATAGAAATTATATTCATTTCCTAGAATTGCTATAAGAAAGCACTATAAACTGGATAGCTTAAAACAAAATAAATTTATTGTCTCCCAGTATAGAGACTGGAAGTCCAAAGTCAAGAAGTTAGCAGGGGAGTGCTCCCTTTGAAACCTGTAGGGGAGAATCCTTCCGTGCATTTTCCTAGTTTCTGGAGGTAGCTGTCATTCCCTGGCGTTCCTTGGCTTGCAGCTGCATCCAGCCAATCTCTTCTTCTACAATCATACAGCATTCCTCCTGTGTGTCTCTGTCTACACATGGCATTTCCTCCAGTCATACTGGATTAGAACCCACCTTAATGACCTCATCTTAACTTGATTACATTTGTAAAGACCCAATTTCCAAATAAGGTCACACTCACAGATTAAGGGGAGAGGTATGTGTATGATGGGTTAGGACTTCAGCATATTTTTGGAGGAACACAGTTCAATCTGTAATAATAGAAATTATATAAACTATCTTCTGAGGCATAACACAAAAATGCTGGAAAACCCAAAATATTTGGATATTAAACACACTTTAAAATAATACATGGGAATAATACATTAAAATAAAACAAAAATATTTTAATAAAAATACATTAAAATAATATTTCTTCAAAGAAGTCTAAAAAGAAATTAAAAAGTATTTTGAACTCAATGAAAATGAAAATACAATCTACCAAAACTTGTAGTATACAGTGAAAGCAGCACTTAGAATGCTTAGCATTTAATGTATATATTAGAAAAGAAAGCAAATCTAAAACCAACAATCTAAGGTTCCACCTTAGGCAATGGGAGGAAGAAGAAGAATTTAAGCTTAAAGAGAGCAAAAGAAAAGAAATAATAAAAATTAAAATAGAAATTAATGGAATTGGAAACAGAGAAATTCACAGAAACCCTAATCTGGTTCTTTGAAAAGATCAATAAATTCAATAAACCTCTGGCCACATTAACCAAGAAAAAAAGTGAAGGCACAAAATTACCTATTATATGTTATTTTATGTGATGGTCAGGTGCAACCACAAGAAAGGTAAAGAAGAGGCTCAAGAAAATAAAGTTCATTATACTCGTAAGTTCTATAACTAGGAGGTACAGAATGCTATGCAGGGCTCCATGGGAAAGCCCCAGGGTAGTAGGAGGCAGAAAACATGAGTCAAGGGAAAACCTAAGCTATCCTGCAAATAAAGCAAGACAAAGTGAACAGTTTAGGACTGGCTGGTTTGAATCATTTGAACAGGCTTTAAGCTTCAGGGGCTGTTCCTAGCTGTCTGGTATCTGGCCCTGGGATGATTAATAAAACAAAGGAATATTGCCTCCTAAAGTGTACAGGCCAGGTAGAGAGGGTATGACTCCACATTGGTCAGTTGGCATATTTAAGGTACATTCCTGGCTGAGCCCTTTTGCTATTTCTGAGAATTGGCTAGGTCAATAAGTCTCATCAGCCAGAAAGGTATTTTTTTTTTTTAAGATGTCAAATCATAATAATATACAGAAAAAATTTAAATAAACAATTTAATACCATTATTAAAATGCGATCGGGATCATCATTAATTATCCCATGAACACTAAAAGGAAAAGAAAGGAGTACTATCAACAACTACATATGCAGAAATTTTATAAATTAGGTGAAATGAACCAATTTCTTAAAAGATGCAAACTACCAAAATTCACACAAAGAAAAATAGATAATAAGTAATTAAGGATGGAGTCAATAATTTTCTAAGAAAGAAAGCAGCAGGACCAGGTGGTTTCACTTATAAATTCAACTAACATTGAAGGATGAAATGATACCAATTCTCCACAAACTCTTCTAAAAAATGGAAAGAAAGGGGACACTCCTAACTCACTCACGAGTCCAGCATTACCCTAATATCAAAAGCAGTTAGGGACATATAAGAAGAAAAAACTATAGACTGATATCTCTCATGAACATAGATATAAAAGTCTTTAACAAATATGAGCAAATTGAATCCAACAAAGTACAAACAGAATTCTACAACACAAACAAGTGAGATTTATTATAGGTGAGTAAGGATAGCTCAGCATCATAAAGTCAATCAGTAAAACTCAGTACATGAAGAGAATAAAGAAGAAAAAACACAATCATATAAATTGATGCAGCAAAAGCTTTTGAGAAGATCCTGGTAAAAATTCTCAGCAATCTAGGCATAGAGGGGAACTTCCTCAACATGATAAAGAACATCTACAAAATAACTACAGCTAGCATCATACTTAATAGTGAGAAACTGAATGCTTTCCTTCAAAGATCAGTAGCAAGGCAAGGATATCCCTTTTCACCATTTTTATTTACTCTCACACCTAGAGTCCTAGCCAATAATAAACAAGAAAAAGAAACAAAAAGCATATAGATTGAAGAAATAAAATACCTTCATTTGTAGATGACATGAGAGTAGATGGAGAAATCCCAAGGAATCAGCAGAACTCTCCTAGAACTAATAAGCAAGACTAATGAAACAAAATGTATACACATACAATTGTATTCACTGTATATACATACAATGAATTTGGATATACGCTATAAAATGGATGAACCCTGAAAACATGCTAAGTGAAGTAAGCCAGACACAGAAGAAAAAATACTATATGATTCTGCTTATATGAAGTATCTAGAATAGACAAATACTGAGATAGAAAATAGAATGGAGATTGCCAGGAAATGGGGAGAGAGGGGGCAGGCATGTTATTTTTCTTTAATGGGTACAGAGTTTCTGTTTAGGGGGATCAAAAAGTTCTGGAAATGGATAATGGTAATCACTGAACATTATGAATATATTTAATGCCACCATATTGCATACTTTAAAATAGTTACAATGGTAAATTTTATTTATGTATATTTTACTACAGTAAAAAAAAAAAAAAAAATCCAGTCAGGACAGTCTACAAAATACCCTATCAGTACTCCTGAAAACTATTAATGTCAGGCAAAGCAAGGAAAGTTTGAGAAACTATCACAACCAAGAGGAGCCTAAAGAAACATGGCAAGTCAATGTAAAGTGGTATCCTGGATCAAATCCAGGAACAGAAAAAGACATTAGGTTTAAAAACCAAGAAATCTGAATAAACTGTGGCCTTGGTTAATAATAATAGATCAATAATGGCTCATTAATTGTAACAAATGTATTAGACTAACGTTAATAATAAGGGAAATTGGGTGGAGGATATATGGGAACTCTATTCTTAGGTTTTCTGTAACTATAATTCTGTTTTTAAAAAACTAAAGTCTATTTTAAAAAAAAGCTAAAAGAGACTCTGTTCCAACAGAATTGTAAATTAAATCATCTGGGGGCACCCTTGTACTGCAAAACAACCAGATTATGTTAAAAAATTCAAACAGAGAAGTATATATGCGTTGCTGAAAATTTGAAGGAAGCAGAGAAAATTTCCATGTGTCTTGCTGATGTCTCCCCCTCTAGCTCTTTGCCCTCTCAAATAAAACAAAACTGATTGTGTGAATAGGCAACTAAAATAAAAGGACTAATCAGAGAAAATGCCCATTATAGAACTGTGCTCAGAAAATAAAGTCTGTGTTTGGTCAACAATAATATGGAGGAGCTGAAATTGAGACCCTTGCTCAAAGCTACTAAACCAAATGAGAAAAGCAAAAGTAGTTCCAGATTGGTAGTGCCCCCAGGCTCCCAGCAGAATCAAAACAAATCCTCTTCAGAGAAAAATATCTCTAATTAAGTCCCCCAGATTCCTGGATTAAGACCAAGAAAAAGTGAGTTCACCAACAAAACTCACCAAGCAGAAAGGAAACAAATCACCATTAGTGAAAAATGAGAAGAAATAATTAATATTTAGAACTCCCAAATGAGATTTAAATTGTAGTAGCTGTAAAAAGTAGAATATCTATTTAGAAAATATTTAAAGAAATAATGGATAAAATCATAATGATGAGCAAGCAACAAGACCAAGCAAATGTGACAAATAACCAAATGAAGCTTTCAGGCTTTAAATAAACATTTGTTAACTGATCCATGTCAATTTTCTGGACACCTGAAACTAACACATCACTGTAAATGAACTATACTCCAGTAAAATTTTTTTGGATAAATACATATAATTTGTTGAGATAAAAACACTCAGTGGATGGGTTGAAAGGCACAGATAATTTGTAAAGCATAAAATATCTAAAAATTATCCAGAATGAACAGAGAATGATAAGAACATGGGAAATATGAAAGAAATGTTAAACCATTATAGAAGATAGACTGAGAAGATCTGACATGTAAATAATCAGAGCCCAAGGACAGACTTTTAGAATTGAGAGTGATATTACAAAAGTTAATTGCTTAGAATCTCCCAGGGTTTAGTAAAGACATGAATGCACAGATTCAAGAAGCACAGAGTGTCACAAGAGGATAAATTTAAAATTCATTCTTATGCCTGTTGTAAAATCCAAGACACCTATAAAAAAGAAAAGATCTTTAAAGCAACCAAAGAGAAAAAAGACAGGCAACCTACAAAGAAGCAATTAGACTGAAAGCAGATGATTTAATAGCAATTTTGGAAGCTAGAAGACAGTAAAATAATGAGTGAAATCCTAGGATAATAAGCCCCGTTTATAAGTGAGAATTTGAGTCAAGTGTGGTTGGTGATTAATCACCAATTAATGATTAATGATTATCTGCCTTTTATCTAATCTCAGATTGGTTGAGATAAACTTTATCTTCTAGGATAAGGATGTGGATGAGATGTAGGACATGGAGGAAAGGGTAAAACTGTGTGTGAAAAAAGTAAGCTCCCTATCTCAGGAAACAGGGAGGCAGGGATCCTTTATTGCCAATATTCTTCTAGCTCATTATCCTTTGATTAGACTGACCAACTGGGCCCCAGCTGAACACTGTGCTACTATAAATGCTGGCACTGACCTGGAAGTTCCAGCCAGTGAGACAGGATCCAGAAATGGCACCTCTGATGCTTATTTTGAAGCAGACAGCCACCACCAAGTGGTATTAACCACAACCAGAATGAGGAAAGATTTTAATTATAGAGCTAGACCATTAGAACTTCCAGCCAATCAGCTAGACAGACTCAGATGACTCATCTCTCTAATTTTTGCAAAAAGCCCACTCTTCTTTTTACACAATTGAAATTTTTCTTCTTCATGAATTTTATTATGAGAGGGTTTTATTATACCTTCAAAGTTATCAAAGAAAATAATTTCAGTCTAGAACCATGTACTCAGTCTCTAATATTATACTGCAAGAGAGAGGAGAAATAAATATATCTTGAGATAAATAAAGCATAAGAGATTTACCACCCACATACTCATGCTAAAGGAACTTCAAAATGATGTACTTCAGGAAGAAAATATTATTAGAGGAACATTTTGAGGTACCAGAAGACTGTTGTTGTTGTTCAGTCAAAAATCACTCTGTGATGCCATGGACTGTAGTCTTCCAGGCTCCTCTGTCTATGGGATTTCCCAGGCAAGAATACTGGAGTGGGTTGCCATTTCCTTCTCCAAGCAATCTTCCCAACCCACGGATAGAACCCATGTCTCTTGCATCTCCTGCATTGGCAGGTGAATTCTTTACCATTCGTGCCACCTGAAAAAGCCCCACCAGAAGAACAGTAATCAAAATAAAATGATAAACATGCATGTAGGTCTAAAATAAATTTCTCTAAAATTCCTATCAACAGTAATGCCTACCTTGTGGTGTTTAAAAAAAAAAAAAAGAATAAAACATTGTATTCTCATCTAACTGGGAGTAGAAAGAAACTTCAACCTGATAAAGAGCATCTCAAAAAAAAAAAAAAAGAAAAACCACATCTAACTGCATATTTAATGATGAAAAACCAAATTCCTTCCTCTAATATGAGGAGCAAGACAGGGATTTCCACTCTTACTACTCCTATTCATAATCATACTGGAGATTATAATGATGGTTCTATTCTGCATAATAAGGTAAGTTAATTAATCAATTTTGAAAAGGAGGAGGAAATAAAACTGTTTCTTTTAACAGATGACATGATTGTCTATTTTGAACATTCTGAAAACCTACCCCCCACAATCTATGGAGCTATTTCCTAAGTTTGACAAAATTATAAGATACAAGGTCAATTTACAAAAACTAATTGTAGTTATATACTAGCAATGAACAATTGGAAATTAAAATTTTAAATGCAGCACTATTTACAATGGGACCAAAAGAATATGGGGCTTCCCTGGTGGCTCAGACAGTAAAGAATCCACTGCTGGGCATACACACAGAGGAAAACAGAATTGAAAGAGATGCGTGTACCCCAATGTTCATCGCAGCACTGTTTATAACAGCCAGGACACGGAAGCAATCTAGATGTCCATCAACAGACGAATGGATAAGGAAGCTCTGGTACATATACACAATGGAATATTACTCAGCCATTAAAAAGAATGCATCTGAATCAGTTCTATTGAGATGGATGAAACCGGAGCCCATTATACAGAGTGAAGTAAGCCAGAAAGAAAAACACCAATACAGTATACTAATGCATATATATGGAATTTGAAAGATGGTAATGATAACCCTATATGCAAGACAGAATAAGAGACACAGATGCATAGAACAGTCTTATGGACTCTGAGGGAGAAGGTGAGGGTGGGACGTTCTGAGAGAATAGCATTGAAACATGTATATTATCATATGTGAAACAGAACACCATTCCAGGTTCGATGCATGAGACAAATGCTCAGGGTTGGGGCAATGGGATAACCCAGAGGGATGGGATGGGGAAGGAGGTGGGAGGGGGGTTCAGGATAGGGAATACATGTAAACCCATGGCTGATTCATGTCAATATATGGCAAAATCCGCTACAATATTGTAAAGTAATTAGCCTGCAACTAAAATAAATAAATTTATTAAAAAAAAAAAAAAAGAATCCACCTGCAATGCAGGAGATCTGGGTCTATCCCTGGGTCAGGGAAGATCCTCTGGAGAAGGGAATGGCTACTCACTCTGGTATTCTTGCCTGGAGAATCCCATGGACTGAGGAGCCTGGTGGGCTACAGTCCGTGGGGTCACAAAGAGTCAGACACGAGTACAAGAGAGACACCTCTAGGGACTCCTAGTAGTAATTAAAGGACACTGCAAAAGTGAGTAATGTTCTCTTTAAGCAGGTGGAGAAAAAGCTAGCCCCATCTGGGTATTAATGTATGATTAATGATTCCCATCCCTCACCCCAAGTGACCTAACTCAGGACGCAAATGTGCAAAGTATATAAACATATTTAAAAGCCAGGGAAGATTCCACTAAAATGTCAGCCTTAGTTACTACATAGGATTTTTTTTTAAGTCTGTATGTTCTAATTTACTAAAAAGAACACACGTTACTTATGTAATATTTATAATGCTAAAAATAAAATGAAACAAATATGAGGTTACCCATCTAAAATACAGTGCAAAGACTGAGCAACAGGCAGACTGGGAAAAGTTCTCTGGATTTGGCAAGAAAGAAGCTAATGGCCTCAGGAAGGAGGCCAGTATATTTATAAATAAAGCAGAAGAAATAGAAGTCATGCTATAAGGGAACGAGTGGAAGGCAATTACTATCAACAATAGGATTTGAGAACTTTGGTTCCAAAAGATGGCTGCATAACTCTTTTGAATCAATCCGTATCTCAAAATCTGAAGCCTAGGCCTGACCAACTGAATTACCTCATGCTGCTTTCTTTACGTATGACACTTTCAGTTTTTATCACATCACTGCTTTTGCTATATTTTCCCCAATTTTGTTACATTTTATTTTAAATAATTCATTTAAAATCACAATTTTAATCATGGTCTAAAATTTTCTTTTAATAATTATTTGGTTCTAAGTTAATGTTATCTTTAAAAGAAGCTATTATTCACAACTCAGAAAGCTGTAGGTTATAATTTTCAAAAGTGATCTCTATTCATTCAGAGGGTTGATATAGTTTTATTATTTTTCCCCCCAATGGTTGGATAGAGCTATCAGAAATTCAGTAATAATTGTTATTTTCATTTTTTTACTTAAAAATATACAAAGCTGTACGTTTCCTTATGGTATCATTGGGAAGTGACATTCATTTTATAACATAGCTGTCTTGAGAGGAAATAAGCAGGACCAAAAACAGCATATACATTAATTAAAATAAGCTTATAAAATCTGAGTATTTCTTAACAAACAATCTAATAAACTGAATATACATTAAAAGGTATAAAGTAGTTATAAGTGGATAAAAAGAAAAAAGTAAAGTCCAATTAGAGGAATCTGAGAAAGTCTATGGAACCGACTTAATATATCTCTTCCTGATTGTAATTTTAGCAGTAAATTTTAAATGTGTTTTCTAGCTTCAGTTACCAAAGAACTATGTAACAAAACTGATACAGAGAAAGTTTTCACATTATCTTCACCTATAGAAAAACATGTTTTTATTAAAATATGGATTAGCTCTTCAATATTTTATGATGTATAGATGCATAAGTAAAACCTGTTATTCAAATTACTTGCTTTAAAATTATTGTGAGAAAAAAATATCTCTCATAATATTAATTTGATACATGCACTCCAATCTTCATAGCAGCATTATTTACAACATTCAAGGTTTGGAAGCAACCATGAGTTGCTTCATCGCATGAATGGATAAAGAAGACAAGGTATATATTAATCAGCCATAAAAAAATAATTAAATTCTGTCATTTGCAACAATGTGAATGGACCTAGAGCATATTATGTTTAGGGAAATAAGTTGGACAAAGACGAATACTGTATGTTATCACTTACATGTAGAATTTAAAAATAAAATGAATTAATGTATATAACAAAACAGAAACAAACTCACAGATACAGAGAACAAACTAGTCGTTACCAAGGGGGAGAGAGACTGGAGAGGGGAGAGATAGGGGTATGTGATTAAGAGACACAAACTACTATGCATAAGATAAATAATCAACAAGGTTATATTGTACAGCACAGGGAAGTATAGCCATTATTTCTTAATAACTTTAAATAGAGTATAATCTATGAAAATATTGAATCTATACAGGTTGTACACCTAAAACTAATATAATACTGTTAAGTCAACTATACTTCAATTAAAAAGTCAACATAAGAGTCATGCTGAGTGAATAAAATGAATAGTCAAGAAAAACTCTTTCCATCTCACCAGTGTCCCTAACTCAGCATATTTATATAATCTATTCTGAGAGAAGAAATGATTTCTGGATGTTCTTCTTTCCCAGCATATTAACAGCTGGCAGCAAACAAGACACATTCACACCCCCTTAACCTCCTATTCTTTTGTAAGGTATTTTTCAGCAGCTGTTCCCTACCTTCAAACATTGTATAATCAATATTAAATGAGATCAGACAAGAGTATGTTAAATCTATAGCCCTTCCTGAGCAAAAGCTGAGCCTCAGCTTTAATTATTCAAAATTTTCTCTATGCCAAATGCTTATGTGCAATAGTTATTAGATTTGGTTGAAAAGTTGTACTATATTTTGATCTGTCATCTCCCAAATGACAGATCTCAAGTCCTGCCCCGATAATACCAAGCTTCTGGTATCTTTCAGATAATACAAAATGACTAAAAAAATCGGCTGTCAGTCAAGTCATGGAGAGCACATGCCTCTCTTGAATAAAGAAGTATTTTGTGGTAAACTTTTGAAACAATCAGTGCTTTGGGGTATTTTTTTAAATTGGGGTATAGTCGATTTACAATGTTGTGATAGTTTCAGGTATACAGCAAAGTGAACCAGTTATATATATACATATATCCATTCTTATTAAGATTCTTTTCCCATATAGGCCATTACAGAGTACTGAGTAGAAGTCCCTTTGCTATACAGTAGGTCCTTATTCATTATATATTTGTATATAGTAGTGTGTACATGTCAATCCCAATATTCCAAATTATCCCTCCCCTGCAACCAACAACAGTGCTATTGATTTCTTCGACTTTAATTGGAATGCACCATTAAAAACTAGTCTTTCATAATTCAATTCTGCAAATATTTGTAAAAAAATTAGGAATATAATTCTATGTTGCCACTACATTTGTTGTGAAGTGATATTTTAGGGTAATGAGAAGATATAAAACAGAGCATTTAGCAATGGAAACATTATGAAAACAAACAGGAATTCAAAGGATGTTGCGAATTCTGTACCTTTATCCAATAATGTTCATCACTTTGTGAGTCAAATAAACATTTGCAGTTATTTCCATGGGGTTCCAAAGAGTCAGACATGACTGAGTGACTGAACAACAACAATAATATGGAGCTTGAAACTAGATACATAAAAGGCTTACTGAGGGGTGGTTCACTAAAAAGAATTTAGTTCAATATGTACATGAAGCAAACACAACCTGGTAATTTTGAGTGTCTAAGGTATCTTTTTTTTTTCCTTAAAAAATCTTTCATTTGTGTGCAAGGCATGTGGGATCTAGTTCCCCGACCAGAGATCAAACCCAAGATCCCTGCATGGGCAGTGTGAAGTCTTAACCACTGGACCACCAGGAAATCCTTAAGATATCTTTAACATTAGCTAGAACAGAATCCCAATCTACTTAAAGTATTTTTAAAATTTCAGATTAAATTATACTACAGAATCACCAAATTTTAGAGGAGTATATTACTTAGCATAGGCCCTTCACCGTCAGTAATTAGGAAATCAATTTTTAGAGAGATTTGGTTACATGGTTCATTAACAATAACTTTGGGGGGTTAAAAGCCAGGTTTTATGACCTTAACCCCATTGCTTTTTTTAACAACAGACTTTTTAAAGTAATATTTTAATTTTATAACCAATATAATAATTTATTTTCTCTAATGTGTTTCAAAATCAGAATTTAACCCTTAGACATGTTAAAAGTGCAAATTTTAAGAAAAAATCCTGCTCTGACACTGTGTCACAGCCAGCTATAAAATGTATAAAAATAAAATTCATGCTATTTCAGAGGTATAAACTGGGCTGGATAGAAAAATCCATTACATATAAAACTATATGTTAGTAGTTCATGAAATTTTTAAATGATGTTGGAGGAAATGAAGCTGAAAAAATGTAATAGTCAAGACAACAATATGATAGAATATGTAATCCTAAAAGGGCTAAAACATATAATAGATGCTATAGGAATTCAAGAAGAGAAAACTCCTGAAATTCTTGAGAAATAAGTAAAAACTTCAAGGGGAAGGAAAAGATACATTTGAAGGATTTGATCTGGGCCTTAAAGAACCTATAACATTTGGCAAACACTGGGGAATAATAGAATCATTTTGGATTTGGAGGGAAGGGAAAAGGAGAATGGGATGTCCAGAATGGTAGTTAACAGTGGGTAGCAAGGAGTAGGCAATGGCACCCCACCCCAGTACTCTTGCCTGGAAAATCCCATGGACGGAGGAGCCTGGTAGACTGCAGTCCATGGGGTCGCCAAGAGTCGGACACGACTGAGCGACTTCATTTTCACTTTCATGCATTGGAGAAGGAAATGGCAACTCACTCCAGTGTTCTTGCCTGGAGAATCCCAGGGACGGGGGAGCCTGGTGGGCTGCCGTCTATGGGGTCGCACAGAGTCGGACATGGCTGAAGCGATTTAGCAGCAGCAGCAAGGAGTAATAAGGAGTGAAAGATAGTCAGAAAATATCAAAGGCTCCTTGAACCTGGAAGAAGTATATATTTTTTTAAATTTTTAGTTCATTCAACAGTAGTGAATAAAAAGAACAGGAAGAGATAAACTGTGCAGAAGTCTCAAATAAGAAACTATTTGGGTAATTAGACATTTAAAGTGTTTGAAAAACAAAATTATACCCTGAAAGAGTTTTGGGCAAAGAACATCCACTTTAGACTCAGACAGATCTGGGCTAGATTCCTGGTTCTACCACCTAGTAGCTGTGAAAACTTGGATAAGTAACCTACCTACCCTGAGTATCAATTTCTATTTGTAAAATGGAGAAATTCATATTGCAGAGTTGTTATGACAATCACAATAGGTGGTAAAGGTGCTTCCTTGGTGGCTCAGTTGTGGGGTATCCACCTGCCAATGCAGAAGACACAGGTTTGATCCCTGATCCAAGAAGATCCCACATGAGCAACTAAGGTCTCAAATGTTGTGGTGCAATTAAGCCCATGCACCACAACTATTCAGTCTGTGTTATAGAGCCTGGGAACTGCAACTACTGAGTCCACGTGCCACAACTACTGAAGCCTGTGCGCCCTAGAGCCCATGCTCTGCAACTAGAGAAGCCACTGCAGTGAGAAGCCTAAGCACCACAACTAGACAGTAGCCCTGACTTGCCGCAACTAGAGAAAAACTCACGCAGCAAGGAAGACCTGGCACAGCCAAAAATAAATGAATAAATAAAGTTATTTTTAAAAATAGATGGTAAATGACTATTTTAAATCCTCTGATTAATTGCTTTTGCACATTTAGATTAGGGTCCACTTGTAGTTAGACCTTGCCTTTGGAAGGCCTCATAACCAGAGCTATTCACTAGTAGAATGGACAGTCTTGTATTGTTTATCACTAACAAGCATCCACTCAGAGGCTGAATGAGATCACACAGCAAAGACACTGTAGATAAAGATTCTGGCATTGATTGAGACATTTATCATGAACTAAATATTTGTGTCCCCCCAAGATTCATATGTTAAAACCCTACCTCCCAGAGTAAAAAGTGATGGTATTAGCAAGTGGAGTCTTTGGGAAGTAATTAGGATTACATGAGGTCATGAGGGTGGGCCCTCATGAATGGGATTAGTGCCCTAGTAAGTGTCACCAGAGAGCTTGCTTTCTCTCTCTGCTCTGTCATGTAAGAATATAAACGTATAACTGATTCACTTTTCTGTATACCTGAAATGAACACAACATTGTAAATCAACTATACCTCAATAAAATTGTTTAAAAGAAGAATATAGTAAGTCAGCAGCCTGAAACCTATTAGAAGGCTTCATAAGAATGCAACCATGCTAGCACCCTGATCTCAGAATTTCAGCCTCCAGAATTGTGAGAAATAAATTCTGTTATTTATATACAACCCAGTCTATGGTATTTCTCTCATAGCTGCCTGAACAGAATAAGACAACATTGAAGTAGATGATTTCCCCAGTGTTAAAATTCAGTTGTTGAAGACTAATAGAATCTTTATAGATGCTATTTCCTAGTAGGAACTTACAAGTGATCAATCACTTAGCACACAGCCCATAGAAGAGGTGTTATCTAAGTCCTTGTTACTCGAAGTATGGTCCATGGCCATGGATTAACAGCATTAGCATTACTTGGAAACATCTAAAATGCAAAATCTCAGGTCACACCCCACACATAATGAATTAGAATCTGCATTTTAACAAGATTCTCAGGAGATTTGTATGCATGTTAAAATATCAGAAGCACTGATCTGGACTTTTTAGAATTGTAAGGAACTTTCTCATGTTATTTGAATTAATGAGGCTCTATTATGGATATATGAGAAGGGGAGGTTATTGAAAGAAATGGAAATGGTCTCAATAGCCATAGAGGCAGGCCATGGAGAACTGGGGTATCATTACGGAAACAAGAGAACTTTAGCAATTTTCTTACTTCATCATACAGACAAGAGTAGACTTTCTTTGCTCCACATTCTAGTGCTCCATAACTCAGTCATTGTCTTTATTGCTACTGCTCCTGGAAAAAAACAATGAGATAACCCTTTCAAAGAAGGTAGGTGTCTCATTTAAACTCTCTAAGAGAAGCTTTTGTTGATGTTGGCCAGTTATGGGGCACCAGGGCACCACTCTCAGCCAAAGCTCTCATAACAGGCTCACACACTTTCTTGCCAGGTCATTCAATACCTTTTGTTCTTGTTGTTTAGTCGCTAAGTCATGTCCAACTCTTTGAGATTCCATGGACTGCAGCATGCCAGGCTTCTTTGTCCTTCACTATCTCCTGGAGTTTGCTCAATTTCATGTCCATTGAGTCTGTGATGCCATCCAACCATCTCATCTTCTGTCGCCCCACTCACCCGCTGCCCCTCCTGCCCTCAAAACTTCCACACCATCAGGGTCTTTTGCAATGGGTTGGCTCTTCACATCAGGAGGCCAAAGTATTGCAGCTTCAGCATCAGTCCTTCCAATGAATATTCAGGGTTGATTTCTTTTCGGAGTTACTGGTTTGATCTCCTTGCTGTCCAAGGAACTCTCAAGAGTCTTCTCTAGCACCACAGTTTAGAAGCATTAATTCTTGTGGTCCTCAGCCTTACTAATGGTCCAACTCTCACATCTGTACATGACTAATGGAAAAATCATAGCTTTGACGATATGGACCTGTGTCAGTCAGCAAAGTGATATCTCTGAATTTTTAATACCTTGTCTAGGTTTGTCATAGCTTTTCTTCTAAGCAGCAAGCGCCTTTTAATTTCATGGCAACAGTCACTGTCTGCAGTGATCTTGGAGCCCAAGAAAAGAAAATCTATCACTGTTTCCACTTTCCCCCCATCTATTTCTCATGAAGTAATGGAACCAGATGCCATGATCTTAGCCTTCTGAATGTTGAATTTTAAGCTAGTTTTTTCACTCTCCTCTTTCACCCTCATCAAGAGGTTCTTTAGTTGTTCCCTTTCTGCCATTAGAGTGGTATCATCTGCATATATGAGGTTGTTGATATTTTTCCTGACAATCTTGATTCCAACTTGTGAGCCATCCAGCCCAGAATCTGATGTGATGTACTGCATATAAATTAAATAGGCAGGGTGACAACATACAGCCTTGACATACTCCTTTCCCAATTCTGAACTGTTTGTTGTTCCACATTCAATTCTAACTGTTGCTTCTCGTCCTGCATACAGGTTTCTCGAGACACAGGTAAGGTAGTCTGGTAATCCTATATCTCTTCAAGAATTTTCCAGTTTGTTGTGATCCACACAGTCAAAGGCTTTAGCGCAGTCAATGAAGCAGAAGTAGATGTTTCCTTGGAATTCCTATGCTTTTTCTATGATCTAACGGATGTTGGCAATTTGACCTCTGGTCAAACTGATACCTTTGGGTCTAATCAACTGTGGTTATGGTATTGAGATCCTATAAATCTGAGAATTGTCACCTCTGCTTAAGGGCTGCTACTGGTCTTTTTGTTCAGAAAGGGGTTGTAAGCAGGCCAGGCACACAAATATTATGCCCTATATTACAGGAATCCAAATATTTAGTTTTCAGTTTTGCATAAGAACAGGAAAGGACTTACCTTAGGTAGTTTAGATAATGAGTTGAACTGGAGAAAAAAATGTAAAGGGGAAAATAATGATTCAAAGATATTTAGAAATGTAGTTTTCAAGCACTCTCATATAGTGTGAAATTAAGTAACAGAGCTTAGTCTTTATTAACTATCTTATTTCAGAGTTTGAGTAGAGTAAATAAAAGCATATTTTTAAATTTCAAAATAATATATTTCTGATGTGACAGCAAACATGTTTCCTGCTATTCAGTGACCTCATATAAAAGCATCATACTATGGCAAGAATACTGAAAACAACAGAGATAATAAGCAAGAATGGAAGTGCCATCAGCCACTGCATTGTCAAGAGATGTAATAATTTTAATAGGTTTATACTAATGGAAGACACATGGCAGAGCTTGAAACAGAAATGTAACAGCCAACATCTGGATGTGCCTTTAACATCTCATCACTCAACACTTTTCAAACCACTTCATCTGGGAGACCTTATAAACCTGCACACGCTAACTTCCCAGAATAAAATTAACTCTTCAAAGTACTGAAGTTGTTTCTCTTTCGATCTTGTTCACTTTATAATAGCTTTAAGCTCACTTACAAGGATGGATACCTTCACACTTGGTCATTATGTACTTATCATGCATGCTCTCCCACTCATCTTAAGTACTAAGGAGAATGACAACAGTGTCTAAAGCACCTCATTAACAAAGTTACACATTAGGACTTAGAGAAACCAAATGGAAGCATATTGCATACCTCAACTTAGTACTATACTTGAAATAACATTTTGAATGATTAAAGAAATATGTAATACCAAATAAAATAGTAGTTCTCTCTTTCACATATAGGGCTTTCCTTGTGGCTCAGCTGGTAAAGAATCACCTGCAATGCGGGAGACCTGGGTTTGATCCCTGGGTTGGGAAGAGTCCCTGGAGAAGGGAAAGGCTACCCACTCCAGTATTCTGGCCTGGAGAATTCCACGGATATCCATCGTATTTGCGACCATGGGGTTGCAAAGAGTCAGACTGAATGACTTTCACTTTCACATACAACTCAATCTTTGTGACTATATTTTAAATGATTTTAGGAGGCCAGAAATTTTTTGAGCTCAGTATTTTGGCAACTGCTAACTCTGATTGCTTAAGATATTTGTTGAATCTAGAGTTAATAACCTCTAGCTAGGCATAATATTTTGCACAGCTAAAAACCTAGAGATCAGTTAAGGATTACTTTGCCATCCCTTCATTTTTCTCCATTCAAAACAATATGACACAACATGCAGATACCACCACACTGGCTGCAACCCAACTCTTGTGCAGTTTTAGTTCTCTGCTTGGACATACTACTTTAATGTTCAAGTGAAACTACACATTCCTCCTACTCCTCCTCATTTCTGGGGCAAATCCAAAGGATTTTGCCTACAATCAGATATGCTCCTCAAAGTAGAATGAGTTCTAACTCTCTTATAATTGTTTCCTGGGGTTAAATGTTCAATAATGATAGTATCCTGTCATAACTCTATTATCTCATTTGAGACAGGTTATTAGGCAGGTTTTTCTTTGTCCTTTACTGGATACAATAAACAGAAACCTGGCATAAATTTCAAACAGTTACTCTGGATCAATGATTGCTATAATGTGAAATTTATCTTTTATAGAAAAGTATATAAAACCTTTGTAAAACTTTTGGAACATAGTTAATAGTCACAAGTTATTTTCATCTTTTTCTCAAGAAATAGGGAAAACATTGTATCATAAGGGTCTGGGCTTTGAAAGTCTATGAAGGGAAAATGGACAAGGGTCCCCTGAAACAACATGGAAATGTTTTACAGTTGCCCTTCTTCTGTCTTATCCACTCCACTGCCACACATGCTATAGACTATTTAAACTCATCATATGGCACATTCTTGCCTGGTCTTGGTCTCAGTAAACTATTAGTTAATTGACTATCTTCTAAATTGTTACTCCTTTCACTAGTATTTTCACTTTAGTTAGGGGCCTTTTAAGCACCAATACAAGCCTAAGGCCTAATGAAATGAATCAAAAAAACATGACATTTCTGGGACCAGGACTGACATTTCCTCTGGAAGAAATAAACTTTAATCATTGAAGATCACGAGACTTACGGTTCAACTTAGCCAGTGCCAAGGCTATTGCAGACTAGGTGAGGAGAATCTGGAATCAGTTGCTGTGAATGAGATAAGAATTTCCAGGCACCTGTAGGCCCATGATGTGGCTAACTTCTTCTCTTGTCCCCACCAACAGTGCCTACTAAACAGGACATAGATTCTATCTCAGTTTCTAGATGGAACTGTCATTCCCACTGCTGGATCTAAAACCCTTTCTAGGACTCCAGACTACTTGACTGTCTCCATAACCATCCTACCCTACTAGGCCAAGAAGTAGATTGGACATGTCACCTTTAACTCTGTGATTTGAATATCTGGACACTATACTCTTACACATGTGATTTGAATATCTGGATACTATACCCTTACACACTTAACAATAGGGAGAGAATGAAAAAATCATATCTCATGGCCTACCAATACAGAATCAATTCAATATCAATACAGAATATTCAACAAAATATTTAGCCCATGTACTGGATCTTGTACTAGACACTAGGGATATGAAGATAAATAAACAAAGTACCTGAGGTTAAATTCTTGCAGTCAGTTGGAAAAAAATGCATATACATAAGTAATTTCACTAAAATCTAAAAAGTGTATAATCAAATTTGATACAAAGTCCTATGAAAGCCTAATGAGGGAACACTTAACTAGTTCTTAGGTAGCTACCTAACTTTCAACCTGAAGGAGGTAGGTAAAAGGGAAGCTTTCTCTGAGGAGATAATATCTTAACTAATTCTAGACAAATTAATGTTCTTTGGTATTAAAAAAGGGAGAGAGAGAAAGAAAGCAAAGGAGCTAAAATTCTTATATGACAAATTAATCTACTGGACCAATACATCTGAAGTTTATAGGAACTATAAACTCTAAACACAATATAAAATAATCACCTGTAGGCTTTAGAGAGTGACCAAAAGCAGGCAATTTATGGAAGAAAAAGTATAGCTGGGTGAAGGGAATGGCATGGAGTTCATCTGCCATTTTTATAGCTTTTAAACTGAGAGCAGACTACAGTTGGAACATAGGGTGGTTAAAACTCTGATAGAAAACTCACAGTATATATCTGGCCTGAATAACCAGAGGACAGAATTTGGAGCAAGTGGAAAACAGAACCAGAGACAAAGAACCCAAAATTCTGTATATAAATTCTATCCAAATCTTTAATTGACTAATGAATGATACATGCATGGACAGGCTTCAAGGAGCTCAGCTAATGATGAATATATGATCTGAGATATTTCCCAAGACGCAAAATTTTCAGATTGAGTCTAACAAGCTTAATTTCATGTTAAAATGACTCTTTGGAGGAATATAGTAGAATCCAGAGTCTCCATAACATTATTTTAGTATTTACATTGTCTAAGTTACAACACAAAGTTACTTGACATATGTAAGAAATATGAAAATGTGACTCAGTCTGAAAATAAAAAGACTTCAATGAAGGCTAACTTTGTGATGATCCAAATACTGGAATTAGCAAACAAGTAATTTAAAGCAGCTATTCTAACTATCATTAGTGAAATTTTAAAAAATTTATTAGATGGGCAGAACAGTAGAATAGAGATGACAAAGGAACTTCAGGCAATTCTAAGACAAGTCACTAGAAATTATCCTGCCTGAACAATAAATAGAAAAAAGTTAAAAATACGAGCAGAGACTCAGGGACCTATGGAAAATATCAGTAGCTCTAATATATGTGACATAAGAGTTATTGAAGTTACAGAAGGAGAGAAGATTTAGAATGGAACAGAAGAAATACTTTTAAAATAGTGGTTAAGAACTCTCCAAATTTGGGTAAAAGAAACAAATTTACAGCTTTAAGAAGTTCAGTAGCCACCACACAGAATAAAAATGAAGTAAATCATGTCTACTCATAACAATCAAATCTCTGAAAACTAAAGATAAAGAAAAAATCCTGAAAGAAAACTGACACATAAAGGAAAACAATAATTTGAATTACTACTGACTTCTTTTCAGAAATAATGGAGGCGTGTGGACAATGGACCATCTTCAAAGTGCTAAAAGGAAAAACCCTTAACCCACATCTCAGTATGTACCCATAACAGTGATGAATACATTTTTTATTCTGAACATGAAACAGCTTTTATATAAGTATTAACAGATTTATAGCTTGAAAACCTTCTGCAGTTTTGATTACTCAAAATGTGGAGGCTGCAACCCTTCTGGAATCATTCTCATCCTGCTGAAAGCATCTGTGCTCTCTGTAGGTATTAAGCTTTGAAGGCATCTTTGGGTAGCTCTCCAGGCTGTTACTTTTTATAAAGTTTTGGTAGACCAGGTGTTTTGTTTGAATCAGAGCCTGGGTGGAGTAAGGAATGATGACAGCACCCAATCATCACTACAGAAAGACTTCCTATACTCAAGCTCTGAAACTTTGCCACATTTATTTTAGAATAACACAGCAAAATGTCTAAACCAAGAGCAGAGACCTCTAGCACAGATTTCAAACTACAGTAGAAAAGTATTCCCTTTTATACCACTGAGTTGAATGGAAGAATACAGAAAAGTTTTTTCCTAAAAAAAAAAAAACTTCTAAAAACTCTTAGGAGGAAGAAATGGCAACCCAGTTCAGTATTCTTGCTTGGAGAAGTCCATGGACAGAGGAGCCTGGCAGGCCACAGTCCATGCAGCCACAGAGAGTTGGACACGACTGAATGACAAAGCACAAAAACTCTTAAAAAGAAACGAGATATTTCCTCCCTTCTGCTCCTTAGAACTGCATTCTGCTTGAAGGAGGAAATCAGACAGATGAAGAAGGAAACAGGGGTCCTGTCACTGAAAAGGAATATTAGAAGGATGGGAAAATATAGAACAAATGTGTCAGTTTCTTAAGTAACCAGATGAAATAATTGTATTTAATTGTTTCTGAATTATTTAAGTATAACATACATTCAAATCCTAGTATTCTTAAGAAAGCCACATTTGCCCCAGAGGATAGTATTTCAGTCCAACGTAATTTTCTTGCTTATTTTCTTGTACAGAGGCTTTATAAGAAGTAACTTACTGTCTCTTCAGCAGGACACAATTGAAGAGACTTAGCACACACACACGCATAGGCATATATGATAAACTGAGGTCAATATGAACTCATAAGTGGTTTAAAAAGAGGAACTATCTTTTCCATCTCTGCCTCTCAAATTATCAGCATTTTTGCCTATGACTAGCTCTCATGTGAGAGCTGGACCATAAAGAAGGCTGAGTGCCAAAGAACTGACGCTTCTGAATTGTGGTGCTGGCGAAGACTCTTGAGAAGCCCTTGGACAGCAAGATCAAACCAGTCAATCTTAAAGGAAATCAACCCTGAATATTTACTGGAAGGACTGATGTTGAAACTGAAATTCCAATACTTTTGCCACCTGATGCATAGAGCTGACTCACTGGAAAAGACCTTGATGCTGGGAAAGATTGAGTGCAAAAGGAAAAGGGGGTGACAGAGGATGAGATGGTTGGATGGCATCACAAACTCCACGGACATGAGTTTGAGCAAACTCCGGGAGACAGTGAAGGACAGGGAAGACTGGCATGCTGCAGTTCATAGCATCACAAAGAGCTGGACATGACTTAGTGATTGAACAACAACTCTCATGTGTACCTAGAATTAACATTAAAGATGTCCTATTAATGTTGACATTTTGTATTTATGATGTTTTTATATACTTTATATTAACTTATATTAATTTTTTCTTTTGGATACTCTTCCACTCACTAACTTTCACAGACTCATGTTTTTCATCAATTCTTAGAATAGTAGTGATTAATATTGTTATTCTGCTGCTCAAATATCACAGCTTGACCAATGGGAGTATTTGAGGAACTATTGACTTTTGGTATTAGTATTACTCTCCAATAAACTTAACTAGGAAGGGACTTCCCTGGTAGTCCAGTGGCTGAGAATCCCTCTGTCAATGCAGGATACAGGAGTTCAATCCCTGGTCAGGGAACGAAGAACCCACATGCTGGGGGGCAGTTAAGCCTGTACTCCACAATAAGAGAAGCCCCTGCTCGTCACAATTAGAGAAAGGCTGCATGCAGCAACCAAGACACAGCACAGTCAAAAAATTAAACATAGATAAATAAAATAAATAAAAATTAAAAAGACTTTATTTTAAAAAATTAACCAGGAAATCTCAGAAGAAAGTGAACAGCAGGATGGGCCTGAGGCCACTTTTTTACAAAGCTTTCCAAATTTCAAATTATTGTTCAAAGTACAAAGTAGGCATTCCAGGTACATAGGTTAGTGTCTGGGGTGTTAGTAAATGACTGACTTAAAAGTCTAGAAGCCTGACCCTCTTGCCTCCAGCTGGGAAAACTTTCAGTGTGATTTATATTTCAGAGGGCCCAGCCCCACTGTCAAGTCAGACTTGACCTGCAACCACATCATTTCATGTTCTTTTCCGTTCCTTTCCTGCTTCCTCTATCTCTTTTATTTTTTCTATTTATATTTAATATAGAAAAATCCAACAGGTTTTATTATATTTGAAAACTTTATGAACTCTATGTTGTTGTATCCATAACAATCTATTCTATTTAATGTCCTTTTTTAAGCTAAACTGTAAAACTGAGCTATTTTTCATCAAATTTTTTATTCCATTAAAAAGTCTGCTCTTTTTTGATGTTAGAAGAAACTGTTCTTTACTGACATATGATTTAAAATACACACTTATAGGAGCTTTCCTGGTGGTCTAGGAGTATGGATTCAATCCCTGGTCAGGGATCCAAGATCCCACCTGTGTTTCAGCCAAAAAACAAAATACAAAACAGAAGCAATACTGTAACAAATTCAAAAGACTAAAACTGATCCATATAAAAAAAAAAAAATCTTTAAAAAATAAAATACACACTCTAAAACAGTTATTGTGTTGAAATTCAAATCCTTTAGATTGTTTTATATTCATGAGAGTTGTTCAAAACGTTTTCACAGGAGACTTATATGCTATTTTAGCATATAAGTGATCACTGGCTGGTTTTCAGAATGGGTTCAGGTTTTCTCCAAGCTACCATAAAAGACACAGGAATTCTGGGGGGGAGGTCCCTTAATTAAACATTTATCATTTGTAATGATTTTCTACATGATTACCTCAAATAACCATGGAAGAACAAAGTTTTAGGTATAAGTTTTCTTTGGAAAATGCTGAAATCTCTGCCCAGACTCAGTAAAAATACTTCATCATTTGTATTGTTAAGCATAGTACAGAGCAGATTCATGATTGGAAATAGCACAGGAAACAGTGCCTGGGTAGAAACTGTGATTGACAAATTGCTGGAGGCTTAGTGCAGACAACTTGGACAGTTAAAAATTCCAATGAGATTTAGTCATGCAGGGCACCCACAAGACTGTGAGATTTATCTCCAGGAGTCTGACCAGATTCCCACAGTCTATTCTGGAGAGAAATCCCCTTGGTCTTCCTTCAAGGGGAGAAGAAAAGGAGGCGTTTTGAAATGCACCAGAGCATTGCCCTGCTCTCTAAGTTTCTTCCTGAAGTGCACTCTTTCAATACATCACCTGCACCTGAACCCTTGTCTCAACTCTTGCTCCTAGGTAACCTCAGAATGTGTTAGGAATGGGCTAGGTAGCAGGCTCTAAGGATGGTATTCAGGAGCTGAGTCACCCGCTGGCCAGCTGCCAGTGAGGACTTCATCGCTCTAGGTAGGTAGAGTATTGGTAGTACTGGTATGCTGAAGCAGTAAAATCATTGAAAGTGAAAGTGAGTTCTCTCAGTTGTATCTGACTCTCTGTGACCCCATGGACTGTAGCCCACCAGGCTCCTCCGTCCATGGGATTTTCCAGGCAAGAGTACTGGAGTGGGTTGCCATTTACTTCTCCAGGGGATCTTTCCGAACCAAGGATTGAACCTGGATCTCCTGCACTGTAGGCAGACACTTTTACCATCTGAGCCACAGGGGAAGTCAGTAAAATCATTATGGCTCTCTAATTAGGTTATGATCTGGAAGAAGCAGCAGTGGCTATGCAATATATCTGGCATTTGAGAGGTACGGGAGAAGTAGTAATTACAAGGTGTGTGGAACTGCATCGTTGTTGCTGAACACGATCAGTGTTTCTAAGTGAAAAGAAAATACGCTAAAGATGATCACTCATCAATTCAAAGCAAAATGTGAATACTCAAGATCCTACAAATACTTAAGATTCTATAAAGATCCTCCAAAGAATCAGACATGACTTACTGACTAAACAACAAAAAGGGCTTAGCTGGTCATGAAGTGAACTCTCTTAAGGAAACCAATGGAAAAAGTGGGACATCTGGGAAAATTAGTATTGGTTGCTTCTGAATGCTAAAGTAGATCCTTACCCTGATTTATATGGGCCATTAGGACTTTAAACTTTGTCCAGTAATGGTAGCATTACCCACATGTGGCTTAGTGAGGCTTCTGGTAACTTAAGTTTCCCGACCAGAGATCAAACTTGAGCCCCCTACATTGGAAGTTCAGAGTCTTAACCACTGGACTACCAGGGAAGTCTCTAATTTTATACCAAGATTAGATAAAATTAAGCCCAATTTTAAAAATTCAGTTTTTCAGTCACTCTAGCCACATTTCATGGAGAAGGCAATGGCACCCCACTCCAGGACTCTTGCCTGGAAAATCCCATGGATGGAGGAGCCTGGTGGGCTGCAGTCCTTGGGGTCGCTAAGAGTCGGACATGACTGAGTGACTTCACTTTCACTTTTCCCTTTCATGCACTGGAGAAGGAAATGGCAACCCACTGCAGTATTCTTGCCTGGAGAATCCTAGGGACGGCGGAGCCTGGTGGGCTGCTGTCTATGGGATCGCACAGAGTCGGACACGACTGAAGCGACTTAACAGCAGCAGCAGCCACATTTCAAGTAGCCACATATAGTTAGTAGCTGCCACACGGAAAACTACAGTTGTAGAACATTTCCATAATCAGAGAAAATGAACAAGAAAAGAAGGCTCAACTCAGCCTCTTCTAGTTGGAAAGCTACTTTTAAGACTCAGTAAGGTAGAAAAAGTGTTAGTCACTCAATTGTGTCCCCCTCTTTGCTACCCTAAGGACTATAACCTGACAGGTTCCTCTGTCCATGGAATTCTCCAGGCAAAAATATTGGAGTGGGTAGCTATTCCCTTCTCCAGGGGATCTTTCTGACCCAGGAATTGAAACTGGGTCTCACATATTGCAGGAAGATTCTTTATTGTCTGAGACACCAGGGAAGACTGCTGCCATGAAATTAAAGGATGCTTGTTCCTTGGAAGGAAAGTTATGACAAACCTAAACAGCATATTAAAGAGCAAAGACATCACTTTGCTGACAAAGGTCCATACAGTCAAAGCTATGGTTTTTCCAGTAGTCATGTACAGAGGCAGAGAAGGCAATGGCAACCCACTCCAGTACTCTTGCCTGGAAAATCTCATGGACGGAGGAGCCTGGTAGGCTGCAGTCCATGGGGTCGCTAAGAGTCAGACACGACTGAATGACTTCACTTTCAGTTTTCACTTTCATGCATTGGAGAAGGAAATGGCAACCCACTCCAGTGTTCTTGCCTGGAGAATCCCATGGACGGGGGAGCCTGGTGGGCTGCCATCTATAGGGTCGCAGAGAGTCAGACACGACTGAAGCGACTTAGCAGCAGCAGCAGCAGCATGTACAGATGTGAGAGGTGGACCATAAAGAAGGCTTAGCAATGAAGAATTAATGCTTTTGAACTGTGGTGCTGGAGAAGACTCTTCAGAGTCCCTTGGACTGCAAGGAGATCAAATCAGTCAACCCTAAAGGAAATCAACCCTGAATATTCATTGGAAGGACTGATGTTGAAGCTGAAACTCCAATACTTTGGCCACCTGATGCAAAGAGCCAAATCATTGGAAAAGACCCTGATGCTGGGAAAGACTGAGGGCAAAAGGTGAAGGGGGCAACAAAGGATGAGATTGTTGAATGGCATCACTGACTCAATGAACATGAGTTTGAGCAAAAATCGGGAGATAGTCAAAGACAGGGAAGCCTAATGTGCTGTAGTTCATGGGGTCGCAAAGAGTTGGACACAACTTGGTGACTGAACACACATATATACACAAGATAGAGAACAGACTTGTGGACACAGTGGGGGAAGGAGAGGGAAGGACAAATTGAAAGAGTAAGATCCTACAAGGCAGCACTTAAGTCATCATTGGCTCAGGACCTAATCATAAGAGAAGCAGAATTTCAGAAACTATTGCATTTTCAACCCTAGAAAGTTTCCTATGCCAAAGTCAGGACCCTGAGATGGAAAGAATGAGACCCTGAGACTTGGGTTAAGGATTTTAGCTAGATCCCGCTCAGAACTTTGGTTTCTTTTTAATTAATTTATTTATTTTAATTGGAGGCTATTGTAGTGGTTTTTGCCAAACATCGACATGAATCAGCCATGGGCGCACATGTGTTCCCCATTCAGAACCCCCCTCCTACCTCCCTCCTCATCCCATCCCCCAGGGTCATCCCAGTGCACCAGCCCCAAGCACCCTGTCTCATACATCGAACCTGGACCAGTGATCTGCTTCACATATGATAATATACATGTTTCAACACTACCCTCTCAAATCATCCCACCCTCACCTTCTCCCACAGAATCCAAAAGACTGTTCTTTACATCTGTGTCTCTTTTGCTGTCTTGCATATAGGGTCATCGTTACCATCTTTCTAAATTCCATATATATGTGTTAATATACTGTATTGGTGTTTTTCTTTCTGACTTACTTCACTCTGTATAATAGGCTCCAGTTTCATCCACCTCATTAGAACTGATTCAAATGCATTCTTCTTAATGACTGAGTAATATTCCATTGTGTATATGTACCACAGCTTTCTTATCCATTCTTCTGCCAATGGACATCTAGGTTACTTCCGTGTCATGGCTATTGTAAACAGTGCTGTGTGAACATTGGGGTACATGTGTCTCTTTCAGTTCTGGTTTCCTCGGTGTATGCCCAGCAGTTGGATTGCTGGGTCGTATGGCAGTTCTATTTCCAGTTTTTTAAGGAATCTCCACACTGTTCCCCATAGTGGCTGTACTAGTTTGTATTCCCACAAACAGTGTAACAGAGTTCCTTTTTCTCTGCACCCTCTCCAGCATTTACTGTTTGTAGACTTTTTGATAGCAGCCATTCTGACTGGCGTGAGATGGTACCTCATTGTGGTTTTGATTTGCATTTCTCTGATAATGAGTGATGTTGCCACTCAGAACTTTGAACCTCTGTATATCTGAATTCTCTGAGCCTACAGAAATGCCTCACTCACTCTTGTTAGAAGATGACACTGTTTTGCTTGAAGCATATGCAGCTGTTTCAAATAGATGGGCGAGTTACAAAACAATACTTGCCCTTCTCAGGATCTGCCACCAACTTGTGTCCTGGAAACCAGATCAATAACTAGAGCAAAATCCCAACATAATTGGGGAGGAGGGGCATTGGGTTTGCTAAAGTAGGAGAGAAATGAGGAACAAATGAGCTGTAGCATCTCAGTAACAATGCAGAGGTCCAAAACAGGGATCATGTGCAAGGAAGAAGATCCTGAAGATGCTGAATCTCGGGGAACAGAATATAAAGCAGCCTAAAGGAGAGCTGTTGATACAGAGGCACTTTCCTATAACATTGGGTTTAAAACATACTAGTAAGAATCTTGACATCCAGTTCTAATAAGTTTCTGTGATGGTTCTTAGAAGCTTTCTAAAAGGAACGTCCTATGTTAAATGAAGTAGAAAATTCAACAGCTAATTATATTACCTGGGATGGCCCTGAGGACATTCCATTTATCAAAACAATACAAAATATAATAGTGAGGATTGGCTGCAGCAGCAGGGAGATGCTCAGTTCTCTGTAAGAAGAGGCTGACAGTAAGAAATCGTATAACAGAACTAGGTTACTAGGCTCCCTAATAGCAACTTTTTAATCCTGGAATAGGAGAGGCCAGGTGGCAGCACCTCACTGTCAGAAGCAAGGTGGGTGTAAGTATTCTCTTGAGTAACAAGGGACCAGCAGCTAGGGAAGCCTAGCTCACAGTAATCTATAGAACATGATATGCCCAGGAGCAAAATAGGATTTGACAAAGGTTTAACCTAATTTAAACAATTCATCAGTGATATATATTACTGGATCAGCAAAAGGTTAAGATTAGTGGCCCCAGTGGGAAGAAATAATCCCTTACCTAGTTTCCAGATCTAAGACAGTTCTCAGACTAAGAACCCATCAATTACAGAATCCAGATACCTTAAGAAGAACACTGCAATACAACAGCAAGTGTGTGCCATAGTTATTTCCCCAGTCGTCTCCCTACAGAGTTTTCTTAGGTTTATTATAAACTGAGGAAAGGGAATACATACAAGGTTTTGAGGGATGTTGGATATAAAGTCTGAGTGAACACTGAGTTGGATATCCCATGGCCTGAAATGTAATCACAACACCTTTGTTGGAATAAGGAATCGAATTCTGTTAGAATAAACAGGCCAGGTAATAAATAGAATCTTGGCCCAAGTCCATCTCATAATGACTTCACTGGTTCCAAGAATTAAAATACACAAAAGATGATCTCATGGTGATTTCCCTGGTACATAAATACATTGTTGGAGTGGACACACTCAGGAATGGGCAGAACCCTCACACTGGTTTCCTGACTTATGAAAGAAAAACTATTATGATACGTCCAAGTGGAAACCCTTGATATTCCCTCCCCCTCCTTGGAAGACTGTAAAATAAAAAACAATACTACTCTAGTGGGAATGACAGAGATTAGTACCATTATATGGTACTCATTATATTCATATGTAATTGCCTTGTCTGACCTCTAAAATACAAGGAGAATAGTATCTCAAACTTAACTAAGTAGTAATCCTAGTTGTAAATAATGAAATGGATGTGATATCGTTGTTATAGCAGATTAACACAGACCTTATTGTGCGGTATGCGGCTATTAATTTGACAGATGTATTAATTTTCAATACCCAGCAAGCAGGAGGAGCATAAGCAGTTTGCTTTTACATGGAATGGACAATAGTACACATTAATGGTCTTGCACCAGAACTAAGTTAACTCTTTCACACTCTATTATGTTGTAGTTGTTCAGTCACCAAGTTGTGTCCAACTCTTCTTGATCCCGTGGACTGCAACATGCCAGGCTTCCCTGTATACTCCATTATAACATAGTGGAAAATACCTAGACCATCTGGACTTCTCACAGAACATCTATCTCATTGTTCTATGACATCAGACATTTCATGTTAGTTGAACTGACTGTGTACGAAATGGGCAAGTACTCTGTACACCTTGGTAAGACACATGCACTCCAGAGTATAGGAGACAAACCCTATGAAAATTCAGGCCTACCCATGTCAGTGAAGTTTTTAGGGGTCCAGTAGTCTGGCGCTTGCTGAGACATCCCCTCCAAATTAAATACTGAAATCTATTTCAGGTACAGGTTCAATTTTCCTGCCTAAAGTGCCTCAGACAACATCACTATACAAAGAATCACTGTCTCAGACGAAGTGAGCAATTTTACCAAAGAGATGTAATAGTGGACCCAGAAACCATGAGATTCACTGACCCTATCATGTACTACATCCCTCCAAACCTGCAGGCCGGACAGAGAAGTGGAACAGATTTATGAATGCACAGTATCGTATATTGGACGGGCATGATTTTTCAGGATTGATTTCACACAAATCAATGGCAATTGTATGGGGACAGTTTCCAAACAGGGAAAAGAAACTCTGGAAGTATGAGCAGCTTTCTCCAGTAGTACCCCAAGTACTTTCTGTCACTACAACTCCATGCTTTCTTTACATATAGGCTTGGCAGTTCTGTATAGTTTGCTTAGAGAAAATGCTTCCAGAGAGGAACACCATATTAAGAGTCTTATTAAATTTTACTATGTGGCTACCACATGGTCGTTTTAGAGTTCTTGTGTGAAGAGGCAGGCAGGCAAGGAAAAGAGGCCCTGTACTAGGACCTCCCTGGTGGCCCAATGGCTAAGACTCCATACTTCAAATGCAGGGGGCCATGGTTCCATCATAGGTCAAGGAACTAGATCCTACATGTCACAACTTAAACAGCTCACATGCCACAACTAAAAGATTCCACATGCTGCAACTAAAGAGCTCGTGTGCCCCAACTAAGTCCCAGCACAAAAATAAATAAATACTATTTTTTAAAAAAGAGTCCCTGTACTGGTGGGGTAAAGAAAGTTGGATGAGATAGCATTTATTGTTTTACATCATAAGGGGAAAGGAAGACTATTCAGCACCCACTCCAGTGTCCTTTGATAACTTCCCTAGGGCTTCTCTGGTGGCTCAGATGGTAAAGAATCTACCTGCAAGGCAGGAGGCCTGGGATTGATCCCTGGGTCAGGAAGATCCCCTGGAGAAGGGAATGGCTATCCACTCCAGTATTCTTGCCTGGAGAATTCCATGGACAGAGGAGCCTGGCAGGCTACAGTCCATCGGGTCACAAAGAATTGGACATGGCTGAGCAACTAACACTTTCACTTGAAGGCAATTTTGATAGCAAATGGACAAAGCCTATAGATACCTAGCCAAGCAGAAGGGCTAGTTAAATGTAAAAGGGACATAGGATGTGTGGAAAAGGAGAAATAATGAGTTTCTGGATTAAACGCAATGTCAGGATTTGAAGTTTTTCCTACTAGCCTTCTTGTAAATTTCTCCAGGAAAAAATTAAGAGTAACACCAAAAAAAAAAAAAAAAAAAAATGTCCTTTTCATCACAGCTGATTGGAATACAAAAGTATGAAGTCAACAGATACCTGGAGTAACAGGCAAGTTTGGCCTTGGAGTACAAAATGAAGCAGGGCAAAGGCTAAAAGAGTTTTGCCAAGAGAACTCACTGGTCACAGCAAACATCCTCTTTCAACAATACAAGAGATGACTAAAAATATGGACATCACCAGATGGTCAACACCGAAATCAGATTGATTATATATTTTGTAGCCAAAGACGGAAAAGCTCTATACAGTTAACAAAAACAAGACCTGGAGCTGACTATGGCTCAGATCATGTGTTCCTTATTGCAAAATTCAGGCTTAAAAATTGAAGAAAGTAGGGAAAACCACTAGGCCATTCAGGTGTCACCTAAATCAAATCCCTTATGATTATACCATGGAGGTGACAAATAGGTTCAAGGGATTAGATCTGGTAGACAGAGTGCCTGAAGAACTATGGACAGAGGTTCGTAACATTGTATAGGAGGAGGTAACCAAAACCATCATCAAGAAAAAAATCCAAGGCAAAGTGGTGGTCTTGCTGAAGTAAAAGAGCAGGACTTGCTGAGAAAAGAGAAGCAAAAGGCAAAAGTGAAAGAAAAAGATATACCCACTGAATGCAGAATTCCAGAGAATAGCAAGGAGAGATAAGAAAGCTTTCTAGGTGAACAATGCAAAGAATTAGAGGAAAACAATAGAATGGGAATGACTAGAGATCTCTTCAAGAAAATTGGAGATATCAAGGGAACATTTCATGCAAAGATGGGCACAATAAAGACAGAAATGACAAAGGCCTAACAGAAACTGAAAAGATTAAGAAGGGGTGGCAAGAATGCACAGAAGAACTATACAAAAAAAGGTCTTAAGAACCCAGATAACAACCATCATGGTGTGGTCACTCACCTAGAGCCAAACATCCTGGAGTGTGAAGTTAAGTGGGCCTTAGGAAGCATTACTATGAACAAAGCTAGTGGAGGTGATGGAATTCCAGCTGAGCTATTTACAATCCTAAAATATGATGCTGTGAATGTGCTGAATTCAATATGTTAACAAATTTGAAAAACCCAGCAGTGGCTACAGGACTGGAAAAGGTCAGTCTTCATTCCAATCCCAAAGAAAGGCAATGACAAAGAATATTCAAACTACTGTACAATTGCCCTCATTTCACATGCTAGTAAGGTAATGCTCAAAATCCTTCAAGCTAGGCTTCAACAGTATGTGAAGCAAGAACTTCAGATGTTCAAGATGGATTTAGAAAAGGCAGAAGAACCAGAGATCAAATTGCCAACATCCATTGGATCATAGCAAAAGCTAGAGAACTCCAAAAAAAATCTACTTCTGCTTCACTGACTATGCTAAAGACTTTGACTGTGTAGATCACCAAGTAACTGTGGAAAATTCTTAGAGATGGGAATACCAGACCACCTTACCTGTCTCCTAAGAAACCTGTATGAAGTGCAAGAAGCAACAGTTAGAACCAGACATGGGAACAACAAACTGGTTCAAAATTTGGGAAAGGAGTACGTCAAGGCTGTATGTTGTCATCCTGCTTATTTAACTTATATGCAGAGTACATCATGTGAAATGCTGGCCCGAATGACTCACAAGCTGCAATTAAGACAGCGGAGAGAAATACCAACAACTTCAGATATACAGATGATACCATCCTAATGGCAGTAAGTAAAGAGGAACTAAAGAGCTTCTTGATGAGGGTGAAAGAGGAGAGTGAAAAATCTAGCTTAAAACTCAACATTCAGAAAAATGAAAATCATGGCATCCATTCCCTTCACTTCATGGCAAACAGATGGGGAAAGAGTTGAAACAGTGACAAATTTTACTTTTTTGGGCTCCAAAATCACTTTGGATGGTGACTGCAGTCATGAAATTAAAAGATGCTTGCTCCTTGGAAGAAAAGCTATGGCAAACCTAAACAAAGTATTAAAAAGTCAGAGATACCACTTTGCGACAAAGGTCCAAATAGTCAAAGACATGGTTTTACTAGTAGTCATGTATGGATGTGAGAGGTGGACTATAAAGAAGGCGGAGTGAGTACCAAAGAATTGATGCTTTTGAACTGTGGTGTTGGAGAAGACTCTTGAGAGCCCCTTGGACTGCAAGGAGATCAAACCAGTCAGTTATAAAGGAAATCAACCCTGAATATTCACTGGAAGGACTGATGCTGAAGTTGAAGCTCCAATACTTTGGCTACCTGATGCATAGAGCTGACTCACTGGAAAAGACGCTGATGCTGGGAAAGATTGAGGGCAGGAGGAGAATGGGGTAACAGAGGATGAGATGGCTGGATGGCATCACTGACTCGATGGACATGAGTTTGAGCAAACTCTAGGAGATGGTGAAGGACAGGGAAGCCTGGCATGCTGTAGTTCATGGGATTGCAAAGAGTCAGACAGGTCCTAGCGACTGAACAATAACAATCAGAATCCAGGGTAAGATGTCTCCAGATGAAGTTTCTCATAATGTTTCTGAGACTACGCCCCATTAAACCTCCCATAGGCATATATCTATCTCAGTCTATTTCCCAAGAAACCTAACTTAAGACTGTATCACACTCGCTCAGCAACCTGAGACCATGCGTATATGAGGGATAATTTAGCACTGCTTTAAACTAACAAACAAGGGTTCTGAAGAGAAAAGTACTCCAGCTATATAACTGCCCACAGGAAGCCATGAGAGCTCTGGACTGCTAGTACTCAGCTCAAATCCAAATCAATTTTTGTAAATATAAATAAATGGATCCTAATTTGTGGTAGTGGTGTTAAATTCATGAAGCTGAATTTCTGTAACGTAAATGGCTGTCTCTTGTGATATAATCACAAGTTATAATACAGTATTTTGAATACAAACTTATCTGAACTATTATTTCTAAACTGCAAAGAAAGTATGAATCATTGGCATTTGAATACACAGTATTCTTTCCCACACTGTTTATATCTTTAAAGCACATTATCATAATAAACATACAGTTGAGTGGCACCTGAACCAAATATAAATTCAACGTTCAGTGAGACTGACACAAAGCATCTCCCTTAAGAATTGCAAAAACCTGGAACCAATCTAAATGTCCAACCAGAGAATTAGTTAAATAAATGATCGTAGAGTATATGACCATTAGTGATGATATGAATAGATTTATATTTATTGACATAGGAAGATATGAAATACTGTATTACTAAGTGTCAAAGCAGCTGCAAGTTAATATTGCAGAATGACATTATTCTATGATAATTTATATTCAGATAGAATTACATCAAGATTTTATTCTTTAATAATTATCATTATTTTGCTTATTATCCCAGATGCTGTCAGTGTCCTATGCAGTACTGCAGCCGACTTCTAATGGCTTCCTCTGTGCCTGAGAGCTTTTTATTTCAGAACTGTGGGAGACAGCTTGCCTGGGAGCAGGCTGGAAATGCTGAGGAAGCAGTTCACCCCTAAGGTGGCATCATTCTGAGACATTTATTTTATAACATTTCCCAGTATTTCTCCATGAGATTTCTCTCTAGAGGCCCACTGTCATAGCTGGCTTAACAACATACCCTGCACTGGCTGGATTCTCTGCCTTACATTACTCCTCCATTCCCATAAGAATTCTGCATTTCCCAAATAATGTGCTTACATTCAAATCTTTGTTTCATCTGTTTCTGGGCTTTCTCATACTATGGCATCTATTTGTAATTTTCAAATACTTCTACCAACGCTCAGATCATTTCTGTAAAAAGTTAATAAAAGTTTAAAAAACATTTTACACCTGATGTTTTGTACATGAGATGTACAGAAACATAACCACAAGAAAAGAGTTCTTTCTGTGTTCTTCAATAATCTTTAAAGCTGTGATGGGGGCATGAAAGCTACTTTCAAATATTTAAAGGGCTGGTAAGTAAAAGAAAAATTAGAAGTATTCATCATGATACTAAAGAAACCATAGAAAAAAGAGGCTAGTGAAAGTCACAAGGAGAAGTATTTCTAATCAAGTAAGAACTGTCTGGGGCTTCCCTGGTGGCTTAGTGGTAAAGAATACGTCTGCAATGCAGGAAATGGATCAATCCCTGGTCCAGTAAGATCCCATAAGCCATGGAGCAACTAAGCCCATGCACCAAAACTGCTGATTCTACACCCCAGAACCTGGGAGCCACAAATATTGAGCCCACACACCGAAACTACAAAGCCCATGCACCCTAGAGCCCATGCTCCACAACAAGAGAAGCCACTGCAACAAGAAGCCCATGCAATGCAAGGAAGAGTAGCCCCTGCTCACCACAACTAGAGAAAAGGCCTGTACAACAACTAAGACCCATCACAGCCAAAACCAAATAATCAAATAAAATTATATTTTGAAAAAGAAAAGAACTGTCTGGCAGTTAAAGCTGCTTCAAATTGGAAAAAATTGTGACTGGTTAAAGAGCATTTTCATTAGTGACAAGTGACAGAGTGTAAGCAGGACCTGGGTGAGTCCTTGACAGGGACAGTTTGCCAGAAGGATCTTTAACATCTCTTTCAACTTGAAGAGTCTCTAATTCTTGAGTTGAATTAATCAAACTATGTGGATATCAGGGAATCATTCATACTTTCTTACTAGCAATATTTGGAGTGTTGAATTATTTGGGACCATATGCTCGCTCCTAGACCTTCAGACATGAGATACGAGATCACTGTAGCACCCTGTGGTAAATACACATTCATAAAACATAGACAGTAGACAGATTCAGAAGTCTGGATAAATCTGGGTCCAAAAACATTGATCAAAAAACTGACTATAGTCAAACCATGAAACAGGTCTTGTTTCATACAATTTCCCAGCATTTGAAATACGTAAGCCAGATACCATCAAGAAGTGGTCAGCTTGAATAAACAGGAAAATTCATTGTGCATCCTAAGACAAAGGAAACACACTTTCTCCTTGGCCTGCATTATGAGAGTGTAGAAATGGAAAGAAAGAATCATTGTGTAATATTGTTGGCACCCACCCCCCCAACTTTGCTAATGAGTAACTTCCTAGTGGGGTTTGGGCTTCACTTGTGGCTCAGCTGGTAAAGAATCTGCCTGCAATGTGGCAAAAGCTTTCTAAAACCCTAGCTTTCTGTCCTCTTAAGCACTTGAGCAAGTAACTTGGATGAAAGATTCACTTAAGGCAGATGCAACATAACTGAACAAATTATCTAGCTGAAGTCAGGTCACAAAATCCTTAAGAGGCTGTACACAGGGTGAATTGAAATTCTAAGTACAGAATGCAACTCCAAGAGTAGAGACTAACAGGTTCACCAGGTTTTCATACCCTGTCCTTGTTCATGCAACTGTGAAAGGGCCGGTATGATATTCCTAGACAATGCACATCTCTTTATTTTTATTATTTTTTAATCTTTTAATTTTGTGTTGGGGTATAGCCAATTAACAACATTATTGTTGTGATAGTTTCAGATGGACAAAGAAGGGACACAACCATTTATATACATGTATCCATTTTCACCCAAATTTTCCTCCCATGCAGGTTGCCACATAACAATGCACATCTCCTGAAAACTACTTATTTTACCAATAAAAAGTAATCTCTAATACATATTATGCTAATTAACAGGCCCTCTGTGTTGATTAAAGATATTAAGAATATTGGAATGTGAACTTTTTTTCTTTTCTTTTTTGCACACTATTCATGTGTGTACACCCAACTCAATATTAATTAGCCTAGGGTGTAGATTAAAATTATACACACACATATTACACTGTCCTTAAGGAGCTATTCTAAGGTAAATTACTGATATGTAACATGATGTGAAGAATTCCAGGAAGGACTACTCTCCACAAAAAAACAAAACAAAAAACTGAAGTTCTACCATTAATAATTCATTTTTGTTAGATAGCACCTTTTGACATTCTTTCTTTTCCCCCTCCTTCTTTCCATCCTCTCTTTACCATTTCTCTTACTGTCCTCTGACTTTCCTTTATACCTTCCCCTCTTTACCATATAATATTCTTCAGAGTGAAGAAAGTCAGAAAGAGAAAATCAAATATCATATACTAACATGTAGATACAGAATATAAAAAGATGGTACTGATGAAATTATTTGCAAGGCAGCAATGGAGAAACAGACATAGAGAACAGAACTATGGACATGGGTAGGGTGGGGAGGAAGGAGAGGATAGGGTGTATGGAGAGACTAACATGGAAACTTGAATTACCGTATGTAAAATAGTCAGCCAATGGGAATTTGCTGTATGACTCAGGGAACTCAAACCAGGTCTCTGTAACAACCTAGAACAGTGGGATGGGGAGGAAGATGGGAAGCAGGTTCAAGAGGGAGGGGTACATATGTATACCTATGGCTGATTCATGTTGATGTTTGGCAGAAATGAACACAATTCTGTAAAGCCATTATCCTTCAATTTAATCACGTCCAACTCTTGCAACCCTATGGACTACACAGTCCATGGAATTCTCCAGGCCAGAATACTGGAGTAGGTAGCCTTTCGCTTCTCTAGGGGATCTTCCCAGCCGAGGGATCAAACCCAGGTCTCCCGCATTGCAGGTGAATTCTTTACCAGCTGAGCCACAAGGGAAGCCCAATTTAAAAAATAAATTTAAAATGAAAAAAAATTATTTGACAAAAAATTCAATGCCTAGATTAAATTAACAGTCTTAGAAAGACATACTCCCAAAACTGACTCAAAAAGAAACAGAAAATCTGAATAAAATCATTATATGTAAAGATATTAAATTAGTAATAAAAACCCACCTAGGTCCAAATACTTTACTAATGAACTCTACTCAGGTTTTAAAGAAGAATTAACACTAGTCCTTTTAAAATTCTTCTATTAAAATAGAAGAGGAGGAAACATTTCCCAACCAATTATATGAGGGCAGTATTACCCTTATATCAAAATCAGACACCACAGAGAAGCAAACTACAGATCAATATTCCTTATGAATACAAAAGTTAAAGTGTTCAACACTAGCAAGCCAAATCCAGCAATATATTTAAAGGATTATACACCAAGTGGGATTTATCCTAGAAACACAATGTCAGATTAACATTGGAAAGTTAATTAATACAATATGAATCAAATAAAAAACAAAACCACATGGTCATCTCAATAGACATATTTAAAAAACTGTCAATTTTCAACACTCTTTCTTAACAAAAGCACCAAAAAAAACTAGAAAAAGAAGATAATTTCCTCAAGTTGATGAAGGCCATCCACTAAAAATCTAGTTATCATCATACGTAATAGTGAAATACTGAATGCTTTCCTTCTAAAATCAGGAACAAGAATAGTATGTCTGCCTTGGCCACTTTACCTCAAAACTGTATTGGAAATACTAGCTAGGGCAAGTAGCTAAGAATAAGAAATAAAAGGGGGACTTCCCCGGTGGTCCAGTGATTTAAGAATCCACCTGCCAATGCAGGGGACACAGATTCAATCCCTAGTCCGGGAACTAAGACCCCACATGCTGCGAAGCAACTAACCCTGCGTACAACTACTGAAGCCCATGTGTCTACAGCCCCACAACAAGAGAAACCACCACAATGAGATGCCCGTGCACCACAATGAAGAGCATTGCCCACTCTCCACAACTAGAAAAGGCCTGTGCACAGCAACAGAGACCCTGTGCAGCCAAAAATAAATAAATAAATACACTAAAAAAAAAGGCATTCAGATGAAAAAAATAAATAAAAATTATGTTTTCAGATAACATGATCTTGGACATAGAGAATCCTAAAGAATCCACACAATGTACCATTAGAACTAAGTAAAGAATTTGGCAAAGTTGCAAAACACAAGATCAATATTAAAAAAAAAAATCAGTTCTACTTCTATATACTAGCAATAGACCATCCAAAATTAAAATTAAAAAGAGAATTCCATTTAAAAGGGCCTCAAAAAGAAAAAAAATACACAGGAATAAATTAAACAAAAGAGAAATATTTACACAATGAAAAGTACAGAATGTTATTGAAAGAAATTAAAGACTTAAATAAATGGAGAGACATTCTACATTCCTGGTTCGGAAGACTTAATATTGTTAAGATGGCAATACTCCCCAAAGTGATCTACAAATTTAACACAATCACTGTCAAAGACTTGGGTAGTCTTCTTTTGTGTGTGTGTGTGGAAATTGATAAGCTGATCCTAAAATTCATTTGGAAATACAAGGAATTCTGAGAAGCCAAATCAATCTTGAAAATGGCCAAAGTTGAAGGACTCACATCTTTTCAATTTTGAAACTTACTACAAAGCTACACTAATATAGACAATGTGCAGTGTGGCATAAGGATCAATAGTACAGAATCAAGAGTCCAGGAAAGAAAAAACTTCTATTTATGGTCAACTGATTTTTGAAAAGGGTACAGTTAATTCAATGTGAAAACAATAATCATTTCAAAAACTGGTGCTGGGACCACTGAATATCCATGTACAAAAGAATAAAGTTGAACCCTTCCCTCACCTAGTATACAAAAATTAATGTAAAAATGGATTACAGACCTAGAAGTAAGAACTAAAATCATAAAACTACTAGAAGAAAGCATAGAGGTAAATCTTCCTGACCTTGGATTAGGCAATGGTCTCTTAGATATGATATCAAAAGCACAAGCAACAACAAAAAAAATATAAAAACTAGACATCATCAAAATTAAAAACTTTTATGCCTCAAAGAACACAATCAAGAAAATGAAAAGAAAACCTACAAACTGGGAGAAAACATTGGCAAATTATGTAGTAACTGATGAATGCCTAGTATCCAGAATAAAGAACTCTTCAGTTCAGTTCAATGCAGTCCAGTCGCTCAGTCGCATCTGACTTTGTGACCCCATGAATCGCAGCACAGGCCTCCCTGTCCATCACCAACTGCCGGAGTCTACCCAAACCCATGTCCATTGAGTCGGTGATGCCATCCAACCATCTCATCCTCTGTCGTCCCCTTCTCCTCCTGCCCTCAATCGTTCCCAGCATCAGGGTCTTCTCAAATGAGTCAGCTCTTCACATCAGGTGGCCAAAAGAACTCTTACAAGTCAACAATAAAAAGACAACCAATTAAAGAATGCACAAAGGATCTGAATTGATATTTCTCCAAAAAAGACAAACAAATGGTCAATACACACATGAAAAGTTGTTCAACATCATTAGTCATTAGCTGATGCAACTCAAAACCCACTAGGGTTTTGAGATAAGATATCATTTCAGACCCACTAGGATGGCTATAATCAAAAAGGTAGACAGTAACAAGTAACAAGAACTTGACACTGGAATACTGATACACTGCTGATAAGATATAAAGCAGTGCAGTCACTTTGGAAATCAATTTGGTGCTTCCTCAAAAGTTAAACACAGGGCTTCCCTGGTGGTCCAGCAGTTAAGAATCTGCCTTGCAATGCAAGGGACACTGGTTTGATCCCTGGTCTGGGAAGACCCCACATGCTGCAGAGCAACTAAACCTGGGCACCTCAACTACTGAAGCGTGCACTCTGGAGCCCGTGTTCCACAACAAGAGAAGCCACCGCAAGGAGAAGCCCATGAACCACAACAAAGAGTAGTCCCCACTCTCCACAATTAGAGAAAGCCTGCTCACAGCAATAAGACCCACCACCGCCAAAAAAATAAAATGAATAAAGAAATAAATCTTTAAAAAAATGTTAAACATAGAGTTACCATATGAAACATATTTTCATTTCTAGATTTATACTGAAGAGAACTGAAAGCTCATGTTTACAAAAAACCTCTACACAGATGTTCGAAGTAGTATTATTCATAGTAGCTAAAAAGTAGAAACAATCCAATTGCCCATCAACTAATTAATCTATAAACAAAATGTAGAATATTACTAGGCTATTAAAATAAGTGAAGTAATGATGCACACTACAACGCAGATGAACACTGGGAATATTCAGTTCAGTTCAGTCGCTCAGTTGTGTCCGACTCTTTGCGACCCCATGAATTGCAGCACGCCAGGCCTCTCTGTCCATCACCAACTCCCGGAGTCTACCCAAACCCATGTCCATCGAGTTGGTTATGCCATCCAACCATCTCATCCTCTGTCGTCCCCTTCTCCTCCTGCCCCCAATCCTACCCAGCATTAGGGTCTTTTCCAATGAGTCAACCCTTTGCATGAGGTGGCCAAAGTATTGGAGTTTCAGCTTCAACATGAGATCTTCCAATGAACACCCAGGATTGATCTCCTTTAGGATGGATTGATTGGATCTCCTTGCAGTCCAAGGGACTCTCAAGAGTCTTCTCCAACACCACAGTTCAAAAGAATCAATTCTTCGGCTAACTTAAAAAAGCCAGACATAAAAGTCTATACATTATTCCATTTATGCTAAGTGTCCAGAATAGGCACATCCATAGAGATACAATATAAAGTAGTTGAGAAGTTTTCTATGGCTGGAGGAATGGAGACAGGAGTATATGCTACTGAGTACAAGGTTTCTTTTTGGGGTGATGAAAATGTCCTAAAATTAGAGAATGGGGATGACTGCACAACTTCACAAATATACTAAAAGCCACTGAATTATACACTTTACAAGGGTAAATTTGTATATGAAAAAAACTTTTTTAAAAAGTCTGGCATACAGTAGGCATGTAATAAATGTTGTTTGGTTGGTTTTCCCATCAGCCTAAATTTAGATAATGGATCTGAGGCTATGTCCTGTCCAGGGTTTAACAACTTTTATCCCCTTCAGCGTTGGCAGTGGTCAGGTGGGATGGACTAGGGATTGCCAATAAGGGAAATTGGAAACAGCTGTCCAAGTAGCTGGACCAGGAGAGGAGCTGTGATAAAGAATGGGGAACCTAAAGTTAGGCAATTATACATATACATATACCCCTCTTATTTAGGTTTTTTTCCCCCACTGCTTGCAAAGTCACTTCAGTCACGTCCAACCTTTTGCAACCCTACGGACTATAGCCCTCCAGGCTCCTCTGTCCACGGGATTCTTCAGACAAGAATTCTGGAGTGGGTTACCATATCCTTCTCCAAGGAATCTTCTTGAACCTGGGATCGAACTGCATCTCCTGCATTGGCAGGCAGATTCTTTACCACTAGCACCACCTGGGAAGCCCAGGTCCTTATCTATTATATATATATGCATGTGTGTGTGTGTATGAGTTGTGAGTGTGTATGTCAATACCAATCTTCCAATATATCCCTTCCCCATATATACCATATATGGAATATTCCTCAGCCATACAAAAGGATAAAATAATGCCATTTGCAGCAACATGGATGGTCCTAGAGATTGTCATACAAAGTGAAGTAAGTTAAACAAAGACAAATATCATACAGTATCGCTTTATATGTGTAATCTAAAGAAATGGTACAAATGAATTTGTTTACAGAACAGAGATAGAGTAACAGATGTAGAAAACGAACATGCTTGATTTCTTCTAGCGAAGGCTGGTATCTCACTGCTTCCAGTCATAGTTGACCGAGGCTTTTTCCCCGCCAGGAAACTAGATCATTTTTCCTGTTTTATTGAGATATACCTGACATATAACATTGTATTTGTTTTAAGTGTATAACAAATAACGATATACGTATATACTGCAAAATGGTCACCCCAATAGGTTTAGTTAACATCCATCACCTCATATTCATTTTTTTTCTTGTGATGAGAACTTTTACTATCTACTCTCTTAGAAACTTTCAAACATATAATTTTATTAACTATAGTCATTGTGCTGTACACTACACTCCCAGAACTTATTTATTTTATATTTCAGCTAAATAATTATATTACTCAGAATGGAGGTGAGTTACAAGAAATAAGAGTTGAATTTCTATGTATGGCAAAAACTATTACAATATTGTAAAGTAATTAGCCCCCAACTAAAATAAATAAATTTATAAAAAAAAAAAAAAAAGAGTTGAATTTCTAAACTATTGGGCCCCATGGTCTGGATATGAGTGAAAAAAACACTATTGAAATGCATTGTGCTGTATTAGCAACAGGAAAACCAGGATTGTATAAATTTTCATTTGACTCAATCTTTTACGCAGATAAAGAATACTTTATATTTAATCATTTAATCCATAACATTAGACAAATCTTGTGGGAAAAGAATTAAAATGTATTAAGAATTGACTGGTTACTGGGCACTACGTTAAGCACTGTCACAAACATGATCCAGAAAAATAAAGTGTAAGAGAATACGTTTGAATCTCATGACTGGACAAGAGTAACCTTTGAAAAGCAGTTTAATTAAAGAGGTGAACCAGAGCTAGGATTAGAATGAGCGAGCAGTATTCTTGCCTGGAGAATCCCAGGGACGGCAGAGCCTGGTGGGCTGCCGTCTATGGGGTCGCACAGAGTTGGACACGACTGAAGCAACTTAGCAGCAGCAGCGAAAAAGTGAAAGCAGTAATGTATGTGGGCTCCTTTTCCAAGTTTAGCACCAAAGAAAAGGATAGATAAGATAGCTTGAGGAAGAGGCAGGGTGAAAAAAAATTTTAATAACTTATTTTTCTGATTATAAAATGTGGGCCGAAGATAGACAGCTTGGAAGAAGAAAGAAGTGTAGCAAAAAAATATAAAATGGCTTATGAATTTAAATTTTAAAAAATGGTTTATGATCTTTAAACAAATCTACATTTTCTGCATAACTTCATACCAAAGACACCTGGATACTAAATTTAAAAGTTAGTATACAATTTATATTTCTAACTAATCAAAATATATTTCTTTCAAGGGAGGATAAAGAAGGTCAAAAAGTGCCTTTTCTTTTAAGGCAGATGCTTAATTTGAACGAAAAGTTTTGAAGTGACTGAAGCAATGTGGTATATTGCTTAGAGATTATTTTCCTTACTGATACCAAGAAACTCATTGACAGAAGATCTATCAACTTTGAATAAAAACAGAGTGGCACTCCTGGGGATGCAGTTTGGCATGGTGACTACAGTTAGTAATACTGTCTTGTTATGTTTGAAAGTTTTAAGACAGTAAATCTTTAAAGTTCTTATCATAAGAAAAATATTTGTAACTGCGTAATGATGGATGTTAATTAGACTTATTATGGTGATCATTTTTGCAATAAATACATCTATTAAATCATTATGTTGTACACCTGAAACTAATATTATACATCAATTATATCTCAATTTAAGGAATGATAAAATGAATAAATGAGCAAACAAAAATTATATTCTTATGTAATAAACAAAATTATAAACTTAATTTATATTTTAGACTTCTCTTCCCTGTATCTAGCTCAGACTGGCTATATCAGGGCAGCCTGCAGTCAGGGAAGCCAGAAGTCAGGAAAGGGAATGTGATTCACTTCTCTTCCTTTTCATCCCACTTCTCCTCTCACAGTTTTATTATTCTCCAAGGCTAGAGTGCAGCGGGAGAGGAGAGGAAAGCAGGGCAGGAAAATTCTTACTTAACTGATGGTGGTGCAGACTGAGGTTGGCTCCTTTTAGACTTGGCCGCCGTTTACATCTGGCTCTTTCTCTCCTAGATGATGTTTGGGGTATTTTGCAAACCCTATCACCACCACCGCCCCTGCTGCATATCTCAAATCCATCTCTACTCCAGCTAGCCATTTGTTTTTTATCCCACACCCTGAGGGTTCAGCTGGTTTACTTTTGGCCTCTTTTTACTGAGATTTCCTCAAGGGCAGGAGCTAAGACAACCCCAAGCTGACTCTCTGTCACATTATCCATCCAGATCTGGTCCATGGGAAATGTCACAACTCTTGTTGTGACAGACTCTAAAGGGCATTGACTTCTCAACTATAGCCACTGACCACTTCCTCTTAAGCCCTCATTTTTTAAGACTTTTCAAATATAATTCTGACACCAGTCTTCTGAGTCCCCCAAACTGCAGGAATGCATATTAAGCTCTTTCAGTGGTTTCTTTAAGTTCCTCTTTCTCATCCTGAAGTGAAGGGGAAGCACCCAGACTCTCGGGCTCTTTCCACTGTGGAAGAGTGGGAGATGTATATATTTATACATTTATATGTTTTGTACAATTATAAATATATTTATATTTATAAATATACATATGTATTTATAAATGTATATAAAATAACATGTGCACATATTAAGATTTTAAAATAAAGAAATAAGATAAGGTATTTAAAGAGCTAAGCACAGTGCTGGGAAGATGAATATTAGTCATTATTGCCAAATATTAATTTTCCTGAAAGGTCATCGATGTGATGCTAAGAAACCAAAAAAAGAGTCATTTCTTAAATGCCTAGCTAGCTACATGCCAGTAAATCAATTCTAATTATTGAAATAAATCAGTCGTTCAGTTGCTTAGTAGTGTGCAACTCTCTGCAACCCATGGTTTGCAGCACACTAGGCTTCCCTGTCCTTCACTATTTTCTCGAGTTTGCTCAAACTCATATTCTTTGAGTCAATGATGCCATCCAACCATCTCATCCTCTGTCTCCCCCTTCTCCTGCCTTCAATCTTTCCTAGCATCAAGGTCTTTTCCAATGAGTCGGCTCTACGCATCAGGTGGCCAAAGTATTGGAAGTTCAGCATCAGTCCTTCCAGTGAATATCCAGGGTTGATTTTCTTTAAGATGGACTGGTTTGATCTCCTTGCAGTCAAAGGAACTCTCAAGAGTCTTCTCCAGAGCAATTTGAAAGCATCACTTCTTTGGTGCTCAGCCTACTTTATGGTCCAGCTCTCACATCTGTACATGACCACTGGAAAAATCATAACTTTGACTATACAGACCTTTGCTGGCAAAGTAATGTCTCTGCTTTTTAATATGCTGTCTAGGTTTGTCATAGCTTTTCTTCCAAGGAGCAAAAGTCTTTTAATTTCATAGCTGCAGTCACCATCTATAGTGAACGAGTCTGTCACTGTTTCCATTTATTCCCCATCTGTCTGCCATAAAGTGATGGGACTGGATGCCATGATTTTAGTTTTTTGAATGCTGAGTTTTAAGGCAGGTTTTTCACTCTCCTCTTTCACCTTCCTCAAGAAGGTCTTTAGTTCCTCTTTGCTTTCTGCCATCAGGGTGGTGTCATCTGCATATCTGAGGTTATTGATATTTCTCCCAGCAAACTTGATTCCAGCTTGAGCTTCATCCAGCATAGCATTTCATGTGAAGTACTCTGCATATAAGTTAAATAAGCAGGTGACAATATACAGCCTTGACGTACTCCTTTCCCAATTTTGACCTAGTTCATTGTATCATGTCAGGTTCTAACGGTTGCTTCTTAACTTGCATACAAGTTTCTCAGGAGTCAGGTAAAGTTGTCTGGAATTCGCATCTCTTAAAGAATTTTTCAGTTTGTGGTGATTCACACAGTCAAAGGCTTTAGCATAGTCCATGAAGCAGAAGTAGATGTTTTTCTTTTTGGAATTCCCTTGCTTTTTCTATGATCCAGCAGATGTTGGCAATTTGATCTCAGGTTTCCTTGCCTTTTCTAAATCCAGCTGGTACTTCTGGAAGTTCTCAGTTCATGTAATGCTGAAGCCTAACTAGGTTAAAGGATTTTGAGCATAACCTCGCTAGCATGTGAAATGAGCACAACTGTATGGTAGTTTGAACATTCATTGGCCTTGCCATTCTTAGAGACTGGAATGAAAACTGACCTTTTCCAGTCCTGTGGCCACTGCTGAATTTTCCAAATTTGCTGGCATATTGAGTGCAGCACTTTCACAGCATCATCATTTAGGATTTGAAATAGTTCAGCTGGAATTCCATCACCTCCACTAGCTTTGTTCATAGTAATGCTTCATAAGGCCCACTTGACTTCACACTCCAGGATGTATGGCTCTATGTGAGTGATCACACCATTGTGCTTATCCAGGTCATTAATACATTTTTTATACAGTTCTTCTGTGTATTCTTTCCACCTCTTCTTAATACCTTCTGTTTCTGTTGGGTCCATACCATATCTGTCCTTTATTGTGCCCCTCTTGGCATGAAATGTTCCCTTATAATGATGTTAAATACAGTTAGAAATGTAAAGGACTATCTCCTGTGTCATATATGTATGTATGTGTGTGTATGTATGTGTGTGTGCTCAATTGTGTCTGACTCTGTGCGACCCATGGACTGTAGCCTGCCAGGCTCCTCTGCCTGTGGAAATTTCCAGTCATGAATACTGCAGTGGGTTGCCATTTCCTTCTCCAGGGGATCTTCTCAACCCAAGGATCTAACCCACATCTCATACATCTCCTATAACACCAGGCAGATTCTTTACCACTAGCACCACCTGGGAAGCCCTATGCTGCTGCTGCTAAGTCGCTTCAGTCGTGTCTGACTCTGTGCGACCCCATAGACGGCAGCACACCAGGCTCCGCCGTCCCTGGGATTCTCCAGGCAAGAACACTGGAGTAGGTTGCCATTTCCTTCTACAATGCATGAAAGTGAAAAGTGAAAGCGAAGTCGCTCAGTCGTGTCCGACTCTTCGAGACCCCATGGACTGCAGCCTACCAGGCTCCTCCATCCATGGGATTTTCCAGGCTAGAGTACTGAAGTGGGGTGCCATTGCCTTCTCCGGGGAAGCCCTATACATACACACATATATATACATGTATATATTTGTGTTGTATATATTTACAACAAAGATGGCATGGCATAGTTAAATGAGAGCAGTACATCTGCTGAGGTAAAGAAAGTGTTACCAAACCATGCTATGAAAGGAAAACTGAACATACATGGCATGGCCTGTTGCAATGGTTAGGATCTAAAAGAAAAAACCCAATTAAACAAGTGGCATGGTCAATAAAGCAATTCTGGTGCCGTCTAAATATTTTTTGTAAACAAGTTAGAATATAAATGAAGTAAAGTACAATAGCTATAATTGTTCTTGCAGATCACACAATTAACATGGCAGAGGTAATCTGGTGGGGCAGTAAAATTGCTGAAATGATCAAATTACTGTGTTCTTGTTATTTGGGGCATCCAGACTTAACCAGAGATACTCATGCATTCCGTATTCATGCCTTCATTCATTCAAAAAGAAACACCTACTATGTGCAAGGTGTTTTCCTAGAGCTTGTGATGGGTATAAAGTTCTATGAGAGAGTAATTTGCCTTAAGGCATGTACTGCCTAGTTGGAAAGGTATAAACAAAGCATTCTGTCTTTTAGTTTAGAAATTCTGAGGCAAACTAAACTCACTAGGTAGAGTGTTAGGTACTTACTATTAGGAGAAACATTTGCTGTTACTGTCAAATTCTATATATTTTCAAATTCAAGGTGTCTATTTTCAAGTTTGCTGTTGGGTAGTAAAAGATACATATGGTTAAAAAAAAACTATTCTAATGATACAAAAGAGCATTTAAAAAAATATTGTGTATATGTGCATTTCTCACATACTAGGACATAAGAAATGCCCCTAATCCTCAAAGTTTTTATTTCATTAGTTCATTATTTCACTTTCTTCTCCAATTTACCTCTACTTCCTTGATGTACAATATGCAGAATTTGGTAGGTATATTCTCAGCCAACATAATACTTGGCCAGACATCATTCCTGTTGTATTTACAGAATTTCTGCGTATTTTCTCTAATTTTTCTTTCTACGACATAATCTATCTTCCTTTTTTGTTGTCGTTTCCCTGTAGGGATCTAAATTTGTAACCCAATAGGGATCTAAAAATCCCTACTTCAGCAGCTTCTAATCTGCTACAGAATTCTTCCCAGACCCATGATTTAACATCTGTGTTCAATATTCTAATCTTCCAATGAAGAATATAGTTCAGCTTAACTTGCTTCTTTTAACCTGGGAAAGCAACTAAAAGAAAAAAAATTGAACTCATCAACTTCCCTATTTGAGATCTTTATAATACAGCTTCATTATTTTGATATGAATTCCCTAGACATCAGACTCACTCATATTCAAATTTAAGGACAAAAGCATCCAAAAGACAAATATAAATTCTTTTTGGATTACTCAACCTCTGCTTCTCCCAATGCAGACAACTGAGTTGATGTTGTATTTTTACACAGTGAAAATTGATATTTTTGGCTAGCAATTAGCTTTTTATATAACTCTGAGGTACTGTAGACCAAAGAGATAGAGACTTGTTAATAATTCTTTTTAATGTTACCATTTAAAATGACTTTAAAATTGGGTCATAAAGAGTGATTCTTGAAAAATTCCCAATTATTTCAATGCCCTAGCTTTAAATAATCCTGAAACACAAAGGCTTCATCTTGAAAATCTGACAACCAAATTGATACTAATTAAAACAACATGTGCAATTTTCCTAGGGCTCTAAAACTAAATGGAATTTGCAACTCAGTAACAAACTAGAATGACTGTCACAAAATTAGATAATTGGAAGATTTTAAAAGAACACATGTAATACAGTAGATAGCAGACAGCTCTACAAAGCTCTATGTAGATTGTAATTTATGTGAATTTTTAAAAGATATAATACCTGAGTGCATTTATCAATCCTGACGCTTGTATGAGTTTGACCCTGAGGTACACTGCGGCCTGAATTCAGGAGGCAATAGGAGGAATAGATCTAGATATAGGTTCGGTCATGGGGCTGCAAGCTAGTGTTCAAATAGCAAATTCCTCACTGACTCACACTGGCAGTGAGAGTTGGTCCATTTCAGAGGGCAAGGATATAGAAATTAGAAAATAATGAACTCAGTAAGAGGTGGTGGTTTGGGGTCTTGGGATGAGAAGACTAACAAAGCCTTGATTTACAGAGCACAGGATTCACACCTCAAGAGTAGGCTCACAGGGTCTCATTCACATAGATTTGGTTTAGTGCTCCTGTTCCAAAGGGGAACTTGAGACCTGAATAGTTAATGGAAGCAGAAATCCAGTCAAATGGCCTGGAAGAACACAGAGGAATAAGCAGAGCCTGGGCTCTAGGGCATATGAGAAGCCAGGGCTCTTCCCAGGCACACAAAAACCAGGCTTAAGGCAATAGGACTAATCCCATATTCTAGCAACTCTGGTTTGAATCTTATTTTTAAAATTACCCATTAGAAACAAAGATAAAAGCAATGGCTGCAAGATGGTCAGGAACCTGGTGGAGCTGAACGTCAGGTTGAGGGTACTGGTGCCTTCAAAAGAGCAGGGCCAGCGGAGGCAGAAGCCTATAAAAGCTCAATCCTCAAGAAGTAACCCATGATACAGAGAGGATGGAAACCCAAAAGGAATGGTGTGTGCTTGGATACATTCAAAAAAGGGTTCTGATTAACTGGTACATCCAATTAGAACACCAGAGTGGTGTCTCCTTAAGAACACTTGGTGAGATTTTTTTTTTAAACTCAAAATGTTATGAGAGCTAATAGTAATAACGACATTTACTGAGCACCTCTATTGGCCTAAGTACTTTTCATAAATTATCTATAATGCTCCCAAGAGCTGACAGGGTATTTAGACTTACTGCTATTTTACAGATAGGAAACTAAAACTCAAAGAAGTACAGTAAAGGGTCCCAGGACACTTAGCTAATAAGGTGCTGAACTGGATCTGTTGTCAGTAAAGCAGTGGAGGAAAAAAAGCAGGCTTATATTATGGAATAAAATATATAGATTTATTATCAGTTAAACAAAAAATTCACTTATGTATATATAGTTAAGCTTACTTTAATATATGCATAGGAAAATGAAAATAAAATACAAGTCTTTGCTACTGTGATGTTCTAAGGCTAACCAGTCCTTTCTCATTCAGATTTTCAGTGAAATCTTTTGATAATGTCGACTCTTCTCAATCTGTGTCTTGGTTTCTTAGTGTCCACCTTTTTACTCTCTCAATTGGTCTACAGATGATTACCCCTGTTCCTAAACTAAATCCTAAATGAAAGAGAACTTGTGTTTAAAATCTGCTGGTATTCAAATTCCAAATTAAATTTCCTCAATATCCTTGGGAAATAGTCATGGAGCCTTCTCCCAGCTCCCAACATCAACTAACACCTGTAACAGGGGAAACTAAGGATGAAGTGATATTATTAACTAGGATAACAAAAATTTATAAGAAAATTACCACAGACCTTTAAAAATTATAAACACAATCCTATGGATGCCATGTTACCTCTATTTACACAGAAATTTCAATGTAACAAAACACTTTAGAAACTCAATTTCAGAGATAAAAATAGTGTAGGAGTTATATCTTTCCATCAGATAAACAAAGATTCAATACTAACACATCACTGATTTCCAAGCAAAATAGTATTAGATGTGTCAATAAAAGCATACATTGGGCATCTGAAAGGAGGGGGAGTGTCTGTCCCTGATGTAGGTAAGAGAAGAAAGTAGAGGAGGTAGCATCAGCAATAATCTGAATGGAGAAACCAACTTCAGTCCAGACAGGGCAGATGTCATGTCCCAGAAAATGCTGCTGAAACTAAATATCTCTTTGTCCACTCTTCCAACTGCCCTCCCTCCCAACTCCAATCAAATGTACTGCTGGGCGGCATTCACTTAGCCCTAGTGATGATGGTTCCAGAGGTGGAGATGAGATCCAAGCCAGGTATGAGAGTTTAGCCAACTGAACACTTAGGAGGAACAATGTCCACACAAGACAGCTGCCACTTAGGATACCAGCTGCAAATGTGGGGAATTCCCCTAACCACCCTCAGTTTTGATAATTCACTGGAAGGGCTCAGGATGCTCCAAAAGCTACTACACCCACAGTTACAGATTAATACAGGGACTAAAATCAGCCAAGGGAAGAGACACATGCATAGGGCAGAGTTCAGGATGGGTCCAAATACAGAGCTTCTGGCTGTCCTCTTCACACAGAGCCATGGACGGTGTTAACTCTTTATGGCTATGGTGTGCGACAATATGCACGGCCAGCCATGGATGCTTACCCCAATCTTTGGTATTTAGAGTTTTCTTTGGGGCTCCACCATATACTGTCTATGTGGCTGACCTTCATTCCTCAGCCATTTCAAGAGGTTGGGTTGTTATCTTTAATTTCCAGTCCCTTCTGGAGACAAAACTGGTATCAAGCGGCCCAAAGTTCCCATCAAAAATCACATTTTCAGATTGCTAACTTGTGGGCCAAAACCCTCAGACAAAAACACTTCTGTCAGGCAGGACATTCCAAGGTCACCTCCCTGTAGTTGAGGGGAAACGCCAGATCTCTCTTTGTGTATGTGCATGCTAACTCACTTCAGTCATGTCCAACTCTTTGTGACCCTGCAGACTGTAGCCCACCAGGCTCCTCTGTCCATGGGGATTCTCCAGGCAAGAATACTGGAGTGGCCTACCATGCCCTCCTCCAGAGGATCTTTCTGACCCAGGGATCAAACCCCCATCTCTTACATCTCCTACATTGGCAGGCAGGTTCTTTACCACCCAGGAAGCCCCTGACCTCTCTTCAGTTCAGTTCAGTCGCTCAGTCATGTCCGACTCTTTGCGACCCCATGAATCGCAGCATGCCAGGCCTCCCTGTCCATCACCAACTCTCGGAGTTTACCCAAACCCATGTCCATCGAGTCAGTGATGCCATCCAACCTCTCTTCAGGTAAGGTTAATTCTCTACTGCGTACCAAAACATACCAGGCCAGTAAGAATTCTTCCCCAGGAATTTTCTTTTTGGAGATAGAGAAGGGGAGACTGTGTTAGTTGGGATCCCTAGAAGCAGAGCAAGGACCCTTATGTAAGTGATTTACTGAAGAAGTGTTCTCAGCAGAAAACCATCAGGATGTGAGGGGGCATACTAATAAAAGGGAAGATGCTAAGCAAAGAAATACTTTCAGGGGACTTCCCTGGTGGTCCAGTGGTTAAGACTCCAAGATCTCAATGCAGGGAGCCCAGGTTCTATCCCAAGTCCAAGAACTAGATCCCACATGCTGCAACTAAAGATCTCACATGCCACAACAAAGACTGAAGATTCCACATCCTACAACTAAGACCTGGTGCAACCAAATAAATTAAAAAAATATTAATGAAATATCAGTTCACTTCAGTCGCTCAGTTGCGTCCAACTCTGCGACCCCGTGAAATGCAGCACACCAGACTTCCCTATCCATTACCAACTCCCAGAGCTTACTCAAACTCATGTCCATTGAGTCGTTAATGCCATCCAACCATCTCACCCTCTGTCATCCCCTTCTCCTCCTGCCTTCAATCTTTCCCAGTATCAAGGTCTTTTTCAATGAGTCAGTTCTTTGCATCAGGTGGCCAAAGTACTGGAGCTTCAGCTTCAGCATCAGTCCTTCCAATGAATAGTCAGTACTGATTTCCTTTAGGATTGACTGGATGGATCTCCTTGCAGTCCAAGGGACTTTCAAGAGTCTTCTCCAACACCACAGTTCAAAAGCATCAATTCTTTGGCATTCAGCTTTCTTTATAGTCCAACTCTCACATCCACACGTGACTACTGGAAAAACCATAGCTTTGTCTAGACGGACCTTTGTTGGCAAAGTAATGTCTCTGCTTTTTAATATGCTGTCTAGATTGGTCATAGCTTTTCTTTAAGGATCAAGTGTCTTTTAATTTCATGGCTGCAGTCACCATCTGCAGTGATTTTGGAGCAACCCCCCCCCCCAAAAAAAGAAATATATATATATATACACATATATATACACAAAAAAATAAAGATATATACAAAATATATACATATATAAAGAAAGAAATGGTTTCAGCTGAAGTACTGCACATAGACATAGACTAGGCACACAGCACTGACTGCACCTGAGACCTGACCCACCTTGAGAAGAGGCTTTGTATCTCCAAAGCAGTCAGTCACTGGTTTTGGGCAACCACAGGGGAGGGGTTCCTTCCCACAAGTTACTGGATGAGGCTGCAACTAGCGGCCCAAGGCAGTTCTCCAGGGTTGGGTGCAGCTGTGAGCCAGTATCAACCCCACTGGCGGCAGCTCAAGGCTAGATGCACTAACCTGGAAAAGCACAAATGCATGGGTCGTCAATAGCAATGAATGTCATCTACACCTGGTAATGCTCAGATTCAGTCTGCTGTCACGGTGAGTTCACACCATCCAGTCACAGCTTCTCCTACATTCTGGTGCTCATAATCCCTGGGGAAAGTTACAAAAGGAAGGTCAATGTGACAGACTACAGCCCTCTGCTGCTGCACTGGATCACAAGGTCAGATACTCATAATCTCCCCACTTTACCACTCATTCTAGATTCCCCTCTGCATTGGCAAAGGTTTCCATTGAGATAGATTTGCCTGGTGTAGTAATGCAGACCCTCAATGTGAACAGGGCTAAGGTCCTTCCCAGGCTATGGTTGCTATTTTCATCTATTTACAGTTAAATCAGGCAGGAAAATAATAAGAGATGCCATGGCAGATCACCTGAAAAGCAAACCCATTTCTCCCTGCTCCTTTAGATATCAAGTTCTACCTCTTCGTGATGATGAAAGGCATTACCCCTTCCACTGTGATAACTATTTTCTTTGCCTACCAACTGCTCTCCAAGTGGGTCATTTGGATGACTGAGCAGGAATATACTACTATTTCTTTCCCTTAGTTCCTGAACATATGCATTCTAACTACTCGTGACATAGCTCTATACAATAATCATCACTTTAAGATATATACAATATTCTAAAGAATAGTAACCCTTTCTCACCTGGGAGTCATCTCCCAGCTAGCACCTCAACAAAAGCTTCAAAATGCCATTTCACTACATTATCAGGCTGACAGCTCCTGGTTTGTGCTACATATGGTAGAACCAGTGTATTCTATATTCAACTACAAGTTGTCTCATCTCCTTTGCCATAAGGTGGGTCCTTTGGTCTAAGGAGATATTATGTGGAATCTCATATCAGTTAATCAAAGTCTATGAGCTCTCAAAGAATATAGTTAGTGAGTGGTTAAGCCTTGTACCTGGAGAAGGCAATGGGACCCCACTCCAGTACTCTTGCCTGGAAAATCCCATGGACAGAGGAGCCTGGTAGGCTACAGTCCATGGGGTCGCTAAGAGTCGGACACGACTGAGTGGCTTCACTTTCACTTTTCCCTTCCATGCACTGGAGAAGGAAATGGCAACCCACTCCAGTATTCTTGCCTGGAGAATCCCAGGGACGGTGGAGCCTGGTGGGCTGCTGTCTATGGGGTTGCACAGAGTCGGACACAACTGAAGCGACTTAGCAGCAGCAAGCCTTGTACCCTGCGGGGGGCAACCTGCGAGCAGGACGTGCTTTGGGAAATTGCCTTGTTAATTCAAGGGTTAAGTCCAGGGCAACCTGGCAAGCAGGCTCTGCTCTGAGAGCTGGGGCTGCCTTTGTTAACTCAAGGGTCAAGTCCAGACATAGTTCTCTGTCCCGCCACCTCTTGTTGTTTATTAGGGAAACTTCTTGCAGCCTTCTAGAGCGCATCTGACGCAGGACAGATGGCTTTTATGACCTGAGTCCAGAGATACGACCTGAGTCCTAAGATACGGAGTCATAAGATCTTAATTGATAGCTTTGTGTTGCCTAGGTGTTACCTGAGTTTTGAGATACAAAATCATAAGATAATCATGGGATCTTGATTGATGGATTTATGTTACTAAGGTGATTTCTGATGCATGTTACTTAGGTGATTTTTGATGATGGTATAAGGGTATAAAATTCTGTGTGTAAAAATAAACAGGCATCACTGGCATTACAGGTTGCAGTGATCCTCTCAACGCCCCGCTGTGTCTGTGTCTCTCTGTGTCTCTGTGTTTGTCTCTTTCTGCACCGAAGAATCCCGCGTCCGTGCCTACGTTGACTCGTCGGCTGGCTCCGACAGTACCCAAAAATACACAATGACAATGGAGCTGATACTATGATACTATGAAGGAGGAGACTTCCACCTAAATGCTTCAGATACTGCTTCACCCACTGTGAAGGTCAGGATATGCTATCTAGATTCTTGCTTATGGAAAGAGTCTGTAACTCCAGCAGCTGGAAGTGCTGTCAGCAGGCAGTCTTCATCTATCAGCAATCATGGGATCAGCCTCAGGTACAGATAGTGCCTAGCCCATGGTCATGCCCCCCTAGAGCAGCTCACAGCCATGACTTATTAACAGAGGAGTATAAAGGCCTTGCCCTCTGGGCCCAATTCGGAAAACTCTGATGGGCTATTTTAGCTCCAGAGCTCCTCCCTCCCTTCCACAGGTATTGATCACAATGGCACTCCCTAATAAACAACCTGCAGCCTAAACTCCAATTCGGTGTGCTTCCCAGAAAGCCCAACATGCAAAAATTAGTGCCAGCAGTGGCCTAAAAACACAGATAAGATAGGGGTTTAGAGTTAGTTCATTCACTACCTGCTTGGTAAAGAGGAAGCCATCACTGATAGTAAATGAAGCACAGTCTTGGCGGCAGGGAGCTATGCAATGGGTCAAATTTCCCCTCGTAATGAACTGGGAAGCCATACCAGTGGAAAGAAATAACCTAGCTGGTCTGATGTATTAGACATTGGAGAAATATAGATATGTTAGTAAGTACAAGGGCAATGGAATTCTGTACCTAATGCAAAAGCAGACTGATGCTGTAGGAAAATATAACAAGAGGCTGTGAGCAATTAATACTCAATTGAGAGTCAAGTGGAAAACCAGGGGGCCCCATAGCAGCATATAAAGTGGCTTCCATTTCCTGCAGCAGAGAGGCAGAGAAAACTTAGGACAAGGCCCAGAACTTAAGAGCAGGTACTTTCCAAAAAAGTTCACCTTTCAAACAAGACTGGTCAAGACACTACTTGAGAAAGAACTGGACCTTAACACTTAAAATGAGGAAGTTTGGGTTGATACCCTTGAAAATATGGAATTCTCAGATTTCCTGAAAGCTATCAGTTTTCATAAGGAGCCCAACCTTCCCTATTCAGAGTAATCATGCCTCTCTTACTTTAAGAAAATGTAGATTCCTCTCTCCTACCAGACAACGTGTGCTCCTCTAAGAATCCGAGGTAGGTAGGTAGGGGATGATTCTAATAGGGCTAAGAGCAAAACTCAGCTGGGGATGTACTGGGACTAATAAGGACAGAAAGGAAATGCAGGATCCAGCCAGCATGTGCTGGAAAGAGCTGGGGAAACATGCCTGGGACTGTATTCTGGGGGCTTGCTCAAGAGATTAGAACAAAAGATTGTAAAAGGGGTTATTTATTAAATCCTGTGTCTCGGAATTTAACCACCATAGGAAAGATCCCAAAAGGGAGTATGAACTAATTGGACAACACACATCAGCAGAAAAACGATGGCCCCAAAAAAGGATATCAAAATGTTAGAATCCTTGTGGCAGATGGAAAATGGGACTGAAAGTCAAAAGGGAATAAGTATGCTAGAGTAGGTAGACTATATCAAACAAAGAACAAACCAAAGAAACCTCTAATTATGTTTAAGGGGAAGACCTGAAGAATAGACAATTTACCAAGACCACTGGGATGTTCTGGTGGCCGAAGACAAGCATCACTTGAAAAATTCACTGTTGGCTCTCTTCTTCATGCCGGCACTCTTAGACGAGTGCTTCCCAGGTGGCTCAGTGGTAAAGAATCTGATTGCCAATGCTGGAGACACAGGAGAGACGCGGGCTTGATCCCTTGGTTAGGAAGATCCCCTGGAGAAAGAAATAGCAACCTACTTCAGTATTCTTGCCTCGGAAATTCCATGGACAGAGGAGCCTGCCGGGCTATATAGTCCATGGCGCCGCAGAGCGTTGTAGGCGACTGAGCATGCGTACGCACGCGCACTCTTAGAAGACCAGGCTAACTCATAGCAATAGGGATAAGGCCCCTAGAAAGATGATAGAGGCCAGGTGGTAGTACTCAACGATCAGAAGCCAGGTTGATGCAATTATCTTAATAACTAGCAACTTCAAGCAGGAACCAACAGGAACTGACCCATGGAGAATCATGGAGATGGTTAGTATAACATAGCATCCCTAGTAACAAAAAAGATGGACAAAACCAAATGTACTATTCAATTTGTACCATCAGAAGACATCAAGGATAACTACTTAGGAGACAGAGGACAGTTGTCTCAATAAAAATTCATGATTTTTTGGCCCACTTTTCAAAACTGAACCAGTTTTTTAGACCCAGAGGATACCAGCTCCTCAGAAGGAATAGCCCAGCAACAGCAGGGCAGATGTACATGGTAAAAAAATCTTTTCCCACTAGGACCTATAGTCATTTACACAGATACATATGTGCTGGGAAAAGGGAACTGTCCCAATATTTAAGAGACTACTGGGTATTGTTTTAAGATGAATATAGCATCCTAAAGAACAATGCCCTTTTTTCACTCGGTAGTCATGTCCAAAAAGAGCAGAGATGGCAGCTGAGGATGACAAGCATCTAGACTGAGACAAGTTGTAATTTGGGGGGCTGCAGTTCATCTCATACTCCTCTCCTAAATTGTTTTCTCCAGTAGGAGGGACCCATCAGAATCCTAGAGGAGCTTCATTGGGGTTCTATTTTAAGATGCAGATTTGAGCCATTTAGAAGGTATATGGTGATGGACACTGTGATCCCCAGACCCCTTTTTAGAGAAGGACTTTAGTGTCTAGTCACTGGTATTTTTGGACCCAGCTCTTAGCCCTTCTAGGATTGTCTCAGTTGCAGAGAAGTCCCTCACCTAGGTCACAACCCTTCTCAATGGCAGGCATCCAATGACTGACTGACACTATGGGTAAGGCTCCACCATTTCCACCCAATATAAGGCAACTCTGACAATTAGCTCCAGAGCTCTCTGTGGCATTGGCAAAAGTGTCATCAGGCCTGCATTACTTTTGGATTTTCTCTTTGTATCTTCCTGCTTCTTTTTTTCCCCCTTCAGATATTAAGGGCTTTCCTGGTTACCAAGCAGGAGACATGGGTTTGATCCCTGGGTTGGGAAAGTCCCCTGAAGAAGGAAATGGTAACTCACTCCAGTATTCTTGCCTGAGAGATTTCATGGACAGAGAAGCCTGGCGAGTTAAAGTCCATGGGGTTGCCAAGAGAAGGACACAACTGACTGACTAAACAACAACAGGTATTAATCCCAAAGGTATTCTGTAACAAAAGTCTTGCACTCTAAACTCTGACTCAGAGTCTGTATCCTGGAGGACCCAGCCTGCAGTACTGACCTTCTCCAAATCAAATGGAAGAATATAGATATTTTACTGAGATGAGGGTTGAGTGGTTGGTGGCAGTAGAAATGAGGCATTTGGTTCCTGGGTTTTGAAATCTGCTCTCTTTTCCATGTAAGGCTTCACTGTTTGGACCTTCAAATGGTAGTTGGAAACTCCAACCCCCTCACTTTGAAAATGTCCCTATCTTTAACCTGCTCTATTTCCCTCTGCACGTTCTGCAGTGTTTGCCTCTCCATTTCCTTGGAGTCTGTCACCTGTCCCCACAGAACTCATCAACTCCTAACCCTTTCTTGGGATCCACTGCATATCTACTGCATGTACAAAAATCTACTTGCATCACTTTCATGGTACTTGGTGGGGTGGGTGGGGAGGATGGTAACCACAAAAATGGAAAGCTCATGCTGTCCGCTGTGCCATACATGAGTAAAATGTCCTTTGTCTCTGACCCAGGAAGTCTTGCGTCTTCTGAAGCATCCCTAAAACTTTGAGGTTGACTTTTAGCATGCAAGTAAGGTTTGATCTCAGATCAAACTTCACTACCCCTGACACTTTTCTCCCATGGAAAGTTGGGGAAAAAAGTTGCCATTCTACTGGTGACTGTGATTCTTCTCAGTAATCATAATCAAACATCCATCAACCCTGAAGTTTAATTTTTTAAACACATCTCTCTACACAAAAGATTTCCATTTCTCCTATTGGCATAACTTTGATTTTATTTATTGTAAATGTAGGCCTTATGTTAAAAGAACATAAAATCCTCCTTGACCTGGGCTAAACATTCTGACATTAAATAACAATAAGGGACACTCTGCCCATATTGCTTTTCCCTGTTTCTCCCCTGATTGCAGAAAGAAGAGTACAGAGGTAATTGTCCCAGCTGGCTCTGCCACAGTGGGAATATTAGAGATATGGTAATAAGTAAGCCAAATTTGAGGTGGTAGTGGAATACATAACTAGAAATTTCCAGTAAGCACTTGGATGGAACTTGAAGAAAATGTCAGCATTAGAGATAAAGATGAGGTCATTTGAATGTCAGTCACAAACTTGTATAAGATATGCCACTTACTTTCTTTTTTACATCTTTACTTTCTTTTTTTTTTTCATCTTTACTTTCTGATCCTGATTCACTTTCTGACTCCATTCCCATGAGCTGATAGGGAAGCTGATCTCAGCTTTTTTTTCTTAAGGATGCCCTTTACCCTGGGTTGTACCATAATTTCAAGGTCATACTTAGCACCAGCACATGGAGGGGAATTTACACAGTCACCACTGGAAGTTCACTGTCCTGTTTCCACAGACCTTCCAATTCTAGAAGATTTCTGCTGCTTTTGTGCCAGTGTAGTGCCTGGGGATCTTTTTTAGGCTACCTATGTTTCATCTGTCTAGATGCTGCAAGAGCCATTTCTCTCTGGCTGCTCTCTTTCTCTCTGCTTTCTCCTTGATAGTACTAGCTGACAGATAGTAGAATGCCAGTATCTAAGCTCTGGACTTTACAGATCTCCTTTTCATTCTTACTCTCCAAAAGAATATCTGTTTAGTCTGAGGTCGATCTTTTTTCTTTGATGTTTCTTCTGAGACATGCCATTTATGCCTAGGAATTTTATCCCCGCTTCCTTTTAACTTCCCCTTTAAGTCTTTCAAGGGCTTACACTTTTGGAATGCAAAATCCAAGGTGACTTGTGGTCAATTTCTGCTTTCCCTTCTGCTGCATACCTTCTTCAAGGCAATGATCACTGAACAACATGCTTGAATGAGAAGTTAGGAGAAGGGAAATATAGAGATGAAAACCCAATAGATTCATATCTCACTGCCTCATAGATTTGATCATAAGCTAAATAAAGGTGAAGCCATGAAGATTAATGAAATAATTTTTATCCGATTACATCAAAATCCATTGGTCTAATTTGCACTTTAAATCACTTCTGCTATTAAACTTATCAAACTGTGGTGATTTTATTTTTGTCTGAACTCAAAAGAAATAACTATCACCATATTCATTCTTTTGGTTATGATCAGCACTAACTTGTGACTTATCTTGCTCTTTAAATATCCTGAGATTTTGCCCATAATTTTTTAAAATTGCAAAACTAGTATGTGTTCATTATAAAGAATTTGTTTGGGGATCTAATTTTGTGCAATGGCAGGTAAGTATTTTAACTAATGTTTTAACTGAAAATACCCCCCAAATGCTGAATATATATGTTTTAATTAGGAGCACTAAGAAACTGGAGCGATCATAAGGAACCACTGGGACAAAATCCAAGAGAAAGCTGAAATCCAGAGAGAGAAGGCACAAAACCGAGCAACTTTTGGCCTGAGGGTGTTGGCATTCCTGGAAAATTTGATTTGGCTTGGAAAACTTGCAGGGTGATGGGGACAGATGTCAAATCCCAAGTGGGAGGGTTGTTGTTGTTATTTAGTCGTTAAGTCATGTCTGACTCTTTGAGATCTCATGGACTGTAGCCCGCCAGCCTCCTCTGCCCGTGGGATTTTCCAGGCAAGAATACTGGAATGGGTTGCCATTTCCTTCTCCAGAGGATCCTCCCCACCCAGAAACTGAACCTGCTTCTCCTGCATTGGCAGGAAGGTTCTTTACCACTGAGCCACCAGGGAAGCCCAACTGGAAAGGAGCGGGAGACAAATAGAAAACTCACCCAAATTAAACTGAGGAGAAGGAGAAGAAAAGGGGGATGGAGAGAGTAGGAAGAAGAGGAAACAAAGAAAGGATTAAAACCCCTAAGAATTCGTAACTATGCAGTATATCCTCCCATGCATGAGCAGCCTTAGATTTAAATCACATAATGGTCAAGAAAACCTCAAGCCATAAACTTATTTTGAGAGACGGTCCTGGATGGGAGCCTGGCAGAAGCAAACACAGATACTCTGTGGAGAAGGTACTGTGGTGGGTAGAATCATACCTCTCCCTGCCCCCCAGAACAAAAGGTGTACATGTTCTAATCCATGGTGCCAGTAAATATGTTAATACTTGTCTTGGTAAAAGGGACACTGCAGATGTGCTTACATAAGAATCTTGAGATAGGAGTTTAGCCTGGATTGTCCAGGTGGGCCCAGTGTAATCATATGGGTGCTAATACAAAAGATGCAAGAGGATCAGAGTCAGAAGTAGGATATGTGGCGACAGAAGCAGAGTTTGAAGTGTGCAAAGAAAGAGGCAGAAGTCAATGACTACAGGCAGCCTTGGAAGCTAAGAGACAAGGAAACAGATTCTTCCCGAGTCCTCAGGAGGAACATAGCCCTGCTGACACCTTGCTTTTAGACTTCAGAACTATAAGAAAATAAAATGTGTAATTTTAAGTGATTAAATTTGTGGTTATTTGTTATAGCAGCAATAGGAAATTTTTACAAGTACCTTAACTACTGTTGTTGTTTAGTCAATGTCATGTCTGACTATTTTGCCACCTCATGGACTGTAGCCCACCAGGGTCCTCTGTCCATGGGATTTTCCAGGCAGGAGTCCTGGAATGAATTGCTATTTCCTTCCCCAGGGGATCTTCCCGACCTAGGGATCCAACCAGCATCTCCTGCATTGGCAGGTGTTGTCAGGAGGATTTTTTACCACTGAGCCACCAGGGAAGCCCACCTTAATTATAGGTCCCCAAGAAACCCCATCAGTAATTTGCAAGAACAAAAAGTCATACACAGTTTAAAAAAAAAAAAAAAAAAGCATAGAAAAAGGCAAAGAAACAATTAATGAAAACCAAGGACTTCCCTGGTGGTCCAGTGGTTTAGACTCTGCATTTTCACTGCCAAGGGCCCTGGCTTGATCCATGGTCAGAGAACTAAGATCCCACAAGCTACTATCTGCCATCACACAAAATTGGATACCCAAACAAATTCTTTACAATGAACACATATTAGTTTTGCAATTTAAAAAAATTATGGGCAAAACCTCAGGATATTTATGTGATGTGGCCAAGGAGAAAAAATTAATGAAAACCAGCCGAAAGAACATAATAAATAGATGTACAAAGTATTCAGATATAAACTTGAAACCCCTCTATTCCTACTGTGTTTAAAGAAAGAAAAATATGTTTGAAATTTTATCTAGAGACTAGGACAAAATAGACCCCAAATGACCAATCAGAAATTTCTAGAAAGAAAAAATACATACTAATCACAATAAAGAATATAATGGACATCCTTATCAGCCAATTGGTTCTAGCCAGCTGAAGAAAGAATAAATGAATAAAAAAAATAAGTTAGAAGAAATTATCTAGAATGCAGCATATAAGAGAAAACCATACAAAATTTTGGAAAGAAACATTAAAAAGCATGGGGATGGAGTGACAAGGTCTAACATACATTTGTCAGAATTCTAGGAGAAAGGAAAGAGAGGGTGGACAGAAGTAATATTTGAAAAACTCATGATCATGGCTAAGAATTTTCTGGAACTCATGAATGACAACAATTCACAGAGTCAAATAGAATAATGTAAATAAAAAGAAATCACAATCTAGGTACATCATGGTGAAAATGCAGAACACCAAAGAAAAAGGAAGCCAGATGTAAAAGATCACCTTAAAGGTCAGCTGTTGACTTCCTTTTCAATAGGAAAAACGTAGGCCAGAAAACAGTAGAATATCTTTAAATGTTCTTAAAGGAAATAATTGCCAACCTCGGATTCTATGTACCAAGAGAAAGGTACATTCTAAAGGCAAATTCTAAAAGATGTACTTCAGGCAAAAAGAAAAAATCTCAAATGGAAGGTCTGACATGCAATAAGGAATAAAGAACAAAAAAGGTGGACATAATAGGTAAATCTAAATGTGAACAATGACTTAATAACAGTCATTTCACAAGACAACAAAGTCTTGTGAAATTTTAAAAACATCACAACATAGAATTTAAAATTCTACAATATTCCATGGAGATGGGAAATGAACTTAATATGCTCTCAAGAATTATATATCATGCTGGAAAAGACCAAAGGAACTGATTTATTTTGATAACTTAGGCATATATTTTCAAATTTCTAATGTCGCCATTAAGAGAAGAGAAGCCTATTATACACATTCCAAATTCTTAAGAAGTCAAAAAGAAGGCATGAAAGAAGAGAGAAAGAAACAGAAAGAGTGAGACAAGTAGAAATCACAGGTAAAATGACAGATTTTAAACCCAAGTATGTCAGGAATTGTGTGACACAGACTTAATGCTCTAGAAAAGAGATTCAGGCTGGGTAAAATAACACGATATAACTATATGATATTTACAAGAAACAGGTGTAAAACAATGAAATTCAAATAAAAGCACAGAAAAAGACATGCCATGCAAATATAAACTTCTTCCTAAAAAGCTAGTGTAGGAAGAGAGAGAAGGATGGACTGGGAGTTTGGTTAGTAGATGCACACTATTACATTTGGGATGGATAGACAACAGGGTCCTACTGTATAGCTGCTGCTGCTGCTAAGTCGCTTCAGTCGTGTCCGACTCTTTGCGACCCCATAGACGGCAGCCCACCAGGCTCCACCATCCCTGGGATTCTCCAAGCAAGAACACTGGAGTGGGCTGCCATTTCCTTCTCCAATGCATGAAAGTGAAAAGTGAAAGTGAAGTTGCTCAGTTGTGTCCGACTCTTAGCGATCCCATGGACTGCAGCCTACCAGGCTCCTCTGTCCAGGAAACTATATCTGGGATAAACTACAATGGAAAAGAATATTAAAAAAGAATGTATATATATGTATAACTGAGTCACTTTGCTTTACAGCAGAAATTAGCACAGCATTCTAAATCAACTACAGTTTTTAAAAAAACTGTTTAGCTTTTTGCTATGCTGATATCAAACAAATAAAATGCCAATACAGGAAACATTACAAGAGACAAAAAGATAATTTCAGAATGAAAAACGTGAAACTGGCCAGGACAATATAGATATTTTAAATTTGTATAATCCTAAATAGTATAGTCTCAAAATTTTTAAACAAATATTTGCCAAATAGGCACACACAAAGTAAGTATTGATATATACAAGACATGAATAAAATTAAGAAAAGTGAAGGTGTTAGTTGCTCGGTTGTATTCAACTCTTTGCAACCCCATAGACTGTGTAGCCTACTAGGCTTGCTTGTCCATGGGGTTTCCCAGGCAAGAATACTGGAGTGGGTAGCCATTCCCTTCTCCAGGGGATCTTCCCAACCCAGGGACTGAACCCAGGTCTCCTGCATTGCAGACAGATTCTTTACCATCTGAGCCACCAGGGAAGCCCCAAAATTAAGAAAACTGACCTAAATAAAGGATTGATGTAAAACATATACATTTTTTCCAAACACACACAAAATATTATTTTAAAATTAGGTTATACTGTAGCTCAGACAGCAAAGAATCTGCCTACAATGCACGAGACCCGGGTTTGATCCCTGGGTTGGGAAGATCCCCTGGAGAAGGGAATGGGAACCCATTCCAGTATTCTAGCCTAGAGAATTCCACGGACAGACCATGGAGTCGAAAGAGTCTGACACGACTGAGCAACTAACACATAACTATAAAGCAAGTCTCAACAAATCTAACATGGTTAAAATTATATAGACAATTATTTTAATTAACAGATTTTACATTTTTTAAGTCATTTTAAGTTTATAGGAAAATTGAGTGGAAAGTAGAGATTTCCCATAAATCTCTTCAACCTCCTCTCTCACCACTCAGTTTCTGCTATTATTAACTTAAAAAAAAAAAAATGAACACACCCATCACCTCACAGTTGCCATTTTTTGTGTGTTTGTACCCTCTTCACATGGTAAAGAATCTGCCTGCCAGTGCAGGAGACAAAGGTCCGATCCTTGGGTCAAGAAGGTCCCCTGGAGAAGGAAACAGCTACCCACCCCAGTATTCTTGCCTGGGAAATGCCATGAACAGAGGAGCCTGGCAGGCTACAGTCCATGGGGTCGCAAAAGAGTCGGACAGGACTTAGCAACTAAACAACAACCCTCTTAACAACTTTGAAGAATATAATGCAATATTTTGAACTGTAGTCACCATGTGGGCTGCCGTCTATGGAGTCGCACAGAGTCGGACACGACTGAAGCGACTTAGCAGCAGCAGCAGCACCACCACGCTGTATATTATAACTCCAGGACATATTCATCTTATAACTAAAAGTTTGTACCCTTTGACTAACATCTCATTTCCCCCACCCCTCAATCCCTGGTTTAGGTAACAATCTACTCTCCGTTTCTATGAGTTCAGCTGCATGTATAAATGAGATCATACTGTATTTGTCTTTTTCTGACATTTCACTTAACACAATACCTTAAAGTTTCATTCTTGTTGAAAATGGCACAATTTCCTACTTTCTTACTGCCAATTTTGTTGGCAATATGCCACATTTTGTTTCTCCATTCAACCATCAGTAGATACTTAGGTTGTTTCTATATCTTGGCTATTGTAAATAAGGCTGTAAATAAGTAAACATGGGAGTGAAGATATCTCTGAGACAGTGATTTCATTTCCTTTGGATGTACATCTAGAAGTCAGATTGCTAAAACATATAGTATTGCTAGCTTTAATTTTTTATGATTCTCCACACTGTTTTTCATAATGGTTGTACCAATTTACATTTTTACCAACAGTGCACAAGAGTTCCCTTTTCTCCACATCCTTGCCACCACTTCTTATTTCTTGCCTTTTTGATAAAAGCCATCATAGCAGGGGTGAGGTGACATCCTATTATGGTTCCGATTTTCATTTTCCTGATGATTACTGATGTTAAACACCTTTTTGTATACCTACTGTCTGTTTCTATGTCTATTGAAGTCCTTTGCCATTTACAAATCAGATTATTTGACTTTTTGCTATTTATGTATGGGTTCCTTATACATCTTGAATATATGGTTTGAAAATAATTTCTACCATTCTGTAAGTTGCCTTTTCATCTTGTTGATTATTTATTTTGCTATGCTGAGGCTTTTTAATCTGATATATTTCCATTCACTTATTATTTTGTTGCCTATGCTTTTAGTATCATAACAACAACAACAAAAAATCATTCCAGGACCAGTATTATGGAGATTTCCCCCTATGTTTTCTTCTAGGAGTTTTATGGTTTCAGGTCTTAAATTTAAATGTTTAACCATTCTGAGTTAATTTTTGTGAGAGGTATAAGACTGGGGTTTACTTTCATTCTTTTGAATGTGAATATCCAGCTTTCTAATATGACTTATTTAAAAGACTATCCATTCACCATAGAATATTCTTGGCTCTCTTTTCAAACATTAGTTGATCATATATGCATGGATTTATTTCGGGGCTCTTGATGCTGTCCCATTGGTCATATGTCTATTTTTATGCCAGAACCATACTATTTTAGATGTTCACATAGTTAAATAATTCCCTAATTTTTTCTATTGCTTTTCAGCTATCTCCTGCCAAAAGTTTGATAAATATTCAATTCTGTTCTTCTTGTTTTAAATTGCTTGTATAAATTTGACTCAAACCATCTGGAATTTATTTTGATGTTTTTTTAAGAGGTAAAAATCTACATGATTTTTTTAAATTGCTAAACAACTGCTCCAAAAAAATTCACTGAATTACTCTTTTTTCTGTTGATTAATGATATGTCCCTTATTGCTTTCACATTATATTCAAGTTTATTTCTGAGCTATCTTGTGCCACTGATTATTTCTTCTTGGCCTAGTATTTAGGCATGTTTATAACTGCATGTTATATCATAATATTCCTTAATTCTAGTAGGACCAGACTTAACAGATGGTTTTCAAACATATTTTGTTGTTTTTCTTCTAGAAATATTTTCATTGGGGATTATTTGCTGATTGTCTCTGTTTCAAAACAGTGCTATAAACAATTTACAACACAGTCATAGAAAAATGCAAATAATATTAAAGAGTAGAAAGCAAATAAAAAAGCCCCCTTCCTTCACGTTCCTTTCAAACTCTCAGTTCTGCTCTTTGGCAGCCACTGTTGACATTTTTGTGTGTGTGCATTCTTCCAGAAACTGTCTGTGTATATATTTACAAAAACATATATAATGTCTAGTTCCCCATTCCCAATTTTTACACAAGTTGGTTCATATTACACATTCAGGTCTCAAACTTGTTTCTTCCCATCATAATAATGGCACATTACTTATCCAGAAAGAACTCTAAAACAACTTGTGAAGTTCCAGAACATTCCATTGAAGTTTTGTCTGGAATCACACCAACTCCTATGCAAATGAACAGTGAACTTCCTTGACTCCCTCAGCCAGCAGATGCCTCCTCTTGCCCCTGGGTCTTACCTAGGAATTCAGTTCCTTCTGTCCCACTTCACCTTGGTAATTCTTAACCACCCTTCAGGTATCAGCCTGTGATATTCCTCCCACTTTCCAACATACATTTCTCTTATATCCAGTGCTTTAATAAAATCATATTAATTCTAATGGTTTTAGAAAATCAAATGAAGTTTCTTGATGTCAAATAATACAATTTGCAAATAATGAGAGTTTACCTATTTCTGGTTCATCTTTATCACACTAACCAGAACTTCCAAAGCAATATTAAGTGGTAATACCATAATATTACGTCCACTTTTAATAAATATTCCTTTTCTGTTTTCACTTAAAATCTGATCTCTACTGGTGGTTTGAAATACATACTCTCTACCTTATTAAGGAAGTGACTATCTAATCCTATTATTTTAGAGACTATGAATGGTTTGAATTTTATTAAATGCCCTTTTGGCATCTGTTGAGATGACTGTGATTTTTATATGACTTATTTATATAATGCATCACAGGAAAAGTTTCTGAATGTTGAATCTTGATTTCTTTTCTGGAATAAAATCTCTTTGGTTCTGGGAGATCAAAAACACACACTGTTGCTTTCTCTTTCTCGCATTTTGATTAGCATTTTTTGCACTTATATTAACGAGAAAGGTTAATAATAATTATTTTTTTATGAGTTGAGAGAAGTAGCTTAGAATGAGAGAACATCAACATTTAATGCAGTAGCTAGTCTCTCAACTTAGGCCAGAAATGCCTTATATTATAAATGAAAAACAACTGATAATCTGATAGATAAGAAAGTACCCTGTGAATCTGATTAGCATGAATCCATATCATCTCATCATCTGTGGATGAATCAAATTTCCCAACCTGTAGTTCTTAAGAGGAGGAGCAGAGGTATAAAGTATAATAGGCATGAAGACTGCCTGTATGCAGTCAGCGATACCAATTCCCACAAATTCCTAGGCCAAAGATAGTCTTAATTTTCAACATGCAAAAATATTACAAAATTACTTCATTATATAGATATCACAGTTTTCTTCTGCTTTTCAGCTATTTTGACTATCTGAGGACTTAAACCCATATACTAATATCTTTTGGGGAATTTGCTTTTCATTTGCCTTAAAAGGGTTCTATTTTTCTTTTTCCCATTCTGTGACACAAATATCTTTAAAGGTGTATTGTTTTAGGACTTCTAATATTCAGGAACACCAGCACTTTTGTAATGTTGAAGGTAATATGCAAATAACTCAGAGGTCATTCAACTTGTTCAATGCAAGTTTTCTATTACACACACAATAACTTTAATAACCATTTAAAAAAGAATTCCTGGAGTACCTCTAAACTCAAACGAATTGAAGTCATTAAGTCTTTCTGAAGCTATAAAGGGACAACTTTGCTTTGATTTCTGGCTTAATTCACTGACTGATACCCCAACACAAATCTTTGGCTGAAATTACTTTAGCAGATCTATGCCAGGCATTAGTTATTCATGTGGCTTTGTAATAACATTAGTTTTTCTAATTAATGTTCACTCTTAGGCATAAAATCTGGGTTGAGAATTTAAATGATTCAGCCAGTGACTGACAAATGTGGAAATCATTCCTAGCTCCAGTGATTCTGTTACATCTCTCTTCAGATAACTTTCTTCAGAACATTGGTTCTCTAAAATTAAAAATATCCTGACAGAGTTACTTCTTTTGTATCTTTCTTGTGGACAATGTTTCCTTTTCTTATAAGTCTATTTGAAAACAGTCCAAGTAGGCATAATGTTACTTTTATTTGTAGCAGCCAAATTATACATTATTTAACTTGGCTCACATAATTTATCCCTTATGCACAGAAATTACATCTATCATACTCACAACCCCATATTTGCCTTTGGGTAGAATATTCAGAAGATAAAAAGGGGTTACCCCTTCTGGTAAGATTATTCCTACATAAGAATATGTGTATTTTTTAAGAGTCACACAATGTGAGGGTTTAACCATAAAGTAAATAACAAACGTCATTTCCCTAATGCCACAGGTACTTCCTGCCAGGCCAGCTAAAGTTATTTGTAAAGATCATAGAAAAGAAATGCCTCTAAATTATCTCTCAATTCTTATAGCACATTTTCTGCTTTTTGGTACAGAAGTTTAATATTCCTGAGAAGTTTGCTACATGTTAATAGAGTTACCCCCTTCATGGATCACTGCCTCATTGTGGCGAAGGGGTTTGTATAGCTCAATAAAGTTATGAGCCATGCTGTGTAGGGCCACCCAAGACAGACAGGTCATACTAGAGAATGCTGACAAAACATGATCCACTGGAGGAGGGAATGGCAAACCATCCCAGTATAGTTGCCGTAAGAACCTCATGAATTGTATATAAAAAGACAAAAAGATACGACATTAAAAGATTAAGTCCCTCAGGTTGAAAGGTGTCCGATATGCTACTGGGGAACAGCGGAGAACAACTACTAATAGCCCCAGAAAGAATGAAGTGGTTGGACCAAAGTGGAATCAACACACAATTGTGGATGTGTCTGCTGATGAAAGTAAAATCTGATGCTACAAAGAACAGTACTGCATAGGAACCTGCAATGTTAGGTCCATGAATCAAGGTAAATTGGACGTGTTTAAGCAGGAGATGGTAAGAATAAACATTGACATCTTAAGAATCAGTGAGCTAAAATGGATGGGAATGGGCAAATTTAATTCAGATGACCATTATATCTACAACTGTGGGGAAGAATCCCATAGAGAAAATGGAGTAGCCCTCATAATCAATAAAAGAGTTTGAAATGCAGCACTTGGGTGCAACCTCAAGAATGACAGAATGATCTTGGTTCCTTTTCAAGGCAAGCCATTCATAGTAATTCAAGTCTATGCCTCTATCATTGATGCCAAACAAGCTGATCAGTTCTATAAAGACCTGCAAGACCTCCTAGAACTAACACCAGAAAAAGATGTTCTATTCATCATTGCAGATTGGAAAATAAAAGCAAAAGATAACTGGAGTAACAGGCAAGTTTAGCCTTGGAATACAAAATGAAGCAGGGCAAAGGGTAACTGAATTCTGCCAAGAGAATGCACTGGTCATAGCAAACACCCTTTTTCAACAACATGAGAGACGATTTTACACATGGACATCACCAAATGGTCAATACCAAAGTCAAACTGATTTCATTCTTTGTAGCCGAAGATGGAGAAGCTCTATACCGTCAGCAAAAACAAGACCTGGAGCTGACTGTGGCTCAGATCATCAGCTTCTCACAGCAAAATTCAGGCTTAAACTGGAAAGCAGGGAAAACCACTAGGCCAGTCAGGTATAACTTAAATCAAATCTCTTATGAATATGCAACAGAAGTGATGAATAGATTCAAGGGATTAGATCTAGTAAACAGTGTGCCTGAAGAACTACGGATGGAGGTCCATAATATTACAGGAGGCAGCAAACAAAACCATCCTAAAGAAAAAGAAAAGCGAAAAGGCAAAGTGGGTATCTGAGGAGGCTTTACAAATAGCTGAAGAAAGAAGAGAAGCAAAAAGCAAGGGAGAAAGGAGAAGGTACACCCAACTAAACTCAGAGTTCCAAAGAATAGCAAGGGGAGACAAGAAGGCCTTCTTCAATGAAAAATGCTTAAAAATAGAGGAAAACAACAGAAGAGGAAAGACTAGAGATCTCTTCAGGAAAACTTGAAATATCAAGGGGACATTTTGCCAAAAGATACGCACAATAAAGGATAGAAACGGTAGAGACCTAGTAGAAGCTGAAGTGATCAAGAAGAGATGGAAAGGATACATGGAAAAATGGTACAAAGAAGATCTTAGTGAACCAGATAACCACAATGGTATGGTCAGTCAACCAGAGCCAAACATTCTGGAGTATGAAGTCAGGTGGGCCTTAGGAAGCACTGCTGGAAATAAAGCTACTTGGTGCGATGGAATTCCAGTAGACCCTAAAAGATGATGCTATCAAAGTGTTTCACTCAATATGTCAGCAAATCTGGAAGGCCCAGCAGTGACCACAGGACTGGAGAAGGTCAGACCTCATCCTAGTTCCCAAGGGGTGAACACACATCCTAAAGAATGTGCTAGCCATCGGACAATTGCACTCATTTACCATGCTAGTAAGGTCATGCTTAAAATCTTGTATGCATGGCTTCAGAATTATGCAAACCAACCTTCCAGATATCCAAGCTTGTTTTAGAAAAGGCAGAGGAACCAGAGATCAGATTGCCAACATTCGCTGGATCATAGAGAAAGTAAGGGAATTGCAGAAAAACATCTAGCTCTGTTTCATTGACTACGCTAAAGCCTTTGACTGTGTGGATTATAACAAACTGTAGAAAGTTCTTAGAGAGATGGGAATACCAGACCATCTTACCTGTCTCCTGAGAAACCTGTATGTGGGTCAAGAAGCAAGAGTTAGTACCCTGTATGGAACAAGTGATTCATTCAGGATTGAGAAAGAAGTATGACAGGCCTGTCTGCTGTCACCCTGTTTATTTAACTTTTATTCTGGGCACATCATGTAAAATGCTGGGCTGGATGAGTTACAAGCTGGAATCAAGATAGGCAGTAGAAACATCAACAACATCAGATAGGCAGATGATACCACTCTAATGGCAGAAAGCGAAGAGGAACTAAAGAGCCTCTTGATGAGGGTGAAGAAGGAGAGTGAAAAAGCAGGCTTAAAATTAAACATTAAAAATACTAAGATCATGGCATCCAGCCCCATTACTTCATGGCAAATAGAAGGGAAAAATGTGGAAGCAGTGACAGATTTCCTCTTCTTGGGCTCTAAAATCACTGAGGATGATGACTGCAGCCATGAAATCAGAAGATGATTGCTTTTTGGCAGGAAAGCTATGACAAACCTAAACAGTGTGTTGAAAGGCAGAGACATCACTCTGTCAAGGCTATGGTCTTCCCAGTGGTCATATACGGTTGGGAGAGCTGAACTGTAAAGAAGGCTGAGCACCAAAGAATTGATGCCTTTGAACTGTAGTGCTGGAGAAGACTCCTAGAGTCCCTTGGACAGCAAAGAGATCAAATCAGTCAATCTTAAAGGAAATCAACCCTAAATATTCACTGGAAGGAATGAATATTCCTTCATTCCTTCAGCATTCCTTCAGCATTCTGAAGCTGAAGCTCCAGTATTTTGGTCATCTGATGTATCTGATGTGAACAGCTGACTCACTGGAAAAGTTGCTGATTCTGGGAAAGATTGAGGGCAGAAGGAGAAGAGGACATTAGTGAGATGGCCGGATGGCATCACTAATGCAATGGACATTAATTTTGGCAAACTCCAGAAGATGGTGAGGGATAGGGAGGCCAGTGTGCTGCAGACCATGGGGGTCACAAAGAGTCAGACATGATTGGATGACTGAGTAACAATATATTTACATTAAGAAAAATGTTTTGATATTTGTAAATAAAGCAAAAGTATAGGTACATACGTTTTTCCTATGTTGACTGAAAAAAAAAAAGCACAACCTAAAAGTTGAGAAATATGTTTTATTCAGCAGACTTACTGAGAACTTAAGCCAAGGATATAGCCTCTCAACAGCTTTAAGGGACTGTTCCCAACCAGGAAGAGAGGAGCCAGGATACATAGGAATTCTGGCCAAAAACAAAACAAAACACCCAGGTTGTCTAACATCAAAAGGTTGCTGCTAATTGAAGAAAAACTAGACATCTCAAGTTAATGAGTTTAGTACTTTTCTATGTATGGGAACATGCAAGATTCTGGATTTACTGAAATTATTCTTCAGATATGCACCTTAACCAGGTGACGTGTGTAGGCTCCCAACCACTGCCCTCCCTCTGCCTCCAGAATTGGACCATAAAGAAGTCTGAGCATCAAAAAGTTGATGCTTTTGAATTGTGGTGCTGGAGAAGACCCTTGAGAGTCCCTTGGACTGCAAGGTGATCAAACCAGTCAATCCTAAAGGAAATTAAGCTAAAACTGAAGCTCCAATACTTTGGCCACCTGATGGGAAGAGCCAACTCATTGGGAAACACCCTGATGCTGGGAAAGATTGAGGGCAGGAAGAGAAGGGGGTGACAGAGAATGAGATGGTTGGATGGAATCACTGACTCAATAGACATGAGTCTGAGCAAACTCCAGGAGATAGTGAAGGACAGGGAAGCCTGGCGTGTGGCAATCCATGGGGTCACAAAAGATTGGACGTGACTTAGTGACTGAACAACAGCATGCACCTTAACTATCTAGGACCAGTATCCTGTTTTTTTCTCAATCCTGAATCCCCTCAGGGTACACCACTGGGTATGGGTTCGGAGTGGCTACAGGGGCTGATGGCTTGGTAGCTCAACATCCTCTGTTTACTGATATGACAGGAGATATTCTTTGTCCTAACCTGTTACTCTAAAGCACTAATGGCTCTATCCAAAGATTATTTAATTCCTGAGTAGGGAATTATATTTTTGCTTGACTTACTATTTGGTCTTCCCAGGTGCTGCTGGGGAGTGGTAAAGAACTTGCCTGCCAATGTAGGTAGATGTAAGAGACACAGGTTCAATTCCTGCATTGGTAAGATTCCCTGGAGGAGAGCATGGCAACCCACTCCAGGATTCTTGCCTGTAGAATCCCATGGACAAGGAGCCTGGCGGGCTACAGTCCATAAGGTCACAAAGAGTCAGACACAACTGAAGTGACTCAGCACAGCGCAGGAGCTAGATTCTATAAAATTAGATATTAATTTTAGATTTCTCTCTGGAAATAAAGGTAACCCTAGTTGTTATGGTTTTCTTGCCCTGCAGGACATTAACTAGTTTATAGCTGTAAGCAAATTCTTTTCAGCTTTCCTTTCACTGGAAAGTAAAGGAATCTTGAGTTCCTCAGATTCTTCCTTGAATCAGCTTTGCCATCTTCATGATTTCCTCAATAATGGTTAAGAAATCCTTGACCCATCCTCACTATAATAATTGTATAATAAACAAGTCTTAATTTTTAAAACTTGACAATTCTCATGTTTAACACAGTTCACTCCTGAAGCCAAAGCTTCCTATATGCTCTTCTCCTCCCAAGCTCTTCTCAACACAATATGAAGGCAGGTAGTTTCAAATACTGTAAAACACGAGAACTATAACCCCCTGAGGCATATTTCTAAATACAAACATTAAGTAAACCTTTAAAACAAAAGTCCTATCCTTGGGAAGTATATGAACAGGGCTTTTTCCCCTTAAATTAACAAACTATAAAGTTATGCATACAATTTAATAGGTTGCATTAGGCCAATGTTTCAGATGCAATGATTAGAAAAATAAAGAAATTTTTAAAATTGCATTTTTAAAGACACCATAGTGATGTGGAAGAAAAAAGGGCTGAACAATACTCCAAAGATGGAAGAACCCCTTCTAATAAGTCACGCTGGCAAGCAGTTTTTTCCCTGGGTGAATTGGCTAGTTCTTGGCTTGGATTACAGATTAGACTTGGTGCAGGTATTAGAGGTAAAATGGGTGAAAGAAAAACTCATGGGTCTTTTGGTGGTTACAGAAGCTGGCATAACAGATTGGCACCTGAGGAGCCTATACAAATACTATCAAAAGAAAGCCAGGAAGGCGATACTTATATCAGAAAATTGGACTTCAAAATAGGAGTATTTTTGAGATAAAAAGAAAAATTACATAATGACTAATTATCAATTGACTAAGAATAGACCAAAAAATATTAAGTGCACATACACATACAGAATACAAGAAGCAAAACAGATTAGAATTGAAAAAAATAAAGAAAAATTCAAAGTTATGATTGGTGATTTCAATATTTTTCTCTCTATAATCAACAAAACAATTAGACCAAAAGTCAGTAAGGAATTAGAGGACCTAAATAACATGTCAAACAAATGAAACTAATTAATTTTCATAAAACACTCTACCAACAACAGCATATGTCATCCTTTACAAGACAATATGAAACATTCAGCAAGATAAATGATATTCTGGACCATAAATCAGAAAACATATTTAAAAGAATTAAAGTCATATAAAATAAGTTTTCTTAACATAATTAAAATAAAAAGATTTCTGAAAAAATCTTCTATTTGGAAAAACTTAAACTCTTCCTTTTTTTTAATTTCATGGCTGCAGTCACCATCCGCAGTGATTTTGGAGCCCCCAAAAATAAAGTCAGCCACTGTTTTCACTGTTCCCTATCTATTTGCAAGACAACCCATAGAATGGGAAAAATATTTGCAAACAAAGTGACGAACAAGGGAATAATCTCCAAAATACAGAAACAGTTCATGCAGCTCAATAACAAAAAAACCAAATAACCCAATTAAAAAAAAAATGCATGAAAGATCTAAGTAGACATTTCTCGAAAGAAGATATACAAATTGCAATAAAACACATGAAAAGATGATCAACATCTCTAATTATTAGAGAAATGCTACTCAAACAACAATGAGGTTTGATTGTATCTTCACTTCACCCTGGTCAGAATGGCCATCATCAAAAAATCCACAAACAATAAGTACTAGAGACAATGTAGAGAAAAGGGAAACTTTCTACACTGTTAAGGATGTAAATTGGAACAGCCACTATGGAGAACCGTATGAAGGTTCCTTCAGTTCAGTTCAGTTGCTCAGTCGTGTCCGACTCTTTGCGACCCCAGGAATCGCAGCACGCCAGTCCTGCCTGTCCATCACCAACTCCCGGAGTTTACCCAAACCCACGTCCATCGAGTCGGTGATGCCATCCAACCCTCTCATCCTCTGTCGTCCCCTTCTCCTCCTGCCCCCAAAGTATTGGAGTTTCAGCTTCAACATCAGTCCTTCCAATGAACATCCAGGACTGATCTCCTTTAGGATGGATTGGTTGGATCTCCTTGCAGTCCAAGGGACTCTCAAGAGTCTTCTCCAACACCACAGTTCAAAAGCATCATTCTTCGGTGCTCAGCTTTCTTCACCATCCAACTCTCACATCCATACATGACCACTGGAAAAACCATAGCCTTGACTAGACGGATCTTTGTTGGCAAAGTAATGTCTCTGCTTTTTAATATGCTATCTAGGTTGGTCATAACTTTCCTTCCAAGGAGTAAGCGTCTTTTAATTTCATGGCTGCAATCACCATCAGCAGTGATTTTGGAGCCCAAAAAAATAAAGTGTGACACTGTTTCCACTGTTTCCCCATCTATTTGCCATGAAGTGATGGGACCAGATGCCATGATCTTAGTTTTCTGAATGTTGAGCTTTAAGCCAACTTTTTCACTCTCCTCTTTCACTTTTATCAAGACGCTCTTTAGTTCTTCTTCACTTTCTGCCATAAGGGTGGTGTCGTCTGCATATCTGAGGTTATTGATATTTCTCCCAGCAATCTTGATTCCAGCTTGTGTTTCTTCCAGCCCAGCGTTTCTCATGACGTACTCTGCGTATAAGTTAAATAAGTAGGGTGACAATATACAGCCTTGACGTATTCCTTTTCCTATTTGGAACCAGTCTGTTGTTCCATGTCCAGTTCTAACTGTTGCTTCCTGACCTGCATACAGGTTTCTCAAGAGACAGGTCAGATGGTCTGGTATTCCCATGTCTTTCAGAATTTTCCACAGTTTATTGTGATCCACACAGTCAAAGGCTTTGGCATAGTCAATAAAGCAGAAATAGATTTCTTAAAAAGCTAAAAATAGACCTACTAAACAATCGAGCAATCCCACTACTGGGCATATGCCTGGAGAAAACCATAATTCAAAAAGATATATGCTGCTGCTGCTGAGTCACCTCAGTCGTGTCCGACTCTGTGCGACCCCACAGACGGCAGCCCACCAGGCTCCCCCGTCACTGGGATTCTCCAGGCAAGAACACTGGAGTGGGCTGCCATTTCCTTCTCCAGTGCATGAAAGTGAAAAGTGAAAGTGAAGTCGCTCAGTCATGTCCGACTCTTAGCGACCCCATGGACTGCAGCCTACCAGGCTCCTCCATCCATGGGATTTTCCAGGCAAGAGTACTGGAGTGGGGTGCCATTGCCTTCTCCGAAAGATATATGCACCTGTGTATTAATAACAGCACTAGCCAGGACATGGAAGCAACCTAGATGTTTACCAACAGAGAAATGGAGAAAGAAGATGTGGTACCTGCTGGGCATACAAACCAAGGAAACCCGAATTGAAAGAGACACGTGTACCCCAATGTTCATCGCAGCACTGTTTACAATAGCCAGGACATGGAAGCAACCTTCATGTCCATCGGCAGACGAATGGATAAGAAAGCTGTGGTACATATACACGATGGAATATTACTCAGCCATTAAAAAGAATGCATTTGAATCAGTTCTAATGAGGTGGATGAAACTGGAGCCTATCAAACAGAATGAAATAAGTCAGAAAGAAAAACACCAATACAGTATACTAATGCATATATATGAAATTTAGAAAGATGGTAACGATGACCCTATATGTGACACAGCAAAAGAGACACAGATGTAAAGAATAGTCTTTTGGACTCTGTGGGAGAAGGTGAGGGTGGGATGATTTGAGAGAATAGTATTGAAACATGTATATTATCATATGTGAAACAGATCACCAGTCCAGGTTCGATGTATGAGACAGGGTGCTCAGGGCTGGTGCACTGGGATGATGACCCTGAGGGATGGGATGGGGAGGGAAGAGGGAGGGGGGTTCAGGATGGGGAACACATGTACACCCGTGGCTGATTCATGTCAATGTATGGCAAAAACCACTACAATATTGCAAAGCAATTAGCCTCCAATTAAAATAAATTAATTTTTTAAAAAATAAAATAAATTAAATTAAATAGAGATATGGAAAAAAAAAGATGTGGTACATATATACAATGGAATATATATATATATTCAGCCATAAAAAAGAATGAAATAATGCCATTTGCAGCAACATGGGGGGACCTAGATATTGTCATACTGAGTGAAGTAAGTCAGATACAAAAGGACAAATATGGTATATTTCTTATATGTGGAATCTAAAAAATGGTACAAAAGAACTTATTTACAAACCAGAAATAGAGTCACAGATGTAAAAAACTATCTTATGGTTACTAGGCAGGAAGGAGGGGAGAGATAAATTGGGAGATTGGGATTGACATATACAGACTACCATATATGAAATAGGTAATTAATAAAGACCTACTGTATAGCACAGGGAATACTACTCAATACTTTGTAATGATCTATATTGGAAAAGAGTAAACAAAAGAGTGGATATATGTATAACTGATTCACTTTACTGTACAGCATAAACAAACACAACATTGTACATCAACTATACTCTAATAAAAATTTACAAAAGAGAGAGACATGGCTAAATGTAATGTGGTATCATGGAAGGGGTCTTGAAACAAACAAACAGACATTAGTGGAAAAACTGGTGAAATCCAAATAGTCTGGAGTATAGCTAATAGTATGTACCAATGTTGGTTTCTTAGCAAATGTGCCACTCTGAGGTTACAACAGGAGAAGCAGAGTCAGAGTTTTATGGGAAATCTCTGTATTATACCTGAAAACTTCCTGTAAATCTCAGATTATTCCAAAATTGAAGCTTGTTAAAATAAAAAACTAAAAAATTTTAACACCACTAGGAACTAGAAAAGTTTATCAATGATCTAAGCTTTTAAGTAGAAAATGTTTATGAACGAAGGAACTAGTACAACAACAACAAAATTGAAAAGAACAGAAGTGGAGGATACTTCCTACATGGTTTCAAGATGTACAACAAATAATCAAACAATTAAGATTGTGATATTACCGAAAGAACAGACACATAGATCAATGGAACTAAGTAATCCAAAAACAGACCCATAGCTAGTTGATTTTCAACCAAATTGCAAAGGCAATTCAATAAAGAAAGGATGTCATATTTTCAAAAAATAGCATGGGAAAGTTGAATATCCTTTAAAAAGAAACCCTCAACCAATAACATAGACTAAACACAAAAAGTCAAATGAGTTACACATCTACGAAAAATCTCAAGCTGTAAAACAATTACAATAAAATACAGGACAAAATCTTCCCACCCTTAGGTCATACAAATATCTCATAGACAGATTTCTTAGTCAATGAACCATAAAAGAAAAAAGTGATAAAATTTTTTTTCATCAAAATTTAAAATTTCAGGTTTTCAAAAGATCATGGTGAGAAAATAAAAAGTTAAATGACAGACTGGGAAATATTTCAGTAGCACCTATCAGTTAAAGTCTCATGTCCTGAATATATAAAGAATTCTAAAAACTTGATAAGAAGAAAACAGAAACCCTGGAGAAAAATCTTGGTGAAAGATTTGAGCAGATACTTTAACAAAAAAATACATATGGAATAGCGAATCATTATGTTAATACACCTGAAACCAATATAATATTACATGTCAATTATATCTCAATAAAATGACGATTAAATAATAAAAACAAAACAAAGCAACATATGGATGACAAATAAGCATGTCAAAAAATGATTTACATCAGTAATTTTTAGGAAAATGCAAATAAAACCATAATGAGATTCCACTACACATACATTTTAGTAATGACCAGAAAACCTGGGGCTGGGCTTCCCAGGTGGCAGTAGTGGTAAAGAACCTGTGTGGCAATGCAGGAGATATAAGAGACCTGGGTTCAATCCACGGGCTGGGAAGATCCCCTGGAGGAGGGCATGGCAACCCACTCCAGTATTCTTGCCTAGAGAATCCCATTGTTAGAAGAGCCTGGCAGGCTACAGTCCTTAGTGTCACAAAGAGTCGGACTCGACTAATGTGGCATAGCACACAGCACACGTGGTGGTCCAGTGGTTAAGAATCTGCCTTCCAGTGCAGGCAATGAGGGTTCAATCCCTGGTCAGGGAACAAAGATCTCACATGCCACAGAGGAACCAAGCCTGCATGCCACAACTAGAGAGAGAAGCCCGTCTGTCACAATGAAAGATACCACATGCTGCAACTATGACCTGACACAGCCAAATAAATAAATATTAAAAAAAAAAAAACAACCTGACAACACCCAGGGTTGATAGATGTGAACTTTTTATACATTATTAGGGAGAATTTAAAAACTGTATGACTATATTGGAAATGAGTCTTCAGCTTCTTAATTATCAATTAAATGCTTAGTAATCATATGACACAGTAACCCAACTCCTAGACATTTACCAAGTAAAAACGAAAACCAGATATTCACACAAAAACCTGTATGCAAATGTTCCTAGCAAATCTATTCAAAATCATCAAAATTTGGTAGTAAGTTATATGCATTATTCATTAATAGTCAAAAAGTGGGAATAATTTGAATGTTTGTCAATTGGTGAATGGGGAAAGATTGACTGCAAAGAAGCACAGGCACAATTCTGGGAAGATGGAAGTGTAGAAGTCATGTAAGAATTTGAGAGCTGGACCATAAAGAAGGCTGAGCACCAAAGAATTGATGCTTTCAAACTGTAATGCTGGAGAAGACTCTTGAGAGTCCCTTCGACTGCAGGGAGATCAAACCAGTCAATCCTAAAGGAAATCAACCCTGAATATTCATTGGAAAGACTGATGCTGAAGCTCCAGTACTTTGGCCCTCTGATGGGAAGAGACAACTCATTGGAAAAGACCCTTATGCTGGGAAAGATTGAGGGCAGGAGGAGAAAGGAGCAACAGAAGATAAGATGGTTGGATGGCATCACCAACTCAATGGATGGAGTTTGAGGAAATTCTGGGAGATAGTGAAGGACAGGGAAGCCTGGCATGCTGCAGTCCGTGGGGTTGTAGAGAATCGGACACGACTTAGTGACTGAACAACAACATATAGGCATGCCTCATTTTACTGTGCTTCACTTTACTGCAGTTTACAGATACAACATTTTTTACAAATTGAAGATTGTGGCAACCCTACACTGAACAAGTTTCTTAGTGCCGTTTCTCCAATAGCATTTGCTCTCATTTCTCTCTCACACTCTCATGCTGCTGCTGCTGCTGCTAAGTCGCTTCAGTCATGTACGACTCTGTGCGAGCCCATAGATGGCAGCCCAGCAGGCTCCTCAGTCCCTGGGATTCTCCAGGCAAGAACACTGGAGTGGGTTGCCATTTCCTTCTCCAATGCATGAAAGTGAAAACTGAAAGTGAAGTCGCTCAGTCGTGTCCGACTCTTCAAGACCCCATGGATTGCAGCCCACCAGGCTCCTCCGCCCATGGGATTTTCAAGGCAAGAGTACTGGAGTGGGTTGCCAGTGCCTTCTGCGCATACTCTGATAATTCTTCATATATTTCAAAATTTCTTGTTATTAGTATATTTGTTATGTTGATCTGTGATATTTGATGTCACTACTGCAACTGTTTGAGGCACCATGTACTGCACCCATGTAAGAGAGCAAAGTTAATAAATGTGTGTGTTCTGACTCCTCCACAGACCTGTGTTTCCCCTATCTTGCTCCCTCTCCTCAGGCCTGTTTGCCAAGACACAACAATCTTAAAGTGAGGCCAGTTAATAACCCTACAAAGGCCTACACGTGTTCAAGTGAAAGGAAGAGTCGTATGCTTTCACTTAAAATCAAAAGCCAGAAATGATTAAGCTAAGTGATGAAGACACACAGAGAGCTGACACAGGCCCAAAGCTAAGCCTCTTACATCAGTTAACCAAGTTACAAATGCAAAGTTCTGGAAGGAAATTAAAAGTGCTACTCCAGTAAAGGAATGAATGACAGGACAGCAAAACAGCCTTATGCTGATATGGAGAAAGCTTGAGTGGTCTGCATACAAGATTAAAGCGGCCACAACATTCTCTCCAGTTGAAGCCTAATGCAGAGCAAGGCCCCAGCACTCTGCAATTCTGTGAAGGCTGGGAGAGGTGAGGAAGCTGCAGAAGAAAAGTTTGACGTGAGCAGAGGCTGGTTCATGAAGTTTCAGGAAAGAAGGCCCCTTCTAAATCTATCAGTGCATGGTGAAGAAGCAAGTGCTGATGTAGAAGCTGCAGCAAGTTATCCAGAATATCTAGCTAAGATCAGTAATAAACATGGCTACACTAAACAACAGATTTTCAGTGTAGACGTAACAGTCTTATACTGGAAGAAGATGCCATCTAGGACTGCCACAGTTAGAGAAAAGAAGTCAATGCTTAGCTTCAAAGCTTCAAAGGACAGGCTGACTTTATCACAGGCTAATGTAGCTGGTGACTTTAAGTTGAAGCCAATGCTCATTTACCATTCTGAAAATCCTAGGGCCCTAAACAATTATGCTAAATCTACTCTGTCTGTCCTCTACAAACAGAACAACAAAGCCTGGAGAGCAGCACATATGCTGACAAGATGATTTACTAAACATTTTAAGCCCACTGTTAAGACCTACTGCTCAGAAAAAAAAAAGATTCCTTTCAAAATATCACTGCTCACTGATAATACACCTAGTCATCCAAGCTCTCTAATGGAGATACATGAGATTCATGTTGTTTTCATGCCTGCTAACACAACATCCATTCTTCAGCCCACTGATCAAGGAGTCATTTCAACTTTCAAGTCTTTTATTTTTTAACGAATACAATTTGTAAGGCTATAGCTGTCATAGATAGTGATCCCTCTGCTGGATCTGGACAAAGTAAATAGAAAGCCTTCTGGAAAAGAGTCACCATTCTGGATGCCATTAAGAACATTAAGGATTCATGGTAAGAGGTCAAAATATCAACATTAACAGGAATTGGACGAAGTTGATTCCAGTCCTATTGGATGACTTGGAGGGGTTCAAAACTTCAGTGAAGGAAATAACTGCAGATGTGGTGGAAACAGCAAGAGAACTAGTATTAGAAATGGAACTTAAAAATGTGACTGAATTGATGCAGTTTCAAGATAAAACTTTAACCAATGAGGAGTGCCTTCTTATAAATGAGCAAAGTGGTTTCTTGAGATGGAATCCAGTGATAGTAAAGATGCTGTGAATCTGCAGTGGCAAGGTTTTGAAAGAATTGACTCTAATTTTGAAAGAAGTCCTACTGTGGGTAAAATGCTATCAAATGGCATCACTGCATGCTACACAGAACTTGTTTGTGAAAGCAAAAGCCTACTGATGCAGCAAACTTCATTTCTGTCTTATTTTAAGAAATTGCCACAGCCACCCCAACCACCATTGTGATCAGTCAGCAACCTCAAGGCATGGGCTTCCCTGATGGCTCAGTGGTAAAGAATCTGCCTGCCAAAGCAGGAGACACGGTTCAACCCCTGATCCTGAAAGATGCCACAAGCCACACAGAGCTAACTAAGCCTGTGAACCACCACTGCTGAGCCTGTGCTCTAGAGTCCAGGAACTGAAACTACTTAACCCATGTGCCATAACCACTGAAGCTGACACACCTAGTGCCCGTGCTCCACAAAAAGAAAAGCCACTACAATGAGAAGCCTATGCCACACAACTAGAGAGAGAGTAGCCCCCACTCTCCCAAACTAGAGAAAAGCCCATGCAGCAACAAAGACTCAGCACACCCAAAAATAAACAAATGAATAAAACTACTCCTTAAAAAATAATTGAGGCATGACCCTCCACCAGCAAAAAGATTATGACTTGCTGAACACTCATGTGATGGTTAATATTTTTCAGCGGTAAAGTATTATTTAATTAAACTAAATATATTTTAAAGATATAATGCTATTTCACACTTAACAGACTATAGTATAGTATAAACAACTTTTATATGCACTAGAAAACCAAAAAATTCACATGACTCTACTGTGGTATTCACTGTATTGTGAGGGTCTGGAACTGAACCTGTAATAATATCTCCATGGTATGCCTGCATCTTGATGGTGATGGCATTTGTAAAAACTCAAAGAACTATATAGTAAAAATGGTGAATACCTCACTATTTTTATTCAGGTATACCTCAGTAAGCCTGAATTTAAGAAAAACTAGTGAAGAAGTAATTTTTTGTTGTTTAGTAGCTAAGTTGTGTCTGACTCTCTTGCAACCCCATGGATTGTAGCCCGCCAGACTCCTCTGTCCATGGGATTTCCCAGGCAAGAATACTGGAGTGGATTGCCATGCCCTCCTCCTGGGGATCTTACCAACCTAGGGATCAAACCCATGTTTCCTGCATTGGAGGCAGATTCTTTACCACTGAGGCACCTGGGAAGCCCAAAGAAGTAATACTGAATAAAAAAATTAATTCTAAAAAATAGGAGAGAAAGAAAAAAGAAAGAATAGATGAGAGAAATTAAAAGCATAAGTCAGTTATATGAGTAATTATATGACATGCAAATGGATTAAACACTTTAATTAAACAGCAGATTTCCAGACTAGATTTAAAAAAAAACACTCAAGTGTGTGTTGTTACACTTGAAATACAAGTACACAGATTGAAAGCAAAATAATGAAAATATACATCATACAAACTATAATGTAAAGGAAGCTTGTGTGGTTACATTAATATCAGACAAGGTAAACTTCAAGGCAAGAAGTGTACTAGAGATATAGGGTAGCATTCCCTAAAGATAAAAGCATCAATTCAACAGAAATACACAGAACTCCTGACTTTTTACATCCAAAATAACATAGTTTCAAACAAGATAAGAAAACAAACAAAGGAGAAATAGACAGAACCCCAATCTTACTTTAATATACCCTTCTCTGGTATGTTAGACTAAAAAAAAAAATTATGTAAGTTATATAGACTCTGAACAAAATTACTAACAAATTTAACAAACTTTATACACTAAGCATAAAAAGCGTGTGCCACATCCTGGCCACCCACCTGTGAAACCTGACCAGTTTTCTCAGTTGGAGCTTCTCACCTTTGTGCTTGGAAGGAGTTTTAGGCATGAGGATAGAGTGGTCATCCACAGCCACCAGCTCAGCCCGGGGCTCCGAGGGCTCCGAGGGCTCCCCACATCTATGTCAATATGTCTACGTTAGGATGCCCCCACAGCTACATCATACATCACTACGTCTGTGATTCACGAGTCCCCGCAGCCACGTCAGACGTCACTACATCTGATTCGGGCGCCCCCATAGCTACATCACACATCACTACATCTGATGTGAGAGTCCCCACAGCCACGTCAGATGTCACTACATCTGTGATACTGACATCCCCACAGCTACATCAGACGTCACTACCTCTGTGATACTGGCGTCCCCAAAGTTACGTCATACGTTGCTACGTCAAACGTTACTACGTCTGTGATTCGGGTGCCCCCCACAGCTACGTCACTACGTCTGATATGGGCGTTCTCACAGCTCCGTTACACGTCACTACGTCTGATATGCGCGCCCCAAAGGCTACGTCATGCGTCACTACGTCTCTGATTCCAGTGTCCCCACAGCTACGTCATGTATCAGTGTGTCTTTGATTCGGGCATCCTACAGCTACGTCGTACATCACTATGTCTGCGATTCGGGTGTCCCCGCAGCCACATTAGACATCACTACGTATGTGATTTGGGCGTCGCCACAGCTACATCAGACGTCACTCCGTCTGTGATTCGGGCGTCCCCACAGCCACATCAGACGTCACCACGTCTGTGATTCAGACGTCACCACGTCTGTGATTCAGACGTCACCACGTCTGTGATTCAGACGTCACCACGTCTGTGATTCAGACGTCACCACGTCTGTGATTCAGATGTCCCCACAGCTACATTATAGGTTTATATTAGAGGTGTCAGGGGGTAATGAGGCTGCTTATAATCATCACCAAGAACTGCCTCCTGGGTCCCTCTGAACCACTGCCGCATGTGCTGTCCATGTGTCGCTCAGGGCTGTGGGGCTGGCCAAGCTTCAGGACCAGACAGCCTTTAAGGTGGGACTCAATTTAGCTGCAAAGGGGGACATGTGGGGGCAACAAACTTAGTCTCCAGCTCCGTCCATCAGCAGGCGCCCCAGGCCTTTCCCAGCCTCTGGTTATTCCTGCCTCTCACGCCATTTGGTTTCTACTCAGCTGCCTCATCACTTTGGGACTTCCTGTCCTTAGGGGTCTTGCTTCCCAGGCCTGATGCCAAGGATCTTGGGCTCTGTTTCTCCCACCCAGAGCCCTGGGTGCCATCTGCCCCCAGTGGCTCTGGCTCCTCAGAGCTGTAGGATCCGCTGACCAAATCTCACTAATGGATCTTTCTGGCCGTTCCTGTTCAGCTGCAGTCCAACCCGTGGTATAGTCTTGTTGGTCATGGAATCTGGAAGTAATTAAGTTTTTATTAGAAATGACAGGGACAAAAATATCACTTATATGTGGAATCTAAAAATGTGATACAAACGAACTTACTTACAAAATAGAAATAGAGTCAGACATAGAAAACAAACTTATAGTTACCAAAGGGGAAAGGGCAGGGTCATGGGATATAGATAAATTAGAAGTTTGGGATTAAACACATATACATTACCAAATAAAAAATAGAAACAAATGAGGCCCTACTGTATAGCACAGGGAGATATGTTCAGTGTATTGTAATAATCTATAACGGATCACAGCCTTATCATGCCAAGGGGGCTTGTATAGCTCAATGAAGCTATGAGCTATGCAGTGCAGGGCCACCCAAGACAGATGGATCATAGTGGAGAGTTCCAACAAAACATGATCCACTGGAGGAGGGACTGGCAAACCACCCCAGTATACTTGCTGTGAGAACTTCATGAACTGTATAAAAAGGCAAAAAGATATGACACCGAAAGATGAGCCCTCCAGGTCAGGAGGTGTCTAATATGCTACTGGGAAGAGCAGAGGACAATTACTAATAGCTCCAGAAACAATGAAGCAGCTGAGCCAAAGTGGAAACAAAGCTCAGTTGTGGATGTGTCTGGTGATGAAAGTAAAATCCAGTGCTGTAAAGAACAGTATTGCATAGGAACCTGGGATGTTAGGTCCATGAATCAAGGCAAATTGGACACAGTCAAGCAGGAGATGGCAAGAGTAAACATCAACATCTTGGGAATCAGTGAATTAAATGGACGGGGATGGGTGAATTTAATTCTGCTGCTGCTGCTGCTGCTAAGTCGCTTCAGTCGTGTCCGACTCTGTGCGACCCCATAGACGGCAGCCCACCAGGCTCCCCCATCCCTGGGATTCTCCAGGCAAGAACACTGAAGTGGGTTGCCATTTCCTTCTCCAATGAATTTAACTCAGATGACCATTATATCTACTACTGTGGGCAAGAATCCCTTAGAAGAAGTGAAGAAGCCCTCATAGTCAACAGAAGAGTCTGAAATGAAGTACTTGGGACCAACATCAAAAACAACAGGATGATCTCCGTTCATTTCCAACGCAAACCAAATAACATCACAGTAATCCAAGTCTATGCCCCAACGACTGATGCTAAAGAAGCTGAAGTTGATCAGTTCTTTGAAGACCTACAAGACCTCCTAGAATGAACACCAAAAGAAGATGTTCTATTCATCATTGTGGATTGGAATGCAGAAGTAGGAAGTTAAGAAATACCTGGAGTTACAGGCAAGTTTGGCCTTGGAGTACAAAATGAAGCAGGGCTAAGGCTAACTGAATTCTGCCAAGAGAATGCAGTGGTCACAGCAAACACCTTTTTCCAACAACACAAGAAACAATTTTACACATGGACATCACCAAATGGTCAATACCAAAATCAGATGGATTACATACTTTGTAGCCGAAGATGGAGAAGCTCCATACAGTCAGCAAAAACAAGACCTGGAGCTGACTGTGGCTCAGATCAGCTCCTTATAGCAAAATTCAGGCTTAAGCTAAAGAAAGCAGGGAAAACCACTCAGCCAGTCAGGTACAACCTAAATCAAATCCCCCATTTATACAGTGGAGGTGGCAAATAGATTCAAGGGATTAGATCTGGTAAACAGAGTCCCTGAAGAACTATGAACAGAGGTTTGTAATATTGTACAGGAAGCAGTGAACAAAACCATTCCAAAGAAAAAGGAATGCAAGGAGGCAAAGTAGGTATCTGAGGAGGCTTTACAAATAGCTGAGGAAAGAAGATAAGCAAAAAGCAAGGGAGAAAGGGAAAGGTATACTCAACTTAATGCAGAGTTCCAGAGAATAGCAAGGAGAGACAACCCTGAATACTCATTGGAAGGACTGATGCTGAAGCTGAAGCTGAAGCTCCAATACTTTGGTGACCTGATACAAACAGCCAACTCATTGGAAAAGACCCTGGTGCTGGGAAGATTGAAAGCAGAAGGAGAAGAGAGCAACAGAGGATGAGATGGTTGGATGGCAACACTGATTCAAAGGACATGAACTTGGGCGAACTCCAGGAGATGTGAGGGACAGAGAGACCTGATGTGCTGCAGTTTGTGGGGTCACAAAGAGTCAGACACGATGTGGTGACTGAACAACAACAATAAGCAACTGCAGAATACAATTTCTTTTCACGTGCTCATGAAATATTTACCAAAATGTACTATATGATATGCAGAAAACAAGACTGAAAAAACTTCAAAAAGTTAAAATCACCTAAGGCATGTTCTCAGGCTATGGTGGAATAAAACTAGAAATCAATTAATAGATAACTAGAAAATCTGATAATGTTTAGAAATTAACCAACACTCTTCTAAATAACCCAGTAGCCAGGAAAGCACAATAAAAATCAAATATTGAAAATGAAACACACCAAAATGTATAGGATATGGCTAAAATGGCATGTGTTGGTTATTATTTATTGCCTTTCCCTTCCAAGTTCCACCTATTAGGCTGTTTTGTGAAAATAGGTTTGGGCCTTTTATATATTTCCCCTTGCCAACTGGAACTTTGCCATCAGAGGGCACTGTAAATACACTGCAGGAGGAAAGTTTTTGCTTCCTGGTTCTGGTGTGCTGGCTGGGCAAGCTTTTCCAGGATTCATTGCTCTCCCCTACTCTAGACTTGAACAGTCCACAGTGGCAGCAGCCCTTAGCAGCCAACAGCTTCCCCTGGCATGTCTCTCAGGCAATTTTGTAGCAAAGGCACTCCAGTGAGACATCTCTGTGAAGTCGTTCCTGGCACCCCACTGGGTGGATTTCCAGGGTGTATTTTAGCAGGATGGCACCAGAGTAACTTTTCTGCCATCTAGTGAGCCACACTTTGCCTTCTACAGAAAGGTCTGGGTCTCAGGTCTTAGTGTGCCTCGTCCTTGGTGTGCTGTCTCAGTTCTGGGCGAGGAGGAGAAGGGGGGGAGATAGGTGGTAGGAGCTATTCCTTGTATCTGCTATTTCCGAATTCTTTAGAATCCTCTTTACTTCTTGCTAACCAGTCCCTCATTACTGCAATCCCTTGGTATGGTTAATAAATTCTTTACTGTCTGAGCCACCAGGAAAGTCCAGTAATACCTTATATTATTAATAAAATCTTTCTGTTGAAATTACTGTGTTATTACTCTCTCCTGATTGGACCTATTGATTCACAGTGCTTAGAATGAAGATGACTTTAAGTGTGTATATTGGGGGGGAAAGTTAAAAATCAATTTCTAAGTTACCATTGCAAGAAGTTAGAAAAAGGATAAAAACATGGAAGGAAATTAATAAAAGTGAAAACATATATTGAAAAAAACAGTAAACTCAGGACTTCCCTGGTGGTCCAGTGGTTGAGAGTCTGCCTTCTAGTGCAGGAACATGGGTTTTACCCCTAATCAGGAAACTAAGATCCCACATGCCACAGAGCAACTGAGTTCATGAACCACAACTAGAGAGGAGCCCACGAGCCACAACAAAAGATCCCAAGTGCCACAACTCAGACCTGACAAAGTCTAAAATAAAAATAAACATTTTTTAACAGAAAAAAATGTAAGCTCACATAAATAGACAAAAAATCAACAGAGTCAAGATTTGTTCTTTCAGAATATCAATAAACTTGATAAATTCTTGGCAAGACCAATCAAGAAAAACAAAGTATAAACTGCTAACCTCAGAGAAAAAGGAAGACATCACTGCAGACTCTATAGACATAAAAAGATAATGCAGGGTCATGATGCATAGTTTAATATAAATAAATTTAACAAACTAAATAAAACTGATGCTTTTCTTTAAAATCACAAGTTATCTAAATCGACAGAAGAAAACTTTTTAAAAATTTGAATAGTTGTTAAAAATAATAAATCCAGAAGGGTCCAGATCAAGATGGCAGAGTAAGAAGAATAGATTTTCTATAACTAAGGATCAGCTCCTTATATGTTTTCTACATCCAGACAAGTAGAAGGGACAGAGACTTGGTCTAGTCAGAACCCATACCTACCATGCTGTGACCCACAAGTGGGAGAGATTTCACAACCACAGAGGTTTCCCCTGAGAAGTGTGGAGTCTGAGCTCCCCACACTAGTCTCCATGGCCCAGAAAATCTGCTCCAGGAAGATGAGCCCTCATAACATTCAGCACTGAAAACCAGAATGGATTGTGTCTGGGAGAGTTGGTGGGATTTTGGGAAACCACGACTTAGCTCCTGAAGGGCTCATGCACAAAATCAGTCACTCTAATACCCAGTACAGAAGAAGCATCTTGAAAAGCACCTGGATCTCACAAGAAGGAGATTCATTGACAAGTTTTAGGGCATCTCACACACTAGTAAAGTAATGCTCAAAATTCTCCAAGCCAGGCTTCAGCAATATATGAACCATGAACTTCCAGATGTTCAAGCTGGTTTTAGAAAAGGCAGAGGAACCAGAGATCAAATTGCCAACATTTGATGGATTATCTAAAAAGCAAGAGAGTTCCAGAAAAACATCTATCTCTGCTTTACTGAGTATGACAAAGCCTTTGACTGTGTGGATCACAATAAACTGTGGAAAATTCTGAAAGAGATGAGAATACCAGACCACCTGACCTGCCTCTTGAGAAACCTGTATGCAGGTCAGGAAGCAACAGTGAGAACAGGACATGGAACAACAGACTGGTTCCAAATAGGAAAAGAAGTACATCAAGGCTGTACATTGTCACCCTGCTTATTCAACTTATATGCAGAGTACATCATGAGAAACGCTGGGCTGGAGGAAGCACAAGCTGGAATCAAGATTGCTGGGAGAAATATCAATAACCTCAGATATGCAGATGACACCACCCTTATGGCAGAAAGTGAAGAAGAACTAAAGAGCCTCTCAATGAAAGTGAAAGAGGAGAGTGAAAATGTTGGCTTAAAGCTCAATATTCAGAAAACTAAGATCATGGCATCCAGTCCCATCACTTCATGGCAAATAGATGGGGAAACAGTGGAAACAGTGGCTGACTTTATTTTTTTGGGCTCCAAAATCACTGCAGATGGTGACTGCAACCATGAAATTAAAAGACACTTACTCCTTGGAAGGAAAGTTATGACCAACCTAGACAGCATATTAAAAAGCAGAGACATTACTTTGCCAACAAAGGTCTGTCTAGTCAAGGCTATGGTTTTTCCAGTGGTCATGTATGGATGTGAGAGTTGGACTATAAACAAAGCTGAGCGCAGAAGAATTGATGCTTTGAACTGTGAACTGTGGTGTTGGAGAAGACTCTTGAGAGTCCCTTAGACTGCAAGGAGATCCAACCAGTCCATCCTAAAGGAGATCAGTCCTGGGTGTTCATTGGAAGGACTGATGTTGAAGCTGAAACTCGAATACTTTGGCTACCTCATGCGAAGAACTGACTCATTTGAAAAGACCCTGATGCTGGGAAAGATTGAGGGCAGGAGGAGAAGGTGACGACAGAGTATGAGATGGTTGGATGGCATCACCAACTCAATGGACATGGATTTGGGTAGACTTCAGGAGTTGGTGATGGACAGGGAGGGCTGGCCTGCTGTGGTTCATGGGGTTGCAAAGAGTCGGACACGACTAAACAACTGAACTTAACTGAACAGACTTAATGCAATCCCTATCAAAATACCAATGGCATTTTTCACGGAACTGGAACAAATAATTCTAAAATTTGTATGAAACCACAAAGGAGTTTGAATTGCAAAAGCAATTTTAAGAAAGAAAATGTTCATGGATATGGAGACTCCACTGGGTTAAGATGTTGACTACTTCAAAATTAGTTCATTGACTCAATACAGTCACAGTCAAGTTCCCATCAAAGTTGTCTGTGGAAATTTATTAAGGAATTCTAAAATTTATATGGGCTTCCCAAGTGACTCAGCTGGTAAAGAATCTGCCTGCAATGTGGGAGATCTGGGTTCAATCCCTGGGTTGGGAAGATCCCCTGGAGAAGGGAAAGGCTACCCATTCCAAAATTTTATATGGAAATGCAAACAACTTACAAAAGCCAAAAATCAGAAAGAAAAATTTTTGGAAGATTTACAATATCATATGTCAAGACTTAGCATAAACCTGTGATATTTAAGAGCATGTGATACTGGTGCAGTGATTGATAAACAGACAGTGGAACAGAAGAGAGACTATGGAAATGGCTATGCCTATACAGTAATCTGATATACAACAAAGGTGCTACTGCAATTTTGTGGTAATGAGATTTTAGTTTTAAAAACTCATGCTGAAGCAATTGGATAATTCATATGCAACAGACTTTAACCTTATTTTACTCCATTTACAAAACTTAATTCCAACTGGATTATAAGCCTAATATGAAAGTAAATAAATAATTTTCTAGAAGAAGTGTTAGTAAATTTTTCCTGTAAAAGACAAGATAATCAATATTTTCAACTTTGTGGGCCACATGGTCTCTGTTGGAACTACTCAACTCTGCTGTTGTAGCATAAAGTAGCCATAGAGAATACATAAATAAATTGGAATGGCCGTGTTCCAGTAAAAATTTATTTACAAAAACAGGTGGCAGGCCACATGAACCATAATCTGCTGATCTTTGTTCCAGAAGATAACATAGAAGAATAATACCATGACCTTGAGATAGGCGGTGATTTCTTAAATAAGACCCAAAAAACCATGAACAATAAAAGACTTATAAATTCTGAAATTCTATTTATCAAAGTACACCATCAAGAGAGTGAATCAACAAGACAAGGACTAACAGAAGATATTTGTGATACATATGCATATATATATGCATGTATATATAAACATATCATAGATGTAGCATATGTATCAAAAAATATATCTACAATATCTAAAGAATGTCAACAAATTAAAAAGAAAAAGATAAAACAACTCAGTGAAGAAAAACAGCTCAAACAAAATGAGAAAAAACTTGAGCAGCCATTTTACAAAAGAGACTGTCAGCATGGACATAAGTACATGAAAATATATTCCATATGATTAGTTATCAGGGAAATGCAAATTTAAAAAACACAATGTAATATCAGTACCGCTGCTGCTGCTGCTGCTAAGTCACTTCAGTCGTGTCCAACTCTGTGCGATCCCATAGACAGCAGCCCACCAGGCTCCCCCGTCCCTGGGATTCTCCAGGCAAGAACACTGGAGTGGGTTGCCATTTCCTTCCCCAATGCATGAAAGTGAAACTGAAGTCGCTCAGTCATGTCCGACTCGTAGCGACCCCATGGACTGCAGCCTACCAGGCTCCTCCATCCATGGCATTCTCCAGGCAAGAGTACTGGAGTGGGTTGCCATTGCCTTACACACTTAGTAAAATGGCTAAAATGAAAAGAATTGACAATATGAAGTGTTAGCAGAATATGGAGCAACTAGAACTGGAACTTCATGCTGCTGCTGCTGCTAAGTCACTTCAGTTGTGTCCGACTCTGTGCGACCCCACAGATGGCAGCCCACCAGTCTCCCCCATCCCTGAGATTCTCCAGGCAAGAACACTAGAGTGGGTTGCCATTTCTTTCTCCAACGCGTGAAAGTGAAAAGTGAAAGTGAAGTTGCTCAGTGTGTCCGACTCTTAGCGACCCCATGAAATGCAGCCTACCAGGCTCCTCCGTTCATGGGATTTTCCAGGCAAGAGTACTGGAGTGGGTTGCTATTGCCTTCTCCAAGAACTTCCATATACACTAACAAAAATGTAAATTGTTACAACCACCTTGAATCACTCTACTAAAACCTCCTCTATGACCCAGGAGTTTCAGTGCTAGGTATATGAGAGAAATGCACAAATACTGCAGAAGATGTGTACAAAGTTGCCATAGCAGTTTTCTTCCTCATAGCTGGAAATAACTCGAATGTCTGTCTGTCAAGGCAGGATGGATAACTAAATTGTGGTATATTCAAACAGTGGGATACTACAAGCAATAAAAAAGAACTGATAACATGGATTAGTATAGTAGACATGATATGTAACAAAAAAAAGCCAGACACAAAACTGGAGTAAGCTGTATGATTCTACTTCTGTGAACTTCTGGGACAGATAAAATAATCTGTGGTGGTGGGTACAATAGAGGAGCACAATGGAGTGTCCTGGGGAGAAGAAATATTCTACATCTTGATCTGGGCAGTGGCTACATAAGTAATACATGTGTTAACATTCATTGGGCTATATATACTTTTGGTTTTGCACTTTAGTCTCTGAATGTTAAAACTCAAAAAAAAAAACTTTAAAAAAACAGAAAAATTTACAGGAATATATTTTTCACTGAAAGATTCAAACAACACAGAAATAGAGAGACTAAGCCATTAGCCTTACCTATTTCCTGTCCCTCATTCTTGCTGTCCTCCCTAAAAAAAAGAATCCATTAAGTGATCCTACCTCCAAATTATTTTTATGCATTTACATGAACATATATGTGTAATATTAAAAAATTCATGCTTTATAATAATTTTATTTTTAGCCTAAAAATTCATCTCTCAGCCCTTTCTGTTGAATACAGATCAGTTTCATTTTAATAGCTGGATAGTATTCTAGTGTATCAATGTAACATAAGTGAGTAATTTCCTTACAAGCAGATATACAAATTATTTCTAATTTTTCATTATTTGAAACAATGCTGCAACAAACTTTCTTAAAATTTCCTGGTGCACACAAACAAATATTTTTGTGCATTATGAACAATTAATTTTGTTTGGCTAAAACACAGAACTATTGAGAAAAGAAAATTGTAGAGTAAAAATTTTGGTAAATTCTGCTAAACTGCTTTCTAAGAAAGCCTTACCAATTACATTCTGACCAACTATATATGAAAATACCTGTTTCCACACATGTTTATAAACACTAGATATAATCAATCTCTTAAAAGGTTGCCAGTTCTAAGGGGAAAAAATGCAATTCATTGTTATTTTAAATTATTTTTATTCATTATTTAAATTTCTTCTTATTGAAGTTGTTATTTAGATCCTTGGCACATGTCTTTATTAGGTTGTTTATATTTTTTGTTAGCAATTTTGGGGTGTTCCTTATTAAATGTAATAATACATATTTTGAAAATATTTCCTCCTTGCTTGCCACTTCTTTCTTTTTCTTATTACATAGCATTCGCCATGACTCTCAAAACAATACTGAAAAAACTTCAGTGGGAAATCTTGTAATATTTTATTGGGTATGATGCTTGCAGCTCAGATGGTAAAAGAACCTGCCTGCAATGCAGGAGACCCAGGTTTGATCCCTGCGTTGGGAAGATCCACTGGAGAAGGGAATGTCAACCCCCTCCAGTATTTTTGCCTGGAGAATTCCATGGACAGGCTATAGTCCACGGGGCTCCAAAGAGTCGGACACGACTGAGAGACTAACACATATACATATATTGTGTATGCAGATATCTTTCATTAAAACAAAGAAGTTTCTTTCTACTTCTGGTTTGCAAAAGTGGTCTTCTTTCTAATCAAAAATAGATGTCAAATTCTATCAAATGCTTTTTGTATCTCTTAAGATAATTATATCCTTTATTTTGAATGTAATGATTTGCATTAATATATTCTGAATTTCGAAGCAGTCTTGAACACCTTAGATAAATCCTTCTTAGTTATGACAATTAAAAAATACATTTCTGGATTCATTCTACTAATACTTAAGATACCTAAATATGTGTTCATAAGTGAATATATGCTTTTTTTGTCAGTTTTAACTTAAATGTCAGGCCATGTCAGCTCCAATGTAAATGGGTTAGAAAACTTTTTACTTTTTTCAAGGCTTTGGGTTGCTAAAATCAATATAGCATGTTCCTTACTTATAGAACCTTCTTTGTTTGGTGTCCTTTTATGAGAGAGCTTTGAATACCTTTTCAGGGCTCTCAGTGTTTGTATTGTTGCTTGTTGTTTTAAGGTGAACATTTCTTCATGGGTCAATTTCGGTGATTTCTGTTTTCCAGAAACTTTTTTAGCCTAGATTTTTCTGATTTATTCAGCGATCAATGCAAAGAAATAGAGGAAAACAATAGATTGGGAAGACTAGAGATCTCTTCAGGAAAGTTAGAGACACCTAAGGGAACATTTCATCCTAAGATGGGCTCAATAAAGGACAGAAATGGTATGGACCTAACAGAAGCAGAAGATATTAACAAGAGGTGGCAAGAGTACACAGAAGAATTGTACAAAAAAGATCTTCACGACCCAGATAATCACGATGGTGTGATCACTCACCTAGAGCCAGACATCCTGGAATGTGAAGTCAAGTGGGCCTTAGGAAGCATCATTACAAACAAAGCTAGTGGAGGTGATGGAAGTCCAGTTGAGCTATTTCAAATCCTCAAAGATGATGCTGTGAAAGTGCTGCACTCAACATGCCAGCCAATCTGGAAAACTCAGCAGTGGCCACAGGACTGGAAAAGGTCAGTTTTCATTCCAATCCCTAAGAAAGGCAATGCCAAAGAATGCTCAAACTACTACACAACTGCACTCATCTCACACGCTAGTAAAGTAATGCTTAAAATTCTCCAAGCCAGGCTTTAGCAATACATGAACCGTGAACTTCCAGATGTTCAAGCTGGTTTTAGAAAAGGCAGAGGAACCAGAGATCAAATTGCCAACATCCGCTAGATCATCGAAAAAGCAAGAGAGTTCCAGAAAAACATCTACTTCTGCTTTATTGACTATGCCAAAGCCTTTGACTGTGTGGATCACAATAAACTGTGGAAAATTCTGAAAGAGATGGGAATACTAGACCACCTGACCTGCTTCTTGAGAAATCTGTATGCAGGTCAGGAAGCAACAGTGAGAACTGGACATGGAACAACAGACTGGTTCCAAATAGGAAAAGAAGTACATCAAGGCTGTACATTGTCACCCTGCTTATTCAACTTATATGCAGAGTACATCATGAGAAACGCTGGGCTGGAGGAAGCACAAGCTGGAATCAAGATTGCCGGGAGAAATATCAATAACCTCAGATATGCAGATGACACCACCCTTATGGCAGAAAGCGAAGAAGAACTGAAGAGCGTCTTCATGAAAGTGAAAGAGGAGAGTGAAAATGTTGGCTTAAAGCTCAACATTCAGAAAACTAATATCATGGCATCTGGTCCCATCACTTCATGGCAAATAGATGGGGAAACAGTGGAAACAGTGGCTGACTTTATTTTTTGGGGCTCCAAAATCACTGCAGATGGTGATTGCAGCCATGAAATTAAAAGATGCTTACTCCTTGGAAGGAAAGTTATGACCAACCTAGACAGCATATTAAAAAGCAGAGACATTACTTTGCCAACAAAGGTCTGTCTAGTCCAGGCTATGGTTTTTCCAGTGGTCATGTATGGATGTGAGAGTTGGACTATAACAAAAGCTGAGCGCAGAAGAATTGATGCTTTGAACTGCGAACTGTGGTGCTGGAGAAGACTCTTGAGAGTCCCTTGGACTGCAAGGAGATTCAACCAGTCCATCCTAAAGGAGATCAGTCCTGGGTGTTCATTGGAAGGACTGATGTTGAAGCTGAAACTCCAATACTTTGGCCACCTGATGCGAAGAGCTGACTCATTGGAAAAGACCCTGATGCTGCGAAAGATTGAGGGCAGGAGGAGAAGGGGACAATAGAGGATGAGATGGCTGGATGGCATCACTGACTCAATGGACATGGGTTTGGGTGGACTCTGGGAGTTGGTGATGGACAGGGAGGCCTAGGGTGCTGCGATTCATGGGGTTGCAAAGAGTTGGACACGACTGAGCAACTGAACTGAATTGAACTTTCTGATTTATTATCTTAAATTTAGAATTTATCTCAGACTTTTAAAGAATCTACTCTATACTTATAATGTCCCTTCTCATTTCAAATGTTGTTGATTATTTTTTTTAACCTTGATTAGACATACTAGAGTTTTTATATTTTTGGTTCTTTTCAGTTTTATTAAAATTTACTCATTTCATTCATTTCTGTTTTTTTCTTTAGTAATACTTTCCTGGTATGTTTAAATTTTTCTCCCTTTAGCTTCTTGAGCTATATGTATGATTTGTTTCTATTCACTCTTTTCTTATTTTCTAATGTATGCATCCAAGGCTATATATTTTCTCTGAGTATGTATAGATTTTGAATTGTATTGATCTCATCATTCTTCTTGTTGTTGTGGTTATATACACTGGCTCCAGACTATACTATCTAGTTTCAAACCCCAACTCTGTCATCTGTGTGCCCTTGGGCAGGTTATTTAACAGAGTTCTGTGTTTCAGTTCCTCATCTGTGAAAAGAGATGATAACGGAATCAACTTCTCAGGATTACTGCGATAATAAAATGAGACAATCCAAGTAGATCACTCAGCACAAAACTGTTTGTATAATAATGTTGAATAAATTTTGGTATATTATTTTTAACTAATCAATAACTTCATTTTACATTTCGTATCACTACAGTTATTCTAAGTTAAAGATGTGGGTTTTTATTTCCAAGTTATAAAAATTGTATTCTTTTGTTTACTAATTTCAAATTTTATTGCAGTGTGACCAAAGAATGTGAACTGAATGATTTCTTATCTGGGAATTTATTAATATTTTCCTTGTGTTTTAGAAGGTAGTTAATGTTGCATGTGTATTTGAAGAGATTATGCATTCACCATTATAGCGTACAAAGTCCTTTACACCTCTTCAATCAAGTTCCTTTATTATGTTATTCAAATCCTCACTACTCTTGCTTACTTTTTTCCTACTTCATCTGTCAGTTTTTGAGTTGAAGTCTTCCAAAATAGTTGTGTATTTTTCATTCCTATCTGTATTTCTATCAGTTTTTACTTCATATATTATATTATAAACATGACTTTTGGTGTTATATTGTTAGGTTTGTAAAGGTTCATTATTAATTGGCCTTCTTATGGAATTGTATCTTTTGTCAACATAAATGTTCTTTATCTTGTCAAATCCTCTTTACATTAAATTCTTTTTTTTGGTCTGATATTAAAATGTTACCACACTTGTTATCTATTTTTAGTTATTTGGCTTATTTATCTTTGTATGTTCTTTTATTTTCAAACTTCTTTTTAGATGTATTTCTTCTAAATATCTTATGACTAGACATGTTATTATTTTACAAAATTTGAAATTTTCTGTCTTTGCTTAGGAAATTATATCCATTTGTCATGTATTTTGATTACTGGTGCTTTTTTCCTGCCACCTGGTTGTGTGTGTTTAACACACTTTCAGAACTCCCCTCTTATCTCTTCATCACACCTTGTCTCTGCCATCTTTATGTTGTCTTCATCCAAAACAGAAGTGGCCTACAGGCCAAATTTGTCCTGCTTCCTGTTTTGTAAATAAAGTTTTATTGGAACAAAACAGGCTCATTCAATCACTTATTATCTATGGTTGTTTTCACACTATGGAGCAGAGCTGAGCAGTTGAGTCAGAGCCTGTATGGACCACAAAGCTGAAAATATTTACTCTCTGGCCTTTTACAGAAAAAGTCTGCCAGCATCTAGTCTAGGTTTTAATTTTATGTTATTAATTTTAAACATATACCATAATTAGGCAAGTTAACTAGTTTCTTTCCTCTTCACTGTTTCTTTAATATCTTCATTTTTCTTGGATTCATTACTTGTTTTATTAAACTTCATCCAATAGCCAGTTATCCTTTCAAGAAATTTCTATCGGTGATACACATCTGCTGAGTTTTCTTATTTTGAAAATCTTGTTCTTAATCTCTAAGATCACTATTTGCTTCCTTTCCACTAATGTAATAACATCCTAATCTCTTTGAAGATAATTGTTACAATACTTATAAGTATGTATTTTACTTAGATTTTTCTGAAAGTTATAAGATGAAATTTATAAAACAAATGTCTATGTATCTTTTCATTTATCTTTTCACAGGTATTTTTTCAGTATTTAGTGAGTTTAATACATGTACAAACTTGTATTATTATTATATCTTGCATTGGTTATTCTTGTACTTTGTAAATGAAAATTCCTGTTAGAGCTCTACTCACTTAATGTGAGTTGACTCTGGTGATTATAGGAGAAGAGAAGGACATTCTCTTCTGGATAGAGTGATTTCAGTGTGAGGGGTCTTCCTACCCCTCCTGTAGTCCATTGCTATTGTTCTATCTTTAGCTCCCAGGACTCATGGGCTCACTGCTTTAATCTGTGGACAATGCTAAGCAGGAAAAGGGAAGGAGATCAGCAGTCCAGCTGCCACAAATGCAGTGCCTCCATTCACTGCTCTAATCATTACCCCAGCAACCTCTACTCACTGAATCTGCTCTCTTTGAAATAGGAGCATCCCTGAAATTGCTTATATTCCTGTAGTAGTTTTAAGCTTAGGAGTATTTGAGGTTCAGGTGCTCTAGTTTATTTCTCCAAGGCCTGATGTTATTGGTGGTTAGTTGCTAAGTCGTGCCCAACTCTTTTGTGATCCCATGGACTGTACTCCACCAGGCCCCTCTGTTTGTGGAATTTCCCAGGCAAGAATACTAGAGTGGGTTGCCATTTCCTCCTCCAGAGGAACTTCCTGACCCAGGGATCGAACCCAGGTCTCCTGCACTGTAGGCAGATTCTTTACCCACTGAGCCATTGGGAAGCCCGCCAAGGCCTGATACCATATCCTAAAATTTTCTCATACATTGATAACACTTTTTTGTCCCAGAACCTGTTACCAGTTATTCCACTCCCCTCTCTCTCTCAGTCATTTCTGTCATTTAATAAGATTTGGTAGAGGTAAATTTCCTTTAGTCTGATGTCTTGATTTAATGTTCATGTACAGGCTTTTAAAACTAACTCTTCTAAAACACCATTAAATATAATTGCTTTGTGGGTGGTGACATGATATTACCATTTTAAAAATTTCAAAACCTTTAAAAATATACTCAGAAAGAGTATTTGTGACACAGAAAGAGCAAGGAAGCCCTACTCCAACAGCATCTGAGGGGATTCGAAATGAGAAAAGGATGTTCACCAACTGTAATGAAAAGGGGTACTTAGTCTCGAGTGCTTTTAAAGATAGATTGGGTGGTCCATTCAACTAAAAAGTGTTCCTTCCTGGGGGTGGGAGACAATGGTTACTGCAAAGCTGTAATCACTTAGCCACATTTTCTACCTGACACATCTGACATCTGCGACATTTGACTAATAAGCTCATCCTGCTGTGGAATTCTACCCCTTATCCTGCCATATCTTGATCCCTCCCCACCAAGCAGTCGATTTCAGAGTTCACCATGAGCTAACTCTAACAGTTTTTAGTCCTGATTTAAGGGTCTCTTCCTAGAACCACTGGAAAGCATAAACCCTGATACACCCTCCCCCAGTCACTCACACACATTATCTGGGCTCTTAAGTCCTTCAGTAGACTAGCTGGTCTCATTGGGCTTTCTTTCAGGACCTCAGAAGGAGCAGATGTGTTTGAAATTCCTATTAATACTCTTGAGATTTCTCAGCTGATTACTAACACCTTCCTCTCTTTCTCCATTTCCAGCGCTGGGTTCATTTGCAGGGGTTACTGTCAGACACTCTGAGACAGCACTAGATGAATTCCTAAATTTTCTCTGCTTGGAGTAGGCAAAAACTTTTTTCCTTGCCATCAATGGTATCTATCTCACTATCAGTTGTGCCCCAATTTCAACATGGCAGGGACTGAATGCCCTTCTGTGTTCTGATCAAGGAATCTCCTGCAGCAACTGCCATAGGTGCACTGTGGCTTTGGATGACTAAGACCTGTGCTTTATCAGATTTTCAAGTGATGGCACACTGCTAGCCCTTTTGATTTTCAGGACTCCTGCTATCATTAAGGCCCTTATCCTCTACCATCATCTTATGGCTTCCCTTCCCTTTTCCACCTCCTCAGGAATAAATACACAGAAATTCACATTTATGTAGCTCTTACTAAGTATAAAACATTGTGCTAGGTATTTTCACAATTATTTTTCAGAAAACCTTCAGCATAACTATGAGGAGTCCTTATATAGTCCTTATAGTTATAGTCCTTAATAAAGGAGTCCTTATTTCCCCATTTCTACCACCTCGAAGCTGAGGCTCAGAGGGTTGTGAGGGACTTGTCTGGGAGTACAAAAGTGGCAAGGGGTAGGGCTGGGATCTGAGTCCTGACCTTTCAGCTTGGAAGCCCAAGGGATCACCCTGAGAATCAGCCTTGAGCCTCGCCCACCCAGCACATGGATCTGAATTCAGATAAGAAACTAGAGGCTAAAGGGAGAATGTAGTTGACTCTTTCCCTTAAAAGGAACAGGGCTGACCAAGGTACCTTTAAAACTGGAGAATCATAGCATCAGATAGACGTCTAGCTGAACAGACAAAATTTGGCTGCTTCAGAAATTTTTGTGTAGGGTCATGGAGACATGAATTTTAAGTATGAATTAGTACCTTCACTCTTATTACGGATAAGCTTTTGAGTTTTATTAGCCCATTCTGCTTTTTCTGACATTCTGCCTTTTTTTTCCCCCTTGGCCTAAACAAAAGGAGCTCTCCCTAGTTCAATAATTCAACAAACGTTTATTATTTGGCTACTTTATGATAGGGTCTATTCTATATGTAGGAGATACAGAGAATAAAAACACACATCTTGACCATATATACTGGGGGCCAGTACTGGGAGCCATAGGTGGGAAGGGTAGGCACAAAAAATTGACAAGTAAATCTACAATTACCACATAATGAGGTAGTATCTGTGATGTAAGGCTGTGGAAGGTCCTAAAGGAACACAAACAGGGACAGTTAACTCAACCTGGGCGCGGGTGAGATGAAGAATGGGTAAGCTAAGACTTCCAAAGAGGATGTAATTCTTGACACAAGATTGAGCCCTTGAGATGGTCAGGACAACAACTGCATGTGTAAGACTCTTTTGGAAAAGAGAGATTCACACCAAAATAAGGCAGCAATGGAAACCTTCTCTTGAGGATCTGAGGAGATAAATCATTTACTAGAACTGCTTTGGAACCTGAATAAACTTATAGTTCCCTAGCTCTCTTCAAGTTACTATGTGGTCACTTGTAAGTCTGCTCCTGGGTTTCTGGGCAGTTATTCTGAATTTTCCCAAGGCCTGGCCAATAATCTGCTCTTCCTCATTTGTGCCTTTACTCTGGAGCTCCATCAAAAAAATCTCCTTAGTTTCTGGACTTTCCTGGTGGTCCAGTGGTTAAGACTCCACATTTCCAATGCAGGGTGTGAGGGTTTGATCTCTGGTCGGGAACTAAGATCCCACATGCTGTGCGGTATGGCCAAAAATAAAAGTCTCCTCAGTTTCTATCCACCCATGGGCCTGTTGCTCTTACCATGACTAAGCAATTATCTTATCTTAGGAAAGCCTTTTTGACTTATCTACTCACAGTTTCTTCTTACTTATTGCCTCTACTGGTTGCTATTGTCTAATGATTCCTGAGGTCTGCCTCTCTTGTCTTTTTGTGTACTTTTTTTTTTTTAACCACCAACTGCCTAACCTTCTCCCTTAATCATATTCTCCAAGAAAGGAATCAATTTGTTAATTAATTACTAACCTCTTCCTTCCTTCCTTCCTTTATATTCCTTAAATATAAGATCTTTATCTTATATTTAGCCAGTTCACAGGTCACTGTCCAATCAGGGGACTGGTTGCCCTTATGTTGGATGCTTAGCCCTGTTCCATCCAGGGACCCAGAGTTACAAGTCACAAGGATGGAGGCTTACATTGACTGAGCCCCTTAGAGGGTTATAGAAGGCAGAAACCCGAGGCCTTGGTCAATTCAGGAGATTGAGGCTTAACAGATAATATTAGAGGCACTATAAATAGGAAAAACAAAAAGATTAAAAAACAACATACTAACATCAAACCACAATTCTTTCTTGGCACAACATCAGATAATGGAAGGGGAGGAGGATAAAGAAAAATAGAAAGTTCCTGGTAATACATTTATTTATATACAAAAAAAAGCATAGAAAATAAATATACCCAAGGAAAGAACACAGGTTGGCCTACTTCATAGGAAATGATCTTTCCTGAGGTTCAAAGACTTCTCTCTTCTCAGATACATGAGAGGTGACATAAAGAGTGTAGTGAATGTGACTGTTAAAACTAACAGTAGTTTTAAGTGTCAACTTGACTATGCAAATGTTCCAGTTATTCAATTAAAAAGCTAACCTCGGTGTTGCTGTGAAGGATTAGATGTGGTTAACATCTACAATCATTTGACTCTAAGTAATGGAGGTTATCGGAGAAGGCAATGGCACCCCACTCCAGTACTCTTGCCTGGAGAATCCCATGGACGGAGAAGCCTGGTAGGCTACAGTCCATGGGGTCGCTAAGAGTCGGACACGACTGAGCGGCTTCACTTTCACTTTCCCCTTTCATGCACTGGAGAAGGAAATGGCAACCCACTCCAGTATTCTTGCCTGGAGAATCCCAGGGATGGCGGAGCCTGGTGGGCTGCCGTCTGTGGGATCGCACAGAGTCGGACACGACTGAAGCGACTTAGCAGCAGTAGCAGTAGCAGCAATGGAGGTTATCCTTGATATTCTGGGTGGGCTCCATCTAATCAAGGGAAAGGCCTTAAGAGCAAAACTAAGATTTTTCCTAAGGAAGAAGAAATCCCACCTGTGAAACTGTAGTGCCTATTCCTGCCCAATAGTTTCTGGCCTGTTTAGCCTGCTAGCCTGCCTTACAGAGTCTGAACCTATTAGCTCCCACAATCATGCCAGTCAATTCCTTTATATTACATAATAAAGTAATTACAACAAATATTATGATAAGTATATGATGATAATCAGTATTATAAGAAATTTATAATATAATCTACTGGTTGTTCTCTGATACAACCCTGCCTTATTCAGTGAGGACAGAAGAAGACATTTGGAAATTTGAAACTCAGCACAACCTTTATCATCAGCTCTTCACTCCAACTGAGGCTTTCCTGATGGCTCAGTGGTAAAGAATCTGCCTGTCAACGCAGGAGATGCAGGTTTGATCCCTGGGTAAGGAAGATACTCTGGAGGAGGAAATGGCAACCCACTCCAGTATTCTTGCCTGCAGAATTCCATGGACAGAGGAGCCTGGCAGGCTACAGTCCATGGTGTCGCAAAGTTGGACAAACTGAGTATGCGTGCACGCGCGCGCGCGCACACACACACACACTCACACACTCACTCACACTCTCACTCACACTCTCACTCACACTCACACACACTCACTCACTCCAATTAGGCCAGTCTCCTGTTTATCTCTTCATAGTGATTCTCCTTTTCCTGCTCTGTTCACATTGCTTTTCCTTCTGACTTGCCACCACTCTGTCTCCCCCTTTCATAAACTCCTTTCCTTTCCTTACACTCTAGCTCTGTCAGAAGCCCTCCATAAAGTCACTTCCTTTCACTTTAGCTTCATTTTCTCTTTTCTTTCTCTTAATTCCCTCAGTGGATGTTAGTTGTGCCATCCACTGATTCTTAATCTTACTCTCTCAACACTGTTTTGTATGTTGTATTCACTGCTAGTTAGGTGTAAATCTGTAAGAACAAATTTTATTGTGCAAGAAATGTTATGCTTCTTTATCGTGTTTAAATCAAATTAAATTCACCTCAGACTTAAATGATTCCAGCCTTAATTCTGCTTAAGTAGAAGGAAATCCAATCACAGTTATTAACAGGCTTCCCCCTCCCTTCCTCCCTAGGAATTCACCAGTCTGGAAGATTTATGTTGAGCCAGAAAATGGCAGAAGATGGACTTTGACATCTTCACTGTTCAGGGATGTATGGTCCCCACAAGCCAGACATCAGCTCTGCTCATGGACTGAGTAGCAGTGGCAGGGGGATCCAGTCTTCTTAGGGTCACCATGCATCTATCTGATGTTTGGCTAGCTTTTGGGGTCCTTCAAGGAAACAAGGCTGGTATCCTCACTACTGAAACCCCGACTTTGACTCTTTTCCAGTTTGGGAAATGTTTTCCTTTGCAACAATTCCACCTACGCACAACCCCTCCTTCCCTCTCTTTCCCCCTTTCCCTCTCTCCCCAGATGCCCCTACCTCTTGAATCCCCTGGCAAAATCCATTTGGGAGCAAGAAACCTGGAGGGCAAATCACTGGGCACAACTTCAGGGATACCATTGATGGTGCATTCTAAGGAGCTGTGTCCAGGTGGCTTCAATGACAATGCAAGCGGTGCCTCCTAGAGTTGTCCAAGAGAGAATTCCTGTCAACTTCTTTCTGCCTAGAAACACAAACTCCCTAGAAGCTTGTTTGGAATGGAGGAGAGGGAAAATAGAAGAACATAAACCAAATTAACAGCTCAATAAATTATCTTGTCACACACTTGTTTTTTTGTTTGTCCCCTGTATTTTCACTTGGTGTTTAAACATATGTGTGGGCTGATATGTGTTCCAATTAGATTATGAACTTCCTGAAGATTAGAACAATACTGTATTTACCGATTATTTAAAAATCTTTCTCAGTGTAATAATTAGTATATGAGGAGGACATAAGTGTGTCTTGAACCGCAGAACGATGAGTCTGTGGATTACCGACTAGGCTCCACCAGTTCAAACTGCACCAGGGCTGACCTCCTTGTTGAAGGACTGGCTCCAGTGTCTTTTCACTGTCACTTTTAGGGTTAGGTAAATATGCTTTTACTTTACCGGCTTCTGTTCACAGCTGCTGCTGGCCTGAATTTCCAAGATATCACATTTCTACTTGGGACCTTTCTGGCCCCAAGTAAAAGTAAACATTTCTTTTAAAATTCAGACAGATGATATTAACTTGAACCTTCTTTCACATCAAGAAAATTCAGGTCACAACATAAACATGTCTATGGTAACAACAATGGAGAATTTCTAAATGAAATCAAAGCAGTACCAGGTACTGGTATGCATTTTCATAATACCTTTCACTTGAAGAGCCAAGTACATTAGGAGAACTTTATCTCAATAATCCTTAGAGATAAGTAAAGGGACCTGACAGAATGACTTGTGCAGATAGGGTAACATAACTAGGTTGTTAACACCCTGTTGCCTTGCCTAGTATTTAAATAGCCACCCATGGACTGTACCCACCAGGATCCTTGGTGAGATTTTCCAAGCAAGAATATTGGAGTGGGTTGCCATTCCCTTCTCCAGGAGAACTTCCCAATCCAGGGATCGAACCCAGTCTCCAGAGTTGCAGGCAAATTCTTTACCATCTGAGCCACAAGGCAAGGCCATGAATAGTTAGGCTACTTTGCCTTAACAAACCATTGTTTTAATGACATAATGGAATATTTGTGCTCTGACAGGAGAACTCACATTTTCACATCACACTAACATCAGTAAGCACAGTATGGAGAAAGTTTAACCAAATTTGTCAATATGCACTTGGCTTTGAACTTTCCAACCTCTCTCTTTTGTAATCTCGCTTCCTTTTTGTTGTCTGTCTCCATTGCCCTCACCTCCCTTGCTCTAAAGCTAGTAAAAGACTGAAAACTCAATTACATTACAGCATGGGAACTTAATAGATCAGCTCCTCTAGGACTCCATGCATTTTGAAAGACAACAGCTCAGCCCAAAGAAAGTGGTTACACCACTTTCTGACATGGAGAAAGATTTTTTTTGGAGGTGGAAAGCCTTCCATTCCTGTTCCCTTAAATAACAACGTGTAGATGATTACATATTCTACTTTCAGCTCTAGAGGGAAAAGTTTGCAACTAAAGAAGGCAGAGAAAGTAATGGTAAAGGAAAAGAGGATGAGAGAAGACTTAGTTTTCAAGGAGAGAAGGAAAAGAGGGTAGAACATTTTCCACATCTGTAAATCACTGTAATTTGTGGAAATTAAATGTACACTTTAAGCACTTATTCAGTATTAACCAATGATGAAGCCTATTTGGGCCTCATCTTTTGTCAGAACAATTGTAACTAATAACACAGAATAACATTTTGTAAAATAGGCTGCGTCTCCGTCCCCTCCTTTTCCTCCCCTATACACTCTATTAAGGATCTGAGCACAAAGCTAACACTGCATTATGCACTCATCCCATGTGTCTTTTCATGGCTTCACACCAGTGTTTGCGCTGCTCCTTGGTCTTATTGCTCTGCCTGTTGAACTTATATTCACCCAATGAGACCCCATTCAAATGCTAGCCAAGAGGTCTTCTCCAAAAGCTCTTTTTGCCCTGAGTAGGACCGATCCCTTCCTCCACTATACTCATCATCTTGTGTAACTAATATATAGTAATAGGTCTCTCTGCTCCCCAGAATGTGAAATATTTCAAGTTGGGACCAGGTCTTACCTATCTATCTATTTATTTATATTTTCAGTGTCTGATGCTGTTATGTATTGGGTATAATAAATGTATGTACATTTATCACATAAGAAATTTCGTTTCATAAATGACACAAAATTTAGACAGATGAGAACAAGATGGTATGATGTATTGGGCTAAGAAAATTAAGGTTAGGTAACTACTGAATTCAACAAATAATTACTTAACACCCAGGAGTAAGGAATTGTGTCCCAGGATTACTAGGATAAATAGAACATGAGGCTTTGAGGTGCTCGCAGTCCACCTTATAGATTATCTTTCTATGTGCATAGCAGTACCCTGGTTTAGGTATCACCTTAACATGTTTCTCAAAACCTGTGAGGTAGGTCATGATTTTCATTTTTACCAAGATGGAAATAGAGGGTTTGAATTTTTAGGTTTTCTGACTCCCATATTGGAGTCTTTCTTTCCCACTACATTAGTGTTTCTCAAAATTTTCCACAGGAGTACACTTTCACAGGGAGAACAGACTTATAATCTTCAGGGTTGAGAAAGAGAAGCTCAAAATCTAGTATGCTCTATTGAAAATTCATGATTACTATAATGTTTTCCATTACTTCTCAGTGAGTCAAACTGAAGGTCTGAGGAAATGAACCACATTGATTCTGGGTCCCTGAGGGGCCTTAGTACAGTTTCATAACAAGAGGGGGGCAAACAAATTTCAGAAACACCATGGCCACATTGCTGCCTTTACTCAAGGTGTCTGGGTTTGGCTTGAGTCTTCATTCACGATTCTGAGTAACTTCATCAGATTTCTTTCAGGTTTCTACTGGTATAACTAACTATATTCACTGCCCTGTCAGAAAACGGTAACAAAACTGCACACTCTACTCCCAGATTTTAAGTAAGTAGTGGGGGCTGACCATTTACAGCCTTCCAACAAGAATGTCCGTTCTAGCAATAAGATCTCTTCAATCTGATACTATTTGCCAATCCATCCTTCTCATTGCTTGTTGAACCTAAGAGTTGGAGATGTCTCTTCCAACCGCCTGTGGGTCTTTGAAGGCCCCATAGGTTGAACGACGCCCTTTCGTCAGCACCGGCGCTAGAGGGCAGCCCAGGATGCAGCTCTGCTGTGCCCTCTAGTGGCTGGTGGGCTGACATGCTCTTTTATGGAACCTATAAAACCCTCAAAAGTTGCACTCGGGAGTCAGCCTGTGTAACACCCGGCAGCGAAATTTTAAAAAAGCGTCCTGGTTCTCAGCTTCCTTTTCTTAAGGACTTTGGCAGACTCAGATGATTTCCCTTCTTGGATGAATCTCTCACTCCCTAGGGTCTCCCCCTCCCAGGGTGTGGCAACGTGGAGCCACCACTCTCTCGGCAAGGTAAAAAATTAGAACCTGGGGGACCTCGCGACTTTGCCCAAAGTCTTTTTACTTCCTCCATCTTCTCCATGGATATAGAACTTATATAGGCATCCAGGATCTTTCAATATAACCTCTTTTTCGGCATGAGACTTCAGGATTCAAATCCTGGCTCCCTCATTTACTATTTGGGTCACTTTAAGACTGTTAACCTCACTAAGCTTTTGGTTCATCTGTAAAATTGAGAGAATAGTACCTACATTATACAGTTTGCAGATGGTAATGTATGGAAAGTGCTAGGTCTTGCACAGTGAAAGTGTGCATTCGTTACTAGCATTAGCTATTTTTATTCCTCAAAGCTTGTCTAGTGCACACCACTTCTATCAATTTGGTACAGAAAAAAAAAAAAAGCCTGCCTTTACACCTTTACATAGGACCCAAGGGTACATGTGCAAAAATGAATTAATAAACAATTTTCTAAAAGTGGCTAAGCTAACAGTGACCTTAGCTTATGGAAAAGGGGGCTCGTTTGTGTGACAGAATCAGTGCCATGGGCTTCACAATGCAAAGGAATCCAACAGGCCTAGAATCCTCATGAAAGATCTATTTTGCACACAGGTGTCCTTCCTCTTTCCTAGTCCCTGTGCTCCCACCACGTGTAAGAAATCAGCGAATCTGGGAGTGGATTCTGCGAGTTAGGCCTGGGGGCACGGTGGTGCAAAAGCAAAACGGTTCCAGGCCAAGGCAGGGAACTGAGAACTCCAAAGGCCAAGAAACCCAAGCCAATCAGATTCCTCACACCCAGGAGTCTAAAAGGTGGCAGAGACTCACTGCCCAAAGTCCAAGCACTGCAGGAAAGTGGCCAGAGAATCTGACAGGTAGAAACACGATAGAAACTGTCAGAAAAGTTAAAGCTGAAGAGCTCATAACACCCACAGGCCCAGAGAAAGGTCAGTATGAGCTGAGCAGCTGTTGCATCTGGTGCCAGAGACCTTGGCTGTAGTCTTCTACACCAGGCAGTTTAGGCCTCCCTGATCAGCCCCACCTAGAAAAGCCAATTCTTCTGCTCTTAAAGGGGACCTGCCTGTTTCTGGCAGGGAGTCTTACTCTCAGTGGGCAAAGCTAGCTCTTAAGGATGAGTAGCGGGGGACGGGGCAGAGAGGACGTTCAGGGGTTCAACTGGATCCAAAAGGAAGGCGCTTGTGAATGGAGCTTGAGCCTCCATGTTGTGAGAACTACACGCGTTTCTTTCCGAGGCAGGCAGGGGCCTTGGCTGCCAGGGACCCTGACAAGCCGCGACTTGAGCTGCGCCTTGGAGACTGGGTTGGCTGGAGAGCGGTATAGAGGAGGAAGGAGGGCGTTCCTGGAAAGGGGGTGGGGTGGGGAGGGAGGTGAGAGGAACAGCAGGAGCAAAGGCACGAAGGAAGAATGAGTCTGCTGCGTGTTGAGAATGGCATGGAGACTTCACTGATTGGAGCCGAGAGTTCTTGCAGGGGGATGGAGGCAGCGATGATTGGATAGCTAAAGTGGGGCCAGATTTGGAGGGCTTTGAATGCCCGACCGAGGAGCACTCAACCCAGCTTCTGCCTCGCGATTTCCGTTCAAGACTGAATTACCTAAAGGGTGGTTAATTCCAACGGGTGTTCTTCTTTGGGGGCTTCTGAAAAGTCAGCTTATCCTCTTACCTGATTCAATTCTGTTCTTTTCACCAAGGAGAAAGTAATCCTCACTTGTCGAGGGGAGGGGGGATAATGTTGACTGATTTCACTTTACTTGCTTGGAGGATGCAAAAAAAAAAAATCCCATTTCCACGCCAAATATTAAATTTGGTTTCTCCTCCTCACGCAAGTTCTCTTTCTCTCGCCAGCACCTCCCCCACGTTTTTCCTGCTCTCCACCAGCTCGGCCAGTTGCCTCCTCAGCCCCGGAGGCGCGCGTTCCGGGCCCCGCTGGCCCGCGCCCGCCCTCAGCGCTCGGGCGCCCCCCCCAGCCCCCCTCCTGTCCGCGCCCGTACCCCGCACACACTGGTCCACGCCCCCCCCGCGGCCGAGCGGTAGGTGTTTTGCCGTCTGCGCCGGGCCGCAGTGCGGCTGCGCGCACTGGGCTGCCTCCGGGGCTGGCAGGGCAGCGGCGGCGGCGGGGCCGGGAGCGAGCGGCGGCGACGGCGGCAGCGTGGGGAGTGGCGTGGAGCCGAGCCTGGGGCTGCAGCCGCAGCGCGGGGCCCCCCGGAGTAGAAAGCCCCGCGGGCAAGAAAGGAAAGTCCGGGCCGTCAGGTCCCTGAGCAACCGCTCTCCTTGGATTTGGGGGAGCCTCGCCCCCACCCCACCTCATCTTCAGACGCCCCCTCCTCATCCCCCCCCCAAGCCCCGGCCGCTGACGGGAGGAGGCGGCGGCGGCGGCGGGGGGCTGAGGGGAGCCGCCATGCCTCTCCCGCGGTGAAGCGCCCCGGCCGTAAGGAGCCGCTCGGTCTCCCCGGTGATGTCCCCCAGGCGGCAGGCGAAAGCGACTCACTCGAGCCCTGGGGTAAAGGCCTAGCTTATCCAGCTTCCTTCCTCCTCCTCCTCCTCTTCCCCTCCCCGTTCCTCTCCCCCTTCGTCCTCCCCTCCCCGTCTCTTCCCTCACCCTTCCCCGCGCCCCCATCTTCCCTCCCTCCCTCCCACCCCTCCAGCAGCGATGGCAGAGGAACAACAACAGCCGCCACCACAGCAGCCTGATGCCCATCAGCAGCTTCCCCCCAGCGCCCCCAACTCGGGGGTGGCTCTGCCAGCCCTTGTGCCCGGGCTGCCAGGGACAGAGGCCAGCGCGCTGCAACACAGGATCAAGAACTCCATCTGGTAAGAGGATCCTCCATCGCTGGGGTAGAAAAGCCCAGGCACATTTCTGCTGCAAAGAGGGTGGGGGGCGGCGGGCTGGGGAGCGGAGGAGGAGGCTGATACATTTATTGAATGTGGGTCTCCGAAGTCGGGTGCGTATTTATAGGACCTCTGGAGGTGTGGGGACTTTGCATCAGCCCCTGGGCTCCGGAGCCAGAAAATGCTTTTACCCCCTCCTCAATTGCAAGTGCAGATAAACAAGTCATTTGTGTTTTTCACTTACGTGTAAGAGGAATATGGGTCGAAATTAAGTCATGTTGCATGATGATAGCATGAATTTGGGACTGAGAAATATGAAATGTGTTTACTCCTTTTTGCAGTCATACTGGGAGGAAGCAGTGTATTGTGAATTTTCACCAAACAGACATTGTGCATAAGAATATTAATATGCAGCACAAAACCTAATGTGTCTCTTCTTTCAGCTGGCTTAGCCGCTGTTTCTGGATGTTTTTGCCTTCTTTATTCTGAGATTAAATTTCTCTTCCAGGGACCTTAATCTTTTTGCATTGATTGTGAAGAAAGGGTTTCTGTAGTATGAGACATTTTAAGGTGGTAGTTTACACTGTAAAGTGATTTTCTAATTGTAAAGGATGCTTTAATTTAAAATAAATGTGTTGCCATTTCGTGTCTTTTTTTAGAAACCTTGGATGAAATATCCTTTGCTATTCTTGTACTTTCTTGTATAATAATTTACAATATTTCAACATTAGATTAAACTCTGAAAGACTAGTGGCAGTCTTTTAATAATTAAATACACTGAGTTAAGTCTATCCTCTGTTAGAGCCATTGAAAATGTTCTTTAAACATGAACTTGCATTATTTTTGTAGGATTCTTCATTAACTGACATGTTATAAAAAGTGTAGTGCTATTTTTAAAATGGAAAGCATTATTTGGAGTTTGGTCTAAGACTGCTTTTAATAGATGATTAAAAATAGAATTGAATGTGTTTTTAAAAAGCTTTAATTTTATGAAATCTTACATTTTCATCATTGAATATGATTACTAAAATACCAAAACTCCTTACTTTTTATATTACAATTTAAAAATAAATGTATCATAAAACAACTGGCATTGTAGTACAATATTTACACATTTAAAAACAGTGACAATTTTTAAATGCACAATTAAAGTTTGTTATATAGTAATTTTCATTAATTTCTTGGCACACATCCATATTGTCATGATGCTAATATGAAGTAGGTCAGTGCAGGCTTTAACAGTTTGATACTGCACAATATTTGGCAGCTGAGTATCTTGCTTTCAGTTTTCATTTTTAAATGAAGTTTAAATATTTTTAAAAGAGAATTTTTTAGGGTTGACAATAGTCATGTTGTCGCAATTTGAATAGGTCAGATAAATAGGATTGTGTGTATATGAGAGAGAGAGAAGGATTTATTCTTCGATGGATGCCCTCACCCCCTTTTTTGAGCTATAATTTAAAGGAGGAGATACTCAATATCCTGATTATCATCAAGGTTTTCAGAAACCAGGTTTCTTCCCCCTAACTTAATGTAACCAGTATCTCTGAAGTCTGAATTGAGCACTTTGGTTTTTACATTCAGGTAAGGGACATCCAAGTTAAAGGATTAAAATATTTTAAGAAGGCAAATTTTGAAAGTTGAATTAATAATTATATGATTTGATTTATTGTGAGAACAATAGGAGAAAGGAGCGTTCACCTTATATTTTTAAAGTATGAGTAAGTTGTATAGGCAGCAGGCTGAAGTGTTTGAATAATAATGTAGTGGAGTGCTCTTTTGGTAAATCATGTGATTTAATTATTCTTTAATTGATAATTTATATTTACACATCTATTACAACTTAACTGCGCTGATTTTAACGTGAGGAAAACTTCTAAAGTACAATGTACTTCAGTTTTTGGTACTTACTCTGAAAAAACAAAATGACAACAAACACCTTAATCCCCAAACGTACAATTTTATAACTTCATTTTAAAATTGTACTGGCACACTAGCATTTAATTTTCAGCTTTAGAAATCCTATTTGCAAAATTATTAATTTATATTTAAAACTTTAAACATTCGTGGATCATAAACAGTGTTAGTGGCTATATTTATGTATAGCCTCATAGCCACTCCTCCACAACACTAGATGTATGTTATTCATTAAATGACTATATAAAATAAAGACATTACAAAGTGAAAATCCTTTCACTCCCATCTCCTCCTAAGAAATAGTATGTGTATGTGTATATGTATAAAATTAAAATGACTTAATAGATAAGATTGCAGTTATTTAGATACCTCATTTCACATTTATTGAAGCAACAGTATCTTTTTACCAATTATTTTATCACTTGATAATGTTCTGAAAGATTATCAGTTTTGGACTGTGTCCTATATCAGCTTTTGGTATCATTACTAATGAGAATTTAAAATTACATTACACAGAAGTGTGGTACTTAATAATTATCAAATGAGCTTTGCATTTAGGTTGATCATAGCTTCTAAATTATCGGACTTCATGTCACAAACAAGTCTGACCTTGTCCTCATATTTTACAGATACATAGTATGTGATGTAGGCCTTTAGCTGGACAGTGAATTATTTATTATCTGTTCATAATTAATCTATTCTGTTCATTAAAGTAAAATACTGTTAGATAAAAGTATGTCCATGGTTATTTCAAGCATTAAATAAGTGTTTGGAAAAAATAGTAAGTACTCAGAGTTGAAATCACGATGTTAATGATTTAACATCAGGAGCCATATTTCTTACGATTTGGAAATACATGTTTTTCAAGATAGTTCTACAAAATAAAGTTACTAACTTGTTAGTGTTGTAATATTTGTATAATATATTTATGGGCACCTTCAGCTTAAGTCCAAGGTAATGAGCATGCACCTTTCTTGATCTCATTCCCACTCCATAGACAGAGATCCAAGTCACTTCCCTTACACAGCTCACTTGAAAGGAGAGTTATTTTCAGAGGTGTGTTTTAATACTGAATAGGCTATACAATCATTTTTATATTTTGTAAATAATAGAAAATAATTCTGTTATAAACTTTTCATTAAAAAAGGTAAGCTAGAAACATGTATTTTTTTCCCCTAAATAAAGACTCATACTGGCAACCTAAAACAAAGCCACAATCTAACCTCACTGCATACTTTACTCAGTGCAACTTACATTGCACTCCTCTTTGGTTACCTAAAAAAAGAGTACCGAAGTAAGTTTTTCCTTCCTCTTATCTACCAGTGTCTTCATAGTTTTTTTTTTTTTTTTTAATTTGTGTTTATTTAGACCAAAAAAACCCAAGTGATTTTCTTTCCCTTTAGAAAGTAGTTTTTCTCAAAACCCTGATAGAATAAAATTACTGTGGAAAAATTGCGTTTGAAATCTCTCCTACCTGTTTGTGATTAGTTATGTTTAAGAATAATCATACCTGCATAGTTGGGAGTGATTAACATATTTGAAATTAGATGGTATCATAGATAACAAACCTTTACCTATAAATTCAAAAGAAAGCCTGATGTTCCACTGTAGAAAATGTTCTAATACTGTATTTACCCAACAAATTCAGGAATTCTTAAAAGTATTACTTATTATTCATTATTATTTTTATTTATATATCTCTGTTTGCAAGTAAGACCTATAAACCAAAAGCAATCCTATATGATGTGTTACTCTGCTCACTTTATGGAAGGAGATAAATTGAGTGACAGGGAAGCTGTAGGATTTCTCTGATTTCATGATCAGAGCCTAGAAGTGGTACTGTGGCTATAGTTCTTTGTCTTTATTTAATCCTGTAAATCATACAGAGGTCTGAATGTGGTACATTTTAGATTTAGAATTTAAACCCAAATTGAGCAACTTACTTCTTAGTTGCAGGAAGCAAAGTATGGCAATCCATAAGTTTTACAGCAAAGTGTGGTGATCCGTAAGTTATCTTCTTAGTGCCATATTTGTCCTATTTTCTGTCCTTGTTAAAGAACTCAGTAGTTCAGTTTTGTCCTTGGTTCTGGTTTAGGCAATTTTTAGCTCTGTCTAAGAAATAGTTATTGTTTCTTCAACTGCAGTGGAAAACATTTACTGTAAAGCTCATGACTTTAGAGTTTACTTGAACCATAAGCCTAGGATTTTCATTTTACTTTAAAATTAGAGACTGACTAGTAGTAAATCATCTGGCTTTTAAATATTTTGAGTAGTTGTTTGACATGCTACCTGCCCTGAGTTCAGTCTGTCTTCCATACCCACACCAAAAATTTAGAGTCCTTTTTGCTTGTCTATATTGAGGCCAGCTGTGATGGTGCATCCTAGCACTGTTTCTGGTTCCAGAAAGAAGGCAGTTCCTTGCTCTCCTCTATAATCTAAAACCGATGGAATTGTCTTCCCCTGTTATTCAGAAAGCAAGTTAAACAGTTTCAAGCCCCTCAAATTTACGGCCTTATTTAACTTAGGTAATGTATATATGTGTGTATAAATAATTGACCAATTTGCTCTCCCCAGTGAGAGGTGTCTTGAATGATGTAATGTGCAGAACTGATTTGGTTTCTATCTCACTATTAGTTTTTGGTATTGTTAAAGGAAATGAACTTCACCGTGGTAGGAAAGACAGAAGTATAGCTTATTGTTGTTAAAGATGTTTTGAATAAAAACTTAGGTTAAATCACTTTTTCTATTAGAAAAATAATGTTATGCACTAAAATTATACAAATGAAAATAATTAAAATGAGCATTGTTGTTCACTTAAATTTGAACAAGAACAATATGTTAAGTGCTCACCTGAGTACCTGCTGTATACAAAGTAGTATGCTAGAGACTGGCATTTGAGGAATGCCCATTCACTTGTAATATTAACCTTGTAATGTTAACCTAAGCAATAATGTGTACTAAAACCTCTCTTTTATTCAGTTCAGGGCCAGGGAATGAGGTGACAAGTGCTAAAGCATGGAAAAAGTAGATCCCTTAGTTTCCTTGTGGATAAAATGCAAAATTTATACTAGATGACCTTGCAAGTTCCTTTAGCTTAAGTTTCTGTGACTCTGTTACAACATTAATATTGACAGCAATAATAAAGCATACCATAAGTACAGAGAAAGACTAACATTTAATTAACATTTAATCAGCAGTAAGCATTACATTTTTATTGGACAAATTACTAGGTTTTGCTGGTGTTTCCTGGGGTGCTAGCCCATGAGGACTACCTGAAGGTGTAATTCACTTGTTACCTTGTGCAAGACTTCTCTTACGTGAGATTCAGTCTGCAAATATTTATTGAGCATGTATTACATTTAAAGTATTCTAAGAGCTGTTGTTGATTATGCAAAAATATGTAAGACTATGTAGTACTCCCTGTTGTTGGGGAGTTTACTAGTTGGTTAAGAGATTGCGCTAGGAGGTTGTTTGTGTGATTGTTTTTTATAAAGAGGTGCTCAATATTTACAAGCACCTCATAGGAACTTTTTTTCCTGTAGTAATATCTTAAGGCAGTGGTGAGTGTTATATTGTAAATTTGGTTATGTAAATAAGAAAGCTGTGTATTCGCTTCAGAATAGTTGAGTGTTGAGCTTTATTGCCTTCACAGCTTTATTCATCAAGGGTAGACATTCTAATTCATAGTTGTGACCGACTATTCTTTATAAGTACTATAAAGTACAAGACAATAAGATACTCTGACCAAACTAGACCACTTTGTCTAGTACCTCCTTTTCCATCAGTCTCTCTGCATTTGGTCTTTTTAGTTGCTTTCTCTTCTGCTTTCTTGAGAGTTCTAAGAGTTCAGGTCAAAGATGAGCAGTATGGACCAATAGGAGGAAGATACTTCCTGTAATGGGCAGAATATTAAACAAGGAACAATAAGCCCTAATGCACTTGATTGCTGACTCTGAGATTAAGATAGTTAACACTTAACCTTATCCTACATGAATACAAGCTTTAAAACATGATTTAATTTCTCTTTCTTGAGGCATTTACTTTTTTCTGTTTCAGGGACTGTATACTTCCTATTTGTAAGAGGAAATAGAAAACAATGAGGTTTGCCTAATTATGCACCTCTATCAGGCATCTATTACAGGAGCTCCTATATATATTACAAGAATGTGTGGGAGGTGAGGTTTTATATCTTAGAACAAACAGAAAACGTCCAAATATATTCCTTGCTATTTGCACACTTTTTGGTTTCTTGATTCAGAGAGTGAGAGGTCAGAGTGACAGATTCCATTCTCTTATGTTTTGGAATTTGGGGAATCAAAAGTCCATATGCTGTGAAATACTATCTCCTCCAAATAGCTTTATCTTGAAAAAAAAATACCCACCCATTCCTGGTCTGGATTTGAATAGGAAGGGTTCAGGTAGCAAAAGATACCTTTACCCTCATTGAGACACAAGATTCAAATTGACTTGAACTTGCAAATGCTACAAGTCTGATTGATGAATGATGCTTACCAAGGGCATGGGAATAGGAAGTGATGGTACATATGCCTATAATTACCACCCCTTTTCTTTCTGAAATCTGTGATTTTTAGAATTTGAGCTCGATTATAGGTAAAGCATCAGAACTATTGGTTATCTTGGAGGGTGGTCCCTAGAGCTTTATGGGAGGGTTGCCAGCTTTGATGTCTGATTTTAATATACAAGCCGAGCATGGAGAGCACTTGGGTTTGTGTTTTTCATTCTTTTCTTGTCCTTTTATTTTTCTATGACTTGCCTAGTTTGATCATCTTTTAAAGCTGCCAGGTAGCTTCAAGATGGGAACAGGGAATTACTGTATTAAGTGGCTACTTCAGTTTGTGTTACCCATAACCCTTATCTTTGCTTTTATTGTCTTGTTTCTCTGCTTAGGTCTGTGCAGGTTTTTTCACCTGCTTCCTATTACAAAACCCATTTTGTTTTTCTGATGATGCGTTTTAACTTTAAGATCCAACTCATGTGCCACTGCTTCCATGGAACTTCTCCCAGCTCCTGAGGAACAATGATCTAAGGTGTATAAGTTAATTTTTTTCATTAATTTAGACTGGCCTTACCTGAGATAAATCCATTTTAGTGAAGTTTTACTGAATTTAAATGAAATATTCTCATTTTCCAATATGTAAAGTTTATAGGAATTCAGAGACTGGATATACCTGGAACAGAGCAACCACTGCATAATAAGTAATTTACAGTGTGACAGTAAAATACTATTTGTATATGGAATAGCCAAGAACTTGCTGTTGTTTTGCAATATACATAATATTTTAAAAATGTAATTGGATAAAAATGTCACTTCAGTGATATCTTGCTTGCAACAAAGCTGGTGCTTCTGGGAGGTTGGGAAATGTATTAGAACAAGGTGCTTCAGTTAAATGTAAGTGAATACTTCCTTACTGTGATTGTATTCATTAGATTTATTAATTTGGATTTGTGTAAAAGCAATCTATGATCAAAAAATTAACTGTCAGATTATTAAATGCATGATCCCTTTTTCTAAAGCAGAAGATATTAGCAAGCATTGTTTGGGCAAATTCTGTACACACGAGTTTCAAAAAAATGAGAAAATCAACACCTTTCCTATGTTTACATAATCAATTCAATGCCCATTTATTTTAATGTCTAGTACATACTGGCATAAGTAAGTAAGTGTTAGTCGCTCAGTTGTGTCCAACTCTTTGCGACCCCATGGATGGTAGCCCAGCAGGCTGTTCTGTCCATGGATTCTCCAGGCAAGAATACTGGAGTGGGTTGCCATACCTTTCTCCAGGGGATCTTCCTGACCTAGGGATTGAACCTGGGTCTGCTGTATAGCAGGCAGATTCTTTACTGTCTAAGTCACCAGGCAGAAGCCCACATACAGGCCTAGGAAGATTAAAAAGCAGTAAGACACTAGCTCTGCCTCACATTCACCCTCTGTGTGTAGTCGTATGCAACAGAATTGAATTTAAGAAAGGTTAGATTTTGTGAATGGAGTGATGATGTAATCGATGGTATAAACAAATACAGAATTTAGATGAATGAGAGATTCAGTGAGGACATAATAGTTTTATTGGCAAAATGCAGGATCATGGCCTTAACAAAATATCAAAGGATGGGCTTTTGATCTAAATACATTTAACAGTTTGCTTACTGGGAGATCTTTATTCCCACTATCAGGAATTAATTGTTGATGATAGTAAGCCTTGCCAGTAATGAGACTAATTAGAGGAGAATAGCTTAGGACAAAATTTGCTTGATTGAAGAGTGGGTTTTTCACCCGTCACAATCCCCTCATCTAAATTGTAATGCGCAAAGGTAGAAGCAATAATATAAAGTAATAATAGAAAAGGATGAAGGTGGGTGAAGCTGGGCCAGAGGACCAGAACTGTTCTGATAGCAGTCTTGGCAAGGAACTGTGTACCCTGAATTGACTCAGTGAATGATGCCACTTCATGAAGAGGATTAGAATATTTAATGTGGGGTCCCTCATGTATCTCATTCAGCCCATATCTTGGTTCCTATATCTTGGCACCTATATTTATGTACCTTTCTATTATTGGAGGCAGTTTGCTTCCCCCTTTGGATTCATGTGTGTCCATGTATTTAGGAAATGATTTTTTAATACATATCCCTTTTCTATCAGCATCATCAAACTGTTCTTTTCCACAGGCTGCTTTTTCTATGACTTTATACATGGTTAGGACTTCCTTAAGTCAGCAGCAAGCAACCTTGGAGGTTTTGCAGTAAACCAAACAGTTGATCTCTGAAAAACCTAAGGAGCTCATTCATAGTTGTAAGAAAAAAGTCGTTAGGTAAATGAAGACTGTAAATGCTCATTTTAAAGAAGGAATAACATAAACTATTAACAAATATTCAGAAATCTTTACTTGCAATGATGAACACAAATATAGCAGAAAAGTACTGATTTTCTGACCATTAACAAAGGATTTGAGAAATATAGTAATCATTGCTAGCCAGTCTTACTATTTCCTTATCCCTTTACCTTCCTCCAGTCTCTTAGATATTCCATTGTATGATTTGCAAGTCCACTCAGATTTTTGGTGGATTAAGTTTGAACATATATTTTAAATGCGTTAACTGTGCCTGCATTTAGGTGGTGGAACATTGTGTGATTTTCCCCCCCCTCTGCTTTGTTATTTTTTCCAAATTTTTAAAAATGAGCAAGTATTTTTAGTTTGAAAAAATATCCAAACAAATAAAATAATGCCCTTTGTCTACCCTGCTGTTGCCTCTTGCTATCTTTCCTTCAGATCTTTTCTCTGTCTTACCCTTTTTAATTCCTGCAATCTGACTTCCTGCTCTCCTTGCCAATTCAGTGACCTTTTTCTGAGTCTTTATTTTTCATTTTGTCTCTAGCTTTTTATCTTCTTATTAAGATTCCTTCATACTTGGAAAATTGTCATTCGTTCATTTTTGAGAGTCACCTTTGGATCAGCTAGTCAGAGGCCAGGCATTAGGGATTCCATGAGCAAGGATGTAGGATCTCTGATTTGGGGACATTACTTCTTCTGATTAATACTGTATCTTTTCTGTGTCTTTCCTCTAGATGCTTTTTAATTATGAATATCCAAACACTTATTTCTCAGCCATGCATTCTTTTTTTCTTTTTATGTCTTTGGTAAAGTCAAGAAATAGGTTGACCAGCAGCTCTAACCACATCTACTCAGATGTACAGATTGCCAGAGTACAGGTTGCCACCAATGTCATCTTAAACTTGGCCTTTTCACGCTGACCCTTCTTCTGTGCTATGATGCCTTGCCACTTCAATTTGCTTTCCTTTCCAGTTACTCTAGTCCTTTGGTAGTAGATATCACTGTTCCTTCATTCTGCCAGGCTAGCAGTGTTGGTTTCATATTTGATTTTGCTCTCTTATCCCTTACCCAGAATTTTAACATGTTGCCAAGTTTGCCTTGTCACTTAAGTTTTTCCCTATCTTCCTATTTCTACTGCCAGGACCATAGCAAAGTGCTTTACCATCTCATTCCTGGATTATTACAGCAGCAAAATAGCTGTTCTCTGCCCCTAGCCTTTCCCCCCACTCAAGTATGTTGTATATTGCTGCCAAAGGAAGTCTTCTGAAACATCTTTTTTTATGTAGTCCCCTTCTAAAACCTATAGTAATTTCATCTTGCCTGCTGTATCAAGTCTGAGTGTCAGGTTTCAAAGGCCTATGTAGGGACTTCTCTGGTGGTCCAGTGGTTTAGAATCCACCTTCCATTGCAGGGGACGTAGGTTTGATCCCTGGTCAAGGAACTAACATCCCACATGCCTTGGGGCAACTAAGTCCATGCGCTTCAACTACTGAGCCTGAGTACCACAATTAGTGAGAAGCCGGCACGCTGCAAGAGAGATCGCATGTGCCGCAACTAAGGCTCAATTCAGCCCAATAAATAAGTGTTAAAGAAAAAACAAAAGCCTGTGTAATCTAGCCCTGTACAATCCATCCAACACTGTTCCTTACTGTTCACAAGCATTTGATCCACTTCAGTGCAGGAGGCACTTTTCTATCTGCCTTATATCTTGTGGTTCTGCTTTGTATCTTTTCTAGAATCTCTACTCCCCTGTGTCCAAATCCTGCTTAATCACATTTCAACTAGCTTGAAGTCGTATCTCAAGTCATTGTACTATTCATCATTCTTTACTCTAGTCCACGTATGCTTTTTCTTGACCTCATATCATATATTGAGGTCTGTACAATTTAGCAATCAGTGTTAATTTTTTCCTATGCTGTTTATTATTATTATTATTTTCCTATGCCATTTATTACTGTTATTAGTATTATAGGTCGCCTTGCCTTGTGTGGGCTTTCTCTAGCTGTGATGTGTGCGTTTCTCTTGTTGCAGTGTGCAGGCTTAGTTGCCCTGTAGCGTGTGGACTCTTAGCTCCCAGACCAGGGTTTGAACCCACATCGCCCTGCATTGGATGGTGAATTCTTAACCACGAGACCACCAAGGGAGTCCCACCTATGCTGTTTTAATAAAGAACATGTTCTTTGAAGCTAAGGACAACATCTTTTGCATCTTTTTATTTCTCATGTGACAGTAGGTACTGTTGCATACCATTTTGTTTACTATAGAGATAATTTGTTTTTTTCTACATATTAATGTTTCTGTATTTGATATATTTAATGTCTTAATTTTCACCCCAAACAAGTTACTAAACTCATGCGGCATTTTATATAATAGAGGCATTATATCAGTTGTTTTTTTAAAATTATATTGATGAAACTGGAAAAAATCATATATTTTGAGTTTCAGTTCTACTGGACAAGCATTTTTTACTATATTTAGATTTTAAAAAATATATATCCCAAGTGAGATATACTCATATAAGGATCTCATTTAAAAAATGCTAGCAGAATTTCCCTGGTGACTCAGCGGTAAAGAATCCTCCTGCCAGTGCAGGAGACACAAGTTCAATCCCTGGTCCAGGAAGATCCTACATGCCGTGGAGCAACTAAGCCACATTCAGCACAACTGTTGATCCTGTACTCTAGAGCCCGGGAGCCACAACTGCTGAAGCCCTCATACCCTGGAGCCCATGCTCTGCAACAAGAGAAGACACCTCAATGAGAAGCCCATGCACAGCAGCTAGAGAGTAGCTTCTGCTCACCACAACTGAAGAAAAGCCTGAGCAGCATTGAAGACAGCACTGCCAAAAATAAATAAATAAAATTACTTAACAGAAAATACCGAGCAGGTAACTACTACATAGTTAAGTAGCCTTTCATGAATCAGTGTACAGTAGTAGAATTGACCCTTGAACAACTTGGGTATGAACTGGGCAGGTCTATGTTTATGCGGAAATTTTTCAATGAATACATGATATGGTACTACACCCCATGGTTGCTTGAATCTGTGGATATAGAAGCACAGATACTTAGGGTGACTATGTAAAGTTTTACTGAGGTTTTTGATTGCAGGAGGATAGGCATCCTTGCCTACCTCTGCATTGTTCAGAGGTCAGCTGCATTTAGTTAGGGTTTTCTGGACTGATCAGCTGTGTCCCAGCTTAGTTCTCAAAAAGTCAACTTGGACTTTTGAAGACTCCCTTAACATTAAAGTTATCTCCCTGGAGATAGCTTCTTTGAAGTTTGGTCCTAGTGAAAGATTTGACCATCTTATTCTAGGAGCCAAGACCCAAAGCTAAAGTAACTTGCTGAGTCATAGCTAAAACCTGAAGACAGCAAAGGAAACCTGTGAGTGAAGGCAAGTAACTGAGGGAGGTGGATTTAACTGGGAATTAAGGAGGGAATGACTAAAATAGGAAAATAATTCTGAGGACCTGAAATGTTTGCAATTCATAAACAGGCTACTCTGCTGAGCCTATTTATCTGACATAGAGCCTTTTTTGTTTATTTGGTCTGATATTCTTTCAGAGAGGTACAGCAACTAGTTTATCTGTAAAAGACCCCTTAAGCTTTAAAACTGCATTTATGTGATGTTACTTGGTTTGTTGAGCTGAGAAGAGAAGAGAGGCAAAAGACAAAGGAGAAAAGGAAAGATACACGCATCTGAATGCAGAGTTCCAAAGAACAGCAAGGAGAGACAAGAAAGCCTTCCAAAGTTGTCAATGCAAAGAATAAAACAATACAATGGGAAAGACTGGAGATCTCTTCAAGAAAATTAGAGATACCAAGGGAACATTTCATGCTAAGATGGGCACAATAAAGGAGAGAAATGGTATGGACCTAACAGAAGCAGAAGTTATTAAGAAGAGGTGGCAAGAATACGCAGAAGAACTATACAAAAAAGATCTTCATGACCCAGGTAACCGTGATGGTGTGATTACTCACCTAGAGCCAGACATCTTGGATTGTGAAGTCAAGTGGGCCTTAGAAAGCATCACTACGAACAAAGCTAGTAGAGGTGATGGAATTCCAGTTGAGCTATTTCAAATCCTCAAAGATGATGCTGTGAAAGTGCTGCACTCAATATGCCAGCAAATTTGGAAAACAGCAGTGGCCACAGGACTGGAAAAAGTCAGTGTTCATCCCAATCCCAAAGGAAGGCAACACCAAAAAATGTACAAACTACCACACAATTGCGCTACCATGGGGTCGCAAAGAGTCGGACACAACCGAGCAATTTCACTTTCACACACTAGCAAAGTAATGATCAAAATTCTCCAAGCGAGACTTCAACAGTACATGAACCAAGAACTTCCAGATGTTCACGTTGGATTTAGAAAAGGCAGAGGAACCAGAGATCAAATTGCCAACATCCGTTGGATCATAGAAAAAGCAAGAGAGTTCCAGAAAAATATCTGCTTTATTGACTACACCAAAGCCTTTGACTGTGTGGATCACAACAAATTGTGGAAAATTCTTAAAGAGATGGGAATACCAGGCCACCTGACCTGCCTTTGAGAAACCTGTAGGCAGGTCACAAAGCCACAGTTAGAACCAGACATGAAACAACACACTGGTTCCATATTGGGAAAGGAGTACATCAAGGCTGTATATTGTCACCCTGCTTATTTAACTTATGTGCAGAGTACATCATGAGAGATGCTGGGCTGGATGAAGCACAAGCTGGAATCAGGATTGCCAGGAAAAATATTAATAACCTCAGATATGAAGATGACACCACCCTTATGGCAGAAAGCAAAGAGGAAGTAAAGAGCATCTTGATGAAAGTGAAAGAAGAGAGTGAAAGAGCTGGCTTAAAACTCAACATTCAAAAAACAAAGATCATGGCATCCGGTCCCATCACTTCATGGAAAATAGGTGAGGAAACGAAACAGTGACAGACTATTTTCTTGGGCTCCAAAAGCACTGAAGATGGAGACTGCAGCCATGAAATTAAAAGATGCTTGCTCTTTGGAGGAAAAGCTATAACCAACCTAGACAGCATATTAAAAAGCAGAGACATTACTTTGGGGACAAAGATTTGTCTAGTCAAAGCTATGGTTTTTCCAGTAGTCATGTATGGATGTGAGAGTTGGACTCTAAAGAAAGCTGAGTGCCAAAGACTTGATGCTTTTGAACTGTAGCGTTGAAGACTCTTGAGAGTCCCTTAGACTGCCAGATCAAACCAGTCTATCCTAAAGGAAATCAGTCCTGAATAGTCATTGGAAGGACTGATGCTGAAGCTGAAACTCCAATACTTTGGCTACCTGGTGCAAAGAACTGACTCATTGGAAAAGACCCTGAATCTGGGAAAGATTGAAGGCAGGAGAAGAAGGGGTCGACAGAGGATGAGATGGTTGGATGACATCACCGACTCTATGGACATGAGTTTAAGCAAGCTCAGGTAGTTGGTGATAGACAGGGAAGCCTGGTGTGCTGCAGTCCATGGGGTTGCAAAGAGTCGGATACAACCGAGTGACTGAATTGAACTTGATGTGTTAGAACAGTGATTGTCAAATTGTGGTCATGCTAGCATCACTTGGGAACTTGATAGAGCTGTAAATCTGGGGACTCTACCTCAGATTTACTGTAACGGAAAATCTGGGGGTATGACCAGCAATCTGTCTTAGTAACCTTTCAGGTGATAGATACTGAGGTTAGAGAGCCGCTGGCTTACAGGGGATATCTTCTAATAAAATATTAAGCCCAAGTCTTCTCTGTGGCAGAGCTTTAGTATTCTCAATTCTTGAGTACCTCAGGAAGAGTTAGTAGCTCCTTTATTTTAATTTTCATAATATTTGAATATAATTCTGCTATAGCATCGTTTACTCTGTGTTGCAAAAGATTGCCACTAAGTCGAAATCTTTAGTTTCAGTGATGAATTGATGAATAAAAATGAAACAGATAGTGCTTAGTCATCATCGTACTCAGCCCTGGTTGACAATTAAAAGACACACAAACACCCACAGACACAATGCCAGGGACCACATGTGCAAGAAAATATGAGATGTATAATCCAGGAGTCAGCGAGGTTTTGCTCCCAAGGGCCAAATAGTAAATATTTTTTACTTTGTACTACATAGAGTCTCTGTTGCAACTACATTACCCTGCCACTATATTAGGAAAGTGCCATCAACAATATATAAATAAATGGGTATGGCCAAATTTATCTCACTGCTGGCAGGATTTGGCCCTTGGGCAGTAGTTTGCAGACCCTATATATCACTGCTACCTGAGAAAACTGTGCAAGGAATATAGATAACTGTTTTCAATCTTCACTGTCTTACATTGACAAAGAATGGACAGTAGTCAGGTATTAATTGTCTTACAATTCTACCTTGGGTAAAACCAGGATTATATGCAAATAATAATAGAATGCTAATGAGAGTTATGTTTCAGTTATACTCTTACCTCAGCTCCCAGTGATGATGATAAAGTCTGTCGACTTTTGGTTTCTGGTCTAACACATAAAGAGTTTGAAAGTCTTCATTCCTGTTGTCACAACAAGAATAAAAGAAGGAGAAAAGTAGCTATTTTGAAGTATATCCAGAGCTCTCTGTTCTCTTTGACAAGATCTGCCTCAAGGGAAGCTTTTACCAGAGCTAACCACCTGAGGCTTTGTTGTTTAGTCGCTAAGTTGTGTCCACCTCTTCTGTGACCCCGTGGACTGTACCCTCCATGGAATTCTCCAGACCAGAATACTGGAGTGGATAGCCGTTCCCTTCTCCAGGGGTTTTTCCCAACTCAGGGATCGAACCCAGGTCTTCCACGTTGTAGGCGGATTCTTTACCAGCTGAGCCACAAGGGAAGCCCAAGAATACTGGATTGGGTAGCCTATCCCTTCTCCAGCAGATCTTCCCAACCCAGAAATCGAACCAGGGTCTCCTGCATTGCAGGTGGATTCTTTACCAACTGAGCTATCGGGGAAGCCCCACACCTAATATCTACACCTAAGCATATTATGTTCAAACTGCAGAAAATTAAATACAAAGAGGACATCTTGAAAGAAGTCAGAGGAAAATAACCACCTTACCTACAGAGGAACAACAGTAAGAATTGCATCATTACATCAGACTTCTCTTCAGAAGCCAAATAAACAAGCAAGCAACCAAGAGAGTAGAGTAAAATATTTAGTATTGAAAGAAGAAAATTGGAATTCTGTATCCAGTGAAATTATCCTTCAAAAGTAAAGGAGAAATAAAGGCTTTCTCAGCCCATCGAAAATGAGAGGATCTGCTTTGCAAGAAATGTTAAAAGAAGTCTTTGAAGGAGAAGGAACATGATACAGACCAGACACTCAGGTCTGCATAAAGATAGGAAGAATGAGAAGTAATAAATTAAGTTTAAATAAAATCTTTTATTTTTCCTTAATTGATTTAATGGCTAATAGTTCAGAATAATGTGATTGGTGATTATAGCTGTGGATAAGTGTAATGAATGACCATAATGTTGTAAGGGACAGAAGGGAGGAACAGGGAATCCTCTTAGAATGTACTTGCGCTAACTGCCAAGTGGTATAGTGGTGCTTGGCAGTGAAATCAGAGTAGTCATAAAAGTTACCTGGGGTAGCCAGTAAATAGATTTACAAAGGAGGTATAATTGATACACCAAGAGAGTAGAGAAAATAGAATCGTGTAAAATACTCGAAAGAAGAACCAAAGAAGGGAGAAAGTGGCGAAGACCAAAAAAGAAAAAGAAAAAAGAAAAGGGTAATGAATGGTAAACAGTTACAAATATGGTGCATATTAATTCAACTGTATCAGTCACTTTAAATGTGAATATTCTAAATACACCAATTAAAAGACAGAAGCTGTCAGAGTAGATTAAAAAAAAAGCCCCCACTCTATATTGTCTACAAGTATTATCGTTCTTAGACTTTGGTACGTTATCCTTTAGTAACCAATTACTTGTAAAACATCTCAGGAATATGTTGTAACACTAAATTCAAGAAACTTTGCTATAAAAGTTACAAGCAAAAGGTGAGCAATTTAAGTGGTAGAGCTCAAGGGAGAGTAGCCTTGTTTTGTGCCCAGTTTTATCTATAAACTATGTAATATTCTCCATTTAAAGTTAATTTTATAATAAAGTAATTATTGAGCATTTCTTGTGTAGATTCTGATTTTATTCTGATTTTAAAATAGCTTTAATGAGATAATTTGCATACTGTTAAGTTCATCTGTTTTAAGCATACAATTCAGTGGGGTTTAGTATATTTGTAGAGTTTTCAATCACCATGATCTAATTTTAAATGTTTTAATTTTTTTAAGCAACTGACAAATGAACTGTATTGACTAGAAGTGGAAAGATTGTTTCTCTAATTATAATTCTGAAGGGTCAAAGGCAGTAGGGGCGTTTGAGGTAGTGTTTTTGTTTTATATGTTGATAGATACTTAACAGTAGGACATGGGTTTCTAAAAACTCAGAGATGAAGTTGCATTTGTCTCTACTCTTTTTCTCTGCACTCTTTGCTTGTCTTCATCCTCTCTGGACCAGTCTTTCATTACTTTAGGTATTTGTGTAAGTATTGCTTTGAGCTTCATCATAACTGGTAAATACTTGTGTGGGTCTTGTTATGGCACACATTAGGACATCACTGTTTGATGTATTTGTAATTATAAAGCACAGTGTGTCAGTTGTCACTTTTTTCTTTAACATATTTTTGAATAAATGAGGTAATTGTAGTATCCTAAATTAATTTTCTCTTTAAGATGGTTAGCATAAAAACTTACAAAATAGAATAAGTTTTACCTTTAAAATCTTACATATTTAACAGTTTTAAAGTAAAAATAATCAGAATCACAAAGAGGCAGTCTAGTGCAGTGGTATAAATCATTATATGATATTCTGAAACTAGTTGCCTTGGTTTGCCACTTAAGTCACATAACCTTTTGAAGTTTTTTCCTTAATCAGTAAAATGAAAACAGTAATAGTGTTTACCTGCTAGTATTGTAGTGAAGATTAAATAAGATAATTCATGTGAAACACTGAGTATGGAATCTGGCACATGGTAACTACTCAATATATGTTGCCTGTTATTTTTTAACCACAATAAAATTTAAAGAGCTTTTCAGTTTAACACGTAATCAGTTTACACAGAGAATTTGGATTACTTCCTGATTCTAATTACTGAATTACTGTACTGTAATAGAAGGAACCATATTTGAAGGAAGTTTTCCAGGCTGAGGGAACAGCAGACACGTAAGTTGTGAGAAGGCCACCCCAAGCAGGCAAGTGTTGACAGTGCCTCAGAGTGCAAGTGAGGTCAGAGATCGAGGGGGTGCAGATTTGTGTGGGGCCTTGCAGGCCAAGTAAGCACTAAGACTTAGGCTTTTCCTCTGAGTGAGATAGAAGGCTCTTAGCAGAGGGGTGACATGACCCTACTGATGTTTTAAAAGCTCACTGCTCCACTGCTTTCCTAACACTAATACCTGCTTGGTAAATTTCTACTTATCATTCAGAACTCAACTCAGTAACTCCAGAAGGAAATAATTTTCCTGAATATTTAAGGTAAATCAGGTCCATAATCACTCTCCTCTTAGGTTCTAATTCTAGTTACCAGACATTACAGTTGTAGTAAAATGATCAAATAACTTTATAGTTTCCTTTGTTAGAATATTAGCACCATGAAGCCAGGGACTGTATCTCTCAGAAATATTTCCCGAGTACAGTGAATGCATGCATTATATAGGAGCTAACTCAACAGCTATGCCCTGAACTTCTTTTAGATTTCAGTCAGAGGTCTGGTGCAGTTTTCCTCCTCTTCCTCCTCCCACCTTCCACTCTCTACCTCTCATGTCATATTTTAAGTTATAAATTACTAAGTGTAGAAGTTGTAAATAAAAATGGCAAATTTAATATTTTTCCTATTAAAAATCTTGTTTTCTTGATAAACCATTTTCAGCAGTATGAAAGTATTAACTCATTTTAAATTTCTGTTTAGAGATGACCTTTTTGAATGTCTAATTTAGTGTTAATATAGACAGCATTACCAAAATTAAATCATTTTATCAGAATTCAGATTGGTTTGTATAATCTCAAGTTGGTGTCTTTCAGCATGAAGCATGAAATATTTTTCTGAAACTCACCAACATATTCTCTTTTTCCTCGGTGTGGTAGTATATACATAAAAATATATACATGTATACATATACACATATATGTGTGTGTATGTATATTATATTATGTTTTATTGTGAGGAAGTATTAAGTGCTCTTAATAGAAAGGAGACAGGAGACAGGGATCAAGAAAATCCCCATGGAAAAGAAATGCAAAAAAAGCAAAATGGCTGTCTGAGGAGGCCTTACAGATAGCTGGGAAGAGAAGAGAAGCGAAAAGCAAAGGAGAAAAGGAAAGATATTCTCATCTGAATGCAGAGTTCCAAAGAATAGCAAGGAGAGATAAGAAAGCCTTCCTCAGCGATCAGTGCAAACAAATAGAGGAAAACAACAGATTGGGAAAGACTAGAGACCGCTTCAAGAAAATTAGAGATACCAAGGAACATTTCATGCAAAGATAGGCTCGATAAAGGACAGAAATGGTATGGACCTAACAGAAGCAGAAGATATTAAGAAGAGGTGGCAAGAATACACAGAAGAACTGTACGAAAAAGATCTTCACGACCCAGATAATCACGATGGTGTGATCACTCACCTAGAGCCAGACATCCTGGAATGTGAAGTGAAGTGGGCCTTAGAAAGCATCACTACGAACAAAACTAGTGGAGGTGATGGAATTCCAGTTGAGCTATTTCAAATCCTCAAAGGTGATGCTGTGAAAGTGCTGCACTCGATATGCCAGCAAATTTGGAAAACTCAGCAGTGGCCACAGGACTGGAAAAGGTCAGTTTTCGTTCCAATCCCAAAGAAAGGCAATGCCAAAGAATGCTCAAACTACCGCACAATTGCACTCATCTCACATGCTAGTAAAGTAATGCTCAAAATTCTCCAAGCCAGGCTTCAGCAATACGTGAACCGTGAACTTCCAGATGTTCAAGCTGGTTTTAGAAAAGGCAGAGGAACCAGAGATCAAATTGCCAATATCCGCTGGATCATCGAAAAAGCAAGAGAGTTCCAGAAAAACATCTATTTCTGCTTTATTGACTATGCCAAAGCCTTTGACTGTGTGGATCACAATCAACTGTGGAAAATTCTGAAAGAGATGGGAATACCAGACCATCTGACCTGTCTCTTGAGAAACCTGTATGCAGGTCAGGAAGCAACAGTTAGAACTGGACATGGAACAACAGACTGGTTCCAAATAGGAAAAGGAGTCCGTCAAGGCTGTAAATTGTCACCCTGCTTATTTAACTTCTATGCAGAGTACATCATGAGAAACGCTGGGCTGGAAGAAACACAAGCTGGAATCAAGATTGCCGGGAGAAATATCAATAACCTCAGATATGCAGATGACACCACCCTTATGGCAGAAAGTGAAGAAGAACTAAAGAGCCTCTTGATGAAGGTGAAGGAGGAGAGTGAAAAAGTTGGCTTAAAGCTCAACGTTCAGAAAACCAAGATCATGGCATCTGGTCCCATCACTCCATGGGAAATAGATGGGGAAACAGTGGAAACAGTGTCAGACTTTACTTTTTTGGGCTCCAAAATCACTGCTGATGGTGACTGCAGCCATGAAATTAAAAGACGCTTACTCCTTGGAAGGAAGGTTATGACCAACCTAGATAGCATATTTAAAAGCAGAGACATTACTTTGCCACCAAAAGTCCGTCTAGTCAAGGCTATGGTTTTTCCAGTGGTCATGTATGGATGTGAGAGTTGGACGGTGAAGAAAGCTGAGCGCTGCAGAATTGATGCTTTTGAACTGTGGTGTTGGAGAAGACTCTTGAGAGTCCCTTGGACTGCAAGGAGATCCAGTCAGTCCATCCTAAAAGAGATCAATCCTGGGTGTTCATTGGAAGGTCTGATGTTGAAGCTGAAGCTCCAATACTTTGGCCACCTCATGCGAAGGGTTGACTCATTGGGAAAGACCCTAATGCTGGGTAGGATTGGGGGCGGGAGGAGAAGGGGACGACAGAGGATGAGATGGTTGGATGGCATCACCGACTCGATGAACATGGGTTTGGGTAGACTCCGGGAGTTGATGATGGACAGAGAGGCCTGGCTGCTGCAATTCATGGGGTCGCAGAGAGTCGGACACGACTGAGCGACTGAACTGAACTGAATAGAAATTTGTTAAATTTCTTATTGGGGAGGAGAAAAAAATGACTTTGTGGTGTCACTGCCCCACTTCTTTATTTTTAACCTCTGGAAATGATGGCATGTCAGATCAGTATGGCCTGAATGTATATTGGTATGAGAGAAACAATATGAGGGAAAGTCTGGCATATCAACAACCTGTGCACTTAGCTGTGATTCTTAAGGCTTAATTCTGGGGTGATGTGATTTCTTTCTCAAAGGACATTTCCAGGGAATGCAAGGTTAACTAGACACCTAAGTTTTTATGTCTATCTCAATTCTTTAAAAAATCTTGCTGATAACTTTTTTTTTTCTCCCTTGCAGAGTAATGAAGTTTTTATTCACTGTTGATGGCGTGGGGATTTTTAGAGTTTTGGTTTTTTTTAAACAGAGAATTCCAAAACACTTTCTCCTATGTAAGATGGATCTGAGGAACCTCCAAATATTAAGAAAGCTCTTTGTTCTTGGCTTGTGGTTCATCATGTCTACTCTAGTCCCAGTGTTGGGTGCCGCTTTTCTTGGGGCTGCAGTCTTGTTTTTATGCTCTTCCTCTCTGGAGGTTTTCACACAGTATGTGCTCAACCACTTTTAGGTTTTCATTCTGTATATCATGTATGCCATAATGATAAGGAAATCTTTGGGTATGGACTTGAATTTGTTGTTGTCGTTTAGTTGCTAAGTCATGTCTGACTCTTTGCCACCCCATGGACTGAAGCATGCCACTCTCCTCTGTCATCTGCTATCTCCCAGAGTTTGCTCAAATTCATGTCCATTGCGTCAGTGATGCTATCTAAACATCTTATCCTCTGCTGCCCCCTTCTGCTGTTGCCTTCAATCTTTCCCAGCATCGGTCGTTTCCAATGAGTGGACTCTTTACATCAGGTGACCAAAGTATTGGAGCTTTAGCTTCAGCATCAGTCCTTCCAATGAATATTCAGTGTTAATTTCCTTTAGGATTGACCGGTTTGATCTCCCTGCTGTCCAAGGGACTCTCAAGAGTCTTCTGCAGCACCACAATTCAAAAGCATCAAATCTTCGTTACTCAGCCTTCTTTATGGTCCAGTTCTCATGGGTCCTACTAATCTATCAGGGTCACACTTTTGTTATGTGAAAGAGCAGGTCTTAACACAGTGTGTAGGTATATACAGTTTCCTCTCTATATTACCTTCTTGTTCCATTCTTTGATTCTAGCTCATTTATGTCTGGGTTTTCATTCTCAGTTTCTTTCATCACTTTCTTTATTCTCCCAGTCTTACCTCTGCAGTCGACCTGTAACATCTGTTTATCACTCTTCCCAGAGCTAGTCCTTGCTCTCTATCCTGCTCTAGTTGATTTCCCTCAGGATAAGTAATGTTGGATGTCTATTCTCCACTTCTTAATTTTTATAATCACCGGTTCCTCACTTCTAGTCATTTCTTCAGTCAGACTCTCTGTGGCCCCAGAATATTTGTATTGGTCACTTATTACATTTACTTCTTTAGACTTCTGTTTTATAAGTGTAGATCATTTCATCTAAAATAAGATGAGATAATTTCCAGTAATTTGTGAAGAGAAATGATTTCCTCACAGTTCTTATATTAGTATAGTACAAGGTATTCATAACAACTAATTTGGAACCTCCTAGTTTGTCTCCCTCAATTTTTCTCCATTCTCTCTACCTTTTTTCTTGTTTTGTTCTTATTCTTTTCTTTTTCCCCCTCTTCTTTTACTTTTTTTTCTGTCTCTTACCTTTCTCTCCACATCATAAAAGAAAAAACTCATCTGTGTAATTTGTTAAAATTGTGTGTCTTCTTAAATTTAGAATCTGAGAAGTTGATAGCTTTAGTTTCTGTTGGGTTATTTTGAAGCCTAGTCAGGTTTTTATCCTTTTCTTTTTGGCCTCGTCACCTTGCATTTGGGATCTTAGTACCCCGGCCAGGGATGGAATCCATGCCCCTTGCAGTGGAAGTGCAAAGGCTTTTTTTTTAAGCTGGAGGATAGTTGCTTTACAGTGTTGTGTTGGTTTCTGCCATACATTACCATGAATCAGCCATAGATGCACATTATGTCCCCTCTCTCTTAAACCTCCCTCCCTCCCACCCTACCCCTTTAGGTTGTCACAGAGCATCAGATTGAGCTCCCTGTGTTATACAGAAACTTCCCACTAGCTGTTTTACATATGGGAATGTATATATTTCAGTGATACTCTCAGAATTTGTCCCATCCTCTTCTTCCCCCGCTGTGTCCATAAATCTGTGTTTGAGTCTCTATTCCTGCCCTGCAAATATGTTCATCAGTACTATTTTTCTAGCTTACATGTATATGCATTAATGTATTTGTTTTTCTGACTTATTTCACTGTGTATAACAGGCTCTAGGTCCATCTGCCTCACTAGAACTAACTCAGATTCATTCCTTTCTGTGGTTGAGTAATGTTCCATTTTATATGTGTACCACAACTTCTTCATCCATTCATCGGTCAACAGACATCTAGGTTGCTTCATGTCCTGGCTATTGTAAATTGTGCTGCAGTGAACACTGGGTTATATGTATCTTTTAGAATCATGTATTTCTCAGGATATATGCCTAGTAGTGGGATTGCTGGGTTATATGGTAGTTTTATTCCTAGTTTTTTAACATCACCATGCTGTTCTCCATAGTGGCTGTATCGATTTACATTCTCACCAAGAGTGCAAGGGGGTTCCCTTTTCACAATACCCTTTCCAGCATTTATTGTTTGTAGATTTTTTTGTTGATGGCCTTTCTGACTGGTATGAGGTAATACCTCATTGTAGTTTAGATTTGCATATCTCTAATAATAACTGATGTTGAGCATTTTTTCATGTGTTTATTAGCCATCTATGTGTAGAAGCATAGAGTATTAACCACTGGACTGCCAGGGAGTCTCTAATCAGATTTTTAAAGAAAAGATGTGATGAGCCTTTGCTGTGGAAAAGATTATGCAAAATTATTTACTAATGTACTGTAGAGAAGGTGTAAGTCAGCAGGCGAGTATAACAGAAAGGAAGGACCATACTTGGCTGATTTCTTTCTTGCTTTAGTCTCCATATATAAGGCTACCAAATTGCCACCAGTTGAAGACAGATAGGAATTGACAAACGGACATTCTGGGTTACTTGACTCCTGAAGTGAGATGTGAAATGTTGTGAATTGTCTAAAATTTCAACCTATTTAGGTAGATATGCAGCTTAGTCTTGCTTTATTTAAATAATATAAGTTCTCTGTAGCTGTTTAAAATCTTTTTTTTTTTAAGTGGGAAGTTGTATTCCACTATTGGCAATGCAATATGAAGAATTTAGATTTTGCTCAGACAGTTGCTTTTCTGGATGAAGACAAAGAGCTGTGAGGGACTATAACTAAAACCCAGCTAGAGAAATTCAGTTTTATAGGAAATTGTTCTGGGATGTCAGTGTTGCAGTGTGTTCGCTATTTGAATATATAGCTGAGGTTACATGTGTTTAATCTTTGTGATAATTTAAAGAGATGAAAAGGCTTTGGAGTGATCATGGCAGATTAAAAAACTTTGTATTTTGGACCTGTAATATTTGGCTGTTTTGGATTGCAGCTGTTCATCCTTTGAGTTCCAAATATAAAACTGTTACATACATATAATAATAAATTTTTTGTTACTGTCATTTATATTTTTTAAAATTTAGAATCATAATCAAGTTTTTATTTCAGCTATAGTACAAATACATGATAAAAAGGGCATCACAAATGAGCAGGAGGACTATTTAAGAAATGATGTTAGTGTAATTGCTTAAATTTAGAGCCTCAGCTCTTAAATTTACAGCCTCAGCCTAGCAGTCATTAACACATTATAGGTGAATAAATGGTTAAATGAAAAGAAAAAAAATGGAATGATTAAAGACTAGAACAAAATAGAAATTAATTCATGTGGCATGAAAGATTTGTTCCTGTTAGAAGTAGTAGGAGACATCGCAGAAGAAACTAAAAAAAAAGATTTTACTATTTAAGATAAAAAACAAAAAGCTTAGTAATTTTCCTTACCTCCTAGTCTAAATTAAAACCCAAACAGAGCAGAATAAAATTTAAATGGTTATGCTCCCATTAAAAATGGTTGAGGAGAATAAATGAATAAAACATTTGAAAGGGTCTTGGTGGAATTTTAAAAAAGCAATATAGTTACACAATGTCACAAACATAACCAAACATACAAACACATGCATGCACATACACACACACCCACACACAAACCTTATCTTAGAAGAGAGAGTAAGAGAAGAACACACCAAAATACTGCCTTTCATAATGTTGTGAGTGGTGGTGTGGGTGATTTTCAAAATAATTTATTTTTTAAGATGTACTTTCTAGCCTCTCTGAAGTGCGTGCTTTCTTTACTTTAAAAAATGTTCCTTTTAAAATACTGCTTACAGGATTAAGTCTAAATACTTCCTAATTTGTTTCCAGCTTATCTTCTCTGTCTTCCTTTCTCTTACACAGTATCTCTATTATTAGGACTAATACAATGCTTTTTATAAAATTTTATAGAAATTTTAATGTGAATACCTTCAGTTTCTTTGATTTCACAATATAGCCCACCACATCCTGTATTAGGTCCTGCTGTATCACACATTTAGCTTATATGTCTAGCCCTGGAAGATAACCTTGCCATGTGCCCCTTACGTGATAGGTGTTTTGGAGTTTGTGCTGTTCTGTAATAGGTCTGTCATATAGTCTTCCATCTCTGCCTTGGTTTTGACTTCCTTTTTCCCTCTGCATATTCAGAGACAGTTTTCAAAACCATAATTAGGCCACCCCTGTTTACTGTATTCTTTCCAGTGTTTATTTTCCCCCATTTTACCTATTACTTCCAGTATAGCAATTATCACAGTTTGCTTGTACCATATTTTTTTTACTGTGTATGTCTTTCTTTCCCAGTAGATGTTGGGCCCCTGATGGGCAACAACCATATCTTATCCATTCATCTTTGTATCTCCCACAGTACTATGTTAGCAAATATTTATGGTCTTAAATTGATGTAAATAATAGTTTGTCGCAGATTAAATCACTAGTCAAAAAGATGTTTTAGTTCTTTTTTACTTATATGCATTTATTCTTGTTTGATATGTAATCTAAGTGCATTGTCTTTTTTAAAAAGATCATTTTTTAGATTTTAAAAGCAAGTAATATTAATTACAAAAACCTTATAAACATGTTTCTTTTGATCCTTTTTTCCTATAAATTTTTGTTTGTTTTGGTCTAGTTGAAATCATATTGTATATTGTGTCCTTCTTTAATATTCATATAATGATTCATTCATTCACCAAATATTAGTAAGTGCCTGTTGTTACGTAAGGATTCTTTTAGACCTCTGGGCTTAAAGCAGTAAACAAAATAGTAAAAAAAAAAAAAAAAGTCTGCTTTCATAAAGTTTGTATTGTAGTAGTGGGGGACATAAACAATAAATAAAATATATATGTGTGTATATATATACACATATATATATACACTAAGTGATATGATGGTAGGGGCTTCCCTGATGATATGATGGTAAATTATATATACACAACAATAAATAAATAAATATACACTAAGTGATATGCTGGTAAATTATGTATACATGTATACCACCGTTTCTTTGTTCATTTATCTATGAGTGGACACAGATTTTCTTCCATAACTTGGCTGTTGTAAATAATGCTTCAGTGAACATAAGGATGAATATATATTTTTGAATTAGTGTTTTTGTTTTCTTTGGATAAAGACTGAGCAGTAGGATTGGTGGATCATATGGTAGTTCTCTTCTGGAACCTCCATACTGTTTTCCATAGTTTGCCTGTTTACATTCACCAACAGTGTACAGGGTTCCTTTTTATCCACATCTCTGATAATACTTGTTATTTCTTGTCTTTTTAATAATAGCCATCCTAACAGGTATGAGGTGATAACTCACTGTGATTTTGGTTTGCATTTCCCTGATGATGAGTGGTGTTGTGCATCTTTTCATGTGTCTGTTGAGCAGCTATAATGTCTTTTTTTTTGGAAAATATTTATTCAGATCTTCCAGTTTTTAATTGAATTGTTTTTTGGTGAGGGCTGTAATCCTTAAGAAAAGGAAAACCCAGGAGGTGCGCTCACTCTGACTTTCTAAAGTGCTGCTCAGGGAAGTAGAGTCCACACAGAAACCAGAGATTTGTTGAGATGGTGGAAACAGTGATTGACGTGCATGGCTGCTGAAACAGCTGGAGTTGGGGGTACTAGAAAGGAAGGAGCTACTTAAAGAGCTTCAGGAATTCCCACAGGGGTTGTCAGATCCTTCAACTGATTAGTGAACTCCACATGTGCAGGACAGGTATTTTTTCAGAGAACAGCTACTAGGACCTTTAAGTCAACAAGAGATTCTGAAGGTCACATGATGCTGAGAGAATTTCAACCAGCCAAGTTGAAAAGACCTTGCTGAGCACCTTGGGCATTAGTGGAGACCCCAGAAAATCTTATGTTTTAGGACGAGGGCTATTTTACCCATAGAGTAAGGGCTATTCTAGACCTGTTCTAACAAAGGTTAAAACTACACTTCAACAGAATCAGGTTGGATTGCCAGTACATTGACTTCCTGCCAGAATAAAACATACTTTGAAGGAACTTCAGAAACTCCATGGCATAGTACCCACAATGTCCAGTTATTTAAAAAACTACTAGACATATGAACAAGAAGGAGAATGCAACTCATCTCTAGAGGATAAAACAATAGGAACAGACCCAGAGATGACAAAGATGTGGCATCAGCAGGCAGATTTAAAAATTATCTCTGGTGAGTATCTTCAAGGATTTAAAGGAAAAAGATGGGCATCATCCATGTGTACAGAAAGGGAATCTCAACAGAAGTAGAAATTTAAGTAATTATAAAATGAAAAACCTAGAACAGAAAATTCAATATCTGAAATGAAAAATTCACTGAGCATATTTAATGGCAAATTGGAAACTTACAGAAGAAAGCTTGAGTAAACTGGAGCATGGAGAGACAAGAAAAGGAAAAAAATGAGCAAACCTCAGTGATCCGTGGGCCAATGTTGATTGGTAATGGAGTCCCCAAAAGGCAAGAGAGATTGAAGAGGCTGGAATAGGAAAATATTTGGAAATAATAATAGTTGAAAGATATCCAATTTGATAAAGATCCACAGACCTGTGGTGGTAAATAAATTCCAAGTACAGTAAACACAAGGGAAACCATATTAATATTTCAAGTCAAATTGCTGATAACCAAACATAAAGAGAATACCTTACAAGTAGCTAAAGGGAGAGAAAGACAATTGCATTTTACATAAGGGAACAATAATAGGAATGAACACTGATTTCTCATCAGAAACAATGGAAACTAAAAGGCAACAGAATATATTGTTTAAAGTGCTAAAAGAAAAAAATTCAACCTGAAATTATAAATCCAGCAAAAATATATTTTAGCATTGTAGGCAGAATAAAGATGTTTTCAGATGAGCGAAAGCTAAGAGAATTCATCACCATGAGAAGTCACTACAAGTAACACTCAAAAGTAAGTCTGTCAGGCAAAAGGCAACATCAATCAGTTCAGTCACTCAGTCATGTCTGACTCTTTGCGACCCCATGGACCGCAGTACACCAGGCCTCCCTGTCCATCACCAACTCCCAGAGTTTACCCAAAATCATGTCCATTGAGTCGGTGATGCCATCCAAACATCTCATCCTCTGTCGTCTCCTTCTCCTCCCACCTTCAATCTTTTGCAGCATAAGGGTCTTTTCTAATGAGTCAGCTGGTGGCCAAAGTATTGGAGTTTCAGCTTCAACATCAGTCCTTCCAATGAACATTGAGGACTGATATCCTTTAGGATGGACTGGTTGAATCTCCTTGCAGTCCAAGGGACTCTCAAGAGTCTTCTCCAACACCACGGTTCAAAAGCATCAGTTCTTCTGCGCTCAGCTTTCTTTATAGTCCAACTCTCACATCCATACATGACCACTGGAAAAACCATAGCCTTGACTAGACGGACCTTTGTTGGCAAAGTAATGTCTCTGCTTTTTAATATGGTGTCTAGATTGGTTATAACTTTCCTTCCAAGGAGTAAGCGTCTTTTAATTTCATGGCTGCTGTCACCATATGCAGTGATTTTGGAGCCCCCCAAAATAAAGTCTGCCACTATTTCCACTGTTTTCTCATCTGTTTGCCATGAAGTGATGGGACTGGATGCCATGATCTTAGTTTTCTGAATGTTGAGCTTTAAGCCAACTTTTTCGCTCTTCTCTTTCACTTTCATCAAGAGGCTCTTTAGTTCTTCTTCACTTTCTGCCATAAGGGTGGTGTCATCTGCATATCTGAGGTTATTGATATTTCTCCCGGCAGTCTTGATTCCAGCTTGTGTTTCTTCCAGCCCAGCGTTCTCATGATGTACTCTGTATACAAGTTAAATAAGCAGGGTGACAATATACAGCCTTGACGTACTCCTTTTCCTATTTGGAACCAGTCTGTTGTTCCATGTGCAGTTCTAACTGTTGCTTCCTGACCTGCATATAGATTTCTCAAAGGCAGGTCAGGTGGTCTGGTATTCCCATCTCTTTAAGAATTTTCTACAAGTTTATTGTGATCTACACAGTCAAAGGCTTTCGTATATAGTCAATAAAGCAGAAATAGATATAGGCAACATATCAGTCAGAAACTCAGCTCTAAGTAAGGGAATGAAGAGGGCCAGAATTGGTCTTTATTTAGATAAATATAAAATAGCATTTTTCTTGTTTCTTATTATCTATAAAAATTCTATTAAAATGTTAATGTATTGTGATTTTATAACACAAGTGAAAAACATGGGACAGTAAATAGCACAGGATAGTACGAAGGTAATTTGAATCACATAGTTGCAAGGTGATGCAATGGGGTTGATATAATATTAGCGGAGGGTCGACTGTGATAAATTAAGGGTATGATATTACCAGATCACTAAAGCAATCACTCGGAGAAGGCAATGGCACCCCACTCCAGTACTCTTGCCTGGAAAATCCCATGGATGGAGGAGCCTGGTAGGCTACAGTCCATGGGGTCGCTAAGAGTCGGACACGACTGAGCGACTTCACTTTCACTTTTCCCTTTCATGCACTGGAGAAGGAAATGGCAATCCACTCCAGTATTCTTGCCTGGAGAATCCCAGGGACGGCGGAGCCTGATGGGCTGCCGTCTGTGGGGTCGCACAGAGTCGGACATGACTGAAGCAACTTAGCAGCAGCAGCAAAGCAATCACTCAACAAAGTGGTATGGCTAAAAAGCCGATAGAGGTGATAAAATGGAATACTAAGAGATACCAGATGAAACAAAGCCAACCATAATATTTACCTTAAGTGTAAATGGGCTAAACACTACAGTTACAAAGCAGTGATTTCCAGGCTGAATACAATCGCATGACCCAACTATATACTGTCTCCAGAAGATGCACTGTAAATATAAAGATACAGACTAAATGTAAAAAGAAGGAAAAAATGCATACTGGTAAACACTAATGAGAAAGTTGGAGTGGCTCTGTTAATATTAGACACAATAGTCTTCAAGACACACCAGTAATAAGGAGGGACATTTCATGATGATAGAAGAGCCAATTAATCAAAAAGACATAAAAACCTAAAATATGTATTTGTATAATATAATGGACCTTCAATATACCTGACACAAGAACTGATTAAATCAGTAGCTGTTCATCATTGGTTTTTCTCCATTTGATTATATCAGCTCTTTCCATTAAAAACTTTTGGTGAGTTCTTATTGCAATTCAGAGTAATGTTTTCATTTTCTTCAGTTCAGGAGAGTTGAACTTCCCTGGTAGCTCAGATGGTAAAAAATCTACCTGCAGTGCAGGAGTGTTAGTGAAAGTGTAAGTTGCTCAGTCATGTCCGACTCTTTGCAACCCCATGGACTGCAGCCCACCAAGCTCCTCTGTCCATGGAGTTCTCCAGGCAAGAATACTGGAGTGGGTTGCCATTCTCTTCTCCAGGGGGTCTTCCTGACCCAGGGATAGAACCTGGGTCTCCTGCATTGTAGCCAGATTCTTTACCATCTGAGCCACCAGGGAAGCCCAGTGCAGGATACCCAGGTTTAATTCCTAGGTTGGGAAGATCTCCTGGAGAAGAGAATGGCAACCCACTCCAGTATTCTTGCCTGGAGAACCCCATGGACAGACCATGGGATCACAGAGCCGGACACAATTGAGGGACTAACACTCACTTTCTTTCACTTGCATTTTCTAGCTTAGTTGATAGTTGGCGTTTTCCTAATTTGAGCCTTAAAAGTCTATCCCTTTTACTCTGAACTTGTTGCTGTATGCAGTGGCCATCTTTTTTTTTTTTCTTTTTACTCCTCTTTTGTGCCACTCATTCACCCCAGGTCTTTGCACATGGTTTTCCATTTTCTTGAATCATTCCCCCCTCCATCTTTTCTGGTTGAACCCTACTGGATGTGCATCTTTTAAATTTCTACTTAAAAATGTTAATGATAGGCAACATTTGTGGTATGCTTATTTTGTGATAGACACTGAGATTTACATAATAACTTCATTTAAATTCCTCAAAACAACTGTATGAGAGAGAAAGACTTTCCTGAGATCCAATAGAATAATAATAGATACTCTGGCTATAAAATCCCTTGATACTCTATACTTAACAGAAGTAGTACAATGCAAAGGCTTGCTTAATTTCCTTTTTTGTTCTCCTGTGATTCTAGAAGGCGAGAGACTTTAAATACAATTTGTGGATTTATGTGTGATAAAGAATCTGCCTGCAATGCAGGAGACCCCGGTTCCATCCCTGAGTCAGGAAGATCCCCTGGAGAAGGAAATGGCAACCCACTCCAGTATTCTTGCCTAGAGAATTCCGTGGACAGACCATGGGTTCGCAAAGAGTCAGACACGACTGAGCAACTAACACTTCCACTTTTCACCCATTTTAGCACAGTTGTGACACACAATAATGGCACAATAAGCCTTTGAGTAAGGAAGACATAAGTAAATATGTTACTGTGTTTCAGACACTGTACTGACCTTGCTTTTCTTACCTACTGTGAGTTAGGTGGTAAAATTCCTATTTTAAAGTAAAAAAAAAAAAAAACTGAGTAGAGAGAAATAAAAGTAAATATTGTAATCTTGCAATTAATAACCGAGGAATTTAGGTTTTTATAGTAAATTTCAGAAGGGTATTATTTTACCAACCTATTTTTATCCGAACTTAAGTTCTTTCTCGTATTTACGTTAGCTTTTTCTCTCTCTTTTTTAAAAATTTTATTTATTTTTTAATTGGTGGAAAATTGCTTTACAAATTTGTGTTGGTTTCTGCCATACAACAATGCAAATCAATCATAATTATATATGTATATATGTGTGTATGCATGTGTGTATATATCCCTTTGCTTCTGAGCCTCCCTTCACATTAATTTATTCACTGTTTTAATGTATATTAACTCTAATTTTGCAATTAGGACTTTCTGTTACCTGGCATTGGTAAAGAGTGAGTGTATATGTTTGTAACAAGATAAACCTACACTTGAACTCTGGTTCTTTTTCTAGATTTTTACTTCTTTGTACCTCATTTTATAAGCAATAAATAAAATACTATGTATTGATACTTAGTGCATAATAACATTGGGCTTCCCTGATTTCCCTGGTGGCTCAGTGGTAAAGAATCCACTTGCCAATGCAGGAGATGTGGGTTCTATCCCTGGGTCAGGAAGATCCCTTGGAGAAGGAAATGACAACCCACTCTAGTATTCTTGCCTGGGAAATCCCATTGACAGAAGAGCCTGGCGGGCTACAGTCCATGGGGTCACAAAATAGTCAGGCACAATTTAGCCACTAAACAGCAACAACAACAACAACATAATAACATTATTATCTGGGAGAGTTTTTGTTCCATTTGTTATACTATTTTTTTGGTTTGTTTGTTTTGGACGGAGGTGATTAGTTCTTTCTTGTTGCTCACTGCACATGCTCTCTACTTCCTTCTCAGGTAGAGAATAACTGTACTTTATCACCCCTTCTTGTCACTAGAGGCCCAGGAGCTGGAGTTCCATAAACCAGGCTCACTGTGTTTTCTCCAGTTGCCCAGGTAATCAGCCTGAGTGCGTTGCCCCAGCTGTGGTTTCCAGATGGACTATTCACAGCCAACGGACGCTCTGTTTCTTCTGTTTGGGTTTTAAGACATAACAAACTAATGATGTAGAATAGTCATTAGCCAGTGAACTGTTGAAGGACTCCTTAAAGATTACTCTTTAGGGAAGATGTATAAAAAGATTAAGTCTAGCCCATTATACAGAGTGAAGTAAGCCAGAAAGAAAAACACCAATACAGTATACTAATGCATATATATGGAATTTGAAAGATGGTAACGATAACCCTATATGCAAGACAGAATAAGAGACACAGATGCATAGAACAGTCTTATGGACTCTGTGGGAGAAGGTGAGGGTGGGACGTTCTGAGAGAATAGCATTGAAACATGTATATTATCGTATGTGAAACAGAACACCATTCCAGTTTCTATGCATGAGACAAATGCTCAGGGCTGGGGCAGTGGGATGACCCAGAGGGATGTGATGGGAAGAGAGGTGGGAGGGGGGTTCAGAATGGGGAACACATGTAAACCCATGGCTGATTCATGTCAATGTATGGCAAAATCCACTACAATATTGTAAAGTAATTAGCCCCCAACTAAAATAAATAAATTTATTAAAAAAATAAATAAAGTGTAGAAGACGATAAAAAAAAAAAAGATTAAGTCTTAGTCATTACTGTACCAAGGAGGAAGGCAGAATTAAGGAATATTGATATTCTTTTTTAATATGTAAATTGTTCAAGCTGACCATTAAACTCTATGCTGTTACATGTAATAGCCATTGGTGCTGGTTCATTGCTGGAGAAATAATAAAAATGAAAGAAAAACTGGCAAATAGGTTTCATTGAGTAAACGAATATTAACTATCACTTCTGAGCTATTTAGCATTTGTGTCTGAATACTTTGCCACAAAAAATATGCATATCATTAAATTTGGGTCAAATTTAAGCTCTAATCAAATAAATCTTACATACTGTACAGTTCAGTTAGTGTGTTCTCAGACATCCTGACTGGTGCTCAAATTATTTGGACATTGACTCATAACTTAAAATGTTTAATGGAAAAGATAAAGTATTTATTATAAAAAATGCAAGTATTCCTTGCATTCACTTGTGCCATCAGGAGGAAGCAGTCACAAAAATCCAGAATACGTGACACTCTCAAGTCAGCTGTCTTACATTCTTCAAAAAGTAAATGTCATAGGGGAAAAGTGGTAGAGAGATTGTTCTAGGAAAAGATACGAGAGACACCTACAATGCATGAACCTGGATTTGATCTAGTTCTGAGATAAGAGCTATACCAAGACATTCTTGAGATAATTAGGGAAAATGTGATGTGGGCTACATGGTATATTGTGAAAGTATTATTAATTTTCTTATGTGGCATTTGAAATTGTGGTTATTTAGGAGATTGTGCTTATTCTTACGAGATGTGTGCCAGGCTTTTCAGGGATCAGTGTCTACAACTTTTATTTTTTGTTGATTAATTAATTTATTTTAATTGGAGGGTAATTATAATATTGTGATGGATTTTGCCATACATCAGTGTGAGGTATATATGTGTCCACAGGTATAGATGTGTCCCCTCATCCTGAACCCCTCCCACTCTGTCCCTCTGGGTTGTCCTAGAGCACTGGCTTTGGGTGCCCTGCTTCATGAGTCGAACTGGCACTGCCCATCTACTTTACATATGGTAATGTACATGTTGCAGTGCTATTCTCTTAAATCATCCCACCCTCACCTTTTCCCACTGAGTCTAAAAGTCTATTCTTTATATCTGTGTCTCCTTTGCTGCCCTGAATGTAGGATTGTCAGTACCATCTTTCTAAATTCCATATATATGCATTAATATACAGTATTTGTCTTTCTCTTTCTGACTTACTTCACTCTGTATAATAGGCTCCGGGTTCATCCACCTCATTAGAACTGACTCAGATGTGTTCCTTTTTATAGCTGAGTAATATCCCATTGTGTATATGTACCACTACTTCCTTATCCATTCATCTTCCAGTGGACATCTAGGTTGCTTCCGTGTCCTAGCTATTGTAAGTAGTGCTGCAATGAACATTGGGGTACATGCGTCTCTTTCAGTTCTGATTTCCTCAGGGTGTATGCCCATCAGTGGGATTGCTGAGTCATATGGCAGTTCTAGGGGCTTCCCAGATGGCTCAGAGGGTAAAGAACCTGCCTGCAGTGCAGGAGACATCAGAGATACAGGTTCAGTTCTTGGGTTGGCAAAATCCCCTGGAGGAGGGCACGGCAACCCACTCCGGTATTCTTGCCTGGAGAATCCCATGGACAGAGGAGCCTGGCGGGCTACGGTCCACAGGTTGCAAAGAGTCGGACACCACTGAAGCTACTGAGCAGAGCACAGCACGTAACAGTTCTATTCTCAGTTTTCTAAGGAATCTCCGCATTGTTCTCTATGGTGGCTGTACCAGTTTGCATTCCCACCAACTGTGTAAGAGGTTCCCTTTTCTGCGCACCCTCTCCAACATTTGTTTGTAGACTTTTTGATGGCGGCCGTCTGACCATTGTGAGATGACATCTTATTGAGGTTTTGATTTGCATTTCTCTAATAATGAGTCATGTTGAGTATCTTTTCATGTCTTTATTAGCCATCTGCACGTCTTTGGAGAAATATCTGTTTAGGTCTTCAGCCCACTTTTTGATTGGGTTGTTCATTTTTCTGGTATTACAACTTACTTTTAAATGGCATAGCAAAATGCATATGTTATACATACTATCTGTGTGTATATGTAGAAAGAGAAAATAAATTCGGCAGATAATTATTATTGAATCTAGGTGAAGCCTATACAATTAATTGCTGGCTGTACTTTTATTTTTATTTTTTTCTTTTTATTTTAATTGGAAGCTAATTACTTTACAATATTGGTTGTACTTTTAAATTTTTTTGCTTTAACTGTTTTTACAATGAAACATTTAAGAATACCTCTACACATGTAGCAGTTTTATAATATCTTCAAAGAAGAAATCATAACGAACGTTAGAAAATATTAAGAACTAGATGATAATGAAAAGATTCCCCATTAGAACTTATCAGTGTAGCTAACTGGTACTTAATAAAGATAAGGATAGAAATCAGTTGGATAGAAAATTAAAATATGATAGGATCCAAAATCAGAGTTAAGGTTTCTTTGCAAAATCCTGTTAAATGGTCAAGATTCAGGGAATTAGGGATGAAAAACGAAAATAATTATAGGTGCAGAAGAGATCACAATAAAGAAATTTAAAAGCAACCTTGATGTCAGTAAATTTGAAAAATTAAATGCAGTGGATAATTTTTTTAAAAACTTTAAATGACTTCAATAATATTTAGAAAAGCGGGTTGCCCTTTAACTGTTAAGGAGGTTAAATCAGTTCTTTAAAAACTGCCTACAAAGAAAATTTGTTGTTGTTTTAATTGCTAAATCATATCTGACTCTTTTCGACACCATGTACTGTAGCCTGCCAGACTCTGTCCATGGAGTTTTCCAGGCAAGAATATTGGAGTGGGTTGCCATTTCCTTCTGCAGGGGATCTTCCCAACCCAGGGATAGAACCATTGTCTTCTGCATTGGCAAGTGTATTCTTTACCGCTGAGCAACCTAGGAAGCTTGCAAAGAAAATACCAAGTCACGATTGTTTTATAAGTGAAACCTACCAAATATTTAAGGAACATATCATTCCAATCTTAAACAAATTTGGAAATTAGAAAAAGAGGGAATAAGTATTTACATATTTTAACATTGTAAAATATGTTAAAACTCTTTTGGTGCTCTTTCCTTCAAAAGGTGGAGCCTAATTCCCTCCCTTTGAGAGTCCGCTGGACTTGTTGATGCAGCCTTAACAGAATGAAAGCAAAAGTGATGGTGTGAGACTTCAGAGACTAGTTCATAAAAGGAACTGCAGTTCTTCCTCACTGTGTCTGTTAGCTTACTCATTCTTGGAGTAGGCAGTTGATTATCATGAGGACACTCAAAGCTGTGGAGGAACTCTGTGTGAGGACGTGAGGCCTCCCACCAACAGCATGTGATTGGTCCATCTTGACAATGGGTACCACAGCCCCTCTTGACATCTTGACTGAAACCCCATGAGAAACACTTAGACACCACCCAGTTAAGCCACTCCCAAGGTCCTGACACATAGAAACTGTTAGAAATGTTGGTTGGTTTAAACCACTAAGTTTTTAGGCAACAGTAGTAAGACAGCAGTAATTAGTATAAACCCTTACTCATTTTATACTTTGGCCACCTGATGCAAAGAGCTGACTCATTAGAAAAAACCCTGATGCTGGGAAATATTGAAGGCAGGAGGAGAAGGGGACGACAGAGGATGAGATGGTTGAATGGCATCACTGACTAAATGGACATGAGTTTGAGCAAGCTCCGGGAGATGGTGAAGGACAGGGAAGCCTGGGGTGCTGCAGTCCATGGGGTAGCAAAAAGTCAGACCTGACTGAGTGACTGAACAACAATGTTTCAGCCAGCTTGAGTTTTCCAAAGTTAGTCCATTAGAAAATTTTTTCATAAAACTGACCACTTTAATAGATGCAGAAAGACAAATTATTGATTATCTGTGGTACAGGAAAAGAATTTAATAACATGCAGTACCTGTTTATGATAAAACTCTTAAAAAGCTTGGAATAGAAGTTTCTTAATGTTGTAAGGGGTATCTAAAAAGAAGCTACTTGAAACATGCCTGTTAGTGGAAAAGATTTGAAATGCCCTTTTAAAAATTAGAAACAAGATGAGGGTGTTTCTTACCACTCTTATCCACACTGTACATTCAGAAATAAAGAATAAAATAGAATGAGTTAAACTTTGGTATAATTACAAGGAAAAAAGTAAATATATGAGTTGGTTTGTAGAGAAAGGTTAATCTACATAAAAATTAACAAAATTATTAAGATAGTCTAGCAAAAGTCATTTGCATTCATATATACAACAGTAATTTTAATCTAAATATGTATATAAGTATAAATTTTAATTTAAAAACATATTCAATAACAAAACCATTTCTTGTAAATAAATCTAACAAGAAATGTGCAAGCCTTTTTAAGATGGCTTTAAAAACCTAATTGAAAAATTTTAAATAATTTAGACCTAAATAAATAGAAAAACATATCATGTTTATTTAAATAAAGACTACTATAAAGATTTTTTTCTTGTTTCTTACCTAGTAGTTCTACAGATTCAGTGCAATTTGAATCAAAATAGTGTTTTTCAATAAAAAACACAATCTAATTTTAAGCTTTTTGTAGAAGAGAAAATGGCCTAGAGTAGTCAAGGTACTCCTAAAGAAGGACAAAGTTAAGAACCAGCAATACCAAATGCCAAGACTAATTATAATTATGACTATAGTATTTATGGCATGAGGGTTCTAATTTCTTCATATCCTTACCAACACTTGTTATTTTGTTTTGTTTTGTTGATACTAGTTATCCCAATGGCTATGAGATAGTATCTCATTTTTCAACCTATGAAATTGCTCCAGCACCATTTGTTGAAAATCTGTCTTTCCTCCATTATTGCTTTTGCACCGTTGTCAAAAGTCAGTTGAGCCTGTTTGAATGGGTCTTTTTAAAGTGCTGTCTTCTATTTCATTGATCTATGTGTCTGTCACTCTTGACAATACGATGATAATCCAAGCTTCATAAGATGAATTGAGAACTTTTCCCTCCTCTTCTATTTTCTGGAAAAGAGCGTAGAGTTCGTGTTAGTACTTAAGTGTATGGTAGAGATCTCTAGCACTTCTGAGCATTTATATTTGATTCTAAAGTTTTGTGGTTTAATAGATTTAATTCTATTAGTCTTGTGTCAACATAATGAAAGTGAAAGGATGAGTCGCAAAGAGAAGATTGTTGCCACATAACTGAAAGATTAGTATTTGAAGTGTATAAAGAAATCCTTCGGATTACATAAGAAAAAGAAACAAGTAAATAGAAATTTAGGCAAAAAAATGTAATCAGGCATTCTGTAAAAAGGAAACGTGGTTTAAAAAGAAAAAGAAAAAAGACTACTAGACAGGCTCAGACTTGTTTAGTACTCAGGGAAAGACGAATCAAGACAACCTTTTCACATCCACCAGACTGGCAAAAATTAAATGTCTCTTCCTGCTGTCAGTTATAACTGTCCTGAATACTTTGTCTTACCTTTGTTTTATTTTCTCTCCTTTGATCATGAAAAGAGGAACGTTTAATCCAGATTAGGGATTTGAAGAGATCACAGAGTATTTTTTGGAGTGTATTCCTTGTTTTATAATACTAATGATACCCTCCATAAACCACAGAAAAACCTCCTTCCTTCAGGGAAATAATTTAGTTTTGTCCCTTCTTAATTGGCACTCTTACAGGTATTTTAAATTCCTTTTCATTCTAGACAGTGTAGCTGTTTCATGTGTTTCAATGACATTAATTGGTCTTGTTGCTTGTTTAACTTTGTGCTGTGAGCTTCACAAAGTCCTTAACCATGCCTGATTTCAACTGCAGCTTTAGAATCAGATTAGTTTTTGACTTTCACTCCTATTTAATTTCATAAAGTTTCTCTTTTGTTGTGCAGGAGCATAAAGAACAAAAGATTTGGGGGTGGTGGTGGTAGGATTTTAATGAAATGAATCTTGTATTTCATAGCCATTATGAGTTGAATATAGGAAGAGGGTAGGTATTATAGCTCTCCAGACGGATCATTGCCTTTTATACTTGACCAAAAGATGCTCCTGATAATTTAGTCCTTAGAGTTTGTGTTAGAATATTGTTAGGGACCAGACCTTCAAAGCCTTGCCTAACAATTCAATATACTCTGTTCTTAAAGCCCTTACCAATACTCTAGCATTGATTCTCTCTGGGGTTGTGGGGGGAATCCTTCTTACCTGTGTTTCTAGATCAGTATTTTACAGCTTGAGATACTAGTTTCTTAATGTGACCAGTGAGAATAAAATTTCTTTGTTAAATTAGTTTGGAAATGCTGCTTACTATAGCCCTCTTTCCAACCTGCTATAAGATGGAGACAGTGCATGATAGCATATTAAGGTCCATGAACAGTCCTGTATTATAAAGATGGGGGAACCTAGAATATGTTTAATTTTATTTAACTCAGCAGTTCCTAAATTTGCTTGAACACTGGCCACTTTTCCCATGGGATATCTATTTATGTTGTGAGGAACAATCCTCACAAAATGCAACTCTAGAATAAATGCCAGCAGTATGTCACTAAGGTATACTGACCTTACAGTTATTTCCAGATGGCTAGCTCCTAATATTTTCATACACTTTTTTAATTTGACAACTACCTTCTCCCTGTATTATGTTGTAATCCCTTATTGGCTGCAACACATAAATGGTTTGTCCATCTGTGCCTGTGATTCTTGGTTTTAAGTGAAGGACAGCAGAATATTAGCTTAGTGGCTGCTTTTGTTAGGGACATATATTGGGATACTGATCACTTTATTGTCCTAGTAAGATCTAGAAAAGGAATTATTTCACATGAATTGTGAAGGGAGTCTCCCCAAGAGATTGACAGTTTCATGTACTTTTTAAGGAGTGTGTTAGTGTTAGTTGGTCAGTCGTGTCCGACTCTTTATGACCCCATGGACTGTGGCCCGCCAGGCTCCTCTGTTCATGAAATTCTCCAGGCAGGAATACTGGAGTGGGTTGCCATTCCCTTCTCCCCGGGAGCTTCCCAACCCAGGTCTCCTGCATTGCAGGCAGATTCTTTACCATCTGAGCCACCAGGGAAGATAGTGTAGTCATAACTTTTATGTGTCCTGGGAAACCAAGAAATCTGTGTGACTTATTTTACTACAGCGGCCTGGAACCCAACCCCCAACAACTCTGAGGTGCCTATATTTATGGAGAGTGTGCAAACATGTCTGTAAAGGACAGTGCAACAGGTGGGTCACATAGAAATCGCAAGGAGATGTCAGCTAAGGAGGCACCAAGAAGGAAGGGCCAAGAGGAGCGAGGCTGTTGCTATTGCTGTTAGTCACTAAGTTGTGTCTGACTCTGCGACCTCATGAACTGTAGCCCGCCAAGCTCCTCTGTCCATGGGATTTCCCGGGCAAGAATACTGGAGTGGGTTGCCGTTTCCTCCTCCAACTTTTTAAGGAGTAAATATAATTAAAGAGTAACAGATGACCTATTTGGTCTGTTTGCTCACCTCTGAAGTGAAGTCACTCAGTCATATCCGACTCTTTGCAACCCTGTGGACTGTAGCCTACCAGGCTCCTCCGTCCATCCATGGGATTTTCCAGGCAAGAGTACTGGAGTGGGTTGCCATTTCCTTCTCCAGGGGGATCTTCCTGACCTAGGAATTGAACCCAGGTCTCCCACATTGTAGGCAGACGCTTTTACTGTCTGAGCCACCAGGGAAGTCACTCACCTCTGAAGCCACCATCAAACTTGCTTGTGTTCTTTTAAGTGTAGCCCATGAGACATACTGTGCCATTGTTTTTGTTTAGTCTCTAAGTCGTGTCCAACTCTTTGTGACCCCATGGACTGTAGCCTGCCAGCCTCTCTGACCATGGGATGTTCCGGGTAAAAATACTGGAGTGTGTTGCCATATCCTTCTCCAGCAGATCTTCTCAACCCAGGGATCAAAACCACATCTCCTGTATTGGCAGGTAGATTCTTTACCACTGAGCCACCTGGGAAGCCCATGCTGTGCCACACCTGTGCTATCCAGTACACCAGCTACTGGCTACATGTGGCTATTGAGCACTTGAAATATGACTCAGTCATATTGAGACGTGTGAAGTAGAAAATGCATACTGGATGTCAACAATTTAGTAATACTAAAAAATAAAATCTAAAATATTTTAATGATTTTTATATTTAAATACTGGAATTTTAATGTTTTATGTATTATATTTAATTAAAATTAGTTTCATCTTTTTTTTACTACTTAATGTGACTACTGGATAATTCAAGATTACTTATGTGGCTCTCTGTTAGACAATGAGACTACAAATACTTTTCCCGTGAACTGACAGGTCTTGAAGACTGAACCTTATTTAGATTTTTATTACTATAAAGCTTTCTGGCCCAGGGGAGAATTCTGGTTTTGTTTTGAAAACTTTTGACCTAAGATCAAATGATTCTTCATTCTCTAAATCTCTTTGAAGTATCCAAAGAAGAGATTATTATGAGACCTTAATGGAATCATTCTTTAGGAATAGGGAGAAAGATGAAAACTGTAGACCTTTCTAACTATCATTAGTAAATTATTTTACCTGTTTCCATTGATAACTATTCTGCCTTTAAAATATGACTTAAATATGTCTTGCTGTCTTCCTCTCTAAAACATCTTCTGAGCATCGAATGTCTTTATCCTCTTTAGATAATCTACTTTATAGATTGAAACAATGTTCGTAGGTTAGGCTCTCTGCCTTTGGTTCTTTTAGAGCTTTGGGGGAAAGAATTTTAGTATTAATTATAAAATTGGTATTTATGATTTTTGCCTTTCTGACAAAAGTCAGATTCTTGAGGTTAAATGGCAGGCAATAGGACATTGCACTTGGTGTCTTTTTTTCAACATGCTGATGCACTGAACCCTTTACAGTCATAAATATGACAGTAGAATAAAATCTAGAAAAGAATAGTAGTAAATCATGTCTCAAGAAGGCAGTATGCATGAGGGTCATTTCAAGTACAATTTTAAGAATACATCAAGCATCATCATTGCCTGCATCTGTTATCTTAGAGGAAATCTCATTTTAAGTTCAGTCATCGGTAGCCATCCTCAGCTTGGTTTCCTTCTTTTAGAATCTCAGTTAAGCAAATATATAGTAATGAATACCATAGGTTGGATAAATGCTTTTTAGTTTTAAAAGACTTATGTCACCTGTTGATCACACATAAGGTGCATTCAAAGAAAATGAAATTACTTGCCTTTATCTCCTTTTTTTTTTCAATTTAAAGATCTGCCTTATCTCTGACCCAGCCTTTTCATAATGTAACATAAGAAGATATGAAGCTGCATGGCACTATACTCTTTTTTCTGAAACTATGCACAGGGGAGAGGAATAGTTTTTCCCACTGGAATGCCCACATGATTCTGTCTTTTTCATATTTTTAGTTTATTTTTGAAAGTTTTTTATGTTTTTTTTAAAAAATTCAAGCAGGAGCAGAAAGTGTAAAATAAAAATTTTTTTTAAGTTTGAAAACAAAGTAAATAGATTTTGATACTTCTCAAAATCTCATCTCCCAAAGAAAACAGAGTCATCTTTATAGATAGATCTCTGTGCATGTGCCTGTCTCATGTTTCATCTCCTTACCTGGGTGGGCATTGTTACCTATTCTGTAGACCAGGAAGATGTATATGCCTGTCTTTGGAACCTGAGGCTGCCTCTGCAAATCAGCACTAGAGGGCATTGAAGCCCAACAAAGAGTATATGACTCGAGAGCCAGCCGAAGCCTCCATCCAGCTCACTTGATGTTTTTTGGAGAAGGAAGTTCCCAAGTTATGAGACAAGGGCACAGTTTTTCTTCTTTTGAAAGTATCAGTGTAAAATAGAGGCATTTATTATCAGGTAGTATTTTTACTGTATAATGGAATAAATAAAAATGTATGACCTTGCACAAGGCATTTATTAACCTCTTTGATCTTTAATTTCCTTATTATACGTGAAAAAGGATTAGAGTGTTTGGTTTCATTTAACATTTATCAGTAGTCTGTTACTTGCTTGTTGTTGCAGTATGGCTTTTATGTAAATCGTCTTGTTTAATCTTCACAAAAAGCTTTGGAGCTATCATTCCTGAAGAAGAAAAAATAGCTCATCTAATTAACAGGCATATCACTGATAGTGGCAGAGTTGGAATTCTTTCTTTCACAAACCATGGTCTTTTTTCCTGCTACGTGTGTCATAGTGTTTCTTACTACGTAAATTTCTTTGAAGGAGTCTTTTTAATTTTGAAAAGTATATTGTATGAGCAAAGGTTTTCCTGTTATTTGACTGCACATTTGCATCTTGTTGGCTATTTGAACTTTTTCTATCAACCTGAAAATATGTTTGCATCAAAAAAAACTGGGCAAATGCATAGATTGAGACTAAAGAGAACAGCCAATTTTGTTAAGTACCCTGCCTCCCCGAAGTACAGATTTTCACAGTCCTTTTAGAGCAAATTTTAATGGTGAATGTCAGCATTTTAATTAACTAGACACATATAATGAAAGATGCCTGTATGTGGAATAACAGCAAAAATGGGAAAATAACTCATTAGAAAGTTTTTATGAAAATGAATCATTATAGTCTAAACTTTCTAATATAGTTGTTCTTCATTATCTTTGGAGGATCGGCTCCAGGATCCCCCGTCAGATTCCAATATCTGTACCACTGAGGTCCCTGATATAAAATGGCATAGTACAGTCGGCCCTCGGGTACTAAGGACTGACTGTACTACTAACAATTTTTTGGTGTCACTTAGTGGCTGTTGAATAATGCAGTAGCATTGGTTATAGTGGATGAGTCTGTGATTTTAAGTATGCTGTATAGTCTACTCATAGAATTTAAGTTGTAATCAACACCAGAAGGTTTTTAGGTCTCAAACTATTCTCTTGGCTTTAGGACTTAGATGGTTGAACTTGCTATTCTTTTGAAAAGGATCTACAAAGTACTTCCACTTTCTAAACGTTGTTTTGAAAATTTTCAATTCTATACGAAAGGAGAGAAAATACAGTGAACTCTGTTGTCTTTATTCAGTCTCAACAGCTAGTCTCATAGCTAATCTTATTTTTATGTAACCCCCATCTATAACTATTGTTTATTTTGAAGGAAATCTCAGGCATCATATGATTTAATCTTTAAATAAGTAGAGGTATATAGTTAACACAAAAATAGTAATTCCTTAATATTAGCAAGCATACAGTCAGTGCTCAAATTTCCACATCGCATTTTTTTTTTCTTTACGTTTTGTTTGAATCAGCATTCATACTCTGCTCTTGGTTGATATCTCTTAATCTATAGATATTCTTTTAAATTTTTTCTAGTAGTTTTTTATTTGTCAAAGAAACTGGATCATTTGTCTTCTGGATTTTCCCACGGTCTAGGTTTTGCTGGTTTCATTCCTATGGTGCTTCCCCTCTTTTTCCTATATGTTGGTGGTTAGATGTGTATATGGTTCAATATGTAGACATGCTTCAGTATTTTGGCAAGAATACTCATGGGACATACTTCTTCTGTACTGAGCTAGATACCATAATGTTGCTCTAGGTAGCTATTTTTCTATTGAGGGCCACTAAGACAAAAGTCATTCTAGGTCTCATTTTTATCTTGTTTTCTGTTGTCCTCCCTAACCCTCATTTGACCTTCAGGTTAGGAATGGTTGGGAGGAGACTATTCATTCATGTGTTGATTGTTACTGGATTATTTATTTGAGTATATAGAAGCCACATGACTTCCTGAATAGTAGTAAATATCGCTTACTTTTTAATAACTTTTCCAATCTGTAGACTTCCTGTGGTACCTATAGCCACCTTTCCTGCAGGAAAAATTCAGCTAGAGTTAACATTAAATTCTTGGTGTATCTTTGCCCTTTATGCTTAGGCTTTGATGAACATTTTGCAAAGACTTGACATAATCAAGTCATATTTACAAAACATCATGGTTTTCTGGATTTTTGAACCAATTTAGTGCTAGCAAGGCCATAGTCTCATCCTGGGAAAGAGAGAGCAGAGTCAGTATCAGTTGCACATGAGCAATATCTTTGCTTCTAACTTTCCAGAGTTCTGGGTTCTGGAAAGTTCATCTTCCTGCAGACCACTCCTGAATCTGTTTTTCTGGTGTTGTGGTTTTTTTTTTTTTTTTTGCATTTATTCATTTATTTTTGACTATGCTGAGTCATCACTGCTGCACAGGTTTTCTCTAGTTGCTGAGAGCGAGTGGAGGGGGCAGAGGTACTGCACCTTTCTGTGGTGTGAGGGCCTCTCATTGGGCAGGTTTCTGTAGTTATGGCACTTGGGCTTAGTTACCCTGTGGCATGTGGGATCTTCCTGGACTAGGGATCAAACCTGTGTCTGCTGCATTGCAAGGCGGATTCTTAACCACTGGACCACCAGGAAAATCCCCTGAATCTGTTTTCATACCCTTTGACTTGTATGGTTCTGATATTTAGTTTTCACCAATGACCATGATCTGAATACTTACCCCCACATTCCCTTGTTGCCTACTTTTCTCTCCTTTCTCTTCCCTCTTTTCCTCCTGGTGTTGATCACACATTTATAACCACCTATAATATGCACCAGGAAAAGTGCTTTTAAGAAACAGATTAATAAGACACAGGCCTTGTCTTCAAGTGAAAAGGTGGACTGCTGACACCTCTAGTTATCTGTATGAGAAAAAAACAAAACACAATGTGTATCACATGCAGAATCCAGGGAAATTTAACCCCCTAAATGTAAAAAGCAAACATTTAAAAATAATCTCTGTGGCCTCATGATAAAGAAGACTTAAGACACCAAAAGCACTTCTCGTGAAGAAAAATAGTAATAAATTTGACTGTATTAAAGTAAAAGCTTTTTGCAAAACCATGAATGCCATAAAAAGATAAATGAGCAGTAAATGGGGAGAAGATACATGTAATTCAAATAACTGGCAAAGGATTAGTAGCCAAAGGATAAGAGGATACTTCTAAGTAAATAAAAATATTTGTTAATATTAATAATATTAATAATATTAATATTGGCAAACAACCAAATAGAAAACTGTGTAAAGGATATGAGTGGTAGTTGACAGTAGAAAGATTAATGATCAATAAACATAAATATGTTCAGCCTTATTAACAGGGGAATGCATATTAAACAACAAAATATTTCACACGCATGAGATTGGCAAAAGTCTATCATTACCACATTTTGGAGAGGATAGAAATCATTTTCATGCACAGCTGATGAGTGTACTTTGAAGGGCAATTTAGCAATAATTGGAAAGTTGAAGATCAACATTCCAGAATTCCCCTGCAAGGTTTGTCTCTGTGTATGTGTCTATCTGAGGAAAAGTCTTGGCAGTGTGTATAGTAAGATCTATGTGCCAAGTGTTTGTTGCAATATTATGTGTTACAAACATAGAGCTGGAAATACCATAAAAGTCTTTCAGTGAAAGAAGATGTAAATAAATCTAATATGTTCAAATAATGGGCATACCGTGGAGATAACTACAGATTCGGTTCCAGACCACTGCACTGCAATAAAGCGAATGTCAGAATGAAGTGAGTGGCAAGAAGTTTTTGGTGTGCTAGTGCATGTAATAGTTACATTTAAAATATACTGTAGTTCATTGTTCAATAGCATTATGTCTAAAAATGTATATACCTTAACTTAAAAATACTATATTGCTAAAAAATGCTAACCATCACTTAAGCCTTCAGCGAGTCTTAATCATTTTGCTGGTGGAGGATCTTTCTTGCCTTGATGTTGATGGCTGCCAACTGGTAAGGGAGTGGTTGCTGAAGGTTAAGGTGGCTGTGGCAGTTTCTTAAAATTACAGTGAAGTTAGCCACATTGATTGAATATTTTTCAAGGCCAATTTCTTTGTAGTGTGCAATGATGTCTGATAGCATGTTGCCTATAGTAGAACTTTAAAAATTGAAGTCAATTTTCCCAAACCCTGCCACTGCTTTATCAACTGTTTATGTAATATTCTGAATCCTTTGTTGTTATTTCAACAAATCTTCACAACTTCTTTATCAGAAATAGATTCTGTCTCAAGAGGCAACTTTCTTTCTCATCCGTAAGAAGCCACTACTCATCCATTCAAGTTTTCTCATGAGATTTCAGCAATTCAGTCACATCTTCAGGCAGCACTTCTAATGCTGGTTTTCTTACTGTTTCTACCACATCTGCAGTTACATCCTCCACTGAAGTTTTGAACCCCTCAGAGTCATCCGTGAAGGTTGGAATCAGCTTCTTCCAACTCATTGAATCATGAATGGGATCTAGAATGGTGAATCTTTTCCAGAAGGTTTTCAGTTTAGTTTGCCCAGATCCGTAAGAGGAATCACTGACTGTGACAGCTATCCTTATAACATGTATCTCTTAAAGGATAAGATATGAAAGTAAAAATGACTCCTGATTCATGGACTGCAAAATGACTGTTGTGGTAACAGGCATGAAAGCAACATGAATTGTATCACATTTCCATCAGAGCTCTTGGGTGACCAGAGCAGATGATGGCCAGAACATTGTCAATAAGCAGTAATATTTTGAAAGTTACTTTTTTTTTGAGCAGTAGCTCTCAATAATGGGCACAGGATGTTCAATAAACCATGTTTAATAGATGTGCTTCCATCCAAGCTTTGTTGTTCCATTTATAGAGCATAGGCAGAGTAGATTTAAGGGCCTAGGATTTTCATAGTGGTAAATGACCATTGACTTAACTTAAAGTCACCCACTGCATTAGCTCCTAACAAGAGAGTCAGCCTGTCCTTTGAAGCTTTGAAGCCAGGCATTGAGTTCTCCTCTCTAGCTATGAAAGTCCTAAATGGCATCTTCTTCCAGTAAATGGCTGTTTTGTCTGCCTTGAAAATCTGTTGTTTAGTGCACCCATTTTCATTATTGATTTTAGGTAGATCTTCTGGATAACTCACTGCAGGTTCTACGTCAGCACTTACTGCTTCACTTTGCACTTACATGTTTTGAAGGTGGCTTCTTTCCTGAAACTTCATGAACCAACCTCTGCTAGATTCAGACTTTTCTTCTGTAGCTTCCTCACCTCTTCCAGCCTTCATATAATTGTAGAGCATTAAGACCTTTCTTTGGATTAGGCTTTGGCCAAAGGGACTGTTGTGACTGGTTTGATCTTCTGTCCAGACCACTCCAGCTTTTTCCATATCAGCATTAAGGCTGTTTTGTTTTCTTATCATTCATGCATTCACCAAAGTAGCATTTTTAATTTCCTCCCAGAACTTTCCTTTGCATTTGCAACTTGGCTGACTGGTTTAAGAGGCCAAGCTTTGGGCCTGCTCAGATCTCTACATGCCTTCCTCACTTAGCTTAATGATTTCTATCTTTTGATATTAAGTGAGCAGCATATAATTTTTCCTTTCCCTTCAACACTTACAGGCCATTGTTGGATTATTTGTTGGCCTAATTTCAATATTGGTGTGTCTTAGGGAATTGGCACTATCGACTCAGTGGACATGAGTTTGAGCAGACTCCAGGAGATAGTGAAGGACAGGGAAGCCTGGCATACTGCAGTCCATGGGGTCACAAAGAATCAGACATGACTGAGTGACTGAACAACAACAGAGAATAGGGAGGCTTGAAGAGAGGGAGAGAGATAGGGATTGGCTGGTCAGTGGAGCAGTCAGAACTCACAAAACTTATTGATTGTGGATATTTCATCCCTATGGAATCATATAATATGTGGCCTTTTGTGTCTGCCTTCTCTTAGCATAAAGTCTTTAAGATTCATCCATGTTTTAGCACGTGTCAGTACTTCAGTTCCTTTTTGTGGCTAAAGAATCCCTCGTGTGACTGTAACTCATTTTGTCTATCCATTCATCCATTGACGGACTTTTGGGTTGCTTTACCTTTTGGCTCCTATGAATAGCACATCTGAATATTTATATACAGGTTTTTGTTGGGATAGCTATTCTCATTTCTTTGGGTATATACCAAGAAGTAGACTTGCAGGATTGTATGGTAACTCAGTTTTTAACTTTTTGGGGAAATGCCAGACTGTTTTCCACAGCACCTCCACCATCTTGTATTCCTGCCAGCAGTTTTTCCACATCTTCACCAACAGGTACCAATTATATTTAAGATGACATACTGAGTGAATGAATCAAAATGTCTGAATACTGGGATCAGGGTAGTTTCTGTTTTATTTTTTTATATTTTTTGGCTACACTTTTTAATCTTTATAAAATTAGCTATTACTATGGTTATTTTTTGTGTGTTTAAAATTTTGTTTTCGTTTGAGCAAATTAAAAGTAAATGCTTCACAGTCATTATTGACAAGTGTAGGGTAAAAATTTGTTTTCAATGATGAACTGTGAGCTGAGTTGTAATCTACAAAAAAGATCTGAAGTCTTAAAATATTTTAACAGAATTATTTTACAAGAGAAGAACGTAAGAGTTTGATTTGTTCTGGCAAGACTAGAATGCAAAAGCTTCTTATGGTTGATGGATTACGCAGTACCTCTGCTACCTCACATTTTCTGTGGGTGAAGTCTAGTATCTAGTATTCACAGATCTGTATTTCTGCAACACAGGAGTTTTGAATCAAGTATATTGAAATTGTGAGTCACTCTGAATTCAGATTTGGGGATGCTAAATAAATTTAGAAGTAGTAGTGAACTTTTGGATGGAGACCAGATTGGTGTTGGAAGAGATGAGTGGGAGTCTCTTAGAATGATATCGCCATTAAACAAATTATAAACAGTTTGTTGAAAGTGGGGGAAACAGAGGTTCTGAAATGTTTTTAGCTAGAGCAATGTTCTTTCAGGCATCTTGTTACTTACAATGTATTATATACTAGTATTTTTGGCGTGACTGTTTATTTATTGTATCATATTTTTCTGAAGAAAGGGAAATGCTATAGTGTATTTTTGTAAAGTGTTTTGGAATAGGCTTAGATTAAGTTGATTTGTTTTTGTTTCTGTTTTTTAAAAACATGCTTATGTTTATTGTCTCTTTTGTTTAGTCCCACTGGGAAAGAAAGTTTTCCACAGCTTTCACTCTGTAATTTGATTTTGCTGTAGCTGTTGTTTAGTCACTAAGTCAAATCGTGTCCAACTCTGCTTCGACTCCATGGACTGTAGCTTGCCAGGCTTCTCTGTCCATGGGATTTCCCAGGCAAGCATACTCGAGTGGGTTGCCATTTCCTTCTCCAGGTCATCTTCCCAACCCAGAACCAAACCTGTGTTACTACACTGACAGGCGGATTCTTTACCACTGAGCCATCAGGGAAGCCCATGTAATTTGACTTAGGGGAAACAAAGCATGCTTTCTCAAACTGTACCTGTTTTCCTGAAGTTGTTACATGCCTTCCTTGCTGGTGTGTTTTGCTCTTTTCCCTGCTCCATTGGCCTAGGATTGAGCTTTATAACATAGTGGTGATCTGACTTGGTATGCAAAGATAGAACTAAAAGATTTAGAAGATGAATGACTGGCATGTCTCATAAACTTAATAATTACAATAGCAGGGCAAAATTATGAGCGTGATATTTTGTTTTTATCTAATACCAAAATACCAGGTTGATACTATTTGATTAAAATGTTTACAAAAGCAATGATTTTTTAAAAAAATCAGTGAGACATTAAGTTTAATGAAACCACAGCTTCATTAAATATAATCAGTTATCGACAATTTAGAAAATATCAAAAACCTTAGAAAAATATTAATGTTAAACATATTTGAATGTAAGTTATTTGTGGATAAAATTCACAAAATAGTTTTATTCAAAAATAAAAATGAAGACCACTTAAACAATGAAATATTTAAAAGTCAAATATTATCTACCTTTTTTTAAACTGCAGGTTCATGTGTGCATCAGTGGTTCATTATTGAGTGGTGACCATATTTTTGTGCATATTTTTTCTGCTGCTGAAAAGGTGTTCTTAAACTTAACAAGTTGAAGTAATGGTGAAAAAATAATTATATCTCCAAATATATCCATAGGTAATCTCATTCCTTATTTGATAGCTTTGAGATGTTTTACTTTAAATTTTATATATTTAATTTTTCATTTTTGAAATGCTCATTGTTTTAAATGATCATAGTTTAATGAGTCAGAATAGGTCTTACAAGACTTGCTAAGAAGAACCACAGCCCCTCAACCACTAACTCCTGGCCTCATCAGAGAGGAAAGCCAAGTGAAGTAAATACCTGCTCTGTCTTTTGCTGTCTTACCTCCTTCTGGTGACTAATATCAGCCCGCTGGAAACCGCGGGGGAAGGAAGCCATACAGATACAGTGCATACAGGCCAGCCTCCTTTTGCAGAGGATAGGAATTGGATCTGGAAGGGCAAACAGGAAAAATGTAGCCCAATAGTTTTAATTTCTAAGACACAACTTTTTAGTGATATAGTATCTTTTTGTGTGTGATATAGCATCCAGTTTTTGGTTTTGCCCTCTGTGAGGATTAAATTTTTTTTTCCTTCTTGCATGATCTTCTTTCTTCCCAGTGAGGATTTCACGCCCCCTTTTTAAGGGGAGTGTCCTGTTTTTCCTATTAGAGATTTTCCTCAATTGTATACCCATCTGAGTCAATGTAAGAGTGAGGTACAGAAAGCTAATAGGAAGGCCTTTGCAGTGGGGCTTCAATCTTTCCCAGCATCAGGGTCTTTTCTAATGAGTTGACTCTTCACATCAGGTGGCCAAAGTCTTGGAGCTTCAACATCAAGTCCTTCCAATGAATATATGTGTCCTTAGTCCCTCAGTCATGTCTGACTCTTCGTGACCCCATGCACTATAGCCTGTCAGTCTCCTCTCTCCATGGGGTTCTCCAGACAAGAATACTGGAGTGGGTTGCCATGCCCTCTTCTAGGGGATCTTCCCAACACAGGAATCAAACCCAGGTCTCCCACATTGCAGGCAGATTCTTTACCATCTGAGCCACCTATCCAATGAATATTCAGGGTTGATTTCCTTTAGGATGGCAACTCATTCCAGTATTCTTGCCTGGAGAGTCCCATGGACAGAGGAGCCTGGCGGGCTACAGTCCATGGGGTCCCAAAGAGTTGGATGCAGCTGAGGGACTAACATGCACTTTTTCTGCTGAAAGCACTCCCAGCAGGTGGGGAACAGTGTCCTTTTTTCCTGAAAAGGGGAAATGGGGCCATCTATTACAGAGTCCATACATACTCTTTTCCAGTCAACCTCCCACCCCTATCCCGAGACAGCGACTTTTTCTAATTTTTCTTACTCCATTGATTAATTTTGCCTATTCCAGAGCATCATATAAATGGAACTGTACGGAACAAACTTCTAGGTGTTCTCTTGGCTCAGTATAATGTCCTGTAGATGCATCCATGTTCTTTTATGTGTCAGAAGTTGTCACTACTGTTGTTTCTTGTTACTGAGTAGTATTCCAATCTGAATATACAGCATTTTTATCCATTCTTATGTTAACTGCCACTTGGATTGTTTTCAGTTTGGGGGCATTTTCACTAAAGATTCTGTGAACATGTTTGTAAGAGTCCGTTTTGTGGACAGTTTTGTTTCTCTTGAATAAATACCTAGGGACAGAATTGTTGTGTTATATAATTGGTTTGTATTTACTAAAGTTTTTCAAAGTGATTTTAACTTTTTCATTTCCATCAGATATGACAGATGTGATTGCTCAATCCTTGCCAAATTTTGGTATTTCCAGGTGTTTCTAATTTTAACCATCCTAGTGCATATATAGTATATCCTGATGACTAATGGTGAACATCTTTTCATGTGCTTTTATTAGATTTGTCTATCTTTTCTTTGTGAACTATCTATTTCAGTTGTTTCCTCATTTATTAATTGGATTACTTGTCTTGATTTTTGAGTTATAGGAACTCAGTATATATTCTGGGCTTAAGCTTCATCAGATACATTTTGCAAATATTTTCTTCTGATTGGTGACTTGTTTATTTTCTGACATCTTTATATATTTTCAGGTCATGATCTTCTTCTAGCCATTCCACAGTTTAAATTTTTGTGGTTGATTTTATCAGCCAACTCAAATTTTTCTACAGAATGTGTTCACTTGTTTATAGATATATCCAGTTATTCCATCAGCCTTTGTTGAAAAGGTTTTTCCTTTTATCTTTTGAATTGCTTTGGTATCCCTGTTGTAAATTGGTTGACTGTATAGAAATCAGCTATCATTCATACCACTGCTTTCTTTTTACTGTAATAATGTTACTTTACTCTGGCTGCCTTCAAGATTTGCTTTCATCTTGGTATTTTTCATCCCCTTGATTGTGATGTGTTCGTGTGTGATTTTCTTTCTAATTATTCTGCTTGGAATTTGCTGAGCTTCTTTGAATATGTAAGTTTGTATTTCTCACAAAATTTGGAGAAATTTTGGCCATTATCAGATATTTTTCTGTCTCGTTATCTTCAGTTGTATATAACTAGACCACTTGTTATTGTACTGTGAATCTCTGAAGCTCTATTTATTATTTTGAAGATCTTTTTCTTTCTCCTTTAGAATCAGTAAAATGTACTGATTTATTTACTGGTGTAGTGACCTTTTTTCTGCTGTATCTGATCTCCTTTAAGGAAATCCAATAAATTTTGCATTTCAAATACTGTCAGTTTTACTTCTAGAATTTCCATTTGGTTCTTTCAGTTCTACTGTCAGCTGAGATTCCTCCCATGTGTACATTTATTATGACCATATTTTCCTGAAATACTTGAATATATTTATAATACTTGCTTTGAAGTCTTTGTCTGCTAATTCTGAAGTCTAGATCATTCAGGGTTTGGTTTCTTTGAGCTGCTTCTTTTTGTTGACTCTGGGTCTCTCTTTCCTTTTTCTTTGTTCTGGTAAATTTTGCTTGTATGATGGGTATCGTGAGTGATATGCTGTAGACTTTGAATTCTGTTATTTTTCTCTGAAGAGTTTTTTTTTTTTTTTTGTCCTGGTAGACAGTTAACTGGGCTGAATTCAAATACCCCAACATTATCATTCCTGTGTTAAGTAGCAACGGAAGTCTCATCTCAACTCAGATCTTTACACTTTTCAGCTATTGCTTTTTGCTGGAATCCTTGGAGCCTTCCCCAAATGAAGGCCATCTAAATATTTAGTCATAGTTTACACAGAAATCTTATGGCACTTTCTAGCCCTAGACTTCATCCTGTGGCTCCTCAGCTAGCAGGAAGGCAGATTTCTGCTTCAGTCCCTACTGATTGTCGCTGTGTCTGTAATAAGTGACCTCAGGCAGCAGCCCTATAAATACAGATCCTATCTGGTGCAGTTCGTTCTTTTAAGGTTGACGTCCCTCCAGTTACTACCTGCTTTTGGTCGTATCTGTTTTTATATTTTATCCACAGTATATGGTTGTTAAAGAGGGAAAGCTACTCTAAGTTAGCTTGTCGTTATTCAAAGCAGAACATTAAAATGTTGAAGCATTATTTTATTTCAATTGAGTCAATCAAACCATCCATTATTCAGAGAATATTTTAGGAAATTGTAAAACATCCACTAAATGGAATGTTGCAGTATATTAAATTTTTGAAGCAAATTTGGAAACGGAACAAGGATGTCTGCTGTCACTGCTACTTTTTACCGTTAGATTAGAGATTTTAGTCAAAGTAATTAGATAAGAAGCAGGGGTGGGGGAAAATAGAGATTGGAAAGGAAGAAGAATATTTTCACTATCATAAGTGAAATTATATTCTACAAGAGAATCTATATACAATTGGAACCAATAAGAGTTCAGGAAGGCTGCTGGATATAAAGTCAGCATAGAATACCAATAGCATAGAATACCAACATTCACCACATCAGAATGTACATTAGCAGAAACCAATTGGAAACCATATTAAGAAAAACGAGATGTAGTTTACAATACCATCTATAAGCTACCTAGTACTCATTAACAAAAGATAATAGAGAAAATTACATGACATCTTTAAGGACAGACAAGAATAAATTCAAATTATCAGTCAACTCCCCCATTTCTGTAATACCTATAGTATCAGTACAATTCAATAAAACTCTTAGGACTTTTGTTGAATATGGAAAAACTAAAAGCTAACCTGGAGTTAGACATCCAAGAATTATCAGGACCATTCCAAAAATGGTCAACGGGTGTCATGCACAGTCAAAGTGTAGTATTGACTCAGATATAGACAAGTAGATTAGTAATAAAAATGAACAAAGCTTGAAACACATTCAAGCATGTATGTAAACATGTATGTAAAGCATGTACGCATAGTAAAGTGAAAGTGAAAGTCACTCAGTCATGTTGACTCTTTGCCATCCCATAGACTATTCAGTCCAAGGTATTCTCCAGGCCAGAATACTGGAGTGGATAGCCTTTCCCATCTCCATGGGATCTTCCTAAACCAGGGATTGAACCCAGGTCTCTTGCATTGCAAGCAGATTCTTTACCAGCTGAGCCACAAGGGAAGGACAAGAATACTGGAGTGGGTAGGCTATCCTTTCTCCAGCAGATCTTCCCAACCCAGGAATCGAACCAGGGTCTTCTGCAATGCAGGTGGATTCTTTATCAACTGATCTATCAGGGAAGCCCAAGTGAAAGTCACTCAGTTGTGTCTGACTCTTTGTGATCCCATGGACTATACAATCCATGGAATTCTCCAGGCCAAAAGACTGGAGTGGGTACCATTCCCTTCTTCCGGGGATCTTCCCAACCCAGGGATTGAACCCAGGCCTCCCCACATTGCAGGCGGATTCTTTACCAGCTGAGCCACAAGGGAAGCCCGTAGTAACATAGGGAACAATTGGTTTGCCAAATGCCATACAGAATAAATTCTGATTAAAATCAAAATAAAAAAAACTAACTTCAAAAATTTTAGAGCAAAATATGGAATGTCTTTAAAACCTTAGCTAGATAGGATTTCTTACAACAAAAAACACAGGTCATAAAGAAAAAAATTAATAAATTTTACTAAATCAAGAATTTAAACTTTAGTAAGTTACTAAAATGTATCACTAGCAAACTTAAGATGAGAAGACTAGTATCCAGAATATATAAAGAACTACTCCAATCTAATAAGAAATCATCAACTTCGCTTAAAAATGGGCAAAAACAAGAACCAGCAGTTTATGGAGGAGAACCCATACAGTCAATAAGCAGGTGAAAAAGTATAAAACATTGCTAGTAATTAGGATGATGACAATTTAAAAGTTTTTTTGATACACATTAGAATGGCAAGTTTTTAATGTATATATTATATGTATCATGTATAAATGGCATATGCATGTACTTTTTTTGCACAATAGGAAAATTAACTCAAACTCCCACACAATTGCACTCATCTCACACTCTAGGAAAGTACTGCTCAAAATGCTCCAAGCCAGGCTTCAGCGATATGCGAACTGTGAACTTCCAGATGTTCAGGCTGGTTTTAGAAAAAGCAGAAGAAGCAGAGATCGAATTGCCAACATCCGCTGGATCATCGAAAAAGTAAAAGAGTTCCAAAAAAATGTCTATATCTGCTTTATTGACTATGCCAAAGCCTTTGACTGTGTGGATCACAATAAACTGTGGAAAATTCTGCAAGAAATGGGAATACCAGACCACCTGATCTGCCTCCTGAGAAATCTGTGTGCAGATGAAGAAGCAACAGTTAGAACTGGACGTGGAACAACAGACTGGTTCCAAATAGGAAAAGGAGTACGTCAAGTCTGTTTATCGTCACCATGCTTATTTAATTTATATGCAGAGTACATCATGAGAAATGCTGGACTGGATGAAGCACAAGCTGGAATCAAGATTACCAGGAGAAATATCAATAACCTCAGATGTGCAGATAACACCACCCTTATGGCAGAAAGTGAAGAAGAACTAAAGAGCCTCTTGATGAAAGTGAAAGAGGAGAGTGAAAAAGTTGGCTGGACTGGATGAAGCACAAGCTGGAATCAAGATTACCAGGAGAAATATCAATAACCTCAGATGTGCAGATAACACCACCCTTATGGCAGAAAGTGAAGAAGAACTAAAGAGCCTCTTGATGAAAGTGAAAGAGGAGAGTGAAAAAGTTGGCTTAAAGGTCAACATTCAGAAAACTAAGATCATGGCATCTGGTCCCATCACTTCAAGGCAAATAGATGGGGAAACAGTGGAAATAGATGAGGAAACAGTGGAAACAGTGGCTGACTTTATTTTTGGGGGCTCCAAAATCACCGCAGATGGTGATTACAGCAATGAAATTAAAAGATGCTTACTCCTTGGAAGGAAAGTTATGACCAACCTAGACAGCATATTAAAAAGCAGAGATGTTACTTTGTCAACAAAGGTCCATCTAGTCAAGGCTATGATTTTTCCAGTGGCCATGTATGGATGTGAGAGTTGGACTATAAAGAAAGCTGAGCGCCAAAGAATTGATGCTTCTGAACTGTGGTGTTGGAGAAGACTCTTGAGAGTCCCTTGGACTGCAAGGTGATCCAACCAGTCCATCCTAAAGGAGATCAGTCCTGGTTGTTCATTGGACGGACTGATGTTGAAGCTGAAACTCCAGTACTTTGGCCACCTGATGCGAAGAGCTGACTCATTTGAAAAGACCCTGATACTGGGAAGAATTGAGGGCAGGAGGAGAAGGGGATGACAGAGGATGAGATGGTTGAATGGCATCACTGACTCAATGGATTTGGGTTTGGGTGGACTCCGGGAGTTGGTGATGGACAGGGAGGCCTGGCGTGCTGCGGTTCTTGGGGTCTCTAAGAGTCAGACACGACTGAGTGACTGAACTGAACTGAACTGAATAGGAAAATAGAGACTATGTATTCTGCTTATGGAAGTATGAATGTATACAGGAGCTTTGGGAGAGGAATTCTGTAATACATAATAAAACTGAAAAGATACATATTCATGAATCCTAGAAAATCGACTTCCAGATTTATAACTGAGAAGTTTTTGATTGTGTATACCAGGAGTCATGTACAAAGACATTTGTTGCAGCATTGCTTGAAGAAAATCTGAAAAGTACCTAATTGCCTTTCGGTAGAGGAATGGATGAATAAATTTGATATAGTCATTCAGTGAAATACTTTCAGCAGTTGAAATAAATGGACTTCATCTAAAGTGTAACAACATGGAGAGATCTCAAAGACAGGGTTGAAGGAAAAAGACATTTGCAGAATATATACAGTGTAATGGCACTTATATAAACATTTAAAAGCTTCTGGTAGAAAGGGAATATATTTAAACCTACAGTTTAAAAAAAAAAGCACATTTTCACTTTCATGTTGATTTGTCTAAAATATGCTTTTCTAAGTGGTCCCAAAGAATTTTCTTTATATGGGGGACTAAATGTACGTTTTGTCACTCATTTGTTCAGTGGATTTTATTGAACATCTGCTGCTGCTGCTGCTGCTGCTAAGTCGCTTCAGTCGTGTCCGACTCTGTGCGACCCCATAGACGGCAGCCCACCAGGCTCCGCCGTCCCTGGGATTCTCCAGGCAAGAATACTGGAGTGGGTTGAAATTTCCTTCTCCAGTGCATGAAAGGGAAAAGTGAAAGTGAAGTCGCTCAGTCGTGTCCGACTCTTAGCGACCCCATGGACTGTAGCCTACCAGGTTCCTCCGTCCATGGGATTTTCCAGGCAAGAGTACTGGAGTGGGGTGCCATTGCCTTCTCCATTGAACATCTAACATGTGCCAAATGATAATACAGCAGTGAGCAAAACAGATTGAGCCCATTTTCATGGAGTTTAAATTCTAGCCAAGGAAGATATCCAGTAAACAAATAAATTAATAAAAATACAGAATGGTTAGTGCAATAATGAAAAGTAAAGCAGGACAAAAGGTATAGAGAGTGATGGAAAGTATTTTACATGAAGAAGTAGTCAGGGAAGAAGTGTCTGTGAAAGATAATATCTAGCCAAGTCATGAAGAAAGTGAATAGATAAGTTACATGGAGGAAGGGTCTTAGAGGCTGACTGAAAAAGCCAGTGCAAGGCCCTACTCCTGCCTTGAGAAGCAGCAAGGAGGCCAGCATGGCAAGAGCTGAATGAATGAGGAATAGACTAGTATGAGATGAGATTAGAAAGATAGTAGAGAACTGGATCCTCTAGGAACATAGGACTAATGTGGTAGATGGTGTTGCTTTGAACAGTTGGTTGAGAATAGCTCACAGGATTGATGCTGGATGATGTAAGGATAGATGCAGGGAAACCAGTTAGAAAATTATTATAACACTTTTGAAAAGAAGTGATGATGATTCAGACCGAGGTAGTGAGAAACGGTTGTATTTTTTATATATAATTTTTTAGCAGCAATTCTTAAACTATAGAAAACCCTCTTCAGTTTAGTTGCTCAGTCGTGTCCAATTCTCTGCGACCCCATGGACCATAGCACGCCAGGCCTCCCTGTCCATCACCAACTCCCGGAGCTTGCTCAATTTCATGTCCATCTAGTCGGTGATGCCATCCAGCCATCTCATCCTCTGTCGTTCTTTTCTCCTCCTGCCCTCAATCTTTCCCAGCATCAGGGTCTTTTCTAATGAGTCAGCTCTTTGCATCAGGTGGCCAAAGTTTTGGAGCTTCAGCTTCAGCATCACTCCTGCCAGTGAATATTCAGGACTGATTTCCTTTAGGATGGACTGGTTGGATCACCTTGCAGTCCAAGGGACTCTCAAGAGTCTTCTCCAACACCACAGTTCAGAAGCATCAATTCTTCAGCGCTCATCTTTCTTTATGGTCCAACTTTCACATCCACACATGACTACTGGAAAAACCATAGCTTTGACTAGACAGACCTTTGTCGGCAAAGTAACGTCTCTGCTTTTTAATATAATGTGTAGGTTGATCATAACTTTTCTTCCAAGGAGCAAGTGTCTTTTAATTTCATGGCTGCAGTCACCATCTGCAGTGATTTTGGAGCCCAAGAAAATAAAGTCTGTCACTGTTTCCATTGCTTCCATGAAGTAATGGGACTGGATGCCATGGTCTTCATTTTTTGAATGTTGCGTTTTAACAGCTTTTTCAGTCTCCTCTTTCACTTTCATCAAGAGGCTCTTTAGTTCTTCTTCGCTTTCTGCCATAAAGGTGGTGTCATCTGTGTATCTGAGGTTATTGATATTTCTCCTGGTAATCTTGATTCCAGCTTGTGCTTCATCCAGCCCAGCATTTCTCATGATGTACTCTGCATATAAGTTAAATAAGCAGGCTGACAATATACAGCCTTGACATACTCCTTTCCCAGTTTGGAACCAGTCTATTCCATATCTGATTTTAACTGTTGCTTCCTGACCTGCATACAGATTTCTCAGGAGGCAGGTAAGGTAGTCTGGTATTCCCATCTCTTTAAGAATTTTCCACAGTTTGTTGTGATCCATAGTCAAAGACTTTGGCATAATCAATAAAGCAGAAGTAGGTGTTTTTCTGAAACTCTCTTGCTTTTTCGATGATCCAACGGATGTTGGCAATTTGGTCTCTGGTTCCTTGCCTTTTCTGAATCCAGCTTGAACATCTGGAAGTTCACGATCACATACTATTGAAGCCTGACTTGGAGAATTTTAAGCATTACTTTGCTAGCGTGTGAAATGAGTGCAGTTGTGTGGTAGTTTGAACATTCTTTGGCATTGCCTTTCTTTGGGATTGGAATGAAAACTGATGGTGAGAAACAGTTGTATTTTTGATATATTATTTTTTAGCAGCAATTCTTAAACTATACAAAACCCTGTTATCTCAGAGAAACTGTGGGAGTTAAGAAGTGAGAAAGATAGCACGCTTTAGCTGCTACTGAGTGAGAAGCTATACACACAATCCCAAAATCCCCCAAAATTTTAAACTTCTAAAGATTTTCTATGGAACTGTGAGGAGGGGATTTCAATTCCTCTTACCAAAAGGTATCATTTACTTTTCTTTTCCTGTTAATCATTCTGAATTTTGCAGTTGAATTTAATACAGTCACACTTTGGTCTTTAAATAATGAAATTTGAAATTCAGGTACATGGGTAAAGTTTTGAGGTTACTGATTGCATTAACTGAATTGTGATTTAAATACTTGGTTTCGCTTACTTCACAGATTAAATGTATAGATATATATAAATGCAAATAACCATTTTTTGCATTTATATGGCTCTAGAACCTTTTATTGAAGATAATATGGTTTGTAACATCTTTTATGATTGTATATAAACTATCTTTGAACTTTTGTATGATTTCATTGCATTTGTACTTTGATGTGTTAAGATTTGATTATTAGTTAAATTATTTTATACTGGCTTCATTTGTTTTATATATTAATTGTTCACTTATTTCAGTAATTCAGTTAAATTTATATATAGTGGCTTTTGTGTTATTTCTAAGTATAGTCTTTCTCTCCAAATTATTGTCATATTAGCTAATCTTTTTTACTTTTATGTCTAGGGAGTCTGTGTGTGTGTGTGTGTGTCTGTGTATGAGAGAAGAGGGAGAAAAAGGAGAGGGGAAGAGAATCTACTTTTTTATTTTAAATTTTTTGGCCTCAACAGGCTGTATGTGGGATTTTAGTTCCCCAACCAGGAAACGAACCCATACTCCCCTACAGTGGAAGCAAGGAGTCTTAACCACTGTACTGCCAGGAAAGTCCCCCAAGAGAATCTACTTTGTAACAAGTCTTTAGATATACAGATAATGTTACACCATTATTGCTTTTAAATGCTAAACAAATCATTGTCCAGAGTGGCAGGCATACAGTAAAAATCGTAATTCATTGTAAACTCTGTGTTCTATTTCTATATGTACTAATACATCTGCACTTTTATGTATGACTAGAAATTTAATTGTTTGTTTAAAATATCTATTATAATGATAGAGCATAACAACAATAAGATTACTATAGCAATGGACTCAGAAAATATTCTGATCATGTTTTAAGATTGAATTTAGTACGATGAGTAGGAAATAGGTTTTTGTTTTGCTTTGTGAAAAATGCAGTTTTAGGCTCCAATGCCTAATCTTAATAAGAAATTTAACTTATTTTTTTCATGGATATGAAAAAATGGATATGGATAGTGAATTACCATGTCTGTTTGAAGGGCCTCACTTTGAATATTTAATAAATTTAAATTTATCAGTCTTACTAATTTAACTTTCTTTTTCTTTTAGCAAAACTATACAATCTAAGGTGGACTGCATTTTGGTAAGTAAAATAACTAATCTTAAAGGTTTTTTGTTATAAGGCTTTTCCCACTATATAAAATACATTATTTTTGAGTTAATATTTATTTTAAATATAACTGAGTTTTAGTGAGTAAAATTTGACATTTAATTACAACCATAGGGGTGAACTGGCTATATGCTATCTACTTTCCCATATGTCATCAATAATGAAATCATAATCTGAGATAATTGCATGTTTTTGAAACTTACTGGCTTTTACTAAAGATCACTTCAGCATTTAATAAAGTGAATGTTTAGCTTTCCATTCTAGTAATTCGTAAAGGATTTGTTAAAGAAAAAATTTAAGATATTTGATAGGTTAGTTTTCTTGTGGTGAGTGAAGTGAAAGTTGCTCAGTTGTGTCTGACTCTTTGCGACCCCATGGACTATACAGTCCATGAAATTCTCCAGGCCAGAATACTGGAGTGAGTAGCCTTTCCCTTCTTCAGGGAATCTTCCCAACCCAGGGATCAAACCCAGGTCTCCCACATTGCAGGTGGATTCTTTACCAGCTCAGTCACCAGGGAAGCCCAAGAATACTGGAGTGGGTATCCTATCCCTTCTTCGGGGGAATCTTCCTGACCTAGGAATCAAACTGGGGTCTCCTGCATTGAAGGCATATTCTTTACCATCTGAGCTACCAGGGAAGCCCTTTTCTTGTGGTAGTGTGTTTTTTATATTTGAGTTGCTAGACTTCAGGAATTAAAGCCACAATAATAGTTTACATTTAGATTGGACTTAACTATAAGAATTTGTTTAAATAAAAGCTTTTTAAAATACCTAATGTATTAGTTTTTGTTGCTATAATATACTTTACGTGTTTGGACTGCTGCCTTTGGAAGTTAAAGCCACAAAATGGTTTAAATTTAGATTGTATTTTCCGTTCCATTGAGCTTCTCTTAAACATATAAGGGAAGAAGTATGCAGCTACTGAGACTACTGGAATAGTACTGATTTCTTTCATGGAAAGTTTATTAATGGAATGTACCCTGAGCTCTAGAATACTCAGTGACTGCACTGTTAGATTCCCCAAAATGTCACTGTAGTTAGTCCTCTTTCTCTCTGGTGACATTAGTACTTTCTTACTCAGGTTTGTGTCTTCATTATAAGCTACCTTTTTTTGTTAGGGGGCAGGGGTCCACAGTGTCTGGTGCTGAAATAGTATATGATCTTATTAGCTTATGATACTAGTTTCCAGGTAGGTGAGTAAATAATATTACTTCATAGGAGAACAGGTATGAAAGGTTCTCCTGTGCTTTTCTAACGTAATGTTTGAGTACTTTGTGGAGATGTTTTACCCCTTTTTTCCTTTTTTTCAATACTGTAAAGTAGATGATCTTGTTACTTCCCTTTTACAAATGAAGAGATTGATGCTCTTGCATTTCCTAAAAAAAAAAAAAAAAAATTATTGGGCCAATGCTAAATATTTGGGAAACAAAAGGACATGTTGCCTTGCCCTCAAGAAATCCAGTCTGTTAAATAGATTTAATAATTCTCTTAAGACCAGGAAGGTAGTGATTGGGGATGGAGGGGTAACCTTACCCCCACCCCTGAGAGCATTTTCTGTTTCTCTCTACTCTCAAGAGTTCATATCTACTCTCAGTTGTTTATATCTGTCACTCAGTAACTACTACATAATTACTCTTTGCTAGACTGTGTCTGAGTGTCAAAATACAATGGTAAACAAGACAAGTTTGCTACCTAAGTTTGCTACAGTTGCTACCTAAGACTCTCCGCTTTTTTTCTTTTAGTGTCTGAGATAATGTTGGAGGACTATTCAATTTTTCTTTTCATTGAGAAAGTTGAGACAGAAGACTGGTATAATTTATTAAATGTGGCATTTATAAAATACTAAATAAGGACAAAAAGGATTTTTAATCTTTTTAAGAATTCAGAAATCTTTATATTTTAGCATGAATTTTAAAGTTATATATATATATATATATATGATGAACAAGATAGTAAGATCTGTATCTTCATAAAAGTTACATTTTATTGAGTGAAGTAGACATTAAATGAATGGTAAAATAAGTAAGCTTTACAACTTGAGATAATAAATGCTATTACAGAAATTTTTAAAGGCAAAAGGAGACAACTGATGGTGTATAGGGAAACTTTAGATTGAGTGATTAGGAAAAGTATCTCAGGAAATGACATTTGAAAAGAGACGTGAATAAGAAGAAGCCAGTCTTGTGTAAAGATTTGCCTGTGACAAATACTAGGGAGAGGGAACAGGAAGTACAAAAATTCTGAAACAGAAATGAGCCTGGAATGTTTGAAGAATACAAAGAATCCAGTGCGCTGGAACTTAAGGAAGGGAGGAGAGGATGATAGGAGAAAAGAATAGCTATGGCAAATTGTACGTGTTTTATTCTAAGTGCATAGAAGCCAATTAAAAGATTTAAAGTACGAGAATAGTATGATCTAATTTTCTCTCTCTTTTTTTTTAAATACCCTAGCAGTTGTTGGGAAATAGACTTTTAGGGGGATTAAGAGTAGAAGCAGGAAAATCAGTTAGGCTATTGGAAAAGTTGAAATAAGAATGCAAGGCGGTTGCTCGCTTGAAAGAGGAAGATGGGGAAAAAATACAGTAAACGGGTTCAAGGCATATTTTGGATATAAAGCCAGTAAGCCTTGCTTGCTGATGTATTGAATGTGAAGGGAGAAACAAAGGAATTAAGGATAATTCCTTTTGGTCTAAAAAATTTCCTTTAGTATTTCTTATAAGGCAGGTTTGCTCACGATAAATTCTCTGAACCTGTATTTGTCTATGAATGTCTGCTTTACTTTCAGATTTGAAGAATAGTTTCACTGGATGTAGAATTCTTGATTCATAGGTTTCTCTTTAAAAAATGCCATCTCTTTGAATATATCATTTCTCTACCTTTGGCCTTCCTTGTTTCTGATGAAAAGTCAGTCATTAATCTTGTTGTTTTCAGGTACATGATGAGTTGTTTTTCTCTTCTTGCTATCAAGATTCATTCATATATTCATTCACTCACCCACCTACTCTTGCTTTCAACAGTGAGACTATTTTACACGTAGGTATGGATCACTTTGTGTTTATCCTACTTTGGGTTTGCTGAGTTTGCATCTGTAGATTAATCTGATTTGAGAAGTTTTCAGCCATTATTTCTTCATATATATATATTTTTGTCCTTTGGATTCCCCTCTCCATAGGAAGCTGCCATTACCCGTAAGTTTAAATGATTGATTTTATCCCTCTAGTCTCTGGGATTTTGTTCCTTTTTTGTCTGATTATCTTTCTTTATGTTCTATTTTCTAATTTTTTATTGAGATTCCTTGTTATTTTTTTCACTGTTATCAAGTTTTCCTTTTCATGTTTCAGTTCAGTTCAGTTCAGTCGCTCAGTCATGTCCGACTCTTTGCAACCCCATGAACTGCAGCACGCCAGGCCTCCCTGTACATCATCAACTCCCAGAGTCCACCCAAACCCATGTCCATTGAGTCAGTGATGCCATCCAACCATCTCATCCTCTGTCATCCCCTTCTCCTCCTGCCCTCAATCTTTCCCAGTATCAGGGTCTTTTCCAATGAGTCAGCTCTTTGCATCAGGTGGCCAAATAATTGGAGTTTCAGCTTCAACATCAGTCCGTCCAATGAACACCCAGGACTGATATCCTTTAGGATGGACTGGTTGGATCACCTTGCAGTCCAAGGGACTCTCAAGAGTCTACTCCAACACCACGGTTCAAAAGCATCAATTCTTCAGTGCTCAGCTTTCTTTATAGTCCAACTCTCACATCCATACATGGCCACTGGAAAAACCATAGCCTTGACTAGACGGACCTTTGTTGGCAAAGTAACATCTCTACTTTTTAATATGCTATCTAGGTTGGTCATAACTTTCCTTTCAAGGAGTAAGCATCTTTTAATTTCATGGCTGCAGTCACCATCTGCAGTGATTTTGGAGCCCAGAAAAATAAAGTCAGCCACTGTTTCCACTGTTTCCCCATTTATCTGCCATGCAGTGATGGGACCAGATGCCATGATCTTAGTTTTCTGGATGTTGAGCTTTACGCCAACTTTTTCACTCTCCTCTTTCACTTTCATCAAGACGCTCTTTAGTTCTTCTTCACTTTCTGCCATAAGGCTGGTGTCATCTGCATATCTGAGGTTATTGATATTTCTCCCTGCAATCTTGATTCCAGCTTGTGCTTCATCCAGCCCAATGTTTCTCATGATGTACTCTGCATATAAGTTAAATAAGCAGGGTGACAATATACAGCCTTGACGTACTCCTTTTCCTATTTGGAACCAGTCTGTTGTTCCATGTCCAGTTCTAACTGTTGCTTCCTGACCTGCATACAGGTTTCTCAAGAGGCAGGTCAGGTGGTTTGGTATTCCCATCTCTTTCAGAATTTTCCACAGTTTATTGTGATCCACACAGTCAAAGGCTTTGACATAGTCAATAAAGCAGAAATAGATGTTTTTCTGGAACTCTCTTGCTTTTTTGATGATCCAGCAGATGTTGGCAATTTGATCTCTGGTTCCTCTGCCTTTTCTAAAACCAGCTTGAACATCTGGAAGTTCACGGTTCACGTATTGCTGAAGCCTGACTTGGAGAATTTTGAGCCTTACTTTACTAGCGTGTGACATCTCACAATTGTGTGGTAGTTTGAGCATTCTTTGGCATTGCCTTTCTTAGGGATTGGAATGAAAACTGACCTTTTCCAGTCCTGTGGCCACTGCTGAGTTTTCCATATTTGCTGGCATACTGAGTGCAGCACTTTCATAGTGTCATCTTTGAGGATTTGAAATAGTTCAACTGGACTTCCATCACCTCCACTAGCTTTGTTCGCAGTGATGCTTCCTAAGGCCCACTTGACTTCACATTCCAGGATGTCTGGCTGTAGGTGAGTGATCACACCATCATGATTATCTGGGTCGTGAAGATCTTTTTTGTCAATTCTTCTGTGTATTCTTGCCACCTCTTCTTAATAACTTCTGCTTCTGTTAGGTCCATACCATTTGCATACTTTATTGAGCCCATCTTTGCATGAAATATTCCCTTGGTATCTCTAATTTTCTTGAAGAGATCTCTAGTCTTTCCAATTCTATTGTTTTCCTCTATTTCTTTGCATTGATCGCTGAGGAAGGCTTTCTTATCTCTCCTTGCTATTCTTTGGAACTCTGCATTCAAATGAGTCTATCTTTCCTTTTCTCCTTTGCTTTTCACTTCCAGTTTTTTCACAGCTATTTGTAAGGCCTCCTCAGACAGCCATTTTGCTTTTTTGCATTTCTTTTTCTTGGGGATGGTCTTGATTGCTGTCTCCTGTACAGTGTCACAAACTTCCATCCATAGTTCATCAGGTATTCTGTCTATCAAATCTAGTCCTTTAAATCTATTTCTCACTTCTACTGTATAGTCATAAGGGATTTGATTTAGGTCATACCTGAATGGTCTAGTGGTTTTCTCCACTTTCTTCAGTTTCAGTCTGAATTTGGCAATAAGGAGTTTATGATCTGAGGCCACAGTTAGCTCCTGGTCTTGTTTTTGCTGACTGTATAGAGCTTCTCCATCTTTGGCTGCAAAGAATATAATCAATCTGATTTCGGTGTTGACCATCTGGTGATGTCCATGTGTAGAGTCTTCTCTTGTGTTGTTGGAAGAGGATGTTTGCTATGACCAGCGTGTTCTCTTGGCAGAACTCTATTAGCCTTTGCCCTGCTTCATTCTGTACTCCAAGGCCAAATTTGCCTGTTACGCCAGGTGTTTCCTGACTTCCTACTTTTGCATTCCAGTCCCCTATAATGAAAAGGACATCTTTTTTAGGTGTTAGTTCTAGAAGGTCTGGTAGGTCTTCATAGAACTGTTCAGCTTCCTCAGTGTTACTGGTCGGGGCATAGACTTGAATTACCATGATATTGAATGGTTTGCCTTGGAAACGAACAGAAATCATTCTTCCTTTTTGAGATTGCATCCAAGTACTGCATTTTAGACTCTTTTGTTGACTATGATGGCTACTCCATTTCTTCTAAGGGATTCCCGCCCACAGTAGTAGATATAATGGTCATCTGAGTTAAATTCACCCATTCCAGTCCGTCTTAGTTCACCTATTCCTAGAATGTCGATGTTCACTCTTGTCATCTCCTGTTTGACCACTTCCAATTTGCCCTGATTCATGGACCTAACATTCCAGGTTCCTATGCAATATTGCTCTTTACATTATCGGACCTTGTTTCTATCACCAGTCCCATTCACAGCTGGGTGTTGTTTTTGCTTTGGCACCATCCCTTCATTCTTTCTGTAGTTATTTCTCCACTGATGTCCAGTAGCATATTGGGCACCCACTGACCTGGGGAGCCATCCTTCAGTGACCTGTCTTTTTGCCATTTTATACTGTTCATGGGGTTTTCAAGGCAAGAATTCTGAAGTGATTTTCCATTCCCTTCTCCAGTGGACCACATTTTGTCAGACCTCTCCACCATGACCCGTCCGTCTTGGGTGGCCTCACATGGCATGGCTTAGTTTCACTGAGTTAGAAAAGGCTGTGGTCCATGTGATCAGACTAGCTAGTTGTCCATGACTTTAGTTTCAGCCTGTCTGCCTCCGATCCCCTCTCTCAATGCCTACTGTCTTACCTGGGTTTCTCTTACCTTGGACGCAGGGTCTCTCTTCACAGCTGCTCCAACGAAGTGCAGCCACCGCCCCTTACCTCGGACGTAGGATAGCTCCTCTCAGCCACTGCCCCTGAGACACTCAACCTCATCCATGTGGAATAGGTCATGGGAGAAGCCCCAGACAGGAGTAAAACTGACTCTCACAGTTAATACCTGAAGTTCAGCAGTTTTTAATGATCAAACCCTTCTCAGTATGTTGCCGTTAGTCAGTTTCCAAAGCCCTAAAATCATTTTTCCATCATTTTAGAGTTATTTGGGTGGGCGGCAGGGCCGGGGGGGCGGCGTTCCTGGCCTATTCATTCCATTTTTTTTCTAGATATCTCAGCTTTCTCACATTGTTTTTATCATGTTTTCTTCTAGAAGTTTTATGATTTTAGCTTTTTATCTTAGGTCTGTGAGCCGATTTGGTTTAAATTTATGTTTGGTACAAGATGAACTTCAGTGTTTATTTTTTTAACCAAATGGATAGATATCCAATTGTTTCAGCACTGCTTATTAGGAAGTCTGCCGTGGGTCTTTGGCTAGATTCTCTTTTTCCCCATCAGTTGCAATCCGTCTTTATGACATCAACACACTGTCTTATTTATGGTATCTTTGTCAAAAGTCTTGCCATCAGATAATGTAATGATTTGAATTGGTTTTGGCTTCTCCATACAAATTTCAGAATAACCTTGTCAATTTCTGTCAAAAAAAAACCCTACTGGGGTTTGTTTGTATTTCAGGGAGTCTATTGATAGATTTGGGGCCAGTGGCCATCCTAATGACACATTTTCTAATCTGTAAGCATGGTGTATCTCCATATTAGTTGATTTCTCTATCATTTCTCTCAGCAGTGTTTTCTCATTTTCAGTGTATAAGTTTTCTATATATTTTGCTTAAATTATTCCTAAATAAGATTTTGGATTTTATCACAAATGGCATTAAAAAGTGTCTGTTATGTTTTATTGCTGATTTGTATATTGACCTTGTAAGTATGCAGACTTAACTAAGTTCACATATGTTACGTCAGGTTTGTTGAATTCTCTACCAAATCAATCATATTGTCCATGAATAAAGAAAAGTTTAATCCCACTTCAGTCTAAATGTCTGTTCATTCATTTTTCTCACCTTGTTCGCAACTACAACCTCCAGTTCAATTCTGAATAGAAATGGTGAGAATTGGATTTCCTTTCCCTTGTTCTCAGTCTTAGGGGAAAACCATTTATTCATTCACCTTATAATGTGATAGTAGCATTAACTTTTTTATGGATGCTTTTTTAAAGTTATTCCCTTCTGTTCCTATTTTGTTAAGAGACTTTTTATCATAAATACATACTGGATTTTATAAAATGATTTTTTGCACTTACAAAAGTAATCACATGGTACTTCTCTGTGATTCTGTTAACTTGATAAATTATACTGATTGATTTTCCAAAGTCAACCATTTTTGCAATCCCCTGGTAAGCTCCATATGGTGCATATACTTCCATATGTTGTGTTATACTTTTACATACTGCTGCATTGGATTAGCTATTTTTTAAGACTTTTTGTATTAATTAGGGCTTTTGATCTGATGGTTTCTTGTCATGTCTTTGTTTTTGATATCTGGGTAATGTTGGCTTCATGAAATGAGTTTGGAGGTGTTTTTCCTTTATTTTTTGAAGGAATTTAAATTAAAATTGGTATTATTTCTTTTTTATTGTATTTAATTTTCTGGCCACCCTGCACAGTTTATGAGATCTTAGCTCCCTGACCAGAAATTGAACCTGGGTCCTCACCTAGCCCCTCAGCAGTGAGAGCATGGGGTCCTAACCACTGACTGCCAGGGAATTCTCTCTTAGTTTTAAATGTTTATGGTAGAGTTCACTAGTGAAACCATTTGTGGAAAAGGTTTTAGTTATGAAATCAGTTTCTTTAATTATTATAGGCTATTCTTAAATTTTTTCCTGATGCAGTTTTGATATTTGTGTCTTTCAGGGAATTTGTCCATGTTTCCTGTAGTAGTGAGTTTGTTAGTGTAAGATTGTTTAATAATATTCCCTTACCATCCTTTTCTATCTATAGGATTTTTAGCAGTTCCCTCTCATTACTGAAAATTAGCAATTGTATCTTCTTTTATCTTGATCAGCTTTGCTAGAGGTTTAATGATTTTATAAATAAAACTAAACTTTTGGTTTCATTTACTTTCTTTCTTGTCAGTTTTCTGTTTTCTTTCTCCTTTAATGTACATTTTTTTTTCTTATGCTTAACTTGGCTTTAATTGACACTTATTTTTCTAGCCCCTCAGTAAAGAAATTTTAAACTTTTTTTGTCTTTTCATTGTAAACATTTAATGCTACAAATAATCCTCTAAGCACTGGTTTAGCTGCATTCCATAATTTTTTGTGTTTTTTCATTGTCATTCAGTTAAATGAAACTTTTTTTTATTCAAATTTATTCTTGTTACTCATAATATAGGATGATCAGTTTCCAAGTAGATGAGTATTTATTGAATCTTGTTTGTGGTATAGCTTAGTGAATGTTTCATATGTACTTGAAAATAACATATATTGTACTGTTATTGGATAGACTGCTCTTCTGTCTCTCTTCTGTCTCTATATGTCAACTATTACCAGTTAGGTCCAGTTGGTTATTGTTTTTCAAGACATATTTATCCTTACTGATATTTCACCTTTTCAGTTATTGAGAGGGATGGTAAAATCTTGTATTTGTGATTGTGAATTTTTTTATCGCTGATCCTGTCAGTGTTAGCCTCATGTATTGAAGCTATTAATAGGAGCATAAACATTTAAGATTTTTATGTATTGTTCATGAATTGATTCTTTTATCATTATGATGTTTTTGTTTTTAATCTCTAGTAACATTTGTTACTTTCAAGTCTGCTTTGTCTGATATCACCATAGCCTCTCCATCTTTCTTATAATTAGTGTTTGTTAGTGTGGCATATCTTTTTTCGTCCTTTTACTTCTAAGCAAAGTTATATAAACACTTTATAGTTAAAGTGTTTTGTTGTTGTTGATGACATCATATGCTTAACCAATCTGACAAGTTTTGTTTTGGAACTGCCTGTGGGGTTGAGTGTATGTATACCATTTTGCTATTTATATTCTTACATTGTAGGTCTACTGTTGATTAATTTGCCCAGTTTTAGTTTATTTGAAAAAAGTCTTTCATTTACATTCATTTACAAAAGATATTTTCACTGGTTATAGAATTCTAGATATTTTTTCTTACAGCCTTTTTTGCAGTCTAGATCTATTTTCTTTTTGGTTTTACATAGACTCCATTGAGAAGTTTGTTTTCTTTCTTGTTTCCCTGTGTGTGATGTGTTCTACTTTGATCCTCTGGCTTCTTTCCAGATTATTTATTAGTGGTTTTCAGAAATTTTATAGCCTTATAGCCTTGTTTTTCTTTGTTTTTGACCTACTTGTGATTAACTGAGCTTCCACAATCCTGTGGGTTTACAGTTTTACATCAGCTTTCAAAAATTTCCAGCCATCAAATACTCTTCTTTGCCCCGTTCCATCATGGGGCTTAAAGTTTATTTATGTTACATTCCTCAGTAATTTCCCACAGGTCACTAAGGTTATGTTTAGTCATTTTTTTCTCTTTTTGCTTCATTTTGGATAGTTTATATTTCTTTAATATTATTATCACATTCCTTAATCTGCTTGACATATGTGCTCTATAATTCTATTCAATGAATTGCCCATTTTAGACCTTGTATTTTTTAAGTTCTAGAAATTTCACGTGGTTATTTTCTTTTATAGCCTCCATTTCTTTTGTTAAATCCTTGAACATGTTCATAATAACTCTTTTAAGGTCTTTGTTTTCTAATTATCTCTTAAGTCTTTTTACTGAGTTTTTGTTGCAATTATGAGATCATGTTTTTCTGCTTCTTTACATGTCTAGTAATTTTTAGTTTAGTATTCATTTAGAATGTCTAGATTTTGTTCTCTTTCTTTAAAATGTATTACAGTTTTCTTTGGCTGGCAGCTAAAGTACTTACAGATTATCCTTTTGAGGTTGTGTTTAAGCTTTGTTGGGGCAAGTCTGGAATAGCTAGACTTTAGAGTTAGTTCAGCTTTTATACTAAGGTGTTGCTACTGTAGTGTTTATACTGAATTTTTGGGGTGTTGACTGAGATCTGTCAATGCTATCTGATTGGAATTTGAACATGTCACAGTCAGTTGCAATTTCTTGGTATTTCTCTGCATTCTGTCTGTATTTGCCCATGGTGACCTCATCTACTTTGATGGTGTCAACTAGTCTTAGTATGCTGATGACTCCTAATTATATATCCCCAGTTTATGCTCCAGACCCATATAGCCGGCTATCTATTGATCAATTTTACTAAGATGTCACATAGACACTTCAAACTCAACTTTTCCAGAACTAGTTTCAGTGTATCACACCCCAAATTCTGAACCTGTTTGTTTTGTTTCCTATTGCTACTGTAACAAATTATCATAAATTTAGTGGCTTAACACAAATTTATTATCTTATCATTCTACAGATCAGCTGTCTGACACAGGGCTCACTAAGATAAAATGAAGATGTCAGGAGGACTGTATTCCTGTTGGAGGCTGTAGGGGAGAATCTTTTTCTTGTTTTATATAGCTTTTAGCATCTTCAAAGCCAGCAAAGACTCCTCATGTCTTACACTGTGTCACTCTGACACATCTCTTTTTTGTAGTCAAATCTCCTTCAACTTCCCTCTTATTAGGACTTTTGTGATTTCATTAGGCCTGCTAGATAATACAGGATGCTCTCTCCATTTCAAGGTCCTTAATGTGATCATATCTGGAAAGTCCCTTTTACCATGATGTAACACTATTCACAGTTCTAGGGATTTGAGGATTAGGACATGAACATATTGGAGGGCCATTATTCTTTCTGTCATATTGTCTTAGTGAATATACTCACTCAGCCAACCTGAAAACCTGGTAGTCTTTCTTGTTTTCATCCTCTTTCTCACCTACCTCACATCTAGTCAGTCACCACATCCCATCACTTCTGCCTTCAAAATTGCTCCATTTTTGTGTATCCTGACTGCTTCTACATTAATCCAGACCATCGTGTTTGTTGGAAATAATGGCAGCTGTTTTTCTGCTTCTCATCCCTCCACTTTTATTCCATTCTTCAAAACATCATTACATCTTTATGAAATTTGAATCTTTGTATTTTATACCCTTGGTTAAGACCTTTTACTGGTTCCCCATTGTTTTATCTTAAGGCATTAAAGATCCTTCATACTAGGCTTTACTTCTCTTATTCAACCTCATCTTTCTCTACTCCCTCTGCAGGCTTGTCAGCAAGCTGCAATGAACGCTTGTGAAGTAAGAGAAGAGAATATATACCCTCTCAGTCTAGAACAACAATGGCCATTAGAACATTCTGCAGTGGTAGAAATGTCCAGTATATGTGCTGTTCAGTTTGGTAGCCACTACAGACATGTAACTATTTATTAAGCTCTTGAAATATGGCTAGTGTAACTAAGGAACTGAACTTTTAATTTTTTTAATTTGATATAAGTTAAATAGCCACAAGGGGCTAGTGGCCTTTTTGGATAGTGCAGTTCTAGAACAGTGGTTCTCAACTGGAGGCAGTTTTGCCCCCAGGAAACATTTGACCACATCTGGAGACATTTTTGTTTTTCACACTCAGTGTGCTACCAGTTGAGTGGGTAGAGGACAAGTATGCTATTTAAACATCCTGCAAAAGTGAAAGTGAAGTCTCTCAGTCTTGTCTGACTCTTTGCGACCCCATGGACTGTATCCTACTAGGCTCCTCTGTCCATGGGATTTTCCAGGCAAGAGTACTGGAGTGAGTTGCCATTTCCTTCTCCAGGGGATCTTCCCAACCCAGGGATCAAACCCGGGTCTCCTGCATTGCAGGCAGACACTTGACGGTCTGAGCCACCAGGGAAGGCACAGGGCATTACTTTATAATAGACTTCTCAGCCTAAAATTGTCAGTAGTGTTAGATGATGAAAAACTCTGGTCTGGACTATCCACTCTCTTTCTTTTTTTTTTTTTTACTATATGTAGGTATATTTTAAGATTCATCTTAGATATTACCCCCTCGGAAAGCCATCTGTGATTTCTCACGTCTGAGTCTGATATATCTTCTTTCCCCTAATATCCTGTGCTTACCTTCATTTGTTTTATGTAGTCATCTCTATGATAGTCATAATTAGTATTTTTATTTGTTCTTGGCTTCTTGAGTGTAGGAACATATTCATTGGAATATGCCCATAGGCACATGAGGATGATCAATAAATATTTGTTAAAGTTATGAATGAGTATAACCTAATGACTCAATTATTAAACATATTGTGATTTAAAATATCAAGAAGTGTTACCACCTTCAGTTGAACCTTTCAGAGACCATAGACTTGTTAAAATATTTGAATTTCTTTGTTGGAATTACTGAATACTTCACAGTTTGCCCATAAGAACAGAAACTTTTCTCATTCCTTAAGAGAGAAAGAACATTTTTTTTTCCTGGCATTCTCCTCTTTCCCCCTGTTCTCCTCAGCTTAGGTATTTCTCTTCCTCACACACTAACCTGCTAAGAGGTAACCACCCCTACTCATCCCCAGAGTACAGATGGGAAACTGAAACTTTATTGTGTATATTCAGGAAGGATTTAAACAAGTAAAGAGGAATAAATAGGTCAGAAACTAAGAGTAACTGGCAATATAATAGAATGGCTCAGAGCTGAGACTATAGAATGACACAGTCCTGAATTTATATCTTTGCCCCTACCTTTATTGCCATTATTGTCTGATTTTGGAAAATTTTAACCTATTTTAGTTGTACTTTAAAAGGTGATAATAATAGTTTCTAATCCACTGAGTTGCTGGGAGTATTAAAGGAGATAACAACTCTACTTGTTACAGGCATGCCTCAGAGATACTGAGGGTTCAGTTCCAGACCACTACAGTAAAGTGAATATTGCAACAAAATGAGTCACACAAATTATTTGGATTCTCAGTGCATACAAAAGTTATGTTTACAGTATACTGTAGTCTATTAAGTGTGCAGTAGCATTATGTCTAAAAAATATTGTACATACCTTAATTAAGAAACTTTATTGCTGAACAACACTAACCATCATCTGAGCCTCTAGCAAGTCTTAGTAATAACATCAAAGATCATTGATAACAGATCACCATAAGAGATATAATGATAATGATGGAGAAGTTTGAAATACTGTGAGAATTACCAAAATGTGACACAGAGACACAAAGTGAGCAAATAAGACTGGAAAAAACAGTGCCGATGGATTTGCTGTGTAGGGATGCACAAATCTTCGGTTTGTAAAAAACTCAGTATCTGTGAACCATGATAAAAGGAAACTCAACAAAAGGAGGTATGCCTGTAGTATAAACACAGGCATACATGGCAGCTTCAGTCAAAGGTCCTGTACGTGTAAATTGTTAATGTGGAATCTAATTGACTTATTAACCACAAATATGTGTTTCTAGAAGGCTGAACATTAGTCAAGGATCACATTTTATGTTCATCATCACGGAACTTACCATTTAAGAATGATTGCTTACCATATGAAGCCGCTGAGGGGAGAGTATTGAATCCCTCAAACACAGACAGAGGAAGATAGAGAAGTTGGGAGTCACCTGGCTAAAGCTGTCCAAGAAGCCAGAAGGTGCACATTGTAGAACAGCTGCCGGTATCAGCCCTCCATGCTCCCACCACCTCCAAGACTTAATAGATGCTATTTCCTCTGCCAGCTGTGCTCTTCTCATTTTTCTTCTCTTGGATGACTCCTGCTCCTTTCGGACTTGGCTCAAATACCTTTCCAGAATGCTTTTTATCTACTAGGAATGCATTCAGCTGCAGATAACAGAAAACCCCAACTATTGGTGGCTTAAAGAAATAAGTTTGTGTCATCTAGTAAGTCCAGAGTTAGGCATCTAAGAGTGGTACAATACTCACCAGAGTCCTAGGCTCTTTGTGTTTTGCTGAGTCACCTTTCGTCCCATCACAGCATTGATAGCTGCTGCACGTCCATACCTTCTATCCAAATGCCAAGGCAGGAAGAAGGGAGAAAGGGCAAAAGGGCTTTCTTGTAGGAAAACTCGGTGTTTATTTTCAGGGCACCTACTTCTGTTCCCACTTCAGGAACTTCCACCTCCAGGGTGACGTCACTTGGGTGCACCTAGCTACAAGGGAAACTAGGATACAGAGTATTTTGTTTTCTAGCCACTAGACCAGAAGACAAAGAAGAAGGGAGTTAACAGTATGTCTGAGTCTAGCCTCTCTACTATACCTTCTTCTGTTAAGGCCCTTGCTTTCATGCACCTTATAAAAAGCTTTCTACCCCTGTTACAGCTCTTACTATATAGTATGCTGATCCCCAGGTTAATTTGTTTCCTTCAACAAAAATAAGCTTTTGGTAGTAAAAAGAACTGTGTCTCACGATCTTGGTATCCCCAGTGCTTAGCACCCTGTCTAGTACATGGAAGACAGTTAACATTTGCTGAGTGATTATCTGCAAACAATAATTATCAAGAACTAAATGTAATATGCACATAATATCACCTAAAAAGAGTTTCTCTCTACATATTATTATTATTAGCATTTATTGAGTATTTATTATCACGTGCCAGACAAGTACTTTACATATTTTATTATTCATTCCTCATAATTTGCCTATGAGATTAATCTGTTGTCATCCTCATTTTACAAACAAAGAAACAGGCTCAGACAGGTTAAGTAACTTACTCAAGGTCATAAAACTTGCTAATTGGTAGAATTAGGCTTTTAATCCAGGTAGTCTGACTCCAGAGCCAAGACTTTTAAAAACAGTGATAAACGTAACATTTTTTAAAGTGTCTAAAATATGAGGTTATTTATATGAATTTTTAAAAATTCTACTTCTTCTTCCTGTAATTAAGAAATGTTTCTGAAAGTAATTATCCACTTTGAAAATAAATCTGAAGAGGAAAAAAATGAAAAGCTAGCCTCATCATCTTACTGAATTTAAGTAATCAGTAATTCTAAATTTAGTCTCTTTTTTGCTTGAATGTCATTTAAAAAACATAATATGCTCACTAAAACAAAATAGTTAAAATGATTTTAACTGTTTAAATTGATTACAGTTGTGAAGACTATGGCTCTATGAAATATTCTAAAAGTAAATAATAGAAAATTCTATCTGTACTATTTTTAAAGCTTAATATTTGCCTGCTTATCAATAAAGACAAATGAAAATATTTTTAGAAGCATATGAATAAAATTTTTGTTAATATTTTAATGCTTTTCTAATAAAAATTGATTTTTACTTAATTTTAATAGTAATTAGTGTCTTACACTAAGTTTTTCACCAGTTGCAACAAGTTTAGATCTATAATGTCATTATACATTTGTAAAGCCTATCCAGTTATATTTTTCATAACCAGTTTAATAGTCAAGGCAAAACCTTACATTGACACATCCAATGCCATAGGGTTAGCAGAGTTGAAGGCTGCTCATTCCATATTACCTAATCCCCTTATTTTAGTGGAATTAAATTGGACTACTTGAAAACTATAGCAAGACCAATATTTGAGAGAAATAATCCTGAATGTTTGATGGAATAAAAGCCTGGTTTGGTGACAGTCAGCCATAGGGGGATGGGAAGTAATAGTTCATTTTCCAAAATATGGTCCTTGGAAGACTAATTCCATGGGATGTTAATAAGTTATGCAGAAGGGTTCCCAAAGTCAAATATCGTTTGTGAACTCTGAATTAAAAGGTGTGTTAAGAGGTATTGTTAATATGCTGGTGTGTATCATGAATCTTAACAAGTATTCAATATGTACTGGACTTTTTTCTCATCATAAAATTCCTCATGAAACTGATGTTCTAAGGGACATTATTTGGGAAGTGATTGATAAAATTGATAGGGCAAGTTTCTGCAGTAGAGAAATTATTTTCCATGTACTATCTGGGACCATCAGAATACTGAGAACTTCCTGTTTATATTTCTGTGTATTAGGTGGGTATGCTACCAGGAAGCAGTCTTTCCACTATTTCTAATGTTCAGCTCCCCTACATCGATTAGTAAAACAAATAATGTTCAGCTTGTCAGGAAATCAGTTGAAAGCAAGAAGAAAAGTATTTCTGTCTCATGGACTAAGCAATTCAACAGCAATCCTAGGAAGATTATAGAGATAAGAATAGATAATTTTTGTTTACTTTTTTCCCATCATTTCCAAGATTTCTTTTGCTAAATACAATATTATTATTAACAATACTACATGATTTGTGGTTGGTTGAATACCCAAAGGGAACTGTGGAGTTATACTCGGATTTTTGACCACAAGGAGCGTGTGTGCATGCATGCATACCAAGTCGCATTAGTCATGTCTGGCTCTTTGTGACTGTATGAACTGTAGCCTGCCAGACTCCTCTGGGATTCTTCAGGCAAGTATACTTGAATGGGTTGCTGTGCCCTCCTCTGGGGGAATCTTCCCAACCCAGGGATCAAACCTGCGTATCTTACGCTCCTACATTGACAGGTGGGTTCTTTACCACTAGCGCCACCTGGGAAGCCCACAAGGTGGGTAGGCACCCCTAAGCCCCATATTGCTCGAGGGTCAACTGTATTTTAAATCCATTTAAGTCCATATCTTAAATCTGTCAGGAAGAGTGTTCAGACTTACTTCCAGGGCTCTCTACTGACCAATATTCTAGGAGAGGAATTATCTATTGCCATTTACTTTTAGGTTTAAAAAAATGCAGTATTGGGGAGTTAACATAGCCTAATAAAGCATCTGCTTTACAGATCTTTCTGTGCTCTGCACCAGGAAGGCCAAGTCAACTCCCCTGGGCAGAAGTTGAACATGTCTAATGAGTTCCTTTCACAGATGAGTCTAAAGGCTTCCTGACCTAAGCCCATTCTGCTGGGGGAAGGCTTACTTATGACAGTTGAACCAAGGAGGACTTTCTAGGATTACCGTTAGGAGAGAGAAGTTGAATGGAACGCCTGTTCCTTCTGGAGAGCCAGGAAAACTTGAAATTTGGTGACAGATGCCATCATTCAGATTATTCAGTAGTGAGGCAAGTTCCCTACAAAGGAGCACTCTCAGAAGGGTCCTTTTACAAGGGAATACAGTAGAAAACTTGAAAGGGTGAGATTGTGTTGAATCAGTAGTCAACGTGTCTTAGGTTCTGAATGCTGCTTCAGGATTCTGCTCTCTGCCTCCAACCCATGCTGGGCTGGTGTTTGTCTTCCCTAGGGAAATGAACAAAAATTAACCATCTAAGCTGTGCTTTATTAAAAAACTTTCCTTCTGTAATGGACACCAAAGTCTACTATTAGATAAATCCTGAAAACCAGCTTTCTGATCACACATGAGTTGTCCGTTATAAACTTAGGACACTGAATCCTTATTTTTACATGCCATGCATTTAACATAAGATATTTTTCTTACCTGTAGTCTAATCATTTCCATTCCCCAGCTGACATTTGAGATTGTCACCTCTGTGTTAGATTCTTTGGGGGCAAGATTTTTCCAAGAGCCATTCTTTACAGTGTTGTGGGAGCCATAACAGTATGTATAGGGACAAATAGTGAGAAGCCAGCGTCCATTTTTCTCTCTTAATAATGTGGAGTTTTTACTGTCAGTTCTTGCCCTGCCTGGCCATTAAAACAGTCACTCAGTGGAAAGCAAAAGTAGGATAGAACAAAGAAAATTGTTAACTCTTTTGAGAGTCTTTCCTATTGGCTAGCCACTTTGTGAAACAGTTTATCTTCATACTTTACAGTGAAACCTTCCTTGATCACTCTGGGTTAAGTTGTACCCTCACCAATCCTTTTTCCTTATAGCATTTATCATTATCATGCAACAGATGTATTACTTCTAAATTTTATTGTCCTGAAATGTAGGGTCATGCATGCCTAAAGCATGGTTGGCATAAAACCCAGTACTCAATGAATGCATGAATGAAAATAATCTCATTTAACTTTTTTAAACTTTTCAAATCTTTCCTATAGTTAATGTTTTAAGTTAGAAGTCAGTTCTTTTATGTGCCTACTGCTGAAGTGGTAAGATGAGCACTGAAAGATATGTGAAGCAGGGTGTAGAATATCTGCTTCCTGAGAACCAGAATAATAATGTTAAGGGTGGGCCTTTCTAAGATAGATGACACACTCCCAGAAATAAATTTGAATAACTCACTCAACTCTTCTGCCCTCTAGAGATATATGTTGTTGATATATGTTAAAAATATGTGGTGTATATAGTTTGAAAAGATTTCTTTTCTCCCTTTCCTCCTTTATAGAAGAAAGCATGCCTTTTCACCTCAAATCCTTACTATAATGAATACTAAATGATAGGACCAAGGTCAATTTCCTGACCCAATCTTCATTGACACCAAAAATTTTGTTTGGAGTATCTAATTAAAATGTATCACACTTGGGCTTCCCTGGTGGTTCAGTGGTAAAGAATCCTCCTGCCAATGCAGATGTCATGGGTTCGATCCCTGAACTGGGAAGATCCCACATGTCACAGATCAACTAAGTCTGGGCACCACAGCTATTGAACCTGTGCTCTAGAGCCCGGGAGCCACAACTGCTGACCCTATGTGCTGCAATTACTGACCCCTGAGCCCTAGAGCCTGTGCTCCGCAACAAGAGAAGCCACTGCAGTGAGAAGCCCTCACCGCAGCGAGAGTAGCCCCTACTAGCCACAACATAGAGAAAAGTCCACACAGCAACAAAGACCCAGCACAGCTAAAGATAAGTGTGTATATATATCAATCAGACTTGAAAAAGACTCCTTGTTAGAAGATAGAGTTTATCTTGTGATGTGGCACCGAGGTTACTGTTACTAAAGACCTAGCTCAGAATCTGACTTGTTCCTTTCAGTCACTTGGTGAAGAGGAAATGAATAACTTTCAAGAGAGCATTTTTGTGTAGATTTTACATGTCTAGGAAGGGTTTGGGGTGTGGTGCTTGTTGACAAGGGGGCTGGATTTAAATAGTTGGGTTTGCTTTGTTTTTTGAGTATCACAAAAAGAAATCATCTGTATAAGGCCATGCCATCCATTCAGATAAATTTGAACCCTTTATTTTTATTTTCATCAAGAATGTGAGTTATTTTATCCCTTAGTATAGGAGGACAATATAATTATAATTATTTTTTTGGTTTTTCTTCCTTTTAGGAACTGAAGTGGACTAAATTGCCACTAAGGGCACAAATCATGACTTCTGGTTACTTTTCTCTTTCATAATTGTAAAGATTGCCCTTACCGTTGTCAGCTAGCTTTCAAATTCATTTTATTGTCTCAAAAAGGAATAGTAAAGAATAAGATGGCAATCTCTCACCCATTTACCTGAAAGAAATTCAATTATCATTAGTATCTTTATATTTAAGGAATGAGATAATTACATAGAAATGTGTTTTGATAGAAAACAAATGAATTCTTATCATTTTCTAGTCTATTTTTGCATCTTAAGTTATTTCAAACCCTTAAAAAAGCAAACTAAGAGGAAAAGAAGGAAAGGTTACTGGAAGCAGCGACAGAAATTAGAGGACTAACTTTTCCTCTTCAGGGCCTGCACCTTTGCTGGGTCTGTAGCTTTGTAACCTTGAAGAATCAATTAGAACAAATCCAATTTTTTTGGAAACATAGTTGCTGGGTTCCCAGGGACTATCCTTTATCTCCATGCTATAAAATCAAAAACAAACAAAAAACTTAAAACACAGTGACTGGAAAGATGAAACCTTATCTTTCCTGCTAGTGCTCTCAGCCTATCCCCACCACTAGTAGAACCCTAGGATCTTTTCCAGCAGTGTACGGAACATTGATAATAACCTTTGCCTCACCTAATGAGCCAGAGAAATGTTACATGATCATTCTGTGATGCTCACTTTTTGTAGAATTTAACTATGGGCAGAAGTAGTCTCCCTAGAGATGGGTCTCATTTGAATCCTTTTTCAGAGGTACTCAAATCTATAGGTTTCTGTATTTTCTGTCTACTTGAACCCTAGCAGTATGCCCTTCTCTCAACATTTCAGTTGATTTTTAGTTGCCTGGACATTTATGTAGCCATGATACTTGCTACTGTGTTATTCATTATTTCAATTTCAGGGATTTAGCCTCCCTTTTTTATTAAGCCCTAAAACATATCACAGTATATTTTTAGAGCACATTTATGAAAAATGACCACATGGTTCTCATAGCAAGTTAAGAAACTGAAAATTGCTGAAAATTAAGAATTCTAAGTAAAACGCATGAAAAATAGAGTCCTTATACCTTGACCTTTTTCTCTATCTTCCTTATTCAATCCTGTGGAAGACCAGCTTTCACAACTGCTGGGGCCTGAGAGAATATAATATCAGGTATGTTATTTGTTTCCATAAATTAAAAAAAAAAAAAAAACTATAGAGTAAGGTTCCACTTTCCCCATTCAGCTCTTCTGTCAGTAATGCTGGTGAAAAAAGAGGCCTTTTAGTAACTGTGCTCCTAAATCAATGTCTCCTTTCAGGGGGTAAAAAAAAATTAGAATTGTTTTCACATTTTGTTTTGTTTCTGTAGCTTACAAAATAAAAGACAGACAAATTCAAGTATGATTATCCTGTCTTTATATATTTTCCCTCCACATGTGATAATTTAATGGAAGAAACAAATTGAAGATTTTAAGTTTCTGAATTTTAAACAACCACTTCTAAATACAAATTTAAATCAAAACTTCTTTTAAAACCTTTCGCTGATACTAGTTTGAAAGAAAAATTTGAAGAACTAATTATGAATGTGATACCCTTGGGTTGGTCATCTTCCATCAAGACTGTGTCATTGTCAACCTGACTCGTTCCTTGAAAGGTGTTTATACGTCTCAACAGGAGAGTTTCTGCTTCTTCTGGAAATAGAAGATAATGATAATGATAAAGATAATGTTCTATCAAAGATTTGCATGAAAGATCCTTATTCAAGTCTTCATTGGTTACCATCTTTATAAATATCAACTGTTACCCAGTTTTGTGACCTTGTTTAAAAAAAAAAAGAAGAACCTGACTAATACTTGAGGGGAAAGTCTCACAACAAGAAGCACATCACTGCAAAGAAATTTATTTCAAACAGGGGAAATCCTTCCTTATTAATGTTTGAGAAATTGTGGGATAAACCTGATTCAGTATGTTCCCTAAAAAAGCAGGAGCAGGTCTCTCCACTCAGACTACTTGTGCCAGTAAATAGTGGGAACGTGTTTCCTTACTATCTGCTTGGAGGTTTTAAAGTTGTAGTAATAAAATACTGAAAATACTCCCTGATTCCTCAGTTCATCTGGTATGTTTTCATAGTTCAAAGGCAAATGTTCTGAGCAGACAAGCTGAAACACTAAAAATTAACTCGGTTGTTTGAAATAAAGAATATTGTTTCAGGTGTTTTTTTAATGTTTTCCACTTGTTTTTTTCCAAACAAGTGGAAAGTTACACATTTTCTTTTCCAAGTCCAACCTAGTAAAAGCTTTTGTTTCTGACCTATTCTAATATCATGGTTGTCAGAAATATCTTCTAACGTCAGTAACATCTTGATGGCTTATGAGGAAATAGTATCCATGTTTTTCTGCACTTTTCTGAGGAAAGTCAGTGCTGGTGGAACATTGTCTTCAATAACTTGCGATCAAGTCTGATACTCACATAGAATCTAGGAACCTTGCTCTTGTGGTAAAACTCTTTAAGTTGGTGAAGGTCACCGGGCTAAATGTTTCCTAAATTTCTTAAGATACCTTGCTTTTTCAAATAAAAGATTCTGTATTTGCTGTTAGAATTTAAATTATAAACTCTTGCCAAAATCTGACTTTCAGCAAGTATATATTTCAAGTAATATTTATGTAATGTGTGCTAAGTCACTTCAGTTGTGTCCAACTCTTTGAGACCCTATGGACTGTAGTCCTCCATACTGTTTATGTGGTAATAATAACCTAACATAGATATATTTTATAAATTTTTTTTAATCCTCATGCAAATTTCATGGGTGTTTTATCAGTATTTCACAGACTTGAAAATTAATGCTCATCTTGCTTAATATCACAAAGCTAATGAAGGGCAAATCTGGAACTCAGATCCAGGCCTTCTCATTCTGTATCCTGTACCTGACCACCATATCCTGCTGTTTTAGATAGATCAGATTTGAAAGATCCAGCAGTCATGCTCAAGTAGCAGCTGCTTTATTCATCTATAATATAGGTCATTTTTCCTTGTTGGCTACTAATTTATGAATAAGAGACTTGTCTGTTAACCTCAAGTTTCTGAAAGCTCCATCAAAGCTGCTTTATTACTATACTAATCAGTTACCAGGCGGTAAATGAAAAGTCTGTTCCACAGGTTCAGAAAGATCAGTGAATCATACATTTTGCTATATGATCCTCTCAAAGATAAGTTGTCAGATTTTTTTCTGAATTAAATTCCAACTCAGTTGAAGTTGCTTTTAAATATTGAAAGTAAAAATGGCATTATTTTTAACTTTTGATTTCAAGGTTCCTGCTCCAGACTGCTGAGTCAGAAATTCTTACCATCTTTAGCAATCTCTCCAAGTGACTCTGATGCATGATAAAATTGGATAGCTATTCTATTAGTATAAACTCAAATGATAAATAATATGATAGTCTCATCCTCAATCAAAAAATTTAAAATAAAACAGTGGGTGGGGTACTTTTTCATACTTATAAGATTAGCTAAAATGTAAATCTTAAGCTTTCATAAGGATGTGGAGAAATTGTAGCATTGCTTTTGGAAAACAAATTGGCATAATAGTTTTGGAGAGCAGTTTGGGAATACCAGCAAAGTTAAAGATGTGCATCTTAAATGAGTACGGTAGATACGTACTATAACAGAAACTCCGCACAAGGACACACCAGTCACAAATACGAATTTTTATTGCAGCACTACTTGAAATAATGAAATTGTCAGTCATAAAGAAATGGATAAACTGGTTTTAGTCCATATAACAAACACTACTGTATAGTCTAAAAACTTAAAGAATTCTGAAGCAAATATGGCAAAAAGTTAGCATCTTTTAATATGGATAGTGATACACGTATACTTACTTTCTGTACTTTGGTGGAGAGACCTTATTGTTTTAAATTTAAAAATTAAATGGAGTATTAAAAGAAGTACCATCTGGCTCTGTCGTACATTTTCAGTTTTTGCCTCAAAAAGGTGTGGATAAACTAGAATCTTCAATCTAGTTGAGGAGGAAGGTGTAAGTAGACAACAAAAAAAATTTCTTTGAACAATCAATAAATGCAAATTAATTGAGTTTAAAACCCTGAGTAATTGCTATGGCTCAAAGTAAACAAACAGGCTCTTATAGGATCATGTATGATCATGTATGCAAAATTTATTAGAATTGAATTTTGAACTAGGTTGTTTGTTTTTTTTTAAGTAAAGTAGATGAAAGCATGAAGGCTATATAATATGAACTGTATATTCTTAACATTTTTTTAGCCCATGTCTCAATTTGATAAACGTAAATAGCTTGGCTAGTATAATTTGAAATTTCAAAAGAAGTTAAATACTGTTCTAAAAATGAATGAAAGCTTTTGTGATTAGAGAGGAGCCCATTTCCTCTCTCAACATTTTATTCACATAGAGGAAAAGATCTAACCTTTCTATATTAATCAGGAGGGGTAAGGCTATGCTGCTGAAACAAAGGAAGCCTGAAATATCAGTAGCCTAACCAGAAGAACTTGTTTTCATTCACATTATATGTATAGCACAAATCACTGGAGGCCCCTGCTGCACATAGTCCCCCAGGAACCCACACTGACAGACATTGCCATGTTGTAGCCTCACCACTGAAACACAGGACTCCCAAGGTGCCATAAAGGGGCCCAAGGTGCCATAAAGGGGGTAAAAGGATATTCAGTTCAGTTCAGTCACTGAGTCGTGTCTGCCTCTCTGTGACCCCATGGACTGCATCACGCCAGGTTTCCCTGTCCATCACGAACTCCCAGAGTTTACTCATACTCATGTCCATAGAGTCGGTGATGCCATCCAACCATCTCCTCCTCTGTCGTTCCCTTGTCCTACCTTCAATTTTTCCCAGCATCAGGGTCTTTTCCAGTAAGTCAGTTCTTCGCATCAGGTGGCCTCAGACTTGGAATCTGATTGTTTCCTGTATGCTTTTCTATCTAGGATGTGAAAGGGCAAAGCACTATCTAGGCCATTTGCAACATTAGGTTTGTAATATTGCTTTTCAAAGTTTTCATACTCAAAGTTTCTGAAAAACTACTTGTATAAAGGCTTGCTTATGTAAATGGGATGATTGACACACAAGGTCTGCTTACCTACTTGGGAATAAACAGGGAGATTTTTGTCAAAAATTCTTCAGAGTGGTTTCCTAGAATGTCTTTGACATCTGAATCAAACTTTGGTTCCAAGATTCCTTTGGGGTATCTTCTTGCAAAGATTGAACTATAAGAGAGAAGCCTCATAAGCTTTTGGGCAAGATTTTCAACTACAGTAGTGGGAACTTATCACCTTAGTTCATTAAACAAACTAGATAGTACTTGAAGTTCCTCCTAAACTTGAAGACACTTGTAATAACTTTGCTTTGAGAACTTCTCTCTTTGTTGAGAACTTAACTTCTTCAACTCAAGAAAATGAAGACTTTTAAGCCTAATAAATAGGGATGTTGATAATTGTCATTTGAAGTTTCAGGTCATATATTCACATATGTCTGTCACATATATCAAGCTCTATTAAAAATTGTAATGTTTATTGTTTTTAAATATAAATAACATTAAGTTTATCATTAGTACTATTTAGCATATTCATTGTTATGTAAACATCACCTCTACCCAGTTCACAAATGGCTGTGAAAAGAAGAGAAGGGAAAAGCAAAGGAGAAAAGGAAAAATATTCCCATCTGAATGCAGAGTTCCAAAGAATAGCAAGGAGAGATAAGAAAGGCTTCCTCAGCGATCAATGCAAAGAAATAGAGGAAAACAGCAGATTGGGAAATACTAGAGATCTCTTCAAGAAAATTAGAGATACCAAGGGAACATTTCATGCAAAGATGGGCTCGATAAAGGACAGAAATGGTATGGACCTAACAGAAGCAGAAGATATTAAGAAGAGGTGGCAAGAATACACAGAAGAACTGTACAAAAAAGATCTTCACGACCCAGATAATCATGACGGTGTGATCACTCACCTAGAGCCAGACATCCTGGAATGTGAAGTCAAGTGGGCCTTAGAAAGCATCACTACGAACAAAGCTAGTGGAGGTGATGGAATTCCGGTTGAACTATTTCAAATCGTGAAAGATGATGCTGTGAAAGTGCTGCACTCAATATGCCAGCAGATCTGGAAAACTCAGCAGTGGCCACAGGACTGGAAAAGGTCAGTTTTCGTTCCAATCCCAAAGAAAGGCAATGTCAAAGAATGCTCAAACTACCGCACAGTTGCACTCATCTCACACGCTAGTAAAGTAATGCTCAAAATTCTCCAAGCCAGACTTCAGCAATACGTGCACCCGGAACTTCCAGATGTTCAAGCTGGTTTTAGAAAAGGCAGAGGAACCAGAGATCAAATTGCCAACATCCACTGGATCATCGAAAAAGCAAGAAAGTTCCAGAAAAAACATCTATTTCTGCCTTATTGACTATGCTAAAGCCTTTGACTGTGTGGATCACAATAAACTGTGGAAAATTCTGAAAGAGATGGGAATACCAGACCATCTGACCTGTCTCTTGAGAAACCTATATGCAGGTCAGGAGGGAACAGTTAGAACTGGACATGGAACAACAGACTGGTTCCAAATAGGAAAAGGAGTACGTCAAGGCTGTATATTGTCACCCTGCTTATTTAACTTATATGCAGAGTACATCATGAAAAATGCTGGGCTGGAAGAAACACAAGCTGGAATCAAGATTGCTGGGAGAAATATTAATAACCTCAGATATGCAGATGACACCACCCTTATGGCAGAAAGTAAAGAAGAACTAAAGAGTCTCTTGATGAAAGTGAAAGAGGAGAGTGAAGAAGTTGGCTTAAAGCTCAACATTCAGAAAACGAAGATCATGGCATTTGGTCCCATCACTTCATGGCAAATAGATGGGGAAACAGTGGAAACAGTGTCACACTTTATTTTTGGGGCTCCAAAATCACTGCTGATGGTGATTGCAGCCATGAAATTAAGACTCCTACTCTCTGGAAGGAAAGTTATGACCAACCTGGACAGCATATTAAAAAGCAGAGACATTACTCTGTCAACAAAGGTCCGTCTAGTCAAGGCTATGGTTTTTCCAGTGGTCATGTATGGATGTGTGAGTTGGATTGTGAAGAAAGCTGAGCACCAAAGAATTGATGCTTTTGAACTGTGGTGTTGGAGAAGACTCTTGAGCGTCCCTTGGACTGCAAGAAGATCCAACCAGTCCATCCTAAAGGTGATCAGTCCTGGTTGTTCATTGGACGGACAGAGGTTGAAGCTGAAACTCCAATGCTTTGGCCACCTGATGCGAAGAGTTGATTCATTGGAAAAGACCCTAATGCTGGGAAGGATTGGGGGCAGGAGGAGAAGGGAACGACAGAGGATGAGATGGCTGGATGACATCACTGACTCGATGGACATGGGTTTGGGTGGACTCCGGGAGTTGGTGATGGACAGGGAGGCCTGGCGTGCTGCGATTCATGGGGTCACAAAGAGTTGGACGCAACTGAGCAACTGAACTGAACCCAGTTCTGAAACATTTCATCACCCCAAGGAAACCCACTAAGCAATCAGTCCTCTTGGTGCCCTCCTCCCAGTCCCTGGTAGCCACTAATCTTTCTCTCTCCATGGATTTGACTGTTCTGGATATTTCATAAAAGTGAAAACATTTGATAAATGGTTTTTGTGTCTGACTTCTTTCACCTAGCATAATGTTTTCAAGGTTCATCCACATTGTAGCATATATTAATACATTATTTCATTTTTTGGCAGAATTTAAAAATTATAAATTTCAAAAATGTATGCAGGTTTTTTTCCTAATGTTCTAAAAAGCAGCTTTGTCCTTCATTTCATAAATCCATACTTCTTTTTGACAATTAATGAATCTCCACATGGAACAGAAAGCTTTACTCTTGATGTTTAAATCTTTACACAGTATATCAAATAATCTGATGTTTAACATACTTGCCACATGATATTCTTGCCTTGATGTAGTCAAGCAAAGTTAAGGTCTTATACACCACAGATCATTGTCTTGGAGGCTAGTGATTAGCTGTAAGTGACAGGTGTATCCAAAACCAAAATTCTCATGGTAAACTCAGCTTCACTGGACTAGAATGCCATCACTGTACACTTAAGTCATTTTGTTCTCATTTGCTTCTTAGAATTTTGATGTCAGTTTTAGTAAACTCTCCAATTATTTTCTTCTGTGTTGAGTCCCACATAACAAAAGAGTAATTGACAGTAGTAATTTTTCACTCTTTGAAAGACAAACTAAAGAGTGCAGCATTGAGTTTGATCTTTTTCAAAACAATTCCATCTTTGAATCATCTCTTTGGCACTTTGTCCTAATTTGGATTATCTTCTGAATTCCTTCTGGAATTTCTTCTCTGTTCTTTTCTCTAGTATATATAAAAGTTGAAAAATATTGAAACCAAGGCTTTTCCAATAGTATAAGGTTTTTTTTATTCTTAGTCATCAAAAATGATGGATTTTTTTGTTTGATATTTTTAAGTGAGGTGTAACTGATGTAACATTGTATTAGTTTCAGGTGTACAACATAATGATTCAGTATTTGTATATATAGGCATACCTTGTTTTATTGCATTTTATTACACTTTGCAGATATTATTTTTTATAAATTGAAGGTTTGTGGTAAGCCTGCCTGCATTGTCAGATGGTGGTTAGCATCTTTTTAAGCAATAAAATACTTCGAATTAAAGTATGTGCCTTGTTTTTTAAACACAAAGCTGTTGCATACTTGATAGACTATATTACAGGGTAAAGGTAACTTTTGGAGAAGGAAATGATAATACATTTTCACATTTTCCAGTATTCTTGCCTGGAGAATTCCATGGACAGAGGAGCCAGGTGGGCTACAGTCCATGGGGTCGCAAATAGTCAGACACGACTTAGCAACTGAGCACGAGCAAAGATAACTTTTATCTGCACTGAGAAACCAAAAATTTATGTGACTCACTTTATTCTTGTATTTGTTTTATTGTGGTGGTCTGAGTCTGAACCTGTAGTACCTCCGAGGTATGCTTGTATTATAAAATGATCACTGCAATAAATCTAGTTAACCTTTGTCACCATATATAGCTACAGAATTTTTTTTTTTTATAATGAGAACTTTGGAGATCTATCCTGGCTACTTTCAAATTATATTCACCATGCTATACATTATATCTCTGTGACTTAACTCATTTTATAGCTAGAAATTTGTACCTTATGACCCCCTTCTTCCACTCCCACTACCTACACTCCCTCCCCTCACCTCAGGCTGCCACCAATCATCACAGTATCCATGGGCTCAGGGCCTTCGTCTGTTTTGTTGTTGTTTTTAGATTCCACATAAAAGGAAGATCATTTGGTATTTATCATTTTCTGTCTGACTTATTTTACTTAGCATAGTGCCCTCAAGGTCCATTCAGTTCAGTTCAGTTCAGTCGTTCAGTCGTGTCCGACTCTCTGCGACCCCATGAATTGCAGCACGCCAGGCCTCTCTGTCCATCACCAACTCCCGGAGTCTACCCAAACCCATGTTCATCGAGTCGGTGATGCCATCCAACCATCTCATCCTCTGTCGTCCCCTTCTCCTCCCGCCCCCAATCCTACCCAGCATTAGGGTCTTTTCCAATGAGTCAACCCTTTGCATGAGGTGGCCAAAGTATTGGAGCTTCAGCTTCAACATCAGACCTTCCAATGAACACCCAGGATTGATCTCTTTTAGGATGGATTGATTGGATCTCCTTGCAGTCCAAGGGACTCTCAAGAGTCTTCTCCAACACCACAGTTCAAAAGCATCAATTCTTCGGCGCTCAGCTTTCTTCACCGTCCAACTCTCACATCCATACATGACCACTGGAAAAACCATAGCCTTGACTAGACGGACTTTTGTTGGCAAAGTAATGTCTCTGCTTTTAAACGTGCTATCTAGGTTGGCCATAACCTTCCTTCCAAGGAGTAAGCGTCTTTTAATTTCATGGCTGCAGTCACCATCAGCAGTGATTCTGGAGCCCAAAAAAGTAAAGTCTGACACTGTTTCCACTGTTTCCCCATCTATTTCCCATGAAGTGATGGGACCAGATGCCATGATCTTAGTTTTCTGAATGTTGAGCTTTAAGCCAACTTTTTTCACTCTCCTCCTTCACCTTCATCAAGAGGCTCTTTAGTTCTTCTTCACTTTCTGCCATAAGGGTGGTATCATCTGCATATCTGAGGTTATTGATATTTCTCCCGGCAATCTTGATTCCAGCTTGTGTTTCTTCCAGCCCAGCGTTTCTCATGATGTACTCTGCATATAAGTTAAATAAGCAGGGTGACAATATACAGCCTTGACGGACTCCTTTTCCTATTTGGAACCAGTCTGTTGTTCCATGTCCAGTTCTAACTGTTGCTTCCTGACCTGCATACAGGTTTCTCAAGAGACAGGTCAGATGGTCTGGTATTCCCATCTCTTTCAGAATTTTCCACAGTTGATTGTGATCCACACAGTCAAAGGCTTTGGCATAGTCAATAAAGCAGAAATAGATGTTTTTCTGGAACTCTCTTGCTTTTTCGATGATCCAGCGGATATTGGCAATTTGATCTCTGGTTCCTCTGCCTTTTCTAAAACCAGCTTGAACATCTGGAAGTTCACGGTTCACGTATTGCTGAAGTCTGGCTTGGAGAATTTTGAGCATTACTTTACTAGCATGTGAGATGAGTGCATTTGTGCGGTAGTTTGAGCATTCTTTGGCATTGCCTTTCTTTGGGATTGGAACGAAAAGGTCTGACTGACTGAAAAGGTCTGACTGACCTTTTCCAGTCCTGTGGCCACTGCTGAGTTTTCCAAATTTGCTGGCATATCGAGTGCAGCACTTTCACAGCATCACCTTTGAGGATTTGAAATAGCTCAACTGGAATTCCATCACCTCCACTAGCTTTGTTCGTAGTGATGCTTTCTAAGGCCCACTTGACTTCACATTCCAGGATGTCTGGCTCTAGGTGAGTGATCACACCATCGTGATTATCTGGGTCGTGAAGATCTTTTTTGTACAGTTCTTCTGTGTATTCTTGCCACCTCTTCTTAATATCTTCTGCTTCTGTTAGGTCCATACCATTTCTGTCCTTTATCGAGCCTATCTTTGCATGAAATGTTCCTTTGGTATCTCTAATTTTCTTGAAGCGGTCTCTAGTCTTTCCCAATCTGTTGTTTTCCTCTATTTGTTTGCACTGATCGCTGAGGAAGGCTTTCTTATCTCTCCTTGCTATTCTTTGGAACTCTGCATTCAGATGAGAATATCTTTCCTTTTCTCCTTTGCTTTTCGCTTCTCTTCTCTTTCCAGCTATCTGTAAGGCCTCCTCAGACAGCAAGGTCCATTCATGTTGCCACAAATGGCAAGATTTCACTCATTTTTATGGCTGAATAATATTCTATTAAGAAAGAGAGTTTACCCAAGGGAAAATAAAAGATGTTTTGTGTTGAATTTTCTTAGACTGCCCATAATAATACTCATGGGTTTTTTGGTAACATAAACTATTTTTGATTTAATATGAAAGGCTCTGTTGGGTTTAAGTGGGTGATGTTAATAATATTCAACAATAGGTATTTTAGGAAAGAATCATTGTAATTTCCTTAAGGGCAGGGACTATTGTGTTGTTCATCTATTTCCAGCCTTTATATAGGTTGTCATATACAATAGAAGTTAACACTTATCATTTGTGGAATGTTGCAAAAAATAAAATTAGTGAATAAATAAATGAGTAAATGAATTCTCCTTTATTGTTGAAAGAAAGACAGCTAAAGACTTAAACTAACGTAGTGGTTGGGAAAATAAAGAGACTGGAATAACATGGGGGAAAGAGTTAAGAAGTCTAAATGGAGGATTAGAATGGAACACACCAGGAGGAACAAAACTAGGCAGACTCCGAAACTGAACACTGGGAAAGTAGAGAAAAAAAGATGTTAAATAACAGTTGTGAAAGGAAATGTCTGTGTTTCTGTAGGATTTTGTTGTTGTCGAGGGGAAAGTTATATAAGATATTGCTGGTCAGTCTATCAGATATTGGAACTATTTGGAAAATACCCCATAGACAGTAGAATGAAAACAATGTAGATTTGAGAGTTGATTGCATGTAATTGATTAAATCATTCTGTGGATACAGTCTAAGATTAAACTATTTTTGAATGAATTCTGGTGAGAATAAGAATAGGCTAAATTATATCAGTTTAAGCTTTTTAAATAAATTGGGTCTGTGTTTAGTTGTACTTTATTATGTAAGGATTCTGCCACTAAAAATGCCAGTAATCTGTCCATATCTTCCATTGCAGTGCAAGTCAATTGTAATGAATTAGGTTGCTGAAATGTTACATGTTTTTATTGCAGTAGGATTTATGGCAGATTTAAAACTATCTTGTGGCAAACTCAGCTGGGAAAGACAACTATACAGTCCTCTGAATAGTGGAAATTATTTTAAAGGTTATTTTTATAGATAAAATGACAAAGTTGCAGAAGAGTAGTGGCAGACGACCTTACAAATAGATTCTGCGAATAGCATCCACTGTTGCAAGTCAGAGAATAATTACATCTGCAGTGTGTGAAAGGGACTGTTGTCTGTACTTTGGTACAGTTGGCCCTCTGGATCCACAGGTTCTGCACTTGGAGTTTCAACCAACCCTGGATCACATTTGATTCCTTGGTTATGGTGCTTAGGGAAGACCGGCTGTATACCACCATTTTATATAAAGGACTTGTGCATCTGTGGATTTTGGTATCCACAGTGGGGGAGAAGGGAGTTCCTGGAACCAGTTATCCACAGATACTGAGGAATAACTGGATTTTTAAACTTCAGTTCCACCCCCATTGACAGTAGCATCACTAGTCACATATTCTAGATTTTTGAGAATTAGAAAAGGATCCTAGAAATTATCTCATTCATTTTACATTTTTAAGGAAAACCTGCTAAGGCATGGAAGTCTCACAACCAGTTAAATGGTTAGGCTATTAGTAAATAGTCTCTTGACTCCCAGTCTAGTACTTTTCCTGTAATATTGAACAACCCTCCTTCTTTAAATGTGGTTTAAAATGAGAAATTTTTGTCTCATCATTGATTTTATTTTCTTTATACCCAGGATGTAAGAATTAATAGCAAAGTATCATTTTCTCTTACTAATCAACATTTTATATGCAATAAATTTGTCAGACAACATGACTGTATTATTTTACTGATGAGAAAAAAAGCCTAGATTTTGTTTGCTTTGGCAAGTGAATCATTCCATCTGGTTTAAATTTAGATAGTATTATTTTAGGAAGATGTTAGTAAATTTTGTTGAGGGAGAAACAATTTTTAAAATAATCTTTGTTTTTTAATCCTTTTTAACTAACAGCAAGAAGTTGAGAAGTTTACAGACCTAGAGAAACTCTACCTCTACCTTCAGCTGCCTTCCGGTCTCAGCAATGGAGAGAAAAGGTATATCTCTTCTTGTCTTTGCCTCAGTTACAGTGTTTATATGTGTGTTGTGGTTGTTACTGTTTTGCACTATTCCTAAAATCATCAGAAAATGACTGGCAAAACAATAGATATTGTTTGATCATTTGATATGTCTTTGATCATATTTGGTTAAGTGTTTACCCATAGTTTTTGCTAATTTATTTGTGTACCTGGGTACATTTATGTACCTTAGTCAGTCAGTTCAGTCGCTCAGTCGTGTCTGACTCTTTGCAACCCCATGAACCGCAGCATGCCAGGCCTCCCTGTCCATCAACATCTCTCAGAGTCCACTCAAACCCATGTCCATTGAGTCGGTGATACCATCCAACCATCTCATCCTCTCTCGTCCCCTTCTCCTCCTGCCCTCAATTCTTCGGCGCTCAGCTTTCCTCATAGTCCAACTCTCACATCCATACATGACTACTGGAAAAACCATAGCCTTGACTAGACGGACCTTTGTTGGCAAAGTAATGTATCTGCTTTTTAATATGCTGTCTAGGTTGGTCATAACTTTCCTTCCAGAGAGTAAGAGTCTTTTAATTTCATGGCTGCAATCACCATCTGCAGTGATTTTGGAACCCAGAAAAATAAAGTCTGACACTGTTTCCACTGTTTCCCCATCTATTTGCCATGAAGTGATGGGACCTGATGCCATGATCTTATTTTTCTGACTGTTGAGCTTTAAAGCCAACTTTTTCTCTTCTTTCACTGTCATCAAGAGGCCCTTTAGTTCTTCTTCACTTTCTGCCATAAGGGTGGTGTCATCTGCATATCTGAGGTTATTGATATTTCTCCCAGCAATCTTGATTCCAACTTGTGCTTCCTCCAGCCCAGCGTTTCTCATGATGAACTCTGCATATAAGTTGAATAAGCAGGGTGACAATATACAGCCTTGACATACTCCTTTTCCTATTTGTCACCACACTAGTCTGTTGTTCCATGTCCAGTTCTAACTGTTGCTTCCTGACCTGCATACAGGTTTCTCAAGAGGCAGGTCGGGGGTCTGGTATTCCCATCTCTTTCAGAATTTTCCACAGTTTATTGAGTACCTGAGTAAATGCTGTGAAATGCAATTGGCTTATGTTTTATAAATAGGTCAATATATTTATGCAGTGTGGGAGATTTTGAAAATTGAACTGAAAAATCAAAAAATAAACAGATAACTATTGTGAGCAATAAAGTGCAAGAATTTTTTTAGGTTGTCAGGTAAGCAGATCACAGAATTTTAAAAAGGGAGGAAAAAGTGAATTGTCTGTATGGCACATGAATTTATGATAAATGTGTGATGTTTTGAATGCTGGGTGTTACTTTGTTTTCATTAGTAAAAACATGTAATAGCCTCATTTAGAAAATGTAGAGAAAAGTTTTTGGTTCATACATTTTACTCTGAGTTTCTCTACCCTTTTAAATATTTCTCAGAATTCATTTCATTTATAGAAGTTATGCCTAACATTTTCTTATTTTAAAAGTATATGTATGAAAAGAAATGGAGTGAAAAATCTGCTGCTTTTACTTTTTTCCCCTTGGACCAAATTTTGTAACTGTTTTAATAATTTTTTTGTCGTAGAAATTGGTCAGTAATTTCTTTGGAAATACATAAATTATTATTGTTTTTGTAGCTGAAGTGAATGTCCGAGTCAAGTGAGGAGCTTCCCTCACGTTATCTTGGTTGTCCATTTCATGAAATTAGTTTGTAAGTGACACTGCCAGGTAATAAAAACGTATAATGTTTAGTGAAGGCGTTGGTCTGGAGAGGAGGGCCAATTACAGGAAGGCCCATGGAGGGAGATTTGTCCTGTCAGGATCTCTCCAGTGTGAATTCCATTCCAAAGCTTAGAATGCTTTAGTAAAATTTGAGGGTAGTTACTTGAGAATGCTAAGCAAATAGAAAATAAACAGTGTTTTCAATAACTTTCATTTTGTAGTTCAATGATTTCATAAGTTTAGGTGAATGAACAGGCAAGTAAGTGAGCAAATGTCCCCTCAGAGGTAGCTGTGGGCTAAACAAATACCTTCTGTTTTCAGTACTCCATTGCCTCTGCCGCTTTAGAGGCAGTAGTAGGGGATGGAACAGGGCCATAACATCAGCCGAACACTAGGTATAGAAAATGGCTCACAACCATAGGTGGACAATTTGTGTTTGGAAAACTGGGCATATAATCTAAGCCCAGAGTTTGGTTTGATCATTTATACTGTGTTTACACACAGTCCTTTAGTGGAACATTTAGGCCTGGCTCAAGAATTATCAGTGAATTGCCGTCTAGTGCAGCTAAAATATGTTCTTGTTTTATGATTAGTGATCAGAATGCCATGTCATCTAGTCGGGCACAGCAGATGCATGCCTTCTCCTGGATTCGAAATACGCTAGAGGAGCATCCTGAGACTTCACTGCCCAAACAGGAAGTCTATGATGAGTACAAGTAAGTTGTATGTGTGTATGTCTGGCATGTAATGTATTAAAGAGCTGAAGTATGGCTATGATGATTTGTTTTATCATTGGTGAATATCATGCTGGTATATACGAGTTTAACTTGGACATCTGTAAGATTCCTTCCATGTCTAAGCTTCGCTCATTGTGTGTGTAGTAAAGGACAGTATTACTGAGTGAAAGGATTTCTGTAAAATTCTTCTGGATGACAGGAGTGGTATCTAAAGACATAGAGAAACCTGATAAAAAACAAAGTATCTGGAATGTTGTGAATTTTCTCAGACAAAGGAGTTCAGTGCCTTGTACATAGGAGACATTCAAGACAGTTTTGATTGTACGTGTAATTTATTTAAACATGGGAAGCACAAGTATAGAGGCTAATGGGCCCTTCTGGATAGAGAAAATTAATAGATGCTAAATCTAGTCTTGTTTAACATTTTATAATTGATTTGGAGTGTTCTGGCAAAGTAAATGAAACCAGAATTTTCTGGATATTGAAATATCAAAGCAAGGAGATTCTCTGTGTTGTCCTTACACAATTTGGAAGAAAAATATCAAATAAGTGCTGCTGTTAACCATTGTAAGATGATGCAAAAGAATGACACTTACTAAGATCATTGGTATCTAGAAAGAAAACTTTCTATCCTCATTCAAAATTCTGATTCATTCACCTTAAGAAATGTACTAGAGCTGGAGAAAGTTTAAAGGAAAATGTCTGAAACAAATCAAGGGTACGAGGTTTAACTGAACAGCTTTAGATATTTCCTCTTTAGGAAAATTAAAGCTAAGAGTACTTGTGATCCAAGTCTATAAAGTTCATTCTCTCAGTCTACAGCAATCTGCTGAATACCACCTACATGCCGTCTCAAACTCTGGAAGAAGTTCTGAGGATACAATAAATAAGACACAGCTTCTGCCCTCAAGAATATGAATTTTATATATATACACACACACATATATATATATTTATTTGGGTTTTTTTAAGAGACTTTTTCTAAAGACCTTTTGGACTAGTCATCTTCCAGTTTGGAGTGCCTTAATGAGGTTTCCTGAATAAAAACCTAACATAGAATGACAAGTCTTAAATTGATTCTGTTCTAAATACTCACTGAAAAACATAAATATGAAATATACCTTTATTTTGAGTTATTTGTGTTCATTGCAGTGACAGATATATTTGTGTGAAAATCAATCCCTTTAATAGTCATTAAAATAAAAATCCCTTTGAGAGAATAAATGAAGTTATAATCTAAGACTGTATCTTTTCTTTTAACCATATTTTTATGCTAAATTAAGATATTAATAGAACCAAAAGGTTTAAGGGACTTTCCACACACAAAGACAGTTGACTTACAAACTGTTACAAATTTTTATATTTGTTGAAACTTTTGAAGCCTGATAATCACATGTATTTATGAAAGTGATGACTAATGTGTTAGTTTTTCCAATTATGAAAGTAGTATATATTCATCATGAAAGTTTTGACAGATAGTCATAAATGTATGAAAAAGAAAACTAGCACCAGTAATCTTACTACCTAAAAATAAACATTTTGGCTTATTACTTCTTATTTTTTCTGACACCTTCTTTTTTTATTATTGTTTAATCAAATTTTGACCCCACTGCTTACACAATTCTTAAATAAGGAAACAGTTTACAAATAATGCTGCAGTGAATATTCTTGACTATAGTTTTGTGTAGATTATTAAAATTGAAATTGCTGGCTTATGAACCATTGTATATTAAGGATATTAACTATTAAAATGTAATTGTTTCAAGATTGCTGTTTATTATTTAATTTTAATATTTTATAAGTAGTCTGATCTGTCTACGTCTTTGCAGCTTATGAAATTGCTATTTTGCTTAGAAAGAACTTCCCAGTGCCCCTAGCTGCTGAATAATCCATGTGTATTTTCCCTTGATATTACTCATTTCATTTTTCACATATAACCCTTTAGTCCTTCTGGACCAAGTATATACGTTTATTTTTGTAAATAAATGTCTTAAGATAAGGAACTAATTTTAATTTTTTCTAAATGGTTAATTATCCCCATCTTATTTATTGATAATTTTTTTTTCACAATACTAATGTAAATGTACCTTTTATCTTACTAAAGCCCTTTGGACTCAGTTTTCTTCCTCTGTATTTTTCTGTTCTTACTTTAAGACCATAGTATTTTTAAGTATTTTAGTCAGTAAATGTTTAAAAAGCTAAAAATTAACATCAATGGGACCAGCCTTCCCTCATCATCCCTCTTTTTCAGAAATTTCCATGGCTTTATTTTCATACCAATCAATTTTTTATGATGCTTGGAATCACTTTTCTAACCTTGTATTGACTGTTTTATAAGAAATTAATACTGAAATTTACCAAAATGCTTTTTGGGCATCTGTTAAGATTATTCAGTCCTTCTTCTGTGATCTATTAATATGATACATAATGATAGTACCTAATATAAACCGTTATTTTATTCCTAGAATTAATGTCTTCTGCATGTCAGGATGTGTACTCTTTTAGCATACTGTTGATTTCTCTTTTCAAGTATATTTTGTAGGATCTTTGCATCTATTTTCATAAGTGAATTTTCTTTTTTGTGCTATCTTTGTCAGGTTTTGATATCAGGGTTAGGCCAGCTTCGTAACTGAATTGGAACTCTTTCCCTAATTTTCTGTGCTCTGGAACAGTTTATATAGCATGGGACTTACTTGTTCTTGAAAGTTTTAAAGAACTCAGCTATAATACCATCTAGGCCTGGAGGCTTTGTTGGAGGTAAATCTTTGACAATTTTTTGTATTTTTTCCTGGTTAGATTTTTTTACTTCATTAATCTATTTTGATCATTGGTTTTTCCTGGAATTCATTCAGATTTTCAAATATATTGGCATGATATTACATATAGTATTCTCTTACAAATTGAGTGTCTTCTTTATCTGTTATATCCTTTTTTATATTTCTAGTTTTATTCATTTGAATTTTCCTTTTTTTCCAAATTATACTTAACTATAATTTATTTTTATTGGTTTTCTTTTAAAAAACAAAGATTGATATGTCAGTTTTATTTTTTTTGTCTTCCATCTCATTTTTAGGTGCCTTTATTTTTGTTATCCTGATTTTTTTCAGGTTTTCTCCTTACTAAAGATAAGAACATTTCCTACTTAAGGACATTTGTATCTATGAATTTGCCTCTTATATTTCTGTCTATATTCCTTAGGTATGGATACGGTTGTTACATTTACCATTACTTTCTAATTGTGTGCAATTATAGCTTTGATTACTCCTTTGTCCCAAAATACTTAGGAACTTTTTATGTGCTTGAGGGAGTTGGACTTTTTTTTTTCATTTTTGCACTTAATTTCTAGTTATATTACTGGGTTGGCCAAAAAGTTCATTTGGGTTTTTCTGTAACATCTTACCCAATATATTATAGTCAAAGAATGTGGCTAATTCTGTTTTTTATTTTTTATAATTGTTGAGGTTTACTTTCAGCCTAACACATTATCAATTTTATAAATATTTCTCCACACTCTTTTTTTGCACTGTACATTAGCTTATATTGATAAACACTAAATCTACTTTGCTGTAATTTTCAAATTCTGCAAAAAATCCTTGCTCTTTTTTCTGTTTAATTAGTTGAGCACAAGTAGTGTGTTAATCTCTTACAAAAGTAATGTTTCTCACAATTTCTTATACTATTTTTAATGGGTTTTTGCTTCTGTCTCTTCAAGACAGAAAGCATTCATGATTGTTTATCTTTATGATAGTTAAAACCTGTTCTCAACCAAAAAAAAAATCCTTTGTCATATTAAATGTATGTTGTGTTAAATTCTGATATTAATATTTGTAACCCATCCTGGTTATCGGTCTAATATAAGTGTATATTTGTCCATCCTTTTAGTTTCACCATTTATATCATTTTGTTTTAGGCAGTTCACATTATTACATTTCTAAAAGTTGTAATCTAACATTGTCTCTGGTCTTAAAATCTGACTGATAGAAGAAGCTGGTGAATGAACCAGTCCCAGAACACACAACTAGCAACAGAGATGGCAGCAAACACAGTTCCTGCTGCTTTTTCCTCCTGCATGATAGAGAAACACAAGGATTAATCTTAAGTACATTTCTTACAAAATAATATGCAGCCTGTTTTAGCATTTCTGAAAATCTGTTTGCTTTCATTCTGGGTAGAATCACAAATGTTCAGATTTATAAACTTCACAACTTTGGCTACAGTGTTTCCTGGGACACAAATGTCCAAATCCATTTTTTAAAAAATATATTTAATATTTTAAGGAACATGATTGTTTTGCTTTTCAGTTTGTATATAGTCATTAATGTTGTGATTCTTTTGTACTTATGCATCTAAGTTTGTAATTTCTATTGTGTTAATCAGTGTAATTTAAATTCTGAGGACAACCTTGAAGTTAGAAATAGATTCTAGTAACATATTTAAGAGCTTTAAATAGTGAACATTTCGTGAGTTAAATGGCATATAAATGTTCTCCACCTGCTTAAAATCTAGCTCAGACCTAAACATGTGGGCAGAATTTATAAATTTCTTAAATATATATTGTTTAATGTTAGATCATCAGTATAAAGTAAATGAAAGCAGATATTATTCCTGCTTTATAGGTGAGGTCCTTATGATTCAGAAATAATTGTTCTGGACAAATCTGAAACCAGAATTTCTGACCTCAAAGCTGAACTCTTTTTACGTTAATCCCTGTCAACTCTAGAAACTTGTCCCAAATGCTGTTCTGTTTAAAATTAAAAATTTTGGAGTAGCATTTTCCAAGCCTTAATTGTATTTTAAATATATTTAACTAACTAGAAATAGTAAACTAAAACATAAAAGTGATCAGTTTCAGCATTATTAAATTATGTTCTTATTTGACAGCTGAATATGTATATTAAATATACCTAAGACATAAACTGGCAAAAGATTTTTACCATTTAAATTTACATTAATAGTTGTAATGTCTGAGTTGTTACCCTAAATACATTGTCTAGCCTTTAAGTTACAACTTTTCAGGTGCGGTTTTTTTTCACACTTTCTTGGTGTGGCCTGTTTCACAGAGGAAGCCTTATTCTGGTTTTCTCTTTTCCCTATGTTTCCAGTGACTTGATTCTCAAGGGGCTAGTTGATAATCTGTCTTTCCTCACCTTCTCTATGTTTCACAACATTAGTCCTTTCACAGAGTGCTCTTTTTTCCCTTCTCAACTTTTTATAGTAAAAGAGAAAGCAGTAATAGTACAATGGCAGAATAAAGGTAGAGTTATAATTACTGTATCAGGAAAGGAATTAGTTCTATTATTTGACGCATTTGTAGAGAAGGCTGACTGGTCCGAAATTATGCCAACTGTACTAACACATGTTATAGTCATAACAAACAAACTCTCCTAATTTAAAATCAGTCCTTTCCATTAACCCCCACCCCCCCATGGAAACTGCATGTCTATGAACCCAGCTGCTCCATATCTTGAATCTTTTAGTTATCAATTCGTCACTGCTCTTATTACCTTAACTTTTTTGTCTGCTCCCAACATACATTGCAGTTGTTAGGCACTGATTACTTTTCTTTTAGCTAACACTGTTAAGACTTCAACTTTACTACTCCTAAGGACAAATTAAAGTTTTTAAAAATAAATTGAGTGCATTAATTCACCAAGCATTATATACACACAGTCCCTACTCTCAAATAAGAGAAAGACACCAGTAAAGAAATGGGTGCAAAGAAAGAGTTACTAGTTCATCTTGGTGAATTGAAATCAGACATCACAGAAGCGGTGACTTGTATAAAAACTGAGACATTTACCAAGTGGACTAGGGATTCAGAAAGGGCATTCTAGGTGGAACGTGCAGTACTTAATGCACAGAGGCTTATGATCAGAGTTCAGGAGAAGATATTGGAGACCAGGCTGAAAAAGTTAGACTACTTCCACATGTAGGTCATACAGGGTCACTGAAAACTTAAGCAGTAAAAACAACATCACCAGGAAGTGAGAAACTGTAAAATTAAGGAGAGAATTGGTATTTAGGAGTTAGGAATAAGAGCCCTCCAAAAATGAGGTACAATTTAAAAGAGAAACAAGAAACTACATTGTGTGATAATGTAAGAAAAGAGATTATTTTGAGAACGGAATTCACTCCAGTCTCCTGTGCCTCAGGCAGCTCAAATAAGAGGGAGACAAGAAAAAGTCGGTTAATAGGCCCGCAGACTCTCTTGCCAGAGCAGTTTCTGTATTGTACTGGGGAATGAAGCCTGATTTCAATGTCATGAAAGGTAAACAGATGGTAAGTAAAGAACTTGAGTAGAGACTTGTTTTTAAAGGGTTAGAGAAAGAAAAAGTAGTTAGAACTAGAGGCCCAATGTAGTGAGAGCAGTTTTTTTTAAAGTCTCATCCATTAAGTATCAAGTTAATTTGCATATAGCAATATTCAGTGAACAGTAGTTGCAACAAGAAGGAAATCAATTTTTCTTTCGCCAGCTCTGTGATATCAGTAGGGATCCAGGCTTCTAAGTCCCCACTCCACCACCCATAATCCTTAGTCTGGTTTTACTTGTGTTATATGCTGTGCTTAGTCACTCAGTCTTGTCTGACTCTTTGCAACCTCATGGATGGTAGCCTGCCAGGCTCCTGTGTCCATAGGGATTCTCCAGGCAAGAATACTGGAGCAGGTTGTCATGCCCTCCTCCAGGGCATCTTCCCAACCAAGGAATCGAACCCAGGTCTCCCACATTGCAGGTGGATTCTTTACCATCTGAGCCACCAGGGAAGCCCAAGAATACTGGAGTGGGTAGCCTCTCCATCCTCCAGAGGGTCTTCCAAACCCAGGAATTGAACCCAGGTCTCCCGCATTGCAGGCAGATTCTTTATTATCTGAGCCATCAGGGAAGCCCCTGGTTTTACTTACTGCCATCCAAAACGAGCTACTATAGCTAAGGGGAGAGCTAAGAAACTTAGAATTCAGATGCATTAAGGAAGGGAGAAAAAGGTTGAAAATTACTGATTTATGTTGTTACTTACTTAAAATTAATCATCCTGTCTTCTGCTGGTTTTCTAAATTACCATTTAAACATAGTATTTTTCTCCCTCTTCCCAAATAGATACTTAAACAAAACTTTGCACTAATCCTTGCTTATTATAAAACCACACTAATTCATTTATTTTTATTTGTGATAAAATACACACATAAAATTTACCATTTTTAAGTTCATAGTTTGGTCTTGCTAAGTACAGTCACATTGTTGTTCTACCATACCACCATACATTCAGGGAACTCTGCTTGTAAAACTGAAACTCTTACCCATTAAACGAAAGCTCTCCATTCCCTCTTCCCCCAGCCCCTGGCTGCCACCATTGTACTTTTCTGTCTGTGAGTTTGAAGCAGAATCCTACAGTATGCTCCTTTTGGAATAGCTTATTTCAATCAGCATAACGTCCTCAAGGTTCATCCGTGTTGTAGCGTTTTCAGAATATTCCATTATGGGTATTCACCATTTTGTTTTTCCATTCGTCTGCTGATGGGTACTTAGGTTGCTCTTCTACATTTTGGCTGTGACGAGTAATGCTTCTGTGAACATGGGTGTGCAGAGTCTTTTCAGGATCTACTTGCAGTTACTTGGGGTATATGCCCAAAAGTAGAATTGCTGGATCATATGGTTCAGTTCAGTCGCTCATTCGTGTCCGACTCTTTGCAACCCCATGGACTGCAGCACACCAGGCTTCCCTGTCCATCACCAACTCCCGGAGCTTACTCAAACTCGTGTCCATAGAGTTGGTGATGCCCCAATCATCCCATCCTCTGTTGTCCCCTTCTCCTACCTTCAGTCTTTCCCAGCATCAGGGTCTTTTCCATATGGTAATTCTATTTTAATTTTATGAGGAACTATCATACTGTTTTTCATAATGACTGCACCATTTTTTAGCTTCACAATCAATGTATAAGTTTCTCCATTCCTTGTCAACCCTTACTATTTTCTGGGGTTTTTGATAGTGGCCATTTTAGTGGATGTGAGGTGCTATCTCATTGTGGTTTTGATTTGCATTTCCTGAATGATTAGTGGTATCGAGCATATCTTCATATGCTTTAGACCTATTGCATATCTTCTCTGGAGAAATGTATTCAAATTCTTTTACTATTTCTGAATTTCGTTGTTTTTATGTTGTTGAGTTCTAGGAGTTCTCTATATATCGTGAATATTAACCTCTTTTCAGATATTTTTTGATTCTGCAAATAGTATACACTATGTGTTGATTATAACAAATTAAAACAGTCTGAAAATGAAGCATCAAATTAAATCTTTCTTTATTCACCCCTTCATCTCACTATCTTCTTGAGATTTAAGTTTTCCTAAAGCTTAAGTATTTAAACTTTATCTTTCTATTCTCTTTTTCTGTATACATGAATCCTATCAGTTATTCATAAGGTTTTAAGATTCAAATGAAACTATACTGTATATATTGTTCTTACTTTTATCACTAAGCATATATCTTAGGTAGCTCTCCTTGTCTGTATATGTAGAGTTATTATGGTTTTTTTAACTGCTGCACAATATTTCATAATATAAATATTCCATGGTATGTGTTTGTATCTGTGTGTATGTGTGTTTAGGCCTTTTATTGGTGGGCCTTTAGGTAATTCCTGATTTTTCTACTATTAAAAATGCTGTACTCAATAGCCTTGAATTCAATGTCTCTGAACTTGTGTACTTCTATACTTCTTTTGAAGTATAGACTATGATTGAGTCCTGGACATTGGAGGGATTAGGAATGCTGACCCCAAGCAGCCAAAAATCCACTGTAAATTTACACTTGGTCCTCCATATCCTTGGTGGTACATCTGGGAATTTAACCATCCAAGGATACCATAGTACTGTAGTAGTATTTATTTTAAAAATTCTGTATGTAAGTGAACCCATGTAGTTTAGACTTAGGTTGTTCAAGGGTCAAAGATGCTTATAAGGGTCAAAGGTACTTATAAGCATCAAAAGCTATAGTTTATTGATTTTAATTTAATTTTTGGATGATTACAATCATGATTATAAAGCATAAAGAGTATACAAAGAAGAAATTCCATCTCATCTTTTTCTTTCAGCCATCCATTTTCTATCCCTGTAGGCAACAAATCATGTTAGTTTCTTTTCTGTCATTCGAGCAATGTTTTGTGATAGTGTACAGGTAAGCACTATTACATATTTTTATTTCTGCTTTCTTTACATACCATCTACATGGTTTTTTACTTTGCATTTGTTCACCCAGCAATATATCCTGAGATCTTTCCATAACAAACCATTAATTATTGTCTTAATACACTGACATTTCTTTTTCTTGGGGATGGTTTTAATCACTGTACAATGTTACGAACCTCTGTCCATAGTTCTATTGTCGAAACTCCAAGAGCCAGTGCTTTGTCTTGACAAAGCTCTGTTAGTTGTTGCCCTGCTTCATTTTGTACTCCAAGGCCAAACTAGCCTGTTACTCCAGGTATCTCTTGACTTCTGATTTTTGCATTCCAGTCCCCTGTGATGAAAAGGACGTCTTTTTTTGGTGTTAGTTCTAGGAAGTCTTGTAGGTCTTCATATAACCATTCAACTTAGCTTCTTTGGCATTAGTAGTTGGGGCATGCTCTTGGATTACTGTGATATTGAATGGCTTGCCTTGGAAACGAACAAAGGTCATTCTGTCATTTTTGAGATTGTACCCAAGTACTGCATTTCAGACTCTTTTGTTGACTATGAGGGCTACTCCATTTCTTCTAAGGGATTCTTGCCCACCGTAGATGATATAATGGTCATATGAATTAAATTCTCCCATTCCAGCCCATTTTAGTTCACTGATTCCTAAAATGTCAGTATTTACTGTTGCCATCTCCTGTTTGACCACTTTCAATTTGCCTTGATTGATGGACCTAACATTCCAGATTCCTATGCAATATTGTTCTTTACAGCTTCAGACTTTGCTTTCGCTGCCAGACACATCCACAACTGGTCATTGTTTCTGCTTTGGCTCAACCTCTTCATTCTTTCTAGAGCTTTTTCTCTCCTCTTCACCGGTAGCAAAAGGCAAATATCTTTTTGCTTTTTCATACTGTTCATGGGGTTCTCAAGGCAAAAATGCTGAAGTAGTTTGCCATTCACTTCTCCAGTGGACCACGTTTTATCAGAACTCTCCACCATGACCTGTCAGTCTTGGGTGGCCCTACATGGCATGGCTCATAGTTTCATTGAGTTAGACAAGGCTGTGATCCATGTGATCAGTTTGATTAGTTTTCTTTGATTGTGGTTTTCATTCTGTCTGCCCTCTGATGTATGAGAAGAGACTTGTGGAAGCTTCCATTGGGAGGGACTGGCAAATCTGAGTAAGATGGTGCAGTAGAAGGATGTGTGCTCATCTTCTCCAGTGAGTGTCCAGGAATCTCCCACAGAGGTGTGGGTTGAGAGTGGCCTGCCAAGGGGTCACAGGCACTGACAACCAACAGTCCTGGGAGCTGCAACATGCTGGCGTAAGTCCTTTTGAAGGAGGTCACCATTACCACCATTACCCTTATGAGGTTTGTAACATTGTACAGGAGGCAGTGATCAAAACCATCCCCAAGAAAAAGAAATGCAAAAAGGCAAAATGGTTGTGTGTCTGAGGAGACCTTACAAATAGCTGAGAAAAGAAGGGAAGCAAAAAGCAAAGCAGTAAAGGAACAGTATACACATCTGAATGCAAAGTTCCAAAGAATAGCAAGGAGAGATAAGAAAGCCTTCCTAAGTGAGCAGTACAAAGAAATACAGGAAAACAATAGAATGAGAAAGACTAGAGATCTCTTTGAGAAGATTAGAGATACCAACGGAACATTTCATGCAAAGATGGGTACAATAAAGGACAGAAACAGTATGAACCTAACAGAAGCAGAAGATATTAAGAAGAGGTGGCAGGAATACACATAAGAAGCATGCAAAAAAGATCTTCATGACCCAGATAACCATGATGGTGTGATCACTGACCTAGAGCCAGACATCTGGAGTGCAAAATCAAGTGGGCCTTAGGAAGCATCACAACGAACAGAGCTAGTGGAGGTGATGAAATTCCAGTTGAACTGTTTCAAATCCTAAAAGATGATGCTGTGAAAGTGCTGCACTGAATATGCCAGCAAATGTGGAAAACTTAGCAGTGGCCACAGGACTAGAAAAGGTCAGTTTTCATTTCAATCCTAAAGAAGGGCAATGCCCAAGAATGTTCACACTACCACACATCCATTTCACATGCTAGCAAAGTATTGCCCAAAGTTCTCCAAGCTAGGCTTCAACAATACATGAACTGAGATTTTTCATATGTTCACGCTGGATTTAGAAAAGGCAGATCTACTGGATCATCGAAAAAGCAAGAGAATTCTAGAAAAAATCTACTTCTGCTTCATTGACCACACTAAAGCCTTTGACTATGTGGATCACAACAAACTGGAAAATTCGTAAAGAGATAGGAATACCAGACTTCCGTAACTGCCTTCTGAGAAATCTGTATGCAGGTCAAGAAGCAACAGTTAGAATTAGACATGGAACAACAGACTGGTTCCATACTGGGAAAGGAGTATGTCAAGGCTGTATATTATCACCCTGCTTATATGCAGAGTACATCATGTGAAATGCCAGGCTGGATGAAGCACAAGCTGGCATCATGATTGCAGGGAGAAATATCAATAACCTCAGATATGCAGATGACATTACCCTTATGACAGAAAGCAAAGAGGAACTAAAGAGCCTCTTGATGAAGGTGAAAGAGGAAAGTGAAAAGCTGGCTTAAAATTCAATATTCAAAAAATGAAGATCATGGCATCCAGTCCCATCACTTCATGCCAAATGGATGGGGAAACAATGGAAACACTGACAGACTTTCTTTTCTTGGGCTCCAAAATCTCTGCAGATGGTGACTGCAGCCATGAAATTAAAAGATACTTGCTCTTTGTAAGAAAAGCTATGACAAACCTAGACAGCATATTAAAAGCAGAGACATTACTTTGCAGACAAAGGTCCATATAGTCAAAGCTATGGTTTTTCCAGTAGTTATGTGTGGACATGAGAGTTGGACCATAAAGAAGACGGAACGCCAAAGAATTGATGTTTTCAAACTGTGGTGTTGGAGAAAACTCTTGAGAGTCCCTTAGACTGCAAGGAGATCAAACCAGTCAATCCTAAAGGAAATCAACCCTGAATATTCATTGTAGGAACTGATGCTGAAGCTGAAGCTCCAGTACTTTGGCCACCTGATGCAAAGAGCCAAGTCATTGGAAAAGACCCTGATGCTGGGAAAGATTGAAGGCAGGAAGAGAAGGGGACAACAGAGGACAAGATGGTTGAATGGCATCACTGACTCAGTGGACATGAGTTTAAGGAAGCTCCAGGAGATGGTGATGGACAGGGAAGTCTGGCATGCTGCAGCCCAGGCGTGGCAAAAAGTTGGACATGACTGAGCAACTGAACAGCAACACTGGCATACCTCATTTTATTGTTCTTTGCTCTGTTGTGTTTCACAGTTACCTCACTTTTTACAAATTGAAAGTTTGTGGCAACCGTGTGTTAAACAAGTCTATTGACACCATTTTTCCAGCAGCATTTCCATGTCCCTGTAGTAATTTTTAAGGTGGGGGAAATTATTTTGACTCTTCTGGATCTCTTGAATTTCTGTATGGATTTGAGCATCAGCTTGTCTGTTTCTGTAAGGAAGGCAGTTGGAATTTTCATAAAGATAGCATTGAATCTTTACATCAGTTTGGGAGTTTTGTCATTTTTACAGTATTACTTACTTCAATCCATGAACATAGATCTCTAATTTATTTCAAGAATGTTTTATAGTTTCAATATATACATTTTGTACTTTTAAGCTTATCCTGGGGTTTTTAATGATACTGTAAATGGAGTTGATTTTTAGTTTCATTTTTGATTGTTGCTAATGTATAGAAAGGACCAATTTTTATATGTTGATCTTGTATCCTGTAGTCTTACTGAACTAGGTTATTAGCACTGATAATAGTTTTATTTAGTACATTCTTTAGGATTTTCTGTATATAATATGTCACCTGAAGATAGAAATAGTTTTACCTCTTCCTTCCTAAGCTGTTTTTTATTCCACTTTGTTGCCTAATTGCTCTGTTAGAAACACCAGTACAGGTGTTGAATGGAAATGATGAGCAGACATTTCTGTCTTTTGCCTAGTTTCAAGGGGGATTCCTTCAGTGTTTCATCATAAACTATGATGTTAGCTACAGGTTTTCCATAGATAATCAGGTTGAGGAACTTAGATTCTATTACCAGACTGTCGAATGTTGAGTTTGTCAAATTCTTTTCATGCATCTGTTCAGATAATCTTGTCAGATTTTTTCTATTATTATGTTATATTATGTTATTGATAGATTTTTGTATATTGAATCCATTTTATATTTCTGAGATGAATCACATTTGGTCATGATGTATTCTTTATATATGCTGACAGACTCAGAATTTGCAATACTTGCAAGTACTTTGCAAAAAATACTTGCAAGTATTTTATTAAGGATTTTTGCATCTGTAATCATAAGGGATATTGGTCTATCCCTTTGGTCTTCCTTTGATGTCTTTGTCTAGCTTTGAAATCAGGTAAGGTTAGCTTTCAGGATGAGTTTACGAAGCACTCCATCTTCTATTTGTATGCAAGAGTTTATGAAGTATAGGTATTAAGTCTTTAACTGTTTGGTAGAATGCACCGGTGATGCCATCTAGACCTGAGCTTTTCTTTGTAGGTATTTTTAAAATTTAATTTCATTTGAATTTAATTCAGTCTTTTTATAGGTCAGATTGTCTTACTCCTTTTTGAGTCTACTTTGGTAGTTTGTCTTTCTAGGTATTTAGCCATTCGTATAGGTTATTTAGTTTGTTGGCACACAGTTTTTCATGGTATTCTCTTAGAGTTCCTTTTACTTCTGTAAGATTGGTAGTAATATCTCTCCTTTATTCCTGATTTTAGCTGATTCTTCTCTGTTTTTTTATTTTGGTCAGTTTAGCTAAAGATTTACCAGCTTTCTTGATGTTTTCAAAGAATCGATTGGCCTCATTAAATTTTTTTCTATTGTTTTCTATTTCCCCTTTTTATTTTATTTATTACCACTCTAATACATATTATTCCTCTCTTCTGCCTGCTTTGGCTTTGATTTTCTCTTTTCTAATTTCTTAACGTGGAAGATTATTCATCTGAGACTGTTCTTCTTTTTTAAGGTAGGCATATGCAGCTGTAAATTTTCCTCTAAGCCCTGCTTTCACCTTATCCCATATTCAGTATGTTGGGTTTTCATTCTTATTCCTCTCAATGTATTTTCTAATTTCTCTTGTGATTTCTGCTTTGAACCATTTGTAATTTCCATATATTTATGAATTTCCCATTTACTTTAGTTGATTTCTAATTCAATTCCGTTAGAAATTCCATTAGTTGAAGAAAATACTTTGTATAATTTCATTCCTTTTAAATGTATTGAGATTTGTTTTATAACCTAACGTATGATCTGTCCTGGAGAATATTCCATGTGTACTTGAGAAGAATATATATTCTGCTGGTGGGGGGGGGAGTGTTCTATAGTCTACTATTTCTGTTTGGTTTATACTGTTGTTTGTTGTATATTTCCTTGTATATCTTCTATTTAGTTCTGTGTATTATTGAAAATGGAGTATTGAAACCTCCAATTATTATTATTAAATTATCTGTTTTTCTCTTCAGTTCTATCCATTTTTATGTGTTGAGCTTTGTTGTTAAGTACATAACAGGTTATGATTGTCATATCTTCCTGATGGATTGACCCATTTATCATGAAATGATATCTTTCTTTGTCTCTAGTAACAATTTTAATCTTGAAGTCTATTTCTGTGATATTAAAATTGGCATTTTCAGGCTTTTGGCATGCTGTATCTTTTTCTGTTTTTTTTAATTTTCAACCTATGTGTGTATTTGAATGTTTAATATGTATATAGTATGTAAGTGACATGTATCATAGTTTGATCACATCTTATTCGAAATCCATTCTGCCTGTCCTTGCCTTTTATTGGGAAGTTTAATCCATTTATGTTTACTGTAACTACTGATAAGATTTATGTTTGCTGTTTTAAAGTATTATCTTGTGTGGTTGTCCTGGAGATTACAGTTAACACTTATTTGAATTAAACCCAACTTAATTTCAAAAGTATATGAAAACTTTTGCTCCTATCTATATCTGTTATCTCCCCCACCCCCATTCATCTTATACCTTGTGTGCCCATTCAACATGGTTTTATGTTTGGTACTTTATGTAATTGTCTTTTAGATGAGATAGGAGAATAAAGGAGTCACAAACAAAAAAAATATATTTACACTCTATTTTATATTTACCTATGTAGTTACCTTTAGTGGTAGTCTTCATTTCTTCACGTGAATTTGAATTACTGTTTAGTGTCCTTTAATTTAAGCCTAAATGACTTCCTGTAGGACCAGTGTGCTACTGAAGAATTCTCTCATATTTTTGTCTGGTCATTCTGTTCAGACTTCTCTAAGTGGAGAAGTCTCAGTTTGCTTAATAGTCAGCTGTTGATTGGACAGAGATTTCCTTAAACATCTTGAACCAATAAAGCAGTCTTTGCCAGAGGGCTCTGTGTGCAAGTTGGGGTACAGCATAAATACTCCAGCAACTGATAACCCTTTCTTAGCCTTTACTTCCTACTTTTGTGGACCTTCAAGTTTAGCAAAAGGTTAGATCTTAGGGACTTCTTGGGTCTTGAAATGCACACAGCTCTTTTCATGTATATGGCCTTCCAGATTCCCAGAAATATGTTAGAGCTTTTCAAAGCATCCTTGGACAGCTTTGGTCAGTCTGTTGTTTGCCCCAATTGATAGCCACTGTCTCACTGTTTTTTTGCCTTTTGTTTTTAATTTTTTAATTAATTTATGTCAGCTGGAGGATAATTACTTTACAATATTGTAATGGTTTTTGCCATACATTAACATGAATTGGCCACAGGTATACATGTGTCCCCCACATCCTGAATCCCCCTCCCACCTCCCTTCCCACCCTATCCCACTGGATTGTCCCAGAGCACTGGCTTTGGGTGCCCTGCTTCATGCACCGAACTTGCCCTGGTCATCTATTTTGTGTATGGGACTGTACATGTTTCAGTGTTGTTCTCTCAAATCATCCCACCCTCACCTTCTCCCACTGAGTTCAAAAGTCTGTTCTTTACATCTGTGTCTCCTTTGCTGCCCTGCAAGTAGGATCGTCAGTACCATCTTTCTAAATTCCATATATATGCATTAATATACAGTATTTGTCTTTCTCTTTCTGACTTCACTCTGTTACTATACAGAGTGAAGGCTCTTATAATAGGTTCTAAGTTAATCCACCTCATGAGAACTAACTCAAATGCATTCCTTTTTATAGCTGAGTAATATTCCATTGTGTATATGTACCACAACTTCCTTATCCATTCATCTGCTCTGGGCATCTAGGTTGCTTCCATGTCCTAGTTATAAATAGTGCTGCAGTAAACATTGGAGTACATGTGTCTATAAATTTTTTTTAATAACTTCTTTCTTCCACTCTTCTATCCCCACAAAGGGGAAAACTTTTCTTTTTTCAGGGGGCAAGTTCCAACACAGGTTAAATACAGCCAGTAGGTGGTGTGCACATAGGACCACCACACAATACAAATAATGAGTCTTTGGGATGAGGCTTCACGAGAGCTCTAGTTGTGTTGTACTTCTTCTGGTGGTCACCAGGCTGAACTAGGTATATGGGCTGTCACTTTTCGAGGCTACTACTGGGGAATGGGGTATCAAACTAGGGTAAGTTAAAATTGATACAAAGCTGTTTCTCCATTGCTGCCTTGTAAATAAAGTCTCAGTACCATTTTTCTAGATTCTGTATATATGCATTAGAATATGATATTTATCTTTCTCTTTCTGACTTACTTCACTCTGTATAACAGGTTCTAGGTTCATCCACCTCATTAGGACTGACTCAAATGCTTTCCTTTTCATGGCTGAGTAGAGGGTGAGATGTATGGAAAGAGTAACATGGAAACTTATATTACCATATGTAAAATAGATAGCCAATGGGAATTTGCTGTATGGCTCCAGAAACTCAAACAGGGGCTCTGTATCAACCTAGAGGGATGGAAAGCGGAGCGAGATGGGAGGGAGATTCAAAAGGGAGAGGATATATGTTTACCTATGGTTGATGTGAGGTTGGAGAGAAAACAACAAAATTCTGTAAAGCAATTATCCTTCATTAAAAAGTAAAAATGAAACAAAACTGTCTTACTGAAAAATCAGCCATTTTTCTTGGACACATACTTATCCATTTTCTTCTATTAATGTTTATCACAATGCCTAGATCATAGGCAGCCCTCAGTGTGTGGCAGTAGTTGTTACTCAGAGTCTTCCACAATCCAGGATTTTGGCCTACCTAGTATAATTTCTATTTTGTATAAACGTCTCCCTCCTTATTCCCCCTGTTCATCCTACATCTTAGCTTTTTTTAACTTACTGAGATTTCAGAAGCATACCCTGCTCTTCTCAAGTTTTGCTTACATTCCTCTATATGAATTAACTGTGCCTCACCCCCCTCCCACACTAACATGCATATGATTAAATCTTGTTTTTTAGGGCCCAATTTCAATCCATTTTTTTTCATATACCATTATTTCATGACCTGTGACCTCAGTTAAAATTACTCTTTGATCACATGACACCTTTTTTGTATCTCTGTTATAGCATTCATTTACAGTGTTTTATGTAACTTTTAAAACATCTACTTCTGCTTCATTGGCTACACTAAAGTCTTTGACTGTGTAGATCACAACAAACTATGGAAAATTCAGACCAGCTCAACTGCCTCCTAAGAAACCTGTATATGCAGGTCAAGAAGCAACAGTTAGAATCAGACATGGAACAACAGACTGGTTCCAAACTGGGAAAGGAGTATGTCAAGACTGTATATTATCACCCTGCTTATATGCAGAGTACACCATGTGAAATGCCAGGCTGGATGAAGCACAAGCTGGCATCAAGGTTGCCAGGAGAAATATCAATAATCTCAGATATGCAGATGAAACCACCCTTATGGCAGAAAGGGAAGTGGAACTAAAGAGACTCTTGATGAGGTAAAAGAGGAGGGTGAAAAAGCTGGCTGAAAACTCAGCATTCAGAAAATGAAGATCATAGCATCCAGTCCCATCACTTCATGCCAAATAGATGGGGGAAACAATGGAAACACTGACAGACTTTATTTTCTTGGACTCCAAAATCACTGCATATGGTGACTGCAGCCATGAAATTAAAAGATACTTGCTCTTTGGAAGAAAAACTGTGACAAACCTAGACAGCATATTAAAAGCAGAGACATTACTTTGCAGACAAAGGTCTGTATAATCAAAGCTATGGTTTTTCCAGTAGTTAATGTGTGGATATGAGAGTTGGACCATAAAGAAGACTGAGCACCAAAGAATTGATGTTTTCAAACTGTGGTGTTGGAGAAAACTCTTGCAGAGTCCCTTAGACCGCAAGATCAAACCAGTCAATCCTAAAGGAAATCAATCCTGAATATTCATTGTAGGGACTGATGCTGAAGCTGAAGCTGCAGTACTTTGGCCACCTGATGCGAAGAGCCAAGTCATTGGAAAAGACCCTGATGCTGGGAAAGATTGAAGGCAGGAGGAGAAGGGGACGACAGAGGACGAGATGGTTGGATGGCATCACTGACTCAGTGGACATGAGTTTGAGCAAGCTCCAGGAGACGGTGAAGGACACGGAAGTCTGGTATGCTGCAGTCCGTAGTGTCACAAAGATTCAGACACGACTGAGCAGCTGAACAACAACAACAAATGTAACTTTCATTGAGGTGTAACATTCACATAGAAAAGTACACAACTTGTAAGTGTATAGCTAGATAAATTTTCCCATAGTGAGTATGTTCCTATTACTTGCTTCCATATCAAGAAACTGAGCATCACCATCATCCCAGAGGCCCCCTGTGTCCTCTTGCAGTCACTACCGTTCCCACCATCTCACCCCAGCCATGCCAAGAGTAACTGCTCTCCTGTCTTCTAACACTGTGGTTTAGCTTTGCTTGTTTTAGAACATTATCTGAATGAAATTATATAATGATCAACATTATGTTTGTAAGATTCAGTCATTTTGCTTTCTGTAGTTTTGGTTCATTCATTCTAATTGCTGTTTGGAATTCTGTTTATGAATATCACAATTTCTTTTTCCATTCTACTTTGTATGGAAATTGTTGTTTTTTAGTCACTAAGTCATACCCAACTCTTTTTGTGACCCCACCGACTTCAGCCTGCCAGGCGCCTCTTATCCATGGACTTCCCAGCCAGGAATACTGGAGTAGGTTGCCATTTCCTTCTCCAAAGGATCTTCTCAGCCCAGGGATCGAACCTGCATCTCTTACCTTGGTAGGCGGGTTCTGTATCACTGAGCCATCACGGAAACCTGTGTATGGATGTTAGGTTTTTTATTTGCGTTTCCTTGATGACTAATAAAGTTGAGTCACTTTTTTTCTTTTTTTTTCTTTTTGGCCCATTGGATATCCTTTTTTGTGAAGAATCTATTTAAGTCTTTGTTTATTTTTCTCTTCTGTATAATCATTAAATCATGATTAGAATCTATATAATCATTACCTATATAATAAGGTAAATATATCACACCTCATTTTCTGCCTACATGGTTTCTAGAAGAATGCCATACTGTTTACATCATAGCTATATATATATTTTTTTAATTTGAGACTTTATGAAGCAGATTAAATCGGGAACTGATCAATATTTTTCGGAAGGATAATGATGTACTGCTACCCATCAACATATATGTATTGAATACCCATTGTATAAAACTCTACTTGCCTCATTGGTGATACAAAGAACCACACACTAATGTACTTGCAAATCATCTTCTCTATTCGTTAGTTTCTTCATCTATAAAATGGTGTGAATACACAAAGTGATGTTGGAGTTGTTTGGGTATTTTAAATATATACAGCCTTGTTCCTATCTGATTTACCCTTTTACTCAAATGATTTCAGCAATATTTGAAACTATTGAAGAAAGTTGTGATAAAATCGGATTTGAGCGGAAACTTAAAGAACAGTAATGGTTAATTAAGAATTAATTGAATCAAAGCCCACTGCTTCAGTTTTTTTGTTCATTCTTAATCTGTATGCAGAAACTATATTTATATAATCTGAACATTTTATGTGAAGTTAATTTAAAACCGAGACAACCTAGAGATAAAAGTAAGCACACCAATATAGTATATACTTGTACAAAGTGATATGTATTATTTTTTAATTAAAAAAAAATTACAGTTCAATTTGACCAAAAGGATAATTGTTTTAAATAACTGTTTTATAAACAATAGTGAGAAATCAAGTCTTTCTTAAGAAATAATAAAAGAAGAAATATTTACTTTTTATTATTTAAAAATTGACACAAATTTTTTTCTCAAACTTATTCAGGATTTATCAGTGACTACCCTGAAGTTTATATTTTTTATTAGTAATTTTAAAACTTCAGGATAATATCCTTAACATATCAATCATGATTCATCATGACTGAATCTTTTTCATGGGATTAATCAGTTCAGTTCAGTCGCTCAGTGTGTCGGACTCTTTTCATGGGATTAATACCTAAAGTCATTTCAGCCAGTAATCCCATGAAAAAGGAAAGGCAAGTTAGAAGGAAAAACCTGGTTAGTAAGGTCATAACTGATCGTTCATTTGATATATATGTATACATATATATATATACACACACATGATAGTTTAACTCTTCTTTAAATTAGTTTTGTTGTTTTCAAACTGATCTTTTAGAAAAATTGTTTATTATGTAGTTGCTACAAAAATAAGATTTATCAGCTGAATTTCAGAGGTGATATTTGATCTTAGTCTAAGCTCAACTTAGTAGTACTGTTTAACAGCTCCTAATTTCTCTCCAGGACCTAGACTAAAAGACACTGTAACTAACCAGAGACTTATGCCTTGCTTTTCCAACTGTTCTGTTCTCTGGGACACCAAATCATCATGTACTTTACACTATGTACTTCTGCAGTGTTCTATGAGTGTTCCTACCCAACGCCAGAGCCTGGTGGACTTGAGCCATGCCTCAGACTCAGCTGTGTATCATTGTTCTGCCCAGAACATGAAACAATAAGAAAAATAAAATCTGTTTATAATCAAGGTTAGGCCCTTTCAAAGAGTTTTCTCTCCAGAGATCTAATTGCACCTTAAAATTACTGGAGGATTCCAACAACTGTTAAACTTTCAAAGGCTCAGGCTAATTAGATGTTTGACCATGTTACTTTTGCCTCATTTATGTGTTAGCTAGCAAATATATCATTTTCTTAATACTTGCAAGGGAGTATAATGCTACTATATCCTTGGGACCTTTCTAAATTCCCATATTTTTTATTGTCATCTGTAATACATGAATGTTAATAGTACTGTAGGTCTTAGTAAGGAATAGGCTTTTAATAGAAATTAATACTTTTAAATAAATTCTTCTTTATAAATATTAGAAAAATTTCAGTGATATAGTTTCGGTTGCTTTCCAAGCATTCAGTTTGCTTATACTCACTAGTTAGTAATAAAAGCTCCTTATTTGTAAGATGAATGGGTTAGGCTGGATGACCAAATTCCAGATTCACCTCTTTATGCAAGTTTCTCTTCTATGAAATGTGTGTAATAAAAAATACCTGGTAAAATAGTTTAAGATGGTGATGTAAGATCTTGAACTCACCTTCTCCCATGGACATATTGAGTCTACAGTCTAAACAGAATAATTTCCTCTTTAAAAAACCTAAAGGCTGGCTTAGTGATGACTACAGGTCACAGAAATAGGAAGAAAACCACATGGAAGTAGGTAGGAAAGGCTCATAAACCCCACCAACCTTCAGTCATGAAGGAACTCAAAACCTAGAGGTTCTCACAAGAAACAAAGTGTTCAAACCCACATTGGGCAGCCCATGTTTTAAGACCTGCACCTAAGAGACAAGCCCTCAAAACATCTAACTTTGAAAGCAAATGGGACTCACGTCCTGAGACCCATAAGACTGTAAGGTTCTAAGTAATGGCTATTGGAGGACCCACACACTTGGACTCACCCGCCCCAAGATTCAGCTCAGAGGCAGTCTGTCTTGCCAAGACTTAAGTGAAAGAGGGTCACCTACTTATATTAATAAAAAAATAAATAAAGTGTCAGCCTGGGGGCCAGACATGCAGTTGAAGACACGTGTAGGAGACAGCTGGAACACTCTCCAGGGACAGAGACTGGCATGTGCTGTCTTTGTACTCTCCCTTTGCTCTGCTCCAGAATACCAGTTATCACCCAGAGGAAGCTACTACATGTCGCTTTTTCTTTTCTGATTGCTTTAGCTAGGACTTCCAGAACTATGTTGAATAATAGTGGTGAAAGTGGACACCCTTATCTTGTTCCTGATCTTAGGGGGAATGCTTTCAGTTTTTCACCATTGAGAATAATGCTTGCTGTAGGCTTATCATATACAGCCTTTACTATGTTGAGGTAGGTTCCTTCTGTGCCCATTTTTTTAAGAGTTTTAATCATAAATGGGTGCTGAATTTTGTAAAAAGCTTTTTCTGCATCTATTGAGATTATCATATGGTGTTTATCTTTCAGTTTGTTAATATGGTGTGTCATATTGATTGATTTGCATATATTGAAGAATCCTTGCCTTCCTGGAATAAACCCAACTTGATCATGCTGTATGAGCTTTTTGATGTGTTGCTGAATTCTGTTTGCTAAAATTTTGTTGAGGATTTTTGCATCTATATTCATCCGTGATATTGGCGTGTAGTTTTCTTTTATTGTGTTGTCTTTGTCTGGTTTTTGTATCATGGTGATAGTGGCCTTGTAGAATGAGTTTGGAAGTGTTCCTTCCTCTGCAGTTTTTTGAATGAGTTTTAGAAGGATAGGCATTAGCTCTTCTTCTAAATGTTTGATAGAATTCTCCTGTGAAGCCATCTGGTCCTGAGCTTTTGTTTTTTGGGAGATTTTTGATCACAGCTTCAGTTTGAGTGTTTGTAATTGGGTTGTTCATAATTTCTATTTCTTCCTGGTTCAGTCTTGGAAGATTAAACTCTTCTAAGAATCTCTCCGTTTCTTCCAGGTTATCCATTTTATTGCCATATAGTTGTTCATAATAGTCTCTTATAATCCTTTGTATTTCTGCATTGTCTGTTGTAACCTCTCCTTTTTCATTTCTAATTTTGTTGAGTTGATTCTTCTCTCTTTTTTTCTTGATGAGTCTGGCTAAAGGTTTGTCAATTTTGTTTATTTTCTCAAAGACCAGCTTTTAGTTTTATTAATCTTTACTATTGTTTCTTTCATTTCTTTTTCATTTGTTTCTGTCAGATCTTTGTGATTTTTTCCTAACTTTGAAGTTTTTTTGTTCTTTTTCCAGTTATTTTAGGTGAGAAGTTAGGTTGTCTATTTGATGCTTTTCTTGTTTGCTCAGGTAGGATTGTATTGCTATAAGCTTCCCTCTTAGAACTGCTTTTGCTGCGTCCCATAGGTTTTGAGTTGTTGTGTTTTCATTGTAATTTGTTTCTAGAAATTTTTTTATTTCCTTTTTGATACCTTCAGTAACCTGTTGGTTATTTGGAAATGTGTTGTTTAATCTCCACGTGTTTGTGTTTCTTACAGTTTTTTTTGTCATTGTTGTAATGGTTATCTAGTCTCGTAGTGTTGTGGTTGGAGAAGATGTTCAATATGATTTAAGTTTTCTTAAATTTACTCAGGTTTGATTTATGCCCCAAAATGTGGTCTATCCTGGAGAATGTTCCATGTGCACTTGAGAAGATATATTCTTCTGCATTTGGATAAGACCCACTTCTTGATGTGGGTCTTGGCGATGATTTTTTTAATCTGACAGCAAAGATAGAATTTTTAAAAAGCAAAGATAAACAAATAGAACTGCATTAAACCAAACAGCTTCTGCACAACAAGGAAAACTATCAGCAAAATAAAAAGGCAACTTAGTGAGTTGCAAGTCATATATCTGTTAAGGGGTTAATATTTAAGGTGTATAAAAAATCGACAACATACAACTCGACAACAACAAAAACGTGAATTGATTTTTCATTTGGGTAGAACATATAAATAGACATTTTCCAAAAGAGACATCAAGATGAACCAGAGGTACATGAAAAGATGCTCAGTATCACTAATCATCAGGGAAATGCAAATCAAAAGCACAATTAACTATCACCTCACACCTGTCAGAGTGACTGTTATCAAAAAGACAACAAATAACAAGCATTGGTGAGGATGTAAAGAAAATTGAACCTTTGTGTGCTGTTGGCGGGAATATAAATTGGTATAGCTAATATGAAAAACAGTGTGGAGGTTCTTGAGAAATTAAAAATAGAACTACCATATGATCCAACAATTCTACTTCTGGCTATATATCTGAAAAATGAAAACACTAACTTGAAAATATATGTACTGCCACGTTCACTGCAGCACTGTCTATAATAGCCAAGATATGGAAACAACCTAAGTGTCCATCAGTGAGTGAATGGATAAAGAAATTGTGCATATACACAGCGGAATATTATTCAGCCTTAAGAAAGAATGAAATCTTGGCATTTGTGGCAACATGGATCGACCTCAAGAGCATTATGCAAAGTGAAGTAAATCAGACAGAGAAAGACAAATACAATGTGATCTCTCATACATGTTGCAACTAAAAATTCTTCTTAAAAAAGCTAAGATAGAGATAATTTATTATTGGTTGCAAAAAGGATGTTAATAAAGGCTGGGAAAGATGAGTTAAGTGGGTCAAAGGGTTAAAAAAAAAGTATTTTGAAATCATGCATTAAGTCAGAAGTAGATGCCTTGAATTTGTAGGAGTCCATAACCCAATTAGAACTTTGGTACACAAATTGAAAGCATGTTCTTATGAAGAAAAGCAGTTGGACTTTATACCATTTCATAAACATGTAATGGTATTTTCCTTTATTTTCTACATAATAATATACAGATTATCCTTTCATCAGTCTTTTTATAGGTAGAAATGTGTCATTGCAGTGCTGCTGCTGCTGCTAGGTCACTTCAGTCGTGTCCGACTCTGTGCGACCCCATAGACGGCAGCCCACCAGGCTCTGCCATCCCTGGGATTCTCACAATGAGACAGCTTAATTGCACTCTAGGAGTTATTGTCACCATCCTCATTAACTGGCATTTAGGCAGTAGTGGCTCAGCAGATAAAGAATCTGCCTACAGTGCAGGAGACATGGCTTCAATCCCTGGGTTGGGGAGATCCCCTAGAGAAGGGAAAGGCTACCCACTCCACTACTCTGGCCTGGAGAATTCTTTGCGACCCCATGGACTATATAGTCCATGGAATTCTCCAGGCCAGAATACTGGAGTGGATGGCTTTTCCCTTCTCCAGGGGATCTTCCCAACCCAGGGATTGAACCCAGGTCTCCCACATTGCTTTACCAGCTGAACCACAAGGGAAGCCTGAGAATATTGGAGTGGGTAGCCTGTCCCTTCTCCAGGGGATCTTCCTGACCCAGGAATCGAGCAGGGGTCTCCTGCATTGCAGGCAGATTCTTTACCAACTGAGCTATCAGGGAAACTTGTTGGGGGGAATTAAATGAAGTAACATGTACAAAGCAGTCCAAAAAATGTCTAAGTATTGTTATGCATCCTATGACTGTATTTTGCCACAAGTCTTTTATGATTTTTGTTTATATTTTTTGTACCTTTAAACAATGTTTACTGTTAACTTACATAGTTTATTTGTAAATAGTATGAATGAACTTTAAAGATACACTTGCTACTGAAGATTTTGAGTGACATGTTGGCCATATTAAATGTTAGGCTTAATTTCAAAGTCTGTAAAGCATACTTTTAAAAAAACAGTAAAACAAAAAGAAAAACCTGATTTCAAGAATGCCGTTAGACTGTTAGTTATCCTGTGAATAGGACATTCTCTGTGCCTTCCCTTTTTTTGAGTCCTGCATAAATATAATCTGATGCTGAGATAGGTGTTAATTGACACCGTATCTTGTTTGATCAAACTGCAGTTAAAGTTATGAAGCAGGAAAACAAGATATAAACTAACCAAGATCTTGACATGGCCTGGAATGACCTATGGTGTGTTATATAGCCCTGGTTTCAAAATTGTGAATAAGTAGAATAGCCTGTAAATGGCTCACACAGCAAAGAATCTGCCTGTAATGCAGGAGACCCAGGTTTGATCCCTAGGTCGGGGAGAACCCCTGGAGAAGGGAATGGCTACCCAGCCCAGTATTCTTGCTGGGAGAATTCCATGGACAGAGGAGCCTATAAATACTTAATTATTGATATATTAAAGAGTCATTGAATATCTGGAACTTCTCAATAATGAAATTCTTTTTCTTTGGTAAATTAGAACCACTGAAGATTGGTTAGACCACCTCACAATCTAGAGCTCTCTCTCTCAGGCCAAGTGCTTAGATACCCATTTGAGGATAGCCGTTTCCATACCTGGCAGCAAGTTGAACTATGCAACTTCTGAACTCATTTCACAAAGAAATTGATGACCTGTTCAGGTGTTATTGTTACTTTCAAACTGAGGCACTCTGTTTTCTCTTTGACGTGTAAGATTTCAAAGTGTAGAGTGTTGAGTCATAAGTAGTTTTATTCCCAACATTGCCTTCTGTTTGATTCAGGAGTTATAATTTGAGCTGTTTATATGTCTCCAAAGTATGTTTTACATTTATCTGCTAAAGAATATTTTAAAGGTAAGTTCATTGTTTTAAAAATTTATTCTCCCAATGAATTCCGCTCTTTTAGTGGCATAAATAAGAGTCAAAAACCAGATGAAACTGGATGGTCACATTCTGAAATCATACTCAGGATTAGTTCAATTTGACAAGAAAATGTTGCATCGGTCATCCTGACACTTAGTTTTGCCAACATTCTGCCTACTCCTTCTGCCAAAGTAAAGAACTTTAGTGTACTAATATAGTGAAAAACAAAAAACCATCAAAACCTCAGTCACAAAAGGAGGATAGAATGGATATTATATCCCTCATTAGACTCACTGCTTTCTCTTTATATGATTTCAGGTTTTTTAGGCCCACCTGCCAGTGCTGTCATAGGAGACAGTGGGCACTGTTTTCTTTTTTTGCTTCATTTGCACATTGCTTCAATGTGTTTCTTTAAGGTTTCTTGTCACTTTAAATATGACATACTTACTGCTAAGTCACTTCAGTTGTGTCCGACTCTGTGCGACCCCATAGACGGCAGCCCACCAGGCTCCGCCGTCCCTGGGATTCTCCAGGCAAGAATACTGGAGTGGGTTGCCATTTCCTTCTCCAGTGCATGAAAGGGAAAAGTGAAAGTGAAGTCGCTCAGTCGTGTCCGACTCTTAGCGACCCCATGGACTGTAGCCTACCAGGCTCCTCCGTCCATGGGATTTTCCAGGCAAGAGTACTGGAGTGGGGTGCCATTGCCTTCTCCGGACATACTTACTAAGTCATATTTAAAGTCATATCAAGTTATATGTCATATTAAGGTTTAATGTGACTCTTCAGTCTTGTTCTAAGAATACAGTGGTGAACCAGATAGACATGGTCACTGCCCTGGTTGAACTTACAGTCTAAAGGAGGAGACAAACAACAAATAAAATAGCTGTTACATAATTGGAAGCTAGGAAAATAAAAGATACAAAGTACACAGATAGGGAAGGTGGTGAGGGCATGGCAGGAGAGTGCTGCTTTGGATAGGTGAGACAGAAGAAATCTTTCAAAATCATACCAGTCTGGAACTTGAAGAGTAAGAAGATATTCCAGGTAGAGGAAACAAGTATCAAAGCCCTAAGGTGTAAAAGAGCTCATTCACATTTTCTTTCTGTGCTCGTTTAAATCATAAAGATGACTGATTTAACTTGCTAGTGAAATGGTTATGATTTGATGCAATTCATTTATTTAAATTGTCAGTTCCCCAAAAGAGTCATTGCTTCACTTTGCGCTTTAAACCTCGGCCCCTGAACCACTTGGAGTATCACATTTAGTCTCAGCTTAAATATGATGTGTCTAATATTCCTTATAGAGGGAATTGGCAATACATATCAGCTCCTTTCCCTTCTCCCTTCTCTGTGGCATTGTTGAGAATGCATCTGTTAGGCACCTCCGCTCCTTCCCCTCAGCCCCACCCACAGCAGGAGTGTGCAGTGCTTGATGCTGCAACAGGGAGGACACAATCAAGAAAAACACCAGTCTTCAGACCTACCCATTCTCTCTGTTGAGGCTCCCATCCTTCTCCTGAGTCTCTACCAATTTGACTTCCAAGTTCAGATCACTTCAAAGATGTTGCCAGCATACTCAACCATCCACTACAAGAACTCAAGTCCCAGTTACCACTGTATGCTGCCCATTCTAGTGGATTTTCTTGTTTATCCTAAACCTCTCTCCTTGGATCTCTACCACATGACTTCTTCATCAAGAAGCTATATTGGTTGATTCTGAAATGGGGAGTGAGCAGGGAGATTTGACTGAGTTATTTTGCAATTCCTCTGACTTCCTCTTTAGTGTGCCTCAGGTAGTGTTCTCCCAAAGGCCAACAGGAAATGGCCTTTTCCTGCTGCTGAACTGGTGAAGGAGGAATTGGTCTTCTACCTAGGGCTGGCAGCTGTAGAGAAAGACAGAGTACCTGATTCTAGTAGTAGTTAAGACTTGGCTTGTTTCCCTGGTCCCACTTGAAGTTACTGCCTTACTAAGTACATTTTTCCTGGCATTAATAGGGGTGGTAAGGATGAGAACACTGTGCCTTCATTTTTTCCCTTACTGGTAAAATGAGAGTGTTGATATAGATGATCCCTAAGGTTCCTTTAGTCATAATATATCATGTTTGTAATCTAAACCATGTAATAGTCTTGTCTCTGTCTGACACCCATAATGTTTATATTGGAAGTTATTCCAGTATATGAGCTTGAGACATATGTGGAAACATAGAGCCCAACTGGTTGAGTGTTAGTTTCTGCTGTTAAAAGCAGTGATACTGTATGCCCTGAGGATAAAACAAACTAACTAAGCCTGAGTTAGTGTTTTAAGAAGGATGAGCATGTATCAGTGAAAACTGTAGTGAATGACTTGAAGGTGTGTTACTTCACTTTGTCATAGGGGTCAGATTTGACTGAAATGATACTGTGCTAATGTGTTTCTGAGTTCTGTTGCTGTCTAAATTGATCCCTCCTTCTCTTGCAGGAGCTATTGTGACAATCTTGGTTACCATCCATTAAGTGCTGCTGACTTCGGGAAGATTATGAAAAATGTCTTTCCAAACATGAAGGCACGTCGTCTGGGCACGAGAGGCAAATCTAAATATCCTTGACCAGTTTGGTTTTCAGTGATCTCTTTAAGTTCTCACTTATTACTGAACGTCTGCTGTTGTAGTTCAACTAGCAACTATATTTAGAAATAAATTTAAATCAACAAATATAAACAACCCAAAAGTACTTAGAATAATTGTAAATGTTATTCTCCCAGCTATTTATCACACTGCAAGAGAAATAACAAATGGTGGTTATTAGGATTGTGATAGGTCTCACCTTACTCTGTCACTGTAATGTGTCCTTAATGCTTTGACCTTTTTTTCCTTAGTAATGAGGATTATCAAGGTATACCTTGAAAATTATATCAGTTATATCAGTAAAAGTGGGAAAAGATATTAACTTATCATCGTTCCTTCCTCTACCTTAGAAACATAGGGCTCTCCCTGGCGATATATACATTATTCAAAAAAATTTCTTGTGGAACTTGGCCTGGAGGATTAGTGTTATCTTTAAACTGTTTTTCATCCAATCATTTAAAGGCTGTTTTAAAATTAAAACCAGGGCATAGAAAAAGCCCATAGGAGCAAACAGAAATAAGGAAATTAAAATTAAGAGTTTATTATAAAGTTCTTCCTACCCTTGGAAGAAGATTGTCACATGGAGAGTTAGAACCCTATTAGAAATACATCATTTCTCTCTGATCAGCTGTTGGCCTCTTTCAAAGCATGAAAATTCTTCTGTGGAGGAGATGAGAAGGGGAAGGGGAGAGGCTGCTTTTCTAAAATGACTCCAGGCAGGTGTTCTTTAACTACTTGTTGCACGACCTAGTCTTGTTTCCTGAGTGCAAACAAAAATGTCTTGGTGTGTCATTGGCATGTTACAGGTGATAATCCTGTGTGTTTCACTGGAAAAAGAGAAGTGAAAAGGTTAAAGCCCTTGTGACACTCTTAAGAGTTGTTTTTGTCCCTGTGCCCTGGCTAGAGTTTCCCTTCTCTCTGCCAGGTTTCCGTTTGGATATTGCTTTCCTTCTGACCTGTTTGTTACTGGCGGCTGGCACAGCTTATTAGGAACATTTATTCATAAAATTTATACCAGATGAGAATAATTTTGTTTCCTTTAAGATGGTAATATCCTGTAAGAACTGTTGCAGTTTCAAAAGAGTAAAAGGTGTCTTGAGTTTCTAATATTAAAGTCGCTTCCTGAAGAACTCAGAAAGTAGATGGTGTCTCAGGCCGATTTTATTCTCATTTCATATATGGTTGCTTTCCAAGTGCTAACTATATAAACAGTTCATTTAATGTAGAGTACTTTAGACCTTGACCATTTATTACATATTGCTACAGTGGACTAAGAAAAAAAGCTTTCGTTCATATGCCGACACTGCCCAATCTTGATTTTCATAAAACTGGAGATGGGGTAAGAATTTCTGCCTTTTATTTTTAATAAGTAAAATTGTACCTTATTATCAACATCAAAATGCATACTGCATAGTCTCATTTGGATAAACAAACAACAGTCATGTGTTTGCACTATACGGTCCATGGAATTCTCCAGGCCAGAATACTGGAGTGGGTAAGCTGTTCCCTTCTCCAGGGCATCTTCCCAACCCTGGAATTGAACCCAGGTCTTCTACACTGCAGGTAGATTCTTTACCAGCTGAGCCACCAGGGAATCCCGAGTAAAGTTGTACCTTATTATCAACATTGAAATGCATCCTACATAGGATTAAACCAGGGACCAGGAACTGTGCCTTTTACTAAATAAGTGAGCCAAAAAGCTCAACAATGGCTGGAAACTATTAGCGTACATTACTTATTTCACATGGCTCTTGAAATTAAGGGGAAAAAAGATGGATCTAAAGTTACTGATTTGTAGATATATCCATGGTATATATCGTCAAATGGAAATTTTAAGCTACAGAGTAATGTGTATAGAATGAATGTTTTCAGAAGAGAAAATATAGTTCATGGCATAGTTTGTTTTCTTGATGTTAGAAAAGGCTTTTAGAAAAATTCAGATCTGTTACTCTTCATGTATATTTAACAACATATGTTTAGATGTTATATTCACAATGCTGCTGATGGCTCTGCACCAGTAGGTACAGGCATAGGACTCGTATTTGCAAGGATCTACTTTTATGCCTGCCAACACCAGTCACTTAGTACTGCTTTGACCTGACAGATGTAGATTATATCTTCTGATTAAGGGGCTTCACTGGTGGTTTAGACAGTAAAGAATCAGCCTACAATGCAGGAGACCCAGGTTCGCTCCCTGGGTCAAGAAGATCCCCTGGAGAAGGAAATGGCAACCCACTCCAGTATTCTTGCCTGAAGAATTCCATGGACAGAGGAATCTGGTGAGCTACAGTCCGTGGAGTCACAAAGAGTCAGACACAACTGAATGACTTTCACTCACTCACTTCCTATGTATCTTGAGTGCTTCAATTTAATTTCTCTGAACTTTCTTTTTAAAAGGTTTTTTTTTTTCTCCCTTCTGTTTAGTTGGAAGGTGCTGAACCTTCTGGGCAGCTTCAGAACATTGATGAAGAAGTTATCTCTTCTGCTTGCCGTCTTGTGTGTGAGTGGGCCCAGAAGGTGTTAAGCCAGCCATTTGACACGGTCTTGGAATTAGCCCGCTTCCTTGTAAAAAGTCACTATATAGGCACCAAGTCAATGGCAGCGCTTACTGTAATGGCAGCAGCACCACCAGGTACAAAATTATTAACAAGCTGAAACTGACAGGGGGTTAACTACATCTAGAGTTGGTGGTAAAAGAAGAGTTTAGCCATAAAACTTCTTTCTCTTTTTAGTATTTGTATATGTTCACTCTTCATTTAATACTAAATTCAGATGGGCTTATTGAGCTAACGAAAATAATAATAATAGTTTTTTCATGGTAAATTTTAAGTTACAGCTTTATATGCTGCTCTGCTTAAATATGAAATGATTTGCCAGTTGGTATTTCATTAATTTTTCCATTGCTATTATAAAGTTTAAAGAATATATGTATGTGCACTTTTAAGTACATATGTATTTCTAAATTAATAAATATTGCAAGTAAATAGTAAGGTTAAGTTTTTAAATTACTTGCTGAGACTCCTATCCCCAAAACTAATACTTATAAATGAAATGATCTTTGGACAATGTGAAAGGTACCTAGTCTCACAAAAAGTAAACCATGTGAATGAAGCATTACTATGAAATAACAAAGAGTGACTTTTAAAATATGCATTCACGTGGCTATTTTTATTCAGATAGGAACTCTAGAATTGACAATTTGAGGACTGGCAGTATCAGGATAATGACTCTCTTATTAAGTTAATAGCTGTATAAAGTACTTGTTTTCATGAAATTTTTTAAATGTCTTATTTTGGTCATACTTTAATAACCTAAGAAAGAGTGAATAAATTTTGTTATCACTCTAGGAAATTATAACTTCTTTAAAAAAATTTATTAATGTGAAACGGTAGATTTATCACAGTGAGGACTGTAATTATACTCTTAAATAACTTTACTTTTTTTATCTTAACTTCATTACTTTAATAAGGAATCCTTTTCCTCTATATCTAAGAAGCTTTAAGCATTTGTGGTATGTATGTGAGATTGTTCTGTTCTCTCATTTTTTTTTTTGTCATTTGAGGACCATCAATATGACCAAAATAGCCTTTTACAAGAGCCTCATCATAATTTTTCCTATCTCAATATAAACTGGCTGACTCAAATCCATACATTTACAGTTACACAGGGGCTGAAGAGTGCATGGGCTGCCTTATGTAGCTAGTTAGTTCACATCTGTTACCTCATTTATTCCCACAGCAATCCTGTAAGGTAACATGATATTTATTCCCATTTTAAAGATCAGAAAAAGACTAAGGGAAGTTAAGTAATTTGTCCATAGTCAGATGAGTTGTGGAGCCAGAATTTGAATCCTGATTTGTCTGTCTCCAAAACCAAGGTTACTCCTTTACATAAGACTGTTCCTAGCTTCTGGCAAAACAGGTTCAAAAAAGGATATGGGCCCTTCAACTTTCAGTGTTCCCTTTCTCCTACCCCTCCTGACACCCAAAAGAGGAACACGTTGAGGATTTAGGAGATATCATAGGGTAAAGAAACATCTGTCTTCTTATTTCCCACATTATTCACATAGGCTGACTGAAAAAAGAATGTTGAATTAATGGATTTTTAAGGCGTAAGTGTGAAGGAAGGTATATTCTATAAATGAAAATACTGACAATCATATAAATAGACATTTGTATAAATAGATAATAGATAATACATATTATACAATATATACAATATATAAAGACATTTATATAAATAGATACAATATATAAATAGACATTTGTAACTTTTTGAAAGTAGCTTGGGAGGCTGTTCTTTTAACAACTGTGTCATTACTCAGTATTTTAGAATCTCCTGCGATTTTGTTCTCAGCCACTGCCACTTTTAAAAATACCTTTTGTAGTGAATAATCTTCATCCTTTGAAGATGAATCTGGTTTTTTATAGTCTCCATATTAAGAACAGGTTGTATTACAGATGTCCTTTTCTAAGTCAGCTGCTTGGAACCCGTTCCTGTCCAGAAACCCTGGCAGGAGGCATCAGACAGAGAGCTTTGGGCGGTTGGCAGAGGCTCTCGGGGTGCAGGTGCTGAGCAGCCGGAGCCGAGGCTGCGGGTTGCATGGGAGCAGTGCGATTTGAGTTGGATTTGAGGGGAAAAAATAGTACTTAGGTGATTAAAGGGAAGGTCAGAAAACGAGAGATTGTTGAGGAATGAGTGTGTGGGTGAGAGTTCACAGTCACTTTCTTTCCTTCCCGTCTCCCACTCACCAGGCTGTTGCTGTTCACAAGATGAAAAGCAGAACCGTCTGGGGAAGGGAAGGGCAGGGCGTGCCCTCAGGATGGGGTGTCCTTCCCTGGCCTCTCTCCATTCTTCTTTCTGACTCTGTTCCCTTTCTGTTGATCTTAATGCCACTCCCTAGATGTGAAATGAGCTTTTGAAAAATTAATTTTATTACATAATCAGTTTTTCTTAAAATTTATCCCATGCTTATTTTATCATTCCTTTTTCTCAGTGTTTTATCTTACTACTGCTTGAAAAAGTTTCCTCAGAGACCCTTTTTTAGACTTTATTTAACCCCAGTCTTACTAAGAAATTCTGCTTAATTTCTCCTAAGTCAAACTGATATAATTGTATCAGTTAAAACTGTAGTACCTATGTTTATGAAATTCTTGTGGAATTAAAGACTTGTTTTCCCCGTGCATTTTTTCCTAAGATATAGATGGTTTCTGCAAATATTTATTGAGTGCCCCTTGTGGGCTGAATATTAAAATCATAAAAATACATGAATTTCTTAATTAGAGAAGAGGGGAAGGAGAGTTTCTGACATCTACTGATAAAATGTAAAACGTGTTAGCTTGGCGCTGACTTGTCTTAGCTTCTGCACATTGGTGATATAGCTACTATTCTTTTCAAAATCTTCATTTGTTATTGCTGGTTTAACCACCAAGTTGAGCCATATTTTAAGGTTCAATTAAAACCATATTGACAAATATTTATAAACTGTAAGTGTAATGTTAATGCTTTGTAAAGAAATTGTGAGTTAAAATGTCCTGGGTTTGTTGCTTTGTCCAGTAGATGGCTACATAATCAAAGAAATTGAGTTGTAACTGCCTTCTCTAAGGAGTATTTATGCTCTCCTTTCTGTTTATTTTCAGGAATTAAAGGAATTACCCAGCCTTCTGCTTTTATACCTACAGCTGAAAGTAATTCCTTTCAGCCTCAAGTGAAGACTCTGCCATCTCCTATTGACGCTAAACAGCAATTGCAACGGAAAATCCAGAAGAAACAGCAAGAACAGAAACTACAATCCCCTTTGCCAGGAGAATCCTCAGCAAAAAAATCAGACGGTGCAGCAAGCAATGGAGTGACTAATCTCTCTAATGGGAACCCTGCAATCCTCTCTCCTCAACCTATTGGTATCGTCGTGGCAGCTGTCCCTAGTCCCATTCCGGTAATATCATTAAACAGCATTTGGCCTGACTGGGATGGTGGGAAGTCCGTTGTTTAATTAAAGGTAGCACAGGAGAAGGAGGCAAGCAGAGGTACAAATTCAGGTATAAACTGAGTTTGTGACCACACAAAGGTTTCACTTCAGTCGGTTGTCTTTTATTCAGGATATACGTTGTTGACTACAAAGTAAGCTATAAACAGAACAGAAGTGAAAATACAAGACACATAAGTTTGTGCATAACCAGTCAGAGCTTTATGTAGATGAGTCATGTTCAGAGTTGTTTCATCTCTAGCTCAGCAAAGATGATGCAAATGCAGGCTTTTTTTTTTGGTTTAAATTTTTTTTCTTATTATTCAGATGGAACAGAATTGTAATGTGTATCGGTAAAACATTAACATAGTCCCATCTCTGGCTTGCTGAACACGGGACCTCGGGCAAGTCTCTTAGTTACTCTGAGTCTCTTTCCTTATCAACAAATCGAGGTCTTGGTATACTCCTTGCCTGCCCCACACAACTGAGGTTATGACGAACAGGCTTTTAATGTGAGAGTGTATCGTGCTAAACCAAGATGGTATTTTAGGTTGTTATTTATGATACTATTAGAAAGATATTGTATCTTATTTTTTTCTTGTTCTTATCATTATCATCGTCATCATCCTGTCATTAAAGCATGGAGTACCTGGGAACCATTCTCTTGCACTGATCATTATACAGCGAACTGGGGAAGGCAGTAGTTTTATCTGAGACCTTATCCACAGTGGTTTTTTAGTAATATCCAAGGTCAGTCCACGTAAAAGACAGTCTCCCCTGTGAGTGAGTCATCTTGGCACAAATTGCAGTTAGTTACCTCGATATTAAATAGTTGTGATAGTTCTTCAGATTTTATCTCTGCTCCCTGTAACCTCCTTAAAAAAATCATTGTTTTAGCAATGTGAAGTTTTTTACTGACATCTTAATATTCTTCTTACATATCATTGTATTTGGTAACTATATTACACTGTGTTGCATGTATTATAGTGTTTATTTATCTGGTCTAAAAGAATTCTTGTCTAACATAGGAACCGTTTTTTTTTTTCTTTTTAGTGTTACATGTATAAAACGCCTTGATACTAATGAATTATATGAGTTGCTGTTTATACTCTGGACTTGATAAATCTGGTATTTTTGTCTTCTACCTTTTAACAGGTCCAACGGACCAGGCAACTGGTAACTTCACCAAGTCCAATGAGTTCTTCTGATGGCAAAGTTCTTCCCCTCAATGTACAGGTGGTCACTCAGCACATGCAGTCTGTGAAACAGACACCAAAGACTCCTCAGAACATCCCAGCCAGTCCCGGCGGGGATCGTTCTGCCCGGCACCGCTACCCTCAGATCTTGCCCAAGCCAGCCAGCACCAGTGCACTCACCATCCGCTCTCCAACCACTGTCCTCTTCACTAGTAGTCCCATCAAAACCGCCGTTGTGCCCACCTCACACATGAGTTCTCTAAATGTGGTGAAAATGACAGCGATATCCCTCACACCCAGCAGCAGCAGTGCCCCTCTGAAACATTCTGCCTCAGCAAACAGTGCTACAGGAACAACAGAAGAAGCGCGGACCATCCCACAGATCAAGAATGGTTCTGTTGTTTCACTTCAGTCTCCCGGATCCAAGACCAGCAGCAGCACCGGGGGACCCTCTGCCGTGGAAGTCAAAATGGAGCCTGAGACATCATCAGATGAGCCTCCGATACAGTGCCAAGAGAACTCTGACGGGACCGACATGCCCAAAACAACACCTGGTGCCCTCTCGAGACAGAAAAGTAATACAGATGGAGTAGTCCAAAAACCTTCCAATGAAGGTGTCGTTGAAATAAAAGCAACTAAGGTCTGTGACCAGAGGACCAAATGTAAAAATCGCTGTAATGAAATTCTGCCAGGCACTTCATCAGGCAATAATCAGAGCACTGTCACTCTCTCAGTTGCCAGTCAGAACTTCACTTTCACCAGCACCAGCTCACCATCTAATGGTGACTCAATAAATAAAGACCCTAAATTGTGCACTAAAAGTCCAAGAAAGCGGCTCTCTTCTGCACTGCAAGAGTCCCAGGTGCCTCCTATAAAGAAACCAATTGTGGAACAGCTATCTGCAGTTATCCCAGAAGGTCCAAAACCAGGCAGTGTTAAGAAGGACCTAAAGGTTCCACATTCAGGGAAAACAGAGAGCTCAGCAGCAGGTGCTCAGATTTCCAGCAAGGTCTCAACACATGTCAACTCACACATAGTGGCAAGTCAGCCCTTGGATTCCTCTGCTCTTGTTACCAGCAATTCAGCTTCAGAACAGCAAACCACACCATCATCATCTCCAGATATCAAAGTAAAGCTGGAAGGCAGTGTCTTTCTCTTGGACAATGATTCAAAATCAGATGGCAGCTTTAATCCAAATGAATGGCAACAGGTCACTAAGGATTCTGAGTTTATATCTGCCGGCTGTGAACAACAGCAAGATATCAGTGTTATGACAATTCCCGAGCACTCTGATATCAATGACTTAGAGAAGTCTGTTTGGGAACTAGAAGGAATGCCACAGGACACATATTCCCAGCAGCTGCATGGCCAGATCCAAGAATCTTCTTTGAATCAAATACAAGCACAGTCTTCAGATCAGTTACCTCTACAGTCCGAACTGAAGGAGTTTGAGCCTTCTGTTTCCCAAACAAATGAAAGCTACTTTCCTTTTGACGATGAGCTTACACAGGATAGTATTGTAGAAGAGCTGGTGCTCATGGAGCAGCAGATGTCAATGAACAACTCTCATTCTTACGGTAACTGTTTGGGAATGACCCTGCAGAGTCAATCCGTGACTCCAGGAGCTCCAATGTCATCTCATGCCTCCAGCACCCACTTCTATCATCCAATTCATAGCAATGGCACTCCAATCCACACCCCCACCCCCACCCCCACCCCCACTCCCACCCCTACCCCCACCCCAACCCCTACATCTGAAATGATTGCTGGGTCACAGAGTCTGTCACGGGAGAGCCCTTGCTCCAGGCTGGCCCAGACGACACCTGTGGATAGTGCTTTGGGAAGTAGCCGACATACACCCATCGGTACGCCACACTCTAACTGCAGCAGTAGTGTCCCTCCCAGCCCCGTGGAATGCAGGAATCCTTTTGCATTTACCCCAATAAGCTCCAGTATGGCATATCATGATGCCAGCATTGTCTCAAGTAGTCCTGTGAAACCGATGCAAAGACCCATGGCCACACACCCTGACAAGACCAAGCTTGAATGGATGAATAATGGGTATAGTGGGGTTGGTAATTCATCCGTTTCTGGCCATGGCATTCTCCCAAGCTATCAGGAACTAGTGGAAGACCGTTTCAGGAAACCTCATGCTTTCGCTGTGCCTGGGCAGTCTTATCAGTCTCAATCCAGACATCACGACAGTCATTTTGGTCGTTTGACTCCTGTCTCTCCTGTGCAGCATCAAGGTGCCACTGTAAATAACACCAATAAACAGGAGGGTTTTGCAGTCCCTGCCCCTCTTGATAATAAAGGAACTAATTCATCTGCCAGCAGCAACTTCAGGTGCCGGAGTGTGAGCCCTGCTGTTCATCGCCAGCGTAATCTTAGTGGAAGCACCCTCTACCCAGTATCTAATATCCCCCGATCCAATGTGACCCCCTTTGGAAGTCCAGTAACCCCTGAAGTTCATGTTTTCACAAATGTCCACACAGATGCATGTGCCAACAACATAGCTCAAAGAAGTCAATCAGTTCCATTGACAGTCATGATGCAAACAGCCTTCCCAAACGCTCTTCAAAAGCAAACGAACAGTAAGAAAATAACCAATGTTTTGTTGAGTAAACTTGATTCTGACAATGATGATGCTGTGAGAGGTTTGGGCATGAACAATCTGCCCTCCAATTACACCGCCCGGATGAATCTCACTCAGATTTTGGAAACATCCACTGTCTTTCCGAGTGCCAATCCGCAGAATATGATCGATTCCAGCACTTCTATTTATGAATTCCAAGCACCATCTTACCTCACCAAAAGTAATAGCACCGATCAGATCAGTTTTTCTCCTGGGGATAATCAAGCACAATCAGAAATTGGAGAGCAACAGTTAGATTTCAGCAGCACTGTTAAAGACCTGTTGAGTGGAGACAGCTTGCAGACCAGCCAGCAGCTAGTAGGTCAGGTAGCATCTGACCTCACTAATCCTGCGTCTGACTTCTCTAGCGACATCAGGTTGTCTTCTGAGCTCTCAGGCAGCATCAATGATTTGAACACTCTAGACCCAAATCTACTGTTTGATCCAGGTCGTCAGCAGGGACAAGATGATGAACCTACACTGGAAGAATTAAAGAATGACCCCTTGTTTCAACAAATTTGCAGTGACTCCATGAGCTCTATGACTTCATCAGGTTTTGAATGGATAGAAAGCAAGGACCATCCTACTGTTGAAATGTTGGGTTAAATTGTGTTTTATAATATGTAGCACACTGTAACTAAAGACATATGTATTGTATTTGTCTTAATGGAAGTGCCTCCCGCAGCAGAAACACTTACTATTAATTGTGACATTTTAAAAAGAGTTTGCTGCCGAAGTGGTTTCTTCTTCAGTAGGAAATGGTTAGACTCGCCTCAGTTCTTACCAAGTTTCTGAAAAGAGTAGGCTGTAGCAAAACAAATATTAGGTTTTAAATTTTGTAATGTTCCCCATTTAATCACATTGTTTGCTAGTAAACAAAAGAATAACCAGCTTTTACAAGAGCAGTCTAGATCTTTATTTTGTATAAGTTCATTTTATTTCATCGGTTGATCTGCACAGATTTTAGAGGAAACCATTGATTTTAGATATAGGATATTTTGTTGTTGTTGGCGTTATCTTTTTAAGTATGAAATCATAGCTAAGGTGAACTGTAGACAAGAAGGTCTTCCTTGAAACAGGGATAATATTCAGGTTATTATAAGTACTTAGGCTTGAAGCATAGAGCTACTGTAGAATGAAAAAATAAAATCTCTGTAGGACTTTCTGGGACTTCAGTACCATTTGCACCTGCAATGAAGGGCTTAAATAGGAGGAAATAATGGAAAATTAAATATTAATATAAGGAAAGCAAAAGCTGCACTAAAATCATTAAAAGGAAAAACTAGTAGCCATTTTTATTTGTGACCTTGCATTAGTCTTCTTTTAAAATGTTAGTTTTAATATGGAGCTACCACAGAGACATGCACGCATGCAGACGCGTGCACACATACACACACACACACACATGCATATGTAAACAAAGCAAGTAATGCGAAATGTTATAATTTAATAGAATAAATGCAAGCATGTTAGAAGAATATCTTTATGTTTTATTATCTGGTTAGTTGAGGTAGGGAAATTTAGAAGGAAACTAAAAAGCATTTTCTTAGTTTCATCACAATATGTCTGTATGCACATATTAAATTCTATTTAAGATTTATTTTGAAGGTTTTTATTTATAGTATTCTTAAGTCCTCAATTTAGTAACTGGCTCCTTCACTCCTCCTGAACATAGAAAGGCAGTTTGATCATGGGATCCCTTTGAAACACAAGCAAGCAGGAGAGAGAGAACACAAAAAACTGAAAAGACAACATTTCACCACCCAAGGTCCTCAGTCACAAATCTTTATCTCTCTGATAATACAAAGGGGATATCTAATAGTACTTGAAGAAGAGGAGCATTTTATAACATGCTTAATTTATTTATTGTGATAACCACAATTGCAAAAAGAAGCACTCAGGATTTGTTTTAGAATGTTTCTCTCTTATAGCTCCCATTTTGTTTTGTGAATAATTATTTATGAATTTCATGCTGACACAAGTTTTCTCACTAGTTGACAGCTCCATTTAAGTGAGTTTCAAGATTAGTTTCAAATACACTTAAAAATTTGCCATTAAATTTTTAAAGTTGTCCTTGAACCATTGCTCTGCTACCTTGAACCCAACTAATAAGCTTTCCTTTACCTTAATTAGTAAGCCAATCAGAAGACTACAATCAATGAATATTTAACAAATGTGATGAAGTTTAATTTAATAAGGTTTCATTGTTCAATAAATTTGCAAGATAGGATATTAACATTTTGATAAATAAATGGTGCTAGGGTTGGCTCAGAGGTTTATATATTGATATGTCCTAGTTACTGACATTTGTGTGTTTGCTGTTATCTTGATTTAATGATCTGTTAGATATTTTTTCTTGATGCTAGTTATTTCTTCACTGTACATTGAGACACAGCACTACTGCACACCAAAGTATGCAATACCCAAAGGAAACTGTGTGATTTCTTTTAACAAATGATGGGAGCCTTTCTATATGAGATACTCTGAAAAGGAGATTTTGAGGCCATTCTAATCCCTTGTTTACATTATTAGCTTCCTACTAATATAAAAAATAATGGAAATCTTTTTTGATAAAAATATAAAGACTGGAGGATTTTTAACCCCCTGTACAGTATTGCAGCAAACACTTTAAATTTGGTTGAATTCGTCCAGCAAACTTTCTGGGGTACATATATTGCACTAAATTTGTTGAACCTGTGGTAGGCACATCTCTTAGGATAAATGCAACCAATACAGTCCACAGATTAAACTTTTTAAATGTGTTTCATTATGAAAAGACAAAATGTCATCAGAGTGACAGATAAAATTGTCTTATGTAGCAATGTGCATTAATCTCAATGAGATATTTCTATTTCTTATTCTCTTACATGAGAATATTACAGCAGGAAGAATTAAGTTTAGTTTGCTTCACCATGTTAATACATGATCACAAAATGTGCATGAGTGTTATTGACTTATCTTGTACAGTACTAGGTATTCCTGTAACCACTTTTTTTTTCTTGGCTGTATTGAAACTGGTTCAGTGTTAACCAGACAGACATAGTTATTCACAAGTTATTTACTTTTTTATGTTTACTAATTCTGCTTAGTTATTGTTGAATATGTTCTTTTCTCAGATTATTTTCATTGTTTTGATGTTTTAAACATTTTGCATAATGTTTATCATGATAAGACTTCATGAAGTAAATAATTTTGCATATAATTGCAATAAGCACTGACTTTTGAACTGAAAAGAAGGAAAGTGTTTTTTTGTGCAGTGCATCAGAGGTTCATATAAGAGTCTTGTACTATAATGTGCTTTACTACACCATAAATGACAAAAAACAAGCCCTGTTTCATGTTTTCATTTAGTGCAAAAAGTCAAGATTTCCCCAGTGTTTTGTTGTCTGTTGTACCTGCTGAAACTACAGTAGTTGAATATTGCAGTAGCATTTCAGTTCTCTTTTTTTATTGAAAGTGCTCAAAAATTGTTTTTTAAATGTTTTCAAAAACAATTAAAAACATTTTATATTAAACTGACTGGATTTTAAAGTGATTTATGGGATTTATTTTATGTAGAGTGCATGTCATTTTGTAAGCAGACCTGAAGCACTTCCTTTGATCTCCTGAAAGGTGAGGAAATGAGGGGAAAAATCAGCATAAGGAGGAATAGTGTTGCTAATCTAGTCTCTGTCGTTAATCCAGAAGGCTATATGGATCTTACCTTGTTCATCCAAACTCTGCTGTTCACTTAATGATTTTTTACTGATGAATGATACATGACAGAATTTTATGTTGTAGCAACAGCAACAAAAAATCTTTCCTTTTGTTCATTGACATAAAATGTTTGCTTTAAAATGTTAGTCTCTGGTATACCTAGATATGAGTATTTGGGAATCTTTGAATTGAAAAATAATAGAAAATTGAGAAAATTTTAAAGCACATCTATGTCCAAAAGCATTATAGGCATTTTGGTGAACCAGAAATACAAAGTGAGAAGTGCACTGAACTTGTAAGCCAGAACTTGAGCTCTAGGTATGGAAGCAAGAAAGACCACCCAGAAATTTCAAATCTTAAAGAGAAAGAAGCCACGGTCTGAGTTGAAGTTTCCTCACTTTTGAAACAGATGCAGCAACAACCAGTGCCTAGGACTATAACTTATATTGTAGCCAGGTCTTGCCTGAGCCAGAGCCTCCTTTGTGAAACAGATCTGTGTAGGTCTTCAGTAGCCCCACTCTCACCACAGGACCAGAGCCCTGAGGTGGTAGAAGCAATTATAAAAGGCAAGAAGAGAGTGGAGATTGGGAAGGGAGGAGGAGAAGAGCAGGAAGACTCACAAGAGGAGCCTGCAAACCAAAATTCTAAAGTACTTGAAGAAAATGAAAAATTGTAAGGAAGACAGCAATCACTCAAGGTAAAATAAATGTAATGTACTCTCTGTATAGTTAAGTATTTAGGATTCTCAGTAATGAAGGGGGATGGTATAATTTTTATATGATCAAGAATAGGCAAACAAAACAGGAACCAATGGATATAATAAACCAGTAAGGGATTCTGGAGGAAAAAGTGCTGTGTAGTACCTGAGGTGCTTTTGGCTACAAGGGAGAGAAAACCTAACAGTGGATTAAGCCATAAAGACATTTATCTTTAGCTGAATAAGAATTTTGGTGATAGGAGGTGCTGAGGGTTCATTCAGTGACTTGTTTTTCTTCTGTGTTCCATCAGCTTCAACGTTGCTGTTCTATGTCTGTTGCCTCATGGTCACAAGATGGCTACCACAGCTCCAAATATTTTACCTTCCTACATCCCAAACAAGGTGGTAAGGGCAGCGCTCAGCCTTTTATCAGAGAAAAAGAAAAAATATTTCCCAGGCTCTCCCATTACTCCCTCCCAATCTATCCCCAACTTAGTCTTATTAGAAAAAACAAGGTCAGAGACCTACCCTAAAACTAACTAGTTAAGATTCTTGATTCATTTTTTATAGCTATGGGAGGGCCCATTTTCAGGAGCATGTGATCATCCACCTAAAATAAGTCCCATAACCTAGCGAAGTTACAAGAGACTTAAGATCTAGTGCCCACTCTTGAGAGAAGCTCACAGTCTTGTGAAGAACTAATTGTGTGTTCTTTGAGAAGTGCCAAATAGAAGTATATGTGACATGCTATCTGGAAGGAGAATGGGGAGAATTCACACTCTGAGGATCCAAGAACTGGGCAAAAGAAGGTCCTTCCTGTTAACTAAGGCAAAATGTTAACCTGTAGTTTGCCTTCCCCCTCTAGAGAAAAATCAGGTATTATTGAATATCAAATGCAGATTGCCTCAGTACCTGCTACTGTCATAGAAGACCAAAATTTTGATTTTTGTTAAGGCTGTAGAGATTTATTTTGACATACATTGCTATAAATGAACTTTAAATAATTAGAATTACAGATTTTGTGGATGGGATCATTTATCAATAGTATATAATCTGAAATTTAAAAAAAATATGTGTATGACCAGCCCTGGAGCTCTAATCTGCTCATAAGTTTAGAAAGGGAAAAACAAAAAGACCATGATTTTCTAGATTTTATGTCTAAGAAGTACTTGATTTGGGAGAGAAAGGAAAATAATTTTGTAAATGAAATATATCATGAGGATGGTATTACAAACATATATAGAATATTTTCTTGCACCAAACCCTGTGCTAAATACTTCATGTATATTCTGGTTTTCTCACTGTAACAGTTCTAAAAGAATATTGTTTTTCAAGTGAGAAAATTTTAGCTCAGAGATCAACTGGTAGGAGTAATAGCTAATAATAGGAAGAGCTGTAATTAACTTGGTTCCAAAGCCTAGTTCTTAACTATGACACTATATCTAAAGATACTTCTTCAAATTACCTGCTGTGGTAGTTTGATTTGCTGGCTTCTTTGAAATGTTCTTTCTGGCTTAAAATTAAGGTTGATTTTTGTGGGAATTTTCTTTCTATGTAACTTATCCTTATATTTCTCATACTTCCTTTGCATTTTTGTTTTGGGATTTTGCTGTATTTTGTGACTTTCCTCTAAACAACGAGTTCCTTTCCCTTCTGTCTATCCTTGGAAATATTTGCCCTCATGTATTGGAAATCAAGGGAGAAGTAAGACTTAAGTAGAAAATTTTATTTTGCACATAGCCTTTCAAGCATGTCTTACCAGGTATACCTAATCATATCTACTTTAAAATCACTTTTTAAATGTCACCAGGAAATAAAAACTAGACAAAAAATGTTTTGTTGAACAAATGATAAAATACGTCAGTGTCTGTGCTGGGAGTTAGAGAAAACATCTGCCATTTTGAAATTTTACAGTATGATGAGGAAGAGATGCACAGTGAACAGGATTGCAGGATGCAGTCACTGTAGCAGAGACTGCTATTTGCCACTAACACATTCTCCTAGCCATCTGCACAAAAGACATTTACCAGCTTCCCTCATAGCTAAGTGGAGCCACTTACCAAGTACTCAGCCAAAAAGATAGCATCAAAAGGTTTGCGTGTTACTTTGAAGTGTTCCTGCCCTCCTTCCCTTCAGCTGGCTGGAGTGCAGATAGGATGATTCCAGTAGATAGAACTCTAGTAGCTCTGCAATAAAGCCACATGCGGAGGATGATGGAGCAACAAGATAGAAAGAGCCTGAGTCCGTGATGACTGAGGAAGATGCTCTACTCATCCTGACTGTTGGCTCTGGGTGTGTTTTATGTGAGGGAGAAGAAGCTGCTTAAACAGCTAAAGAAAATTAATGGGTTGAACTGAAAGGCTTTCTGGTTATTAGTGTTAGACCTAGGTTTAAGTCTCAGCTCTGCCAATTATAACCATAACCCTAGCAAGTTATATGAATACTAGTGATGATATCCATCTGGAGAGCATTTTCTAGTGGTGTGCCACGTGGTTCTGGCCTGTTTGTTGTTTTTGCCAACATCTTGAATGAAGACAAAAGTTTTACCCTAGCAAATACTGTGGAACAGCTTGCTAAATGTCTGTTCCAACCTCTTCCTCTTATGCAGATCCTAGAAAAGCCCAAAACGTTTTCTAGGCTTCCTCACAGCTTGGGTTCTGGATATGAATTGCATTCCTTCTGTTAGAGGCAAACTTGCAAAATTTGGAGGATAAAAGTGAAACAGAAGCAATCCTCCTACCCATTTTTGGTGGTTTTCTTTCAAGCAAGCTTGTAGTAACAAAATCTTTTTTAACAGCAGTGTTCTAGAGTCCTTTCTTGAGATTTTTAGATATCTAGAATTCTCAGGTATCATGTTCCAGTGCCAAGTCACAAGTTCTGTGAACATCAAGATGCAGTCAAGTGGTGGCAATGATGGTCACAGTGTCAGTATCAGCAACTTCCTGGTCTGGCTTCCTGATCTCCAGTGATTCCAGGTATGAAGTTGTTTCCCCAGTGGTCCACTCTACCATGTTGTTCTGCGAGTCATTTCCAGAGACACAATCTAAAGCTTGTTCTTTCATTTACATAGAAGCACCAAATTCCCTGTATTAAATAGTTTTCTGCTTAAAATACCTGGAATAAACATTTCCTACACTTAGCCTTGACTCATACGCCTATAGGCTAGGAGTCATGAACACTGAGATCAAGATCTGGTTCTGTCGTTCTTTCCCCTCTTTGCACTTGATGAAGAATAATGAGCCTCGTCCTGGTTGCTTCCCAGAATCTTTTGTGAAGTTCAGTGAGATATGACAATATCTTGTAAACACTAAATATAAGCTATTATGATTGTTATAAATGCCTACACAAAAGAATAGATGTTTACCTAGGAATGGGGAAGGTTCTTGTCCTTTTTAGCACTAAAATGCTGTTTTACTTGAGCACACACACGTCACATCTGTCAGGAGGTAAAGTAAGAATGTATATCCAGACAAAGGGCTGAACTTTGAATTAGGTTATGTGTTGTAAGAAATAACCATTAACTTAATTTAAACCAAGTTATTGTCACTGGAGCATGTTTAATTGATACCTACTTTAAATCACAATACCTTATATTTAGATTTCACATGTTTGAAAAACACAGAGTTTAAATGTCCTACACAAATTCACCCCTAGTCAATATAATCTCTTTACTTAATCTTTCATAATTTTACATTACCCTCACAACAGTTCTGAAATGGCTGTCTCAAAAATTACTAGTGATTTCATAATTGGTAAATCCTGCAACACTGTTCTTTGGTTTCTATGACTTTATAATCCTTATTCACTTCCTACCCAGAACCCCCAGCTGCCCATCTCTCTCAAGAATCAGCTTCCTCTGCCTATTGGTTAGGAATAGAAACCCTTCCACATTCTATCATTGACTTTTCTTGTCATTTCAAACCTTCCTACAGCTTTTCCAGATAGCTTCCAAATTTAAAATTTCAGATTTGACTTCTCCCCGACTTAAAATTCAAACACCCGAAATTGAAATTCACTCTCTTTTCCCCAACCCTTTCCTCCTAGCATGTTAACAACATTACCATCATTGCAGTCACCCAGTTGAAAGTTCATGTGCCCTTTCAAATTAGTTTCCAAGTTCTATACCTTTGAAGTCCTATCTCCTTGTTTTTTCCTTTGCCTCCTGATCCTGCCGTGGTACATGGATTCATTTCTCACTTGAAGTACTTAATTATCTCTCACTTTTCTAATAATTTCTATACTGTGTCACCTTTGAAATCCTTAACTAAGCCCTTGATGTTCAGAAATCAATATTCTTCATGTATATAAACAAGAACCAGCTAGAAGATATAATGCAAGAGAAAAACTTTTTTATGCTAGCAACATAAAAGGTAAAATATCCAGTCATGAACATAATGGGAAACATGCAAAATTTATATAGAGAAAATTTTGAAAACACTTTAACTGAAAGACACAAGATAGACTACAGCAAATGAAAAGAGAAACCCATGTTCTTGGATGGAAAAACTCAACATCATGAAGATAATTGATAAACTTAACATGATCCCAACAAAAATGTCAATCTCTTTTTTCTAGAGCTAGATACTTTGAATATATACTTAAAATAAGAGTGTAAGTAATTATACCCCCCTAAAATCTTTAAAGAAGCAATGTTTGAGGGGTTGACTCTACTGGGTATTAAATATAGAGTCACATTCTTGACTGATTAAATATATACATGGGTTTCCCAGCTGGTACAGTGGTCAAGAATTCACATGCCAGTGCAGAAGCTGCAGGAAACAAGATAAACCACTCTAGTATTCTTGCTGGGATAATCCCATGCACAAAGGAGACTGATGGGCTACCATCCATGGGGTCACAAAGAGTTGGACACAACCACATGCACATAGGAATTTCCTAAATCCCTGTAAGTAAAGTCAAACAATAAATGACAAAGTAGAAAGAGATATTTATAACCCATACCACATACAAAGGAGTAATGACCCCAATGTGGAAAGAACTAAAAATGGGGGAAAAAGGAAAGCCAACAACCACATAGAAAAATGGACAAAAGATATGACTAGACAGCTCACAGAAAGAAGAAATGGTCCTTACACTAAAAAAAAAAAAAAATCTCAAACGGATTCATACTCTGAGAAATACAAATTAAAACTATGCCAAATTACCCTTTCTACATTTGAGGCCATCCTCTTTCAGAAACATTGTGGGGGCACAGGCATTCAATATTGTTTCCTTGCACTTTTTTGTAAAAAATCTACTAGAGAATGAACTTCAAATGTCCAAAGGACTAGAGATGTCAACCTAAGGACTGGTGGTGAGCATTAAATACCTATTTACTTGTAAAAGAGGGTTAAAGAAGAAAGCATATACCATGTACTGCCTATACACTCTGTCAATAGAAAATGGAGAGAATGCATATAAACAATTTTTAAGCAGTTTCAATAATACTGATGGGGGTAGAATGGGTGATTTTGCTGAGACTGTTGTGGGTATAATACATGACCGTGAAACATAATTGTGCGATATTCTGTCATTCTCTGGTCTCTAAGAACTTGAATTCTCAGAAGAAAAGCTATACCAAGGTAAGATAGAAGATGTTAAGTAGAAACAAAACAGTCCTGACTTTGCATTGGAAATACCAGTGTATAAACTCCTGGAATATCTTGCCATATGAGAGCAAGGAAATTATCAAATGCTGCTGAGGTCATGTCAAAAGGACACAGAGCCAAATTAAAGAAGCTGCCACTTCCAAAGATGGAACAATTTCAGCTCAATAAGGATAGTAACTCAGTGAATTGACACACTAAAAATGTTTAAATCCGTGAGCTTTAATGATCCTAAAAAAATAATTGGTCACCTTTTGAGGGTGATAGGCAAGCAACTTACTATTTTTAAAATTGGATAAAGGGAAAGAATCTTTATCCTGTCTTTCCTGTGTGAGCTCTTTTGTTGTTCAGTTGCTCAGTCATGTCTGACTCTGTGCCCCCATGGACTACAGCACGCCAGACACCTATCCTTCACCATCTCCCGAAGCTTGCTCAAACTCATGTCCATTGAGTCAGTGATGCCATTCAACCATCTCATTCTCTATCATCCCCTTCTCCTCCTGCCTTCAGTCTTTCCCATCATCAGGGTCTTTTCCAACGAGTCGACTCTTTGCTTCAGGTGGCCAAAGTATTGGAGCTTCAGCTTCAGCATCAGTCCTTCCAATGAATATTCAGGATTGATTTGCTTTAGGATCAACTGGTTTGATCTTGCAGTCCAAGGGACTCTCAAGTGCCTGGATAATCAAATAATAATGAGAGGGAGCTACTCTATACAGAAATATTCTGATAATAAATGAAAGAGTGATAAAATTGGATCATCATTTTGCAATCCCTAATGAATTGAATGGATCTCGACAGTGGGCATTGTCAGCTACTAGTATCACAAAGAGAGAAATTAATAGACATCAAGAGGAGAACGGGGCAGCAGAGGATGAGATGGTTGGATGGCATCAGTGATTCAATGGACATCAGTTTGAGCAAACTCTAGGAGATAGTTAACAGGGAAGCCTGGCATGCTGGAGTCCATGGGGTCACAAGGAGTCAGACACAACTGTGTGACTGAACAATAACAAGATGTGCCCAAATACAGAAGACTATCCAGGATAAGGCAATGGCACCCCACTCCAGTACTCTTGCCTGGAAAGTCCCATGGACAGAGGAGCCTGGTAGGCTACAGTCCATGGGGTCACTAAGAGTCGGACACGACTGAGCAGCTTCACTTTCACTTCTCACTTTCATGCATTGGAGAAGGAAATAGCAACCCACTCCAGTGTTCTTGCCTGGAGAATCCCAGGGACGGGGGAGCCTGGTGGGCTGCCATCTGTAGGGTCTCACGAGTCGGACACGACTGAAGCAACTTAGCAGGAGCAGCAGCATCCACAATTAAGTAGCCTTTCCTCCAAAAATTAAACTGAAATCTAATTCTCAGTAATTAATCTAATTCACTCTAAGTCTCTGTACCCAATTACCAATTTACAGGAAATACATAGATCATGAAACACTGCATCATGGGAATATAATCATAAAATCCAGAGTCTGGGACACTCTACAGATGAAACAGTTGAGTTTCTTTAACAAATAACTTGAAAGGGAAAAAAAAAATGGATTAAAATAGACTATAGATTAAAAGATTTTTTTTTAAGTCATATTAAAGTTAAGAGTAAATTTAAAAAAATAGAAGAAAGTTAACTATAATGTTTCGGGATAAATACTTGGGTGATAAAAATAAAAACAAGGAAATGATTATCATAAAAATGAGAATAAGTGAAAGTATAAATGGATGGCTTCTGGGTAGCTGCCAAAGTTTTATTTCCTCACATAGGTAGTGGTTACAAATTATTGCTCATAATAAGTTATGAAGGTATTATTTATTTTATGTGGCTTTCTGTATCTATTTTGTACTTTTTAAAGTTATTTTTTAAATACTAGGTTGAAAATTGACAATTATAAGGAAATTTGCCTTTTCTATGTCAGCTGTATTCATGATAACCAAATTGTCCAGGGACACAAGCAAATTTTTACCTTAGTAAAAAGTTTCAAATTATAAGTGTGGAAGGAGTGATAAAATGAAAATCACCACTTTGCAACCCCTAATGAATAGGAGATTCAGGCATAGATCATCAATGGATGAAACCAGTATGTGAATAGGAAATTTTATAGTGGAAGGATCAGACTAATCATCTGAACCCACCGATCAGTCTTTGCATTGCTATTAATAAGTGTGGGCAAGCAAGACATTGGGGTATTTCTGTTCATAAATACAGGAGATAGAGGACACCCGAGGAAAGCAACCAGACCAATCCAGAATCAGGAGGATTCTAAGGAATGACTTGCATGGTTTCCTCAATAAGATAACAGCATAAAGAAAAAAGGTGGGGTGAAGAGGGCTACTGTAGATTAAGTAAAATTAAAAGCTATTAAAACCACATTCCATCTGTGGACCTTGTTTAGAACATGATTTAAACAAGTCAGCTTACAAAGAAATGTTTTAGATAATCAGGGAGATTTTATTTTATTTTTAACTTTTTTATATTGGAGTACATTGATTAACAATGTGTTAGTATCAAGTACACAGCAAAGTGATTCAATTATACATGTATCTATTCTTTTTCAAATTCTTTTCCCATTTTAGGTTATTCAGAATATGGAGCAGAGTTCCCTGTACTGTACAGTAGGTCTTTGTTGGTTATCTATTTTAAATACAGCAGTGGAGATTTTAATAAGGATTGATGATTAGTCAATCCCAAGAAATCATTAGGTGTGATAATAACATTTTGTTTGTAAGAAAATCCTCATACTTTTTAGAGATGCGTGCTAAAATACATAGAAGTAAAAACACAGGATGTCCAGGATTTACTTTGAAATACTTTGGCAAAAGACAGAGAGGAGGATAGAGGAAGAATAAAATCTTAACACAGGCACACCTTGGAAATATTGCAGGTTTGGTTTCAGACCACCACAATCAAGTGAATATTGCAATAAAGAGAATATTGTGAATTTTTTGGTTTTCCAGTACATATAAAAGTTATGTTTATACTTGTAGCCTGTTAAGTATGCAAAAAAATAGACTTGTAGTCTATTAAGTGTACAAAAAAAATTATACCTGCCTTAATTTAGAAATAATGCTTTTGGGAAAATGGCACTGATAGGCTTGCTCAACTCAGGCTTGCCACAAACCTACAATTGGTGAAAAAAAACATGCATTATCTTCAAAGTGCTATAAAGCAAAGTACAATAAAACAAGATTTGCCAATAATTGTTCAGTCTGGGTATGAAGTTTATAGAGATTCATCGTTTTGTTTGTTTTTTTTTAACTTCTGTATATGTTTGAACATTTTTCCATTTAAAATTTTTTTCATGATTCTCTCTTGTATGAAATAGGAAACTTAAAATATAGAACTCAAAGCCCAAGCTCTTTTGGATGGCATTCATGGCATTGCACCATCAGCTCCTTCAAATCTCATGAGCTTAAAAGAGGTCTGACGTAGATTCCCAAGGGAAAATTAGGATGCTGTTTCCAGAAGAAGGAGAATCAAAGCAGGCAAAACACAGAACACATGCCCACTGCTATTTGCACAACTATTTGAGCTTCATCTTCCAAAATGCATGTAGCCAAACAGAACCATGTGCTGTTTCCTGAGTTGAGCTGCATTCCTATGCCTTTTAGTCTTGCTCAGACTGACCTCTGTATTTTTTTTTAACTTAGTCATACTTTCCTTCAAAATCCTTCGCAACTGCCATCATAGGGGAAGACTTTGCACACATGCCTTTAAAATAAGAAGACTTTGGCGTTGGATTCATCCTCTGTGACAGTATTCTACCTTGTGTGGGCAAATGTGTGTGTACCCATGTGTGCCTGTGTGCTCATTCACATCTGACTCTTTGCAACCCCATGGACTGTAGCCCACCAGGCTCCTCTGTCCATGGAATTTTCCAGCAAGTATACTGGAGTGGGTTGCCATTTCCTCCCCTAGGTGATCTTCCTGACCCAGGGATCGAATCCATATCTGCATCTCTTGCATGGGCAGGCAGATTCTCTACCACTGAACCACCTGAGAAGCCCATGTGTATCCATAGCCCCCACTAAATTGGAAGCTCCCTGAATGACCCTTTAACTGTATGTCTCAAAGCATGGAGCCCAGTGACCTGTCTATACCAAAGGATCAATCCTTGTTGCCTAACTGAATGGACACTAGTGATTTTCAGATTGAGTTTCTCAACAAGGCACAAAGTATTAGTAAACTAAGAAACTATCTGTCTATTGAAAGCTATGTTTTTCCAGTAGTCATGTATGGATGTGAGAGTTGGACTATAAAGAAAGCTGAGCACTGAAGAATTGATGGTTTTGAACTGTGGCATTGGAGAAGACTCTTGAGAGTTCCTTGGACAACAAGGAGATCAAACCAGTCAATCCTAAAGGAAATCAACCCTGAATATTCATTGGAAGGACTGAAGTTGAAGCTCCAATACTTTGGCCTCCTGATGTGAAGAGCTAACTCATTAGAAAAGACCCTGATGCTCAGAAACATTGAAGGCAGGAGGAGAAGGGGACAACAGAGGACTATATGGTTGAATGGCATCACTGACTCAATGAATAAGAGTTTGAGCAAACTCTGGGAGATGGTAAAGGACAGGGAAGCCTGGTGTGCTGCAGTCCATGGGGTCGCAAAGAGTCAGATACGACTGAGCGACTAAACAACAACAACAACAAAGAAACCATCATCCTTTATAATAGCAAATAAATGGAAAATTTATTATCTAATATTTCTTGCCTATTTAAAGACATTGGATATTGTTTTAGCTGAAGTACCAGATAGTAGATTCAAACTGTCTATAGCCAAGATGCCTGCTTTGAGGTCTTTAGGGGTAGACTGAGATGTATCTGCTTTTGAAATATATTGATTTCTTTGCCAACCACAGCAGATGGTCACTCTTACTGCTTATAACAGAAATTTAACTGATTTGACAATAGCCTTATGGTCATTCTGGTAGGACTCCAAATATTTGCGTTAACGAATCTTTGGTTAAACTGTTTTATCATGTGAGTCTGTAAATGGTAATGTCCTCAAGTCTACTGAATTTAAATAAGAATATAACGTTTTTATAATTTAATTTCTATTTTTATGATTGGAGTCTACTATAGTCTTTGTGAAATTATGCTACACAAATATAAATTTTTTTTAATTTAATAAGCCCTTTTTAAATGAAAGTCTGGGCATAGGCTTGTGTCTGCATTTACAAATCAGAGTTGCTTCTCTCCCTCGTCCAGGTGAGGTGGTCCTATACATGGAAGGTGGGCTTCCCCTATGGGAAAGAAGCAGGCAACACATTCACTGAGAACTGTGCCAGGTACCTTCATTTAACTTATTCCAAGAAAGATAATATCAGTTTGGGGCTTTGAATATAACTGCAAAATGAGAAACTAGTTCCTCCTGCTTGTCCATAACCTACTAGCCACCCACAGGAACTGAATACCCAATATTCCTAACCTTCAGATCCTGATATCTCAGAGAAGTTAGACCATTCCCTCCTTGTTCAGATGGGAAAACAGGGTTTGGAAAGGTGAGAGAAAAGTGATGAGTCAAGAGTAGAACTCAGGCTACCTGGCCCTTGACCCAGTGCTTTTTCCACAGGGCCCCTTTGAGTATGAAGCTGCCTGAAGAGGTAAGACTGGGTGAGTTAACCCACACTTACAGTTCACTGTTACTTGCAGCTAAAAGCACCCTAAACTGACATGCTTCTCTTACCCCAGGTCTCTTTGCTCCACACAACTCTATTTCTATGTTTTGACCTTTCTCCAACCATCTTTGTAATTAGACAGTATTAAATGCAGAGAGTGTGTAAACTGTGAGTGAGGACAAATCCTCCAGCAAAGTGACTTCCATTAAAACAAATTCACACTTGTTTCCTTACCTCTGTTCCAGAGGTAGAGATACCCAGCAGAATGGTCTTCCTGAATGGATTTGCCTGATTGTAATAAATCTGGGGATCTTCAGGGCTGGGAGACCCTATAGCTCTGCCTTGGCAAAAGCCTCCTGGTCCCCTGCCCCAACAACCACATCATTGATTCCATTGCTCATTGATGAGTAGGCTTTGTGCTGAATGATTTTAGCCTCCTGGCCCTGACTCCATAGATGAATGCCCAGGATATGACAGCCCCCAAACACATAATAGTCTTCTTCGAGTTCTGGATGGAAAATATCATACATTGCTTTAAGTTTGGACTTGTTCCTAAACCTTCTAAATCTTCAGGCTCCTTGATACCAGGAACAAAATCGTATTTCTTCTATATTCCCCCAAAGTATTTCTCACATGGAAGATATATAATAATTAAAAGTCCCATTAATTGAATTCCGCCAACAGATGAGCAGCTCCCCAGACTGATAACAAAGCCAGGCAAAGTGCTGTCAGCATTTCCCAACTCCTGCCTTGAGCTATAATTAGCAGGGAAATCAACAGGAGGTATGAGAGCATGTCTTCAAAGCTGAATGGAAATCAATGGGGAAATGACTGGCTTTACGGAAATCTGTTCCGCGTACAAAGTTCCAGGAATATCTTAAACTAAGGTCTACTGCAGGTTAAATGCAGCATCTAAATAACCTTCAGATTATCTAGCCAGTGACATTTCTAGATGATCTTTAAAATGCCTCCCATCATGTCTCTTTCTAAAAGATGTAGGAAAAGTAACAATATTAATAGATTAGTTCATAGTTGTGAATATTTCTCAGTCTTTCCAATGCTCTTCAGTCCCTCAATAATCTACATGTAATTTTAAAACTTTTTATTATGGAAATTTCAAAGTAAGTAAAGAGAACAGTACAATGAACATTCACATACCCTTAGCCCAACTTAAATAAGTATCAATTCATAGTCTGTTTCATTTTATTTGTCCTCTGGTCCATTCCCGCATATTTCCAGATTATCTTGAAGCAAATCTCAAGTATATCATTTATTTTAAATATTTCAGCATTCTATAACCATTGTTAAGTCCAGTTCTCAAAAAACTTTCTGAATCACTCATGAATTTCAGTAGTCAATAGTTGTTCAAAACCTTGACACAATTTCTATAAAAAATCATACATTCAGAAACATTGTTGGGAATTCCCTGACAGTCCAGTGGCTAGGACCCTGCGCTTCCACTGCTGGGGTCACAGGTTTGATCCCTGGTCGGGAAACTAATATCTCGCATGTCACATGGTGCTGCCAAAGGGGAAAAAAAAAATGTTTTATTAAGTATTTAGTATGTATTGGACCTATTTGGAATTCTGGGAATACAGCAATGAACAAAGCAGACCAGAATTAGAAAATTTGTAAACAAGATTATTTCAAATGTCAAGAAAGAAAGGAACAAGGTAATGTGATAGTAATATGGTTGGATGGGGGGCGAGGGGAGGTGTGACATTTTGGCTGATACCTGAAGAATATAAAAGAACAACGGTTTGAAGACTGGATATAGAATGATCCAGACAGAGGTTAAAAAAAAAAAAAAAAAACAGGCAAGGAAGAGATTTCTGTGTCAGGGAACAGCAAGGAACACAGTGTAAATTCAGCATACTAAGCAAGGGAGAAAGTGGTCAGACATAAAGAATGTGGTAGACAGTGACCCCCAACCAGTCACCTCTTCCATTGTTCATAGCTTTGGAGTCCACTCCCACGTAGACTCCAGACTTGATCCTGTGCTTTGCTTTGGCCAATGGGACATTACCAAGCATGATAGAAGGACACTGGATAAGCACCTGCCCACTGGGGCTTGTTCCCTGGGAGCCCTCTGGAAGCTAGCCACCATTGCTGAAAAGTGACTTGAACTAGACCAGCAAGTGATGAGAAGCCACATGGAGACACACTCTGGAGGATTTGTGTTCTCCTTGGACAGTGCAGTCCCAGTGAGCTCCTAAAGGAATGTGATCACCATTCCTGCAGACAACCCACAAAGTCAAGATAAAAAATCATTGTATTTAGTTCTTATATTTGAGGGTGGTGATTTACATGGCAATAGAAAGCTGAAACCGAAAGTAGTACCTGGAAGTGGGGTGCTGTGGTAACAGAAACCTATATAATAGGTGATTTTGAGAGTGAGCCACGGAGGAAGGCTGGAAGAGTGGCCGAGGCAGTGAGGAAACTGAAGGCTGGGAAGATGGTCATCTGTGTTGTCAAGAAGGGGAACAGTTGGTAAAACTGATGACTATGCTAACATTTAAGAGAGAAAATGTTCTTAATGAGCTTGTGGGTGTGGACAAAGGAAGCTTCCAAGTAGAATGCCCAAGGGGCTAGCTTGCTTCTTCTAGCTAGCTGCCTGTCATAAAATATGGGAAGGAGGAATGAATGAGCAGTTCAGTTTTCAAGCAGAATTTAGACAAAATATGACCTCAGGCTTGCTGGTTTGGAAAATAAATTCTTTCTCTATCCCAGACTCTCCTGACCCCAAGCATTCTCAAAGTAATAAAAGGCCTTTGGATGCTGCCAGCAAAATGTGATCTTAATCAAGATCAAGTTGAGGGTGTGGCTGTAAGACCTATTTTAAGACATCAGAGCCCAAAGTAGAGAAAACCCATCCCCAAGAGAGGTGTGGTGTGGACCAGAGTGTGACTCTGATCTAACAGAGTAGATTATAATTTAATATACAGAACATCCACAAGAGTTTTAAAGGAATTGTACACACTTGGGCTAAAGGAACAAAAACAATTCACAATGAAGAGAGAGAGACCTATGGGACTTGGTGAGACCTCTGGTGGTCCAGTGATTAAGAATTCGCCTTCCAGTGCAGGGGACATGGGTTCAATTCCTGGTCAGGGAACTAAGATCCCACATGCCACAAGGTGACTAAACCTGTTCATCTCAGCTACAGACCCCATGCTCTCTGGAGTCCTCAGACCATAACTAGAGAGAAGCCTGTGTGCTACAACTAAGACCTGACACAGCCAAAAATAAATGAGTGATTTTTTTTTTTTTTTTTAAAGAAAGAGACCTCTGGGCACCCACCTTTCCATGAGCAAGAAGCAGACTGAAAAATCAGCCTCAAAGATGAACCATTTCTCATGGAAAAGGAAAAAAAGTTCTCAGAGGGCAGAACCAACAGCCAAGAACAATGGATTAGGGAAAAAGTGAACCCATTAGAAAATTCACAAGCAAGATCAATTCAAATGGTAAGGGAAAAAAGAGAACAAGGTAATATGATGATAGTTTGATGGGGTGTAGTGGAAGAGGAAGCAGAAACAAGCCCCAGTCAAGTGACAGCCCTTTCTTCTGGAGCCAGGGAAACTGGTAACATATGTACAGTCAGGTTAGAATTGCTAAGGCCCTGTGCCGGCTACATGCCTTCAGTGCCCTCCTGCTGAGAATGAGAGCATCTACTGTTGTTATCTTATCCCTCTCTCACCACGCCATTCAGGGTTGGTGGGGAGGGGTTGGTGATGGAGGCAGATAACTTGAATTTTTAGCTCACAGGTCTCCAGACTGAGGAAAGCCACACCCAAGCAACCTCATCAAATCCAGACCTGACCCAAGTGATGACGTTCTGAACACTGAACAGCTGCCATCCTGGGTGAGACTCCAGGAGGTACTGGAAGAGATAAATGTGTTTTGCTTAAGGGAGAAATGCAAATGATTTATGGCCAGAGAGTAGACTGCGATAGATTAAAGATGGCCACAAAATCTTTACTGTCCTTGCGTGGAGACCGGGCATCTGTTTCTCCTCCCCTTGAGTCTGGGCTGGTTTTGTGACCGGTTGTGACAACTAGAATGCAGCAGAAGTGATACTGGGCCAGGTCCTACAAGTCTGTGCAGCTTCCACTTTTGCCCTCTTAGAGCCCCTAGACACATAGAAGAGGTTCAGCCTCCCTGATGCAGATACTGAAAGGGGCCTGGCTAAAAGAAAACTGTTACTCTACTCACAGCGCTTATGATACAAAGTGTGTAAGTTTTCCACACCAAGCAGTTCTCCAGCTCTCTGTGGACACCAATTGGTGTCCCACTGTTTAATTCAATTCTGACACTAGTAATCCAGAGTTAGCTTACAGGTTAAGGGATCAGTCCCACGAGGCTCCTCCCACATTCAGATGCAGATAGTAGGTCGCTGGGTTACCCACACTTCTGTCCAACTTGGATATGAATCAGGAGTTCCCACAACCTTCTCCTTGGGTTTGCTGTAATGGCTCAGAACTCAGGGAAACACTCTGATCATAATTATTGGCCTATTATCAAGGATATTGTAAAGGATACAGATGAACAGACAAAGGAAGAAGTACATAGGGTGGGGTCTGGAAGAGTCTTGGATGCAGGAGCTTCTGTCCTATGAATTTGGGGTGTGCACCCTGCCAATACATGGGTGTATTCACCAGCCTAGACATTATCTCAACACTCTATAGTTTAGTCATTTTATGAAGGTTCCATTTTATAGGTATAATTGATTAAGTCACTGGTCACTGGTGATTAACTCAGTCTCCAGCTTCTCTCCTCTCCGTGGAGGCTGGAGGATGAGACTGAAAGTTCTAGTCCTCTAGTCACATGGTTCCTCTGGTGACCAACTCCTATCCTGGGGCTTTTGGCCACCAGTCATCTCATTAACATCAACTCAAGCATGGTTGCAAGGGGCTTCTTATGATTAACAAAAGATCTTTCTCTCACCACATCATTCAGGAAATCACAAAACTTTTAGGAGCTCTGTGACAGAAACTGGGACAAAGACCAAATATAAGAGTCATATTTTATCACAGTGTCACACTGGCCAAGTCTTTGATGCTCCAGTTGTCACAGTGAGATACCAGACTTGTGGGAAAACTTGTCTTGAATTCCCAGCCGTAGGTAAAGAACTGTCCTACTAAGTCCAGTGAACCCAAATTGTTCAACTTTGAGTCAATGCACAGAGGCTCTTTTAAACCACTAAGTCTTAGGATAGCTAGTCACAAAGCAATAGATGAATGCAACAGAAATATAGTGATGATAAAAATAGAATTACCATATGACCCAGCAGTCCCACTCCTGGGCACAAAACAAACCATAATTCAAAAAGATATATGTACCCTGATGTTCATTGCCACACCATTTACAATAGCCAGGACATAGAAGCAACCCAAATGTCCATCAGCAGAGGAATGGATAAAGAAGGTGTGGTACATGTACACAATAGGATATTACTCAGCCATAAAAAGGAATGAAATTATACACTTTGCAGAGACGTCGATGGACCTAGAGATAGTCATACAGAGTCAAGTAAGTCGAAAAGAGAAAAACAAATACTATGTATTAATGCATATATGTGGAATCTAGAAAAATGGTACAGATGAACCTATCTGCAAAGCAGAAATAAAGACACAGACCTAGTGAACAAATGTAGGTCTATCAAGGGGAGGGAACGGAGAATGAAATAATTTGGGAGATGGGGATTAACATACCTACACTACTGTGTATGAAATAGGTAACTAATGAGAACCTATATAGTATATAGCACAGTGAACTCAATGCTCTGTGGTGAGTTAAATGGGAAGGAAATTTTTTTTAAGTTATAGCTGTTAAGTATAGCTAATTCACCTTGCTGTACAGCAGAAACTAGCACAACACTGTAAAGCAACTATTCTCCAATAAATATTTTTTAAAAAAGAAATATAGCAATGGACTAAAGATAGCTCGGGTTCTTGAGGGCTCCTCCTTCAAAAGCTGGAGGTTTCGCCTGGGCTAACTCACAGGACTGCATTCAGCAGGAGAGTCAGCTGGGCTGGAAGGTCTGAGATGGCCTAACTAGCAGGATTGGCCGTTGGTTCTCCTCCCTACATTCTCTCTTCTTCAGTAGACTAGCCCAGTTTCCTTACATGGTGGTCTTAGGGCAATGTTCCCAGAAGGAAGAGGCAGGAGCTGCAAGGCTGTCTGAAGGTGAGTCTCTAAGGACTTGTAGAGTGTCGCTTCTACCGCATTCTATTGGTCAAAGCAAGTCCAACAGTCAACTCAGATTTAAGAGATGGGAGAGAACTGGGCACTTTCTTTTCTCACCTTACTGATGTGAGGAGCTGCAAAAGTATTGTGGCTAAGTTTTTCAGTCTATCATCATATCATAAAAATTTTAGTCAAATGCTGGCTATTTGTGCTTAGGAACAGAACTAGAATGACTGTACACAAAATAACATAGATGACATTTAAAAATTAATTTTATGAAAGCTTTATCATTATATTTTACTTTAGCCCTCATGTCAAAACCATTTTAACTTTCTTTTTTCTTTATTTTTAGAAATCCAATTAAAAAAAAAAAGATACCCAATACTAAAATAGGGTCTCCAAACTGTTCTATGAGTTACCAAACATTTCCTCAGGTTGTCTTGAGATCATCCCACATGGACCCCATCACTGATGAGGGCTGTTCTCCCTCTGAAATCCTTTTAAGCCTGGGGAAAAGAGAGTAAGAAGACAATGGAATGTGAAAGCAGCCATCAGTTCAAAATTCTGTCAGGTAAGATCTCTAGAGCATTGAGTAGGTCCCGATCTACCAGAAATCCTACTCTAAGAACTTTTGTTAAAAACCTACATTTCAGTGTTAAGCTTAGCTTTTCTGGACTTGCCCATGAGTATTAATAGTGAGAAGCAACTCTTGTAAAGAATCTTTTAGTTCACAAATTCCACAAATATGGGTTTGCTAAACTAGAAGAATCAGAGAACATCTGCATTTATTCCAAGATATTTATGTCATGGGTGAGAAAGCAATCGTGACACTTACCTAAGCCTGTTAAAGGAAACTTACCTATTTACATGAATCTATATGTTTATAGCATCTTTTATCATCCAGAGATGTTTCTTGGGCAAAGGGTTTTGATCAAAAAGTGCTATAAGAGAGCTCCATGTCTCCCTAAGAAGTAATACCGTGTATTCCTCAACAGAGATTAAAGTTGAAGCAAGCTGTAGTATCGATGAAGCAGTCTTTTTTTTGGTAAAATAATTTAGAGAAGGCAAGAGTTGCATGCAGCTTTTTAGTTCTATCACTAGATGGAGAACTTGTCCTCTTAACAACACAGGACAGCCCTCTCTAGTGCCTAACTTGTGCAAAGCTTGATGTTAAGCCCTCCAGGTGATCAAAAATAAGATATAGTTGATGTTCTAAATGTCCTAGTAGTTTGACAGGGATAAGACAAGAACTCGAGTCTGTATTTCAAAGCAGAATATAAATGTCAAAACACAAACAAGAAGTTCTATGTAAAGTCAAAAGAAAGTCAAAAAACATTAGCAGAAGACTTTTGGGTGAGGTAGCATTTGAATTTTAAAGTTCAAGTAGCCTTTCTACTGACTGAGGTGGAGAATGCTGGATCTACAAATACAGAGGTGGAAAAGCATGATAATGTGTTCTTGGAACACCAAGAGATAAGACCTGAGAGGTAGTGTAGGGCTTGAAGCATGTGCTCAGTCGTGTCTGACTCTTTGCAACTGCAGTCCACTAGGCTCCTCTCTGTCCAAGGAATTCTCCAGGCAAGAATACTGGAGTGGGTTGCCATGCCTTTATCCAGGGGATCATCCCTAGGGATAGAACCTGAGCCTCTTGCATCAGCAGGAAGATTCTTTACCATCCGAGGGTAAAGGGAAGCCTGGGGGTTATACTGCTTTAAATGCAGTTGAAGAGATTACAATTCAACCAGTGTTAGAGATGCCCCAGGTTCCCTCTAGTGGCTCAGATGGTGAAGAATCCACCTTCAGTGCAGGAGACCCAGGTTTGATCCCTGGGTTGAGAAGATCCCCTGGAGAAGGAAATGGCAATGCACCCCAGTATTCTTGTCTGGAAAGTCCCATGAACTGAGAAGCCTGGAAGGCTACAGTCCATGGGGTCGCTAAAAGTCAGACATGACTGAGCAGCTAAACAGCAGCAAGGTTCTTTGAGGCATGAATCAATAAACCAGGCTCTGCTCTTCCACATTCCTTCCTTTGGATGGAGCCAGGACTCCCTTTCTCCCACACCTACGGACCTCCTACCTACTAGAATATCCATCCAACAAATGTGTTTGGTGGTAGTGAAAGTGAGAGAAAAAAAAATAAACCCAAATTCATTTTTCCTACTTTTTCTCTGTTTATTAAAGATATTCATGTTATTATTATTTGGGCTTTTTTTTTTTTTTTTAATTTGGCTTTCCACTAAAGAATGTATCCCCTCATGGCTCAGACAGTAAAGTATCTGCCTGCAGTGCAGGAGACCCAGGTTGGATTCCTGGGTCAGGAAGATCCTCTGGAGAAGGAAATGGCTACCCACTTCAGTATTCTTGCCTGAAGAATTCCATGGTCAGAGGAGCCTGGCAGGCTACAGTCTATGGGGTCCCAAAGAGTCTGACTGACCGACTAACACTTTCACTTTTCAAAGAATATATATTTCATATGATGAAAATACTTAAAAGAATAGATCACCTTATGAAGGTAACTAAAATATCCACAAATGTTATTGAGTTGAGGTAGATTATTTGAAAACATAGTATATACTGTTCCAAAGTATAATATCCACCTAGGACAGAGATTGCAAACTGGTGAATCGGAGTTCTATCTAACCCAAGATATGTTTTGTTAAATTTGCAGAACAGTTAATTTTTTTTTAGTTAATTGATATTGTTTTACAAATCATGAGGTTTTCACATATAATCTTGATTCCTAGCTTCTCTTCAAATATTGTAATATTTCATAGCAAGGAGTCCCCATTCTCACACGGCAGTCACTGGAGCTGGGCAGAGACTACCTCTCCGCTCAGTAACACATTCCTTTCTAGTTTCCAGGTACCCTTCTCCCTTCTGTAATATGCAGGATCTCCTTCCCCATTTATGTTACCTGTCTGGCCCCACAGATATTTGATCTGTGTGATCTCTACGTCTGCCCATTTGGATCTGCACATTTTAGTATTTTTGTTGGACCTGTCATTACCAGTCATTATACACTGATATTCTCAAACTCTTTCCTGCATCCACATTTTGGCCAGTGTATAAAATTGATTTTATTACAGCTGAGCATATTTGCTATCACTTCATTAAGCTGAGTAGGTTGTGTGACTTGATATTGAATGGAGTACAATCTATAAGAAAGAGGTAAGGGACAAAGTGTAGGATCCAGAAAGATCACATAATTAATGGAACACCTGAGAACTTTGCCCCAGGAGTACATAAGGGCAGCAAAAAAATGTCTATTCAAGTAGCAATACAATGAATTTAATAACTGTGGTTGCTTTAGTGGTGAGATATTTTGAAATATATTAATGTGTTTTTTATTTCTATACTTCTTTGGCTATGCCTTCCCCTCTAATTTAGTCTTCATTTCCTAGAGAAGGATTAGGATTTTTTTTTTTTTGGAATGCAGAATCATTGTTCAGTCTTGAAGCCCATTTCAGAAGCAAGAGTCTTGAAAGCCAGGTGTGCAGTCAGGTTCTAAACAGGAAAACAGAAACCCTTTTAAGAACTTACAGTAGAAAAAAAATTGACTTAGGTAATTGGGTTCACAGGAAATGGAGTAGGTGAGAAGCCAAGGCTAGATGGTGAAGTCACCCAGAGATGAGCAACATCAGCAAGACTGGAGGGACAAAGAGAGATGATGGTCACTGTAGGAACATGTCTCCACAGTGGAATAAGGCAGCTCCTGCCAAAGGTGTTGCAGAAGCAGAGAGAAATACTCAGACTTCTCCCTTCCCACCTCTGGCCCCATTTCCTGCTAGTGTCGCTCAGTGGCTGAACCCAGCCAGAGCCAGTACCATGGGGACCTGTAGGCATCCAGGGTGCCCAGACCAGAGAGATGGGCAAGGTAGGTCAGGAAAGGACTAGAGGGTGAATGGGCTCAGTGTCCACACACCAGTTATGAAGGCCAGCCACTGGGGTAGAACAGATTTTTGCACTGTTTCATTTTCATCTTTCAAAACATTCTCTTTAAATCTCTAGACCCAGAGCATGGAGGGCTAAGTTTAGAGTTTTTAATATAAACCATAGGTTTTAAGACACAAGGTCATGGCAATTTCCTGTCACACAAAAAGGCAATAAAAACCCTTCCTGGCTTGGGAGAAGGAGCTTGGAGAAAAGACGGAGGAATGCAGGATTCTCAAGCTCTGTGAATGGGGACAGGTTGGGCTAAAGAAACTCAACTTGAAATTCCTAGAGCTGTGGGTGCCCACGCACTATTGTCTGTCTGGAAACTTAGAAAGACACCACCTTACAGAATACCCCACACTAACAATAGAGTAGCAGTGTTGGGGTAGCGTGTTTAGGCAGAAAAATAGCCCGAGGTCATGGTTTTCTGTGAGTTTTCTTGGGTTATGTGTGTCCTGGACAAGATCCAGAGGCCACATGCCTCCACGCAGGATGTAGCAGCCGAGACGGCATTCCTGGGGCAGGACTAGATTCCACAGCCCTCGGGGAGGGAGGCCAGGGCAAGTACCATAGGTTTCCAAGCAGGTGGTAGAAGGACCACGGAGCAGGGGCTCCAAGAAGTGGGTGGCTAACGGTGCACACAGCAGAAAATAAGACACCTTAGCTGAGCAAGGTGTCAACTTGAGCCAGCAAGGGGCAGAAGTCAGCAGATCTGCAGGTAGGCCAGACACTCCTCTCCAGAGCACAGTGCTGCCCCATGAACCTGCCCCCTGTCTGCAGAGCACAGCCCTGGGGCAAAGGGCTTTGAAAAGCCTAGATATGGAGTTTGACTTTGAATGAACTAAATTTGAATTTTGAATTGTTTATGTAGGGAGGAAAAAGCATAATTTTCCTTCTAACCTTCTAAGTTCTCAGTGGGGCCCTTATAACAAAAGACAGATTAACAGGAGAAAACAAACAAGTTTATTAATGTGTATATCATACATGTAACAAATGGGAGACCCCAGAGACAAGAAACTCACAGGTTTGATTAGAACTTTAGTTTATGTAATAGCTTAGCAAAGGAACAATAACTTTTAGAGAAATGGCAAGAAAAAGAAGAAGGACCTAGAATCTCTAGAGGTGGCAAATTTTAAGAAGGCAAGGACACAGGAAACTAATGAGAGACAGAGGCTTGGGAGTGAAGTTGACATAAAGATGCCCCTGGTGTCTCCTCCAGGCTGACAGGGTCTGAAATCTCCAGTGATTAGTGTTTGTCCTTCCTGATAGAGAGGGGAGGAGGGACACCTGGGTAAATTTATGTCCTGCTTGTCGGCAGATAGGAAGAGGGCATGGAGCTTTTCCTTTTTCTTTCTTTTTCTTTTGTAAAAAGAAACTATTTCATAGACAAATAGCATTTAAAAATTTTTTTTGAGGTATGTTGTTGTTCAGCCACTCTGTCACGTCTGACTGTTTGCAACCCCATGGACTGCAGCATGCTAGGCTTCCCTGTCTTTCACCATCACCTGGAGTTTGCTCAGATTCATGTCCATTGAGTTGATGATGCCATCCAACCGTTTCATCCACTGTCACCCCCTTCTCCTCCTGCCTTCGATCTTTCCCAGCATCAGGGTCTTCACCAATGAGCTGGTTCTTTGGAGTTTCAAGTGGCCGAAGTATTGGAGCTTCAGCTTTAGCATTAGTCCTTCCAACAAATATTCAAGGTTGATTTCTTTGGGATTGACTGGTTTAATCTTGCATTCCAAGGGACTCTTAAGAGTCTTCTCCAGCACCACAATTTGAATGCATCAATTCTTCTGCGCTCAGCTTTCTCTATGTTCCAATTCTCACATCTGTACATAACTACTGGAAAAATAACTGACATCTTAGTTTCATATGTACAAAGCAATGGTTACAATATTTGTATATACTGCAAAATGATCATCACTATGAGTTCACTTAACATCTATCCCCATGCACAGTTACAAAATTTTTTCTCTCATGCTTCAAACTTTCAAGATCCTTGCTGTAGAATATATCCTCATGACTTTCCTTTTAGCTCATACGTCTCAGTTGCCTTTAGCTCAAAATAGTCCTAATGTCTATGTGGCATATTTGGGGGTGCCATATCCTGCCATGTTCAGTTATTCTTCCAGAAGAGATGAGATTTTAAACTGGAGATATCTGAGTTACCTTAAAGGGGTAACTTAGGATGAAATTTCATCCTTCAGAATGAAATGTTTTTCCACCACTTGTAGAAATGAGAGGCTCTTTCTATTTTTAATGACAAATAAAGAAGATTACATTTTTTTGTATCTGAGTCATCATAACCATAAACTTCAAACCTGTTGTGTGTAAAGTGTTTCAGGCAATTTTTCTGCTCTGGAGTTCAAACGTACAGACTACACACACACGCACGCACAAACAGATATGCACACGTGTGCACACACTCCTTTGCAGTCTTTCTATTGCCTTCTTTGTTCTAGCTGAATCGGTCTTTCCCCGAAGCAGTGAATGCCATTCTAATGGATGGAGAATCACTGGGTAACAAGTGTCAATTTTGGAAAGAAAACAAATCCTGATATAAAATTTCCAAGTATCATTCAAAAATTCAAATCATATCTTCTAGTGAATTAACCATGGTCCTCACAAAGACATTTACTCTCATCTGAATGTCCCCACTTCCAGAAAGTTTCTGTGTAGATCCTGTTTTATCTCTTTTCAAAAGCCGTCTAGGTTTACCTGGGTGGACTTGGTCTTAAGTAAAATCCTCATATTCCTTCACCAGTGGCTATCTTTCTTACCCCCACTGACCCCACCTTGTAAGAAGTTTCAGCCATGATGTGCACAGAGCTTCCTCTGATGGGGGATAAGCTTCAGACAGGTTTTGAACAAAGTACCAAGTGCAGGAGTGCGGGATGCACATTTTTGTCCTTGTCTGAATGTCTGGCATCCCCTGTAGGGTTGTACATAGTGGTCCTCGCTTTCACATCGATGAAGGTAAGTGGCTATCTTTTCTTAGAAGCAACCCCAGTCCCTCTTCTCCTTGCTGGGGGTCGTGTCTTCCTTGGCTTGTGGCTGAGAAAGGGCTGTGGGTGTTTCCTGAGCCAAGACTTTGCACAGATCAGTATACCCCTCCCTTTGTCTCCTCTCTGCCTCCCCAGCACCTCCCAGGTCTGCTCAGCTCTTGTCAGTAGCGTTGGGTTTTCTTTCAACCCTTGCTTTAAAATCTTTTCTCTTTCTCCAAAGCCTAGTATTGCCAGATATCCCAAGTCTCCATACTTCGGGACTGAGTCACTTTGTGATTTTATTTGGTGCTTCATGTCTTTATCTCTCTGAAAAGAGGCTCAGTTCTCTGAATGATTCAGAGTCCAAGAAAGAAGTTTTAAATATAGTATCCCACTTTTTTTTGCTTTCTTCTTCCACCAGTTATCCTGTGTCTGCCCTCGCTTAACTCACCTGGCCTGTCACCCTGGGCCCGAGGAACTCAGGGATCTTTTCCAAATGAGGGGGAACCAGAGACTCAAACACATTATGGTATCATTTATGCTCTACTGAGGCCACCCACAGTGGTGTGAGGCACTGTGCTAGGGTGTCCTCCGAGGGTCCCATTTGAAAAGTGGGGCACAGGCTTCTGCTTTGACTACTGAACCAGGCTCGGCCAACTTGCCCATCCTTGCAGGTCTGATTGCTCCCCTAGCGACTGGGTTCTAGTAACACCATTCAGGTACTTTAGTTTCTTTCTCTCCTCTTCTTTCTCTGATTCCTCTCTCCCAGCCCTAGAAAAGCTTCTTTGATTGTCCTGCCCTGGAGGTAGGGAAATGCCCAGGAGTCAGAGTGTTTTGCTCCCTACTTTATAGTCACTTTTTATAAAGCCTAAACTCCAGTCCCAGGTCACATTCCAAATTTGGAACCAAAAACCATTTCTCTGTCAGAGGCTTGGCTCATACAAATCCAAAACACTGTGCTTTCAGACCTTCGCCAAGTGTGAATTTAAAAATTCATTCAATCCTTCAATTAAATTACTTGAATTATTTCTTTGCAGGCAACATCTGCCCTCATCAAACAGTGAATGCCATTATCCAACAGTGGAAAACTATAAAATAATTTTAGGAGACAAAAAAGTCCAAGGTTAATATCTCTAAACTCTTATCTCAGTATAATGTTACAGACAAGCTGAGACTTCGTTATACTTTGTAATTATTGCTGATTATATGGTTTTGTTTTGACTCTGTATTTCTTTAAGAATGCCATCAATGGCTTTAAAAATATTTGATGAATCAATTCTTGACTGGTGTGTCTTGCAAGGCACTGTGGAAAGATGGATGTTAAATGGAGTCAAGGTCTAAAGGCTTTATCAAAATTTCTGAACTTAAGAGAATTACTGATCATATGTGGGTATGTCTTCTGATATACTTAATATCTCTTTATAACCTGATACTTAGTAAGAGAGAATCTTTGCATAGGGAAAGACATGAATTCATTAATCATTGAATTAAAACATATTTTTAGTAAATTTATGAGGTAATAGGATAAATTTAAGACTTTATTTAGTAGCCTGTTTTTTCAGATTTTCATTTTGGCCATAATAGTTACTCCTTGAGAAGAAGATTCTAGAAAGAACTGTCAGTTTTTCTTCAAAAGGGTCTTTAAATAATCCATATAACCCTTTGTTTAATTAACTGGATAATTTTTTTTTCAATATTTTTTTTTATAAATTTATTTATTTTAGTTGGGGGCTAATTACTTTACAATATTGTAATAGTTTTTGCCATACATTGACATGAATCAGCCATGGGTTTACATGTGTTCCCCTTCCTGGACCCCCCACCCACTTCCCTCCCCATCCCATCCCTCTGGGTCATCCCACCTCCCCGGCCCTGAGCACTTGTCTCATGCATCGAACATGGAACGGTGTTCTGTTTCACATATGATAATATACATGTTTCAATGCTATTCTCCCAGAACGTCCCACCCTCACCTTCTCCCTCAGAGTCCATAAGATTGTTAACTGGATAATTAAGCCTTGACCCATGTCTCCTGACCCTGTAGATTTTCCCCATTTAGTATCTGTGGCTGGTTTTGATTTCTTTCTGGGGCATGACCTAATGTGGATGAAGAGGTAATGTGTCCTCAAAGTGTCTTTTCACCCTTGACAATTAATGAGAAAAATGATGCATTTACCAGATGCTTGCAAATTTTTTGTGCATATTCCATAGTTTTCAAGCGATTGCCTCAAACTGTAGCTCAACATTGTTAAATAGTGAAATATTTGAATTTTGAGGTAGATAATAGCCATTTACTGCAAAGATATCAAGGCTAGTTTAGAAAGAAAGAGTAACGCACCTACCGAAAGACTGTTTTCTACTTCCCTTCTCCAGGTTCTAATGTCTTCATGGAATTACGTTACTGGGGAAATCTCTGTCTGTCATTAAGAAATTAGCTCGTGTATGGGAATTATTCTTTTTTAAAATTTGAAGCATATTGATTTACAATATTGTGTTAGTTTCAGGTATACAGCAAAGTGATTCACTTATACATACATTTTTTTTTCAGATTCTTTCCATTATAGGTTATTATAAGATATTGAGTATAGTTCCTTGTGCTATATAGTAAATTCTTGTTTATCTCTTTTATATATAGCAGGGTGTATCTGTTAATCCCATACTCCTAACTTATGCCTCTCCTTCTCCTTTGGTAACTGGAAATTTGTTTTCAATGTCTGTGAGTCTGTTTTGTAAATAAGTTCATTTGTATCACTTTAAAAATTCCACATAAAAGTGATCTCATATAATATTTCTCTTTCTCTGTCTGACTTAATTTACTCAGTATGATAATCTCTAGGTCCATCCTTGTTGCTGCAAATGGCAATTATTTCATTCTTTTTTACGGCTGAGTAATACTCCTCTGTATATACGTACTGGATCTTCTTATCCATTTATCATTGATGGACATTTAGGTTGCTTCCATGTCTTGGCTATCGTAAATAGTACTGCTGTGAACTTTGGGGTGTGTGTATATTTTCAAATTAAAGTTTTTGTCTTATCTGGCTATATGCCCAGGAGTGGGATTGCTGGATCATATGGTAGTTCTATTTTTACATTTTTAAGGAATTTCCATATTATTTTCCATAGTGGCTGCACCAGTTTACATTTCTACCAAGTGTAAGAGGGTTCCTGTATGGGAATTATTCTTAGAGAGCAATCTAGTTCCTTCTAGAAAGGGAACAGGGTTATTTTTGGTCTTAAATTATTAATTTATTTGACCAGCTCTCTACTATGGACTTTTCTTTTTCTGTAACAAGTAATGCTGCTTTGAGATATATATATGTGTGTGTGTGTGTGTGTGTGTGTGTGTGTGTGTGTGTGTGTGTGTGTGTATCTTTATATATTTGGGAGAATATTTCTGTAGATTAATGCATAAAGAAAAATTTCTGTGTTGGGTAGTGAGTAGATTTTTTAATTTGATAGATGCTGTGAAATCCCCACAGAGCTCTGTGCCATCAGCAGTCCCAACACGAATGTATGAGTGACATTCCATTAAGGTGTGCACTCCTTAAATTATTGATTGATAAAAAATAATACAATTTACTATTAGCTGTGTATTATATCGCTTTCACCAAAGTAATATCAGTCCATAGTTTTAAGGTATCACATAACTATTGAAGGCATGTACCAAAACACAGCAATCTCCTGCCCCTTCTCATCTTCTTCTTCTGTGCCTTACATGCAACTACTTAGGTGTGGGTACATGGTCAGTCACGGAGTCATGTCCCGACTCTTTTTCGCGACCCCCTTAACTGTGGCCTGCAAACTTCCTGGGATTCTCCAGGCAAGAATCCTGGAATGGGTTGTCATTTCCTCCTCTAGGGGATCTTCCTGACCTAGAGATTGAAACTGTATCTCCTATATCTCCTGCATTGCAGCAGATTCTTTACCACTGAGCCACCAAGAAAGCCCACTTAGGTATGTATGTATGTGTATATACACATATGTATGTATGTGTATATATGTGTGTGTATATTTATATATATGTTTTTTCATATATATAACTCAGGTACTACGAATGAACAGTGCTTGTTGGTTGGTAGTCTTTACTTTAGAGCAAACAGGTGGCCAGCTACCTTTATAATCATGTAACCCCAAGGGTCAGTACCTATAGACATTTTTTTCCTGAGGCTGTCCATCTTGCCATCTCCTGCCTGTGTTTATAAGACTGGTTATTGTTACTCTGAAACTTGGTAAGAAAGGAGAGCTTAATTTTCAGTACCTGGTGGCTCAGATGATAAAGAATCTGCCTGCAATGCAGGAGACCCGGTTTAATCCCTGTGTTGGGGAGATACCCTAGAGAAGGGAATAGCAAACCATTCCAGTATTCTTGCCTGGAAAATTCCATGAACAGAGGAGCTACAATCCATGGGGTTGCAAAGAGTTGGACACAACTGAAGCATGTGTCCTAGCACACACGCACGTGAGGATTAAAACACATTTATAGTTTCCTCTATTCCTATACGATATAAGAAATGGAGGATACGTGGATTTTGAATTGTGTGACACCCTAGGATAATCATCAAACCAACATATTCTTTACCTGTTTCCTCTTCTGATTTCTTATTTATATAAATAGTGTTATTAAATCCAGAACAAAATAATGAACTATAAAAGATTTTTAAGACTTGATCATTTGATTTTATCTAAAAATAATCTTAAAACCCCTAATAATTAAGTAAATCCCATTCTTTAAATCCTAAAATAATGAGGGGAGGTCTTAGATGGTAACTCTTTTCTAGTAAAACACTGAAGACAGAGCAATCTGAAACAGTTGTAGAAAAATAAAATTCTAATATAGTTAAAGGAAAATGTCAGTTTCAAGATTAGAAATGGATGACCAGAGTTCTGAATTTACTGAGGTATCAACTTCCTCTTTGTCACAGTTCACATTAGGCATGGTCTTTTCAAGAGTGAGACTTCCTGGAAGACTCAAGTGCAACCTGAACACTAAAGGCAGACCCTCATATATGGGTCTCAAAGAGAAGAGTCTCACATTTTTGCTTGTGTGAACTAAAGCAGTTACCTAGGATTTTTGCATCTGAGTTGCCTTGTCTGTAAAATGGGATAATTATCTTGTGGGAGGATTGTGAAGGTTAAAAGAATTAAACATTTCGAGGAGTACCCGGGCACTCCCCTAATTGTTAGCAATGATCACCTAGCACATAAGAAAACATGGAAATAGAAAAATACTTTTATAAGGAGGGGGAGGACAGAATTAGCTAAAGGCCAAAAACCCCAGAGTCCCTTCCTCTGGTTCTAAATTGTATTTCAATTCAGGAAATTCCAGGATTACATCAGCCCAATGAGATAAGCAGCCTGTCACCTTACACTGTTGGCCAGCACGTGATGCTCTTTTTAATATTATGTTGCCTTTCCAATATGAGTCACACATGTGAGCTCCAGCTACTTCTGCAGATGGAATGGTGTTAAGTCAAGGTACAGGAAATGACCTTTCTCCTTTTTTTCTCACCTTTAACCTGAAAACCATGTGGTATTTATTTCCTTAGTATTAACTCTACAATTAACTCTAAATTACCAGTGCTAGTAAATAGAAAGAATGATACAGATGTTTATGAAGAGTCCTTCAAAAAGGACTTATGACTTATATGGACGTATATGACCCATATAACTTATGACTTTTGTGTTTAGAATATTATATTTGAGAACTGGTATCTAAATGTTGTGGAAACAAAGTGTCAAGCAAAACAACTCTTTCTGGAGGACTGATCTTAGAGAAGTCAGAAAATTGAATCCATTCTCTATCCCATAATCTGGTACAAAACCATGCTGTTTTCCTCTGCTGAGCTAGGATGAACTGTAACATCTGAATGGACAAAACCAAAAGCCTAACTTGTAGGGTCCACTGTTTGGTTCACACCCTTCCTGGGGATAAGGAAGGATGTTTCATCATTTCTGACAGTTGAACCTAATGGTGAATAGAGCCTCTGTCTCCTTATTCTGGAAGAGTGTGTATGACAGAAAGAACTAACAAAGAAAACAATGCATTATCTATGAGTTTAAATTGCTTTTTAAATGCACAAGTTGTATGCTTTATGTAATATGAAGAAATCAGCTCTTTGACGATCTAGCTCTGTGCAAACTCTTTGATGAGATGAATTCCCCTTCATATTCCTGACAAAAAGAGGAAGGGAGGAAACAAAGAATTACAAACTTTAAATCAATGAAATTTAATTATACACACACACACACACACACATATAGTTTTACTGAGTTGTAACATTTTTATTGAATGAAGGAATCTTTTAAATTCTTCAGTGCTTTAAATTTTCAAATTTTACACACATATGATTTCATATAATCCCATAATAACCCTACCCCTCACCTTCCCCCTCCACCCTTCCCTTGCCTCACTGGTAACTACTTGTTTATTCCCTGTATTAGAGAATCTATTTCTTTTTTGTTTTATTCACTAGTTTGTTTTATTTTTTAGAATCCATGTTCTCAGATTGGAAGGTGGGGATTAGTAGCCTATAATAATTATACAAAATAGAATTCAACAAATGCTGCTAGGTTTAGAAGGACAATTTTTAAAGATTCTTTATAATACCTGTGTAGTGAAAGTTCTAGACTTTGGTAGGTATTTAAAGCTGCTTATTTCATCTTCATATACTAGATGGGAACTCTTTTCTCTTGAACTTCAATAATAGTATAGATACTCCTGTACCAACTTTGAGTTGATTATATGCAGAGCCTAACATTCTTCTTGCTCTTTGATCACTGACAGAGAAGTGGCTGCTTCTGCCAAGAAAAAGATTGTTGTTCTAAGACGTGAGGACAGAGCTGTAAAATCACAGCCCTTCAGTTAGATGGTTAATGGTCCAGAGGGCCTAGTTCTTCTAGACTTATTGATCCCACGCAATCATAGTGAAACCAGCGGGCGGGGGGGGTGGAGGCGTTTACCCCAATAGCCACATGAGGCTAACCCCCAATAGCCAGGTGGTTCTGAGTGAGAGGAATGGAAACCTGACATTGGACAAGTGGGCAGAACCCGTAAGCCTCCCCTAGAGCCCTGCTGTAAGCTTTGACTGGAGAGGCAGGATCCAGAGATAAGAGCACCTGTAGGGAACACAGTACAGCTGAGAGTTTGGCAAAACGCCTGCCACTTCTGCTCCATCCTGGGAGTGGCCTTGAAGACTCGATACTGAATCACGAGTTGCTGGGAGTTGTCACTGCCCTCCAGTCAAAGTGTATCCGGAGCACCCCTGCAGTTGAATGGTTGGGTTTATTGCTCCTGCACAGGAGGAGACAACGTCCCATGGCATGTGTCTCAGGTCTCAGTAACCACGGGGTCTTGAAAAGGCTTACTATAGGATTTGGGCTCAAGTTAGTTCATTTATTTTAAGGAGAGTTTAGAGCTTGCTTTGGGTTAGAAATGGCTATAGGGAAGCAAGGGTAACTCTGTGACCGGGGATCTTAATGAATCTTATCTAGAAAGAAGCAGGACTGGCGTCAAGCTAAAGCCTTAATTGGCGAACAAGCAGCAGCCAGTCCTGTGAGGCAGGTTAGGGCATGTTTGGGTTGTCATTTTTGTAGTTCGGACATGATTACAGAGTGGACTTGTTTCTGCCTTGACCCACCTTGGTCGCAGGGGCCTGGTCTGATGTTTGTTCTGTGAAATTCTTTATGTTCAACAGGAGAACACCAAGGCCAGCTGTGAGTGCCCAGCGTCAGGGGCTTCTCATCCCCTTCTCCCAGTCAGTCTGTAGTGAGCAGCGGAGTTCTTCAAGATCACGTGGGGTGATATAAGATCGGGACTGTGGCTGGAAGGAGTGCCAGAGTGCTGTGCAGCGGGAGGGAGGCAGGAAACCACAGACAGGCTGCAGCCTGTCTGGAGGAGTAAGAGGATGCACTGGGCAGGCACACAGAAGGCACAAGTCCATGAGCGAGCTTGAGCCAGTATTGGAGACCTCAGACAAAGTGGGAAGGTATAGGTAAGGAAGATTCTAAGAGAATTAGCAGGGACTAGGGAAGGAGTGAATTCTTAGGCAGATATACTGAGGAATGAATTCTTAGGCAGGTATAACTAAGGATTAGGCTTCTTAGGATAGCTGAATTGGCACGATCAGTTCAATAAAAGTGTGTAATTGATTTGAACGTGGAGACTCTAACCTTCTGGCCTGGTCTTTTATATCCTAGAAAGTGTGGACTGCAGACCACTGAATGCTTTAAAAGATGTATTTGTTATTACTTTGCTGGTCTCAAAAACTTCATCTCCGTTAGCCAGCACATTAATTGTGAACTAGGTGTGTCACTCAGACCAGAAAACAAAATTAGTTGGTTATACCTTGGGTAGATGGTAGGAGTGCCAGATTTAGGAAGATGCTAGAAATACACACATGCACATATAGTTGTGGATGGATATAGGTATAGATATAGAAATAGATCTCCAGTTAAAATTTGTATTTCAGATAAACAATGACAACGCAATACTTAGGAATACTTATACTAGAATAAGGTATTAGTTGCTTACCTGAAATTCAAATTTAACTGTCCTATGTTTGATATGGCAACCCTAACTTAGGGAGGTTGGAATGACAAAACAGTTTAGCTTAGAAATGAGTCGGTGTCGCCCAAATGGAACAAGTTGTGTGGGGCACTAACACCTGACTGAGGGAAGGGTTGCCATGGGCCAATCACTCACCTGACAGAAGGGTGTTACCGAAGGACAAGGGAATTTTTGATCCAGTAAAGCTAATTAGTATTATTAGCATCATTATCGGAGAAGGCAATAGCAACCCACTCCAGTACTCTTGCCTGGAAAATCCCGTGGACGGAGCCTGGTAGGCTGCAGTCCATGGGGTCACTAAGAGTCGGACATAACTGAATGACTTCACTTTCACTTTTCCTTTCATGCACTGGAGAAGGAAATGGCAACCCACTCCAGTGTTCTTGCCTGGAGAATCCCAGGGACGGGGGAGCCTGGTGGGCTGCCGTTATGGGGTCACAGAGAGTTGGACACAACTGCAGCGACTTAGCAGCAGCAGCAGCAGCAGCATTATTAAGACTTAACTTTTTTTATATCTTTTACAGCTTTCCATCAGTGTGTTATTTTGATTTTCTTCCTTAGTTTGTTATCAGTCTTTTTAAAAAATCCAATATGTATTAGCCATGCTAAGGTGCTAAGACATTTATAAAATTAGTATAGCAAAGTCCCAACTAGATCTAATTAAAAAGCATTACAATAAAGGTACGTTTGAGTAGAACAACATGTCATGTTCTGGGGTATAAATGATTAATATAGTGAGGAACATGATATTCTTCCTAATTTAGTCATAGATTTAATGTACTATAATTAAAATATCGATGGAAACCTCTATAGAAATAGGAAACCACTTACAGAAAAAATAAATGGTAAGAATTCCAGAAACTATCTGTAGTGGAAAAGCAGTATCTTTTAAAATATAAAGCAAATATGTATTTTTAAAAATTTAATAGGCATAAATAAAGGTTAATGATGCAGAAAATGTAAAAATAGAACTAAACAATTCAAAGTTTTACATAAGTGGCTGGGTTTGACTCTCTTCCTTTTTTTTTTCTTCTTTATAGCCCCATTTCCATTTCATATCTCCTCTTCCGAAAGCTAAGTTGTGTCTAACTCTTTGCAACCCCAATGGACTGTAGCCGGCCAGGCTCCTCTGTCCATGGAATTCTCCAGGCTTCTTGCTGGAGTAGGTGCCAATTCCTTCTCCAGGGGATCAAACCTGAGTCTCCTGCATTGCAGGCAGGTTCTTTACCACTGAGCCACCAGGGAAACCCTCATACATCAAAATGGAAAGAAATCCCAAGGCTTTGTACCAAAAATTGGCTGTGAGAAGTGCTCACCATCTGTGAAGAAAAACTTTGTCACATAGATGCTTCACTCCCCAGAACCTGAAGGAGTGAAACCTCCCAAGATATGAAGACCCTGAGCAGACACCACTGCTCCAGGGGACACACAAGACCTCAGGGGTCTGACTCCAGCCTCCAGGACACACCCAGGAAGGAGAAAAAGACCAGGACCCTAAGTGCAGGAGTAGGAGGCCCAGGTGAGAAGAATGAAAGTCCTAGATGTCCACCTAAGGGAGACCTGGATGAAAAGGTGACTCAGTAGGAAAAGCAAAGAAATATTCTGCACAATCTCTTGCACCACAGACTTGTGCCTCACACACAAGGTAGCATAAAGCACCTACTGTTCACATACATATGCCATCAGGAAAATGAAAATTAAAATGTGATCCTACTACACATACACATACCTTTTACACATAATAGAATGGCCAAAATCCAGAACACTGACACAGCTGATGCTGAGGAGGATGTGGAAAACAGGAACCCTCATTCATTGCTGGTGGGACTGCTAAGTACTATAGTGCAGTGATTTGGTAAACAGTTGGCATTTTCTTACAAAACAAAATATATTCCTACCATTAGATCCAGCAGTTGTGCTCCTCGGTGTCTACCCAAAGGAATTGAAACCTTATGTTCATGAAAAAACCTGCATGAGGATGTTTATAGAAGCGTTGTTCACAACTGCCAGAACTTGGAAGCAACCAAGATGTCCTTCAGTAAGTGAATGTATAGGTAAACTAAGGTATATGTCCCCTGGAGAAGGGGATGGCAACCCACTCCAATATTCTTGCCTGAAGAATCCCATGGACAGAGAAGCCTGGTGGGCTACAGTCCATGGGGTCTCAAAGAGCTGGACATGACTGAGCAACTAACACATACAGACAATGAAATATTATTTGGTGCTAAAAGGAAATGAGTTGTCAAGCCATGAAAAGACTTGGAAGAAACTTAAATGCATATTAGTAAGTGAAGGAAGCTAATATGAAAAGACTGCATACTGTATGATTCCAAGTATATGGCCTTCTGGAAAAGGCAGAACTATGTGTTTCCCCTGTAGTTCAGCTGGTAAAGAATCTGCCTGCAATGCGGTAGACCTGGGTTTGATCCCTAGGTTGAGAAGATCCTCTGGAGAAGAGAAAGGCTACCCTATCCACTCCAGTATTCTGGCCTAGAGAATTTCATTAACTGTAGAGTCCATGGAGTTGCAAAGAGTCGGACATGACTGAACAACTTTCACTTCACTTCATGGAGATAGTAAAAAGATCAATGGTTGGTAGAGGTTGTGGTGAGGGAGGGATGAATAAGCAGGACACAGAGGATTTTTAAGGCAGAAAAGCTACTTTGTATGATATGCTAATTGTAGATACATGTCACTGGACATTTGTCCAAATTCATTGAAGGTGTAACACCAAGAGTGAGCTCTAATATTAACTATGGACTTTGCCTGATAATGATACATCAATGTATATTTGTCAATTGTAATAAATGCATTGCTCTCATGGGGAATATTGATCATAGGAAAGGCTATGCATGTGTCAGGACAAGGACTATACAAGAATCTCTACCTTCTGTTCAGTTTTGCTGTGATCCTAAAACTGTTCTAAAAAATAGTCTATTAAAAATGGAGAAAGAAAAAAAGGAAGGAAAGAAAGAAGGAGGGAAGGAAGAGAAAGAAAGCAGGAATTTGGTAATAAATTCACGGGCTAAATGCCCCTACTTTAGGTCCAAAGATGATCATAGTAACAGAAACAAAAATAATATTTTAACAATACTAACGATAAGTAGCATTTATTCAGAGCTTACTATACACCACGTTCTAGTCAAAACATTCTTCATGTGTTAATTCATTTTAAAGAATAGTAACTAACAGCTTGTTACAAAGAGAAACAAAGAGCAAGCCAGGAAAATATTCACATTTTTAGTAAGTAAATAATACAAGTTAAAATAACTATTTCTTTATACCTAATAATGTAGCAAAAGCAAATAAAATACTAAAGGTGGTATGGGGAGATAGGCACTGATAACTGGAGCAGCCTCTTTGGCACTGGTGCTGTGCAACAGCTGCAGGGCTGCGCTGTTGCAGGACTCCAGAGAGGACCACCTTTTCTACATCTCATGAGAATGGTGCCTCCTAGAACTGGGAATCAAAGCAGACCTCGGCAACACATATACTCATTCAGATCTCTTTCTTTTTTAAAATTAAATTTTATTATTTTTTAACACCGAAGACACTTTATATTGGGATATAGCCGATTAACAATGTTGTGATAGTTTCAGGTGAACAGTGAAGGTACTCAGCCATACACACGCGTGTATTCATTCTCCCCAAACCCCCCTCTCATCCAGGCTGGCACATAATATCTGAGCAGAGCTCCATGTGCTATACAATAGGTTTTTTTGTTGGTTACCCATTTTAAATATAGCAGTGTGCACATGACCCTCCTAAAGTCCTTAGCTATCCCTTCCCCCGGAGCAACCATGAGTTCTGTTCTCTAAGTCTGTGAGTCTCTTTCTGTTTCGCAAGTACATTCATTTGTATCATTCAGATCTCTTTTATTCTGGCAAGCTTCCTTTCAGGAATATGTTCAAGGGAAATACTTCAACAGAGGACAAAAATTTACCTGTGGGGAAAAAAATGTATTCATAGTGGAGAAAATCCAGAAATAACACAAGGGTAAAACAAATTGAGAAATACCAAATGAATTATTCAAAATTAATATTGGAGTGATCCATAAATGGATTATAAAGAGAAAAAGCATACGGGAGCTAATAATAAATTTTAATTGTTAGCTTAGGTGGGTGATTTTAGGAATAAGAGGAAAATGTTTCTATACATAAAATTGATCCAAAAAGCTCAATGTGGCAAAAGAACATTATTTTTAGTCAGTATTTCTGTATTTATTCTGCAATAAACACTACTTTTGTCCTTCAACATCTTCTAGCCACATACAACAAGGGACATGCCCTCTTGCTCTAAAATTCTGTGATTCTATATGTATTTCTCATAAGAGATACGAAGTTGTTTTTGTACTTTCGCTAGACAGGTATAGTGTTTTAACCTCAAAAATATCTCCTTAGAAGTGACTTTATATTTGGCCTCAAAAATGAGTCAAGAGGAGGAGGAAGAATTTAGATGCAACAAATTTATTTAATAACTTGCTTGCAAATTATTTATCTGCACTGAAATCTCTTCTCTACCTTTATTGAAAGATAAACAAGTTTGTGCAGGTAGATAAGACCTGTAGTTTAATTTATAAGTGGTTTCCTGCAAACCCCTCAAGCCATTCATGATATCATTCACCATCTCTTAATAACTAAAGTGGAATGTTAATCTATATTTGGTAAGAAAGTGAGAGTTTTCTCAATGGTTTAGACATTTCAGGCCATGTGTAACTCAGAAAGAACTTTTTTGCCTTAGAAATGTGGCCTGAGGAGAGAGAAGATAAAATTACACACACTTGTACATAAACACGCACACCACCATCCATTACCATAGTCTTCACTTTTTAAATGAAATGTTGAACTTCTAATTGATTTCCAACTTGCCTTCTTGTGTTTATATGGAGGTAATATTAATGTTATTGAGGGAAGGAGGAGAAGGAGGAGACAGAGGATGAGATGATTGGATGGCATCACTGACTCACGGACATGAGTTTGGGCAAACTCTGGGAGACCGTGAAGGACAGGGAAACCTGGCGTGCTGCAGTCCATGGGATCACAAAGAGTCGGAGATGACTAAAGACTGAACAACAACAAATGTTATTTTTATTCACATATTTGAGTAATTTCAAGTTGTAGTGTAGAAATCCTCATTTATAATAACTTTCACTCTATGTGTTATAATAAAGTAGAAGCAATTTCTTAACTGTTTAACTCAAATTCAATTTAATGGATAGATTCTCTAATTCAGACTTAGAAATAGTTAGGGTAAAAGAATCAACAGATACAATGTCTTTTATTTTTCCAGGGTACAATATAAAACATTTTGGAGTTTAAATTGTTACCTTTCTGTCTTTTTGGTAATCAGGCAAATATCACTTATAACCATAAATGCTATTCTTTTTAAGTAAAAACAAGTCATTGTAGAAAGACTATATTTTTATAGTAATTATTAATATTTTTTCTAATCTTTACTTTTTCATTTTATTACTCAAAGATACTTAATAACTAGAACTGAATGTTCTTTGGGTTTCCAGGTGGCACTAGTGGTAAAGAACCCACCTGCCAATGCAGGAGACCTAAGAGATGAGGGTTCGATCCTTGGGTCGGGAAGATCCTCTGGAGAATGGCATGGCAATCCACTCTAATTTTCTTGCCTAGAAAATCCCATGGTCAGAGGAACCTGACGGACTACAGTCCATGGGGTCACAAAGAGTCAGACACAATTGAAGCAGCTTAGCACACATGTACCTATGTTCTTTGTAAGTTTACTTTGAATTTGGGAGTGAAAACAAGCAATAGCATTTGCTCATAGGTTTTGAATTACAGAGTATTGGTAATGGTTTAGATATGGCTTATTTATTTGTGGAGTTGAGTCATATGTAAGGAGAAAACAACATAAAATTCGTAAGTATAGAAATTTTATAAGGTAAATATATGAGTGTTATGAGTTTTCCTCCATTGTTGGGAAATACCTTTCATTCATTTAACACATAACTGTTGACTGGCGACAATATGTCCAGTGATATGATAATATACACAATTCCCATATTCAGAGAATTTCTATGTTAGTTCAGGGAGCACTATAAGGTAATTTATAAGACAATGTGTTAGGTGCTGTAAAAGAGGTATGAATAGGTTTTTAAAAGAATGAAAGCCAACTGAAGTTAAAAAAAAAAACCGATAAAAATTGAGATCTGTGATTACACTGAAAAGATTGCAACTAAATTTGCATGGGGGATTGTGACATATGAGCTGGATCTTAACTACTTTCCAGTCAAAGAAAAGTGAGGCAGAAGGGCACTACAGACAGAAACACAGTGTGGGCAGCGTTACAGAATGGCAAAAGTCAGAAATCTTCCATGGCAGTGTTTAAAGAGTATCTCCTGCAGCTTTAAGGCAGGTTGTGATGAAACTAAGTCCAAGCTTTAACGGTAAGAGTGGCAGTGCCACACAGGAGACTGAACATAGTCTCAACAGGTTGGTCATGCAAAAGTTAGGACTTAATGGAAAAAATACTGGACTCAATTCTGTAAACGTTAGAAGGGGACATTTGGTTGGAAGAGCCTGAGAAATCTGAAACCCCATTATATTAAACCAAGTAATGCTACCTGAACATAGCAAGTCCTAATCCTTGGAACTTGTAATTGCATTACCTTATCTTGATGAACGTGAAAGAGAGTAAAAAAGTTGGCTTAAAACTCAACATTCAGAAAACTAATATCGTGGCATCTGGTCCTATCACTTCATGGCAAATAGATGGGGAAACAGTGGAAAAAGTGGTAGACTTTATTTTCTTGGGCTCCAAAATCACTGCAGATGGTGACTGCAGCCATGAAATTAAAAGACGCTTACTCCTTGGAAGGAAAATTATAACCAACCTAGATAGCATATTAAAAAGCAGAGACATTACTTTGCCAACAAAGGTCCATCTAGTCAAGGCTATGGTTTTTCCAGTAGTCATGTATGGATATGAGAGTTGGACTATAAAGAAAGCTGAGCGCCGAAGCATTGATGCTTTTGAACTGTGGTGTTGGAGAAGACTCTTGAGAGTCCCTTGGACTGCAAGGAGATCCGACCAGTCCATCCCAAAGGAGATCAGTCCTGGGTGTTCATTGGAAGGACTGATGCTGAAGCTCCAATACTGTGGCCACCTGCTGCGAAGAATTGACTCATTTGAAAAGACCCTGATGCTGGGACAGATTGAAGGCAGGAGGAGAAGGGGACAATAGAGGATGAGATGGTTGGATGGCATCCCCGACTCAATGGACATGAGTCTGAGTAAACTCCAGGAGTTGGTGATGGACAGGGAGGCCTGGCGTGCTGCAATCCATGGGGTCGCAAAGAGTCAGACATGACTGAATGACTGAACTGACTGACTTACTAATTTGGAAAAAGGGTCTTTGCAGATGTGCTTAAGGATCTTGCAATAAGGAGATTACTCTGGATTATCCAGGTGAGGCCTAAATGCCATCACAAGAGAGAGAGGGGCAGAGGGAGATAACAGAGACATACAGAGAAGGCAACATAAAGATAGAGCAGAGAGATGAGGCTTGAACCAAAGAATGCCAACAGCTGCCAGAAGCTGAGAGAAGCAAGGAACCAATTCTCCTCTGGAACCTCCAGTGGGCATGCAACCCTGCCAATACCTGGATTTTGGACTTCTGGTCTCCAGAACTGTGAGAGAATAATTTTATATTACTTAAGCCAACCAGTTTGTGGTAATTTGCTATGGCATCCCTAGGAAATGAATACACCTTGATTTCCCTGAACTCTCTGGACTAGCAGGTGCACTTCTCTGGCCCTTGCTAGAAGCCCCTCACCCAGAGGCCCTGCAAAGATGTTATGCGAGTCAGGTGCCTCTCAAGAAGATGTGTCTCCTATTCAAGATCCTAGTCCATCAATTTCTCTAGAAATACAAAGGATGCATTTTTGGGTTAGGTCGCAGCACAGTGTAAATAAGGAAATATAATCCCTGGAGGAAGGAAATACTATACACATTACCATACCTCAAAGAAACCAAGAGAGCATAAGCGAGAATATATCTTGAAGGTGTTGACTACAAAGGGTAGACTGTGAAGGCTGGGTGAGGAGAATTTATTAACATGGGCATGTTCTCCCCTTGCTCAGAGTTTAGAGTCCTGGATCTACCTGGATCCAGTCTTAATATGCTACTGAGATTGTTCCTGGAGATTTGAACATGACTGTAGCATTACAGCAAATGAAAAAGAGGAGTCTGGATAGTCTTGGCAGACTCACTGAAGGCTCAGGGAGGGAGGAATATTAGAATTAATTTATAATGAATAAACGCACCAGAGAACTCACCACCCAACTGTATTCCCTAAGAGGACACAGAAGACACATCACTAAGGCAATAAGGAATGTACTGGAAAGGGGGCTCCTGATGACTTTGGGTTCATTGGCTAACCTCTGTAGAGCAGGTATGGCAATCATAGACATTATCATGAAACTATATGTGTAAGAGGGGTTCTGGAAGAGCAGAGACCTGTGGGCATTACTACAATGGGCAGCAAGGCAGCTGATCTATAGTGTTGTGTCTCTAAGAGTTAGACCCTCAGATCTGTGACCCAAAGGGTAGAAATGGGCTGGGCTCTCTCACCATTATCTAAGTGACTCATTCGCAGAATTTGTGCTCCCTGCTCCTACAATTTAGTCTCTGCTGTATTCAAAGTCCTAGTTCCCATGATGGGGTATGGGGATGAGTAATAGGCTGAGGAGAGTAATAGGCTCCAGTATCTCTGAAGCTATGACTGTCAATCACTTGGTCATTTTGAGCTTGTCATGCTAGTAGACAAAGAAAGAAGTTATTATATAGGGCATGGTGGAGGGGTCAACTTTGATTGTCATGAAGAGCTGGTTTGGGGCTCTCCAAGAAAGAATATGTATAGAACTCAGGGATTTTACTGCAGCATATCTTAGTACTTGCATGTCCAATGATAACTGTAAGCAGTTTGTTATAGCAACCTTGGCGTGATAAGGTTACCACAACTGATGGTTCATAGCCCTCAGGAATAAAAACCTGAGTCACCACCAGGCAACAACCTAGACTTGCCGAAGTGCCGGCCAAGCGTGGGGGAAATTAGACTGGGTGGAGAGAGATGATGAATATTAATTATGACCCTGAGCCCAGTTACCGCAGTGGGCACTGCAGCTTATCCTACTAAGCCTTGTAGCAGATTTCTTTTGCACACTCCCTCATGTCCTCTCAACTAGTGTTTACTTCAGTCCTGCTGCAGCAACCAGCTGGGTTGTGACGCCATCAGGCAGTAATGCCCTTTGGTTGTTTAGCAGGCTTCTCCTTTTCTGTACCTGGGCTTCATTGACACTTCTGCTCAAGATGTCACCTGGAGCCTACTCAGCCATCCTACATGCAAGCAAATCTGGAAAAGTAGGAGAGGTGCAAGACAACCCCTGTCCAGTGGGGAATGAAAACCAGTGGATACAAACTCCTTTCTTGGGAAGATAATTCTGAGTTATGGGAATTCCTTGGTGGTTAGGACTTTGTGCTTCTACTGCAGGGGACCCAGGTTCAATCCCTGGTCGGGAACTAAGATCCCGTAAGTAGGGCAGCACAGCTAAGAAAAAAAAAATTCTTAAGTATATTCTACATGGCTCTATGGCTCTTCAGGGGGCCTTAGTGAGACTGAGCCCAAAATCAACCAATAATAGTGATCAAGCTCAGTAACTCAAAAACCAGTGCATTGATTTTACCTGCTTCCCTGTTTTACTCTTCTCTGGCCCTCACTCATGTTCCCTATGGTCCAGAAGTATCCTGGTCAATGTTTTTTTCTGGCTTTCTAGAAACAAAAAAAATTACCCTGGTTTGTAGCATTTGCCAGTTTCTATAGCTGGATAGGGACCAGCACTGTTGGTCCTTGAGAGCATGACCCCAAATAAACTACCTGCATACAAATCTTTGTCTCAGAAGACAAAGGTGGCTCCAGGAGAATGAAGAGTTACCTACCTGTCTGAGCCAATAGGCAGAGAATGGTTGGTACACTGACATGAGCCATGAATACTAATAAGACAACATATTAAAATGAGATTGGAGAGAGAAGAGTTCTATTAACTAACAAATTGGTGGTAGGAAAAGTGGTAAGGGGTAAGAAATTGAAGATACTCAGAAGTTTCTAGACTTTGATGCTGGATAGATAGTAATGCCATTTCCAGACACAGAGAATATAGGGCAACGGTGAGTTCAGCTTTGTATCTATCAAATGTAAGAGTGTTTAAAGATATTCAACTAGAGTTAGCTGGTGAGAGGCACATGTGTGAAGCTTAGAAAAGAGCTAAGGGTATGGAAGCTGTGCACAGTATTATTTTGAAATGTTATTGTTGATAATTACTTGTTATTCCTGGAATATCCTGCCTCCCCCTCTCTCCCCCAACCCAGGCAGCAGTGAGCAGTGCTTTCAGTATTTACTGCCCCCAGGGGAGGGCTGTTACTACAGAAATGAAAAGAAAAAGATGAGTCAATGTTCAGTTTATAAGTTTCAAAATAGAGCTTTGAATCTCTTAGTAGAAAAAAAAATAGGCTGAGAAAAAAAGGTTTTTTGAGTCTCAAAAGCATGGAGTTTGATTACCAATAGCTGAAGTTGATGCCATTAGTGCCCGATATTGGTAGAAAAAAAATGATGATAAAAGAGCTAGTTTTCCTAACCTGAAGAGAAAGTTGGTGATAAAAACGAGATATAGACATAGAGTGTCTCTGAGAAAGTACCTGTTCCCTGGCTTGCATTCTCGCTGCTGAGCTACCTGTGGAGGCAAGGATAGAATTTCCTAGTAATGGTAGGGACTGAGAGGAAATGTGTGCCCCACTTCCTGTCAGGACCCCCGTGGGATGGTCCCCCAGGCAGTTCTCCTCAGGGAGCACAGCCTAGCAGCAAACAATAGCTGTAGTAGAAAGGATAATAGCTTGTGATCTGAAAATATGCTGGAGTCCAGCCGCCAAGATTTGTCTCTCTAAAGTAGTAGGGGATAGCACTCAGAAGTTTCCACAACCCTAAAAGAGGGTGGAAAGTGACGGCAAGAGGGCCAGTGAACCAGAAGAGCCCTGAGAGCTGGGACAAGAGCCAGGAATGATGGGCTAGAATTACAATACAGAGGGACGGCATGAGAAAAACCAGACACCCTCCTGTGTGGCCATGGCCACATGGAAGCTCCTCATACTTAGATTCTACTCATGAGAAAATGGGGAGAAAAGAAAAATAATTATTTGATTGAGTTAAAACCTGAAAAGATTGGAGAAATCTGGAATGACTGTATCTTTACACCTAAAATTTACTATAACTAATTACTGTAACTTAACCAAAACTTACCACAGTAGAAGATGAAAAGAAAAAAGAAAGTGTTAGTCACTCAGTCATGTCTGACTCTTTGCAACCCCATGAACTGTAGCCCACCAGTCTCCTCTGTCCATGGGATTTTCTAGGCAAGAATGCTAGACTGAGTTGCCATGCTCTCCTCCAGGGGATCTTCCCTACCCAGGGATTGACCCCAGGTCTCCTACATTACAGGCAGATTCTTTACCATCTGAGCCACAAGGGAAGTCACACACACACACACACACACACACACACACACACAAAAGATGCTCTCAAAAGATACAAGTAAGATACAGAATACGTTGTTCAGTAAAATCCAATGTTCATTTATGACCAATAATCTTAGTGAATTAGGAATAGAAGTGAGCTCCTTAACCAAATAAAGTATAGGAAAAAAGATAAACCCCAAATGAAAACAAAACCCAAAACCCTGAAGCAAATATCATTCTCTTTAAAGCCAGGAATAAGACAATTACGCCTGTTATCACCACCTCTATTTGTTAGACAGGACAGTAAGATAAGAAAAAGGAATGCAAGTTGAGAGGAATGGAAAAGAATAAGCAAAACTGTCCTTCAAAGATGCTAATAAATGCCTATGTGAAAGTGAAAATAATTATTTTAGATATAATGAAGTTGAAGAAGTTTGATAAATACCAAAGTAAATATATAAAACTAAGCTCATTTCTGTACACCATCAATAAATTATTAGGGTGTGTAATAATAATATAAAAAGACACTACATTTACAAAAGCAAGGAAAACACAAAGTATGTTGGAATAAATGTGGCAAAATATATACAAGGCCATAGTGGAGAAAACTGTAAAACTTTTTGAAGGACATTAAGATTTAATTATTCTTTAAACGTTAGTTTTTAGAACTATTCAGATTTACAAAAAAACTGTGAAGACAGTACAGAGAGTTCCTATCCATCCTATAGTCAGTTTCTCCTGTTACTGCTATCTTACATTAGTATATTTGGTATAATTAATAAACAAATCTTGGTGCGTTATTATCAGAAAATAGAAAATACGTCTCTTCCCCCAGTTCCCAGCACAGAGCTCCTAAAACTCACGTTATTTCATAAGTGATAAGAATACTAGGAACATCTCTTGTTCTAATACTGATCTTTGATCTCTGTTTCTGACACAAAGCTCCTGAAACCCTTGTGATTTCCTAATAGGAAATAGGGTAATAGGAGTATCTTTTGGAGAAGGAAATGGCAACCCACTCCAGTATTCTTACCTGGAGAATCCCATGGACAGAGGAGCCTGGCAGGCTACAGTCCATGGGGTCGCAAGAGTCAGACACAACCTAGCGAATAAAGAGAGAGAGAGAGAGGAGTATCTTTTGTTCTAATGATCCAACTCTGTGTGGACTCCTGGATGAGGGCTGGGAGAAGGGAGAATGGCTGAATATGGAGTTAATGATACCATCACCAACTCAATGAACATGAACCTGAGCAAACTCCAGGAGGGAATGAAGGACAGAGGAGCCTGGTGTGCTGCAGTCCATGGGGTCACAAAGAGTCACATATGACTTAGCGACTGAACAACAGCAGCAGCAATGCCTCCGTGGTGAAGCCTCCATAAAATTCCAAAAGCATGGGGTTTGAAGAACTTCTAGGTTTGTGAATGCATCCGTGCTGGGAGGAGTCCCAACTCCACAGGAACAGAAGCTCCTGTGCTTGGGACTCTTCCAGACCTCTCTTCATCTGGCTATTCATCTGTATCCTTGATCATCTCCTTTAATAAACTGGTTAACATAATGTTGCCCTGAGTTCTGTGAGCTGCTCTAGCAAATTAGTCAAGCCCAAGGAGGGGGTCATTGGGATCTCATCCATAGCCAGTCCATCAGAAGCATGGGAGATTACCCTGGTTTGTGACGGGTGTCTGAGGTAAGGGAAGGACAGTAGTCTTGAAAGACTGAAACTTAACCTATGGAGGGGCTTCCCAGGTGGCACAGTAGTGAAATAATTCATCTGCCAATGCAAGAGACGTGAGAGACAAGGTTCGATCCCTGGGTCAGGAAGATCCCCTGGAGAAGGAAATGTCAACCCTTCCTAGTATTCTTGCCTGGAAAATGCCATGTACAGAGGAGCCTGGAGGACTAGTGTTCATGGGGTTGCGAAGAGTCAGACACAACTTAATGATGAGCATGCAATCCTTGGTATCCTGTGGAATCTCTGGGTAGACAGTATCGGAATGAAGCTAAATTGTAGGACACCCAGCCAATGTCCAGGAATTGCTTCTTGGTAAGGGGGAGAACCTCTACACATTTGGTGAGCAGCAGTGTCAGAAGTGACATGGTCTCTGTAAATGTCAAAGAGACACACAGGGGAGAAATGGAATAGGGAGGGGCTGGATTTCCTTACACAGAAAGGAAGAAACAGGATTTTCCCTTTAATGTAATTGTGAACTAAAAGTCATACTTTCTTTAGGTTTTCTTTGTTCTTACCTACTGTTCTTTTTTTTTCGGTTCCAGGGTCCTATTTAGGATACCATATTACACTATTACATTTAGTCATCCTGTCTCTTTAGGTTCCTCACAGCTGCGACTTTCCTTGTTTTTGACGGACCTTGGCTGTTTTGAGAAGTACTTAATCAGGTATTTTGTAGACTGTCTATTGGGATTTGTCTGATGTTTTTCTCACGACTAGCCTGGGGTTACAGTTTTGGGCCTCACAGAGGTAAAGTGCTACCTTCATCCCATTATATCAAGGGTGTGTGTGCGTGTGTGTGTGCACGCACACACACGCACTCAGTCACGTCTGATTCTTTGTGACTCCATTGACTGTAGCCCGCCAGCCTCCTCTGTCCATGGCATTATCCAGGCAAGAATTTTGAAGTGGGTGGCCATTTTCTACTCCAGGGGATCTTCCCAGCCCAGGGATTGAACCCACGTCTCCTGTATCTCCTGCATTGGCAGGCAGATTCTTTACCAATGTGCCACCTGGGAAGCCCATATCAAGGGTACATACTATCAACATCACATCACTATTGATGTTGACCTTGAACTCCTGGCTGAGGCAGTGTTTTTCATGTTTCTTCACTGTAACTTTCCTCAAACCTTTGGGAGAAAGTTACTATGCTCATCCTACACTGTAGCAGTGGTAAGTCATGCTCCCTTTCCTTGAGGGTGGAGTAACTGCATAAACTATTTTGAATTTCACACAAACATTTGTCTCTTCTCACCCATTTATTTACTGAATCATTTATTTATATCAAAACAGACTCATGTGTATTTATTTTATACTTTGGGTTATAATCCAATACTACTTTATTTTGTTGCTCAAATTGTTCCAGCTTTGGCCACTGAGAGATCTTTGACATACCCCATAACTGTGGGTTTGAATTTTTCAAGCACTTCTTTACTTTCTGGCACTAAAAGATGCTCTCAGCTCATCTTGTATATTCCCTGCCGTGGTCCTAGAATCAGCCCTTTCTCCAAGGTGCTCTGGTTCCTTTCATTGGAGACGTTAGTTTACTTTTAACCAGCACAATTTCATTTCTTTAAAAAATTTTTTGAAGCAATCTCAAACTTACAGAAAGGTTGAAAGTATAAAGACTTTTTTTTTTTCTTGTACCATTTGAGAGTACTTTGTCAGTTTGCTGTCCCATCACCTAATACCTTAGTGTGTACTTTTTATGAACATGATCATTCTTCTCTAGATTACCACAGTACAAACATCATAATCTGGCAATTAACATTTGTAGATTATAACCATTTAATCTCAGATATACTCATGTTTCCGCCAATGTCCAAATAACATCTTTCATAGCAATGGAATTCAGAATCATGAGTTGCCTATCTGTCGTTTCTCTGTGATTGTTAGTTTTATGTATTCACATAAAACCTCTGTTATCATGTGAGCCAATTCCTTACAATAAATATATATATATATATATATATATATATATATATATAGACATACACACACATATCCTATTGGTTCTCTTTCTTTGGCGAATCCTGATTAACACAATTGCTTTCATCTCTGTCATTCTGGAATAGTTCCTCAAATTTCTTTAACATCTATGTCCTTGACACTTCTGAAGATTACAGGGCAATTATTTTGTATTATGTCCCTTAAGCTGGATTTGTGAGATGTTTACTCATTATTAGATTCAGATTGGGCAGGAATAGCATTGAAGCCATGCTCTGTACTTCTCATGGCTTCCTATCAGATTGTAAGATTTCTGTTTCATTCTAATACTGATGTTCACTTTGATCACTTAATTACATTGGTGTCTTTTAGCTTTTCCCCTTATATAATTAATATGTATTTTTTGGAAAGATACATTGAATTCTGTAAAAATCTTACTTGCCAAACTTGGAATTTACTCATCTACTATAATTTACATTGGTGTGGACTCACAGTACTGGATTTAGTCATTGGATTATAATCTGTTGCTATCAATTTATTTTGGTGCTCAAGTTAGTCCATATTTGGCCAGTGGAAACCTCTTCAAGTTGGCTCCTGTGTCCTTTTGACATGTCCCCATATTACTTTCATTACTTCCTGGCATAACAAGATGTCCCATAAAAAGACTTTCTAAACAAGACAGCATTGTTAATAATAGACAAAGCAATAGGGAAATAATCATTAAAAAAAAAAGAAAGGGGGAAAAAGGGATGCACTGCCTCTCATTGAAGTGAAAAGCCCAAACTCCTTAACATGGCATGGAAGAGAAACTTAAAGCAAGAAGCACTGTGCTGTATTTGGGTTTCAGTGGGGAAAAACTTTTAGGATTTACTTCATTAAAAAAAAAGTATATGCTGTGGTCAAAAAGGAGCCCAAAGTGACAGTTTTCCTTGACGGTCGCCGTCCTGTTTGCTGTAACTGATCTGCAACATTTCAGGAAAAGACAGTTCCCATTGTACTTGCCATTTCTCAGGTACAACCAGAGACCTTTATTTGAACTGACACGTTTTCAGAGGCCACCAGAAATGTTCCATTGATGGGGTCTTACATGCAAGAATAAGGCTTTTGAGAAATGGCTTGCAGAGGCCAAGAACCAATATGGAGATGCAGATATGGTTGTGCCAGAAGATTCCAGGATGACTGAAGTTGACCTTTCTGGTGAGTGAAGAGGACATGACAGTATGGAACACAAGCCTCAGGACCTGGTTGCCCACAGTTTTTTAACTGGCAGTGCCTGATACTGAAGTAACTGAAAATACCAGCTTGTCGCTGGAGCCATGCTTTAGCATAAGACCTATTGCCAGTAAAGCTGTCTTCCTCTATGTGGATCTACAGAGTTGGGAGAGAAACAAAAAGTCAAATGAAGAGACAGGGGGCACTTTCAGGTGGAAACAGCTGTTTTGTGTTTGGTGATGCTGCTGGCATATAAATGACCAATAAAAGACTCATGGATTAAAAAAAAAGTATAATGGGGTCAGACATTTAGCACCATAATTGCAAACTGACATTTTTGCCTTTGAATGTAATGTACCTTTGGGAAAAGATTAGTAATATCACTGGTACTTCATTTATCTCGAGTGTTACAAATTTTGAACCATTATTAAATTTCAGAGATACCGTTGTAATTTATCTAAACATCATGCTGTAAACATTCGAAACAGCTAAATCATATAATAAAAGGTCTTTATAAATTCAAGACAAAACCAGAAAACCTGAAATCATGCCAATGTCCAATAACAGAAGAATAATTGAGATAGAGTCATCCAATGAAATATTACACAGCAGTGAAAATGAATTAACTACCACAAACACATCAATGTGAATCCATCTCACAAATGGAATGGAGAGTAAAAGAATTCAAGTCGCTTTATGATTTCATTTATGTAAAGAAGCAAAAATGAACAGTGCATTATTTAGTAATACATACATCTGATGAAAAAATTGAAAAAAAAACAAGAAAATGGTAAACATAGAATTCAGAATAGTAGTTATCTTTTGGTGAGTGGAGAAAAGGCAATGTAATAGGAAGACATGAAAGAGGTGAAAAAAGTTTCTAGTAATGTTCTTTTTCTTACAGTGTGTGATGAGTATATTAGTATTCAATTGACTTATTTTTATACTGTACCTGTTTTTATAATCTTTGGCAGGTACTCAAAATTTAGTTTAAAATGTTTCTACAAATTTGGACATGTTAGACAAAATTCCTGTGTTGTCTAATATAGTAGTCATTAACCACAAATGACTATTTAAGTAATTAAAAAGCTGTACCAGCCACATTTCAAGTGCTGAATAGCCATATAAGCTAGCAGCTACCACATTGGCAATGTAGATATAAAAGATTTCCTTCATTACAGAAGGTTTTTTTGGACCATATTGGACATAATGACTGTCTCTGAAAACTCCCTTCCCACACTTAGATTTTCCCTTCAAGGCTAGATTCCTGGAATCCAAGAGTAGAGGTGACCTGTGTCTTGGGTACCGTCTTAAGTGGAAAGCTTTACAGAAGTGCCCAGGATCCCCAGCTTATTCCAGAGTGGAACAGCCACAGTACTGTAGAAGCGATGCACAGGAGAGGCTGGAGACAGGCCCCACGTCTCTGCAGCCACAGAATGATGTGGAAGGGCCAGGGGCAAATAAAAGAGGTCAGAGGACCTGAAGAGCTTTTCATCTTTGAGCCTAAAGTTCTACAGCCTGAATACCAGAGACAGATGAGAGTGCTGGTTTCTCCACGGATGCTGGAGGGTACTAGGGCGGAGACCGTTAATTCTCTTCCTAATCCATCCCTCCCTAGCAAGAGAAGCTCAACAAGGCTTCCCAGGGGGGAAGAAAAAGTCTCTTCCTGCCCTGTATTTAGATACATCCATGTGACTCAGATCTTCTCTCTGAGTTTATGTAGAAGGTTTTGTTAGCCTTTCTGAAAAGTAGAGCATGAGATCTGAACTCCAGTTTTTATTCCTTCCTCTGTCTTGTGGCCTAAAACACAGATGGAATGGTTAGAGCTTTTGCCTCTTGCTGGATTATGAGGATAAGGGCCACACTTACAAATGGCAAAGCTAGCTGTAAAGTACCTGGATTTCTAATGCTTTTGTGGAGTAAAATAGCCATACTTATCCTGGCCTCTACGCCTCCAAGGGCTTCCGTGGTGCTCAGTGGTAAAGAATCCACCTGCCAATGCAGGAGATGTGGGTTCAATCCCTAGGTCAAGAAGATCCCCTGGAGAAGGAAATGGCAACCCACTCCAATATTCTCGCCTGGGAAAGCTCATGGACAGAGGAACCTGAAGGACTACAGTCCATGGGGTCACAAAAGAGTTGGACATGACTTAGCGACTGAACAAATTGACTTCCATATAAGGGAACAATATAACATCTATCTTTAAATCCTACTAGTTAGGGTTACTAACAGCCAAATGTCATGGCAATGACAACAGCAAGGGATGAGGTAAAGGGAGTTTAGAGTGGAAGAAGAGAAAGAAAAAATGAACCGTGAAGATCTCAAATATCTAGTATTAGAAGAGAGGCAACCAGCAGATATTAAGAGAGAATTAAAGGAGAATTTGCAAACAAGACTTTTGTTGTATTCCTTACAGAACTAATAACCAATATTCAAGTACCTTTCATTTTGTTACCCTTGTTAGATCAGTTATTTAACACCAGAATTTTTTTTTATCCTGAAGACTCATATTGAAAAAATAAAATCAACTGCAACTTCTGCCTTACAATTAACATCACAGGCACAGATAGGGTCATTGGTACACAAACTACGAGGAAGTCTTGACGAGGTTTATTGAATTTTCGTTCATTTACTGCTCCTTTATCAGTATGGAGACTCATGTAAAAAGAGATTTGAAGGGAGGATAGGTTCAGGAACAAGAAATAGCATGGCAATGCCACTGGAGGTTGCTGGAATTGCCTAGCGTTTCACTTGGGGGCAATCTCTAGCAGGGGTGTGTGGCTTGGGACAAATTATTATACACAATATCACATTCTTCCTACATGCTTCTTAAAGGGTTGTACACAAAGTTATTCAACTCAAATCAACATGAACTTAATTGAAGGCAGGCTAGATGGGCAAAAAGTCTACATGAGAATACCATGCAGTTGAGTTGTATATCCAGCTGAAGAGGAGTTTCTCATTTCAAACAGCTTTCTTGACCGTAGCACTGGTTATTGGACCACCATCTAATACCATCATCTCTGTTTGAACTTCATTATCATTCCAGGTACCAGCTATACAGGGCTTCCCCTACCTTTTGACTGGGAAATAATAACTACTCTAGTTTATCATATGTCAGTTAATTGTCTGCTTAATTCTTCATTTGATTTTGGATCCAGACAGAAAGAATAAGAAATCATGAGTCAAATCAGTGGTTTGGGGGATTATCTTCACTATTGCTATTAGCTATATGAGCTGATGCTTTACTTTATAAATCACTGGGATTTCTGGTTGACTTTGTTACCAGTTTTAGGTTGTGTGTATCCTTCTCATCCATTCATTAATTTTTAGTAGGAAGATGGAAGCTATTTCTATATCTGTTTGAAACCAAGCCCTGAAATGACATGAATGTCCTACTTAAAATATAAAAATGTGTATCAAGAAGAGATTAGGGAAAGTTATTTCCAAAATAAAAGGGCATAGTGAATACTGTCAAATTATTTTACTCCTAACATACTAAAAAACCTAAGTATGTGACAATTTATAAAACAGAAATTAATACTATTATAGCTTTTTTAATTTAGTTAAGCCAACAATTCCTGACCATTTTGGAATTTTGCACTCATGTTAATTGCCACTCTTTCTCCCTAATGCAGATGATAAAATCTGAATGATGTATTGATGGAATTTTAATGCATAATACAAACTAAATGGGTCCTGCCAAACATAAAGTCCGACAAAATATTATATAACAAACCATTAATATGGGCTATAGTCTTATTCTCCTTTCTGCACTTTAAATTGTTTATTCTGAATTCCTTAAGGAAAATTTAAACTAGATTTTGCGATTTCAGAGTTTTGCAAATTTCTGCAACTGTAGGGAAAGGACTCATTTGAAAAGACCCTGATGCTGGGAAAGATTGAAGGCGGGAGGAGAAGGGGGATACAGAGGATGAGATGGTTGGATGGCATCACCGACTCAATGGACATGAGTTTGAGTAAACTCCGGGAGTTGGTGATGGAACCTGGAGGCCTGGCCTGCTGTAGTCCATGGGGTTGCAAGCAGTTGGACACGACTGAGCGACTGAACTGAACTGAGGAAAAGGACAAGGTATTAATCCTAACGTAGACAGTGAGCGCTTATCATTTTCCCCATTCCCTTTGGGGTTGTTTATTTGGTGAGGATCTTCCTGTGACTGTAGAAGTATAAAACCCATCAGATATGGCTGTAAAATAAGCATGATTATTCCACAGTACAGGAGGTCCTAGTTTATTTTCTCCCTTCTTTGCTACCTTCCAGCGGTGCTGCAGATCAAGGCTTACTTAGCTAAGCAGATTTACAGGGTTAAGCCTGAAGGCTGGACATTATTGGCAGACCATATGACAAGAAATGTTAATTGGTACAGTGTTTACAAATCACAGGGAGTGAATTTCAGATCCTGAGTCCAAGACTGATGCGATCCCTACTAGCGTCCCCATTTGCCGCCATGCTCAGGCTGGGCTTTGCACAAGGGGTCCCAAGGTCCAGCTGCTTTTGGAATCCGCAGCCTCAACCGACAAAATACAGGTCTGATTCTTAGCTTATGGAGAGAGTGAGGCGGATCTCAGTGAGAAGTGTTGCCGAGGAGAGCCGCAGCTTTGTTTCCCAGGGGAAGGGCGGGCGTCCTCCGGGCGCCACTGCCCGCTAGGCGAAATGCCTGGGGGCTGCTTAGATCCCCGATGCGGCGAGGTCTGGCCTCATCCTCCTGGCGGGGGGACGGAAGGCGAGCCCCCACTCCTCCCACCGAGCCTCAGCGCGCACGCTCCCCAACCGCGCGCGGTTCCCGGTCCCGGGGTTTCTCCACGCGCGCCGCCGCCGAAGCGCCGCAGGCCCTCCCGGCCCCGCTTCCTCGTGTCACTAGCGAGGGCCGGCCGCGGGGGGCGCTGTGCGGCCTGGGGAGCCCCGCCCCCTCTTCCTCCAACTCCTCCCGCCTCCTCCCTCTCCTCCGCCTCCTCCTCACTACAGTTCCCACTCTCTGGGTGGGGGCGAGCGCGTCCGGTTTGCGAGAACCTTTCGGAAATGGCAACTTGCGCGGTGGAGGTGTTCGGGCTCCAGGAGGACGAGGTGAGGGGGACGCGGGACTCCGGGCGGGCTTCCCATCGCGCTGCCCATCTACAGGACTGGAGGAGGGGGCGGCGGCCAGAGGGGCGGCTGTCAGCGCCCTCCTCCCTCTTCGCGAGACCCGGGAGCGCGCCGGGCGCTGTGGGGACCCCCCGAGACAGCCCGGCTCGCACAGGCTTGTGGGCGGGGGCGTTGCTTTAGGAAGCCGCATTTTCTTCGCGAGCCTGTGGACTCCACACCCCTCTCTTCCCTAGAACCGCCGCCTTTCTGGTCAGTTTCCTTCAGGAAGTGATGAGGAGGGGGGCTAGGCAGCCCTCGGCTGGAGTTCGCGGGGGCACGCGCAGCACCCCGCCTGCCCCTTCCTGCCACCCCCAACTGAGTGTGCGTGAGCTCCGGGAGGGGGTGGGGCGCATTTCCCTGGAGCTTAGCATCCCGGCTGTTGATTAGCCTATTCTGGCAAAGAGAAGCCCTTTGGGCTTAACTTTATGGACTTTGACCTGAAGGCTTCCAGGAGAAGTGTCATTAGTTTTTTTTTTTTTTTTTCTTCTGATATCCTTCTAAACCCTCTTAGATGAGATGGGGATGGGAAAGCAGGGAGATAGATTTTTTCCCCCTTCCTATTTAGCAACAAGTGTCAAGTGTGGAAAGTTCATGCTGTTTCCCTGGTCTTCATTGGTATTTTACAGATGAAGCCAAAAAAGTATAAATATTTAAAAGGACTTGCCACAGCTGTTCAATCGTAAAACTCTGTGATTTGAGAAGGCAAAACTGTCTCTTATCAGCTAAATAACTTATGCTGGTTATGCCTTGTGCTTATTAAAAACAAGCTTATTTGTAAAGAGTAGTTCCATTTTAAATGAGATGGGGCTTCCCTGTGTTATTGGTGATTGTCTCAAAAATGGGAGTGGGTGGAAAATGAAAAGGATGTCTAGTCTAACAATGACTGGTTAAATTTTGCTCACAAAAAATACGAGCATTCTTGTTGATAGAATAAGCTGTCACATGTACCTGTTATCAGGATTAGACCCAATTAACTGTAAATCCTTCAGCCTAATTTAGATTAATTACTTAGATTGTTCTAAGTGTTGTAATAGTGCTTTCTCTTGGTAACTTGGTATCTTCAGTCTCTACAAAGTATCTTTACGTTTCTCTTGAGAGTTTTTGGTTTATAAGCAGTGGGCAACTTGTTGATGCAAACAAGTTATTTCAGAGTGTTTTGAGAATGATTATGTGATGCAATTAGAATTGAATTTCTTAGTTATTGCTACCAGGGGAGAAACAAAGAAGTGGTGGACAAATGGTGGCCTCTTGGCAGTCCTAAGGAAAGACTGTCAGTATGCTATGGCTGAAGATAATAGTCTAGCTAATGTCCCATTATTGTTCTGTAGAAGAGATCAGAAGAAAATAATGCAGTACTGAAACTATGATAGCTTTCTTCTTATCAGATCTGTCTCCCTGCTTGCTACAATAAACTGTTCAAGGCAGATAATCTCAGACTGGCATCCAACTCATCTGGCTGGCCTTGGACTTTCTTTCCCTGTTGTTGTTACTACTCAGAGGTAGGCTCTGCTAGTCCAGATTTCTCATTTCACTTTCTTCCAGCAGAACCAATTGATCCTAGACATCATCTTGCCAGAGGTGTCATTCAGTCTGTTTCTCTCTCCCTCCATCCCTCTCCCCTCTTGGTACAGATCTGTGTTTTCAGTTATCTACTTCTTACATCATTCTTCTTCCCAACTGAGATAAATCAAATTATGCCAGTTGGTGGGTGGTCAGTCAGCAACTGGTACTAAGGGCCAGAAACCCTGCCCTTTGAAATGAAGTTTTCCTAAACTGGCTGAAGGATTTGTACTTCTGTGCACTTTCATGGTGTGGGGCCCACTCTGTTGGCACGGTGGGCATCCTGCTTGTCAGTCTCATGACTCAGATTTCCCTCCTGCTCTCTCTGTTCTCTTTTTCCTCACTGAGGAAGAGTGAGATAGGAAGATACGAGACATGATGATAAAGTGTCGTATTCCACTTCTTCCAGTGTAATTTGGATTATTCATTCAACAGACACTTTTTAGCAGTCTGTTCTGTATTGTGCAGTATGCTAGGCACCAGGTACACAGATAGAAAAAAAAGCTGTGTCCGCCTGTTTTGTGAGAAGCTCATATTCTGTGGGGAAGACAAAAATCGCTTGTATTCTGGTAGAGATTGCCATTTCATCACTATCATTTGCCTTTTATTTTCTGATCTATCACAAAAGTAAAAGAGGGCTTAGAAAATCACCCCCTCATTCCTTTTATTTTTTGAAGAAAAACATTGGAACTATGTCATTTTCTAAAACTCACAGACTAGCCTTGGAATAGGCAGCCCTCTGCTGTTGGTTATAAGTAAGATAGGTTTCCTATGGCCGCAAAAAGAGATGATTATTTTAAATTAGAAACAGAAACAAAGAGAAAAATGAATGGAGATGGGATAGAAGATGGGGAGAGAACCATAATTTAACCAGTATATGCTGGAGAGCCACTGAGTCACACTGTATGAGCATGTTAGTATACCAAAATTTAGGTCATTATACCTCTCTCTCTCACTTGTCAGTGAGTTTTAGCTCTTCTTCCAAATTTAAGTGTCTTTGAGTAAGAGATGGTCCTGGCTCCATGTACAGAATTTTGTCATTAAAGCTTAATAAACTAAGAAAGTAGTGTACTATAATTTATACCAAATTTGCTCTGACAACCTCTTCTTAAAAAATATTTACTTACTTGTTTGGCTGCCCTGGGTCTTAGTTGTGGTATGCAGGATCTAGTTCCCAGATCAGGAATCGAACCTGGGCCCCCTGCATAGGGAGCTTGGAGTCTCAGCCACTAGACCACTAGGGAAGTCCCTCTGACAGTCTCTTGGAATTAATAGTAGCAGGTAACTCCCACCCAGCTGTGGTAAATAGTGTGGTATAGATGGGGCCGGCCACTCAGCATCCTTTCCCTTTCATTTCAGTGGACTTCTCTGTTACACAGAGGCTAGAAAGCTAAACACCATGTTTCTCAGACTCTTGCATTTAGCCTTCCGGAAAGAGGTGGTGAAACAGTTTTCCCAGTGAGGTGCCCCTACTTGCGATGGGGAAGGTGCAAATAAAGTGATGCTACATAACTTCTTGTTTCTTTGGCTTTTTCTGCTGACAAGCATAGTCGTATAGACATTGAGTTTTTCTAACAAAAGTCTGTCAGTGCCTGATAAGTTGTTTTGTGGGCATTGATAGGAAATTAAAGAAATAGTGGTGGTGGAAGCTTCCTGGCATCTAGATGGATTATGTTCGTAAAGTCAGCAGGTCTGATGGTAGCTCCTGATAACCTTCCTTTCTCAGATGTGGCAGCTTCCTGGGTAGGCCAATTTTGAGGTATTTTTGGGTCCTCTAAAGGCACAGCCTAGAGCCTACCTCTCCAGCTCTTTTGGAAGCACGTAATTCCCTGTATGAGCTTCTTTCTTCTGAAAAATATCTAGAGTACCTTCTATTTCCTGCAGCTGAAACCTGACTGAAAAGGAAAAGAAAAGAAGGAAATAAAGAGGAAAGGGTTGAGTCTCCATTGCCAGTTTGAGAGTAGAGTTTGCACATACAGAAGAATGGATGTCTCTGATGCTGACATCTACGACAGTATGTAAGCAACAGGGTTTCTAAGAAGTGCGTGTTCTGACACTTCTAGACTCACTGTCACTGAGCAGAAGCAGACCCTTCCTGCCCTGGCATCATACTGAGCCTGAGAACCAACTTCCCAAACCTGTATTCACTGCACACGAAGAAGGAGAAGCACAGTGTACGTAGCAACCGTGTTAGTGCTTAACCCCGTACTTCTATGTGTTGTTCTTTCCATCACTGCTTTTTTGCAGTTCTTTAATTCCAGCATCATTCTAATTATTTTTTGTGGGTTTCCATAGGAACAAAGAAGTAGATAAATATAGTTCATTTTTAATAATTTGCTTTTTGATTATGTTAAACCAACTGAAAAGTTGGAGGTACAGTACAAAGAACTCCAAATCCTCCTAAAGCAGATTCTCCATCTGTTGATATTTCACCATAATTGTTCCATAACCTTATAATTGCCATTTTCATTAGTCTTTTTTTGGACCCATTTGAGGACAACCTGCAGACATGATTCCCCATTACCACTAAATGCTCTTTATTTTCCTAAAGGAAGAATGCTTTCCTGCATCACAGCCATCCAGCCCTCTAAGCTAGGAAGTCAACATTGTTATGACACTATCACCCAATCCACGGGTCCCATTCAGTCTTTGACCAGAGTTGCAATAATTTCTCTTCTTTCGGAATCTAGGATCCCATCCAGAAGCGTATGTTGCATGTACTCTGTATCAGTTCCTCAGTCTTCCTTATCCTTAACAGTTGTAAGGAGCACAGGCTGTATAACCTGTTGATGTTGCTCAACTTGAATCTGTTTACTGTTTCCTCAGGATGACATCAAAGCCATGCTTTTTGGGCAGGAATCATCGAGTTAATACTGTATTCTTCTCAGGGTATATCTGTCGATGTTCCTCAACTTAGATCCGTTTACTGTTTCCTCATGAAGATGTCAAAGCCATGCTTTTGGGGCGGGAATTACCGAGTTAATACCGAATTCTTCTCAGGGTATATCAAGGGGTACTTGATTTTGGCTTGTCTCATCATCTCATCATTGTCTAACCTTGATCACTTGGTAATTTTGGTGTCTGCCAGGTTTCTTCTTGGTGATGTTGCTATTTTTCCTTTATAATTGATTGGTATTTTATGAAGGCATATTCAGAGGCTGTGGTAGTATCCCATTCCTCATTCATCAGATCTGCATCCACTAGTTTTAGTATCCATCCATGACTTCCACCTGAAACAAATGCTGCTGTTTATATTTCCACTTTTATTAATTGATGTTTTGTGTAAGAAGAACCTTTTCTTTCTTGGCCATTTGCTATCCATTTATTTATTTGTATCAGCATGGACCTGTAGAATCCCACCTATTCAATGGATTGTAATTAATCTCTATCCTTAAATATTTTATGGCTCAAACTATCTCGGTTTGGCCAGTGGAAGCTCTTTCAAGGAGGTTCCTGTGTCCTTATGGCAAGTCCCCATCATTTTTTGAACTCTTCATTACATTCCTGGCAGAATATGTTCTAGGCTCCTCTTATATTTTGCGTGGTCCAGCACTTTCTGGGATCATCCATTTCTCCTAGAAATATTGGTTCATTTAGTAGGGAAATGGTTTTTAGAAAGTGCTTCCCTGGTGGCTCAGATGGTAAAGAATCTGCCTGCAGTGCAGAAGACCTGGATTTGATCCCTAGGTTGAGAAGATCCCCTGGAGAAGGGAATGGCTACCCATTCCAATATTCTTGCCTGAATAACTCCATGGACAGGGGAGCCTGGCGGGCTACAGTTCATGGGGTAACAAAGAGTTGGACAAGTCTGAGTGGCTAAAACTAACAGTGAAAATTCTGAGTTTCATTATCCTCATTCTGTTTACTTATTTGCTTAGTCCCAATTTACATTGCAAGTGAGAAATAGATTTAAGGGACTAGATCTGAGAGTGCGTGATGAACTATGGACAGAGGTTCGTGACATTGTTCAGGAGACAGGGATCAAGACCATACCCATGGAAAAGAAATGCAAAAAAGCAAAATGGCTGTGTGAGGAGGCCTTACAAATAGCTGTGAAAAGAAGAGAAGCGAAAAGCAAAGGAGAAAAGGAAAGATATTCCCATTTGAATGCAGAGTTCCAAAGAATAGCAAGGAGAGATAAGAAAGCCTTCCTCAGCAATCAATGCAAAGAAATAGAGGAAAACAACAAAATGGGAAAGACTAGAGATCTATTCAAGAAAATTAGAGATACCCAGGGAACATTTCTTGCAACGATGGGCTCAATAAAGGACAGAAATGGTAGGGACCTAACAGAAGCAGAAGATATTAAAAAGAGGTGGCAAGAATACACAGAAGAACTGTACAAAAAAGATCTTTATGACCCAGATAATCACGATGGTGTGATCACTCACCTAGAGCCAGACATCCTGGAATATGAAGTCAAGTGGGCCTTAGAAAGCATCACTACGAACAAAGCTAGTAGAGGTGATGGAATTCCAGTTGAGCTATTTCAAATCCTGAAAGATGATGCTGTGAAAGTGCTGCACTCAATATGCCAGCCAATTTGGACAACTCAGCAGTGGCCACAGGACTGGAAAAGGCCAGTTTTCATTCCAATCCCAAAGAAAGGCAATGCCAAAGAATTCTCAAACTACCGCACAATTGCACTCATCTCACACGCTAGTAGGAGAAGGCAATGGCACCCCACTCCAGTACTATTGCCTGGAAAATCCCATGAACGGAGGAGCCTGGCGGGCTGCAGTCCATGGGGTCACTGACTCGGACACGACTGAGCGACTCCACTTTCACTTTTCACTTTCATGCCCTGGAGAAGGAAATGGCAACCCACTCCAGTACTCTTGCCTGGAGAATCCCAGGGACTGGGGAGCCTGGTGGGCTGCAGTCTATGGGGTAGCACAGAGTCGGACACGACTGACGTGACTTAGCAGCAGCAGCAGCAGCAGCACACGCTATTAAAGCAACGCTCAAAATTCTCCAAGCGAGGCTTCAGCAATACGTGAACCGTGAACTTCCAGATGTTCAAGCTGGTTTTAGAAAAGGCAGAGGAACCAGAGATCAAATTGCAAAGATCCGCTGGATCATCGAAAAAGCAAGAGAGTTCCAGAAAAACATCTATTTCTGCTTTATTGACTATGCCAAAGCCTTTGACTGTGTGGATCACAATAAACTGTGGAAAATTCTCAAAGAGATGGGAATACCAGACCACCTGACCTGCCTCTTGAGAAATCTGTATGCAGGTCAGGAAGCAACAGTTAGAACTGGACGTGGAGCAACAGACTGGTTCCAAATAGGAAAAGGAGTATGTCAAGGCTGTATATTGTCACCCTGCTTATTTAACTTACATGTAGAGTACATCATGAGAAACGCTGGGCTGGAAGAAGCACAAGCTGGAATCAAGATTGCCAGGAGAAATATCAATAACCTCAGATATGCAGATGACACCACCCTTATGGCAGAAAGTGAAGAGGAACTAAGGAGCCTCTTGATGAAGGTGAAAGAGGAGAGTGAAAAAGTTGGCTTAAAGCTCAACATTCAGAAAACGAAGATTGTGGCATCTGGTCCCATCACTTCATGGGAAATAGATGGGGAAACAGTGGAAACAGTGTCAGACTTTATTTTTGGGGGCTCCAAAATCACTACAGATGGTGATTGCAGCCATGAAATTAAAAGATGCTTACTCCTTGGAAGGAAAGTTATGACCAACCTAGATAGCATATTAAAAAGCAGAGTCATTTCTTTGCCAACAAAGGTCCATCTAGTCAAGGCTATGGTTTTTCCAGTAGTCATGTATGGATGTGAGAGTTGGACTGTGAAGAAGGCTGAGCGCCACAGAATTGATGCTTTGAACTGTGGTGTTGGAGAAGACTCTTGAGAGTCCCTTGGACTGCAAGAAGATCCAACCAGTCCATCCTCAGGGAGATCAGTCCTGGGTGTTCATTGGAAGGACTGATGTTGAAGCTGAAACTCCAATACTTTGGCCACCTGATGCGAAGAGTTGACTCATTGGAAAAGACTCTGATGCTGGGAAAGATTGAGGGCAGGAGGAGAAGGGGACGACAGAGGATGAGATGGCTGGATGGCATCACCAACTCGATGGACATGAGTTTGGGTGGACTCAGGGAGTTGGTGATGGACAGGGAGGCCTGGCGTGCTGCGGTTCATGGGGTCGCAGAGTCGGACACGACTGAGCGACTGAACTGAACTGAATTTACATATGTTTCTGGTATAAGTGATCTTCCAGTCATGCAGGTATGTCCTCTGTCTGTCATTTCTGCACCTTGCCTTTAGCTCCCTGCATCCATGGGTGCCAGTGGGAGTACTGCCATGTATGTCTGTGCTGTCTTCCTCTCTCTCCTCCGAGTCCCATTCCAGTGGGCATGCTACTAAAGCCTCTCTATATGGCATTTTCCTCTTCTGCTCAGTTCCACATGCTGTGGACCTGCTGCTCATGCACCTCCATGCACCTTCCTGCTCCCCCTAAACTCTGCCTGAGGCCTGCCGTTGATTCCTCTGCACCAGGAAGAGAAGAGAAGGGACTACAATTTTTTTTTTTTAAACAACTAACTATTAACAATTCATATATCACATGGAAATAGAATCTTGGAGGTACCCTTCAAATACATCACTTAGGGAGAGGAGGGGTATAAAAATTGGAATTTGACTAGGTCGTAATTCTGGCCCTGTCACTTACAGGACACCTGGCATAAGTTTTTGACATTTGTCAGAACAGGATATTTAAGTCAGCTATTTGCCTACCTTCTAGCTATATCTCGTATTAAGAATATTATATTCTACCACACCTGGAGACCTATAAGATTGCTGATTCAAATTGCTAAACTCACTGTTCTACTGAATCAGTGTTACTGACTTCTTCCTTTTTGAAGCTTCCATTTAGTCTGTATTCTGTCCCAATCCTGTCAAAGTTTTAAGAGGATAAATGAATTGAAAGGTTCAGAAATCTTCAGATAAATGCTGAGAGAAAGACACAGCACAAACAAATACAAAAATGTCTTGATGAGACTTTTGTAAAATAAATATATCTGTAGCATAACCTCCTGACCTGACCCAAATACTTGACTTGCCTTGAGTGAGCCATGTTGGAGTGATGAAAAGACTAATGTGGACAAACAATCATGTCAGTATAGATAGATGCTTTAATGAAAATATCCTCCTCTAGGGTGAAAGAGTCAATTGAAATATAATCATAGTTGCCTTTAATTGAATACTTGCTATACACAGATCTCCAGGTTCTATGTTTTCTATACTTTGTAATTACCACAACTGTCCTGCGAAACTAGGTACTGCTATCTTCATTTTACAGATGGGAAATCTGAAATTGTGATTTGCTCAAGGACTTAATCTCAGTAGGTAGCATATGTAGGATTGAAACCCAGAACTCTTTTGTACCAAACTCATGGTCTTTCCTCTGTCCTACCTCAAATAGTCACTCAAATAAAAAAAATTAACAGAAGAGATTCTTGCTCAGGAAGAGGATGAATGGAACATATGCAGAATTAACTTGTAACTATTCCTCTGTTCTGAATCTTCTGTCTTTTTTTTTTTCTTATAGCTTTTCAGTGGACCTATAAAGTACTTGAATTCTGTATTTGCTTGACAAATATTTGTTAAACATTTAATATATATAAGGCATTTGAGTCAGACCATTTGGTTGTAATGAAGGACAACAGACTTTACTGAATTTATAGCCTAGAGGGAAAGAGGGATCATTAAATATGTAATCACACATCAATGTTTTATAAATGTTATGAAGGAAAAGGTATGTAAGATAAAAGTATATAACAGGAAAAAAAAAGAATTAGTCTTATAGGGAGGAGGGGAGAGAATATGAGGAAAAGCAGAGGAAGTACACTAAGGATGGATAGTAGTTAGCCAGGCAGGGAAGGGGAAATGCCTTCTAGGTAAACAGAAGTGCATGTGCAAAAGATGAAATGGAGATGACCATAAAGACACCTCGAGTGTAGGAGAAAGAGGGACAGTATCAGGAGTTGAATCTGGAGTGGAGAGCAGACCCCAGTGAGGCACGGCCTTAAGGCCATTTATTAAGGATTTTGTATTGGATCCTAGGGCTTCCCAGGTGGCACTAGTTGTAAAGAACCTGTCTGCCAATGCAGGAGACGTAGGAGATGTGGGTTCGATCCCTGGGTTGGGAAGATACCCTGGAGAAGGAAATGGCAACCCACTCCAGTGTTCTTGCCTGAAGAATCCCATGGACAGAGGAGTCTGGCAGGCTACAGTTCATAGGGTTGCAGAGTCCAACACCACTGAAGCTACTTAGCACGCATGCATGCATGGGATCCTAAGTGGAATGGAAACTCACTGAATACCTGTGTTACCCTACACACATATCATCATCACCATCAACATTGCTATTATTTTTCTCATAATTTTTTCCTCCTGTATTTAATAATTTCTTTTCTTGTTATTTCTTCATTTCTTCCCATACCTCTGACTTTCCATCTGGGTTGACTTTTTTTTCTGCCTGAAATACATTCTCTAGAATTTCTTTCAGTGAATGTTTCCTGCTAATGAACTTCATTGGTTTTTGTTTTTGTCTAAAAATGTCTTTATTTTATTTTTCTTTCCAGAGGGCAGGGAGGACTACAATTTATCCATAGTGAAATGCACAGATCTTAATGTACAATTTGATGTACAATGATTTTCAACAACATGCATAGCCAAGCGTAGCCGACAACCCATTAAGATGTAGAAAATTTCCATCACTCCTAAATGTTTCCTTGAGTCTTCCATTCAACTTCTCACCTTTACTCGGGCAACTTTTTATTGCCATGAATTAGTTTCACCTTGGTCCTGAAACTTCGTTTAAATGAAATCATACAGTATATACGTTTTGGTGTCTGGCTTCTTTTGTTTAATATTATGTTTTTCAAAGTAATCATGTGGTTGTTTGTTTTAGTAGCTCATAGTTTTTATTGCTGAGGCTTCCCTGGTAGCTCAGCTGGTAAAGAATCTACCTGCTAGGTAGGAGACCGGGTTTGATTCCTGGGTCGGGAAGATCCCCTGAAGAAGAGATAAGCTATCCACTCCAGTTTTCTTGGGATTCCCTGGTGGCTCAGACGGTGAAGAATCCACCTGCAATAAAGGAGACCTGGGTTCGATTCCTGGGTTGGAAAGATCCTGTGAAGGAGGGCATGGCAACTCACTCCAGTATTCTTGCCTGGGAAATCCCATGGACAGAGGAGCCTGGTGGGCTACAATCCATGGAGTCACTAAGAGTCGGAGATGACTGAGGGACTAAGCATTCCATTCCACAATATTCCATTGTATGAATTTACCAGATGTTTATGCACCCTGCTTTTGATGGACCCTTCATTTGTTTCCAGGTTTTGGCAATTATGAATAAACCTACTATGAACATTCATTTATAGATCTTTTTTATGGAAATTATATTTTCCACCAATACAGGATATCAACTTGATATGTTTCCTTCCAGACATATTTTATGTATAAATAAGCATTGGTATATGTGTATGTTAAGTCACTTCAGTCATATCAGACTCTTTGCGACCCTATGGACTGTGGCCTACCAGGTTCCTCTGTCCATGGGATTCTCCAGGCAAAAATACTGGAGTGGGTTGCCATTTCCTTCTCCAAGGGATCTTCTGACCCGGGGATCGAACCTGCATCTCTTATATCTCCTTAATTGGCAGGCAGGTTCGTTACCACTAGTGCCACCTGGAAACCCAGAAGCATAGGTATGGTGTAACACATTTTAAAGTAGTGTTAAGATGGAAAGTAATGATGAGCTTCTTTTGGGAGGAGGTTAATGATTGAATTTAAAAGTTACAGTTTTTAAATGAGGAATACTCTTCAGCTGTATTAACTATAGCACTTCTCTTTCTTACCCTCTGCTCTTTACCTGCAGCTCTAAATTTTAATACCCTTCATAATCACCTGCAGAGTTTGTTAAAACAGACTACTGGCCCATCAGTAGTCTATTTTCAATAGGTTCTGAAAATTTCAATAGGTTCTGAAAATCTGAGTTTCTAAAAAATTCCCATGTGATGCTCATACTGCTAGTCCACAGAATACACTTTGAAAATCTCTACTATCTCTTAAATCTAAGAATTCTGGGTATTCTAGTTTATCGTGGTCATTACTGCCAAAAACTCCTGAGGAATTTTGATCATATGTAGCAGATATATAGAAGTCATATATATATATTCCAGTATTACTAGGACAGCCCTGATTTCATTTAGTTTTCAATAAAGATGATCTAGCATTTATATTTTCATTTATATTTATACTTTTGTAAAATATTTCAAGTAAATTTACACAGCAGAGAAGGAAAACTGCCATCAAGCCACAGGTTCCAGTATTTAATCTAGAAAATGAGTTATATAAAAAAAAGTTAAATCCCTACCTCCTACCCTAGTACATTTTTTGTTATGTAAATATTCAGTATTTATATTATTACTCTATGTAAATATAGTATTAGTCACAGCTGAACCATTGTACCATATTTATAATTATTTATTGTACATTTTTGTTTGCTTTCATTTTCTGTACAACTGTCACGGATTAATGGAATCCTGGCAGTTCAGTAGTAAAGAATCCACCTGCCAGTGCAGAAGATGTCTTCTGCATTGGGTTTAATCTCTGGATCAGGAAGATTCCCTTTACAGGGGGAAATGGCAACCCATTCCAGTATTCTTACCTGGGAAGTTCCATGGACAGAGGAGCCTGGTGGGCTACCGTCCATGAGAGCTCAAAAGAGTCAAACATAACTGAGGAACTAAACAACATCACAAATTAAACTGCAAGCTGCCTGAAAGCTTTACAACTACTCAGTGTGTTTATACATACACACATATGTAATGAATGCTGTCCATTCCCTTTTCTGCATTCTTGTTAGAGACAGCTTCTTGCTATGTTGCATTCCATCTGAACGGCTTGCACTCTACACCTGTCGTATCACTGTTGTCTTCAGGATTCCATTTATCAGCATTGTGAGAATTCTCTTGATCTCTTTTCTGTGTTGGATCCACTGTTTTTTTTCACCTCTTGTCTTCCTCTTTCCTGATTTATTCCCATCCTTTGTATGAGTGGGCAGTTACTATTCACTAGAGCATTTCACAGTAGGGTTATCTGAACCTATCATTATGGGTTACCTGAACCCTATCAATGTGGGTTATCTGAACCAATCCCACAGTGGTGGGATTCTCACATACAGTATATGCCCCCAACCCCTTTGACTTTCTCACAGAGAAGTCTTCCAGTCTTCTGGGCCCAAGAAATGAAGGGACTCGGAGCTCACTGTTTGTGCAGACTTTCCCTTGCTTTTAATTTGGTACCTTATTCCTACTTTCAGCTACTTCAGAAAGATTTGTTGTTAATCAAGAATTTATCATCCCCTACTGTTTGCCAAATAATCTGCTGGGTTCTATAGAGGATGCAAAGGAAACATAAAGATGAGTTTCTTGGTCTTCAAAATTTCACAATTTTAATAATTGAGAAAGACACATAGTTTATTGCCTCAGATACAAGATGGTATGTGATAGATGCTATGTAATTGAGTCTCTAACAAAGAGAAGGAAAATTGATATCAAGGGTTTTAGAAAAGATGGCATTTGGTCTTTAAAGAAAGGACAGGAGATTTTTTTAAGAAAAAAAAATGTAAATTTATACCAAACCTTTTAAATTAAATTTTAAAACCTTTATCTCATTATTATGGTAGCTATTTTCATTGTTGCATATTTACTTTATCCATCTGAATTTATGATTTTATGGAATTGTCACAGAATAGATACCATTTGGCAACTTGATTATTCCAATCAACATTATAATTATTTTCTTTCATTAAATAATATTGATAATCCATTTTTAATGGTCTCCAAAGAAGCTGCTCAGATGATATAGGACTTTAACAATGAAGGGGTACAGGATGGGGAAGAATCTCCCAGGCAGAGGGAATCAGGCTTGTATAAAAACTCAGAGATAAGTAAACATAGGACATATCTTTTTTAAAAGTAGACTGGTGGGAGTGGGCAACAAAAGAGGGGAGAAGGATGAAGAGGTTAACAAAAATTCTCCCAAGACCTTTGAGAGATGGCAAGACTTAAAGCTCTTGATTTCCTGTTCCTGGTTTTTATTTATCTATTTGGTGGGGGAGGTTGACAGAAGATTAAGGCATAATTAATCACTGTTTTCATGAATTGTAGAGAAAATCTCAGCCTTTAGAAAGCTGCTTTTAATTACTGAAGCTGCCTGCATTGATAACATATTACTAGTTTGTTTCTCCCTGTCCTTGAAAAAAGCCACACATCTTTGCCTGCAATTTGCAACCTTTTCATTTCACTTTCAAAAATCAGTAAAGCTCTCTTATGAGTGAAAGATGGGGAGATTCCAGCTTTAATGAAGAGCCTTAGTCTGCTTGAGGATCAAGTCTCTGTTTTGATTAAGGAAAGATGTTTCTTTTTTTTTTTTGGTCTCTTTTTTACTGATTTGAGTACTGTCTAGAATTCTGTTAATAATACTTTTAGTGTCACGATTCTAAAATTACTGAAGAGTTTGGTCTCTAGTTGCAACATATATGGCCTTCTTCATTTTCAAAGATAATGTGGGTGTGATCTCTGATGATGGATGTGATCAAAGAGCAGTGGGACAATTTTTTAGCATAAACTTATAAAATGAAATTATATGAATGCAAATATGAGAATAAATGGTATTTCTTATTTAGTTTCCTGAAAGAATCTTAAATCAATGTAGCTTTACATCACTTAACCACAGCGTCTGAAGTAAGTAGTTCTCATTTTTGTGGTTGTAAAATACAAGGATAAAGTTTAAAAGTTAAATGTGTCTGTGACTGTAAGTTATTACCCCTTGGAATTGTTTTATTTAATGCTTGCTACATTTCTTCAGGAGACTTCTGGGGGATGGTTTAAGTAGAGGCTAATGTGGATGATTTTTAAGTCAGGAGATGGATTAACTAACAAATATGGATTAGCTTTTTTTAGAAGAGAATGATAATTTCTTCCCTCAATTAAGATCATGTACAAATCACAAACAATTGTCTGCACTTAGAAAAGAAAAGATTATCAAATAACATTATTTTCTGAGGGCACCTTTAATTATACTTTACTGCTTGAAAAAATTTGTATTTATTAAGTCATCCCTGAAAAGACGTCTGATTTTCAGAATCAGTCTTGGGAATTAGACTGATTAGACCTACTTAATAGAGTAGCCACTTCCCAGTCAACTAGTATAGGAAAATTCAGTTGTAGGGCCAATAGAATATTTTAATTGACCTAATTATTCAGTGACCTTCCAGGAAAAAATGGTAGTTCTGTAAATCTCTTCAGATTTTTGGAAATCAGTTCCCACAGAAAACAGAAATTTCAGTTTATGTTTTCCTCTCTGATTTTCAATTGCCTTTATTTCTGATACTTGAGGATTTTTCTTTTTACTTGCAAGATCAACTGTGTATTTAATATTTGGTGATGGAGAAAAGTTATAAAATATCTAGTATCTCTAGTATCTTTTTGTGTTATATGAATTTGTCGTCTGAGTTTTGTAGCTTAGAGGATATTTCTGTTATCATATTTATTCAATGAAACTTCCAGGAATGAGGGTGGTTCTAAGTATTTAGAAATGGAAGAAGACTGAAATAAATACCTTATGATATATATATTACCCCCCACCCAGATTTCTCCTCAAAAAGGAATATGACCTACTACTTGCTGATGGGATAATTTTATTATGTTTTAGAATTTTTATACAGTTTTAAAAGGTTACTTTCTATTTATAGTTATTACAAAATATTGGCAACACTCCCTGTGATGTACAATACGTCCCCGAGCTTATCTTATACCCAATAGTTTGCTACTCTGCCACCCTCCCAACTTATTGCCCCTCCCAACTTCTCCCCACTGGAAACCACTAATTTGTTCTCTGTGTCTGAGCCTGCTTCTTTTATGTTATATTCAGTGGTTTGTTGTAGTTTTTTGATTCCACATATATCATACAATATTTGTCTTTCTCTATATAACTTATTTTACTTAGCATAATGCCCTGCAAGTCTGTGCATGTTGTTGCAAATGGCAAAATTTCATTCTTTTTTTGTGGCTGAGTAGTATTCCGTTGTGTGTATATGTGTGTGTGTGTGTGTGTGTGTGTGTGTGTGTATCACATCTTTTTTATCCATTCATCTGGCTGATGGAGTAATTTTAGAATAGAACCAGTTGGGTTCCTCTCTGTTGGGCAACATTTAGTTCACATTTGTTGATCTTATAAACGCTACTGTGAAATTGTTGGCCTTGTGTACGTCAGTGATAGTTTATCTAGGGCTTATATCTAATAGAGAAATTCCTGGTCTATTGATTTAGAGCTTTAGATATTGCCAAATATCTCTTCAAAATTACTCTCATGAACAGTGTATTAGAGTTCTCGCTTGTGTTTGTATTGGCAGCACAGACACTAAAGATCTTTCTTATTACTGGTGAAATTGAGGGTCTTTTCATGTGTTTATTGACCATTCTGTATGATTTCTTATATTATGTTGTTTAAATATCACTTGGTGGGTTTTAGGAGTTCTTGATATATTCCAGATGGGCTTCGTGGTGGCTTAGTGGTAAAGAATCTGCCTGCAATGCGGAAGATGCAGGTTTGATCCCTGGGTCAATCTCCTGGAGAAGTAAATGGCAATCCACTCCACTAGTCTTGCCTGGGAAATCTCATGGACAGAGGAGCCTGGTGGGCTACAGTCCATGGGGTTGCAAAGAGTCAGAGAGGACTTACCAACTGAACAACAACAATAATATATCCTGGATAATCATAATTTGTACTTGGTATATATATTTTAGTTATTTCTACCCTGTGTGTCCCGTTGTTTTTTCATTTTGTTCATGGCATCTTTTTTCACACAAAGGATACGTAATTTTAGTGTCATATCTAACAACTTTTTCGATTAGAGTCAGTATTTTTTGAAATTCTTTTTCAATGTCAGAAATAGTCTGAAATATCTTAAGAATTTTTTAAAGTTTTATTTTTTGTTGTTAAAATTTGATGTATCTGGAGTTTGTTTTTATATGTAGTATAAAATAGTGATCAAATATTATTGTTTACTTCTTTACTCATTCTCACTCCTCTGTGTGAATTTTAGAATCATTTGTTAAGACCTATGAAATAATTTGAGGAGGGGAGTTGGAATTGTGTTGAATTTGTAATTTACTTTGGAGAAAACATATAATAATATTAAATATTTACTTCCATGATTATAGTGAATTTCTACATTTACTTATATTTTCCTTATTTTCTTTATTTACAGATTTTATCCATAAAAGGTCTTGACATTTTTTCTTAATTTTGTTTCACTGTATCTAAGTTTTGCTTATTTGTGAATTTTTTTAAATGTGCATTCTGTTTTTTAGTATTTTTGCCCACCTTTTTATTTTAAAAATTTTCAGGTCTATGGGGCAACAAAATAGTGTAATGAACACTTGATTACCCATCAGTCAGATCCACATATTGGCAACAGTTGGTTATTCCCTTTACTTCCATGTACACACATATTCACTCATGTTCAACTTTTTATTTGCTGAGCCATTAAAGAGTGAGTTGCAAACTTTATCTTACTTTATCCCTAAATACTTCAATATGTATCTCTTAAAAATAAGACATTCTTATATAAAACCCCATCATGCTGTTATGATACCCAATAATTTTAATGTTTCGTACATTAAAATATCAATACATTATAGTTTTATTTAATATATAGTTTATTGAATGGCATTTAAAAAATAATTTTACCTGTCTAAATAATCATTACAAATGATTATGAACTCTGAATTTTGTGTTATCCTGTACCTAGCAAAAATGATGAATCCATATAAGTTCCAGTAATTTGGTTTTGGATTTTTTTTGGCAACAATGATAAATATTTGCTCATTATAATAACTTGACTCTAGCTTCTTTGTGTTTTCTTTGTAGATAATCCAGTCATTACAAATAACAATACAATTTTTATTTTTCTCTATATACTTTTAGTCATATTAATTCCTGAAAAAAGATTCTTCTAATTAATTTTAATATCCTGTTATCTTATTTGGTATATATATATTTAAAGATATGTGTCTTAAGTAATTTATAAATTACATGAAAATAAAATATAAATTTTTGTATTTTAGGAAAATTCCCGAATTGTGAGGGTAAAAGTTATAGCTGGAATAGGCCTTGCCAAAAAGGATATCTTGGGAGCTAGGTAAGTATAATAAGTTGGGATGTAATTTTAAAACCTTGTATTAATTAATTAATTTTTTCTAACTTTGGTTAGATGAAAAATTGAGTGATATTGTTAGTGAACTGTTATATGAAGTTGGTTGTTTCCAGTTGGTGCTTTGCCAAATTCCTTGATATCTGAATTGCAGAATATGTGAAGTTAGGCAAAAGTGTAACTCAGAAAGGTAGTTAGAAGATACATTAGTGAGTTCTGTTTCTGGGAATTAGTAAAATTCTAACAGACTAACCCTTGAGCAGTTAACAACCATAAACTGTGCGCATATTACTGAAAGCAGCAACTTAAAGGCAGTGGAGAGTGAACAGAGCAGGTAGAGTCCAGTGAAAGTCTAGTGAAGAGTCCCTGTTTGGAGGTGGGAGTTGAATTAGTCTGAGGTCACATGGAATCAGAACATGGAAAAATTATAGTATTCATGGCCTAGGAAATCAGAAGACTTAATCTGAAGAAAACATAAAGTGGTGAGGATTCTAGAATGGAAAGAACTGGAAAGGAGATTCCCAAACTGTCTACTGTCATTTCTTGCTGACCCTGAATCACACATATGATAGCAGATTCCAGAAAACTAAGGACAAAAGATCAGAACAGAGATCAAGGTTGCTGCCCAAGAAACAGAGCTTGTGGTTCTTGCCCAAGTAAGATAATTAATTACATGATAGAATTAAATAAAAACACAAATTCTCATGAAATAGAAAATGCAGCATCCACAGTCTCTACAACTTAACATTTATAGTGTCTGAGATAGAATCCAAAGCTATATAATCTATTAAAAAAACAGGAAAATGAAACACATTCTCAGAAGAGGAAAAAAATACTCTCACATAAGTCAAAAGATTGGAAATCTCAGGAATAGACTAGAAACCATAAAAAATGAAAATTCTAAAACTGAAATATATAGTATATTAAATTAACATTCTTAGATGAAGTTAACAGCAAATGGAGATGAAGAGAAAGAATTAATTAAACTTAGAGGTAGATCAATAGAAATTATTTCTCAGCAGGAGGTGAGAGAGAAACAGATTAAAAAAAATTTAAATGAACACAGAGAGAGCCTCAGGGACTTGTTAAATAATACCACACAGTCTAACGTACATGTAATTGGAGTCCTAGAAACAGAGGAGAGAGAATGAGGCAAAACACTGTTTTAAAAATTAATGGCCATACTTTTTCCAAATTTGATGACTAATAGAAGTTTATAGTATCAAAAAACATGGAGCAGGATAAGTACTGAGAAGAACATACTGAGGCATGTAATAGTCATGCTGTTGAAAGCCAAATATAAAGGACTGACAAAGGACTCAGAGAATGACAAATTATATACAAGGGACCTATAATTCAATTGACTACTGACTTCTCACCAGAAACTACAGAGCCCATATAAAAAAAATGGGACAATAGAATAACTATCAGCCTAGAATTCTCTACTATATTCAGAGAAAATATTCTTTAGTATGATGACAAAATAACAACATTTTTAGATAAAAGAAAACTTTGAAACTTTGTCATTAGCAGACCTCTACTCTAATAAAAGCTAAAGGAAGTTCTCCCAGGTAAAGAGGATAGATAGCAGATGGAAACTCAGATCCTTACAAGGAATATAGAGCATCAGAAATGATAAACATCTGGAAACATCTGAAAGACTTTTTGCTATTTTCATCATAATTTTTTAAGAAGCATGCCTGTTTATATCACAGCTTATTGTTTTTTATTATCTTATAGATGGAATACATATAATGATTTTTGTATAAAGGACAGGGATGGTAGAATTTTTAGTAGAATGTAATATATTAAGTGTAAGTGGAATAAAAAATAAGAGCGTATATTGCAATACCTAGATGAACTGCTAAAAACTAATGTGAAGAATTATAGATGAAAAAGCAATCAAAATTTTAAGATGAGATTCTTGGGAAAAAAAATACTTAAAAGGCCGGGAAAAGAACACATGATCGAAAAAAAAAGAGAGACAGAAAAAGGGGAAAGGAAATAATAGAAAACCAGTAATAATTTGATACACCTAAATCTAACCATAACAATTGCATTAAACATTAATGAACTAAGGTGAACGTGAGGTAGAAGTTATTAGAATGGGCTGTAAAAGAAGACCCAACTAAATACTGTCTATAAATGATCCACTTAAAATACAAAGACACAGCTAAGATGAAAGAGAAGGGATGCATATGCCATACAAACAGTAAGCGTATGAAGACTGAAGTGGAGTTTTGAATGTCTGGTAAATGGATTTCAGCACATGGGATTTTTCTTATGAATATAAGATTTGTTCAAGTCAACCACTGTCAATGCAGTCCAGAAGAAAAAATTGTATGATCATTTCAGTAGGTGTAGAAAGTGCATTTGTCAACATTCAACATCCTTTTATGATAAAAACTGTCAACAAACTAATAATAAGATGCAGAATTAGTTTAACATCTGAAAGTTAATCAATATAATATACCCTATTGCTAGAATAAAACAAAAGCCATCATTTCAGTAAAAACAGAAAAAACATCTGACATCATTGAGCACCCATTCATGATGGAAACTCTTGGCAAACTAGGGATAGATGGAAGTTGTAGATCTGATTAAGGTTTTCTGTGAGAAAGATAGTAGCTAGCATTATGCCCAGTGATGACAGTCTGAATGCTTTCTGCTTAAACTCATGAATAAGAAAGTTTGTGTGCTTTCACATTCAGCTCAACATTGTGCTAGATGTCTTAGCTGTGTAATATGACTAGAAAAGAAAAATAATGCAGACTGAAAAGGAAAAACTTTTTATTTGCAGACAGTCAGATCATGTACATAGAAAACCCTAAGGAATCTACAAAAAAAAAAAGCTGCTAGAACTAAAATATAAGGCCACAAGATACAAAGTCATTGTACAAAAATTAGTCATATTCTTATATCCTCTAAGGGACGACAGAGGATGAGATGGTTGGGTGGCATCACCAACTCGATGGACATGAGTTTGAGCAAGCTGCAGGAGTTGGTGATGGACAGGGAAGCCTGGCATGCTGGGGTTGCAAAGAGTTGGACACAAATGAGCGACTGAACTGATCTGATCAATCAGTTAACAATTGGAAAATGAATTTTTAAAATTTAAAATTAAAAACTTAGAAGAAATAACTTTAACAAAAGATTTGCAAGTACTGCACACTGAAAACTACAAAACATTGCTAACTAAGGGAAATTCAAGATCTAAATCAGTGGATAAACATTGTCATATTCATGGATTGAAGATATATTATTGTTAGAGTTGTATTTCTCTCCAAATTGAATAGATTTGGCTCAATCCTAATGAAAATCCCGGCATTTTTTTTGAGAAACAGATGAACTGATTCCAGTATTGTTATGAAAAGTCAAAGGACACAGAATAGCCAAAACAATTTTGAAAAAGAACATAGGCCACATAGGTGGAGAATTTATGCAACATAATTTCAAGATTTTCTATACAGACAATCAAGACAAAGCAGCATTGGCATAAAAGTAGCTATATTGTTCAGTAGACTAGAATAAAGAGTGTAGAAGTACACACACTCCCCCCACACACACGCATACATATGCAAATGTATGTGGTCAGTTGCTTTAAGCGTTGAGGTAATTCAAGAGAAAGGATAATCTTTTAAATGCATGATACTAGTTGCACAGAGCCGGACATGACTGAAGCGACTTAGCATGCATGCAGGCACTGGAGAAGGAAATGGCACCCCACTCCAGTATTCTTGCCTGGAGAATCCTGGGGACGGCGGAGCCTGGTGGGCTGCTGTCTATGGGGTTGCACAGAGTCGGACACGACTGAAGTGACTTAGCAGCAGCAGCAGAACAACTGGTTATAGGTGTGGAACAAAATGAAGCTCTGTCCTTATCACATATGATATAGAAAATTAATAAGAGCTAAAATTAATAAACTTCTAGCAGAAGACATAGGAGAAAATATTTGCTCTACTGAGTTAAAGATTTCTTGAATAATACTCAAAAAATATGCACCATAAAATTTTAAAAGAAAAATGTTGAAACAGACTTCATTAGAATTAAAAACTTCTGTTGTTTGAAAGACACAGTTGAAAGTGAAAGTGGTAGTTGCTTAGTCCTGTCCAACTCTTTGTGACCCTATGGACTGTAGCCCGCCAGGCTCCTCTCTCCATGGGATTCTCCAGGCAAGAATACTGGAGAGGGTAGCCATTTCCTTCTCCAGGGGATCTTCCCGACCCAGGATCAAACCTGGGTCTCCTGCGTTGCAGGTAGATTCTTAACTGTCTGAACCACTGTGTTGTTTGAAAGACACAGTTAAGAAAAAGAAAAGGCAAGCCACCGATTGGAGAAAATGTTTTCAAAACATGTATCTGGCAAGCACCTTTAATTCACAGCATATAAAAACTTATTATAACTTAGTAATAATATGATAAAATGGCCAATTAAAAATGGGCAAAATTCTTGAACAGATATTATCTGTGAACTATCCAGTTGGAAGTGTCTAGCTGGGTTGTGAGATCAGGAATATATATTTATATTTGCATTTATGTTTTATATTTGTGAGTATACATTTGATTGTTAAAACCATGGGTGAGATTTTGAAGGAAATATGTAGAGAAAACAAAAGGGAGATCCAGAATGGTCTTGTGTCATGAAAGCTAAATGAGATGAGTTTCAAGGAGAAAGTGGTCAGTAATATCAACCATAGAGAGAGCCAGAAAAATAAGTGACTAGAAAGTGTTAACTATTTTAGCAAGATTGGTGACTTTTCATGAAATGGTTCTGAAAGAAAAAGGTGGAAGCCAGATTATAGGGCTTTGAAGACCACTGGCTGTTGGGGAAATGAAGGGAGGGAGGTTATAGGCTGTCGTGGTTATGAACAGGGTCTCTGGAGCCAGTCGCTTGAGTTTCAGTCCTCACTGTTCCGCTTCCTAGCTATGTCATCTGGGATGAGTTGACTTTTTTAAGTCAACTTAAAGTTGACTGTTTAAAACAGATAATAATCATACCTGCCTCATAGGATAATAATGACACAAATAACAACTAACACATATGCAGCAAGTATTCTGTGTCAGGCACTGTTATGAATGATTTATATACAGTGCCTGACACAGAATACTTGCTGCATATGTGTTAGTTGTTATTTGTGTCATTATTATCACAGATTTTTCGCTTGGGAGCTTTGACTGAGACAGGAAGAAAGTCTACTTTGCTTTGCTGGAAGCATGAAGGAGAGTCAGGGAGTGGAGGAGCTTAATGACATCTATATGACTGGAAAACCCTAAGTCAAAATAGATGATGCAAGGTTCCAGAGAAGGTGGGAGGACACTGGACAAGGGCGATTGGGTGAAATACCTGAATCATTGTAGTTAGGGGTAGGATGGACTCTGATAAATACCAGGATGTTGGGAGTATTGTGATGCCTTTGATTTTTGTCAATTAAAGTAAGAGATAAGGTTGTATGGGGGCTTCCCAGGTGGTGCTAGTGGTAAAGAACCCACCTGCCAATACAGGAGGCATGAGAGACATGGGTTCAATCCCTGGGTCAGGAAGATCCCCTGAAGGAGGGCATGATGACCCACTCCAGGATTCTTGCCTGGAAAATCCCTTGGACAGAGGAGCCTGGCGGGCTACAGTCCATAGAGTTGCAAAGAGTCGGACAGGACTGAAGTGACCTAGCAGCAGCAGTAGCACCAAGGTTGTATGCGGAAATGGAAGGAGGGAGTTAGTGGTGGAAAATAGTGGGTGCTTTGGATCCCCAAGGGACATGAGAAAAATTTGACCATGGAAAAGTAAAACGTCAAGTCTTTTGCTTTGCAAACCTGAATATCACAAGGTTTTCCTTCTCCATGTCTCTTTGTACAAGGGTTACCTGGCACACAATTATTTTGAGCTCAAACACTTTGTCTTTATTTTGGAAGAAGAGTTTATACCTGTGAGATAACTTGAAACTACCTGGAGGTCTTTTATAGAGCTATTCTTGAAAATCATTGAATTAACCTTCTTAACCCAGAAGAAGAAGGCATGTAATAAAAAGTTAAACACAATTTCAAAAATATTAAGAGGTTGGAAATCATTGAATTGTGATTAAAGGTTTTCTTTCTAATTCTTTGTCTGTTTCTCTATCATGGCATTTCAGCTTTTTAGCTAGATACTACAATTACTATAATTACTTACCCCTGCCTAAGGAACCCTTACTTTTAAGTGTAGAAAATGATTGTAGAAATTGTTAACAAGGAAAATTGTGTGATTTTTATAGTTTGAGTAACCTGAGTTTGGGAGTAAATAACAATTAACTTTTTTAAAATTTTAACAGTGATCCTTACGTGCGAGTGACATTGTATGACCCAATGAATGGAGTTTTTACAAGTGTGCAAACGAAAACCATTAAAAAGGTTAGACTTAGTATTTTAAAATTTTTTTAAGTATACATTGTTTTATTTTTGTATAATGAAATATTGAGAAGTTAGTTATATTGTGTTTATTGTCTTTCAGACTTTGAATCCAAAATGGAATGAAGAAATATTATTCAGAGTAAGTATGCGTTTTATTTCATTATAACAGCAAAGATTTTTTCTCAATAGGTTAGAATGATAAGTTCTCACAATATTCCAAAATGTATCTTACAAGAATTTGTAAAAATTTAAGAGTTAAATCTAGGTATCCTCATGATGAGATGGCCTTGGAACCATTTATTTTATTATGAAGAACATGTGTAAGGTAATGAAGAGATAAAGGATGATTGTAAGCCTGAATTATCTTATTCTAATTTAATTCTGATGGAGAAACAGTCTTATTCCAATTTTGCAGATTTTTATGTTTTTCCTTAAAGATGACACAATATTTGTGTTTCTCTTAGTCATTTATTAAATACACTGATCCAGACAAGAGATGATGAGAGCCTACCAACAAGTGGATACATTATACATCCTTCATTCACATTCCTGCCTTCTTCCTCACCCCACTTCACTGCCCCATAAGAACAAACTCCAGGCTCCCAAGAGAGCCCTCAAACTGACAGTGACACATGATGTATATGGGAACAGTGATTCAAATAACTGTGATTGCTCATCAGAAACTGTGTTGAAACAGCATAATTAAGGTTGTAAAGAAAAAAGAATGATCAACTCAGAATTCTGTATCTAATAAAAATATCCTTCAAGAATGACAGTGTATTAAGGTATTCGAAGCTGAGGAAAAGTAAGAGAATTATATTTGGAAAACTAAATACTCTTTTTCTAAAACTAAAGCTAAGAACTACTTCTTCTCTGGTAGAATAAGTAGACAAAAAAATTCAGTACAGATACAGAACTCCTGAACAACATTATCAAATCAGTTTTACTTAATTGACATTTATAGACCTACCCAACAACAGCAGAACACATGGTCTTTAAAATTGCACACGGAATATATACTGAGTAAGCTGGGCCAAACCCCAAACCTCAACAATGATGAAATAATTTAAATCATGCTAAGTATGGTCTCTGACTGTAATGGAATTAAAGTAGGAATTAGTGACACAAAAATATCTGAAAAATCCCCAAATATTCAGAAGTTAAACAACACACTTCTAAATAATACAGTAGTCAAATAAGAATTCTCAAAGAGAATTAGAAAATACTTTAGTAGAATGTAATAAAAATACAGCATCAGTACCTCCCTGGCAGTCCAGTGGTTAAGACTCTGTGCTTACCCTGCAGGGGGTGTAGGTTTGATTCCTGGTGGGGAAACTAAGATCTCACATGCCACACGATGTGGCCAAAAAAAAACCCAAAAAACCACAAGCATCAAATGGATAAAAGAGATGTGGTATATATATACAAGGTATACAAGGAATACTCATGAATACAGTGAATGCTCAACAATAAAAAAGAATGAAATAATGCAGCTTGTAGCAACATAGATGGATGGGCCTAGAGATTATCTAGTTGTCATACTAAGTGAAGTAGTCAGAAAGAAAAGACAAATACCATATGATATCACTTCTATATGGCATCTAAAATATGATACAAATGAACTTATTTATGAAACAGAAGCAGACTCAAAGACATAGAAAACAAACTTATGGTTACCAATGGGGAAAGGGGGTGGGAAGGGATAAATTAGGAGTTTGAGATTATCAGATACAAACAATATATATATAAAACAGATAAACAACAAGGTCCCACTGTGTAGCGTGGAGAACTATATTTAGTATCCTGTAATAAATTTTATTGGAAGAGAATATGAAAAAGGATATATATGTATATGTGTATATGTATAACTGAATCACTTTGTTATATACCAGAAGCTAACACAATACCGTAAATCAGCTATTCTTCAGTAAAACAAAACCAAACAAAAACCCAACAACATCAAACTTTGTAGGATGAAGCTATAACACTGCTTAGAGAGAAATATATAGCATTAAATTATATTGAAAAAGAAGAAATGTCCTTAACAATTAATCTAAGGTTCCACCTGAAGAAACTAGAAAGTAGCATCATTATAGAACCGACAGACTTTAAATGGATAAGTAAGGGATGTTATGAACACTTCTGTGCTTATAAGCTCAATAACTTAGATGAAATGGACCAATTCATTTGAAGACATACCCTACTAAAATTTTAGTAAGCAATAAATTACCTGACAAGTTCTGTTAACTCTTAAAGAAATTACACTTGAAATTAAAAACCATCCAAGAAAGAAAACATTGATACCAGGTAGTTCCACTAGTTGAATTCTACACGAGTCTAAGGAATAAATAATCCCAATTCTATGCAATGTCTTACTGAAACTAAAAGAGGGACTTTTCCCAATTCATTCCTGAGGCCAGCATTATTCTGATATCAAAATCAGACCAAAGACTTTATAAGAAAATTAAAACTGCAGACCATTCATCCTCATGATCATAACCATTCTATGGTAAGTTTGTTAAATTGGGTCCCTTCCATTCTGAAAGGGCAGTAATTTGTTCTCAAATTACAGAAATGGGTTTGCCTTTCCTATTTGCAGAACCTCAGCCAGCACAATTATGTGGGTGCTTACGGAATATGTGTTCATAGGGATGGAATCTATGCAATATTTCATCCTTTCAGGGGACCCAATTCACAGAGAAGGAGGTGCAAGAATGAGCCCATGACCTGGGATCCATTAATCACATCATCTACCACACCATCTAGAAGCAGGCACTGGATTGGCCTACTGAAAGCACAACCCAGGCACCAATATGGAAACAATACTCTGTAAAGATGGCATGCCAGTTTAATATTTAAGCCAAAAACCTCAATATAAGCTGTATTCACAACAGAAAGTATACACGGTCCAGGAACAAAGGAGTAGAAGTAGGAGTAGCCCCACTTACCATCATTTCCAAAGACCCACTGGAGGATCCCTGGAACTCTCGGCTTTGCCAGGTTAGACATCCAGGTCCCCAGGGGGAGCACACACCTTCTAGGGGACATATTAAGGATCCCATTCAACCATGAATTACACCTGCTGCCAGGGCATTATGGGCTCCTTGTATCCAGGAACCAGCAAGTGATTGAGGTTATTACGTGGTTTCTAAGGGACCAATGGAAGAATTAAATGAGCTCTTTATGGGAATCACTCTATACCCTTTTAAGTATTTAATGGTGGTACAAATCTATGATATTCTCACTAGGTTGCCATATTTTTATTTGTTTTTTAAACAGCTTTATTAAGATACAATTAACAATCATGTGCAATTCAGTGGTTTTTAGTATGTTCATGGAGTTGTTCAACCATCACCAAAATCTTAAAACATTTTCATCACCTGCAAAATAAACCCCATACTCATTGTTACTCCTCATTTCCCCCCAGGATCTGCCCCCTTTCCCAGGCAACTTCCAGTCCACTTTCAGTCTCTTAAAGAGATTTGCCTATTTTGGATGTTTTGTTTAAATGGTATTATACAATATGTGGTCCTTTGTATCTGGCTTCTTTCACTAAATGTAATGTTTTCAAGGTTCAACCATGTTTTATATAGCATGTATCAGTACTTAATTTCTTTTTGTTGCCAAATAATATTCCATTATATGGATAACCACACTTTATCCATGCATTGGGTGGGCATCTGAGTTGCTTCCACATTTTAACTGTTATGAATAATGGTGGTATGAACATCTGTATACAAGTTTTTGTGTAGACATCTATTTTCATTTGGGACGTATATACCTAGGAGTGGGATTGCTGGATCAAATGAAGAACTGCAAAAATGTTTTCCAAGTGGCTTTACCATTTTTACATTCCTACCAATAGAGTATGAGAGTTCTCACTTCACATCCTTGACAACACTTACTATTATCTGACTTTTTATCACAGCCTTCCTAGTGGGTGCGAAATGATATTTTCTTACAGTTCCCTGATGGTTCATGACATTGTGAATCTTTTCATGAGCTTATTGGCCAGTTGTATATTTTCTTTGGAGAAATGTCTAGTTAGGTCTTTTGCCTGTTTTATAATTAGTTTATTTATCATTTTGTTATTGAGTTGTCCTAGTTCTTTTTATTTCTAGATACAAGTCGCTTGTCAGATACACGGTGTGCAAAAATTTTCTCCCATCCTGTGAGTTGTCTTTTGAATTTATTGATAGTGTCCTTTGAAGCACAGAAGTTTTTAATTTTGATGATGTTTGGTTCCTTGTGCTTTTCTTGTCATATCTAATCAATATTGTTTTAATTTACTATCTTCACTGGAGGGAGGACAGTTTCAGAGGCTTTCCATTTGGCCTTCTCACTGCTGCTGCTGCTAAGTTGCTTCAGTTATGTCCAACTCTGTGCAACCCCATAGACGGCAGCCCACCAGGCTCCTTAGTCCCTGGGATTCTCCAGGCAAGAATACTGGAGTGGGTTGCCATTTCCTTCTCCAATTCATGAAAGTGAAAAGTGAAAGTGAAGGCGCTCAGTCGTGTCTGACTCTTCAAGACCCCATGGACTGTAGCCTACCAGGCTCCTCTGTCCACGAAATTTTCCAGGCAAGAGTACTGGAGTGGGTTGCCATTGCCTTCTCCAGCCTTCTCACTATGATAGTTCTTATCCCACAAGCCATAGATGCAGTGTGGTACTGGTAGTGAGTAGATCCAACTTCCAGTTCAGTTAGGTTCAGTCGCTCAGTCATGTCCGACTCTTTGCAACCCCATGAATTGCAGCACGCCAGACCTCCCTGTCCATCACCAACTCCCGGAGTTTACCCAAACTCATGTCCATCGAGTTAGTGATGCCATCCAACCATCTCAACCTCTGTCGTCCCCTACTCCTCCTGCCCCCGACCCTTCCCAGCATCAGGATCGTTCCCAGTGAGTCAACTCTTCGCATGAGGTGGCCAAAGTATCGGAGCTTCAACTCCAACACCAGTCCTTCCAATGAACACCCAGGACTGATCTCCTTTAGGATGGACTGGTTGGATCTCCTTGTAGTCCAAGGGACTCTCAAGAGTCTTCTCCAACACCACAGTTCAAAAGCATCAATTCTTTGGCACTCAGCTTTCTTCACAGTCCAACTCTCACATCCATACATGACTCCTGGAAAAACCATAGCTTTGACTAGACGGACCTTTGTTGGCAAAGTAATGTCTCTGCTGTTAAATATGCTATCTAGGTTGGTCATAACCTTCCTTCCAAGGAGTAAGCGTCTTTTAATTTCATGGCTGCAATCACCACCAGCAGTGATTTTGGAGCCCCCAAAAATAAAGTCTGACACTGTTTCCACTGTTTCCCCATCTATTTCCCATGAAGTGATGGGACCAGATGCCACGATCTTAGTTTTCTGAACGTTGAGCTTTAAGCCAACTTTTTCACTCTCCTCTTTCACTTTCATCAAGAGGCTCTTTAGTTCCTCTTCCCTTTCTGCCATAAGGGTGGTGTCATCTGCATATCTGAGGTTATTGATATTTCTCCCGGCAATCTTGATTCCAGCTTGTGCTTCTTCCAGCCCAGTGTTTCTCATGATGTACTCTGCATACAAGTTAAATAAGCAGGGTGACAATATACAGCCTTGATGTGCTCCTTTTCCTATTTGGAACCAGTCTGTTGTTCCATGTCCAGTTCTACCTGTTGCTTCCTGACCTGCATACAGGTTTCTCAAGAGACAGGTCAGATGGTCTGGTATTCCCATCTCTTTGAGAATTTTCCACAGTTTATTGTGATCCACACAGTCAAAGAGTTTGGCATAGTCAATAAAGCAGAAATAGATGTTTTTTGGAACTCTCTTGCTTTTTCGATGATCCAGCGGATGTTGGCAATTTGATATCTGGTTCCTCTGCCTTTTCTAAAACCAGCTTGAACATTTGGAAGTTCACGGTTCATGTATTGCTAAAGCCTGGCTTGGAGAATTTTGAACATTACTTTACTAGCGTGTGAGATGAGTGCAATTGTGTGGTAGTTTGAGCATTCTTTGGCATTGCCTTTCTTTGGGATTGGAATGAAAACTGACCTTTTCCAGTCCTGTGGCCACTGCTGAGTTTTCCATATTTGCTGGCTTATCGAGTGCAGCACTTTCACTTCCAGTACACTTGAAAAACAGGAAAGTGACTTTTGAGTGGATCCACAGAACCAGTGAACTCAGTATAAATTGAACATTAGTCAGGACCCCGTTTGTAATCAGATCCCTTTGAGTCCTGCATTTTTGTTTTTAAATTTTGTGTTTAGCTGTGCTGGGTCTTTATTGTGGCACATGGGCTCTTTGTTGCAGTGTGCAGGCTTCAGTTTATCTCAAAAAATCTATAGAAATTTGGAAGTTAAACAGCATATTTTAAATAAGCCATGATCAAAAAGGAAATTGTAAGGAAAATTAGAACTCATTTTAACTGATTGGCAATTTAAACATACCAGGCTCTTGAGAAACTTGTATGCAGGTCAAGAAGCAACAGTTAGAACTGGACATGGAACAACAGACTGGTTCCAAATAGGAAAAGGAGTACGTCAAGGCTGTATATTGTCACCCTGCTTATTTAACTTATATGCAGAGTACATCATGAGAAACGCTGGGCTGGAAGAAGCACAAGCTGGAATCAAGATTGCCGGGAGAAATATCAATAACCTCAGATATGCGGATGACACCACCCTTATGGCAGAAAGTGAAGAAGAACTAAAGAGCCTCTTGATGAAAGTGAAAGAGGAGAGTGAAAAAGTTGGCTTAAAGCTCAACGTTCAGAAAACTAAGATCATGGCATCTGGTCCCATCACTTCGTGGGAAATAGATGGGGAAACAGTGGAAACAGTGTCAGACTTTATATTTTTGGGCTCCAAAATCACTGCTGATGGTGATTGCAGCCATGAAATTAAAAGACGCTTACTCCTTGGAAGGAAGGTTATGGCCAACCTAGATAGCATATTGAAAAGCAGAGACATTACTTTGCCAAGAAAAGTCCGTCTAGTCAAGGCTATGGTTTTTCCAGGAGTCATGTATGGATGTGAGAGTTGGACTGTGAAGAAAGCTGAGCGCCACAGAATTGATGCTTTTGAACTGTGGTGTTGGAGAAGACTCTTGAGAGTCCCTTGGACTACAAGGAGATCCAATCAATCCATCCTAAAAGAGATCAATCCTGGGTGTTCATTGGAAGGACTGATGTTGAAGCTGAAACTCCAATACTTTGGCCACCTCATGCAAAGAGTTGACTCATTGGAAAAGAGCCTAATGCTGGGTAGGATTGGGGGCAGGAAAAGAAGGGGACGCCAGAGGATGAGATGGTTGGATGGCATCACCGGCTCGATGGACATGGGTTTGAGTGGACTCCGGGAGTTGGTGATGGACAGGGAGGCTTGGCGTGCCGCAATTCATGGGGTCACAAAGAGTCGGACACGACTGAGCGACTGAACTGAAGGATATGGATGAGATAATTCAGTGCTTAGAAATTTACATCTTCAAATGCTTTTATATAAAAAAAAAGAATATAAAATTGATGATCTAAGTTTCTACCTTAAGCAAAAAATAAAAAGTAGAGGGACGAAAATAAGAATGGAAATCAATAAAATAGAACATGGACAACAAGTAGGGAAAACGAAACTAAAGATAGTTCCTTGAAAAGGTTAAGAAAATTGCTACATTACAGGAAGCCCAAATAAGAAAGAAAACTCAAATGACCAGTATCAAGGAGAAAAGGAATCTCAAAATGTGGGCAGAAATAGATACTATGGGTATCTGTTAGAGGAATTAAAATTGTACAAATTTTAAATTTAAAACTGTAGTTAAAAATTTTCCCATTTTTAATGATCTTGATTTCCTATTAAAAAGGATATTTGAAAGTCTTTGCTAAAGTCTTGAGTTAGAGATATTACCACAAAAATAAGAAAGACGACCATTTAAAAATGCACACCAGGCTTAGGACTCTATTGCCTTGTACTCATTTCTTTTACCATAATTTCACTGTTGCCAAATGTTCTAGCCAGTATTACTTTATTTGAGATCATGCATAGGTCATGCATTTATTTTAATCATAAATTTCTAAGTTTATTGTGAGGATAACTAGATAATTTGTGTGGATCAATGCTAATTCATCACAGCTAGATACAGAACTGAAAACACATGGTGATTTAGCACTTGCTGTACAAAGGACATAATTATGTGTGGTTTTCTATTTTCTTCTTTGTCATTTCATTATTTATTCATAGCACAAACTGTTTTCCATTGAATGTATTCACAGAGAAATGACTATTGAGATAACATAGTATAGTAAAATCTTGGTTATCTGGCGTTCAGCCAAATGGAAATTGTGACCAGAAGTTGAAGGGAGATTTTATATCTTTGAGAAAACATGAAGTTCAAAGAAAGTTTTTTTTTTGTGGAGAACTCTGTTGTTTAGTCACTGAGTTGTGTTCCGACTCTTTGTGACCCCATGGACTGACTGTAGCCTGCCAGGATCCTCTGTCCATGGGATTTCCCAGGCAAGAGTACTGGAGTGGGCTGCCATTTCCTTCTCCAGGGGATCTTCCTGACCCAGGGATTGAACCTACATCTCCTGCAGTGGCAGACTGATTCTTTACTACTGAACCAGAAATGTTTCTGGTAAGTTAATAGATAGGACGACTCCAAATTGAAGGTAATGTTCAATCACAAAGTATAGTAAAAACTGCACTTACAGTTGCTCACGTGAGACCAGGAGAGGTGAGTTATCAGGAGGGAAAACAGTCTGACACATTAGGGAGCCATATACTCATTATATGCTCTGTGCATCAGCATAGCATAGGAGCCTCTGAAAAAGGGCCACTCCATTCCCTGTATACCCATGGTGATGAGTTTGTATCTTTGGTATTCACACACATCTTGTAATATGTACATAATGTGTATATGTTCATGCATATATTAGTATTATGTTACAGAAGCAACATGTATACCTTAGATATTTTTATAAAAAGAAAGAAAAATCAGCTGTAATTTAATTTCCATAAAGCCACCACTAATTGTGTGATAGTATGGTATTTTTTCCTATGTATTTTTATCCATATATTTATCCTGGCAACCCACTCCAGTATTCTTGCCTGGAGAATCCCATGGACAGAGGAGCCTGGCGGACTATAGTCCATGGGGTTAGAAAGAGTCAGACACGACTGAGCAACTTAATACTCACTCACTCACAGTCCCTACCCTCAACAAAGTTTACTATCTACTGTGGGGCCCTATGAACTAGTTTCTCAAAAGTATATGTGCTGAACCTTGTGAAGGGAAAACACAGGTGCTAGTGAGTGAATATCAGGGGATATTAGAGAATTTAGGGGAGTCCCTAAATGTAAAGTATTTAAAGTAGGCCCTTCTACAGTGTATCATTTAGGATGCTTTCAGCTTCCAGTGACAGACTCACTGTAACAGCTAAAATAGGCTTAAATGATAATTGCATTTATTATTTCTCTTCACAAGAAGCAGGCATAGAAGAGAGGTAGTGACTGCAGCAGCTGAACGGGGTCATGTGAAGCCCAGCTTCTCTGGGATTCTCTTGGCTTTCTGTCCTTGGTCACAAGAAGCCTGCAGCAGTTCCAGACGACATAGCCTCTGATGATGATGTCCAGAGGTAGACCCTATCAGTCTCCTTTAAAAAGTGAAGAACCCTTTTTCAAAAGTTTCTCTGGGAGACTTTCATATCTCTTAGGCCAGAATTATGTTGTGTGTATATTTCTAACCCAGTCATGGATAAAGAGAGTGGAATTACTGGGAAGCTTAGAGGAATCAAAAGTAAGCTCATAGGAGGCAGGGTAGGGGGAGTAGCTGCTGGTATCCCTGACACACATTGTCATCCAATATTTCAAAAAAATCAGAATTCTGTTAGCTAGGAAAAAGGATGGGGTGACCCATTAATAAAGCACTAAGTATAGTATGGGGCTTCCCTGGTGGCTCAGATGGTAAAGAATCCACCTGCAGTGCAGGAGACCTGGGTTCAATCCCTGGATTGGGAAGATCCCCTGGAGAAGGGAACAGCTACCCACTCCAGTATTCTGGCCTGGAGAATTCCATGGACTGTATAGTCCATGGGGTCATAAAGAGTCAGACACGACTGAGCGACTTTCACTTTCACTTTCATAGTATGGTATAGCCATATAATGAAATCTTCATCCGCTGTTTAAAAAGAGACAGATGTTTATGTATTGATAGGGTGTTAGTTTAAAAATATACTAAATGAAGGAACAAAGATGCAGAACATTGTATGTATGATTCACCTATTTGTGTAGAAACAGAACAACTCTCTCATATGCAGGCATCTGAAAAAATACTTCTGGCAGGACCTAAGAAACTGTTCACAGTATTTTCTCTGAGGATGGGAGAAAGGTGAAAGATTTATAATTTGCTATACTATGTATCTTTTTTTACTGTTTGAATTCCCCCCTCCATGGCTGTGTATCTATAATTTGTTTTTATATTTGTTGATAAGAACTGTATAGAGAAACAAAGTAGAAAGACACAAACATGTACATAAAAATGTGAAGATACTTTCTATGAAAATACCTAGTTCATGTAACTTTTTACACAGTTTTTATTTTAAAATCTACTTATCACAGATGTTCACACAAAAACTTGTAGATGAATGCTCATAGCATCATTATTCATTATAGTAAAAAAGTAGAAACAGCCTGTAGGTCCATCAACAAATGAATGGACAAACAAAATGGACAAATGAATGGGATATATACATACAATGAAATATTATTCAGTTATAAAAAGAAACGATGTAGTGACACATGCTACAACATAGGTGAACCTCAAAAATATTTAAAGACCACATATTGTAGGATTCTCCTTATGTTAAATGTCTATAGTAGGCAGATCTGTAGAGACAGAAAATGTATTAGAGGTTGTCTGAGATTGAGGAGGTTGAGGGGAAATTAGGAATGACTGCTTGGGCTTCCCTCGTGGCTCAGCTGGTAAAGAATCTGCCTGAAGTGTGGGAGACTCTGAGTTCGATCTCTGGGTTGGGAAGATCCCCTGGAGAAGGGAATGGCTACCCACTCCAGTATTCTTGCCAGGAGAATTCCGTGGAGTGTATAGTCCATGAGGTTGCAAAGAGTCAGACATGACTGAGCAGCTTTCACTTCACTTCACTAGGAGTGACTGCTGACATGCATGGAGTTTCTATTTGAGGTGATGAAAATGTTCCAAAATTGTGAGGGTAGTTGCATACTCTATACTAAAAACCAATGAATTGTACATTCTCAATGGGTCACTTACATGGTATGTGTATTATATCTCAATAAAGCTTTTTTTTTTTTTAATATACCTGCTTTGTTTTTTTCCTGCAACCACCAGCATAATTTCCAGGAACATTACTTTAGGTTGTTTATGAATAGCAGAGAATAAGTTGACATTTATCAGTACCTTTATCCTTCTTTGAAAATTTATTCCTCTGGTGTTTCATTGTTTTTTTTTTTTCTTTGCTCTTTTGTCCATTTATAGACTTACATATTTTTCCACAAACATCACAATAGTCTTTATTTTTGTTTTTTCTTATACCTTTCATTTAACTATGACCCTGTAAACTGTTTTTTGTGCCCACAGCTTTACTCCTATTTTTAATAGAAATTAAAAAATAATCTCATCAAAAAATTCACACATAGCTTAAAAAGAGATAGTATAAAGAAAGGGGCTTATAGTAAAGAGCAAAAGACTCTGGTGCCTCATCCTCAGCCCTCCTATTCTCGCTTCCCAAAAGGAACTGCTCTAAACTGCTTCTGTTTGTCATTCTGGTCATTATTCCCATTCTGATGAATAGTTCACACATCCCTGTCCCAAACTGACCTCCAGCTATGATAGATGAATAGATCACCAACTTATGTTTGCTTTCTGTCCATGGTCACAAGAAGCTTGCCATGATTCCAAATGACATAGCCACCCATGATAATGTCCGGAGGTAGAAAAGGGAGAATTTCCCCATCGTGTCTCTTTTAAAAGGTGAAGAACCCTTTTTTGAAAGTTTCCCCAGAAGACTTGTCCCCTCATAGGAGTCTAGGCTGGAAATGGTTTTTCTTCAGGAACTTAAAGCCATTGTTTTATTAACATTGAACATGGTATTGCCATTGAAAGGGCTGATTCTTGTTCCTTTGGGGGTGATCCTTCTCTCTCTGTGAAAAAAACTGATGATTTATCTTTATCTTGGTGTTTTAAAATTTCAAAGTATTATGGCTTGTGTGTGCAGTGTCATATTGGGCCTTTGATAAGCATTTAAACAGTTTAAACACCACTGTTTCCCTTCAGTTCTGAAGCTTTTATGTGAATAATTTCTATAATAATTTCCTTCCCTCTGTTTATATGGTTATTTGGAGATTCCAGCTAGTTGGATGCAGGGTCACCTACACTGATTCTTACCTTTCTCAGTCAATATTCCTCATGTAAACCACAGAACACAGAAAATGATTCGAGTGGAATTTTTCTCACATATTTCAAAGATAACCTTATCCAGTACCTTCCTAGATATATAGGAGAGAAATTAGTAGGTAACATACAGAAAATGTCTTGGGACAGGAGTCAGCAAACTTTTTCATAATGAGCCATATAGTAAATATTTTAGGTGTCACACAGATAGGAGGCAAAAAGTAAGGCTGCTATGTAGGTACTTTGATAGCCATTTAAAAGGTAACCATTTCAAAATGTTAAAAAAAAAAAAAAGAAAAACTGTTTATGGGCTGTTAAAAAAAAAGAAGCAGGTGCCTGGCGGGATTTGGTCCATAAGCTGTAGCTTATTCAACCTCTGTTTAGGGTATTAGGGCTTAATTTTTCACTGAATCTGTTCAGAAAATCCTCTTTTTATTTTCTCTCATATTTTCCTTCAGCTTAGCTTTTTGTTCTACATTTTGAGAGATTTCTGCAAATTTACCTTAGATTCCTTATATTTGAATTCAGCAGTCATTTTTAGTTGCAACACCACTCCATGCCTCTTAATATTGTGTCCTATTTTTGTCTTATAGATTCAAGACTTCCGTAGATATTTCTAAGGAAATATCTTACAGTTTTTAAAGGTGTTTACTTTTGTTTCTTCAGTATTTTTTTTCTTTGGGGACAGTTTTTCTATGTATACATCTGTGATCTCTGCTAATATGGTTACACTTAACTGTGACACAATAGAAAAATCATCTATTGCTTCTACGTATGAAAAGCGCAAACATGTAACAATTATATTTTTAGTTATCATTTATACATTACATGTTAAAACTGATGGTTGCGTTATTGTCGAACCTCTACCTGAAATCAAAGAGGAACTCTTTCATAATGTGTGTGTGTCTGAGTGTGTTTACCAGAGGTTTAGGTGCCATATGAATATTCTCTCATTAGGGCCATTGACTCCGTTGCTTCAACTTTCTGTTCTTTTGTTTTCACTTTCTTCAGAAGCCCTGCTTCATTGCTTTCCTCCCCACTTCATCTCTTCCAGAAAAGTGTTGATGTTGCTCACCTGCTGGTGGCCCTCTCATGCGCATATGACCTTTGCTGTGTTGCTTTTATGCTGGTAGCTTCTGGTGAAAGATGTTGGATTCGTAATCTCTGAAGATTTAACTTCGGGACCAGGGACCAGGCTTGATCACTCAAGCGCTTTGGTGTAGCAGTTTTATTAAAGTATGAAAAGGGACAGAGAAAGCAAAGATCTTACCAGGCCCACTCCCACTATATATACATTTTAAGATAATAGGATTAGTCAGGAGGTTTTCAGGAAGGAGAAACATGTCCTCAAGCAGGATACATTATTGTTATATAATCCATACTAAGGAATGTAGGAAAAAACGTTTGTCCTTTCCTCCTCCTTGAGAATTCCAGACCCCTGTCTCCGCCTTGAGAGCCCCAGACCCCTTTCTCCTCCTCGGGGACCCCGGGCTTCTTAACAACTTGCCTAGGAATTGACTCTCTCAGTGCCTTTTACAAATTCCTTTCCTATTACGAAAATAGGATCTCAAGAGGGAGAGAATTAATGTTTGTGTTTAAGCTGTCCTTCTTGAATTAGAATTCTCACCACACATTTTAAATTGTATTTTTGCATTTACCGTGTGCCTTTGATATACATCCCCCCCCAAAGTAAACAAGTGTTTTATGGTGTTTTTATAATTCAGTAGGCACCTATTCCTGGAGGAGGAAATGGCAACCAATTCCAGTATTCTTGGCTGGGAAATCCCATGGACAGAGTGTGCTACAGTCCATGAGGTCACCAAGAGTCAGACACGACTTAACTGAACAACAACAGCAGAGAGCTATTACATACTATTAACTTCAAAAATGGAAGGATGTAGTCAGTTTTCTAATAACTGAGAATGAAGGGGAGTGACTGGGGAGGTAAGACTTCAGAGCGGAGTTGACATTTCAGCTGAGGCTTGAACAAGGGGTAAAGTTTGGACTTGTTGAGCGGAGAAGGTATTGCTCATGGAGTGACCTTAGCATGCACAAAAGTGCAGATCAGAAAGCTCAGTGAGCAGTAATTCGATTGTTTGTTGTGGGATTAGAGCACAGGGTGTTGGTGTATTTGCGTGGGCAGGGGACAGTTACAGGGCAGAAGGCTGGAAAGGCACACTGGGCTCAGGTCATGAAGATCATTCTGTGCCCAGGTATTTGAATAATTTTCTTTAGGCCACTGGGAGTAGCTCTTGAGTACAGCAGTAAAGAAGGCCTAAATTGTCTTTCAGATAAGTCACTCCGGTTACAATAAGAAAGATAGATTGAGAAGATAAAACAGTTGAGGTAGAGCCTCCTGCTAGGAAGCTATTAATTATAGTCTGAACCAGGACAGCAGAGCCTGTTCAGGTCACATCTGATATCTGTTGTCTTAGCAGTATTCGTTAAACATCTACATTGTCTACCAGGTATTTTGTTAGGCATTGAGACTCTTTGTTTTTTTCTCTTAAAATATTTTTCATGGCCTTCTTCCCTGTTCTCACTGGGACCATCAAAGGCAAAGCTCTCAACACTTCATGCCTGAGTTACTACAGCCACACTCCCGGTGGACTCCAGGGTCTCTCTCTAGTCCTGTTTATTTTGTGTATCACTCACAAAATAATGTTAACATGTGATCTTCGTCATTTTACTTTTTTCCTTTGAAAGCTTAATTTTCTCCCATACCAATCAAGTTTTAATTCGTTTTCTGGGTATTAGTGCCTTCAGCCTGGCTCTTCCCTAAGTAACCAAATTTTTCTTAAGACTTTCTACCATAAAAATGTTCTCATTAGTTGATTTTCTTAGAGCACACTTATTCTGCCTCCATGCCTTTCTCCCCTGTGATCTCCTTGGTGTGAGTATTCTCTGTATTTTCTTATTCAAATTATTCCCATCTTTCAAGTCTTAGCTCAAGTGTCATCTCCTCCCCCAAATTTCCTCTACATCTTCCTAGAAAGGATTATTCTCTTACACTTTTTCTATCCCCAGGGCATATCTAGCCCTTAATTGTGGCTCCCACCCTCATTGTTCCTGCGTGGTTACAATATGACTGCAGGGGTACCAGCTGTCCTAACCAAGTTCCACACAGGAAAAAGGAGTACAAAGGGCAAAAGCAACAGCTCTCCCAGCTGAGTCAGCCCCATTTAAAGAGCTCTCCCAGAAGTCCCACCCAGTGACTGTCGCTAAGTTGGCCTCTTTGGTCACCCCTAGGTGCAAGAGAACTTTTTTAGGGAATCTTACTGAAAGTTTCAATGTTGAACAAGTCCAGAAGGCACTGTTCACACAGAAAACAATACATGAAAAAATGGAGTGTTTTGTATTTTTATCTGGGTGATGATGACATGGTAAACATGTATGAAGGGTCATCAAGCTGTATATTTAAGATTAGTAAATGTTATACTTTTCTGAATTTGTTATACTTTTCAATTAAAAAAGTTAATGCCCCTCTTCCCCATAGTTGTGGTGACCCTAGGCAGATTGCTTCAGGTATAATTAGGATTATGTTATCAGAAGGACATAAGGGAGAGCGGATATTGGTTTGGGTATCTCAAAATCCTTGTCACACGTATAGGACTTTTTCTGAAGGGTAGTAATGCTTTTGACATATAAGCCAAAGTTTTAATATATTTCAGTGTTTAATGTGATTTATTTATCATACTGAAAATATGAACTTAAATGTAAGAATGTTCTGTACACCATCTTAACCTCTGGTATAAAAAGTTATTAAAGATTTTGTTTGATATTTAGTAAATATTATTAATAACTTGATGCTGAAACATTTCAGCAAAAATAAAAGCATCGGCTTTGAAAAATAAAATATTAATACTACATGTTAATTTTTACTTATGCTGTAAGATATAAACAATAAGTGAAAACTCAGTGTGTACTTTTTGATTGCTTAGGTATTTTATATAGTAGAAGCAATATTGATTTTATCAAGTCAGTACTAAACACTTGTTACCATAAAATCAATATCCACTTTGACTAGTTCTAACCTTATAAATACAAAGTGAGTACATAAAATTAATAATAAGTTAAAATCCCATCTATATTTTTTAAGTGCTTGCAAATATTTAAAGTTTTGAAATTGTGTCTTTTATTGTTTCTTAGAAAAAATGGGAAAATAAGAAACCAAATCCACTTTGTTGTTATGGTAAAACTTAGAAAATGGTTGACATGTGACGAGTCTGGGCTTTTGTATTAAGTTTCACATGTAATTTAAAATACATTGTAAGTAACAGGAATTAGGAAATGGCAATGTTTATAAGCATTTATTTCTTGGTGTCTGTGGCTTGATGTTCACTTCTCTAAAAATTAAAAGTAGAGTTGATTTACAATGTGTTAGTTTCTGGTGAACAGCAAAATAATTCAGTTATACACACAAAAACACAAGTATGTGTGTATGTGTATATATATTCTTTTTCATTGTAGGTTATTATAAGATACTGAATATAGTTCCAGTGTTCACTTGTTTTTAAGCAAAGGTTGTTTTTTCCTTACTTAGGTTCATCCTCAGCAACACCGGCTTCTATTTGAAGTGTTTGATGAAAATCGATTGGTAAGTCCTACCATACAAGCATAAACCGTGAAGCAAGGGTATACTTGAATAACAAGCAAAAGTAGGCCAGGAATCTGTGAAGTGAGAGATGCTTTTGAGGTGGTTATGGAAAGACTGGGCAAAGTGGTGGATAGAATTTTTTTTCCCTCTTTTTCCTGGTGCTACTCTCTACTCTTCTGTTCTCCCTGGCACCTCTCCTGATTGTCAGTTCTCAGCAGATTTCATGGTCTTCCTCAAGGTCTCTCATGGCAGGAGATACAGAAAAGTCAGCCTGTTGGCCTGACCTTCCTGCACACTTATGCTGGTACCCTGGTTGATAGTCCCAGGCTCAGGAGCCTTCCCCTCTGCACTCCAGTGGAGGTCTTGAGGTTGCCTGTATCCACTTGTGACATCCCATCCTCTCCCTTATCTCCACTCTTCTGTTGAATACAAAGGAAACCTCTCTAACTGATGAAATTAAGTTCTCTAAAGAATTGCCAGTGTTCAGAGAAACAAAAAGCAAATATAACCTGATTTTATTTTTATAAAAGGATAGTTGTGATTCCTAATTTCCTAAAGACTGTCTTGAAATCCTACCCTTTTCCTAATTTGTCTTGGAACTGTATTTCAAACCTTTTTAGCATTTTACATTTACATTTTAAACCTGTAAGATTTGAATATGGAGGCATAAGAACAGTGTTATATAGTCAAAGCTTATCAATTACTAAACAGAAGCACAACAAAAATTAAAACAGTTTTATTCATTTTGTAGCTAACATAGAAACTAGATTTTTTAAAGAATCTATTTTTTAGTGTTGGACTATATAACACTTGGTTTTATAGATGTGATAACTGTACTAGTAACAGAAGATATTGGAGAAGGGAATGGCAACGCCCTCCAGTATTCTTGCCTGGAGAATTCCACGGACAGAGGAACCTGGCAGGTTATAGTCCATGGGGTCGCAAAGAGTCAGACACGACTGAGCTACTAAGCTCAGCACAGCACAACTGAAGATATTTCAGATGAAATCATTAATTAGTATCATTATAGGCAAAGGTACTTTTTTTGCAGCCCAGGGAGACTTCATCACTAACTTGGCAATCTAATTTTGTAAGGTTCGGTGACAGATGTGGATGATTTGCTTATCATTTGGTTAGTCACAGAGCTTTTTATTTTCTGTTTGTATTTTTGCGTTTTTAAAAATAGAATGGAGAATGTTTTCTGTTTTTTCCTTCTGTTGCTACAGATCTGTTTTCCTTCTAGATAGGACCAGGTGAAATTTAATATTGGTGTTTTGTAATCATGAAATAAACATACAAAAATATGTATACTATAATATTTATCTTAAATAATAAGACAAATATCTGTATGCTTATTATTCAACTTAAGAACTTGAACATTACCAAAATCTTCAAAGCATCCTTTAACCCTTCCAATAGCATCTCCTTTTTCTCTCCCACAAGTAGTAACTATTGTCCTGAATGTTGTGTTTATCATTTCTTTGCTATTTAAAAAATTTTATCATGTATATATGTATCCCTAAAAAACATAGTGGTTTCCGTTTTCATATTTTTGGATTTACTAAAATAGTAGCACTATGAATACTTTCCTCCGTGACATGCTTGTGGCTTAATGATATATTTGTGAGGTCAATCCATAAGAACATATTTCACAAATGCGTAGTTTTCCCTTCATCTACAAATGCTGTAATACCACAATTTATGTATTTATCTTCCTTAATAGATATAAGTGTTGTTTCCAGGTTTGTGCTATTACCAATTGATAAACATTCTTGCTGTGTTTCCTGATATACATGTATGATTGTATCTCTAAGATTCATATTTTGGGCTTGAATTGCTGGTCATGGTATTACTGTGTTATTTTTTCTGTTGTTCGTGATACTGATATGACTTTCTCCCTGATTCTTGGGCACTTCGTTGGTGAACTGTTTTATTTGAATTATTTGCATATTGTACACAAGGAGGGACAGCTCATGCTGATGCTTTCTACCCTGCTTGTAGTTATCTAGTCTTTTTGCCAGTAATCTTAGTACGGTGTGACTCTTCATTGCCAAAACTAATATTTGTCATGCTCTGATCAGTGCATTAACACTCCTTGAGCATTTACCGTGTATAAGGTATATACAGGGTGTCATGATATGTCAAAAGAAAAAAAGCATTGCTTACAATATTAACAATGGAATATTTCTAAAAGCAAAAAGAAAATAATGCATTGATCAGCATATTATAGATCCCTATACCAGAGTCAGAATTCCTTGTAGTCTGACTTGTGTTTTGGTATATTAGCTTATAACTCTAGACAAATTATTTAATCCTTCTGAAGATATTTTCTCATGTTTATAAAATAAGGATAACAGTATTTGCCATACCTATCTGATAAATACATTATGAAAATCAAATGAGACAGTAGCTATCAAAGCACTTGAAGATTTTTCATCATTAATATAATGTGTGATTTAGAGTTCATGGACTTGTGCATTTATGGCTGTCTGATATCACATTTTGTGTGTTAATTACAGTATGCCATTTTGGGCATACATTGTGTTCAGTACTCTGCTATGCGTTAGAAATATAGTTTTTCTTAAGAAGCTCACTTTCCTAGCAAAAGGGAACAAGAAATAATTAAGAGTGATGCACATCACTGCAATGCTCTGATTTGTTGCTGGTCCCAGCAGGTAGTTGAAGTGTACCGATTACCTGAGATGTCATAGAAAAACTATAGCCATTGATGGAATAACGAGTTTGATTGTGTAGCAGTAAATTGACCTGTGCACAGTAAATGTCATTTTACCTTCTCCTGTAGCATTCACAACTAAGTTAGAGACACATCCTTTTCCTAGCAAGGTTCTCTTTGGAAATATATGGCAAAGAGCAAATATACTTTAAGGAGAAAGAATTTCTAGTCTTCTGGAAAATGTCTGCAGTATAAGCGATATTTTTTTCAGCCAATTTTAAGAACCTGAGGATTATAAACTATCATAGTTTGGTAAAGGTGTTGTTGAGGGTGATGGGACGTTTGAGAATGACGTGCCTTTAAATGAGTTCTACATATACCAATGCAAAAGTTAGTGCTTCCGTGTCACTCAGTTCAGTTCAGTTGCTCAGTCGTGTCCGACTCTTTGCGACCCCATGGACTGCAGCACACCAGACTTCCCTGTCTATCACCAACTCCCGGAGCTTTCTCAAACTCATGTCCATCGAGTTGGAGATGCCATCCAACCATCTTATCCCCTGTTGTCCTCTTCTCCTGCCTTCAATCTTTCCCAGTATCAGAGTCTTTTCCAATGAGTCAGTTCTTCACATCAGGTGGCCAAAGTATTGGAGTTTCAGCTTCAGCATCAGTCTTTCCAATGAATATTAAGGACTGATCTCCTTTAGGATAGACTAGTTGGATCTCCTTGCAGTCTAAGGGACTCTCGAGGGTCTTCTCCAACACCACAATTCAAAACCATCAATTCTTCGGCGCTCAGCTTTCTTTATGGTCCAACTCTCACATCCATACATATCTACTGGAAAAACCATAGCTTTGAGTTTTTGGACCTTTATTGGCAGAGTAATATCTCTGCTTTTTAATATACTGTCTAGGTTGGTCATAACTTTTCTTCTTCAAAGAGCAAGCTTCTTTTAATTTCATGGCTGCAGTCACCATCTGCAGTGATTTTGGAGCCCAAGAAAATAAAGTCTCTCAATGTTTCCATTGTTTCCGCATCTATTTGCCATGATGTGCCATGATTTTAGATTTTTGAATGTTGAGTTTCATTCTCCTCTTTCAGTTTCATCAAGAGGCTCTTCAGTTCCTCTTCACTTTCTGCCATAAGAGTGGTGTTATCTGGATGTCTGATGTTATTGATATTTCTCCTTGCAATCTTGATTCCAGCTTGTGCTTCATCTAGCCCAGCATTTCTCATGATGTACTCTGCATATAAGTTAAATAAGCAGGGTAACAGTATACAGCCTTGACGTACACCTTTCCCAATTTGGAATCAGTCTGTTGTTCCATGTTCAGTTCTAACTTTTGCTTCTTGACCTGCATACAGGTTTCTCAGGAGGCAGGTAAGGTGGTCTTGTATTCCAGTCTCTTTAAGAATTTTCCACAGTTTGTTGTGATCCACACAGTAAAAGGCTTTAGTGTAGTCAATGAAGCAGAAGTAGATGTTTTTCTGGAATTCTCTTGCCTTTCCTGTGATCCATTCTCTGGTTCCTCTGCCTTTTCCAAATTCACCTTGAACATCTGGAAGTTCTCGGTTCACGTACTATTGAAGCCTAGCTTGGAGAATTTTGAGCATTTCTTTGCTACCGTGTGAGATGAATGCACTTGGGTGGTAGTTTTAACATTCTTCAGCATTGCCTTTCTTTGGGATTGGAATGAAAACTGACCTTTTCCAGTCCTCTGGCTACTGCTGAGTTTTCCAAATTTGCTGGCATATTGAGTGCAACACTTTAACTGCATCATATTTTAGAATTTGAAATAGCTCAGCTGGAATTCCATCACCTCCACTAGCTTTGTTTGTAGTGATGCTTCCTAAGGCCCACTTGACCTCACATTCCAGGATGTCTGGCTCTAGTTTGAGTGATCACACCATCATGATTATCTGGGTCATTAAGATCTCTTTGTATAGTTCTTCCATGTATTCTTGCCACCTTTTCTGCTTGCCATCTTCTGCTTCTGTTAGGTCCATACCATTTCTGTCCTTCATTGTGCCCATCTTTGCATGAAAAGTTCCCTTGGTATCTCTAATTTTCTTGGAGATCTCTGTCTTTCCCATTCTATTATTTTCCTCTATTTCTTTGCACTGATCACTGATGAAGGTTTTATCTCTTCTTGCTATTCTTTGGAACTCTGCATTCAGATGGGTACATCTTTTCTTTTCTCCTTTGCCTTTCGCTTCTCTTCTTTTCTCAGCTATTTGTCTTCTCCTAAGACAACCATTTTGCCTTTTTGCATTTGTTTTTCTAGGGGATGGTCTTGATCACTGCCTCCTGTACAGTGTCATGAACCTCTGTCCATAGTTCTTCAGGCACTCTGTCTATCAGATCTAATCCCTTGAATCTATTTACCACTTCCACTGTGTAATCATAAGGAATTTGATCTAGGTCATACCTGAATGGTCTAGTGATTTTCCCTACTGTCTTCAGTTTAAGCCTGAATTTTGCAATAAGGAGTTCATGATCTGAGCCAGAGTCAGCTCCCAGTCTTGTTTTTGCTCACTGTATAGAGCTTCTCCATCTTCGGCTACTACCCAAAGTGACACATCTGTGTCAGTACCCAAGAGCTATGTCTGCACACATCCAGCTTCTGAAGCCTTAGGAGACTCCTATATTCCATATTCTAGGTGGACATGCTGTGCTTCTCAAGTTTAGTGGTTGTATTAGTCAGGGTTATCCAGAGAAACAAAACCAATAGGATACACATACATGCACACAGAGAACGAGAGAAGGGAGGGATAATAAGGTGGAGGGGATTGATTTATTTTAAGGCACTGGCAGGTCTGAAATCTGTGAGGTGGTACTGGCACGTTGCAGATTCAAGTAGGAGTAAGTCATCTGAAATCTGTAGGACAGGGCAGCAAACTGGGAACTCAGGCAGGGTTTCTTGTTATAGTCTTAAGGCAGAAATGCTGCTTCCAGAAATCTGTCTTTTTTCTTAAGTCCTTTAACTGATTGAGGTCCACTACCTCACTTACTCCTTGGAAGGAAAGTTATGACCAACCTAGATAACATTTTAAAAAACAGAGACATTACTTTGTCAACAAAGGTCCGTCTAGTCAAGGCTATGGTTTTTCCAGTAGTCATGTATGGATGTGAGAGTTGGACTATAAAAAAAGCTGAGCGCCAAAGAATTGATGCTTTTGAACTGTAGTGTTGGAGAAGACTCTTGAGAGTCCCTTGGACTGCAAGGAGATCCAATCAGTCCATCCTAAGGGAGATCAGTCCTGGGTGTTCATTGGAAGGACCGATGTTGAAGCTGAAACTCCAATACTTTGGCCACCTCACGCGAAGAGTTGACTCATTGGAAAAGACCCTAATGCTGGGAAGGATTGAGGGAAGGAGGAGAAGGGGGCGAGAGAGGATGAGACGGCTGGATGGCATCACTGACTTGATGGACATGAGTTTGGGTAGACTCAGGGAGTTGGTGATGGACAGGGAGGCCTGACGTGCTGCAATTCATGGGGTCGCAAAGAGTCAGACACGACTGAGCGACTGAACTGAACTGAACCACCCACTCCAATATTCTTGCCTGGAGGATCCCGTGGGCAGTGGAGCCTGGCCAACTACAGTCAATGAGGTTGCAAAGAGTTGGACACGACTGAAGTGACTTAGCACGCATGCACACCTTATGGAGGGCATTTTGCTGTATTTAATATCTACTGATTTAAATGTCAATCACATCTAAAAAAATAGCTCCATAGCAACACTTGAATGGGTGTTTGACTCAAAACTTAGCCAAGTCAACATACTTCAATTAAGTCAGGTCAATTAAATGCATCACAGGGGACAGTGGCCTTCAGAGTTCTAGTCAATGATTAGTATGATCCTGAGCCTGTCCATAGGGATATATAATCACATTTATTTTCTGTGTAGATAATCGAAAACTAAATATCTCAGAATGTGGGGTCCTGAGCTTCTGTCTAATCCTAAAATATGATCTGTTTCATTCTAGAATATAAAATGCTATATGATTTGCATAGATTCCTCTCAAGTGAGATCTGCTATCACTCTCCAACTCTTCACCCCTTGAGGTTAGGGTTGATACACCTCTCTTGGCATCTCTTTGGCCAGGAGGCTACATCTTACCCCAGGTTCTCCAGGTTGTACACAGATCCTGTGCAGTCCCAGACCAGAGCCAGTAATGCAAACTGTTTAACCTTTCTAGAATTGAAACACAGCCTAGAGTACAAGGAAGTGCATTTGATTTTCTTACTTTTCCTTGGCTGAAGCCCTCTTTGCAAATGTTTCAAGCATTGTGCCTTCTTGTCCACCTGCAGTATTTTGATATTTCTTTAGAAGTAGTAGCTAGATCCATCCACCATCCATCCAGCCTCATCTCTGGTGTTACTTGGTGCTTACATCGTTTCAGCGTGATCTCAGGAGGATCAGAAGATATGCTTAGTTGCGATCTTGTAAGCTTGCAATGTAGTTAGGGGACATGAAGCTGATATTTATAGTGAAGCTTACTCTAGCTTTACTATAAGAGAAAGAGAAAACGCTTATTCGATTAATTATTTTATATTAACACCCAAAAGAGATTTGCTTATTAACTGGAATTTTTAGACTACAGGCATGAGTGGTTGATCTCATTGATTAGCTTATTAGAAATAATCCATTTATTGAGTCATCCCTAACTTAATTCTAGAAGGTAAGCCGACGTTTTTTGAAGGCATAGTGAAAAGATTAGGACTTTTCCTTCTATAAAGAAAAAAAGGTTATAAGGGAATATGTACTGAAGTCTATAAAATCATAATGTAGATTATACCAAACCAAAACAGCATAACAATTTTATTACTAAGTTTACAACTGTACATATTCTTAAACATTATAGTATCTCATTCTAGTCAGAAATAGAATCTAGTAAATTCCATATTTCTGTTTTGTCCTGTCTTAATTGATTAAAAACACTGTTTAGAAAATTATGATTGAGAACAGATCTATTCTAAGTTTTCTCTTTTAAACAAAGTGCAAGTATATGTTTTACATATTTGCTTTTACTTAGGAAAAAAAACTTACTTAGAAAAGTACAACTTGGGTGTAGTAGTATGTGGTGTAAACAACTGAACTATTTTACTTTTTACTTTCCTATGAATGAGCCAGTATATATTTATTACTGGAGTTCCAGCTGTAAAATTCAGGTAAGAAGTTTAAATATACCCTAGAGTATTATTTAAAAATAAATGTGTTTCTTTCAAATAGAATACCAACCTTGGTCTATGACATTTAGGGGAGAAATTAAAATATTAAACTTTTATTACCTAGTAAACTGAAAATAAAGTAAAGGTTAAATAAATATAAAGCAGAAAAATATATATATATACAAAATCACAACGTCTAAAAGGACAAACAGTTTACTGTTCTCTCCTGCAGGAGCTTTATCAGCAGTAGTAAGTAATCCCATCTTTAGGTCAGTGCTAGTACTCAAAAATGTAAACAAGTATGTACTTTGTCTATATAAAGAAATAAGCCATATAGTTTATACTTTATAGATATCAAACAACTAAATTAATTGTTTCAATGGACCAGTAGGGGCCAGCAAAGAGCTCTTAGAGTTTTTCAGAATAGAGTTGGCATTGAGATATGTTTATTTGATGTGTTAAATCCTTTTTAGACTTCTTTACTTACCACAACACTCTCTTAAGTGAATGAAGTGCATAGACAGTGGAATAAAATATCTTGTGTGCTCCAACTATATTGGGGTATAGTTTTTCTGTCTAATCTGCATATATTTTTAATGGAATGTTTGCTTAGGCTATTTCTTGGCAGAGTTTTAATAGTCAAAATATAAATGGAATCATTTAAAGACTGTACTGCTTGGCTGGAAAGGCCTTAAAATTACAGGAGAAAATGCTTGGTGACAGCTTCTCACAAACGTTTTTTTCTCAGACGTATGCTCAATTTTTGCAAGAGTATTAGTAGGCTAATTTTGTATTTCGATCCTTCAGCTTTCACTTTTTATAAGTACGTAGTGTTTTGGAAACTGAAATATTTATCTGTTTGATTTAATGCTAAACTTTTAATTCACCCCCAAAGTTTTGGTATTTCCAAATATATACAAACATTTGAACTTTCTCCTTTTAAAAATATTAACAGTCTATATTCCTTTCTACATTTACTAAGTTGACTGGATTCCTAGTATGGCCACTATTTGGAAATGCAATCCTTGATTTGATACTCAATTACATGGAGTTTCATTCCTACCAACTTCCTGTAATTCTATCCCTATGGGTAAAAATATTAGTGGTCAAACTCTGCTGGAGAAAGTATAGGCACCGTGATTCACAGAGTTAAATGTTCATTTAGTAGAGCTGGAGTGAAAAAAATACTGTTTCAACTTGAAATGCTAGAAGATTGTTGTTCTTGTGTTACTCATTCATGCAAATTGGAGAAGGTATAATTGAAACAAGGTTGGCAGTGTTTGAGGCAGTGTGCTGCAGCTGAGCTCAGCTTAAAGGTCGCTGGAAATCAAGTGCTTTGTAACTGAAGGCATTTTGACTACAAGCGATTCAAGACATTTTGGAAACGTCAGTCTCGGGAATGGGCCGTCTTTTTCTTTCTATGCTATCTGGTCTTTAAGGTTTTACTTAAGATAAAGACTACTACTTCTGAGCTCTTTCAGGCACCACAAATGATTTTTTCTTCTGCTGCAGTGCAGCTGCTTCTAGCCTGTCTACCGACAGAGATCTTTGTTATGACTCTCAGCCCTTAACATGTTTGGAAATGAGAACAAATGGCACAAAGCTTACGATTGCACTTTGCAGCCAGAAGAAGCAATACTTATCCTTTGTCAGAAACCTCCGGAGATGATTTGGATAGCAGCATTCACATGTGCTTCACTAGACCAACACGGATTTCAACGGCGAACGTGGTTCAAATGAAGCTGACTCCCAAACAGACTGCACTAGCTCCGTTAATAAAGGAAAACCTTAAGTCTCGGGAAAGATCATCTTTTCCTTCACCTGAAAATGTTCATAAAAAGAGCAGCTGTCTGCAGATATCATTACAACCAACAAGGTACAGTGGATGTCTTCAGTCTGGCAATGTCTTAGCTGATGGTGATGATGCTTCGTTTACTTGTGTCTTAAAGGATGGCAGTGCTGTGGTTGACAATGAACTGAATGCCATGGATGATGGTAACCTCTTAAGCAGTCCTGCCATTTGCAGTGGTAGTCTTAGTAACTTTTCAGCCAGTGAGAATGGGTCTTACAGCAGCAATGGTAGTGATTATGGGTCCTGCACAAGTATCACCAGTGGAGGTTCATACACCAACAGTATCATCAGTGACAGCAGTGGTTATACTTTTCCACCAACTGATGATACCTTTTTTGGTGGAAATTTATCTTCTGACAGCGCCTCCAATAGAAGTGTGACAAACAGGAATACTACTCCATGTGAAATTTTTTCAAGAAGTACAAGTACAGTTCCCTTTGTCCAGGATGACTTGGATCATGGACTAGAGATTATGAAATTGCCAGTGAGCAGGAACTCGAAAATTCCACTAAAACGTTGTTCATCCTTAGTCATTTTTCCTAGGAGTCCTTCAAATACCCCACCAACTTCTCCAACAAGTACAGGTACTCTTCCAAGCAAAGGATCCTATCAGACCTCACACCAGTTTATTATTTCTCCTAGTGAAATTACCCACAATGAAGATGGCACTAGTGCTAAGGGATTTCTTTCAACAGCTGTCAATGGACTTCGGTTATCCAAGGCAGTCTGTACTCTCGGAGAAGTAAGAGACATACGACCTCTTCACAGGAAGGGCTCATTACAAAAGAAAATCATTATTGCAAATAATAGTTCAAATCAGACTGTCTGGGAAAAGCCATCTGAAGGATATTCTTGTGTTTCACTGCATTTTACCCAACAGAAAGCAACTGCATTAGATTGTGAAGCAGCAAATGGTGATTGTAAACCAGAGATGTCAGAAACTGAGCTTAATTCTGATCCAGAGTTTATTAAGCTTATGCATAGGACATCTGCATGTTTACCATCCTCCCAAAATGTAGATTATCAAATAAATATCAATGGACAGTTGGAAAGACCAAATTTACAGATAAACAAAAACCATGCTCTTTTACAGAGAAGTATTTCATTGGGGGGAACTTATCCAAATGTTTCTTGTTTATCTAGCCTTAAGCACAATTGTTCTAAGGGGGGACCATCTCAATTACTCATAAAGTTTGCATCTGGAAATGAAGGTAAAGTTGATAATTTAACAAGAGACAGCAACAGAGATTTCACAAATGAACTACCTAATTCTTTAAAGCATTCTTGTAAGGTAAGTTTCCTTTGGTTTTGGAAAATGTTAATTTATACTAGGGTAACTCTGTGAAATGTTTGGTAAAATTTATTATAACTTGGCTGCTTTATATATTTTCTTGGTCCTTAGCTAGCAAGTACTTTGTAGCCATGAACTTGATATTTGTGAGTCTGGAAAGTGCCTAATAGTTTTTCACTCTATTTGTTATTTTATCAGCATACAAAATATGCATTAAAAAAAAACAAAACACCTTTCCAAAATGATTTAAGCCATAAAACATTAGCATAAGAACAGGCTTTAAATAATAATTTATTTTATAATATTTTGCTTTAGTATATTTTCCCCTTGAGTGGCATGATGTTTTAATGTCTAACTCCGTATTTCATTCTTATTTTCAAAAATGCTCATTTAGTATTCTCCCCTCTTTAAGCATTATGAAAAAAAGTAAAATATAGAAAGCCACTTAAAGTATTAAACAGTAAAAAGTCTACTTAAATGTGAAACTTTTCTTATAAGTGAACATAGAGAAAATATTTCTTTGAAATAAATATATTTATTGATCATTGATAAAAACTATTATACTGAATGTTTAAAGCAGAGGAAAAATAAATGGTATTTGCATTTGTATATATCCTTAACCACAGGAATTTTGTTCCACCCTATTTTTCTTTAGCTACCAGTTAAGAGTGCCTTCTAAAATGTAACTCATTCTTTCAACAATATTGAACTGTAAATTTTTTATTTTTAAATTTGGTTTCAATTGCTAGGCATTTCCTAGTTATCTTATTAATTTGTTACTTGAGTAATTTTGCTTTATTATAGTAGTAATTTAACTCCGGTGAACCTTAACCAAAACAGTTTTTCAGTGTAATTTGGCGTTTCCAAAGTATTTTAAGTGTTTTGAACTTGAATAGATTTTTTAAATTTCTGTGTTTGGAAGATCTTGCCAGATTTTAGGAGATTTTAAAAAAAGTATTTCTGACGAAACCAATTCTAGATGACAGTACATAATAGTTTGAGGCAAAGAAACTTATCTGCTTATCTGTGTTTATCTAACACTTACTATCAGAATTAAAGTTTTTTTTTTTAATTTCTGGGCAAATAAAATATTAAATATTTGCTAGTTTGTTTTCTCTCTTTTGAAATCTGATGAATATAATTCTTATTACCAATGCCCAGATGTTAATATAAGCAACTACTTTACTGAGGATGAATAAAAATCACATTTCATATTCTGATATATGTTTTAGAGTTATTAATTCCGCTTGCAAAACTTTTAAAACACTAACTGTTAGGAGATTATAATCCATTCAATTATTTTGTCTCCTAAAAAAAGCAATTAAGTGATACTGTGAAAAAACACATTAGTAGTTTGCTAATTGAATTACATGTACCTTGTAAATTTATTTTACGTTTAATGAAATAACCTGAAACAAATAATTGACCTAGAAATATTTATAGAAATATTCTTTAAATAATTGATTTTGTGGTAATATTATAGTTTGTTGTTGTTGATACTTTTGAAAAAATGGTCTTTTTAATGTTTTTAAATTAAATTTGACTGCCTTTTGTGTGGCTAAAAGATATACTTTCACTGGTTTTTATTTAAAATTGGGTAAGCTAACTTAGACATTTTGTGACAGCCGAATGCCTAGCTTTCTGCAGATTCTATTTTTTGCTAGCTTATTCAATTATAAAATAGTTGACGTGTGTCATTTGCTGGAAAGCTCTAAGTTGTTCCTTCTCTTAATGTTTATTAAACAACTTTTTATATAAGAATTGTAAACAATGTAAGACCATTAAACAACACATACTAGATCTAAATTGATCTAATTGATTAGTGGTAAATTAAGGGCTTGTTTTAAGAGGAAAATAGTGATGTTGTTTTTTCTAAACATAGCAGTGACAACAATAATGGGGTTTTAGAAATAATCCTGTGTTTATCAATAATTATATATTAATCTAATTATAGTGGTATATTGTAACTCACTTATAAATAAACAGCTCCCAAAATATTTCCCATGACTCCAGTTAGTCTGGGTTAGTATTCTGATATGCTGAGTCTGGATTCACATTTAACAAGTTGATATTAGAGTAGCATTTAGTAATGTCAGCTATCTGTACCCAGCAGCCGTGAAATTAAATCACTGCTTTGGTCAGGGACCCTGGTTTCTAAAACATGAAGAGGTCTACAGATTCTTTTCTTCTGTGTTTAGCGTCCAGTCTCTAGCAGAACAGTATCCAGTTTCTAACTCTATAATCAACAGCTCATTAATGGCTAATTATTTAAATCTAGTGAGAACTTTTATATGTATCTGCAACTGGGTTCTGCGTGTTGTTTACAATTTAGAATGAAGAAGAGACTTTGTAACCTGCATGATCATGTTTATTTCACTTATTTGCCTTCAAAGAATGTACCAATAACTGGCATATATTTATTGTATGTACTTTTTGAGAGACAATATTACTTTTGTAAAGGCTTTATAATTTGGAAGTAGGCATTTGATATTTTAACATTGTGTGTATTATCAGCTTGATCAAGAGAGACATTAAGTAGGTGAGATGGTTTTTATTCAGTTACAAAAATTACCATTAGATTTCTAAAATCTGTGTAATAGTAAGTTTACTCTGTTATTGTTTCACTTTCCCCTATCTATGTTTTTAAAATTTCCTGTGTTGTTAGGATGCTCAGAGATTTCCTTGCCCTATTATTTTAAATACTTTAGCATTTGCCCTAGCTTGTTAATGTCTTCCATTCTTCATGTATACGCATATTTTTATCAGAAAGTTTGGCTTTACATTTTTCTTTTTATTATAAAGATTTTTGTTTATTTTCTGTTACTTAATCTCAGATAGGTAAATTGCTTAAGCCTGATATGGTGGAACTTTAAAAAACTGTCTCAATTATTTCAAAGCCTTTAAAACTAATCTCAAGATTGTACGTTTCAATAATATATTTAGTTGTTTTTCCCAAAATAACTGTTTTAAATATACGCTATTTTCAGTGTTCCATTATTTTCTGTCCTCATTTTATTAACTTTAGCAGAATATTTAGAGACATTTGGTTAAATTTATTTTGAACACTTAATCTTGCCTATAAAAATCAATATAGTTTATAAATATTGACTCTAAAACTGTGATGCAACAATGTTAATGACCAGTTTTAGAAACTTGGTAAGAAGTATGTGCTTGTACGTGTGCATTTCTTAGAATTGAAGAACTAAAATAATAATTTCAGGGTGGTTCAGGGAGCTAAATTGTTTTCTTCAGAAATATTTTGTATTTCTCGGAGATGTTTCTTTAATTCATTCATCTAGCACATGTGTGAGTGCGTCCTGTTTGCCAAGCACGGACTCAAGCTCTGGGAATAAAAGATAATAAAGCGCAATGTCTTCCTGGGGGAACTCCCATTCTCCTCAGAGACATACTGGTAGACAAGAAAAATCTCACACTAAAATATGATGTGCTGAAATAGAGCTGTATATGAGAAAGTGAGAAAGATGCAACAATGTTTGTCTGAAGGAGAGGGCCAGGTTGGTAGTCAAAGGCTTCACAGGGGAAGTGACATTTGAGCTGAATATTAATGGGTGATTGGAGTTCCCCAGGCAGAGAATTAAGGAGGATATTTAGGGCAGGGATTCTCAGTCTCAGCACTTTTTTGTTATAGAGGGCTGTCCTGTACCTTGTAGGATGTAAGCAGCATCCCTGGTGTCCATTTACTCAATGCCACTGGCATCATCTCTCTCAGTTGTCACAATCAAAAAATGTCTCCGGACATGGCCAAAAGCCCCCCAGGGGCAAACCTGACTGCTATTGGGATGCATTGCTGTAGGCAGAAGCAACCACACATACAAGGCTGGAGATTGAAAGAACCGCACTGTAAGTAGTTCAATGTGATTGGAATACACAGAGTCCAGGGTTGTGGTAGGAGATGATAACCCTGAAAGTGGTTGGGAGTTCCATTGAGTGGAGCGCCTCATGCTGAAAGAAAGCAGCGTGTCTCCTGCCGATAGACAATAGTTAGGCGACGGAAGTTGTTATTGAGAGTGTAGCGTGCTTACTTTTGTGTTTTTAGATGATAATTTTTTTTATGACAGCATGGATTATAAGTGAATTAAACTTTTCTTAACTTGGCTCAGTTCGGTTCAGTTCAGTTCAGTCACTCAGTTGTGTCCAACTATTTGCGAACACATGGACTGCAGCACGCCCGGCCTCTCTGTCCATCACCAACTCCCTGAGTCCACCCAAACCCACGTCCATCGAGTCAGTGATGCCATCCAACCATCTCATCCTCTGTCGTCCCCTTCTCCTCCTGCCCTCAATCTGTCCCAGCATCAGGGTCTTTTCAAATGAGTCAGCTCTTCGCATGAGGTGGCCAAAGTATTGGAGCTTCAGCTTCAACATCAGTCCTTCCAATGAACATCCAGGACTGATCTCCTTTAGGATGGACTGGTTGGATCTCCTTGTAGTCCAAGGGACTCTCAAGAGTCTTCTCCAACAACACAGTTCAAAAGCATCAATTCTTCGGTGCTCAGCTTTCTTTATAGTCCAACTCTCACATCCATACATGACCACTGGAAAAACCATAGCCTTGACTAGACAGACCTTTGTTGGCAAAGTAATGTCTGCTTTTTAATATGCTATCTAGGTTGGTCGTAACTTTCCTTCCAAGGAGTAACTTGGCTAGCCAGGTGAATAGTGATGTCATGAACTAAGATAGGGAATTCAGGAGAAGGGGCCAGATTGGGAGGGCAAAGAAGAAACCATGAATCATTAAGTTTTTGTCCTGAGAAGTTGCCCTGGTAGTACTGCTGTCAAGTAGGGTAGTTGGAGATATGGGCTCAGGCTCAGGAGAGGAGTGAGAGCTGGAAATGTAGCTTGGGAGTTAAAGCGTCTAGTCAGACTTCGGTAAGGATGGACTGGAAAAAGCATGAAAGTGAGATGGGAGGAGTGATAAATCAAGAGTTCTGGGGACTACTAACTTGGGAGAAACAGTGGAGGAGGAGATAAAAAGGAGACTAAGAGTCACCAGAGGGGCAGAGAAGCCAAGAGAGTGGAAAATTCAAGGCGGGCAGCATACAATGCCATGGAATTTATGTATCCATTGAATGTAGGAGATCTTCATGACTTTAGTAAGAGTAGGCTCAGGAGAATAGTGTGAAAGCCTGGATGGAAAAAGAATGAAACAGGTAAGGAAGCAAAAACAGGCATAGCTTGTTTGCTCAGTGTCACAAAAATAGTCATGAGTTAGTGTAGGCAAGGTTTATATTTAATGGCTACAATATAGAAGACACTGTGTTAGGCAGCTATAATTGCATAAGACAGATTGTCTGTTACAAGAATATTGCAGCCTGTTCTCTAGGAGAAAAAAAGTTCTGTAGCTCCCTGTTATTTCACCCTAGAACAATAGAATAAGTGAGCACAGGCAGAGAAAACTGAAGTGGAGATTCAGCAATATGAAGTGAAGGGAAAAAATTAGGAGTGAAAATGTGAGATGGCCTATGAGTAGGCATAACTCTTGGTGGACAGCATTATTCAAATTTTCTCCTGCCCCTCCCTACCACCAAAAATAAGGCAAAACAAAAATAGAGCTTCTAGGTAGAAAACAAGTCAGGGTTTAAGGCTGCTTCCTAGAAACTACTTGGAGAAGAGGCCCCTCTGTCTTTCTATCATAACCTGCTTCTTCCAGGATATGGAGCCCACTGCATGCTACCTGTTGTGAGGCCTGGCCTTCTAGATCCTCTCTCCCCTTTCAGGGAACAGGATAGATGAGAAGAAGCTAGGATCAGAGCTTTTGTGGGCAGAAGGGTCTTGGCAGAGTCCCTAGGTATGGCCTGCCAATGTGTTGAGGTCAGGAGGATGGTTAGCAGGAACAAGTGAGTTCTGAGAAGGCCATCCAATGATCTTGTCAGCATATCCACAAAACACCTGAAATCTTGCTCGAGTGTGTGGCTGGGTATTCTTTCTTGGCCAAATGTGAGACTGGAAGGCTATGCTCAGGTAAAGACCCAACACTGAGAGATATAAGAAAGCCTTTCAAAACAAGAGGTGAACCCATCTGTGCTTGTTCAGTGAGATATTGAGGGGAAGCTCTCAACATAGCAGCAGTTGTTGGAAAGTAATTTTACTTTCACTGAAACTTAAAAAAAACCTGTATAATATAACTAGAGCAGCTCTGAGAACTTGGAAGGGCAAGAAACTAGCATGTTTATGTACCTTGTAACCCAGTTCATGGATGGGTCATAATGAAGAACACCTTGACCAAGAGATCCCATGACGTTTCTAGTGAAGTTCTGGAATATCTGGGGGTGGGGGGAGGATCATGCTTTCTCTTGATTTAGATGTATTACATCTAAGATAAAACTGTAACACTGTAAAACATTTTGTGATTTACTGAAATAGAAAAAACTATTACGAAGCAAAAAGAAGTTTATATCAAGGATATTGGTGGTACAAGGGACAGTGTCTTTAAATGCAGTTGTTCATTAAATACAGAAACATTCTTAACTGAATTTTTATCTTTTGTCCTTCTTGCCAAAGTTGAGTATAGCATTTTATGATATAACTAAAATAATATATCTAGGACTGCTTCCTTTTTTCTCTCTTTTTTCTCAAATGTTTGTTGGTAAGCTGCCTTCTAATGCTTTAAAAATTGCAATTAGAGAATAGTTCATTAAGTCATTGCTTGGACTACCGATTTTCAAATTTTCATGTGTGTGTACATCTCTTAGAAATCTTGTTAAAAGGCAGATTATGGTATAATAGGTCTGGGTGGGGCCTGAGGGTTCTGTATTTCTAACATGCTTCCCAGGTCATGCCAATGCTGCTAAAATTCCTTAAACACACTTTGAGAAGCAAGACTTAAGACATTTTTTAAAAAAAAAAATGAGAACAATAATACAGTTCATAGTTGAAATATCCAGCGAGTCTGTCTTCCACTTTTGCATAAGGAAGAACTGTATGTATACTATGGTCAGGGCTAAGCTAATTTGCAGGGCGTTTTAAATCCACTTGGACATTTACACTAGTTATTGGTTGAGACCACATAATACAGAAGAGATTGTTTGGACCAAAAGCCATTCAAGAGCTCAGTTTAGGGTACTACTGAGAATGTTTGAATCTTACATTGGCTTATGTAATGAGATGAAATGCCATCTATAATCAGTGCTTACTATGAGCTATCCTTTTGATGGATCTATAAGGAGAAAGTGAAAAAAATCCTTAATGTGTAACTTTGTGATGCTACTTAAAAGTATATATTCCTTCTTAAGCATACATTGATATATGAAAATCTTAGGAACTGATCTTCCATTGGAGCAAGTGAAGAAATCTTATTGGTAGCAGAGCTTTTATGGTCTTCATGGCCTAAATTCAGGACGCGTGTATGTGTGTGTTTAGTCACTAAGTCATGTCTGACTGTTTGTGACGCCATGGACTGTAGCCTGCCATTCTCCTCTGTCCATGGGATTTCACAAGCAAGAATACTGGGGTGGGTTGCCATTTCCTTCTCCATCAGGGAGTATAATAGACATTAAACATTTCAAGTAAGCAGTGAGAAAAAGGGAATATAGCAAGAAAAAAGGTGAAGGTGGAGAGATAGGCAGGCAAGGAGGCGGGCAAATGTAAATTTTCTAGAATTGATTGAATCTAAAGAAGGGGTTAGCAGATGAGTAATCTTTTCTGGGCTCTCAGTTACTAGAATATTATTCCCTAAATCAGAGACTGCTAGATCCTTAGTACCTAGGACAGTGCATAGCTCAAAATAGACACTCATTAAGTATTCATTAAATTAATGACCGAAGCCAAGGGACCCTTTGTAATGGGGTAGAGATGGCTATAGAATCTGGTAGGTGACCAGAATCTGAGGATGACCAGACAACCTCACACAAACAGATAACCAAACTGGGATATCTGAGGGATGACTGTAATGATGAGTGGGAGCTTCTTAATGCTTCATCCTCTGCTTGAAAGAGTGGCACTCTTAAATGAATACCTTGTCCCTGGGGTGGATGCCAATGGAATATTATGATTGTGACTCAAGGATTCGTTTCCACAGTGGAGTCTGATTCATAGCCTACATATTCCACTAACTGGTGCCGTAGAACTATGTGTCTGGGTAGAGGCTCAGATCAAATTTTCTAAAAAAGAAGATGGAATGGGTCAGAAGTTTTAAGAATATTTAAACATAGGCCATTTGACTAGCTCTAAGTTCATCATTGTTTAATAAAATGACTTCATTTCAAACTTGATGTAACCGCTGACTTCTCACCATTGTTCCTGGGGTTTTAAGTAACTGTTTTAGCCAAGAATGACCTTTACTTTTGTACCAAGACTGAAAGACTGAACCCTCTTAAGGAGTCTCAAAGCTTAATGGAAACTCAAGTCATCTTCAAAGCAAATGAGTTTAACAAGTATTTATCAGAAATAGAATATGTGCCTACTGTGAGTGGCAAATATTGTTCCTGGCTTTGAAAAGTTTGTACTTTAGATGAAAAGACAGCATTATCTGTGTAAATAAAGAACCAGAAAACAACATAATATATAATAATGTTCATATGCCTACTTCAGGCAGGTGAACACCTAAACTCTGAGTTATGTGATAATCTATATAATTTTTAATTAATTCAGATTTTTATCAAGATGACACAGGTGCTTATTTTAAAAATCACGTGTTTTCTCATTGACTATTTCCTTTCTGCCTTTTTCTCTCTGTTCCCTCCCCCCAGAATTCCCATTAGCCCAAGTTTGTACATCTTGGATTGATCTTGTAATTTACTTTTCTGTTTTCTGTTACTTTGCCTCCTTATTCTGCTTTCTGGAAGATTTCCCCCAAGTGTTTCCTTCTGTTTAATTTTAAAATTTTGGTTGCTTTAGTTCCTAAAGTTCTATCTTGTTTTCTGACGATTCCTTATTTTTATTCTTGCTTTATAAGTGCAGTCTCTTATTTCTCTGAGAATATTTTATTTAAGGCTTTTTCTTTTGAGTTTTGTTATGGGTCCTACATTGTGTCTGGTTCCTGTGGGTCACTTTGCTGCTGTTGTTTGTTTCTCTGTGTTATTAGATGAAAAATTTCCTCCAGGTGTCTGGTGAACCTTGGCTGTCTGTTCATATTTGAGCGTGAGTCACTATGAAGTTATCTGGAGGCTCTGTAATTGTGTGAGGCTTTTCAAATGGTGAGCTTCATTGTCAGAAGTCTTCTAACTGTCAGTATCTGGAGGTCTTGTCTCAGAGGTCAGTTTCTCCAGTTTTGCAATGATTGCCCAGTTATGTTTCATAGCTGTGGTGAGCGATAAACTAGGAATGGAGATGATTTGTTTCACAAGTTCTGAAACTGAGTTAATTCAAGGTAAATCATGCCTTAAAAGTGATGTTTACTTATCAAATTCTTAAGATACTAATTATAATTTAATTAATATACAGTCCATAAGGTGCCTGATTTGTATAACTATTGTCGGAAATACATTGGGTATATATATTCTAGAAGTGAAGATGCTCCCAGAAAGACCAGATTTAAACATCCTTTATAATAGAATACGTGGTTTCCTTAACACATCTCCCAACCTCTTATATTCTTGGCAATATATTTAAATGTAAATGGGGGTGCCTGTCCTCAGAGGAAGAGGATAGAGCTGTTACAACTGTATTTTGGTACAGACAGAAGGGAGAGGAGACCAGAATGGCCCCCTGGTGGAGTAGAACATTGGATGCTCACTGACTGGCATGCCAAAATCTGAAACCTCAACTATGATTGTTTTAACTTGGACAAAATTCTGATATATTCCTCTTTTTTTCCCCTTTAAAAAATAGACTTTATTTAAAAGATAAAAAAAGAAAAAAAAATAGACTTTATTTAAAAAAATTTTTTATTGGGGTATAGTTGCATCACCAACTCAAAAGACATGAATTTGAGCAAACTCCAGGAGATAGTGGGATGGATGAGCCTGGCATGCTACAGCCCGTGGGGTTACTGAGTCAGACATGACTTAGCAACTAAACAACAACAGATAGTTGCTTTATAATGTTGTGTTAGCTTCTGCTGCATGGCAAAATGAATCAGCTATATGTATGATTATGATATGGTCTTTTTTAAACTTTTGACCCAATATCTGCGAAAGGTTGAATCAGTCAACATACCATGTTATGTACCACATTTCAAAAAACTCTTTGAGTTAGTGATTATCTCCATTTAACAAATAAGAGAAAAAGATCAGAAAAGTTAAAAATTATTTAGTCAGGATCATAAGTCAAATAAATGTCATATTTGGACCAAAACTTAGCTCAGTTATGTATCTAAAGCCCTTTTCTGCATTTCTAACCAGGAAGACTTATTCCACGCTGCAATAGGGGAAATCTACAGGATAAATAAAACTGGTTGGGGAAGGTTATTCTAGTAAAAATAGCATCAGAAAGGACAAAAAGAGAGTTGTCTAAAGGAAAATTTCCACTTAGGCTGACTACTACCTGATGAATAACTTTTACTCTCTGAAGAACAGATCAAGTCCTGTTCAAGTCCAGGTCAAGTCCTTTTTTCTTGCCATTGTTGAGTGAAAGTGAGGTTCAGGAATTATTTAAGCATATTTCTAGAGAACCAGTTTATCTTTCAAACTTTTCTTTTTCTTTTCTTCCAAGTGTGACCCAACACTTATAATTACTTTCTTCTTTCTGTTTAATTTTATTGATCAAATAATGCATTCTGTGTGTTTCTACCTCCTACAACACTCTTTGAGTTTTATTTCTCTTCAATAACTGTTACATCATAAACTACCTAAATCATGGTAAACCATATGTCTTTTTTCCCCCCACATATTTTAAAACATTTTATTGTGGAAAATTTCAAACACGCACAAAAATAGAAAGAATATGCAGTGATCCCCCATGTATGCCCCTAGTGACCTCTCAGTTTCACTAGTTATTAACATCTTGTCAATCAGGTAATCCATCTTTCCCCCTCCTTTTTAAATTAATTTTTATTGGAGTATAGTTGATTTACAATGTTGTGTTAATTTCTGCTAAGTGAGTCAGTTATGCATACATATATATCCACTCTTTTTTAGATTCTATTCCCATATAGGTCATTGCTGCTAAGTCGCTTCAGTCGTGTCTGACTCTGTGCGACCCCATAGATGGCAGCCCACCAGGCTCCGCCATTCCTGGGATTTTCCAGGCAAGAACACTGGAGTGGGTTGCCATTTCCTTCTCCAATGCATGAAAGTGATAAGCGAAAGTGAAGTCGCTCAGTCGTGTCTGACTCTTAGCGACCCCATGGACTGCAGCCTACCAGGCTCCTCTGTCCATGGGACTTCCCAGGCAAGAGTACTGGAGTAGGTTGCCATTGCCTTCTCCAATAGGTCATTACAGAGTATTAAGTAGAGTTCTCTGTGCTATACGGTAGGTTCTTACTAGTTATCTATTTTATATATAGTAGTGTGTGTTTGTCATTCTCAATCTTGTAATTTATCCCTCTTCCCCTCCCATAACCAGAAGATTGTCTTCTACATCTGTGACTCAACTTCTGTGTTGTAAATAGGTTCATTTGTACCATTTCTGTAGATTCACATATAAGTGATATCATCTGATATTTGACTTTGTCTGACTCACTTCACTCACTATGACAATCTCTGGGTCCATCCATGTCACTGCAGATGGCATTATTTTGTTTCTTTTTATGGCTGAGTAATATTCCATTGGTACCACGTCTTCTTTATCCATTTCTCTGTCAATGGACATTTAGGTTGCTGCCATGTCCTCCCCTCCTTTTTTTCTGCATTTTTTTTTTTTTTTTTTTAGTAAATCCCATACATCTTATAATTTTACCCAAAAATACTTGGAGTGGGTCTGTAATGGAGAAGGATCATTTAAGTATGCAAAGTACCATATAGTCATCATTTTTAACCAAATTAACAATAGTTCTGAACTGTTTTGACTGGATCTCTTTCAAAATCATCTAGGTCATTTTAGTATTGACATAGCCGTCTCCTTTAATATGTGTCTATCTAATTCTTCATCTATGTTATGATGTTCATTCACTTTGGGGCTGAGTGAGCCAATTATTAGGCATAGGATTTTCTATTTCTTTAATCAGATAATTTTTGATAATATGTTTGTTACCAACATGATTGAGGCTGTCTTCAGAACCTTAAAGTAAAGTTAGAATTAGGACTTAGAGCTGATCACCTAACTACACCTTGCTGCTGCTGCTGCTAAGTCGCTTCAGTTGTGTCCGACTCTGTGCGACCCCAGAGACGGCAGCCCACCAGGCTCTGCCGTCCCTGGGATTCTCCAGGCAAGAACACTGGAGTGGGTTGCCATTTCCTTCTCCAATGCAGGAAAGTGAAAAGTGAAAGTGAAGTCGCTCAGTCTTGTCCAACTCTTCGAGACCCCATGGACTGCAGCCTACCAGGCTCCTCCATCCATGGGATTTTCCAGGCAAGAGTACTGCACCTTACCTCCTCCTTAATTACCACAGAGCTGCCTTGAGAGTTCAAACATCTGGGATACCTACCTTCCTAATTCCCTGGTAGTGTGAAAATGTGCTCAATAGCGAATTAGCTGTATTAATTCCTCTTAAAGCTTCTCTGCATCTTAATTTCATGTTTAGGGAATGAGAAGGATCTGAAACTTGGTGAAGTTGATTTGAAGATTGGAAATTTTTCATCTGTTTGGCAAATAGTTGGTGCTCAGTAAAAAAGTGACTATTATTGTTTGCCTTATAATATTGTTGTGAGAGTATATGAAGGTGCACTTTAAACTATAAAGTGACACAGTGCATAACATAATAATTATTTTTTTATGTACAGTCTGAATCATATATAAATCTAAGAATCCAGGTTCACAGTTAAGTAATAGGAAACTAAAAGACACTTACTCCTTGGAAGAAAAGCTGTGATCAACCTAGACAACATATTAAAAAGAAGAGACATTACTTTGCCGACAAAGGTTCGTCTAGTCAAAGCTATGGCTTTTCCAGTAGTCGTGTATGGATGTGAGAGTTGGACTATAAAGAAAGCTGAGCACCAAAGAATCGATGCACTTGAACTGTGGTGTTGGAGAAGACTCTTGAGCGTTCCTTGGACTACAAGGAGATTCAACCAGTCCATCCTAAAGGAAATAAGTCCTGAATATTTATTGGAAGGACTGATATTGAAGCTGAAACTCCAATACTTTGGCCATCTGATGTGAAGAACTAACTCACTGGAAAAGACCCTGATGCTGGGAAAGGATTGAAGGCGGGAGGAGAAGGGGACGACAGAGGATGAGATGGTTGGATGGCATCACCAACTCGATAGACATGAATTTGAGCAAACTCTGGGAGTTGGTGATGGACAGGGAAGCCTGGCGTGCTGCAGTCCATGTGTTCGCAAAGAGTCAGACACGACTGAGTGACTGAACTGACTGAATAGGAAACACATGAAAAGAACACATTAAAAAGTAGTGTGAAAATACAGACTAGAAATCTGGAGAAGCATTTCTTTCTAAGACTCTAAATCAAATATCAAGATATATTTTTCAAATGAACACAGTTTTCCAAAGCCCTATTAAAAATTAAAGCTCAGATCTTTTCACTTATACTCAGTTTTGACTATGCATATTCTTGGAGACAAAACTATGTCAAGACTTGATATTCAAAAGAAAGAAATAACTCACCAAATTAATAGAAGAAGAGAATTAAAATCTAGAAAGCCCTCCAAGTGGACCACAAACCACTTTTTATGCAGTAACTGGTAGTGCTAAATAAAGTGGTCCTATTATTTTTTTCCCCCTCATTGAAAATACTGACTCATAAGAGACAAACTACTCATCTTATGTCATTGACAGAGTCAGCTTCTAGCCCTAAGGTGATAGATTCATTCTGTTCAATTTGTAGACTAAACAATTCCAGATCTCTCAAAAGGTGTTTTTTAAATAGACTTTATTTTTTAGAGCTAAAAGTTTTAGATTCATAGCATTAGTGAGCAGAGGTACAGAGATTTCCTATATTCTCTACCCTGACCTATGCAGCCTCCTCCATTATCCGTATTCCCCACCAAAGTGGTACATTCATTACAATCAGTCTATATTGACATATCACTATCATCCAGAGTCCATGGTTTAATTTAGGGTCCATTCTTGGTGGTCTATATTCTGTAGGTTTGGACAATTTTATAATGTCATGTACCCACAATTATAGTGTCATACAGAGTAGTTTCACTGCCCTAAAAATCCTCTGTTTTGCATCTTTATCCCTCTATCCCCTGTCCCTGGCAACCTGTAATCTTTCTGCTGTTCCTATAGTTTTCCCTTTTCCAGAATATCACATAATTGAAATCATACAGTATGTAGCCTTTTCAGTTGGGCTTCTTTCACTTAGTATTAGTAATACTCATTTAAGTTTCCTTCATCCTTTTACATAGCTTGATAACTGCTTGGGGTTTTTTTTAGTGCTAAATAATATTCCATTGTCTGTATATACCCTGGGCTTCCCTGGTAGCTCAGCTTGTAAAGAATCCGCCTGCAGTGCAGGAGACCCCAGTTCAATTCCTAGGTCAGGAAGATCTGCTGGAGAAGGGATAGGCTACCCCCTCCAGTATTCTTGGGCTTCCCTGGTGGTTCAGCTGGTATTCCATTGTCTGTATATACCTTAGTTTATTCACCTACTAAAGAACATCTTGGTTGTTGCCAAGTTTTGGCAGTTGTAAATGAAGCTGCTATAAATATCTGTGTGCAGGTTTTTGTGCAGATGTAATTTTTCAGCTTCTCTGGAGAGATCCCAAGGAGTGTGATTGCTGGATCATATGGCAAGAGTAAGTTTAATGTTTTAAGAAACTACCCAGATGTCTTCTGAAATGGCTCTATTAGTTTTTAATCCCACCATCAATGAGCAAGAGTTTGTATTGTTCCATATCCTTACCAGCATTTGGTGTTGTCAGTGTTCAGGATTTTGGTCATTCTTAAACGTGCGGAGTGTTTCACTATTGTTTTAATATGTATTTCCCTGATGACATATGATATGGAGTATCTTTTCATATGCTTATATGCCATCTATATATTTTCTGTAGTGAGGTGTCTGCTAAGGTCTTTGGACCATTTCTTAGTCATGTTATTTTCCTGTGGCTGAGTTTTCAGCATTCTTTTTATATTTTAGATAATAATCCTTTACAAATGTGTTCTTTGCAAGCATTTTCTCCCAGTCTGTGGCTTGTCTTTCATTCTTTTGACAGTGTCTTTCAGAGAGTAGAAATTTCTAATTTTATTGAAGTCCAGTTTATCAGGTACTGTATTTCTTTCATGAATCATGCCTTGGGTATTACATTTAAAAGGTCATCACCAAACCCAAGGCCATCTAAATTTTCTCTTATGTTATATTATAGGAGTTGTATCATTTTACATTTAGGTCTGTGAACCATTTTGAGTTAATTTTTGTGAGGGGTGTAAGTTCTGTGTCTAGATTCATGTTTTTTTGCATATGAATGTCCTGTTGTTTCAGCACCTTTTGTTGAAGAGATTATCCTTTCTCCATTGCTCTTTGCTCTTTGTCAAAAACCTACATATTTATGTGGGTCTATTTCTGGGGTCTCTATACTGGTGCACAGGAGAAGGCAATGGCACCCCACTCCAGTACTCTTGCCTGGAAAATCCCATGGACGGAGGAGCCTGGTAGGCTGCAGTCCATGGGGTCGCACAGAGTCAGACATGACTGAGTGACTTCACTTTCACTTTTCACTCTCATGCACTGGAGAAGGAAATGGCACCCCACTCCAGTATTCTTGCCTGGAGAATCCCAGGGACGGGGGAGCCTGGTGCGCTGCCGTCTATGGGGTTACACAGAGTCAGACACGAGTGAAGCGACTTAGCAGCAGCAGTAGCAGCATACTGTTCCACTGATCTGTTTGTTTTTTCACCATTGGCACACAGGAATATTGTAAGGTAGTATCAGTCCTCCAACTTTGTTCTTGTCCCTTAATATTTTGTTGGCTGTTCTGGGTTTTTTGTGTCTCTATATAGTAAGCTTTAGAATCAGTTTTCAATAGCCACAAAGTAACTTGCTGAGATTTTGATTGGTATTGCCTTGAATTTATATGATATCTTGACAATATTAAGTCTTCCTATCCACGAACATAAACTATCTCTCCATCTATTTAGTTCTTCTTTGAATTCATCCAACAGAGTTTTGTAGTTTTCCTCATGTAGATCTTGTATGTATTTTGTTAACTCATTTCTTAAGTATTTCATTTTGGGGAGTAGTATTGTAAATAGTACTGTGTGTTTGTTTTTTTTTAATTTCAAATTCTACTTGTTCATTGCTGATATATAAGAAAACAATTGACTTTTCTTTATTAACCTTTTATCCTATGACCTTGCTATAATTGCTAATTAGTTCAGAAGTTTTGGGTCATTTTCTTTTAGACTTATTTTCTACAAAGATGCTCATGTCATCTGCAAATAAAGACAGTTTTGTTTCTTCTTTTCCAATCTGTATATGTTTTATATTGTTTTGTTGTCTTATTATACAAACTAGGACTTCAGTACAGTGTTGAAAAGGAGTGGTGAAGGGGGACATCATTTACTTGTTCCTGATCTTAGTGGGAAAGCATTTAGTTTCTCACCAGTTAGTGTGATGTGAGGTATAGGTTTTTTGGTAGATGTTTCTTATCAAGTTGAGAAAGTTTCCCTCTGTTCTTAGTTTATATCATGAATTGGTGTTGGTTTTTTTAAATGTTTTTCCTGCACCTATTGATATGATCATGTGATTTTTCTTCTTTAACCTGTTGATATGTTGGATCACATTAACTAATTTTTGAATATTGAAATAGCTTTACAAACTTGAGCTAATACCACTTGGTTGTGGTGTAAATTCTTTTTCCACATCGTTAGCTTTAATTTGCTAATACTTTTTTTTTTTTTTTATAAATTTATTTATTTTAGTTGGGGGCCAATCACTTCACAACATTGCAATAGTTTTTGCCATACATTGACATGAATCAGCCTGCTAATACTTTTTTGAGAATTTTTATTTCTATGTTCATCAGAGATATTGGTCTGTGCTTTTTTTTTTTTTTGTATATAATGTATTCATCTAGTTTTGATATCAAGATAATGCTGGTTTCACAGAATGAGTGAAGAAGTATTCCCTTGATTTTGTCTTCTGAAAGAGTTTGGTGTAATTATCTTCTGACAGAACTGTATAATTTATTTTTTAAATGTTTGGTAGAATTCATCAGTGAATTCCTCTGGGTTGGTGCTTTCTGTATTGTTAGGTTATTAATTACTGATTTATTTTATAGATATAGGCCTAATCAGGTTGTCTATTAATAGTTGCTTTAAGATATCACAATTTTTTACTAATAGCATTGTTTTCATTTAAATGAGCTTATAATATTTGAAGACATTAAAATAAATATCTTATTTAGTGAAAGTCACATTGTAATTTGGTTTTTATTTGATTTTTTATCTTTGGGAATCAAATAACCTCCTAACAGTTACTTCTACTTTTTAAATGTTTTCAACAAAAGATTACTTTTACAAAAGGAAACATATCCTTGTATTCCCATTTATCTTGATATTAAAATATTTGGTTGGCAGTTTTCAATAAGGTAAAAGCAAAATAACTCACCATTGTAATTCCACATTTATCTGGTTACTCTCTTTAGGAAATTCATAACAATTGAATTTTATACGATTTATATAAGTAATTCAGTTTTGTCCATCTAGTGTCCATATTATGGCTATTCTTCCCTTTAACTTAAAAAAAGTATATATTGATATTTGGCTCTTAGGATTTTTGTTAACTTTCTAAAATTAGTTTGGATATCATCTGGATTATCATTTGTAAATTTTATCAGACAGGTGATAAAACTGTTATAATGTATTGATGGAAACCAGTCAGCTCTGTTTATTCAAAATATATAATCTGACTTTTCCCAAGCCTCATCAGACACAGGATACCAGTGCAGACAAAATAGCAGTTGCAATCCAAGTTTAAATGACTTATGAGTTCTCTTCTGCCCACAAAAGATGCAAGGCAGCCATAAAGTACTCTTCAATATGGCTAGAGTTCCCAAGAGATGGTTTCCATTTCTGAATACTAGTGCTGTCATCATTGCTGCTATATTTTTAGGCATCATCACTTTGGGGTACTGCTACATTCTACTGGGATGCAGTTTCTCCTTCTTTTCTTAGGGTGACTTCTTAGGAGCATTCTTAAAAAGCTTAACTCAGCCTTTCCTCAGGTATGATAAGCTAACCTAATAATAATAAAAAGAAAGGAGTCCTGATTCCAAATACAGTATAGTGGAGGAATCAGTCAACTCAGGGAATATTAATGAGTCCCAGATAAAGAACTAAAGTCAGTCATGAAACCAGAAAGTACTGCTTTACTGAAAATTCTTCTAGAACGTCACTGTTCAGTACAGTAACTCCATATGGCTAGTGAGATTTAAATTAGTTTAAATGAAATAAAATTTAAAATTCTTAACCTCATTTGCACTAGACACACCAGTGCCCACATGTGATTAGTGGCTCCTGCATTAGATAGCATAGGTACAGAATATTTCCCTTATTGCATAAAGTTCTAATGGACAAAGTTCCTCTAGAATATTACATTTTGAGCTACAAGGCCATTGACACCTCTGTAACTTTGACAGTGCTCCAGTGTACTGAGGAAGGCGCCTAAAGCTACAGTGCTAGGTAGCTGATAGGGGTGAAGGAGTTAAACCACATCCCAATGGCCTTATTTTTCTCTACTAGTACTTGCCTTGCTGTTCAAGAAGAAAAATTTGGTTTTAAAGAAATCCACTGAGTTCTTATTTTCTAAAACAACAGTAACTAACCCACATCTTCTTCCCACCACCTCCATTTTCACTGATATATTATTTTCTTCAGTAAACATTACATGAGCTTTTAGCTCTCAGAGAAACTTTAAAATCTGTTTATAGATCAGCTAAAGTAAACTTGATCAGATAAATAGGTAATCAAATTATAAAAATAATCAGTTTCTACTTCTAAATTATGAAAACTTAGAAAGAATTGTTTATTTCAAAAAGTGAATATTAGAGAAACATTTCATCCTACCACTGTATAAATACTGTTTTACCAAGATTTACTAAAAAAAGAAGAAGAGGAAAAATCTTTGGGTGAATCATTTGATAATTAATTATTTTCTTGTTGTTGAGAGCTATTTTTGGCCAGTCCCTTCAGGTTTTGTCCAAATGTGTTCATTTTTCTGACAATCAACCTTTGAAAATATTTGCCAGCCACTGTGCATTTTTTGTGCTTAATATTATTTTAATACTATTTGCTGATGATTAGGGAAAATGCGGTTGAAACAGCAGATCAAAATCAAAAAGCAGATTTTGCTTTTTAAATGTCTTCTGTTGTGAAACACAAAATAGAAGACATCCTCCCAACTTTTGATAGGCCTATCTTAGCATGGCAGTCAAATAACATATAAATATATGTATACAATGGTTTGAACTGTAGAAGAGTTGAAATGATTGTAGCTTCAAGGCTGTTTGCTCATGATCAAGGGAGTTTGCAGGAGGATCACTTCATTCAAGTAGTCTACAAACTGAAAATTTTGATATATTCTGAATTGTCAGCCAGCCGTGTTCTCCAGACTCACTAAGTACTAGCTGTTGTTTAATACACTGAAGAAAAGTATTTAATACAAAGTTAAGGGACTTGTAAATTTCAGATTCGGTTACCTTTAAAGATGATTAAATCAGAATCTGGAGCAGTTAACCTAACAATGAGCTAAATAACTTCTTAGCCGTGTGTATGGCATTGTAGGCCCAGTACCATATGGCAAAATTTAGGAATTATTTTTAACCTTCTTTTTAAACATTGTTTAAACATTCTTAGATTATATTTAAACTATTAAGTGGGGTAGTTTTATCTGAATCTAAACTTCCCTCGTGGCTCAGCCAGTAAGGAGTCTCCCTGCAATGCAGGAGACCCGGATTCGGTCCCTGGGTTGGGAAGATCCCCTGGAGAAGGAAATGGTAACCCACTCCAGTATTCTTGCCTGGAAAATCCCATGGACAGAGGAGCCTGACAGGCTACAGTTCATGGGATCGCAAAGAGTCGGACATGACTGAGCGACTTCACTTCACTTCACTTCAAATCTATGAAAGTTGTGAATTTCACCTTTCATGGATATATTTCAATTTGAGGATATTGGAGATCGATTCTACTTTTGTGGGACTTGAGTAATAGAGACTCAAGCCTAATACACTGTCTGACAAACTTTACCAACTATGCAGATTCCAAGAGATATATTCCATAGGCCAAGGATGGGAGCGTAGCTTCCAGCCAGTAGAGGGGAAAAATGGTCAGAACAGTTTGAGAAGGCTGAGGCCAAGTGTAGGGAAAATTTTGCATCACGTCTTCGTGAGGAAGACAACCTCTCACAACTGGAAGAAAATATAATTCAATCCCTGGGGCAGAAAATGATCCAAGAACATAAGCCATAGTCAAAGCAATGAGAAACTCGGGCAGGGAATCAATAAACCAGACTAGAGGCCAGGCATTACCAAGTTATCACACTGATAACTTTAATTGAAGTTATCACAAGTTATCACACTGATAACGTTAAATTGAAGTCCAGGTTGAAGAAGATAGTCCATTGCTGAAAGTGGAATAGTCATTTAACCCTTTTGATTACTGCTCCAACACTGTTCACCCTCTTGAAATGGGCAAACAGGAATTGAGTCTATTTCCTGAACAGGCAAAGGAAATCTGATACTATCTTATTTTGATATCAGTGTATTTCCTGTCACATTGCTGATTTAGATTCATAATGCTAGAACTATTACTCTTTTCTTCTTGGTAAGTTCTCTCCACATCATAGAGTACTTCTTCGGATCTAAATAGTTAGTTTTTTACAAAGGAAGAATTAATTGACGTAAAAATGATATAATTTTCTAGTAAGTCTGGCCCATTTCAACTTTTAATGCTAATAATTTATAATTTATCTCTAAGTATTAAATACCTATAAAAGCAAGGTACATTGGGATATAACAAAGAATAAAAGTTTTCCTTAATCTCTTTCTCATATACTCCATGGAATTCTGTACTTTTCCTTCCTACAGTTTTTACACGTTTTAATTATGTGTGTCAACATGTAGGACTGTACTTCCATGAAATCAAGAACATTTTCCACACTTAGTATGGAGCCTGACTATAGAAGTCAGTCACTAACATTTGTTGACCTCATAGAATTTGATCTAGTTACAGTGGAAGAGAACTCTAATACGGATGTTAAAAGATACCAAGTAGAGTAGAATTGGGCTTCCCTGCTGGCTTAGTGGTAAATAATCTGCCTGCCGATACAAGAGATGCAGGTTCGATCCCTGGGTTGGGAAGATCCCCTGGAGAAGGAAATGGCAACGTACTCCAGTATTCTTTCCTGGAAAATCCCATAAACAGAGGAGGCTGACAGGCTACAGTTCATGGTATTGCAGAGTCATTCACGACTTAGAGACTAAACAACAAGAGAGTAGAATTACAGAGAAGGAAATGAGCAATTTAATCTCATAAAGAAAAATGTGGGGATTGATATGTACACACTATCATAATTAAAATAGATAATAAACAAGGACCTACTGTACAGTCCATGGGGTCGCAAAGAGTCAGACACGACTGAGCGACTTCACACACACTCACACACACACTGTATAGCACAGGGAACTCTGCTCAAAATCTGTAATAACCTAAAATGGGAAAAGAATTTGAAAAAGAATAGATACATGTATACATATAACTGAATCACTCTGCTATGCCTGAAACTAGCACAACACTGTTAATCAACTATAACATAAAATAAAATAAATTTTTAAATGGCATTAAACAGGGCCTCATAAGGAGATCGGAGAAGGCAATGGCACCCCACTCCAGTACCCTTGCCTGGAAAATCCCAAGGACAGAGAAGCCTGGTAGGCTAGAGTCCATGGGGTCTCTAGAAGTCAGACACGACTGAGCAACTTCACTTCCACTTTTCCCTTTCACGCACTGGAGAAGGAAATGGCAACCCACTCCAGTATTCTTGCCTGGAGAATCCCAGGGATGGGGGAGCCTGGTGGGCTGCCGTCTATGGGGTCGCACAGAGTTGGACACGACTGAAGCGACTTAGCAGCAGCAGCAGCAGCATAAGGAGATAGGATTTTTTTTTAATTGGAGTATAATTGCTTCACAGTGTTGTGTTAGTTTCTTCTGTACAACGAAGTGAATCAGCTATACGTATACATACATCCCCTCCCTCTTGTACTTCCCTCCTCACTCAGTCGCACCCATCTAGATCATCAGAGAGCACCAAGCTGAGCTCCCCATACTGTATAGCAGGTTATATCTCTTTTACACATGGTAGTATCTATACGCCAATCCTAATCTCCCACTTCATCCCACCCTCCCCTTCCCCTACTGTGTCCACATGTCCCTTCTCTACATGTACATCTCTATTCCTGCCCTGCAAATAGGTTCATCTGTACCATATTTTTAATGATAGTTCTTTCTTTCTTTATTTTTTTACTGTTTTAAATTTTTTTAAGTTTATTTTTAACTGGAGAGTACTTGCTTTACAGTGTTGTGTTGGTTTCTGCCATACATCAGCATGAATCAGCCATAGGTATACATATGTTCCCTCCCTCTTGAAACTCCTTCCCATCTCCCACCACATCCCACCCCTCTAGGTGGTCATAGAGTTTGTTCTCCCTGTGTCATACAGCAAATTCCTACTGGTTATCTGTTTTACATAAGGTAATTTATGTTTCAAACTACTACACAATTGCACTCATCTCACACTCTAGTAAAGTAATGCTCAAAATTTTCCAAGCCAGGCTTCAGCAATGTGTGAATTGTGAACTTCCAGATGTTCAAGCTGGTTTTAGAAAAGGCAGAGAAACCAGAGATCAAATTGCCAACATCCGCTGGATCATCAAAAAAGCAAGAGAGTTCCAGAAAAACATCTATTTCTGCTTTATTGACTATGCCAAAGCCTTTGACTGTGTGGATCACAATAAACTGTGGAAAATTCTGAAAGAGATGGGAATACCAGACCATCTGACCTGTCTCTTGAGAAACCTATATGCAGGTCAGGAAGCAACAGTTAGAACTGGACATGGAACAACAGACTGGTTCCAAATAGGAAAAGGAGCACGTCAAGGCTGTATATTGTCACCCGCTTATTTAACTTATATGCAGAGTACATCATGAGAAACACTGGGCTGGAAGAAACACAAGCTGGAATCAAGATTGCTGGGAGAAATATCAATAACCTCAGATATGCAGATGACACCACCCTTATGGCAGAAAGGGAACAAGAACGAAAGAGCCTCTTGATGAAAGTGAAAGAGGAGAGTGAAAATGTTGGCTTAAAGCTCAACATTCAGAAAACGAAGATCATGGCATCTGGTCCCATCACTTCATGGGAAATAGATGGGGAAACAGTGGAAACAGTGTCAGACTTTATTTTTGGGGGCTCCAAAATCACTGCAGATGGTGATTGCAACCATGAAATTAAAAGACGCTTACTCCTTGGAAGGAAGGTTATGACCAACCTAGATAGCATATTAAAAAGCAGAGACATAACTTTGCCAACAAAGGTCCCTCTAGTCAAGGCTATGGTTTTTCCAGGAGTCATGTATGGATGTGAGAGTTGGACTGTGAAGAAAGCTGAGCACTGAAGAATTGATGCTTTTGAACTGTGGTGTTGGAGAAGACTCTTGAGAGTTCCTTGGACTGCAAGGAGATCCAACCGGTCCATCCTCAGGGAGATCAGTCCTGGGTGTTCATTGGAAGGACTGATGTTGAAGCTGAAACTCCAATACTTTGGCCACCTGATGTGAAGAGCTGACTCATTGGAAAATACTCTGATGCTGGGAAGGGTTGGGGGCAGGAGGAGAAGGGGACGACAGAGGATGAGATGGCTGGATGGCATTACCGACTCGATGGACATGAGTTTGGGTAAACTCTGGGAGTTGGTGATGGACAGGGAGGCCTGACGTGCTGTGACTCGTGGGATCACAAAGAGTCGGACACAACTGAGCGACTGAACTGAACTGAACCGAATTTATGTTTCAATGCTGCTCTCTGTATTTATCTCACCCTCTTCTTTCCCTGTTGTGTCCACAAGTCTGTTCTCTATGTCTGTTACTCTCTTGCTTCCCTACCAATAGGTTCATCAGTACCATTTTTCTAGATTCCACATATATGTGTTAGTATATGATATTTGTTTTTCTCTTTCTGACTTACTTCAGTTTGTAAAACAGGCTCTTGGTTCATCCACTTCATTAGACTCAAATTAGACTCAAATTTGTTCCTTTTTATGACTAAGTAATAGTCCTTTCTGGAGAAGGCAATGGCACCCCACTCCAGTACTCTTGCCTTGAAAATCCCATGGATGGAGGAGCCTGGTAGGTTGCAGTCCATGGAGTCGCTAAAAGTCGGACATGACTGAGCGACTTCACTTTCACTTTTCACTTTCATGCATTGGAGAAGGAAATGGCAACCCACTCCAGTGTTCTTGCTGGAGAATCCCAGGGACGGGGGAGCCTGGTGGGCCGCCGTCTATGGGGTTGCACAGAGTCGGACACGACTGACGCGACTTAGCAGCAGTAGCAGCAATAGTCCTTTCTATGTAGATACCTCATCTTCTTTCTCCGTTCATCTGTTGATGGACATTTAGGTTGCTTCCATGACCTAGCTATTGTAAATAGTGCTGCAGTGAACATTGGGGTACATGTGTCTTTTTGAATTATGGTTGGTTTTCTCAGGGAATATAACTTGTAGTGAGATTCCTGGGTCATATGATAGTTCTATTTGTAGTTTTTGAAGGAAACTCCATACTGTTCTCCATAGTAACTATATCAGTTTATATTCCTACCAACAGTACTAGAGGGTTCCCTTTTCTCCGCACTCTTTCCAGCATTTATTGTTTGTAGATTTTCTTGATGGCAGCCATTCTGACTGGTGTGAGGTGGTACTTCATTGTAGTTTTGATTTGCATTTCAGGAGATTGGATTTATATAAGCAGAGGGAGAAATAAATTTTCAGGAAGTTGAAGGGAGTTTGAGAGTGCAAAATACTGGATTTGTTCAGCACAAGCATGAAAACTCAATTGGGAGTCTTATATTAATAGGTAAGACTGTAAGGTAGATTAGAAAAACAAAAATAGAAGACCTAAGTCCGTCTGGAATCTCTATCCAGATGAGTGCTTGTGGCCAACGTCAGCACAGGGATGGCGCTGAATGTTTTGTTTTGTTTTTTTAATATTTAAATATTTTATTTTTAAACATTTAATTTTAATTTTTAAATATTTTAACATTTTAAAATGTTCCTCACCAGTTTGTAAGACACCTTTGTAAAACCCATCCCATTGACTAATACATTTGTATAATGCCACATGTTATTCCACATTCTTGGAATGTCGCAATGTATACTAGTAAAGTTCCTAAGTCCTACAGGAAATAAACTTTAGAACTTTGTTTAACCAAATGTTCCCCAATCATGTGACCTCCTCTGAAGTCTTTTGGTATCCAGCAGATCCTTTATTCCTCAGAACACCCTTGGGAAATGATATTTCTATGATAGCAAGCCTTCAAAGATTTTGAAAAGAGCATTGCCATCATTAGAAAATATGTTTTTATTTGTACGTTTTAAGCCGAAAAAAAAATGCAGCTATATAGATCCCTGACTCCTTGTGCTTCTTTTAGAGGGTTTCTCTTCTGTGTTATCTCCAAGTGCTATTTACATTGTGTGTTATCTTAAAATTACCAAGTCCATTTGGATGTAGCCAGGATAAAAACAGATAAATTTAGATGCCCAGCTCATTCATCTTCAGCTGTCATCAATCACTGTTCACTTGTCCTGGTTTTCTCCAGAAGTTGAATTGAATAGAGATGTGGTTCTCTAGGTGTGACTACTGGATTAGCTGTCTGAGTATCACTTAAGAGGGAGGTGGCAGTGATCTGTCTTTAAAAAGCCCTCCAGGTGATTCTGACATGCTGAGCTTTGAAAACATCTTGAATGGACTAACTCAACCTGAAGCTTTGGAAAGTCTCAGTTAGGTTGCTGCTTTCTCAACTGTCACAGCTTCATTGATCCATTTTAAAGGGTTGATGTTAGTTCATCTTCCTGCACTTAACTCATTTTTAAATTAAATATCTGAGATTTTACACAGCTTTTTGGTTTCTTAGATTTATAGTCAATATGTCTTTCTCAACATTGACAGCCATTTGCTAGTTTCTCATTTAGACTACAGGTACAGTTCTCTAGAGAATATTAGCTTCCATCTGCTCAAATGTTTGCCTTTTTTCTTTCCCTGGTAGCTTGGCAGACATTCCTAGAAAGAAAAGAAGTAGTATCATAATTTATTGAAGCTCAGAAGAATGAATCTCTGTGTCTATTTTTAATCAAGAATGAATATTTTTCTCTCTGAAAGGAAGATCCTTACCCCTTTTATGAGTTGTCTAGCTGTGGGTATTTCCTTATTGGGTTATAACTTTATATATTTTGTCCTCTTATTATTTTCCTTTGTTTAGAAATGCAAATTCAAAACAATTGGGAAAAATTGATGAGCCCTTCATCTGTTTTGGAGGGGGGGATGTTGTAATAAATGCAAAACCTTCTTCACTCCTTCTGTGGTTCTCTGGTTTAGGGACATACATACAATGTAAATTGCTTATAAAAGTAGGTTAAATATGTTAAAATTTAATTTTTAAAATTATTATAAAATCCTGTTTATGCTTGATATGTAGTACAACCTGATAACTGTTTACTCCTGCTTTAGATCCTAATGCTGGGAAGGATTGAGGGCAGGAGGAGAAAGGGACGACAGAGGATGAGATGGTTGGATGGCATCACTGACTCGATGGACATGGGTTTGGGTAAACTCTGGGAGTTGGTGATGGACAGGGAGGCCTGGTGTGCTGCGATTCATGGGGTCGCAAAGAGTCGGACACGACTGAGTGACTGAAATGAACTGAACTGAGATTCCTTCTCTTCTATACCAAATGTTGTTTATTTAATTTTTATTTTGTAATTAATTTTTTTTATATAGTTGCTCTTCAACGTATTCATTTCTGCTGCATAGAAAAGTGAATCAGCTATACATATGCACATATCCTCCTTTTTTTTAAAATTTTCTTTCCATTTAGGTGACCACAGAGCACCAAGTAGAGTTCTGTGAGCTATACAATGCTATATTTTTTAAATGGTTTTTGTTTGAAAAGCCTCACAGTAAATTACAAACTGCATTTCAAAGGATGTAAAGATAAAGGAACAGGTCAAGGCAAATCTTCAGCTTTCACAAGTCTGTGATGATTCTAGAGTCCTCCAAAGAAACTTAAATTCAGAGGAGGAAAATTCAAAGTGAAACTGATTTAGGCTGTAGCTTCCCTGGACTCCCCCCATCTATTAGGTTAAAATCCCTTTTAAAATGTGAGAGTTGCTAAAGGCTGTAGGATGCAAGTACTGAAATTTTCAAGCAGTGTGAAGCTATTATCAAAGAACAAGTACAGTTTGTGTCTTACAGTTAAATCTGCCAGACAGGCTGGCTAGCCAGAGCAAGTCACGAGTTTGGTGTGGTGAGTGTTTGCTTTAAGCAAAGACATCCAGTCTCCACAGCACTGTGATTTTATAGCATAGATCAGATTATACTGTTTGTTTAGCTAACACCATTTTCCCCTCAACATACTAAAAACGATTAAATCAATAAATCTTGAACTTCCAGAAAGATGTGTAAAATAAGCAGATCATAATATAGAGTGAGTCAGTATGTAAGAGGGAAGGTAGAAACTGTAAAAAGTGAAGGAGACAGCAGTTTTATTTACTAAGATTTGTATGTGTTAGAAAATAGTTAAGCTGAATTTAGCATAATTTTCATAATCCTTGTTTAATTATAATATTTAGGATGTGGTACACATTCATGTAGTATGAATTTTGAGAGTAAGGATATTCATTAAAAATAATAGTTTTATAAAATTTTGAAAGCAGGAAATATATGGTTTCTTGTTTTTTTAAAAAAATACTGTAAATGAGTCCATTCATAAAAGTTCTGCTTATTTTTCTCAGAGATTCACATGTGTTAATTTCCTCTATGTCAAAATATTGACTTTTCATGTGTTCAAATCAAGAAAACATTTATCCTCTTAAGATAAATAGTAGAATGAGAGTTTAAATTTTACCTTATACAAAGAGGTTTTTAGATAATTTCACTTTTAGTGTCTCAGGTTCAGAGTTTTAAATTCTACTCTTCTCTTTTATGATCTCTGAAATAATTCTTGATCTGTTGACTTAATTTAAATAATATAATCAGTCATGGCTGGAGCATTTTATAGATAGGAATTTGTTTCTTTTTCACTGCCTGCCCCAGTTAATTTTTTTCAGACTATTAGTGATCTCTGCAGAAGAATCATGACATTTGCACATAGAGAATTTGAAAGCTGCTGTGTGAAGACAGTAGTTATTGAGCAAGATGTTCATTTAAATGCAAACTATCTTAAATCTTTTATCTTGATCTTATCTTTGAAAACTTACATGTGCTTTTCAGCTTACTCAGGACACTACTTCCTTCTGTAACATCTAGTCAGTCATTGAGATCTGCTTCCATTTCAAATTAGTTCAGATTAGTTTAGTGTAGTATTTATTATTACACAAAATAAAAATTATCTTGGGTATATAGAAAAATTATAAATATAACTTTATTTGTTGAAGCATTGCTTGTGTGTGTATGCTCAGGTGTGTCCAACTCTTTGGGACTCCACCAGGCTCCTCTGTCCATGGAATTTTCCAGGCAAGAATCCTAGAATGGATTGCCATTTCCTATTCCAGGAGATCTTCCCCATCAGGGGATCTTCCCGACCCAGGGATCAAACCCACATCTCTGATATCTCTTGCAATGGCAGGTGGATTCTTTACCACTGTGCCACCTTGGAAGCCCTGGGCAAAAGACAGAAACAACCTAAATATCTGAACTAACTAAATAAATTTCAGTATTCCATACATTGACATATACTATATCCCCATCAAATAGGTAAAATATCTCTTTGTGGACCAAGATTGGACAAGGGCGTTAGAGATATTGAAGAGCAAAACAGCAAGATACATAAGAGTGTATCAGACATCACTCTGAATGGTCTCAGACACACCAAACACAAAAAATAACAGCTGTTTTCTCTGGGTGGACAGAGTGTAGAGTTAGATGGATGGAGGCTAGGAATTTTTTTCTTTTAATTTTGTACCCTGTGTGTGTGTGTGTTGTTTTAAAATGAACTTGAAAAATCATCTTGATTATAAATTGCTGATAATAGACTTGCTGATAGCTAAGTCTGAAAATTGAAGCTATGTTATATTTAATGACCAGGTGTAAACTTCATTTTTAGTGATTAAAATGTATGATTGAAATGAAAAGTTGGATATTACAGCAGGAAACTTTGGCTCTGTTGCTTGGCTCTGGTTATAAGGAAGTGATTCTTCCTTTAATATTTTGCTCTGTACAGTAGATTTACTCTGGGAAGTTATCTGTAACTCAGATTTAGTAGAAACACTTTTTAAAGCCAAGTATTCTTCAAAGCTATGACACTTTAACATACCTGTTTTTAAAATTCTGACTCTTTTTTTATAACGTTGGGTTCTTGTAAAGCAGAGCATTCAGCCACTGTGTAGGTTTATCAAAGTTAATATGTTTTTGTATTGATAAACTTAGAGCCATGTATATAGTTCTAATTGAAGTTTTGCAAAAATAGCAATTTGTATTTTTATCTTTTAATATTACAAAAATTGTTTTAAGAGATTAAAATGTGTATCTTTAGATATTGGAAAAAGTGTTGTTTGCTGACTAAACCGTACCCTAGGATGGTTGTTTAAAATCACCTGCTGTTCTAAATTCTTTGTCAGATTTTCAGGCATTCTTAAATGGTTTCTGTTTTACCAAATGCAGATTTGCTTTATGAAGTGAACTGTATGCAGTTCAATATAGGAAATAATTCTTACAAAGAAATGCTTGAATATTCAGTTTGGAACAATTGGTTGGCTAGGGAAACATTAATGAACATCACAGACTGACTTGCCTTCATAGGAATGAATTTTAAACTATTGCTTTTTCTTTGTAAATGGAAAAAGAACCTCTAATTGTCCTATATTTATGGTAACCATATGTCCCAAACTTTCCAGGATAGTTCCCAGTTTTGTATTCTCCATCGCCTCAGACCATGCAGATTGATTTTTAGTTTGGAAAATGTGTTCATTATTCCAGTGTTAGAAATATGGTTCTTTGGGATCATTTCATTTTAAGTAGATGTCAAGAAGCTCATTTTAGATCACTTCTCTTAAAGAAGGAAGATTTGTTGCAAGAACTTTCTAAAATGCATTTTTATATATCAGAAATACTTGAGATAGGGAACGTTCCAGGATGTGGAATTTTTTGCTCTATGCTCTTATTCACATAGTGCAATCAATGAAAAAAGGAATATGGGATAAGATGTTTTCTTTCTGCCCCACAGTGATTAGGTACTACCTCTGTAATGGAGACTGAATCTCTAGGAAATATTTATAATAAGAAAGAGGTTTCAAGAACTAAGGAGCACAGTAAACACATGAAAATGTGCTCAGCATCATTGATCATCAAGGAAATGCAGACAAACCTTAATGAGGTATCACTTCACACCTACTAGGAGGGCCGTATCAAAAAGATAGATAATAATAAGTATTGGCAAGGATATAGAGAAATTAAAGCCCTCCTACAGTACTGATGGGAATGTAAAAGGTGCAACCACTTTGGAAAGTCTGGCAGTCCCTCACAAGATTAAAGAGTTACCATATTACTCAGGAACTCTACTCCTAAGAATATACCCAAGAAAAATGAGATCATGTGTCAATGCTAAAACTTGTACTAGAATATTCATAGCAGTCTGATTTATAATTGCCAAAAAATGGAAACAGTCCAAATTTAATCAACAGATAAACAATATGATATATCCATATAATGTAATATTTAGCAATAAAATAGAAATTAAGTGCTGATACTTGCTACAACATGAATGAACCTGGAAAACATTTTTTGTAAGTGAAAGAAGCCAGTCATAAAGAACCTCATATATAGGACTTCATTTATGTGAAATGTCCAGAATAGGTAAAGCCATAGAGACATAAAGTAGATTGGTGGTTGCCTGGGGCTAAAGAAAGAGGAGGGAAATGGGGAGTGCCTGCTGATATATATGGATTTTCTTTTGGGGGTGATGAAAATGTTCTAAAATTGATTGCAAACTTTAAGTGGTTGAATTGTATAGGATGTGAATTATATCTCAGTAAAGCCATTATTTTTTAAAGTGGGGTGTCTTTTGCTCAGTGGTTGAGACATTCTGTTTTATAGCAGTGGTTCTCAACCAGGGACAGTTTTGCTACCCAAAGGACATTTGGCAATGCCAGGAGATATTTTTGGTCATCACAACTGATGTAGGAGTGCTACTGGCATCTAACTGGTAGAGACCTAGGATGCTGCTAAACATCCTTCAGCGCATGAAACAGACCCCACAGCAACAAAAAGTTTATCTGGCTTATATTGTCAATAGTGCCCAAGTTACGAAACCCTGTTCTCTGTTGTGTGTTACTCTAGTGATAAGTGACCACATCAGTGTTTTTGAAGTGCTAAAAGATCATGAATCATCAAACAGATAGATGCTCACTGAATTCAGTTTACTGTGGACAAGGCTATTCAGTAAGACTAAATCCACCAAAAATGTTTTGTTTCTTTACCTGGTTAAGCCTAAACCTAAGTTAATTAGATAATTCAGTTAACCAAAATATTTTATCCCTCAGTTATCCTGATTGAGATTTAAGTGTATTTTGTTGTGTTTTACTTTGTTATTCATAGCTTCTTAAAGATCACATTTATGGGATATAACACCTGCTTGCCATAAAAACAAAAAAAGAAATATACCACGGCATAACCTTGAGGGTATCATTAAAGGCAACTTGTCCATTTCAAGAATTATCATCAATTCATGTTCAAGAATAGGAATATGCCCCTAAACTAAGCTAATTTGCTAGGCTTCCCTCTCCAGTCATGCTCCTTTAATGGTATGTATCTATTTGAAATGTCCGAAGATGGGTCCATGGTAAAGGGAGCAGGGGTTTCATTATAATATCTAGCATTTCAAATATAATGGCTAACATATATTGAATTCTTACTACATACTTTGTATTATGCAAAGTACTTTGTGTATATGAAATAATTTAATTCTCACAAAGCCCAGTTAGAGATTCTTTTTTCTTCTCTCCTGTCTTGAGTCCCCTGCATCTTTCCTTACCATGTTATACTCTCTCATTTTGGCAAAATATATCTTCCATTACCTTAGAACACCAATGTCTTTATTTTGCTTCCATTATTGGAAAAGATATTTTGGCTGGGTATAGAATTCTATGCAGGATACATTTTTTTTTTCTCTCTCAGAGTTTTGAAAGCATTATTTCTTGTCTTTCAGTTTGGAGTATGATCTGTTTTGTATTTCTCAAAGCTCTTGGAATTTCTTTATCTCTGGTGCTTTGAAATGTCACAGTGACGTGCCTTGCTGTGGGTCTTTTCTTCAAGCATTTTTCTTAATATTCAGTGAGGCCTTCCACTGTCAAAATTCATTTTCTTGAGTTTAAGGAAAATTTCTTAAAATGCCTCTTTGATTATTCCTTCCCTGTATTTTTTTCTTTCTGGAATGCCTGCTACTTAGAAGTTGACTTTTAGAATTTGTCCTGTAATTTCCTTACTTGGGGAATTCTGCAGGCTTTTTCTTTGGTGTTTTAGTTCTGCTTTCTGAGAAATTTCTTTAACTCCATCTTAAACGTTTAATTTCAGATAATGTTTAATTCCCAAGCATTCTTTCTTGTTTTTTAATTGCTTCTTTTTTTTATAACTTTGTATCCTGTTTGCTAGATGTTTGTCTCTTATCTCCAAGAACATTAATTAGTTTTTCTCAAGTATTTCTCCTGTAGTCTGACTTAATTCTTATTCTTTTGACTCCCTTCTTGCTGCTTGTTTTTTAGATGAGGTCTCTCTTTTTTTCTTGTAATAAACTTTCCTCAAATATTTAATCATCTTTAACTGTCCATAATGTGTAAGATTCAGGGTTTTGCCTGTTGATATGATGCATTGAGAAGTGCACCAACAGCATTTTTATAGTATTCTTACCAAAAAATGCATAACCTAAATTCAGCCATGAAGAAACAATACACAAACCCAAATTGAGGGATATCCTATAATTAGCCAGTACTCTTTTAAAATGTCAAGGTTATGAAAAACAAAAAGACTGAAGTACTTTCCATATTAAGAAACTAAGAAGACATGGCAATTAAATGTAATGTATGATCCTAGATTGAACCCTGGACCAAGATTAGTAACATAGTTTGTGAAATTTGAGTAAGATCTGTAGATTAGTTAATGTTATTCCTGGTTTTTTTTTTTATGCAACTCAATAGCAAAAAGCAAACAGTCCAATTTAAAAATGGACAAAGGATATAAATAGATGTTTTTCCAAAGAAGACATACAGATGGCCAACAGACACCTGAAAAGGTGTTCATTATGACTGATAAGGAAAATGCAAATCAAAAGTATAATGTGATATATAATCTCACACATGTCATAATGCCTATTTTTAAAAAGACAGTAACAAGTGCTGCCAAAGATGCAGAGATAAGGAACCCTTATGCACTGTTGGTAGGAATGTAAATTGGTACAGCCACTATGAAAAACAGTATGGAGATTTCTAAAAAAATTGAAACTAGAACTGCCATATGATCTAGCCATTCCATTCTGGGGTATTTATCCAAAGAATAAAAAAATACTAACTTGAAAACATACATGCACTCTCATATTCAAAAATACACACACACACACACACACACACAGCATGGAATATTATTCAGCCATAAAAACAGAATTAAATCTTGCCATTTGCAACACCATGGATGGACCTCGAGGATATTATGCAAAGTGAAATAACTCAGAGAAAGACAAATAATGTATGCTCTCACCTTTATGTGGAATCTAAAAACAAAATAAACAAAAACCAAGCTTATGCAGAACAGATTGGTGGTTGTCAGAGGCAGAGGATGAGGAGTGGGGTAAATCGTTGAAGGCAGTCAAAAGATACAGACCCACAGTTTTAAAATATATAAGTCATGAGGAGTTAATGTACAGCATGGTAACTATAGCTGATAATACTGTATCGGATATTTTAAAGTTGCTGAGAGTAAATCTTACAAGTTCTCATCATAAGAAAAAAAAGTCTGTAACTATGCTTGGTGACCAACGTTAACTAATTTTGTAATGGTGATTATTTTGCAGTATATACAAATCTTGAATCATTATGTTGTACATCTGAAATTCATATAATGTTGCATGTCAATTATTCCTCAATTTTTAAAAAATTAAGTATGTGGATGGATACATGCAAGAAAGTCTCAGAGAAGTTACTTAACGGTTAATCCTAGTTCGCATGGGGAACTAGGATTGGAAGTGGGGAAACTAGGATCAGAGGGTCAAGGTTTTCATAAGCCTGCGTGTGTGCTAAGTCACTTCAGTTGTGTCTGACTCTTTGCGACCCTATGGACTGTAGCCTGACCCATCTCCTCTGTCCAAGGGGATTCTCCAGGAAAAGTACTGAGTGGGTTGCCATGAGCTCCTCCAAGAGATCTTCCCGGCCCAGGGATCGAATCTGCATTTCTTATGTCTCCTGCATTGCCAGACTAGTTCTTTACCACCAGTGCCTCTCATAAACTTACTTTAAATTGATTAAGATTATGGGTGACAGATATTTACAGTCTGTTATATATATAGGTTTTTTTTTAACAATTAAAAAAGCTTAAGAATAAAAGATTGAATAAACAGAAGTGTTAATATTTCCTCTAAAAAGAGTTTGCCTAGTTTTGATCATTGTGCTAGGCTTATGTGAGATGTTAACAAGCTGGCGACTTTATTCTGAAAATATTTTTCTGCCTTATCTTCTTTTTCTGTCTCTCTCTTTTTCTCTTCTCTTTTCCTCCCCCTCTTCTCCTTTCTGGAACTTCACTGCCATATATATTACACTGCTTGGTATTTTACCACAAGTCTTCTTTTTTTATATTATATAAATTCTATTGATGTGTCTTCAGGTTCACAGAACTTTTCTGTAGTCATTTTCAATCATATGTTAAGCTGATCCACTGATCTTCAATTCCTATATTCTATTTTTTAGCTATATATGTATTTCAAACTATACATTTAACTCAGTTTTATAATTCCATTTCATTTTATATTTTTCATTTCTTTTATAGATTCCCCATATATTTGTTTATTATGACCTTATTTTCCATTTTATGTCCTTGAACATCTCTGTAATAGTTACTTTAATTTCCCTTTCTGCCAGTTCCAAGATCTGGCTTATCTTGTTGTCCATTTCTATTAATTACCTTTTGCTTCTGAGTCCTATTTTTCTATTTCTTAGTATGCTTAGTGACTTTTATTGTATATTGGACTGTGTAAGTGGCACATGATGAAGACATTGAGTTTGATCATCTTTCCCCGAAAAGTGTTGATTTTTGTTGTAGCAGGTTGGTAACTGAATTCTAAATGCTAGCTTCCCTAGGAAAACATCAACTGTGAAATCTATGCTGAGTCCTTTCAGCCTTTAGGAATTTGGGTAGAGTTTATACCTAGATCTGGAGAGACTTATGGCTTCTTCCTTTTGGGAGTTGTCCCCCTCACTTTCCAGTCAGACTGTTGACTTTTAAGTAAGTTTTCAGACTCCTCAAATGAGTAAGATTTCAGATTTCTCTTTGAAGTCATTCAGATGAATTGTGGAGTACTGCCAGATGAAAAGCCATACAAACAGGAATCCTACCTAGTACAGTTCATTCTTTCAAGGACTAACTCCTTTCTAGTTTCTGCTTGCTTTTGGTCATTCTGTGTTGCTTTCAAATAGTTGTTTAATATATTTTCAGAGTATATAGTTATTATCTTCAGAACGCTCAGTGTAATATAGTCAATTCTGCCATTACCAGAAGTTGTACCATATCACTTTTTATTTTCCATTGATATTTTCGTAGATATTTCATAGGGTTAAACAAAGGAACACAAAAAACTTCTATATATTTTTATGAATAATGGCAGTAGCTATCGAAGTTTTCCAGAAAGATCAAGCATATTACTAATGTTATTTTTTCTTTTTTCTTTTGTAGACAAGAGATGATTTCCTAGGTCAAGTGGATGTTCCTCTTTATCCATTACCGGTTGGTATAGATGTCCATCATTTTACTTTTTATGTTTATTCTTTTTATTTTAATAAATACTTAACAGATACACAATATAGTAAATGTAAATATTTGATTTGTAAAGTGTATACTGCTATTAATTCTTGAGCCTCTTATTTTCTGAAAACATCTCAATTTTCCATTTTAATTTTAAGATTCCCTTATATGAACCCCAGTAAGAAATAGAGATGGGAGGGGAATTTGGGGGAGATTGGAAACACTATATGTATGGCTGGGTCACTTTGCTGTGCACCTTTAAGTATCACAACATTGTTAATTGGATATATTCCAATATAAAATAAAAATTTAAATTTTTTTAAAAAAGGCCTAAGTGAACTTAGAAGGTATGACAAGAGCCTGAATTTTAAAAAAAAGAAAGAAATAGAGAATAGAGAGCCCCTGAAGTTGGTTGACATCATGAAAGCATTGTTTGAGGAAGACCAGTTTGAAAACATTTTACTGAAAAACTAGACTGGGGAAAGCTTAGTTTCACAGAAAGAAACTAAGATCAATTACAACAACATGGGCATGAAACTGAATCTGGACCAAGCATATAGCATCAGAAGAAAACAGATTCAGGAGATATTTCATTACATGATATTATTGGGCCAGGAGCTCCAGTTGAAAAAAACAAAAAAAGCAGAAAGTAAAGATAATACATGTTGAACTTGGGAGATAAGGATGGTATCTCAAGCAAAAAGAGTAGGAAGAAAGCTTTTTTTTTTTTAAAGATATGGTAAGTTTATTTTTGGCCATATTAAATATCAGTAGAAAACAAGAAAAATGAAACTTAAAGCAGACAACTGAAGAGGTATAAAAATAAATTGTGTAGGGAAAAGGGTCTGGAAGGATTGAGAGTTATTACTGCTGAGGTAACTGCAGAATCGCTAAGAAGGATGGGCTGGCCAAATGAGAGGGATGAAAGCGTTGAAGGCCAAACACTGAAAATTCATCAGTTTGGTTCTGTCAGAGGAGAAAGAGAAGACAGACCAAGAGAATACAAAAAAGAACCAAGTGAAATGATGTCATGAGAATATAAGAGTTTCTAGATGGAATGAGTAGTTTAACAATGTCAAATGCAGCAGAGAAGTAAAGAATCATGAAAACAAAGAGCTGTTGAACTTGGTAAGAAAGAGAAGTACTAATTCTTGATCAATCTTTTCAGATGTTTATTGTCTCTCTACAGTCTTTAGACATTGCAAACTTTTAATAATGAATTTAATCCAGTCTTATTTTCCAAGCTGCTTGCTTTTTTGTTCTCCTAGAATTGCCTCTGTGGTCTAACCACGCCAACGTTTTATTGAATACATAATCCATATTCTTTTGGGGCACAAACACACTAACTATTCTCTAGTGTTTTTCTGCTTTTACCATCCTCTTGGCTTCACAAACACCTGCTCAGATAGTTTTATACTGACTTGTGCTGCCAGGAGCAATTTCTATGATGCAGGAAAGTGAAAGTGCTGTCAAATCACCAATTGTAACTATTTAATAAGCTGAATCTACTTTTTTCTGACTTCTAACTTCAATCATACCTTAGGTCATAGTTGATGAATATTCTTTAAAAGTATAAATTTTTGTTGTTGTAGATATATCTTGAAAACCCACTGTTTTATTCTAGACAGAAAATCCAAGAATGGAGAGACCATATACATTTAAGGATTTTGTTCTTCATCCAAGAAGGTCAGTAAATATAAAATAATAGCTTATGAAGTTTTTTTAAAACTATCATTATACTTTACAGTAGCCTCTTTGGAAAATCAGTTTAAACCTTTGTAAATAAGCTACTTTTAAATATTAGTTTTTTAAAGCTTTATTGCTGTTTCTGATTAAAAAGTAATTTCTGATGATCTAGTGGTTAGGACTTCGCCTACCAATGCAGGGGATGCAGGTTTGACCCCTGATCAGGGAGCTAAGATCCCACATGCCTCACAGCCTAAAAACTAAAATGTAAACAGAAGTAATATTATAACAAATTCAATAAGGACTTTAAAAATGGTCCACGTCAAAAAATTTAAAAAAAGCTACATATGCACAGTACAAAAATTCTGAAAATATAGAAAAGTGATCATACCCCTTTGGGAAAGACTTCTCTCCCTAATATTTATCAGACTAGGAAAATGAAATATGTCATTACTTTATATGTATTTTATATCTTATACTGTGTGTGATTTTGTCATACTGTGTTTTGAAAAATTGCAAGCATCAATTTATCTAAAAAAAAAATACCTAGTGAGTTCTCTGGTGGTCCAGTGGTTAGAACTCCATCCTTTCACTGTCATAGCCCCGGTTCAATCCCTGTAGGGGAACTAAGATCCCCTAAGCCCTATGGCACAGCCGAAAAAAAAGAATCCAACTTGATACAAAAACATTTTCAAGGAAATGTAACTACATTTTGCATACTTTCGTTTAAAAAAAATTTCAGAAAACTCAAATATTTAGAGAAAATAACATGAGCAAAGACTGTAATTTAAAACCCAAATAGCATGTTCATAATTCCATTTTCCTAAACGGAATTACTTGATTTTTGTCAAAAACTTTTAAGTTTAAGCTTTAAATAAAACCCCTTTTGATCTTGTGTACCACATAATCTAGTAAAATCTAGTTAAGACATGTATGGGAATTTACTGACAAAAAGGTCAAAGTAAAGCTGAGGAAGGACATCTGTGCAAAACTATTTGTTTTCTCTTTAAAACTAGAAAATGCAATTGAACTTAGTAGAATTTTTTATTAAAAAATTTAAATATTCATTGTAATATAAATTTAATATAAATTTAAATAAAGGGAGCAGTGGTCTTTGTGTTCACATTTACTGTCTATAAGAGAAGTCACATTTAATTTCTGTAGAAGTCATGCAATGTGAGTCCCTTTTCTGCTTTAATTTTGAACTGATTGTGACATCTGTATACCAAGAATAACTAAATAGTTCTCTTATTTGGTTGCTGTAGTAACCTGCTTTTCAATTTGTTGAATGCTTTCTGGTGTCTTTATCTTTAAAACACTGTAATAGTTTACATCTTCGTCTGCACTGGGTATTGCTGCAAGTGCAGAAAGAGTTTTATCCAACTACCTTCTTAGATTTTTTTTGAACATCAATAAATTTAAACCCACAGGCTTATTATCTAGTTGGAAAAACATAATAAAACCTAGCATTGTAGAGAAACTCTCCTATAAAATATTACCCGTGTAAGTTTCCTGTATCTATCCTTTATAAGAAGTCATAGAGTGTTCATACCCCCTTAACTATGGAGGCACAAGTCACATTAGTGGTCTGGAAATAAGCATCGGGGGGTTTAGTGACCAGTCAGGGAAGGACACTTTCCAAATCCATGAGAACTGTGTAGAGAAGAACAACTAAAAAGATTAAGGGAGGCATAAGGGAGTACCTTTTGAAGACAGGAGGAAAGATTAGGACTCTTATGTCTTATTACATAACTGAAATCTATAAAAATTATCCAAAACACCAATATAGAAAGCTATGACAAGCAAGGATTTCCTGAGTAAACAGGATGCTATTATAGAATTGGTGGGGGCAATAGACAGAGTTAGGTCTTAAGTTAGAATCTTAAGAAAGACAGGTTTTTTAAAAAAATTGAATGAGGGGACTTTTCTGGTGGTCCAGTGGTTAAGACTCCATGCTCCCAATGCAGAGGGCATGGGTTTAATCCCTGGTCAGGGGACTAAGATCCCACATGCTGTGGGTGTGGCAAAAATAAATTAAAGAAAAATTTTAATGAAGTATTACTACTCTGGGCTGCAACCCTTAACTTAGACAACTCATTTTTCTAAGAGGTGGTATGAGATAAGTATGAAAGTAGATTAGATAAATTAATATATGACAGATTCAAACAGCTGTCAAAGACATTAGGTTTCAGATAGTTATCTGACCTTGCTCTCTACTTTTCTGTTATCTTATACAACATGGCTGGATTATTATCCCTAAAGCACATCTGTGAGAATGCCTTTCCCTATCCTCCAAATTCTATGCAAAATAAAATCTAAAAGTTTTACTTCACATAGACCTCATCAGCTGGACCATTCCCACCTCCTTTATGTACCCCGTAATTCAGCCAGTCTCAGTTACTTCCATTTCCTTAACTGCACCCCTGGTTTCCCATCTATTTCCTTATTTTCGCCCTCTTCCCTGCTCTTATGCCTTTCCCTGACTGCCATAGATGAAACTCCTCCCCAGTCTCCTAGCCCAACTCAGATGCCAACTTCTCTTTCAAGATCTCTCTGATCTTTCACTTAAAGTTCCATAGTTCCTTATTTATCTCATAAAAATTATTTATTTATGGATGTTTCTTTTTCTCCACCATCTATTCCTTTTTCTTCTGCATTGAAACTTGTCTTGAATCTCTCCTAGTAAGCTAGTAGATGTTCAATGAACTCTTATTGAATGAATGGTTTTCTTCCTAGTGTTAAAGTTTTATGAATTATTATTTTCTTTCTACAGTCACAAATCAAGAGTTAAAGGTTATCTGAGATTAAAAATGACTTACTTACCTAAAACCAGTGGCTCAGAAGACGATAACACAGAACAGGCTGAGGAATTAGAGGTGAGATTTTATAAATATTTGGTTAAACTAAGAAGAAAAATATCCAATTTCTTATTTTACTATACTCTAAAGAAAAAATAACTACTTAATAAAGTTAAATGTGTGCAATAAAAATTACTTCCCTAGACATTTGTTTATTTTACCCAAGAATTTGTTAAACATTTCTTACCTGTAAGGGTATTTCTGTGAAATGAATGGCCATTACAGATGGCATTCTTAAAGCTGAAGGAATAGAGATTACAATGTTTATAAATGAAAGCATTTGTTGTAATTAAGTCATTAACTGTTGGGTGTGGGAGGGCTCATAGAAAAGGAGACTAAGAGAGAGAGAAAAAAAATTCAAGTGATCTAATAAAAAGCCACATTTATTGGTGGCCAAAAGAAGTTAACCATCTTCATGGGTGACAGGATAAGAGGAAGTCCAGTCAAGCATTTGGGCAGAGCCACCTGCACTTGGGGTAAGTGAAGAAGAGGCAGAGAACATGTATTTGGAATAGAATTGGGCAGGGATTTGGAGCCTGCAATCCTAGTCGCAAGCTCTGCTGCTTGTGAGGTGAGTGACCATGTGAATCTCAACCCTCTCTGGACTTCAGGTTCTTCCTTTGCAGAGTGACAGGATGTACTGCTACCCTCTAGGGTTTCTTCCAGAACAAAAAATCCGTGATCTGAAAAGGGAACAAAAACATTTGCCCCTTGAGATTCCCACCTAATAAACATCATCAAAAGGTAGCACCTTGTTCTAATCACATTGAGTGAAAGCACCCTTTGTTGTGGCATCAGTTTGCTTTGGAGGGGTTGTGTGTGTGCCTCTTCCTCAGTAGTCATGCCTTTTTTGATTAAGGATCTGCTAAAGTCTCTAGAAGGACTGTCAGGATGAGGGACCCTACCCCAGGGCTGGGCTCTGCATCACACACCCAAACATCTTGAGAAGGTTTGATAACAAGCAGTGCTTTTGCGACAAAGATTCCTGGGAATTTTTTTTTTATATATACACTAATGAGATTTTACTTTGTGGAGGAATCTGTAACGACAGAAAGAAAGAACTTTTTTCTTTAAATAGTTAGCCTTATTACTCTGGTGACCAAAGAAACTTAATATCCTCTCTCACGTCTAATGCCCTTATTTGATACCTTTTTTTTTCTAAGTTTTTCTGTGATGTGTCATATAATAATCTTTTTTTTTTAAATTTAGGAATTTATTGAGTAGAATTTTCTCTCTAACTGGCATTTTAGTGCACATGGAAACCTGAATAATGGAATTCTGTTTGAAATGAAGGATGTCTGCTGTAAAGAAAAAAAATTCTTTATTTAGTAACTTAAAAAATTTTTAACAGCATTTCATTATTCGGTAACCTGCTCCAAGTTTTGCCCACATGCATGTATCACAGGTACCTTATTCACAGTTCAGTTTCTGTGGGTAGAGCTGCTTCACTTCATTTTGTGGTCTCATGTCTCAAGTTTGAATTCCCTCAGAATGCACCTTATAATTTCAGTAGATGTAAGCATGTAGGAGTTTATTTATGAAAGGCCCTAGGAATTCAAACACATGAATCTGTGCTTATTTATCTTCTGTGTAGCTAATGACCAGAGAAGTCTTGTCTTTGACATCTGGTTTGTGACTGAATATATAAAATCCTACCATTTAAAGAAAACAGTTGTAATTTTCAAAAGAGGCTCACTCTTAGGCAGTGTATACTCTAGTAGGATAAAGTTTGGTAAAGTGTGACTATAGTACATAATTATGTAATATTTTTTTTGTACCGCTTGTAACTTTAGGTTTAGCTCTATGTATTTTGTGTGATTATTACATAACAATGTTTGCTGTAGCTCTGAATGCTTCTTTTTGACCATCTTTGACTCGGTTAAATTATGGGCAGTTGCATGTTAGCTTTGAGGTTAGTAATTAAGTAACAAACATTGATCCTTAGAAAATTATTTTTTGAAGAATATTAGCTGATACATGTTTAATAGGGAGGCATTCTATACTGAAAATGAAAACCCATTCTTTCTAAGCAATGTTCATATTTAGAAATGGGTAAACAAATAGGTAACTATACTTCTTCCTCAAACTGAAACAGATTTTTAAAAAATAGGCCCTTAATTAAATTAGTTTTTTTCCCCTCCAGAAGTTTACTTGAGTAACATAAATTCAATAAAAAGACTTTTAATAGAGAAATCTTTTAAGAAGATTCTAAAGAAATATTTTTGGTACCATTTTCCAAGCTCTGAATATTTTTATAATCCTTTACAGCAGTAGTGAGGACCTTTTTATTGATAAATTTTATTAATCTGCAGAAAAATAATCAGTGACCATATTTTTAAAAATTGGTCCTTTTTTCCCAAGAGAGTGAAATATAAAAATTCAACTCACATGCCTTTAAAATTGAGACCAGAGAAATAAAATGTGATTTGATATGTACAAGACTGATATTTAGGTATATAGATCTTCTATCATAATCATTTAAAGGAAAGGAAGTGAGAGGGAGAAGGAAGGTAAACATAGATGGAGAGAAAAGGTAGAGGAAAGGAGAGAGAATGGAGTTCCTGGCAATAAAAAGAAAGAAACAAAATTAGCAAGATGTCAGTTCCTATAGAAGAGATAAAAAAAATAATAGTAATAAAGAATGAGAAAGAGAAGGACTCTGTTTTGCTTCCCATCCATATCTCTTTTCCTGGAATAATTTTGTCTGTCTTCCTCTCTCCTATGTCTCACCTTCCATTCCACCTCAGTCTATAACCCTTTCCTTGGAGCTAGCCAAAGATCAACCCTGCTGCAACCTTATCCTGTTCTGTCTGCTGCCAGAAAACGATCGTTTTCTTCCCGAGGTCTCCCTGACCCGTCCTGTTCAGACCCCACCTTCCAAGAGAGAAGAATTCTCTTCTATCTTGATCTAAACTCATCAACTGACTGGCACAGCAGTGCTAGACCCCCAATGTCTAGGGGGAAAAAAAGACTCTCTGTATATTAAGGAAATTATTTTTTACCTATTATTATGGTACCAAATATGTTCCCCAGTTTGTCTCTTTTTTTTACTTTTATTTAGTAGTTTTTGCCATGTACAAATTTGGGGGATTTATAATCAAATCACTCAGCCTCTTTTAGGCCATCTGGGTTTGATGTCATACTTAATGGTTTTTTCACTCTTAGAATATACTTTTTTAATATCCCTAGATTTGTTCTAATACATTTTGGTTTTACTTTGTGACATTTTAAATATTGCTCAATCTGTAACATTCTGGTTATAAGGTATGAGGTAGCAGTCCAAATAATTTTTCCTTTTTTTCCCTAAGTAATTTGCTTATCTTCCCACAGATTTGAAATGCCTATATCATATACTGAATTCTATAAATTGGATTCTCTTTCTTAGCTTTCCAATTCTATTAATTAATTGTGGTTTATGATATGTTTTATCTGATAAAGTTTATCGTCACTCTTATTTTTTGGAATTGTGCTGATTATTTTTGCTTGTTTTTGTTTCTATTTGAACTTGAAAATTGCCTTGTCATGTTATTTTTAAAAATCCATGATGTAGTCTTATTTAAATCTTGACAACTTTATAAATTAACTTGGGGAGCATTGATGTCTTTGTGAGATTAAATCTCCCTAGCCAAGATCACATTGTCTTTTCATTCACTCAGGTCTTCTCTTATGTACCTTTTAGGAGAATTTTTAAGTTTTCATTGCTGGTTTATTTATGCTTCCTAACCATATCGGTGTTTAGCAGAACCTTTTACTGACTGCCTTCTCTGTTTTGAGGTTTCTTGTATAAAATCATGTCATTAACCCTTGCTACTTTTTTCAAATAATTCCTTACTCTAACTACCCTAGCTAAGGTTTTTTGTATGTTTGCCGCTTGCTAGTCTCAGAGGAAATTTCCAGTGCCTTCCTAGCATATAAACAAAACAAAACTTTCTTTCTTTGGCTGTTTTATGACTTGACCAAAATGCCATTCCATGGTCCAGAGGAGAAAGAGAAAAGTCAGACCAGAGAATCATAATGTCTTTTCAATCAACATTTCTAAATCATTTGCCCTTCCCTATCATGCCTCTGCATGTTTGACCTTCATACAGCATTTTTTTTTCAGGTTTCAGAGAGTTATTTACTTCCATCATTAACAAGGTGCTTTCTCTCTGAGAGAGACAATACTCAATAAGACACGATCCCTGCTTATAATTTAGAGAATAGTGTAAGGTTGAACTATGCTTCTCCATTTCTTAGTGTCTTCCAATGCTGTTTATTTAAAAGTTTTACAAGTCCTTTTTCTCCTATTAGACATGTTTAAAATTTTTTTTAAAAAAAATTAAATTTTTTCAAGCAAAATTTAAGTGTTATCATTTTGAAGAAAAAAAACCTTCATTATCATCAGATATTCCTGTTAGGTGTTAAAAGTTGACAGTGTGCTCATTCTGTCTTTGCATAGTTTCTGAAACTGGGTATGCTCAATCTCTTAAAATTTCCTCTAGCATAATTTATGGGCTTTCCAGGTGATGCTAGTGGCATTAATTTATAAGTTAAAAAAAAATTAAGTGTAAACTTAATTGTCACCATTCTGTTTTTCAGCCTGGCTGGGTAGTTTTGGACCAACCAGATGCTGCTTGCCATTTGCAGCAGCAACAGGAACCTTCTCCTCTACCTCCAGGATGGGAAGAGAGACAGGATATCCTTGGAAGGACCTACTATGTAAACCATGAATCTAGAAGAACACAGTGGAAAAGACCAACCCTTCAGTACGTGCTGGTGACTTTTGTGTTTGTAATCTAAATACATTTTGACCACTGATTTTCATTTTGAAGTCATGACTCAAATGGATTCATAATAGTATGGAATTCCAAAGACTAGGACAAGAATACTAGGATTTTTTTTTATAGCGCAGGGCATAAAAAGTGCTATCATAGGTGTTTCTTTCCTAAAATGATTTGATAGTATTAAAAAGTATTTGAATTACAAATATTACCCTTCTAATTACTTCTTTAATTTTAATGAATTGTCATTTATTTCTGTTTTAAATTAGCCACAAAAGGAACATTTTTCTTTCTAGACTGATTTAGAAAATCTTAGAGATTTTTTAGTTTGTTACTAAAATATAATGAAAAGTTGATTTCTACAGCACAGTGTTTTTAAAATAGAAATTATTTATAAAATATAAAGGACTCAATAATAAGTTCTTTTGTTAAACACCCATTTGCCAGTCTGGTCAATGTGTACATAATTTCTGATGTATCCAGATCAAGGACAGAATGGCCTTTCAGGTATTCTGATTTATGTCTCCTCAGTGATATTTTTCTTTTATTATCATCAGACTGATATTTATAAATGGGGCTTTCCAGGTGGCACTAGTGGTAAAGAATCTGCCTTCCAGTGAAGGAGATGCAAGAGATGTGAGTTCAGTCCCTTGGTCGGGAAGATCCCCTGGACTAGGAAATGGCAACCTGCTCCATTATTTTTGCCATGGAAAATACCATGGACAGAGGAACCTGGTGGGCTATGGTCCATGGGGTCACAAGGAGTCAGACACATTAACCAACTAAACACACACATATGGTTCAAGCACTTTTTTTTTTTTCTTAATTTTGGCTGCATTGGGTCTTCATTGCTGCACACACAGGCTTCTCTTTTCCCAGTGCGAAAGCTGTAGAGCGCATGGGCTCAGTGGTTGTGGCGCTCAGGCTTCTCTAGTTGCAGTATGTGGCCTCTCTATTTGTGACACACCAGCTTAGTTGCCCACTGCTTGTGGAATCTTAGTTCCTCGACCAAGGATTGAACCTATGTCCCCTGCAATTGGAAGGTGAATTCTTAACTACTGGACAACCAGGGAAATCCCCAAGCACTTTTGTAGATATTTTCTGTTCTCAAATGCTTCCAAAGCAAGTTGATGATCCAGCTGCTGTGTGTCACAGAGCCATTGATCTCTGTAGAATGGCATACAGATTGCAAGACTGAATGCATGATAAAATTCTGAAACATCTTGTTGTATACCTCTGTATTGTGGCAAGCCTGACTTCAGCAGAATCACATTTCTTTCACTGTGGTTGAGGTTGTTTGCAGCCAGCAAAAATCGTTTATTTAGGGGGAAAAATGTATGAGGCATTCCCTTAGGACCACTATGTTTTCTCCAGAAACTATACAGCAAGAATTGGTCTTCTGAGTATCCTGGGCTTATATGGCATTAGATAAATTAACAATAATCTTGTTATTAAATACTTATACAAAATTCTTGATCTTATGGTCTGGCTATATTAAACATGACTAGCTAGAGTAGTATAACTAATGAATGACTGCGGAAAGGATATGCAGTCTGATTTACCATGCCTTTCCTAAATTCAGACACTCCTTTACTACTTTCCTTTTTCAGAACAGACTCATTACTGTATAGGATCAAAAACAGATAACATTTAATCTATAATCTATTAAGTTTTTAATTATAGTGTCCTTACACTGTCTTTCCTTCTGCCTTCTGCATTCATACATGGGAAACTAGAGGGTAGACCCTTGGCTTAAGATCAGTTCTGGAAAATGTTACTCTCTAATTCATGAAGATGTATATGCAACTCTTAAAAAGCTTCTGTTTTATGAACTTTCTAGAGCTACTTCAGATTTTACTCTTGTAGTAGCATGGTGAAATAATAATATAATAACTTATGCAACACTCAGGTGTTCATTCATTCAACAAATATTTTTGAGTGCCCATACACATGAGACATTTTCCTAGGCACAGTGATAAATGAAAATATTATGTACGTTACACATTTTCACAAAAACTTTTAACTCCATAAGGTACTCTGAGGGTACTGTTGTGCCTACAACTTAACCTGAGCATGTTGAACTAGCCTTTGGGCCCAAACAATAAATTCTGATCTAATATGGATACTTGCTAAAGGAACACAGAATTTTTAGCTCTCATTTTAACTCTCTTCAGGCATGGGTGATGGCTTTTACATTTCTAATGCAGGGACAACCTAACAGATGCTGAGAATGGTAACATTCAACTGCAAGCCCAGCGTGCGTTTACCACCAGGAGGCAGATATCTGAGGAAACAGAAAGTGTTGACAATCGAGAATCTTCTGAGGTAGAAATCATTTTCTCGTTCTTGTTGGTAGACATATGTTATAGCAATTGATTCAGGTATGTAGCTTAAGCTTCTGTTCATTTTAGAACTGGGAAATTATAAGAGAAGATGAAGCCACCATGTACGGCTATCAAGCCTTCCCTTCATCTCCACCATCAAATAACTTGGATGTCCAGACTCATCTTGCAGAAGAATTGAATGCCAGACTCACTGTTGGTGGAAATTCAGCCACTGGCCATCCAGTATCCAACTCGGTAAGATGCTTCTTAGATTTTGGTGGAGCTTCAGGGTTTTATATTTTTATATATAAATATTATATATGTATTTCATATATAAATATATGTGGACTTCCCTGGTGGCTCAGTGGTCAAGAACTCACCTGCCAATGCAGGAAATGTGGGTTTGATCCCTGGGTCAGGAAGATCCCCTGGAGAAGGAAATGGCAACCTGGGAATATTCTTGCCTGGGAAATCCCATGGACAGAGGAGCCTGGCGGGCTACAGTTCGTGGGGTTGCAAGAATCAGACGTGACATAACAACTGAGTACACACACATACACACATACATTATTCTATTCAGTATCTAACCTTTACATAAAATGTTGTCTTTTTTCTCCATTTTTGTTGAGATATAATTGACAGAATACATTGTATTAGTTTAAGGTATACAACATAATGATTTGATCTATGTATTGTGAAATTGTAAGTTTAGTTAATATACAACACCTTGTGGGTTTTTTCTTGTGATGATAAAATATTGTCTTAAACTGCACATAATAATGTGGTAGGGACTTTTGTACTTTACAGTATGGCCATTTTCAAATATCCCCACTGACAGTATGGAGCAAAGTCCTGAAAAATCCAAATGATCGTTGGAGTCTAAATATCCATTACATAAGTCAATGCCCTCAGCCACAGACTATCAGGAACACACTTGTAATTGAACAAGTTGAGTTTAGTATTCATTTTAGCAAGGGGAATACATACCATGAACATCTCTGTAATAGTATGTTATGAAAGACTTAAAGGATTTCAACTTGTGTTAGGCGATTTTCAGGAAGGTTTAAGGAAGCAAGACCTCACATTGGATGCTATCAGGAAGCAGGGATAATTCTGTGATGTGGTGTCTTAAATCTTATCTGTAGCAAGGCTAAAGCTATGATTAGCAAAAAGCAGCAGTCACTTGTATCTGCCAGGATAGGAAGATATTTGATATCTTGTGGCTTGGACAGTGTTCATGTTTTGCTGTGTGTAGGCATGATTATAAAGTAGTCTTGATTTTGTCTTGAATTGTGCTGTGAGTGCCAGGCCAAGTCCTGGGTGCTTGGGGTTACTCTTCTCCTTTTCAGGGATACCACACATGTCACCAACACACATGTGAAAAAGAGCTGATAAACTTTGACTAAACAAGGAGATAGATGACCTTCTCACTCCAGCAGCAAGTTTATAAACTTGCTGTCTCTGGGGTTCAGAAGCCAGTATTCCAACATACACTGCCCTGATGGGATCCTTGTGGCTAACTCTCTCATCTGTATCAAGGGAGACATTTCAATGGAAGACAAAGAGGCGTCCAAGGATATTATGGTCATTTCCTTTTGGAATTCTGAACTTTCCATTCTGTTAGTAAATATGGAGGGCTGACTACATACTGGTTATATGCTGGTTAAAATATCTTTAAATACAGTTCACCCATCTGTTTAAGTATTGCCCATGGCCGCTTTCACAGTAAATTAACAGAGACGATATAGTCAACAAAAACTACTTACTATCTGGACCTTAACAGAAAAATTTGATGACTTCTGTTTTAGCACCTTTCTCATGATGCTTCAGTGTAGACAGTTCTATGTAAATGCCTGTGTGAATATCCAAGAACAGATAGGCCTGCCTGCTTCCTTCCCCTCCTTTCTTCCATCCGTCTATCTTCCATTCATGTCATTTCATTTTTTTGTTTGAGGAGTGGGAAAGATCAGTCAAAGACTTAAAGAATAAGCTATATTGATTTTCTGGTGACATCCTATTCTCTTTCCTTCTGTTATTTTTATTTTTCTAATTACTAAAGTAATAGGTGGCATCTATACAATGACATACTATGCAGCCACTAAAAAGAATGAAGTGTCTTTGAATATATATGTTGTATGGAACAAAGAAATATTGCTCAGTGGAAAACTGAGGTGCTGGGCAGTGTGTTTGATGTGTTACCATTTATAAAATTATTTACATGACAGAATAAATATGTGTATCATATTTCTTGAAAACTAAACTAGGTAACCTTGCTCAGCTCTGAAGAGAAAAACAGGGTGAGCAGAGCATATATCTTTCGTACCTTTTGAATTTCTTACCATGTGTGTATTAATTCAAAAAAGTTAATTTATTATTTTTAAAGTATTGTATGGTCATGGTTAAAAATTGAAACAGTACTGAGGTGTATAAAATAAAAATTAAGTTTTCCAGCTTACCTCTTACATATGCTCTGTCAATTGCCATTAATGGTTTGGCATATATCATTTTTTTTCATTTATTTTATTGAAATATTGTTGATTCACAATGTTGTATTAATTTCTGGTGTATAGTACAGTGATTCAGTTATATACATATACACATTCTTTTTCATATTCTTTTCCATTATGGCTTATCACAGGATATTGAATATAGTTTCCTGTACTATACAGTAGGACCTTCTTGTTTATCCATTCTATATTTAATAGTTTACATCTCCTAATCCCAAACTCCTGGTCCATCCCTCCCCCATTCTCCTCACCCTTGGCAACCACAAGTCTGTTATCTATGTTTATGACTCTGTTTCTGTTTTGTCGATAAGTTCATTTGTGTTGTATTTTAAATTCCGTGTGTAAGTGATATCATATGGTAATTTTCTCTTTTACTTAGTTTGATAATCTCTAGGTCTATCCATGTTGCTGCAAATGGCATTATTTCATTCTTTGTTATGGTTGAGTAATATTTCATAGTGTGTGTGTATACACACACACACGCACCATATCTTTTTTTTGTTTTTAATTTATTTCTAATTGAAGGATAATTGCTTAAAATATTGTGTTGATTTCTGCCATATATCAACATGAATCAATCATAGGTACATGTACGTCCCCTCCCTCTTGAACTTCCCTCCCACCTCCCATCCCATTCCCTCCCTCACAGAACACCACTTTGAGCTCCCTGAATCATACAGCAAAATCCCACTGGCTGTCTGTTATATATATGATAGTGTATGTTTCCATGCTACTCTCTCCATTTGTCCCACCCTCTCCTTCCCCCTGCTCCTCATGTTCACAAGTCTGTTCTCTGTGTGTGCATCTCTGTTGCTGCCTTGCAGATAGGTTCATCGGTACCATCTTTCTAGATTCCATATATACATGTTAATATTCAATATTTGTGTTTCTCTTTCTGACTTACTTCACTCTGTATAATAGGCTCTAGGTTCATCCACCTCATTAGAACTGACTCAAATGCATTCCTTTTATGGCTGAGTAATACTTCATTACACATATGTACCACAGCTTCTTTATCCATTCATCTGCCAGACATCTAGGTTGCTTCCATGTCCTACCACTGTCAGTGGTGCTGCAATGAACAGTGGGGTACATGTATCTTTTTCAGTTAATGGTTTTCTCAGGGTATAAGTGGTTTGGCATATATAGTCTTAAACATTTTCTATGTGTGCATAAAGATGCATGCACATATATTTGTATATCAGTTTTTTAGCCTGAGATCATCTTGCACACACTTTTTGGCAACTTATTTTTTTACATACTGTATCATAGACATTGGGCCATTTCGGTAAATATAGAGGTGCTCTTTTTATAACCACCACCAACAAAATAATCAAACGTCATTCCCTTATGCAAGTAACCGTTAAGCTGTTTCTCCAGTTTCCTTTGATGGACTTCAGATTGTTTGCAGTTCTTTGTTATTGTAAACAATCCTACAGTGGACTAATCCTCCTACAGAGGACTTAATCCTCTGAATTAAGTCCTACATATATTATAACTGTTAATGTCATTAAGTAACAAAACTAACATATTTCAGAAAGTGACAACAGCATGCGTATAAAAGCACGGGAAAGAAAAAATACTGGATTTCTAGGGAACAACTAATCTTGAATGTCCAGAGGGTGGCTTGTGAGGTAAGAGGGCTGAAGTCAGCCCTGGAAGCTCACTGAAGCTCTTCTGGAGCTCACTCGGATTGTGTTCCGTGCTGTAGATTTTACCCTAGTGATGGAAGAAGTCATTGAAGGGCTCTGAGTGAGAGAATGGTGACGAAATCTGTGCTGCAGAATGCTCTCTGGCTGCAACACATGGTATGGAGAGCAGATTTAAGCAGAAAAGACTTGCAGCAGTCAAATCTGTTAGGATGTTGCCACAGTAATAGTCAAAGTGACAAGTGATGAAAACCTGAAAAAATTTTTTAAAGTGGAAGGGAAATGTATTTGAGAGCTTGCAAAGAAATAGAATGTGTAGGATCTGGTGACTGACCTGGCCATAAGGGACAGGAGGGGAGAATTCAGGGTTCTGACTGATGTCTGCCTGGGGGGCAGCTGCTGGCCTCCTAGGCTGCCCACTGAAGACGAGGAATACCTGAGAGGGAGTGGATTTGAGTGGGTGTGGACAGGGAAAAACTGAGTCCAGTTTTGAACACAATAAAAGGCTCTCTGTTAGACATTCAAGAAAAGGTGTCCAGGAGACGGTCTAGAACTTGGGGGGAGAATTGTGCACTGGAATTTGGAAGGTGTTTGGTGTTGAGCGAGGCTGAGAGAGTCTCCATGTGGGTGGAGTGGGTGTTCATTTTTCTTCCCCATCACACCCACCCCACTACCTTATCTGCCATTCAGAGACAAAGCAGAGACCTAAAGTTATCATTGTTCTTTTTTATATATAAGAATCATTCCAGCAGAAGAGGCAGCTTACAAGCCTATACTTTTGAGGAACAGCCTACACTTCCTGTGGTAAGTTTTAGCCCCTCCCCTCAATCCTCAATAAAAATATAAGATTCAGAAACTTTTTTTTTTGAAACACTGAATATGAGCATTTACTCCAGCATAGTATCTGGGCTCTGGGGGATGAGGTTGGGGGAGGGGAATGGGATAGGTCGGCCCTTTAAAGACAAAACCCAGAGAACTGTCTCTCTCATAGTGAGAAAGCCAAGTCCCCACATGCACGTGGTGTTCAGGCTTGGCAGGTGAAGTGTTATGCAGGCTGGATGTATTGCATACTGATCAGGACTGTGACATCCAGGGGCCTCTGCTCTGTGCCCAACCTGTGTGTCTTGCAGCTGTTTCTGCCCCAGACATGAAGCTCCATCAACAGCTGGTCATATGGACGGGTGTGTACACATGTCAGCAGGCTCAGCAGCCAGGATGGAGTTTGTCAGCCTCCTTCTCCCTCTTCCCTTCAGTCTCACTGTCTTCCAGGCTGCCAAAACATCCACTGGCTCTTCAGTAGCATCTCTAGCCATGACCTTGACTAGAGCTTAGACTTCATAGCTTCTGGCCTTTTAGTCTCCCAGCCTCCATCCTTTCTGACTCAGCTCTCACCTGGGTTTGATCCCTGGGTTGGCAAGATCCCCTGGAGAAGGGAACGGCTACCCACTCCAGTATTCTTGCTTGGAGAATCCCATGGACAGAGGAGCCTGGTGGGCTACAGTCCTTGGGGTCACAAAGAGTTGGATACTACTGAGCGACTTTCACTTTCACTGCTTCAAGTTTGTCTCTTCGTTATATGGTCCCCACTTATTTTTTTAAACCAAATGTAAATGTCCAGGCTTCCAGCCCCTTGAGCCTCCCTTATCCCTTAGCCACCTATGGACTACCCCACCACCACCTTCATTCCTGCCTGGGCTCTTTCTTCCAAACAGTGTTCCTATGAATTCTCTCCCTTTTCTGGGTGTGTGCATGTTCCACTTCCCCACTTGGAATGGCCACCTCACTTTTTTTCTACCAACAGTTTGTCATTTTGAATGGCAGCCTGTATACTAATTTTGAAAAGTGGGGGTTGTTTTCACTTTTATGGGGGTTCCAGCAAAGGAATTCACAGGCTCAAAAGGCCTTGAACTGGCTGATCCATCTAAAAAGGTGGCCCTGCACCAAGAGAGGAACATGGGCACTATGTGGAGGAAAGAGGTGGGGACACCCACCTGTGCATTTGGCCCAGTCGGTATCAACCTTCAACACGAAGGTGGATGTCACAGAAAAACTGTCCTCCCTAGCCTTCCTCTCACTTAGTGCCCCATGTCTAGCCATCTCCATTCACCTTGTTGTTGTTCTATTGCTCAGTCGTGTCCAACTCTTTGCAACCCTATGGACTGCAGCATGTCAGACTTCCCTGTCCTTCACCATCTCCCAGAGTTTGCTCGGACTCATGTCTGTTGAGTTGATGATGATGATCCATAATGCCATGAGATGTCATCCTCTGTCCACTCACCTGGAGCCACTTAAACTGAGATCCCTAGGTATCTCTCCTACTGCATTTCACATTGTCCTCTATGCAGTGAAACTGGTGAATTTCTGATTCACTGGCAGGCACTCATCCAAGAAACAGTTTTAAGTGCACCGAATGAGCTACAGAATCTAGAGATGATTTACATTTTATGTACTGGAAAAGCTATTTCCATGCCTTTTCCTTCTTAATACATTGATTAGAGGTTTGTTTGCTTTCACAAAGCTTTCTTAAGGTATAATTTACATACCATAACATCCACCCATTTTTAAGTACACAAACGAGTTTTAGTAAATTTATACAGTTGTGCAAACATGACCACGGTCAAGTTTGAGAACACTTCCGTCACCACAAAAAGTGTTCTTAATCCTAATACCTACACTTAACCCCAGATGACTACTCATCTGCTTTCTGTTGCTAGTTTTGGCTTTTCTAGGAATTTCATGTAAGTGGAATCATACAGTATGCCATCTTATGCATATGGCCTCTTTCACTTACTGTGATGTTTTTGAGATTTATCCATGTTGCTGCATGTTTCAGTAACTCATGATATTCCATCATTGTAGATGTGTCTACTACATCCCATTTATCTACTCGCTAGCTATTAGACATTTGTAATGCCAGGCAACTTTGAATTCCATTATTTTATAGACTCAGAGCTCATAACAACTGTCAGCAATGTACATCTACCTCTGTGTATCTACAGAACAGTGTATCTAGTGAACAGACTAGTGGTCATAGTTTTTATATTAATATGTAAGACACATTAGGGAACCAGGCCAAGCGTTGAAGAGTCTAATCTAACTCAAAAGACAATAGGAAGGTCAGACCTGGACTGTTTTCAGTAAACCCGGAAAACTAGACCTCTTTTGTTCACTAGCAATAAACTATAGTAATCAGTACTTCCCCAGCCCTCACAGAAAGAAAGCAGGGGTAACTTTTGACTTGGCACATATGGGTGATAATTTCTATAGTTTGACTGCCTGTGTTCAAATCTCAGCTCCATAACAGCAATGTTATCTGTTAGGAAATTACTTCCAGTTTCTAAAACTTCAGTTTTCTCATAAGTAAAATGGGCCAGTAATCTTAATTATCTCATTAAGATTTGTGTGGAGGTTAAATGCCATGATCTGTGTGAGAACAGTATGTGGTTGTTACTACTCTCACGTTGTTATCACACTCATTGTCTGTTCTGCTGTGTTTTTTTAAAGTGAAAGCTTTGCACTTTAAAATATGGTTTAAAACATGATTCATTTTAAAGAGGGTTATCAGTGAAAAAGGAGATATGGTCCTTTAAAAAGGATTCTTTCTGGGTCCAGTGGCTAAGATTCCATGCTTGCAATGCAGGGGACCTGGATTCAATCCTTGATCAGGCAACTGGATCCCACATGGTGCAGCTAAAAGATCCTGCATGCAGCAACCAAGATCCCGTGTGTTACAGCTAAGACCCAACACAGTCAAATAAATAAAATAAATATTTTTAAAAATAATAATGATAAAAAATAATAATAATGATAAAATACAATAAATAAGAAGAATCCTTTCTTATTAGTATTTAATTCTGTTATTCTTCACTGTAGCTTTTGCCTACTTCATCTGGATTACCACCAGGTTGGGAAGAAAAACAGGATGAAAGAGGAAGATCATACTATGTGGATCACAATTGCAGAACTACTACCTGGATAAAGCCCACTGTACAGGTACCCTGCAGTCTGTTCATTATGGTGTTTTCTTAGATAATTTAAACCATCGTATTTCTATGAGAGCTATTATAATACATCACTTAGTAGTAGATGCTGGATGCTTCTAATTATTTTCTGATATTGGTGCTGTCTGTCGTTTCCTGCAGATTTCTAATATACATGAGTCATTACTGGTTATTAGGTAAAACAAGTCCATTTGGGACTAGCAGGACAAAGTAAATGATCTGGTCCACTGGGTAATTTTGTAATTTAATAGTTAAGATCATTATTTTGCTAAAAAATAATCTTGGTGATTAGCATCTATCAGAGAACTTTGTCATAATGACACTCCGTCTTTGGCAACGGTTTGCCTTTTGTATTAATAATATTTCTTTGTAAGCATTTGGGAAAGTTTCACCGTTTCTCTTGAAAAATTTTTTAAAACTGCAAAGTACAGGGAATAACATAGTAAGTATCCATTTTCTTAACACCCTGAATTTACCACCATTAACAGCTCACTGTATTTGGTTCTAGATTTTTTGTCTTTCAAAATAAAATCTTACAGAGAAAAGATTTTATCTTTTAACCAAGCACTTGGCGCCGCTACCCAGAGGGAACTATCACTGTGAGCTTGTTGGGAATTCTTCCTGCCTATTTTACGTATCTAGTAGAGAGCTAAACAATGCAAAATATTATTTATGTCCATGTGTCAAAGTTAACAAAGATATTATGTAATTCTAAATATTTTTTGCTCACTATTGTTTTAAAATCCTATCATGTTGGTTTATATATAGATCTAGTGTATTTTTTTTAGCTACCTCATATTTTATCACAGGAATGTATTACATTTCAGTTATCCATTTCTGTAGTGGCTGATTACCATTTATTTTGTCTACCCACCATTTGAACCCATTTTTGTTTGTGGGAAATTCCCACTCTATGTGAGTCTTTGGGGTGAGCAAAAACAACCTGCTTTAGTTGTCACTGCAGCTTCCCTTGCAACTAGGGTTAACAGACTGTTAACCGCATCTTACCGCTCAAGAATTAGCTGAGAAATTTTAAATTGTTTTAAAAACAAACTTTGACAAAGCACTTTACTGGAGAAATGAGCCTCCAGTCTTTAGGCCTGTTTATAAGTGTGTGCGCTGTTTGCAGATTCAGTTACATTTTTAACCACAGCTATTTGTGTGTTCTCTGTAAACACTACTACATAATCGAATTAATGTGCTAGGCCACAGTGGAGACCAGTCCGCTGCCGTCAAGCCAGGGTTCTTCTGCAGGCCCTCAGCCACAGCCCCCCGTGAGTGATGCAGCGCAACAGGTGACCCAGCCATCTGAAATGGAGCAAGGATTCCTCCCCAAAGGCTGGGAGGTCCGGCACGCACCAAACGGGAGGCCTTTCTTCATTGACCACAACACCAAAACCACCACCTGGGTAACTTCAGTGGTTTCCAGTTTAAATTTGTAATAACAGTAACAATCACTTACGTGTAGTTCTTGATAATCTTTATAAGTATACATTAATATGGGCTTCCCTGGTGGTTTGGATGGTAAAGAATCTGCTTGCAATGCAGTAGAGACCCAGTTTGATCCCTGGGTCCAGAAGATCTCCTGGAGAAGGAAATGGCTACCCAATCCATTCCTAGTCCTTATTTAAACATATGTTGAATTCTTAATAGTATTATTTCTATTCAGTATATTTATACCTATTTTTAATATTGGGGGGGATTGTTAAGGAGATACATTTATTTCCTGTTTGCAGTGGGCTTTTGTTTTGTTTTTGGCCATGCCACATGGCTTGTGGGATCTTAATTCCCCAAGCAGAGATTGAACCCATTCCACTCTTCAGTGGAAGTGCGGAGTCCTACCTACCAGGGAAGTCTTGTGTTCCTTGTGTTTGCAGGTTTTAGCTCCCTAGCCATAAATGCTCAGGAAGATATTTAGTCATAATCATTTCCCTTTATATGAGGCCTCTAGTTCCAAAGTACTTTTGAATCCATACCTCATAATATCCAGAAAGCCTTACGAGCTTAGGTAGAATAAGTATTTTTATTTTAAGATAAGGCTTAAAGTTGTTGAGCAGTTGGTTCACCACTAATAGAAAAACTACTAAAAATTAGCAGTAAATGCAGAGATTTTGATTAATAAATTGTTTAAAAGTTACCAATATGCCTAAATTAAAGTTATATAATACACTATTTAATAAAACAATACTGAAATGATAATATATAAATAAATCCAAATTAAATTTCGTTCTTTCTTTCAATAATTTGAGTTGCCTTTAATAACCTTTTGAGCTTACCTTCTTATCTCTTAAAATTATTAATAAATTAACACATTAGCACCTGTCTAGGTACCAAAAAGCATGGTCAAGGGCTCAGAAATAACACGTGCTCCAGCTTTATGTCCACTCTTACACCAGTTTTTATTTAGAGAAGAGCCCTGTATAGTGACATAATCCTTAAAGAGTGGGCAAAATACTCTAAATGGTTTTTGTGAAAGAGCAAGTAAGTTAATACGAATCCTCCTCAAGATCTAATTGATTTTTTTTCTAACTTTTAAATTAAAAAAATATTTTTTTTGGCCATGCCACAAGGTATGTAGAATTCTAGTTTCCCAATCAAGAATCGAACCCATGCCCCCTGCAGTGGAAACGTGGAGTCTTAACCACTGGATTGCCAGGGTCCCTTAGAACTGAATATTGTAGCCTATGAATGAGAGATTTTAAATGACAACCTAATATTTCATTGAGTAAGCAAATGAAAGTGAATCCATTGATATTAGAAAACATAGTAACTGATGACTTTCATGATTTTAAAGTTTGTGTGTATAGATTGTTTTCTTTATTTACTGTACCAAAAAAGGAAGATCCAAGACTGAAAATTCCAGCTCATCTGAGAGGAAAGACATCACTTGATTCTTCCAGTGACCTGGGGCCTTTGCCTGTAAGTTTATAGAACTGCTACCCATCTAACTTGACTGTCTCAAACATTTGTATTTCGGAATGCAGTAGTTCTTTCACAACTATAATTAATATTATTGTTGAAGTGTTGATGTCTTCTACTAAGAAAGGGATATACAAATTAAATCAACCATATAACCAAAACCATTTTTCTGCCCATAAACTGAAAACCTGTTCCTAATATAATTGAAATATGTTCTTCATTATAGCCAGGATGGGAAGAAAGAACTCACACTGATGGAAGAATCTTTTACATAAATCACAGTATGTGCGGTGTGATTTTTTTTTTTTCCATTACATTATCTTTTGTAATATCGAATTTTGTGCATGAGAATAAAGAACCTCTTTTTTTTCTCTCTTTCTTCAGATAGTAAAAAAACACAATGGGAAGACCCTCGTTTGCAGCATGTAGCAATAACTGGACCAGTAAGTCTCTTTGTATCAGCATCCTCTGATGGGGTTGTCCTCTTACTTGTCTCTTGAAGGACAGATGATGAAGGTTATAGCACTAAATAAAGGTGTTGAGATGCAAGCACATTTGCAAATCTCTCCTCTCCCCACCATGCATACACTGGTCTCAGTTATTTGAAAAGGGCATTTAAAGTAGTTACCTTTACTCTACACTGCAACCTTGGGATGCCAATGAGCCAGAAAGTTAACTCAGTGAGCTAACTCAGTGAGGCTGCTATGCTCAGTCTGGTACCTGAAATAATCTGAAAAAAGAATGCTGGAATCCTCAGCAAATCAGGGAGGAACCAAGAGTGTATCTGATGAGAAAGCCGACAGTGCCTTGTCAAATCAGGGTCATGTCTTGAACTTTTTGGTTGAAATCATCGTAAATACTGGTATATAAGACATTCATATTTAAAGTACAAGTATTACCATGTATGATGTTTATAATACTCTTGAGTCAGATTAATGATAGGAAAATAATTTTCCTCTTTTATATAGCTTCTTTTTCAGGTTATAATTGTTTTCTAATTCACAAAAATAACTAAAATTGAAGAAACAATTCTTTTAGATTACTCTTGTGACTCCATGTTTAGTCTTTTAAAGTAATGGATAAAAAAGGCAACTCCTCAGAGTTCAAGGAAAAAGTACATTTTTCAAATTGTTCCTTTAATGGAGAAATCACTTTGAAAGTCTCTTTAGAAATGGAAATTTTCATTTCTAATATTTCTTTACTTGGAAGACATTTCCTGTTTCTGGCCTATTGCATTTCAAGAATACTGCATGATGAAAATTACAGCCATAAGAATTGCTGGATACAACTTTATCTTAAACAGAGAAATTAAAAATTTTTAGGGTTTATATTTCTTTTTCTTTGAATTAAACTTTTCTTTCCAAATATTCTCTTTTAATGCCTTTAACTTATGTTCATAAAATACCCAGAGGGGAGTTTTTAAAATTGTTCCAGAATAAAACAACTTAAACCTTCTTTATTTTTCCGAAATTTTTAACTCAAGGCAGTGCCCTACTCCAGGGATTACAAAAGAAAGTATGAGTTCTTCCGAAGAAAGTTGAAGAAGCAGGTTAGTGATACTTACAATGAGTTCTTAGGAATGTTTGTCATATGGACTGAAAGCATGGGAAGTACATTTGAAAAAGTAATAGAGAATTTATTATATATGAACAATTTTGAATAGCTTCTTTTAGGGAAAGGATGCTTATTTTTTGAGTAGCTGTAATATATGATTAGAATCTAGTTATTTTATGTCTGTATTTTTCAATATACCTTGCAATAGAGAAAATAGTTTTAAAAATTTGCCTTTGAAGAGCTCTAACTTGAGTTGCTCCTGGGTTTGTGGGGTTTGGGTTTTGTAGAAACTGAGCAAGTGTAACTCAGGAGATTGTCCCGTGGCCTAGACTTTGCTTGTGTAGGAGGACTCTCTGGATTCTGCTTCTGCTTGGACTGTTGTTTTCCAGTGTTAGTCATTCATTCTTTACAGCTTCAAGTATAATATATCTCTGTATAATTTGAATGTACAGCTGTGATTGGAGCAGTCCTCTTGTTTTTTATCTCCTTTTGCTTATCAGATATATTCACAACACTTTTTCTATCACCACAAATTCAGTGTGTTTGGAAGTAAATCTGCCCATCTATTTCATTTCTATTGGTTATGACTGTTTTTTTAAGTAAGTAATTTTTTTTTAATTGAAAGAGTCTTTAAGTTCCATAATGCTTTACAGTTTCCAAAGGTTTCATACACATGGTTTTATATAATTCCATAATAACCTCTTTTTCCTCCACCTCTGTATTGCCCCTCCCCCCACCCATAACCACTAGTTTGTTCTCTCTCTCTATATATATATGTAATCTATTTATTTATGTTTGGCTGTGCTAGGTCTTCCTTGTTGTGTGGGCTTTTCTCTAGCTGTAGCGAGCAGGGGCTTCTTTCTCTTCATGGCAGCGCACGGGCTTCTCATTATGGTGGCTTCTCTTGTGGCGGCACTCGGTTTCTGGGGCACAGGGGCTTCAGTAGTTATGGCACGTGGTCTCGGTAGTTGCGGTTCCTGGGCTCTAGAGCACAGGTTCAGTAGTTGCCGCGCACCGGGTCAGTTGCCCGTGGGATGTGGGATCTTCCAGGACCAGGGATCAAACCCCTGTCTCCTCCATTGGCAGGTGGAATCTTTAACACTGAGCCCCCAAGGAAGCCCTGTTCTCTGTGTCTGTGAGAGGGATGACCGTTTTTTAGCGCCTTTCTGATTTGCTCATGCTTCTCCCCTTGCCCTGCAGTTTAGGAGGGCTGCCACTAGGTGGCTACGTTGGGTTACACTTCCTTGGCTTCCAAGCTGGAAGCCTGCTTTTCCAAAGATTCAAGATGGTTTCTGCTGCCACAAATTTTTCTCATCCAAAACAGGACAAAAATGAAATACGGTACTTATTTGCAAATATGCCTTAATAAAATCTTAAAACATCTTCAGCGTTTTAAACTCATCTTCAATAATAACCTTGTTTTAAAATTGCTCTTGAAATTTGTTTTCTACTTCTTAAAATTCTTTGGGATTCTAAGTCTGTTTTGAATTACTTATATGGTAAATATTTTCACTCGTAATGACAAGACACTGGTCTTGGAATAGAAGTGTTAGCTTCTCCATCTGCCAGTCTGAATACTTATAAACACGTTACAGTGTCTAACGGTTGATATTCTCTAAGCAGCAGGTCACAGAACACAAAACCATAATGAAAGTGGTAATTTTTATTGAGTTCTGACCACATACTAAGCATTTTCCTAAGTTACATGTATGATCCCTGTGTAATCTCTGCAATAACTCTATAATGAAGGGACTATTATTATCACATCGTAGAGTTGAGGAAGCTGAGGCTCAGAGAAACTAGGCAATGTGATCAAGTTCCATGGTTATTAGCAGCAAAGCCAGGTACGAACCAAGTGGTGCAGTGCCAGAGTCCGTGCTCCTAACTCACATGACATACCAGATTGGGGATTGAGAGAAGAAATTACCCTGAATGCAAGAAAGGTATATAAGAAGGTGAAATTATGAAAGAAAAGATTAAGAGACATGAAGCTGTTCCAGAAGAAGAGCCTGAGGAATAGGCTGAGAATCTGAATCCTCAGTTTAACAAAATGTCCCAAGCAGGATTTAAGAAGTAAGACTCCTGTCTGGACACATCACATCACAGCAAAAGAGCAGAGCATCAAGGTGGAGACAAAAATGTGTGAAGCAGTGCTCCAAAGCCTTCAGCTGCCTTTATCCTTTCCCTGCACCTCATCCTTAACATGTCGTTAGTTTGGAAATAAGGGTGGTTAATCATTATTGAGATCACTGTGTGCCAGGCACTGTGTCAGCACATGCAGTGCATTGTCCCAGTTGTTCCTGAAACAGCTCCCTAAGGGTAAATACTTTTATTGTCCCTATTTTATAGATGAGGTAATTAAGCGTTAGAAAAGATGTGCAAGCTGAAGCCAGGACTTGAACACAGAGTCACCTGACTCCAGAACCCATGCATGATCCACCACTCAGCTCAGATGTGGAAATTGCTCCTGTGGCCTCCCGTCTGTTGCTGTCGCTCACTTAAGAGGGCCCATTCATTTTCTGCCACTCAGGCTGTTTCGGGGTCTTTCACTGACCAGTGTGTCTTTTGTCTCCCCTTGTGTGTGCTTAGTTGCTTAGTCATTTCCAACTCTTTTTGACCCCATGGACTGTGGCCTTCCAGGCTCCTCTGTCCATGGGATTTTCCAGGCAAGAATACTGGAGTTGGTTGCCATTTCCTCCTCCAGGGGATCTTCCCGACCCAGGGATCGAACCCCCAGTGTCTTGTGTCTCCTGCATTGCAGGCAGAATCTTTACCCACTGAGCCATTGGGAAAGCTCCACTGAAATGCCTTTTAGATCTGATGGCGTCAGCCTCTGAGAACATAGCAGGCAGTCTGATCCTGTGACTCCCTGCTCAGCAGCTCTTCCTAGGCAGCCTTCACACTGTCTACACTGAAGCCTCAGACTGCTTCTGCAACTCCTTCTACTCGAATCCCTCCTCTTCTTCCCCTCCTCTTTCTGTACCATCCAGCTCTCAGATGGCTGGGACCCCTCTCCCTGCTTGCTGTTCCTCAGCCCTTCTCTACCTTCCCACCCCAGACAGGACTTTCTCTCAAAGCCTCCTTGGTTGTCTCACTTGTAATTAACAGCTCTTTTTTTTTTTTTAGCCTACAAAACTTTGCTTCTGTTTCTATTGTTAGCGATTTTTCTACTCTTTTAAACCTCAGAATTAGTAACATTTACATTTATTTCTCACACACACACCAGATTATAAACTCCCTGAAGAAGTGACCACATCTTATGCCATGTTTTCATTCCCTTTTCCTCCCATCTCTGGCCCCTTTGCAGTACCCACCTAGCATGGACCTGGCCCAGAGTGGGCCTTGAATAAGTGCTTGTTGAGTCACTTACCTGCACTAGTGGTTTGCCCACTGTCTAAAATTATAAAATTGCTTTTCTCTAGTCTTACCAGTTTTTTAAATTGCATAAGCAGCAGAGGAAACTGTTTATGGTTTGCTTCCTCTGCTGCTTACACAGAGAGGAAGTATACCATACTTCAGTTGCAGCCCTCAGCCTCAGTAGTTGTGGCACATGGGCTTAATTGCTCCACAAAACTTATGTTATACTTATATTGCTTATATAAACTGTTTATATCATTATGTTTCTAAGGGCTTTCCACGTTTCCTAAGTATTTTGTGAGCGAAATTGATTTAGAGCTTACCCTCTTTCCTTTTCTTGATTCTACAGAATGTTGATGGCATGTTTTCTTTTCATGGTTTCCACTGGAACATTCCACACAGTATTCAAAAATAAAATATTCAGATATATTTCTATATAATTTACAGTAAGGTCTGCCTAAAAGCATAGTTATCTACATTTGTCGTATAAGCAAATTATGTACAAAAGATAAATGAGGCAATGTAGCTCATTCGTTAAGAACAGAAGCTCAGAAGCTAAGACTTTCTTAACTTGTATCTTTAGTTTCTTGATCCGTAAAATGAAGACAGTAATAGTAGGTTCTTCATAATGTTGTTATGAGGAGTAAATGAGTTAACCCATTAAAATTCTGGGAACAATTTCTGTAAAAGTTAGCACCTGTTAATGAGTGAAGTAGACAGGCTCCAGAGAGGAAATATGGAGGGCAGGGAAGAACCCTGAGCTGACAGGCAGACAAGTATTGATAGCAGGCAGTGACTTGACTGACTGTTGGTCACAGAATGTCTTTCTTGGATCTTAAGGTGGAAATGACTGCTCATGAAATGCCTCCTTGTGAGTGTTACTGTCACCATCAGTAGCTGCTTCTTCAAAAGTGAAAATGAGAAGTCTTTGTTATTATGTGACTAGAGAAAATGCATGAGTTCTTTAATACTGTGGAGGGAATACAAGACAATATACCTAGGCCTGTTATCCCTGAAAAAGGATCTCGGGCACAGGAATAAAATACAGTGAATTTTATAATGTTAATGAGAGAAATGGGTGTTGAACTGATTTAAACAGTCTGTCTTCTCTGGATTTTCAGAATGACATTCCAAACAAATTTGAAATGAAGCTTCGCCGTGCAACTGTTCTTGAGGACTCTTACAGGAGGATTATGGGGGTCAAGAGAGCAGACTTCCTCAAGGCTAGACTGTGGATTGAGTTTGATGGTGAAAAGGGACTAGATTATGGAGGAGTTGCCAGAGAATGGTTCTTTCTGATTTCGAAGGAAATGTTTAACCCTTATTATGGGTTGTTTGAATATTCTGCTACGTAAGTACCTTTACAATGACTGTACAGAAAAAAAAAAAATCACTGTTTTGAAAATAACAGAGTGATATGATGGGAGGGAAATGTAAGACACAATGTGCCAGGAAAGGGGAGAGGGTAACTAATGATGTTTCAGAAATAACTTAAAAGTTATAGTGAAATATGCATAACATAAAATTTACCATTCTTATCATGTTGAGTGCATTCGTTGTTGTGTAACCATCACCACCATCTACCTCCAGAACTTTTTCATCATCCCACACTGAGACTCTGTATCCTTGAAATGTGATCTCCCCCATTCCCTGTCATTAACCATTCTACTTTCTGTCTCTATGAACTGGACTATTCTCAGTACCTTGTATAAGTAGAATCATACAGTATTTGACCTTTTATAACTGACTTAACTTCATTAGCATAGTGTTCTCAAGGTTTATCCAAGTAGCAGCATGTGGTAGAATTTCCTTCCTTTTGAAGGCTGTGTAATATCCCATTCTGTGTCTATACCACATTTGTTGATCCGTTTAGCTTTCAAAAACATTTGGATTGTGTTCACCTTTTGAACAAAATGACTATTTTTAAAACCATTAAATCCAGTGGTTTAATATGGTTGTAATAGAGTTGAACAACTGTAAAAAGAGGGAGACGATTTACAATTACCTGTCATATTAAAATTTTTATATGAAATATAGAAAGGAGCATTTAAATGTGGTTATCTTTACAGGGATAATTATACCCTACAGATAAATCCCAATTCTGGACTGTGTAATGAAGATCACCTCTCTTACTTCAAGTTTATTGGTCGGGTAGCTGGGATGGCAGTGTATCATGGCAAACTGTTGGATGGTTAGTATTTTTTTTTTAATTGGAGGATAATTGCTTTACATGTTGTGTTGGTTTTCACAGTACATCAACGTGAATCAGTCATGTGTGTGTGTGTGTGTATATATCCCTCCCTCATGAGTCTCCCTTCCACCCAACCCCCTATCCCACCCCCCTCAGTTGCCACAGAGCTGAGCTGAGCTCCCTGTGTTATACAGCAGCTTCCTACTAGCTATCTTATTTTACACATGGTAGTGTATATGGGGTTTTTTTCTTTTTTTTCTTTTAATTGGAGGCTAATTACTTTACAATATTGTGGTGGTTTTTGCCATACATTCATATGAATCAACCCATGGGTGTACATGTGTTCCCCATCCTGACCCTCCCTCCCATCTCCCTCCCCATCCCATCCCTCAGGGTCATCCCAGTGTACCAGCCTTGAGCACCCTGTCTCATGCATCAAACCTGGACTGGCGGTCTGTTTCATATATGATAATATACATGTTTCAATGCTATTCTCTCAAATTATCCCACCCTCGCCTTCTCCCACAGAGTCCAAAAATCTGTTCTTTACATCTGTGTCTCTTTTGCTGTCTCACACATAGGGTCATCATCACCATCTTTCTTAATTCCATATATATATACGTTAATATACTATATTGGTGTTTTTCTTTCTGACTTACTCCGCTCTGTATAATAGGCTCCAGTTTCATCCACCTCATCAGAACTGATTCAAATGCATTCTTTTTAATAGCCGAGTAATATTCTTTTGTGTACATGTACCACAGCTTTCTTATCCATCCGTCTGCCAATGGACACCTAGGTTGCTTCCATGTCCTGGCTATTGTAAACAGTGCTGCAATGAACATTGGGGTACACGTGTCTCTTTCAGTTCTGGTTTCCTCGGTGTGTATGCCCAGCAGTGGGATTGCTGGGTCGTATGGCAGTTCTATTTCCAGCTTTTTAAGAAATCTCCACACTGTTCTCCATAGTGGCTGTACTAGTTTGCATTCCCACCAACATTGTAAGAGGGTTCCTTTTTCTCCACACCCTCTCCAGCATTTAGTGTTTGTTGACTTTTTGATAGCAGCCGTTCTGACTGGCGTGAGATGGTACCTCATTGTGGTTTTGATTTGCATGTCTCTGATAATGAGTGATGTTGAGTATCTTTTCATGTGCTTGTTAACCATCTGTATGTCTTCATTGGAGAAATGTCTATTTAGTTCTTTGGCCCCTTTTTTTGATTGGGTCGTTTATTTTTCTGGAATTGAGCTGCAGGAGCTGCTTGTATATTTTTGAGATTAATTCTTTGTCAGTTGCTTTGTTTGCTATTATTTTCTCCCATTCTGAAGGCTGTCTTTTCACCTTGCTTATAGTTTCCTTCGTTGTGCAAAAGCTTTTAAGTTTAATTAGGTCCCATTTGTTTATTTTTGCTTTTATTTCCATTACTCTGGGAGGTGGGTCATAGAGGATCCTGCTATGATGTATGTCAGAGAGTGTTTTGCCTATGTTTTCCTCTAGGAGTTTTATAGTTTCTGGTCTTACATTTAGATCTTTAATCCATTTTGAGTTTATTTTTGTGTATGGTGTTAGAAAGTGTTCTAGTTTCATTCTTTTACAAGTGGTTGACCAGTTTTCCCAGCACCACTTGTTAAAGACATTGTCTTTTCTCCATTGTATATTCTTGCCTCCTTTGTCAAAGATAAGGTGTCCATAGGTGCGTGGGTTTATCTCTGGGCTTTCTATTTTGTTCCATTGATCTATGTTTCTGTCTTTGTGCCAGTACCATACTGTCTTGATGACTGTTGCTTTTTAGTATAGCCTGAAGTCAGGCAGGTTGATTCCTCCAGTTCCATTCTTCTTCCTCAAGATTGCTTTGGCTATTTGAGGTATTTTGTATTCCCATACAAATTGTGAAATTATTTGTTCTAGTTCTGTGAAAAATACCGTTGGTAGCTTGATAGGGATTGCATTGAATCTATAGATTGCTTTGGATAGTATACTCATTTTCACTAGATTGATTCTTCCAATCCATGAACATGGTATATTTCTCCGTCTATCTGTGTCCTCTTTGATTTCTTTCATCAGTGTTTTATAGTTTTCTATATATAGGTCTTTTGTTTCTTTAGGTAGATTTACTCCTAAGTATTTAATTCTTCTCGTTGCAGTGGTGAATGGAATTGTTTCCTTAATTTCTCTTTCTGTTTTCTCATTGTTAGTGTATAGGAATGCAAAGGATTTCTGTGTGTTAATTTTATATCCTGCAGCTTTACTATATTCATTGTTTAGCTCTAGTAATTTTCTGGTGGAGTCTTTAGGGTTTTCTATGTAGAGGATCATGTCATCTGCAAACAGTGAGAGTTTTACTTCTTCTTTTCCAATCTTAATTCCTTTTATTTCTTTTTCTTTTCTGATTGCTGTGGCTAAAACTTCCAAAACTATGTTAATAGTAGTGGTGAGAGTGGGCATCCTTGTCTTTGTTCCTGACTTTAGGGGAAATGCTTTCAATTTTTCACCATTGAAGATAATGTTTGCTGTGATTTTATCATATATGGCTTTTATTATGTTGAGGTATATTCCTTCTATGCCTCTTTCTGGAGGGTTTTTATCATAAATGGATGTTGAATTTTGTCAAAGGCTTTCTCTGCATCTATTGAGATAATCATATGGTTTTTATCTTTCAATTTGTTAATGCGGTGTTTACATTTATTGATTTGTGAATATTGAAGAATCCTTGGATCCCCGGGATAAAGCCCACTTCATCATGATGTATGATCTTTTTAATACGTTGTTGGATTCTGTTTGCTAGAATTTTGTTAAGGATTTTTGCATCTATGTTCATCAATGATATTGGCCTATAGTTTTCTTTTTTTGTGGCATCTTTGTCTGGTTTTGGTATTAGAGTGATGGTGGCCTCATGGAATGAGTTTGGAAGTTTACCTTCCTCTGCAATTTTCTGGAAGAGTTTGAGTGGGATAGGTGTTAACTCTTCTCTAAATTTTTGGTAGAATTCATCTGTGAAGCCATCTGGTCCTGGGCTTTTGTTTGTTGGAAGATTTCTGATTACAGTTTCAATTTCTGTGCTTGTGATGGGTCTGTTAAGATTTTCTATTTCTGTTTTCTCATTGTTAGTGATAGGAATGCAAGGGATTTCTGTGTGTTAATTTTATATCCTGCAGCTTTAGTATTCGTTGTTTAGCTCTAGTAATTTTCTGGTGGAGTCTTTAGGTTTTCCCTAAAGCAAACATTATCTTCAATGGTGAAAAATTGAAAGCATTTCCCCTAAAGTCAGGAACAAAGACAAGGATGCCCACTCTCACCACTACTATTCAACATAGTTTTGGAAGTTTTAGCCACAGCAATCAGAAAAGAAAAAGAAATAAAAGGAATCCAGATTGGAAAAGAAGAAGTAAAACTCTCACTGTTTGCAGAAGACATGATCCTCTACTGAACCAAAACTGGTTCAGTTTTGAAAAGTTATACTTTTCTAAGAATTTGTCCATTTCTTCCAAGTTGTCCATTTTATTGGCATGTAGTTGCTAATAGTAGTCTCTTATAATCCTTTGTATTTCTGTGTTGTCTGTTGTGATCTCTCCAATTTCATTTCTAATTTTGTTGATTTGATTCTTCTCCCTTTTTTTCTTGATGAGTCTGGCTAATGGTTTGTCTATTTTATTTATCTTCTCAAAGAATGAGCTTTTAGCTTTGTTGATTTTGGCTATGGTCTCTTTTGTTTCTTTTGCATTTATTTCTGCCCTAATTTTTATGATTTATTTCCTTCTACTAACCCTGGGGTGCTTCATTTCTTCTTTTTCTAGTTGCTTTAGGTGTAGAGTTAGGTCATTTATTTGATTTCTCTCCTGTTTCTCGAGGTAGGCTTTTATTGCTATGAACCTTCCCCTTAGGACTGCTTTTACTGAATCCCATAGGTTTGGGGTTGTTGTGTTTTCATTTTCATTCGTTTCTATGCATATTTTGATTTCTTTTTTGATTTCTTCTGTGACTTGTTGGTTATTCAAAAGTGTGTTGTTTAGCCTCCATATGTTTGTATTTTTAATAGTTTTTTCCCTGTAGTTGACATCTAATCTTACTGCATTGTGGTCAGAAAAGATGTTTGAGATGATTTCAATTTTTTTTGAATTTACCAAGGCTAGATTTATGGCCCAGGATGTGATCTATCCTGGAGAAGTTTCCGTGTGCACTTTAGAAAAAGGTGAAATTCATTGTTTTAGGGTGAAATGTCCTATAGATATCAATTATGTCTAACTGGACCATTGTATCATTTAAAGTTTGTGTTTCCTTGCTAATTTTCTGTTTAGTTGATCTATCCATAGGTGTGAGTGGGGTATTAAAGTCTCCCACTATTATGGTGTTACTGTTAATTTCCCCTTTCATACTTGTTAGCATTTGCCTTCAGAGAAGGCAATGGCAACCCACTCCAGTACTCTTGCCTGGAAAATCCCATGGAGGGAGGAGCCTGGTAGGCTGCAGTCTATGGGATTGCAAAGAGTCAGACACGACTGAGCGGCTTCACTTTCACCTTTCACTTTCATGCATTGGAGAAGGAAATGGCAACCCTCTCCAGTGTTCTTGCCTGGAGAATCCCAGGGACGGGGGAGCCTGGTGGGCTGCCGTCTATGCGGTGGCACAAAGTCGGACACGACCGAAGTGACTTAGCAGCAGCAGCAGCAGCAGCATTTGCCTTACATATTGTGGTTGTGGTGCTCCTGTGTTGGGTGCATATATATTTATAATTGTTACATCTTCTTCTTGGATTGATCCTTTGATCATTACATAGTATCCTTCTTTGTCTCTTTCACAGCCTTTATTTCAGTCTATTGTATCTGATATGAGTATTGCTACTCCTGCTTTCTTTTGGTCTCCATTTGCGTGCTATATCTTTTTCCAGCCCTTCACTTTCAGTCTGTATGTGTCCCTAGGTTTGAGGTGGGTCTCTTGCAGACAGCATATATAGGGGTCTTGTTTTTGTATCCATTCAGCCAGTCTTTGTCTTTTGGTTGGGGCATTCAACCCATTTACATTTAAAGTAATTATTGATAAGAATGGTCCCATTGCCATTTACTTTGTTGTTTGGGGTTCGAGTTTATAAATCTTTTCTGTGTTTCCTGTCTAGAAAAGATCCTTTAGCATTTGTTGAAGAGCTGGTTTGGTGGTGCTGAATTCTGTCAGCTTTTGCTTGTCTGTAAAGCTTTTGATTTCTCCTTCATATATGAATGAGATCCTTGCTAGGTACAGTAATCTAGGTTGTAGGGTTTTCTCTTTCATCACTTTAAGTATGTCCTTCCATTCCCTTCTGGCTTGAAGAGTTTCTATTGAAAGATCAGTTGTTATCCTTATGGGGATCCCCTTGTGAGTTATTTGTTGTTTTTCCCTTGCTGCTTTTAATATTTGTTCTTTGTGTTTGCTTTTCATTAATTTGATTAATATGTGTCTTGGAGTATTCCGCCTTGGGTTTATCCTGTTTTGGACTTTTTGGGTTTCTTGGACTTGAGTGGCTGTTTCCTTCCCCATTTTAGGGAAGTTTTCAACTGTTATCTCCTCAAGTATTTTCTCATGGCCTTTCTTTTTGTCTTTTTCTTCCGGGACTCCTATGATTTGAATGCTGGGGTGTTTAACATTGTCTCAGAGGTCTCTGAGGTTGTCCTCATTTCTTTTAATTCTTTTTTCCTCTCTGCTTCATTTATTTCCACCATTCTGTCTTCCACCTCACTTATCCTATCTTCTGCCTCAGTTATTCTACTGTTGGTTCCTTCCAGAGTGCTTTTGATCTCAGTTATTGCATTATTCATTATTTATTGACTCTTTTTTATTTCTTCTAGGTCCTTGTTAAACTTTTCTTGCATCTTATCAATCCTTGTCTCCAGACTGTTTATCTGTAACTCCATTTCGTTTTCAAGATTTTGGATCATTGAGGATGAGATGGCTGGATGACATCGCTGACTCGATGGACATGGGTTTGGGTGGACTCAAGGAGTTGGTGATAGACAGGGAGGCCTGGCGTACTGCGGTTCATGGGGTCACAAAGAGTCAGACACGACTGAGCAGCTGAACTGAACTGAACTGAATTCTGAATTCTTTTTCAAGTAGACTCCCTATCTCTTCCTCTTTTGCTTGGTTTGGTGGGCTTTTATCATGTTCCTTTACCTGCTGAATATTTCTCTGCCTTTTCATCTTGTTTAGGTTGCTGTGTTTGGGGTGGCCTTTCTGTATGCTGGAAGTTTGTGGTTCCTTTTTATTGTGGAGGTTCCTACCTGTGGGTGGGGTTGGATGAGTGGCTTGTCAAGGTTTCCTGATTAGAGAAGCTTGCTTCAGTGTTCTGGTGTGTGGTGCTGGATCTCTTCTCTCTGGAGTTCAGTGAAGTGTCCAGTAGTGAGTTTTGAGGTGTCTCTGAGTTTGGTGTGACTTTGGCCACCTGTATTTTTGTGTTCAGGGTTATGTTCCTGCATTGTGGAGAATTAGCTTGGTATGTCTTGCTCTGAAACTTGATGGCTCTTGGATGGAGCTTGGTTTCAGTGTAGGTATGGAGGCTTTTGGGTGAGCTCTTGTCGATTAATGTTCCCTGGAGTCAGGAATTTTCTGGTGTTCTCAAGTTTTGAATTTAAGCCTCCTGCCTCTGGCTTTCAGTCTTATTCTTACAGTAGCCTCAAGACTTCTCCATCCATACAGCACTGATGATAAAACATCTAGGTTAATGGTGAAAAGATTCTCCACAGTGGGGGACACCCAGAGAGGTTCACAGAGTTACATGGAGAAGAGAAGAGGGAGGGGGGAGATAGAGGTGACCAGGAAGAGAGGAGGGGGAGTTAAAAGGAGAGAGACCAATCTAGCCTGTGATCAGTTCTCCACAGCCCAGAACACCCAAAGAGATTCACAGAGTTAAGTAGAGATGAGAAGGGGGAGGGAGGAGATAAAGGTGACCTGGGGGAGAGAAAGGAGTGTCAAAAGGGGAGAGAGCAGTCAAGCCAGTAATCTCACTCCAAAGTAAAAATGGGTACTGAAGATTGGATTCTTAAGGGTACAGAATTGATAACAAATACCAAAAAGCAAAGAATAAAAATCTAGAGTAGAGGTTAGACTCTCAAAAATACAATATTAAAAAAAAATGCAAAAGTTATAAAATATATATATATATATATAAATATAAAATTTGCTTTAAAAATAGGGTCTTTTTTTTGCAAGGTAATAATAGGTTTTAAAAATGAAAATTAAAGGAATAATAAAGAACTTAAAAATAAAAAAGTTTTTTTTTTTAATTAAAAAATGATAATAGTAAAATATATCTAGGAATTTCTCAGCAGCTGTTGAGGGCAGTGTGGGGTCAGTTTCAGATAGTTCAGTTTCAGATAGTTTCTTGTTCCAGCTTATACTTCTTCTCAGGGTCTATAGGTCCCTTCCAGTGTAGCCAATGCTAACTACAGGGTTTTAATCTGTTGCATATGTCACTTCCAAAGTGGTTCCCTCTTCTTTGTTTATTTTGGCTTCCTCTGTTTGCAAGTCTCTTCAGTATCTAACTTCTGCCCTGACACAAGGGGGCGAAGGTGGTCATTTATTTAGGCTCACTTGTTCAATTGTGCTGTGGGGAGGGAGGGAGGAACACTGCAAACAAATATCACTGGCATGTGTGGAGAGTGCTCGCAGTGTCTGGGCCACACTGGGTTTGCCCCCACTCACAGTGTGTGTGCTTTCCTGGTCTACACTGCTCAGGCTCCAGGTCGCTCTGCAGGGGAACTGTCTAAGATGGGCCCTAGGTTGCGTGCATTTGCCAGGTCTAAACTGCTCAGGTTCAGGTTCTCGGGTACTCCACAAAGGCACAGACCCAGTTGGGCCTGCGTTTTGTGCCCTTCTCAGGTCTGAGCAGCTCAGGTGACCAGGTGCTTGGCAAGCTCACACTCCCCAGGTGGGGCGATGCGTCTTATCACCTCCCCGTCCCAGCTGCTCAATTTCCTGGGTGCACAGCAGGAGCACTGTCTCAGGTGTGCCATGTGTCTCCTCTGGGGAGCTGATCTCTGGCTGCGACCCTGCTGGCAGATGTTAACTGTCCAGGATCCCAGGAAGACTTGATTAGCAACTGGGAGCCTGCTCCCAGTTTGGTAGAGGATGCCATCTCTGGGGCCAAGTTTGCCCCTTGTCTTCCGGCTGTGCTGTCACCCACCTGCCTTTCTGCCTCTGGTGGAGGATGGGCCAGCCTGCTGTCAGCTAGCTCTCCTCTGGTATTTGCTCAGTCCTTTGTTCTGTGAGTGGACCCAGCAGTGCCTTAAGTTAGAGCTTTTCATGGGAAAGTTCTCTCTCTCTCTCTTTCCTCTTATTTTTTTCTCTCTCTGGCTATCCCACAGTTTGGGTTGCTATCTGAGGTTAGCTCCCTCAGATTGCCCTTAGGGCATTCAGGCCCAGTCCTTACCCTAAGCAGTGCAGCCTGCGTCTCCCAGTTTAGCCCCCGCTTGCTGGTGGTGGACAGGAGCGTCTGGGCTACTTCTCCGCTGGGAGCTGCAGTTAGGTGCATAATCTTTGGGTTTTATTTATTTATTTTTTCCTCCCGGTTATGTTGCCCTCTGAGATTCCAAAACTCCCTACACACCCACCGGTGAGAGGGTTCTGGTGTTTTAAAACTTCTCCTCTTTTACGACTCCCTCCCCGGGATGGGTCTCCATCCCTAACTCTTTTGTCTCTCTTATTATCTTTATATTTTGTCCTACCTCCTTTCAAAGACAACGCGCTCCCTTTCTGGGTGCCTGGTGTCCTCCTCCAGTGTTCAGAAGTTGTTTTGTGGTATTTGCTCAGCGTTCAAATGATCTTTCGATGAATTTGTGAGGGAGAAAGTGGTTTCCCCATCCTATTCCTCCGCCATCTTGATACCGCCCTCCAGTAGTGTATATGTTTTAATGCTACTCTGTCAATTCATCCCACCCTCTCCTTCCCCCACTGTGTCTACAAGTCTGTTCTCTATGTCTGTGTCTCTATTCCTGCCTTGCAAATAGGTTCATCAGTACCATTTTTATAGATCCCATTTATATGCATTAATATGCAATATTTTTCTCTTTGTGATTTACTTTATTCAGATGGTTAGTATTAAACCTAAAACTTTTTGTATGTAATTATCTGATTTCTTTTGCTTGGTAATCATTTTAAATATATTTGATTTTTTGCAAGGTTTTTTCATCCGCCCATTTTATAAGATGATGCTGCACAAGCCAATAACACTTCATGATATGGAATCAGTGGTATGTCTTTTTTACTTATCATATAAAGTATAATTTAACAGGCAACTGAATATTTTAAAGACTTACTTTTTAACGATGAAGAAATCAACAGATGTTCTGAATGTAGATGAACATTTCCCCCAACATTTTATTTTGAAAATTTACTAACATATGATAGAGTTGAAAAAGTTTTACAATGGATATGTATATATCCACCACCCAGATTCCACAATTGGCTTTTTATCCATACTTACTTCATGACATACCTATCCACATGTCTGCTCCCTATCCATCAATCCATCTTATTTCTTTGGTGCATTTCAAAGAAAGTTTCAGGTATGAGTAAATTTCTCCCTAAATACTTCAGCATGCTATATACAATAATTGTATGTGTCTCTTGTGTCAGTATTTGAATTGTGATCATTTGTGATGAATGACATGTTTTCAAACTAGCAGTCCAAAGCAAAGTTTTGAAATGAGGCTACTACAGAGAAACAGAAACCCAATAATTAAATTCTTGACTGTACTCTTGTAACCCATGCTGAATAGCATCATACAACGTGTAGAACACATGGATTCCAAGGTCTCTTCCATGGTACCAAGTCCCTTTCTTGTGACATATTATCAGTGTGAACATTATGTGCATGCACGCTTAGTTACTTCAGTGGTGTCTAGCTCTTTGCAACCCTATGAACTATAGCCCTCCAGGCTCATCTGTCCATGGGGTTCTCCAGGCAAGAATACTAGAGTGGGCTGCTATGCCCTCCTCCAGGGGATCTTCCCAACCCAGGGATTGAACCTGCATCTCTTATGTCTCCTGCATTGGCAGGTGTGTTCTTTACCATTAGTGCTACATGGGAAGCCCATGAACAGTATGGTTCTTTATAAATCATAACACTGCATAGTTATTGGAGTTAGAAAATTAAGGTTCTATATTTAATTTGAGATTTTTCTTCAGTTTAGGGCCAAGTATAAATAGCAGTTTCCTGATAGTTACTTAAGCATTTCAAACACAGTCTCATTGGCCATATGGACAGGTGTTGAGAGCCCCTGAGTATCATGGAAGTTAGGATATATCTCAGAACTGACCCTTTAACTGGATAATAGAAATCTGTACCTCCACTGCTTCCCAACAGAAATAAACTTCTAAACTTTTAAGGAGGCACCATGCTATTGATAAATGCATTTTTTTTTTGGCCACATCCTGTGGCATGCTGGATCTTAGTTCCCCGACCAGGGATGGAACTCACAACCCCCTGCAGTGGAGGTATGGCATCCTAACCACTGGACTGCCAGGGAAGTCCCAATATCTGTATTTATACTCATATACTTACTATTCATCTCTTTTTGTAACGTGTGTGTGTGTGTGTGTGTGTGTGTGTGTGTGTGTAAAAGAGATCCATCTGACCTTTTCATCTTTGCCCAATTATTCAGACCTTCCACTACTTTCTTTGCAGATTCAGGTGTCTTCTTTCTGTACACAAATTTTAAATGTGCAATTTATCCCATCTAGGATAGTGAGTATTACAATTCATTAAGATGGATTCTTGAAAATGATCCAACAGAATTGGACCTCAGGTTTGTCATAGATGAAGAACTTTTTGGACAGGTTTGTAAATTTTGATTTATTTAAATGGTACATAAATTGTGACGCTTTAGAACTTAAGCTTAATAACTTAAGCAAAACTTTATAAATTTAGACATTAAGTAATGCATATACTCAACACATTTCTGCATTCTATTTTAAAATTTATTTTCCCCTAACAAAAGCTGTCTCTCAGAAAGAATTTCTGCTTCCTTGACTTTTGACTCATTCCATATGTATTTTAGTGAAACTAATATTTCAAGTTTCCTTAGCTTTTGAGTGGATTTAATTTAAAACACCAGGCTTCTTGTATAACTGTAATATGTATACTATATTTTTTTCACTAAAATAACATATAAAGGTATCATGCTTAATTTCAGACACATCAACATGAGTTGAAAAATGGTGGATCAGAAATAGTTGTCACCAATAAGAACAAAAAGGAATATATCTAGTAAGTATTTTGTTATACTTTACTATTTTTAGTCAATATTTTATTGGAAATAATTTTGTACTTCTTTCTGTGAAGATTCTTTGTATCTTCTTTTACTTTCTCTAGAGTCAGAGTCAGAGTCTCAATATTCTTTACTATAACAATTCTATACTTTTACTCACTCATTCAGTTCTTGCGTTGGGCTTAGCTAGTCTTTATTTTTTGTTTCTAACCAGAATATGTATACCTTAACATCTTTTCTTATTCCCTGTGAAAAAGATAAAATGTTTTATTTCTTCTAGTCTTGTAATACAATGGCGATTTGTAAACCGAATCCAGAAGCAAATGGCTGCTTTTAAAGAGGTATTCACTTTCTTTTGTTTCCTCTTCTATAGTTTCAAAGCACAGTCCATATCATATCAGAGAGAAAAGGGGCCTGATTGTATCAGAGAAAAAAGTAGTATGTGATTTGCTTTTTAAAGCCATTTTAAATTATGTTTTCGTACTGAAGTAAAGTGTTACTCGCTCAGGCATGTCCAACTCTACAACTCCATGAACTGTAGCCCACCAGGCTCCTCTGTCCATGGAATTCTCCAGGCAAGAATCCTGGAGTGTGTAGCCTATCCCTTCTCCAGGGGATCTTCCCGACCCAGAAATTGAACTGGGGTCTCCTGCATTGCAGGTGGATTCTTTACCAGCTGAGCTACCAGGGAAGCCCTTGTTTTCATACCAACAGAGTATTAAATGAATAGATGTTGAGTTAAAAAGCAATCATTCAAGAAGTCCATGCAATAAACAGTCCTCTGTAGCATGGATCCCCCCTCACCTTTTATAGTCCCCTCCCCTCACCTTAAGTAAAACATAGGTGAACAAAGGGATAAGAGTCCTAAAGGGATGTGGAATATATCAGCAGGCCCTAACCTTTTTGGCCCCAGGGACAGGTTTCACGGAACACAATTTTTCTGTGGATCTTGGGGTCAGTTGGAGGGATAGTTCAGCAGTAAAGCAAGTCATGGGGAGTAGCAGATGAAGCTTCACTGACTCACCCACCCCTACCTCCTGCTGTATGGCCCAGTCCCCAGACCAGCTCTTATTCATGCCCCGGGGGTTGGGAACCCCTGAAAAGTGAAAGTGTTAGTCACTCATCGAGTCCAACTCTTCTCAACTGCATGAACTATAGCCCACTAGGCTCCTCTGTCTACGGAATTCTCCTTGCAGGAATACTAGAGTGGGTAACCATTCCCTTCTCCAGGGGATCTTCCCAACCCAAGGATTGAACCCAGGTCTCCTGGATTGCCGGCAGATTCTTTACCATCTGGGCTACTAGGGAAGCCCCTGGGAACCCCTGGAACATGCCATTTATGTCTTTTCCTAAATGGGATCATGCCATACATGTTGGTTTGTGACTCCCTTTCTTCTCTTGTCAAACACTTATTGGAGGTGTTTTACATATCAAGATATATAGTGACCTTTCTTTGTAGCTATATTTTATTCATAATGTAAATTCACAAGTCACTTAAAGTTCCAAATTGATGGACATTTAGACTGTTGCCAGGGCACTCATTTCCTAAGCTAGTTAAAAGTCTTCTGTTAAATATTTATCACACACTTTTTCATTTACTCGATACTGAGCACTGACCGTGTGCCTGGTGCTATGCAAGGCAAAAGGAAATAGGTCCTGTCGTTGAGGAGCAGAGAAGAGAGGTAGAAACCAGAGCAGGGAGAGGTGAGGGCAGGGGCGTGGGAGGGGTAGAGAGATTGGCCAGCCACAGAGAAGAAGGAAATGCAGTTCCAAGCAGAGGGAGCGACACGTGTAAAGTTTAGTAATAAGACAAACTGGGCACACAACAGAGAAAATACAAGCAGTTATACTGGATGAGAGGATGCAAGTGTTAATTGCCCAGTCATGTTCGACTCTTTGTAACCCCATGACTGTAGCCCGCCAGCCTCTTCTGTCCATGGAATTCATCAGGCAAGAATACTGGAGTGGGTAGCCATCTCCTTCTCCAGGGGATCTTCCCAACCAAGGGATCCAATGCGGGTCGCCTTCATTGCATGCAGGTTCTTTACCATCTGAGCCAATGGGGATGCAAGAGGCAAAACTAAGTCTGGAGAGATGGGAGGAACCAGATGATGAGGGGCCTATTTGTTTGGTGTTTTCTCTGAAGTCCAGTGAGGAAGGAAGGTGGCATTAAGGCTGCTAACAATAAAATACCAAGATTCAATGTATATTTTGCTCAGATCTTTCTGGAAGTGGTATGAATGAATAGTAAGCTAGAGGAGGGCAAGACAAGCAGCAGAGGCTAGTTGAGCAAGTGCTGGAATCACCCCAAGGGAAATGATCAGGATAGTGGGAACAGAGCTGTGCATACACATGAATGATACTCAGGAAGGGAGATTTCTAGCTCAGGGTGATTTAAAGGATGGAGATCGGGGGACTATCTGCTTTCTGTAGTGGAGCTGTGGACTAAACAAGGTGGAAAATTCAAAAGAATGGTAAGAATGGTTAAAGTGGATGGCTACACATGGGGATGTGGGAACACCACCATTTAAGGAATGGACAGGAGGAAAGGAGACATCAGAGAAAATCAGCAAAGGCAGAGACATAAGAGGAAAACAGTCAACAGCAGACAGAGTTTCAAGAACAACGGTATTGTCAACAATATCATAGTATAGAGAAGTTAGATAAGATAGGGAACTAGAAAGTATTCATTAGATGTAGCGACAAAGTTGTCTTTGACTTTCTTCAGGACAGTTTCAGGAAGCACTGGTGAAGAGGTCATATTGCAGTGGCTGAGGGATAGATGAGGGGGGGCAAGTGGATTTGCTAATGTGTAGTAACACTGTTCAGAACGTGGGTGTGAAGAGAAGAAAGAGGGGTTTGCTTTCTTATTTTGTTTTGAAAGTAGATATGCCTTGAACAAATTTAGATGCTTCAAGAGTGAGTTAATAGGGACTTCCCTGGTGGTCTAGTGGTTAAGACTTTGCCTTCCAGTGCAGGGGACGCAGGTTCCACCCCTGGTTGGGGAACTAAGATCCCACATGCCTCGTGACAAAAAAACCAAAACATAAAACAGAAGCAGAATTGTAACAAATGCAATAAAGACTTGAAAAATGATCCACATCCCCAGAAAAATCTTAAAAAAAAAAAAAAAGGTGACCTAGTAAAGGTTTAGTGAAGACATTCTTGGGGAAACAAGTGAAGCACAGAGAGGAAGTGGTCCCTCTCTCCACAGCAGTGGGGACAAGACCCTCATGGATGTTGGTGCTAAGTGAGGGTGCAGAATGTTGAGGGGAATTCCATCCAGCAGAACTGCTTTTATTTTCTCTCTCAAGTAGAGATTATCTGCTGTAAAGAAAGGGTGACACAGAGAAGAAGGAAGCTTGAAAAGTGTGGAGTGGTTTGAAAATAGCCACTTTGAGGAATCAATGGGAGAACAGACATGGTACTTTCTTGCTGACATTGAAATGTCAGTTAAAGAGCCCATGAACCGTGTAGTGGTAGGAATCTGTGTGGGTATGGGATTTCTCCAGTCCCACTCAGAAACTGAAGTATGGAATTGTCCATTAACCCCAGTAACTAGGGTTTTAAATATATTCTTTCTTCTAGGGATTTTTTGAACTGATACCACAGGATCTCATCAAAATTTTTGATGAAAATGAACTAGAGGTAAGAAATATTGCTCTTATCTTAAAACAGGACTTTTGTACCCCTGATTTTTGTTGTCTACAGTTTGACATTTCTTCTTATGTAGCTTCTGATGTGTGGCTTGGGAGATGTGGATGTGAACGACTGGAGAGAACACACCAAGTACAAAAATGGCTACAGCATAAATCATCAAGTCATCCAGTGGTTTTGGAAGGTAATAGAAGGCTTCCATTTTCTTAAGTTACTTTTTGATAGATTCAATCATGTTTACCTATACTAGTGGATCACATGTAGATAAGACAAAAAATATATTGGGTTGGCCAAAAAGTTCGTTTGGTTAGGGAATATGTTATTCAATTAAGTTCTTGGTGAAAATGAAAAATATGTTTTTAAATTTTACTTTTTAAACCGAATGAACTTTTTGGCCAACCCAGTATATAGCCCCACAAAAATTATTTTTGACTTTGTACTATATACATTTACCTCCATACATTCTTATTTGTAGATAAGTAAATGTAGTAAGTGGCAGTATTAGCTGAGATAGGCTCTTGGTTCCTTACTAAAGAAGGGATTCTTCAAGGGAACTTGTAACCTGCAGTGTATTCTCTGAGACTCCTACTTGGCTCCTTGGAATGTGATAGAGAAATGTGTATGCCAGTAAATGCAATTTTTAAATAATAATTCCAGTAAATGCAATTTTAAAAAAGCCACATAGTCACATCCAAGAGGAAATTTTGTCACTTTGTTAGGCTATAACCCCATTCTAAACAGTTACCATGAAGCCTTGGAAATGGAGTCTCAAGAACTTTGTAAACCACTGTAAACACAACTTGAAGTAAAGGAAACATGCAAATTTCATAAGTGATGATTCAGGCTCTAACTAAACTCTGGTAACATATTTTTCAGGGTAGTTTTGTTAACATTTTTTTCCAGTGATGTTCCTAAATGCTGCTTTTATTTTATGCAGGCTGTTTTAATGATGGACTCAGAAAAAAGAATACGATTACTTCAGTTTGTCACTGGCACATCCCGTGTACCTATGAATGGATTTGCTGAACTGTATGGTATGGATTTTCCATAGATCATTAAAAAATGGAGCTGATGCCAGTTGTCTTTTTCATGACTGACTAGTCTTTAGTCTTCTTTCATGTATACAAATATTTAATTACTTAAAAAGAATTCATAGTTTTAAATGATTACAGCTAGATACACTGCAGAAGGTCAAAATATATGTACACCTTCTATTTTGTTGTTGTTGTTTGTTGTTCAGTTGCTTAATCATGTCCAACTCTTTGCAAGCCCATGAACTGCAGCATGCCAGGCTTCCTTGTCCTTCACTGTCTCCCAGAGTTTGCTCAAATTCATGTCCGTTGAATCAGTGATACTGTCTAACCTTCTCATCCTCTGCTGCCCTCTTCTTTTGCTTTCAATCTCTCCCAGCATCAAGATCTTTTCCAGTGAGTCAGCTCTTCACATTAGATGGCCAAAGTACTGGAGCTTTAGCATCAAAGTACTTCAGCTTTAGCAGAAGTCCTTCCAATGAATATGCAGGGTTGATTTCCTTTAGGATTTACTGGTTTGATCCCCTTGCCATCCAAGGGACTCTCAGTGAGATAGCAAAAGAGAAAACTGAACACAGAAAATTATTCAAGTTACTTTCCATTCTTGAATTTTAAATTTGATTCCCACTCTGCATTCTGTTACAGAAAAAACATTGCCCATGGTGTGATGATTTAAGATAGACAGCATATAAAGTTCCACAGGGTGTTAATAAGTGTAGAACAAAATACAGAGTGTATCATAGTGGAATACATTTGGGGGAAAGAATGGAATAAACAAAGTTAAATATTCTGTTTATTGGAATGGCATGTACTTGCTTTTAAAGATATCAATAAAAACAACTCTTTCAGAGGAGGTATAGCCAAGATCGGAGCCCTTCTATCCCCTCCTTGGCCTACGTGGTTTCCTTGTTAAGCTTAACTGACGTCTGTTTGCAGAACCTGTCAGGCAGCTGCCCCTTCTCTGCCTAGAGGGACCTCTCCCAAGGAGAAGGATGAGACTATGGAGTTGCCGCTCAACAATAAGCTCATTCCCCACCTGACTGGATTTGTCTTTCCAGTGGTTTCCCCTGACTTACATTCCATTCTCTCCTCCTGCTCTTTAACCAGTTAGTAGCGAAAATCAAAGCAGGGCAAGCACCCCCTCCAGCTCTAGCTCCACTGCCCTCTTATATGCAGCCCAGACCTACAGTCACCCACTGATGGCATGCATTTTTTGGAATTTGGAGGAGACATCTCACATACTGGCTTCCCTGGTGGCTCAGATGGTAAAGAATCTGCCTGTGGTGCAAGAGATCCAGCTTCGACCTCTGGTTCAGGAAGATCCTCCGGAGAAGGGAATGGCTATCCACTCCAGTATTCTTGCCTGGGGAATTCTGTGGACAGAGGGACCTGGCTGGCTACAGTCCATGGGGTCACAAAGAGTCAGACACGACTAAGCGACTAACACACTATCTCATACACAGGTCCAGAGTTATTAGTGTTAGACTATAAATTCAAATTCTTATGGATTTACAAAAGAAGTAGAAGTTGCTTCAGAATGTTAGTATTACAATACAATATTATCTAGCCAATAGAAAGTATGTTACGGGGACTTCCCTGGCAGTCCACACTTCCACTGCAGGGGTTTGATCCCTTCCACTCGGGTTTGAGCCGTTTGTAGAACTGGGATCCCGTATGAAGTGTGGCTTAGCCCCCCAAGAAAGAAGCATGTTACATTTATATCGGTTGACTTAATAGGGAGTTTTTCAAATGGAGTGTTCAGGTGAGAGAATCAAGAGGCAGGAAAATGTATATGATTCCATGTTGTGGAAAATACAATGACAAACGTACTGAAATTTTAACTGTAGATATAATTGTGATGGGTGATGTGTGAACAGCAGTGCTTTTTGAGAAAACAGTAATATGGAAAATAGTATTTTTAGTACTGCTTCTGACAGTTATACTCACACGCATATTTGGATGTGAGTCTGAGACAAAGAGAAAAGTATGGAAGGTGACTCATCGGGTTGTTAGCATTGATGACCTGGGAGGTTGGAGGATGTTAAGAATTGCAAAAGGAATAATTGAGTAAAACTCCAAAGGAAGAAAATGTTTCTAAGAACATTTATAATAGGAGAAAAACATAGCATGTATAAATGATCCCATGCACATAAAATTCTATACATATGCATATGCAGAAAAAGATTAGTGATAGAATGTTTACTTAGATTCAACAGTGGAATTTCAGGTGATCTTTACATCTTTCATTATATAATCTTAACTGCAAAAAAATTAAGCAATAGAGAAAAATAATCAGAAAGAAGTTAAAGCTGTTTTCAGTGGGACTCAAAAAAATGCCCATTTTCTGTGTACTTATGATAGAGGTGATATATGAAAATGCAGGGCTGGGGAACAGCAAAAGTCCCGTTAGACATGCCCCCCAGGTCAGAGTGATACCGTGATCACAGACGAACTGATAGGAGTCCTCATTTCATGGCTGGACAGTAAAGTCATCGGCCCAAGACAGCATTATTTCTTTCGAATTTACAGAAACTAGATGAATTATCTGTGTGTTTTAAGTTCTGCATTAGCAAAAGTCAGTTGTGAAATGTTCAGGAGCTCCTATAAAGGCTAAATGAAACCAAAGTAACTTCTCTTCTTTGTAGGCTCAAATGGACCACAGTCATTTACAGTTGAGCAGTGGGGCACACCTGAGAAGCTGCCAAGAGCTCATACCTGGTAAGCAGTTTCTTTAACCCTAGAGAACCAAGTCCTCAGAGAGAGAAGGTCCTCTCACAGTCTAGACACAGAAGGTCTAGTTCCCTCTGTGCTGTGTTGGTGGCACATAAGGAGGTGGGGGATGGGAGGGAGAGGATGGAGAGACAGTGAGACTAACTCAAACAGGTGTTTCTTTACCAGGCAGGCTTGGGCTTTAAGTCCGGGTAGCTGAACACTGGAGAGACACATCTGAACTCTTGATATGTTGCCTCCGTCACATGAATGATAACCCATTCCACAAAGGGCTAGAACATTCCCTCTTGAAGGTTCAAATGACAGGAACCCAGACATTTGGAGTCAGGGTTGAGGTGAGAGGTCACCACCAAGAAGTCATGAAGAGAATCCATATCTTGAGTCCAATCCTAGACCTTCCTTCTCCCTGAGAAGAAAAGGTCTTTTCCTGTTGTTGGAACATTCTGTCACAAAAAGCTGCACTGTGAATAGTTTGCCCTGGGAACTTGCTTTGTCACTTTGTCACTGTCCGTCATAACCAGCCTCTCTGTTCTTTCAGCTTTAATCGCCTGGACTTGCCACCCTATGAGTCATTTGAAGAGTTATGGGATAAACTTCAGATGGCCATTGAGAACACTCAGGGTTTTGATGGCGTTGATTAGATTTCAAGTAACCATTTATGGTGTTTTACTGCCACTTTTTTTTTAAAGCAAAATCTTGACTTAAAATTTTCCAGGGAACTACTAATCCTTGGCCATTGACGCTTCTCGGATATTGGAGAAAATCATGTCAACGAATTAGAAGAAATAGTATGACAACTTTTCCATTATTTCATTCATTTTAGTAATGTGTTGCATTTACATAGTTGTTTTGTTCTATTTTGAGTTCACACCCAAGGATTTAAGTCCTGTGTGCCTGAAATCATGAGTTTTGTCCTTGGATTTACCTCTTTTACAGTATTTGCCAGGCAGTTCTTTCTTAAACTACTGAAATGATAACTGTGAAATACCTGTGATAAGTGTCATGTGTGAAAAGTGTGATTTTTTTTGAGAAGGAGAACTGAAATTTGGGGGAAAAAAACTCCAATACTGAGTACACGACATTATATTCAGTGCTGCCTGCAGCTAGTTATTATTTTTTAGACCTGCCTACTGCATGTGCAGTAACAGGTTTTTGGAAAAATTTTGCAAAGTGTGTTACCTATATTTTCAGCCAACTGATTCACTTACAAAAAGCTGTTTCCTTCTTCATTTTAAAAGTATTTGGCTTTTGTTAGTATGCGGTTTTACTAAACAAGGTAGTTCATAGGACTTGTGAAGCAAATTCAGATTTGTGAAGGTTAAAAGGTATCAGTGCCTCCCTCTTGCCTGTATATCCTATGGCTCATTGATAGAGCCATTACTCTTTACTGTTTTCATTTAGTTAAAAGAATTCCTTCTTCAAACTAAAGCTCGACAAAGCAGTATTCCTAAATATGCCTTGAAGAACTAAGTTAAATGTATAATACTTGCCTTTACTAGTCATTCTTTACACTTGCACAGTTATGTAGTACTTATATGTTTACAGGGTTTATTATGTTTACAGATTAAGCTAATTTCTGTAGTTGCATTTTTATATTTTTAGTATTTCACTTTAGTCAAAAAACCAAATAATTTGTTAAAAATTACCAAAGAATAGTTACAGTGCATCATTTGTATTAAATTTATTACCATGTTTCTTATGCTTTTTAAAAAACTGTTTACTATAAAAATAATGTTTTGCTATAAATCCAAAACTCTCTAGGCAAAATGCTAGAGATAGACTTCTACTTTAGCTAAATAGAAGTACATAAAAATCCTGTGCGTGCATTCAACAAAGGTTTACTGAATGCCTGCCATATGCATAGCTCTGTCTAGGCCAAAGGGTGAGAGTTGTCAGCTTCAAAGAAATCCATCCCCATCCTCAAGGAACTTGGAGATGTGTAAAGGAATTTTGAAACAATCAAAAGTCAGGGTGAGCAGAATAAGGCAAAAGGGAAAGTGTTTCAGTGCACCTGCAAAGGTAAAGTGTGCCAAGGCTGTATTTATATATTTTATACCTATATTGGAATGATTGTATAGAAAAATGCTCTTGAAAAAAGTTAAAGCTATTTCTCAATATGGTATTTTGGTGATTTAGGGATAACTGTAAATATATGTTATGAATCTTCTTAAATACACACACACACACACTCCAAGAGGTGTAAAAAGTGTATTCGGCTGTTGGTTACAGTTTGCTGGGGTCTAATACCATGTGTACTTTTTAGCACCTGGTAGGGATCTCATAAGTGACAGAAGCAAAACCACTTTCCAAACATCACATCAGCAGCCCAGCTTAGAGAAAGTAATTCACAGATCCATGCACCCTCTGTCTTATCTTCTTCTGTGTTAACCAGCATTCAGGGGAAACACCCTGCTTTTATCACTTACCAAATGTTAAACTGAAGCAACATACTTCACCTCTCTGGGTTCCTGGTTCTTCATCTGTCAAAGGAAAATAACCATGCATGCACGCTCTCATTGTCATGTAAGATTGTTGTCAGTTCCAGAGAGATGCTCTGTAAAGTCTCATACAATCAGAAGGTACTTTGTGCCGGCCATCAGATTTTGTCAAATCAGGTGTGAACATGAACGGCAATCCCAAAGAGAAATCTCTTCATTTAAACATGAATTGACTGCTAACAGACAAGGAAGGATCATCTCTGGTATTGAATATATACAAATATATGTATACATATTTTTATCCATATATGGATCTTACCATCAAAATACATTTTCTCCACATGAGCAAAGTAATGTTAAGATGGGCCAATGCATTTTGGAATGTGAAAACTGAACTGAACGTGAAAACTGAACTGAACGTGAAAACTGCTTTTGTTAAAAAAAGACTTTACCACATGATTGTTTAAATATCACTTCTGTCAAATATGGCAGATATCAGAGCTTGAGAAAATATATAGCTTGCTTTTCATCTGACTGATTCACTTGGATGATTCTGTGACTCAGATAAAACAGGGTGTTAATAAGACCAGATACTCCCACCAGCACCCAGCCACAGACCAGCATCTGCTTCATTTTCCAGGTATGCAGTGATGGTCTGAAAGGAACCTGTATCAAGCAACACAGCCCCTCATGCCAAACAGCAAAGTATCTCAAAACACATTCTACAGCTGGAAGTAAATAGGGTCATTTTCTCAAAGCAAGGACATCATATTTTTTTAGAACTTATAAGCACATAATTTTAGCCTATATTTTCTCTGTAATCAAACAAATTTTAATGGACATAAAATTGTATTACAAATGCATTTCATCCTAATTTAAATGGTTTTATTTGTTTTCATTTTTTATTTATGATGCTGAAATTCCAGAGAATTATCAAGTCAAGCAACTCGTTTGAATTATAAGCCATTTGACATTGTTTTCTAAAATCTTTTCATATGGGAAAAATATTACCAAGATTAATGTATCAAAATTTATTGCATACTTTAAAATATAAAACCATTTTAAAAAATCTTGATGCCACAAATAAAGTTCTATTCTAGCAAAAACAAAAATCATGAGTTATTTTTCAAACAGAACTGTTTCCAAGCCATTATCCTTAGTGGTAGCTCCTGATACAGTTCTTTGCAGCAACACAAAGAATTCTCAAGATGACCTTGAATTTACAGCAGATGATGTAGCAAACAGAAGGGGGTTTTTTTTGTTGTTTTTTGGGGTTTTTTTTGCCTGCAGAAAAGCCTTTTACAATTTAGACTTTGGAGATTGAATCTTCATTTAAGAACTGTTTCTTGAACACCTGTGGTAAGGCAGGTGCTATGCCAGATGTGAGGAGTGGTGTGCAAAACAGACACAGTTCCTGCCCTCATGGAGCTTTCAGTCTCAGGAAGAGACAGGTAGCAAATAAGTACAGTTACAAGTTGCCCAGGACTCTGACCAGGAGAGAGACCAGCTCATGCATTTGGTGGCCTGAACTTGACTGTTCATCAGATTGCCATCATGCCTAATCAGAATCTGTAGATGTGAGTAAAAAGCTGTTCAGGTGATTCTGATGTATGTTCTTGGTTTAAAATCACTGCAGCAATGGTTCTCAATCTTAGCTGCATATTATGAATCATAGGAAGAGCTTTAAAAAAAACAAACCCTCTAGTCCAGGTGGCAGACCAGCTAGGTCAGAATCTATGAGGGTGGGACCCAGGTGTCAGTATGTTTTAGGACGGCCCAGGTGATTCTTTCTAATTTGCAGCCAAGACTGAGCACCACTGGCTGTTCTGATCTCCTTGAACAGTCTCAGTCATACTACTGGTCTTTGGGAATGGATGTTCTGAAGCATTTTTAATGTTTAAAAAAAATTAATCACAAAAGTTGTGTTTTCTTCCATGTGTTAGTTGGTCAGCCTCACACATTCATTTTAGCCACTGCTCTAGGGTGGAATAGGCAAAAAAATCAGTCATATCACAGAGAAGGCAATGGCACCCCAGTCCAGTACTCTCGCCTGGAAAATCCCATGGACAGAGGAGCCTGGTAGGCTGCAGTACACGGGGTCGCGAAGAGTCAGACATGACTGAGCGACTTCACTTTTGCTTTTCACTTTCATGCATCGGAGAAGGAAATGGCAACCCACTCCAGTGTTCTTGCCTGGAGAATCCTAGGGATGGCGGAGCCTGGTGGGCTGCCATCTATGGGGTCACACAGAGTCAGACACGACTGAAGCAACTTAGCAGCAGCAGCAAGTTCCCAAAATCTGGTTGTTAGTAAACTATCCGGAAGACAATATAGTAGTATACAAATGGGCTATATTTCAGACTTGCTATTCATTCAAGATGGGCACAATAAAGGACAAAAATGGTATGGACCTAACAGAAATAGATGTTAAGAAGAGGTGGCAAGAATACACAGAAGAACTGTAAAAAAAAGGTCTTAATGACCCAGATAACCATCATGGTGTGATCATTCACCTTGAGCCAGACATCCTGGTGGGTGAAGTCAAGTGGGCTTTGGGAAGCATTACTACGAACAAAGCCAGGGGAGATGATGGAATTCCAGCTGAGCTATTTCAAATCGTAAAAGATGAGGCTGTTAAAGTACTGCACTCAATATACCAACAGATTTGGAAAACTCAGCAGTGGCCACAGTACTGGAAAAGGTCAGTTTTCATTCCAACTCCAAAGAAGGGCAATGCCAAAGAATGTTCAAACTACCATACAATTGTGCTCATTTCACGTGCTAGCAAGATTATGCTCAAAATCCTTCAAGCTAGGCTTAAACAGTACGTGAACCAGGAATTTCCAGATGTTCAAGCTGAATTTAGAAAAGGCAGAGGAACCACAGATCAAATTACCAACATTGCTGGATCATAGGAAAAGCAAGGGAATTCCAGAAAAACATCTGCTTCATTGACTATGCTAAAGCCTTTAACTGTGTGGATCACAACAAATTGTGGAAAATTCTTAAAAAGATGAGAATACCAGGCCACCTTACCTGCCTCTTGAGAAACCTGTATACAGGTCAAGAAGCAACAGTTAGAACTGGACATGGAACAATGGACTGGTTCCAAATTGAGAAAGGAGTACGTCAAGGCTGTATATTGTCACCCTGCTTATTTAACTTATATGCAGAGTACATCATGAGAAATGCTGGGCTGGAGGAAGCACAAGCTGGAATCAAGACTGCTGGGAGAAATATCAATAACCTCAGATATGCAGATGACACCACCCTAACGGCAGAAAGCAAAGAGGAACTAAAGAGCCTCTTGATGAAAGTGAAAGAGTAGAGTGGAAAAGCTGGCTTAAAACTCAGCATTCAAAAAATGAAGATCATGGCATCTGGTCCCATCATTTCGTGGCAAATAGATGGGGAAAAAATGGAAATAGTGACAGACTTTATTTTCTTGGGCTCCAAAATCACTGTGGACGGTTACTGCAGCCATGAAATTAAAAGATGCTTGCTCCTTGGAAGAAAAGTTATGACCAATCTAGACAGCATATTAAAAAGCAGAAACATTACTTTGCCAACAAAAGTCCATGTAGTCAAAGTTATGGTTTTTCCAGTAGTCATGTATGGATGTGAGAGTTGGACTATAAAGAAAGCTGAGCACCGAAGATCTGATGCTTTCTGACTGTGATGCTGGATAAGACTCTTCAGAATCCCTTGGACAGCAAGGAGATCAAACCAGTCAATCCTAAAGGAAATCAACACTGAATATTCATTCGAAGGACTGATGCTGAAGGTCCAACACTTTGGCTACCTGATGTGAAGAGTCGACTCATTGGAAAAGACCTTGATGCTAGGAAAAACTGAGGGCAGGAGGAGAAGGCAGTGACAGTGGATGAGATGGTTGGATGGCATCAGTGACTCATCAGTGACATGAGTTTGATCAAAGTCTGGGAGATAATGAAGGATAGGGAAGCCTGGTGTGCTGCAGTACATGGGGTTGCAAAGAGTCAGACCTGACTGAGCAACTGAAGAAAAGAGGCCTGCCATATAATGTATTTATAACATTGTTTCTATGAGAAAAGGAGTTCCAGGTTTTAATTCAGAACTAAGTATCTTTTCATCCTTCCTCTGGATACCTGGAAGTTTCCCAGTTAGAGGGGAATCCAACACCCCAACCCCTATCAGTGCTGGGAATGTATTGTTCTAGCCCTGTTTCTGTTAAAATCAAGACTGTAGTTTTAATCTATGGGTTGCAGACCCCTTTCCTCCTTGCTCCCACTCTTCCAGTGCTCATCAGCTCAGGCAGTAGCTAGCCCTCACCATGTTTCCCTGTACAGGAAGTCCTTGCTTTGCTGTCCAACATGGCAGACACATTCCTTTTATAAAGGATATTGAACTGTGTTGTGGGCTTCCCAGGTGGTGTAGTGGTAAAGAATCTGCCTGCAGTGCAGGAGACCTCGGTTTGATCCCTGGGTCCAGAGGATTCCCTGGAGAATGAAATGGCATCCCACTCCAGTATTCTTGCCTGGAGAATCCCATGGACAGAGCCTGGTGGGCTACAGTCGATGGGATTGCAAAGAGTTGGACACAACTGAGCAACTAACACACACAAACTAAGTGTTAGAATCTCAGGACCTCATTCTGAATAGTGGGCTTCAGTAGATTCCTGTGTTTTCTTGAGCATTAAAGCTTACCAGTAAATCAGCCGCCTGTTTGGGTTCTCCCAGTCTCTTCATCTGCTATCCATCCTATGCAATCCATCCCTCCCACACCTGTGCTTCCCTTCTAGTAGACAAATCTGATCAGGTTACTCTGCCAAAAACCCTTTGAAAGCTCCCCAGAGGCAGAAGCAAGGAGCTCAAACCCACTGGCATGAAATGCAGTCTGTCCCCAGCTTAATGCGTGAGTTCCACCTTCCATTGTACCCCACTCAAGCACCCTCCTCTCCCCCCAAACCAGGACACTCTCCAGTCCCTAATCACTGAAAGTTTCTCTGCAGCTGTTAATGTCCACTTGCAAAATCACTCCTCCTTTCGGACCAGTGCAAGGGTGCTGTGGCCTTGGCATTTGGTACATAGTAGCATGAATTGGATTGTTTTGCTCTGCTTTGTTTACATAATTCTCTCCTACACACTTGGGCAGCTTGAGAACAGGGACTTTGTATATGTTTTTAATATGTTCACTTCCCAACACATAAATACTTGATAAATATGACTACAGTAAGTTCTCTACCTGCAAACAAGTTCTGTTCTGAGAGCACATTCGTAAATTCACAATTTGTTCATAAGTCCAATAAAGTTAGCCTAGGTACCCAGCTAACACAATGAGCTATATATACTGTATTGTAATAGGTTTATAGTACTTTTCACACAAATAATACATAAAAACAAACACAGGCTGAGCACATACATATGCATCCTTAGAAGCTTCCTTATTATATAAAGATAAACAGACCATCACTGATCTTTTTGTTCGTTTGAAGGATTGGTATTCCTTCCAGTGAAGTTATGTTCAGGATAGTGTGTGTATGCATGCTAAGTCTCTTCAATCATGTCCAACTTTTGCAACCCCGTGGACTGTAGCCCACCAGGCTCCTCTGTCCATGGATTTCTCCAGGCAAGAATACTGGAGTGGGTTGCCATGCCCTCCTCCAGGGGATATTCCTGATTCAGGAATAGAACCTGCATCTCTTTTAAGTCTCCTGCAGGTGGGTTCTTGACCACTAGCGATACTTGGGTGTAAATCAAGTGAAAATGAAAGTTGGTTAGTAGTGTCAGACTCTTTGCGACCCCATGGGCTGTAGCCTGCCAGGTTCCTCTGCCCATGAAATTCTCCAGGCCAGAATACTGGAGTGGGTTGCCGTTTCCTTCTCCAGGGAATCTTCCCAACCCAGGGATCGAACTCAGGTCTCCAGCATTGCAGGTGGATTCTTTAACATCTGAGCCACCAGAGAAGCCCTAGCCAAAAGCAGAGAACGCTGTTCGCAGCCCAGAGCTGCTGATCATTTGCTGGGTCTCAGTCTCCAGCGAGGAGAGGGGTGGGAGAAACTTAAGATGCCCCGGGGACTGAAAGGCCAAGAGCAGGCACAAAACTCTGGAGCAGAGTGTTCTCCTTGGGAAGCTAACCAGTTGTTAAAGCCATAACTGTAGGCTGTTGAGGATCAGCTATAGGCTGATCTGAATTCATTGTTCAGATTCTGATTTAAGTTCTCTTATGAAGAATAATGACTATCAAGGCACACCCCATACCTGCCTAAGAGTTGTTTTTTCTTCAATATACATATTTTATAAATCAGAAACTCAAGTATATTCTTTCCAGTTAGTAAGAGGTAGTGAGCACAGTGAGATAAGGATAATCTGTTTAAACAAACAGGATTTTCATGAATGCTAGTCTTAAAAACAGAACCCAGATCAATGATGTGGTTAATACTACATCACTGGGCATTAGGCCAAATGTAGCATAAACTTCTAGACTTGAAGACAACGAAATAGCTCCAGTGGGATGACCAGAGTCTCAGTGATGAAGACTGAGTAGCCAAGTACATTTGCTTTTTCAGTATTTCTCTGTGTTGTAATGCTGTAATGCTTATGAATAAGTGTTGATGTTGTGTAATTTTAAGCTATGAGGAATTCAGTGTTTTATTCTTCAAAAGAAGTGTGAGAAGGGAAAAAAGAAAGCTCTGTTAACTCAGTCACTACTAGAGCTCTGAATATCTGTGGTTGCCCCCGTGAGTCAGTTTACATACTTTCCCCATTGCCATCTGGGGACAACGTGGATAGAAATTTGGGGTATATCAGCAAGACATCTAATTACTCATTTAAGCATTGCCAGGGATGGAAAAAAGGGAACACAGCATATACTGCAAGCCTTTGGAAGGTATATTAAGACATTTAAGACTGAGCCAAGGTCTAGCCCAGCATTGTCCAATAGAAATATAATACAGTTCACATTATTGTACAGCAGAAACTTAACATGGTAAAGCAATTATACTTCAATTAAAATTTTTTTTAAGAAATAAAAAATACATAATGCAGGTGACATACAATTTTAAATTTTCTAGTAGCACATTTTAAAAAGTAAAAAGAGGTAAGTGAATTTGATAGTAAGAATTTTAATGAAGTATATCTAAAATATTAACATTTCAACATGTAATTAACAATGTTTTTTATCATCTGATACTAAGTCTTTAATATACAGTGTGTATTTTATGCTTCCAGCACATCTCAATTAACAACAACCATATTTCACATAGCCACAAGGGGCTGGAGCTGTGTATCGGACACCACTGGAATCAATGGGCCTGGGTCATGCTTCGACATCACAAAAAGGAATGAAGAAGCAGCTAAGAGTGGCTCACCCAGGGAGGTGCTAAATTAGCCTACTTCCTGCAGGCAACTCCAGTCTTGGAAGAAATTCCTCTAAGAGAGCCCAGTGTCAAAAATTAAGCAGCATTCCAGATCGCCAGTCTGTGCCAATTCCAAATTTTACATTTAGGAGCTTAAGGATGGCAGTCTGGTTGAAAGGGGAGCTGTTTCTGCACTGTGAACACAGTCTCCACATCAATTCTCTCTGCTAGGGATGGCTTGGGAGAGATCCAGTGCAGATTATGGGGTGAGAAGTCAAAGCCCCAAATCACACCTGCAACCTCCTCCCTAAAGCTGAAGTTGCCCCCTGACAGTGAATGCTGAAAGTGGCCCACAGTGAACAACCTACATGCTGTGGGAGAAAGCAAACGTGGAAATCACTGGCAGCCGGCATCCATTGTGAAACGCTGGGTCTAGGATCTGGGAAGAGCGTGACAGAAGGGGAAGAGGGGGATGGGGAATGAGGTGATTTATCAGAAACTCCCAGAAATGGGAGGGTGGTGACCAGACTAGACAACTGGGAGGACAAGGCCACCGCAGAGGAAGGAACTCCACAGGGTCGCAGGGGGTCATCTGGGGGAGAGCCTCTTGGACCTTGGGAGGAAGGCAGAGACTGTGGGAGGGACAGCTGTTTGTTTTTCCTGCTGCAAGGAGAATAACAAAATGCTATTGGGAGAGCTAATAGGCTGCAGATGCAGAACTTCTGGCTGAGCGCTCAGGTCGGTGAAAGGCTTTGAACTGGAACCAGCCCTCTCATTTTCAGCAGTGCGTGTGGCCTGTGAAAAAGAAAGAGTGAAGTAAAACAAAGAGACTTGCCAGAGATAATTAGTTACTCCTAGCGGATAAAACAACAGAGACGATACTGTGCTGGAGAAAAAGTAGAGGTTTGATTGTGAAAGGACTTATGTTTGATACTAAAGAAGTTGATTAACACTGAGGAAGCTATTCAGAAGTTACACGTAAAAGGTGTATGCTTTGGTATGAACTTAAGAAAGCTAGCTCTGCCTTTTTAAGGGTAGCAAGCCTGGGGTCCAGTTCTAATGTGGAGGGGGCAGTTCACAGACGGAGGTGAGAGAAAGTAGCCAAGGATTCAGGTGTATAGAGTGAGGTGGTGCTGTTGTTGGGCAGGGAGGATCCTATCAGTACGCTGACACCTACTTTTACACTTGAATGGGTGCTGGTGCCCCCACTGGTCTACCAAATGGACTTTGTGACTCTACCACATATTTTAATGTATTGACACTAAAGGGGAGGCTGCTGGTAGGCACTTGTGGATTTAAAGGTGAGTAAAGATTTGGAGGTTATCAGCAAATAGTTGGGAGCCTGTGAGGGGATCATATTACATGTGCAGCAAACTAAGAAAGCTGATACAAATGATCAAACATCACTTTTTTAAAAATTACATTTATTTTTAATTGATTGCTTTACAATATTGATTTGATTTTGTCCTACATCAACATTAATTAGCCATAGGTGTACATATGTCTCCTCCCTCTTGAACCTCCCTCCCACCCCACCCTTCTAGGAGAACAGATTTGTGGACAAGTGCAGGGGAGAGGAAGGAGAGGGGGAGATGAAGGGCGAGAGTAGCATGAAAGTATATATGCTAACATATGTAAAACAGATAGCCAGTGGAAATTTGCTGTATGACTCAGGGAACTCAAACATTACTTTTAAAAAATTCTATTGTCAGATTTTATTGGGCTAACATAAGCTAACAAAGCAGAGGAAAAGTCTACAGCTAAAACATCACTTTATTACATTTTAGGTTATACCAAGAAAAAACACTGGCCATTGGTGCCATCCAAACAAAATTAACCACACAGATGTTTAATATCTGATTATAATTTTTCTCTAATAGTAAGTTTCTTTGTCAAACATCATCACTTATGATAAGTTAATTTTTATTATACTTCGTGTTTAATGGAATAAGTGATGATTGGGAGAAGATTATAAACAATACAATCCATAGTGTGAAAGTGAAAGTTGCTCCGTCATGTCCGACTCTTTGCGACCCCATGGACTACACAGTCCATGGAATTCTCTAGGCCAGAATACTGGAGTGGGTAGTCTTTCCCTTCTCCAGGGGATCTTCCCAACCCAGGGTTCGAACCCAGGTCTCCCGCATTGAAGGCGGATTCTTTACCAGCTGAGCCACAAGAGAAGCCCCAATCGGTAGTATCTATCTAGCCAAAACCAAATTTTTAGGTTTTTCTTCACTCTTTGTTAGGTATTCCAAGACCTGTAATTATTGCCAACAGTTTTTTCTACTTGGTGTGGATCTTCCTCCACCCTGCAGGCAAGAACCTAATGCTTACTGATGACCTGGGCTCCCAGTTGTCCCTCAGTCAGGCCACATTACTCTTTGCTAGCTTCCCTCTGAGGCCCTTTATGGTCCCCTTCCCTGGAGCCCTGGCACCTGTGGGTAATGTTGCTGATGGAAGCCACCTGAAATCTCGCGAGGGTGGGCAAGACCCCTTCCCCGCCAACGACGCGAGCCAGGTGGGCCAGAGGAGGGAGGAGTAGTGAGCATGCGCTCTCCAACCAAGGGAAAACGCCGGAGAGGAAGGAGGGCTCGGCAGAGGATGGCGGGCCCGAGAGCAGGCGCTGTGGTCACCAGGCGACCTGGACGGAGAGCAGATAAGATGGCAGTCCTGGAGGAAGAAGAAAGCCCCTTCTCTCCCCCTTTACCCCATGACTCCAGTGAGCCTGCAGCACCTCAAGTGAGTAAATTTAGTTCCCATGGGACTGGCCTTCCTTAGAGTGGGAGTCAAGGCAATTGGATGAGCTCCGCCAGCACCCGCCCTGCCCCGCCCCACACACATACCTGTTTGCTGATGCCTGAAGTTATTTTAACAGCAAATAAGACCTTTCACTTCTATTCAGTTCAGTTCAGTCGCTCAGTCGTGTCCAACTCTGCGACCCCATGAACTTCAGCAAGCCAGGCCTCCCTGTCCATCACCAACTCCCGGAGTTTACCCAAACTCATGTCCATTGAGTCGGTGATGCCATCCAACCATCTCATCCTCTCTCGTCCCCTTCTCCTCCTGCCCTCAATCCTTCCCAGCATCAGGGTCTTTTCAAATGAGTCAGCTCTTCACATCAGGTGGACAAAGTATGGGAGTTTCAGCTTCAACATCAGTCCTTCCAATGAACACCCAGGACTGATCTCCCTGAGGATGGCTGGTTGATCTCCTTGAAGTTCAAGGGACTCTCAAGAGTTTTCTCCAACACCACAGTTCAAAAGCATCAATTCTTTGGAGTTCAGCTTTCTTTATAGTCCAACTCTCACATCATACATGACTACTGGAAAAATCATAGCCTTGACTAGACAGACCTTTGTTGGCAAAGTAATATCTCTGCTTTTTAATATGCTGTATAGGTTGGTCATAACTTTCCTTCCAAGGAGTAAGAGTCGTTTAATTTCATGGCTGCAATCACCATCTGCAGTGATTTGGGAGCCCCCAAAAATAAAGTCTGACACTGTTTCCACTGTTTCCCCATCTATTTGCCATGAAGTGATGGGACCAGATGCCATGATCTTAGTTTTCTGAATGTTGAGCTTTAAGCCACCTTTTTCACTCTCCTCTTTCACTTTCATCAAGAGGCTTTTTAGTTCTTCACTTTCTGCCATAAGGGTGGTGTCATCTGCATATCTGAGGTTATTGATATTTCTCCCGGCAATCTTGACTCCAGCTTGTGCTTCATCTAGTCCAGCGTTTCTCATGATGTACTCTGCATAGAAGTTAAATAAGCAGGGTGACAGTATACAGCCTTGATGTACTCCTTTTCCTATTTGGAACCAGTCTGTTGTTCCATGTCCAGTTCTAACTGTTGCTTCCTGACCTGATCACACAGAACATAGCTTTTCTAACTCAGTGAAACTAAGCCATGCCATGTGAGGCCACCCAAGATGGACAGGTCATGGTGGAGAGGTCTGACAGAATGTGGTCCACTGCAGAAGGGAATGGCAAGCCACTTCAGTAGGCTTGCCTTGAGAACCCCATGAACATTATGAAAAGGCAAAAAGATAGGACACTGAAAGATGAACTCCCCAGGTTGGTAGGTGCCCAATATGCTACTGGAGATCAGTGGAGAAATAACTCCAGAAAGAATAAAGGGATGGAGCCAAAGCAAAAACAACACCCAGTTGTGGATGTGACTGGTGATAGAAACAAGGTCCATTGCTGTGAAGAGCAGTATTGCATAGGAACCTGGAATGTTAGGTCCATGAATCAAGGCAAATTGGAAGTGGTCAAACAGGAGATGGCAAGAGTGAATGTCGACATTCTAGGAATCAGTGAACTAAGATGGACTGGAATGGGTGAATTTAACTCAGATGACCATTATATCTACTACTGTGGCAGGAATCCCTTAGAAGAAATGGAGTAGCCATCATAGAAAACAAGAGAGTCTGAAATGCAGTATTTGGATGCAATCTCAAAAACGACAGAATGATTTCTGTTCGTTTCCAAGGCAAACCATTCAATATCACGGTAATCCAAGTCTATGCCCCAACCAGTAACGCTGAAGAAACTGAAGTTGAACGATTCACTTCTGTACTTAAAAGAATTGAATTACAATACAAAGAACAAGTATTTCCTGACCCAAATGAGTTCATGAAGTATAGGGGACTAAGGAGAGGCCTGTTCAGTAATGATGGAGATTGGGAATTGGCACACCTCCCCTGAGTGGAAAAGCTCTGAAATGGGAGGCTGGGTTTGGAAAAGACCAGTATTCAGTCTCGCCTGTTCCCTTGGGCTGTTAACCTGAAATCGATCTGAGTCCAGGAGAAACGAGGCGGGGCGGGTGTAGGTGTGCGGAGCCCCTGGGGTGGGTGGCCGTGTTGTCAGCTGTAATAGGGTCACTACTTGAGTTATTTCATCTGCCTGAGATCGAGCTCAGAACTCCTGCATAAGAGAAACATTTCACAAATCGCTGCGCCGCAGAATGCTTCCAAGTATTGAGTTACTCAAAAGATGCTTACTATTCATGGGCATGAACTCAGAGAACAAATATGCTCACTCCAAAGGGGACAGACATAAATGTGGGGTTTTCTTTAATTATATTGGTTCCTAGTTAAATATAACAGACACTGCTTCTCCGAGTGTCTAGAGAATCTTTTCCAGAGTAACAATAACTTTTTCCCTTTGACTTAACCTCTTTCTGCATCTCCTCAGCATCCCCTGCCAGCGGTGCGGGGATGGCCGCATTCCCAGGGCTGTCTGCTGGGTTACGGGGCTTGGAAGTGTTTTTAGCAGTGGGACACAGATTCCTCAGCCTTTTAAAAATGATCTAAGGTACATACAGACGTGTTTAAAATAGTGACTCAGTCACTAAGAGTGGAGATCTTCATCCATGACAAACACGTCTGAAAATTATCTAATTGTTTCCTCACTTCCTAATTAGGACACTGAAAAGTTCTGGAACAGTTCACTGAGCAGTCTAGGGAGGCCCTTCCATTCAGACAGCACTTTTTCTCTTTAATGTATTTCCATGTTCATTGTCTGCTTTGATTCAACGCTAGTAAAGTAGGCAGGGCACATGTCATTCTGCTCACTTGACAGACCAGAAAGATAAAACACGACAGGGCTAGGGTTTGCTTTCCTCCCAGAGTAAATTAGGAGCAGACCTGGATCTAGAAGTGAGGTCGGCCACGTTGGGTGGTCTCCTGACCCCAGCTTCACACAGCTTCAGACCCTTGTATCCAGGACCCATGAGCTCACCTGAATCTCACTAGGCCTGAGTCAGGTGAGCTGTGGAGGTGCCCCCTCCACTAGGTTGTCAGTCATCCAGCCAGCACCCTCCTCCCTCCAGATAGGATGGGGGATCCACCCTGAGCCAGGGATTGGGGCAGGAGGGCTTTGCATTTGTTCAGGTTCTTAAAGTGGAACTTGTAGTGAGCAGTGTTCTCCAAACAATATGTGATAGACAAAATTTTCTAAATAGTAAAACATTACTGTTAATTAGAAATTAATGTGTCAAGGTGCTTTGGACTTAGAACATGACACTTCACTCACAGAGGGGCTTTGCTAATCATTCTGTGGCCACAGTGGCAGAGTCAGGGTCTCTGTTCTGTCCCCCTCAGACCTTTGTTCTGTGTCTTGATCAGTTCTTCTGTCATTCTCTGTCCTCTGTGGGTATGTTTGTGCATGAGGATAGAAAGGGTAGATGGATATGTATAAATTCAGTGCAGTATATATAGTTCCTGATCTATTATGAGGGCTTTGCTGTCCTGCCTACATATCCCTACACATTTTCTTTCTCTCCTCCACTCTGTTCAGCAAATTTTTGCCTCAGATCATTGACTCCATTGGTTATACCGGCCTCCCTCTCCCTCTCTTCAAGAGATAGATGCTGTTTATCTTTCCCAAGAAATTTTATGGTTTAGGTGGGAAAGATCTTGCTCCCTGCAGAGCTCTGAGAGGAAGAACCAAGAAAGAAAATAACCTTGTATTTCTGGCATTTCCTGGCTGCCCAGAGCTTTCCTCTACAGCTGACATTGATAAAATTTCATCAAGGACATTAGTCGATCAGGCTACTGGCTTTTATAACGTCATATTAGCATTTAAGATATTGGTCTTTTTTCTGCAGAGAATATGACATATCTCTATTTTGCATGTTATCAGATTGCTAAAAACTCAATACAGCCCCTACAGTAATTGAAAAGTGGTTTTTAAAATAGAATTTGATACTCAAGACAGACACAAAAGTATTCTTAAACAGACATCTCCCTGTTTTTGCATAGGATGATACAACATTATAAAGATGCCATTTTCTCCTAGGTTAACTTAAAAAGCTAATGCATACTGACAAGCGTTTTTAGGCAAGTTGATAATGAAGTTCACATGAAAAAACAAAGGCATCAATAGCCAGGAAAACACTTGAAAAATACCAACTACTAGAGATGACTAACCCTACCGGATATTAAAGTATACTCTAAATCCTGTGTAATTAAAAGTGTAGTAGTACCACATGAAAAGATACATTGACCAGTAAAGTACACTATTTACAAAAGCCAAAAAGTGAAAAAAGCCCAAATGTCCATGTAATGGAGGGATAAACAAAATGTTGTGTACTCATACAATGGAGTATCATTCAATAAAAATGAGATATTGATATCTTCTATAATATGGATAAACCTTGAAAACATTATGCTAAGTGAAAGAAGCAAGTCACAAAAGACAATTATTGTATGATTCCATTTATATGAAATGTCTACTATAGGCAAATCCATAGAGACTGAAGTTGGTTAGTGGATGCCTAGGGCTGGGGATGGGAAAGAATAAGAGTGGATGCAAGGTTTCTTTTGGGGATGATAAAAACATTCTAAACTTAGACTACGTTAATGGTTACAAAAGTCCCTTAATATACTAAAACCATTGAATTGTACACTTAGAGGGTAAATTCTGTTGTATATGAATTTATCTCAGAAAGGGTGTTTTTAAAAGGGACAAATGATCCAACAAGCCAATAGAAAAAATAGTGAAGATGTTTTTCAAATATATGAAAAAATGTTCAAACTCACTCAGAAATACAAATTAAGCAACAGAGAGATACAGTTTTCATCCATCATATTGTCAAAAAATCAAAAAGTATGATGATCTGTTCTGTGGGCTGTGGGAAACAGGCATTCTCACACATTATTGGTGGAAATCCAAACTGCAAAGAGAATTAGGCAATAACCTAACAAAACTACACAAGTAGTTTGACCCAGCAACACCACTTTTAGGAATACATCCTGCAGATACACTTCTAACAATGTGAGAATATATATGCACAAGGTTACTCATTGCAACGCTGCTGGTAATTACAAATCTAAATGCTCATTTGAAAGATTAATTGAATCAGCCGTGATTCATCTAGAAAATGAAAATACTAAGCACTCTAGAAAAGAATGAGAAAGATCTCTATAAAACTGATATTATTTCCAGGATATACTGTTAAGTGAAAAAAATAACATCCCCAAGAGCATTTTTAATATGTTATCCTGCATGTGAGAAAGAAGGGATATAGGGAAAATATATACATATATTTGTTCTTTCATACAAAATCTGAGGAGAAACCAAAAACTGAGGAGATAGACTACTGTTACAAGTGCGGTTGTGGTTCCCTGGACTCCCACTCTTGAAAAGATATGTCCAAGTCCTAATGCCTAGGACCTCAGAATGTGATCATATTTGGAAACAAGGTCCTCCCAGATGTAATTAGTTAAGATGGAGTCATGCTGGAGCAAGGTGGGCCCCTAATCCAGTGTGACTGATGTCCTTCTAAGATGATGACCATGTGAAGAGAGAAACAAAGGGAAAGCAGCATGTGGAGATGAAGGCATTGATAAGGGTAATGTGTCTATGACCTAAGGACCACCAAAGATCACCAGCAGATCATCAGAGGCTGGGAAGCAACAAAAGGTATTCAGAGAGAGTTTGCCCCTGCCATAATCTCCATTTTGGACTCAGAGCCTCCAGGACTGAAAAGATAACTTTTTATTGTATTAAACGAGTCAGTTCATGGCACTTTGCATGGCAGCCTTAGGAATTACAGTTCCCTACAGGCTGTAGGTGGGAAAAGGGTTGAAAGAAGGGAGGAACTGGATTGGGGTCATGGGAATAAGGAGAGAGCATACTTCTCTGAATAGACATTTTTACAATATATATATGTATATATATATATATTTTAATTTATTTGGCTGTGTCAGGTCTTAATTGTAGCATGGGGATCTTTAGTTGTAGTTGGCATCTCGTGAACTCTTAGTTGTGGCATGGGGATCTAGTTCCCTGACCAGGGATCAAAGCTGGGCTCCTGCATTGGGAGTGTAGAGTCTTAGCTACATTCAGGGAAGTTCCTGAATGGATCTTTTTTTGATGCTCTAACTCAGAACCGTTGTAATGTTTCACATACCACCCCAAAATAAACATTTAAAAATCAATCAAGATGTGGGGGAACATAATGTGGCATTCAGACAGTAAAAACTGAACCTGACTGAGGTAAAAATAACACAACTCCACTGAGGAGAGTAAGGGAGAAAAGGAATAACTTAAATAACTTTGTAGAACAATATTGTGGTTGGATACCATAAGGTTAAAGACAAACTACAAACAAACTTTGTACTCTGGTTTTTAAGGTTTTTTTCACAGTGGTATGAGTTAGCAATTCTGAAACTACTGTAGGTATATATTCAGGATTGAACAAATAAGTTAATATATTGTAAATATTGAAAGCCACATTTCTCAAGGCTAGAAGAGGTTATATAGGTGTGGGTTAAATTTGGAGGAATTCTAATGAATCTTGGTTTGTAATATATATAAATATAGATACAGCCATCCTTCTCTAGTAAAAAGAACCAAGGTTCCTTAGAGGAAAAGTTGAATATAGGGTTGGGGCAGGAAAAATTAAAAAATGAGCCTGGACCATCTTGCAGTTATAGAAAATAAGTTCTCAAAACATCAGAAGAACCAAGGAGCCGACCTCATGGATCTCTCAACAGTAAGAGTGGAACAAATTGAGCAAGAAACTGATAGTATTGTATTATAATCTATAGAAAAAATATCCATGAGTCTGTACTGATAAAAATAATTGAGTAAGTAAAACAGTGGTATCAGGGGACAGCTCTTCCTCACAAAAGAATTCCAATGAATTAATGTGAGAGTACTTAGAAAATAAAAACTTGGTTAGGTAAACATCATAGTAATGATCGTTGCAGGCAAGGCTCACACTAATCGATTCTGAAGTTTAAAGAGAAATGGACGTTTGCATATTCTTGAAAGTATTTCCTTGGAGAGAGCAGTTACCGAGAGGAAAATAGTAACTTTTGGAGAAGCCCTGCATACACCACCTTAACCGGGTGATCAGGGTTAACATCACCAATTGATAAGTCATGCTGATATCAGGTACCTCTGAGTCAAGGTAGTGAGAAGGGCACAGTATCACTCATGATCTTGCCCAGTGCATAGCTTCAACCTAGTATAATGAGAAAACATCACACAAACACCTGCAAAACACTACAAGATAACCCTTTAAAAGAGTCAAAGTCATGAAAGACCAGGCAAGACTGAGGAACTGTCACAGATTGGCAGAAACCAAGGGTGCATGACTAATAAATGAATTATGGGATCCTGGATGGGTTCCTAGGACAGAAAAAGGACAAAAGTGGAAAAACTGGTGAAATTCAAATAAGGTCTCTATTTTCGTTAATAGCATCATATCAATGTTAACTTGCTGGTTTTGATCATGTGCCATGGTGATATAAAATGGTAACATCAAGGGTGGCCAGATTAAAAGTATATGCAAATATTTTTTACAACTAAGTTTAAAATTATTTCAAAATATTTAAGGAAAATTATGTAGTTTGAAATGTTTATCTTCAATCTTACCCCCAAAGTTTTAGTTATTTCCCATCATATGTATAAATAACATTTCTGCTTGTATTCCGTGATTTACCAATTTTACACTTTACATGTTTCCTGCTATAATAAATGATATAGCTCATTTTTTTATATCTCCTACCACTATAAAATCCTAGAAATAGTTATATTCCAATTTTCAGTTTCTCTGTTGACCCATCGCTATGGCCTGAATGTCTGTGCCCTCCCAAATTCATATGTTGAAATCCTAACCAAAGGTGATGGTGTTAATAGGTGGGTTCTTTGGGAGGTGATTAGGTCATACAAGTAGAGACCTCATGAATGGAATTTGCTCTTATTAAAAACTATCCCACAGAGCTCCCTTGCCCTTTCTACCACATGAGGATACAAGGAGAAATCCAAACCTGGAAGAGGGCTCTCACCAGACCAAGATGGCACCCTGATCTGAGGCGTCTATCCTCCAGAACCATGAGCAGTAAATTTCTGCTGTACGTAAGCCACTCAGTCTACGGTGTTTTGTTATAGGAGCCATACAGACTAGGGCAGCCATACTTAAAACTTTAAATTCAATAATATCTTTATCTCTTCCATCTTGGCTTCCTATCAACATCCCTGCTTTTTTCTCTAGCTGGCTTCCTCTCTTTCCTTTTTCCTAACTCAGTTCACCTAACTTCTAGTTTTGTATTTTGTCATTTCCTAACAATTAACCATAATTTAGTTGTCTTTGAACTGCCTGTTAAGTCCAGTAACTGAAAACCAGTAAGCAGCAATTATATTATTATGACCAGGTAAATACTGTTCACTGCTGAGTCACACAGTGTACGTACCATAATTGAACTTCTTTTTGTGCAGCTTTCTGTTTTTTCTGGAATTTCTCAGTAGCTTTCTTTTCTGTTCCATTAGTTGTCTTTATCATATTCCCAATTGTTTCCAGGCTCTTCCTAGCTTAAGTATTAAGTCCCCATTTTCCCTGGAGACCTCTTTTCAGGGATTTCTGGCTTCCTGCTCAGGTTGGAAATGCTTGCTCTAGAAATCTCTGGGGTCCTTTGACTCCTCTCCTAGATTGGTTCCAGTACCTTCTAGGTCTTATTTTTGCTTCAGTTTACTACCTCCTTTTTTGAGAGCCTGTCTTAGTAAATTCCTTAGAAAGAGATTGTGTGAAATAAATTTCTTGAGTCCTTGCATGTCTGGAAATACCTTGGTTTTACCCTTGTATTCAAATGATAGTTTTGTTGAGTATATAAAAGTTGATCATTTTTTTCCCTCAGGATTTTAAGATCTTTGTTCCACTGTCTTCTTGTATTTATTGTTAATACTGTCATTCTGATTTTTGTGCTTTTGTTGATGTTCTATTTTATTTGCCCCTGAAGCATTCAGCATCTTCTTCATTCTCAGTATGGTGCACTTTAATGTTACATGGAGATCTGAATCTATTTTTTAAGTTTATTGTACCAGGCACTCAGTGGACCATTTTAATTACAATGTACATTTACATTGTAACATCATTCAGGTTTAAACATTTTTCTTATAGTCTTCCTTTCATAACTTCCCCCGTTCCATGTTCTCAGTTTGTTCTTTCAGAGACTCAGAAGACAATTTGGACCTTAATTGGTTGTCTTTTCCCCTCATTTTTAGTGTCTTTGTAGGGTTTTTTGCATCTTAATGTCCTTGTGTCTTATTTTTGTGTCTTCATGTTGTTGACTTCATCTTACTTTCCGGGAGAGTTCTTTTTATTTCTATAATCTCTATTGAATATCTATTTCCACAATCATATTTAATTTCCAGGATCTCTTTCCTGTTTTTTTCCTTTTAAAATAGCATCCTATCCTTGCTTTAAAGGCATGGTTTCTTCTCACGTTTTTCTGAGGATATTATTTACAGATTTTCCCCCCCAAGTTCTCTACTATTCCCTGAATTACTTTTGTTTCCTCTGGAACCAGTTGCTCTATTTGTTTGACTCTTTTGTTCATGTTGTAATTTGAGCCAACTGTCTGGCAATCCTTGGATTTCTGTTCTTGTTTAAGAAAGAGGCTTAAGAAATTGTGTGAATGAGAGAGGCCTGTCAACCAGCAAGTGAGTGAGCAGGAAACTAGCTGTCCACTGGGCAGTCCCTAAATGCTAAATCTAGAGCTGCTCAACTTCATTAGAAGAGAACTTCCCATTTAAACTTTTTAAAGTTTTTCCCCCCTAGGGAACAGATTTCAGCTTCCAAGAGTTGTGTGTATAGAGAGGGGAAAGATGGTAGGACTCACCTTCCTCCTCACACGGCTTGGTGCAGCACAAGTCTCCAACCTGGGTTCAAGTCCTGGTCCCCTTCCTGGGCAACCTTGGTGAGTGCCTGCAACATTACAGGGCCCAAGCGTCTTCCTACTGCAGGTCCGTCTAGGACGTTACCTTCACCCTCAGCAAGGTCAGATGGTAAGGGCAGTCGCAGAGAAGCATTCTCTGTGTGGTGGTAAGCCTGCGAGGCCAGCTCTATTAATAGCCATGGTGATTACAGAGTAACACTCCTTTTAAATGCTTGGACTTTATAGCTTTCCATTCAAAACAGTCCTGGCCCCATGTTTAGTCTCTCCAGGGGGTAGCTATAAAGACCACCTTGTTTCACAGCGAAGGAGAGGTTACAAGGCAATTAAAATATTTTTGGCTCTTCTCTCCTGTGATGATTATACCCATGTGGTGGCAGCCACTAGAGTATTTCTGCCTCTGTTACCCACAGAGGAACTGGACAATGCAGCAGCAACAAGCTGGGCTAGAATTAAGAGTTTTAGCCTGAAACCTTCCCTTGATTTTCAGAGATTTTGAAGTAAAAGTCAGAAATAGTGATGTCTCTGGGACTTCCCTGGTGGTGCAGTGGTTAAGACTTTGCCTTCCAGTGCAGGGGGTGTAGGTTTGATCCCTGGCTGAGGAGTTAAGATCCCACATGCATCATGGCCAAAAAAACCAAAACATAAAACAGAAGTAATATTGTAACAAATTAAATAGAAACTTAAAAAAAATGGCCCACATTAAAAAAATAAAGAAAGAAACTAGTGATGTGTCTAATTGCGATAGCCAGGCAACTGCCACTTATTTTAAAGATGTATTTTTCTCCTGTAGGAATAAGATTAGATCCTTAAGGAACAGAGTAAATATTTCTTGTGCTAGAGTGATTAGATGCTCAAAACTCGGTCTGTTCTTCAGTCTGATAAATGTGGTATGTGCCTGTGTGCTCAGTCGCTCAGTTGTGTCCGACTCTTTGCGACCTGATGGACTAGAACCTGCAAGGCTCCTCTGTCTGTGGGATCTTCCTGTCAAGAATACTGGAGTGGGTTGCCATTTCCTTCTCCAGAGGATTTTCCCAATCCAAGGATTGAATGTGAGTCTTCTGCATTGCAGACGGATTCTTTACTGCTGAGCCGCCAGGGAAGCCCAATAAAAGTAGTCTTTGTACAAATAAATGTGTGTTTAGAGAACATGGAGATATTTAGGTAAATACAATGTGCCACATCTAACAGCTCTGAATAGCAAATAATGCTGATTATTCTGGTCATAAAAATTATCATCATGTGGAAAGAGTAGCTGCCATAATCTTAAAAATGACCCTGACAAAAGCAGCCTCTTCAGTGTTCAAAATTGTGATTAACTCCTCAGAGCATCCACACAGGGCAGGCTAGACAGGTGTCATTACCACCACCCCTGCCCCATACAGCTGAATACACAGACACCTAGAGAAGTTCTAGCAATACTTAGTAATCAATTCTGTATTAGGCTCATTAGACGTCAAATGCTCTGCATAGTCTGTCTCCCTCAGGCTTGGTGGCCAGTGGACAAGAGCCCATATTACACACCTCCCAGTGCTCTCTGCACCAAGTGATGGAGGCTGGTGTTGAGGGTGCTTGTTCCTGTACTGGCCTGAGGTATAGATGACAAAGAGGAGGAGAGAGAGGATTTAGAATGTTACGAATTCTCCAACTCAGCAGGAACAGATTCTGCAAAACTTTTTTTTCCCTCTTTCTTTCTCTCTCCCCTAACCCCAAAGAGCAATTATGAAAAATATTTCCAGGAAGGAAAATATTAAAATGCAAATTAAATACAGTTGTGACTGTAAATTACTGAATAAAAATGCCAGCACTGTTTTTAAGAGTCCAGCATAAGCATTGAGGACTACTGGTCGTGAGGCCAACGGAGCTGACGTCAGATAGAGTAGGACCACAGAGATAATCCAGTCCAGGTCCCTCATTTTACAGATGAGAACACTGAGGCGGAGATGGTTAGTGAATTTTCCCAATGACTGGAGATAGCATTAGTACAGTAGCCAGCACAGGGCTGGATACAAAGCAAGTACTTATATCCATTAGGAAAGTGTTCAGTTGCAAAGAGTAGAGAATTGGCTTTACAAGTTGGTTTTTCTCAGCATGAGTCCAGAGGTAGGAGTGCATGGCCTGGCTGTTCCTGGTCCTAAACAAGAAAAATGAGCCATGCATGTCAGCAGCCAATCTGCCCAGAGGCTGGGTGGAGTTCTAGGTTGCAATGTGACCAGAGAAGGGTGGCCTTGTTAAATGATGAGAGTAACCAAGGATATTTAACTTGAAGAGGAGGAACTGTGGAAACTTGAGAGAACAGGCCCTGTATTGCCCAAGAGGTCAGAATTAAGACCAGTAGCGCAACTGTTAGATGACCAACAGGATTGGACAACAGGAATAATTTTTAAAAAATATTTTTTATTTGACTGTGTTGGGTCTTAGCTGTGGCATGTGGGACCTTCATTGTGGCACACGGGCTTCTCTGTATTTGCAGCATGGGGGCTTAGTTGCACCGGGATGGAACCTAAGTTCCCTGCATTGGAAGGCAGATTCTTAACCACTGGACCACCAGTGAAGTGCCAGGCATAGTTTTAATGATAAGCACTTACCGAAAATTATTTGCCTCTAAAAACAGTTTCTTAGAGACATTCATGGAATTGGAGGGGGGCGGGGGTGTTGGATGCTGCATGTTGGATGGGGGAAATGAAGGTGAGCTTAGGAGGGAGAGGAGAGTTAACAGCACTGAATGGGCAGATGGTCTCCAAATTCCCTTTTGGAACACTCCATTTAGCAAGGATCTGTTGAGTTTCTACTGTGTTCCACAGAGGAACCATATTTTCCAAATAAGAAGCTGGTCTGACATTTACGAAAAAACTAACGGAGAGAACAGTGTGTCTGATGAGTGTTGCGTACTGTCTTCTCCGGAACCACTTGGTTCCTCCAGATGCCAGGGTTCCCAGTACCCCCCTCCCTCTCCAGGGAACCGGCTGTTTCCATCCAGGCGCTCAGGGCGGGTGAACAGGGCCAGATGCGTAGTTCAGTAGCAGCAGTTTTTTCCAGATACGCTGGAGCCTGGGTTTACTCTGTGTCGCATGAGATGCCCACGTGTCTGCAAGACAGCTGGGAAGTATCAGAAAGGTAGTGGGGAGTTCAGTCACTCATCTGCCATCTCTCGAGTCTTTCTTGCCCTCGTTCTTCTTACCTGGAAAATGGGAGAGAAGAGTATCTTCCTCCCAGATTTGCTTTGAGGAAGTTCTGGGCTTTGCATAGTGCTCAGTCCTTGGTAAGGATTCAACAGGTGTGGTTGATGTCGTTCCTCAGCTCTGTCACTGATTTTGTCCGGTAACTTTTGCAGACGTGGGTATCCTGTCCTTTACATCGCGGCTAGGTTGGGCTGAAACAAGCCCCGGGATTCCCCCCAACGCTGAACCGACTGGTCCTCAAACAAAATGGCCGCCGCGCTTTCCCCTCCTCGGCCGGCAGGGCATCTCTGCCAGGAGGGGGCACCACGAGCTCATGTTTCCGGCAGAGACGTGGCTGACCATTTGGTAATCGCCCCTCAGCATTGCAAGGAGCCTGAAAACTCGCCTATTTAATAGCTGCCTCTAGATAGCTGCCAAAGACTTTTAATCACGGTGCTGATGGTGTGACTGGATTTTCCACTCTTCTGCTTGCTTCCAGGAGATAAAAATCATCTTCCTGCGGACTGTCTTCAGTATTTACGAAGGGGGTAAAGAAAGAATGTGGCAAGGCCAGCTTCCCCGCTGTGATCTTTCCCTGTGCTCAGAAGCACAACTACAAACTCCAGGGAGCATGTACTGTGGAATTATAGCTATAATAAGCTATTTGCATGCTATTCAGAAACACAAATGGCCACTGATGCTGGCAATTGCCTCATTGTCACATAGAAGATCACAGATAGGATTTTGAAGCCTCACAACTCTGGCAGTGGCTAGGCTGGAGAGGTACAGAAAAAGTGGTTACCGGGATCTTCTTGGGTTCCTGTGAGCAGGATCAGTGTTGTGAAGACTGAGGAGGACTTGAAAAGAACTAAAGGCAAATAGTTCACTCACCTAGAGCCAGACATCCTGGAATGTGAAGTCAAGTGGGCCTTAGGAAGCATCACTAAGAACAAAGCTAGTGGAGGTGATGGTATTCCAGTTGAGCTATTTCAAATCCTGAAAGATGATGCTGTGAAAGTGCTGCATTCAATATGCCAGCAAATATGGAAAACTCAGCAGTGGCCACAGGACTGGAAAAGGTCAGTTTTAATTCCAATCCCAAAGAAAGGCAATGCCAAAGAATGCTCAAACTACTGCACAATTGCACTCATCTCACACACTAGTAAACTAATGCTTAAAATTCTCCAAGCCAGGCTTCAGCAATATGTGAACCGTGAACTTCCAGATGTTCAAGCTTGTTTTAGAAAAGGCAGAGGAACCCGAGATCAAATTGCCAACATCCAATGGATCATCAAAAAAGCAAGAGAGTTCCAGAAAAACATCTATTTCTGCTTTATTGACTATGCCAAAGCCTTTGACTGTGTGGATCACAATAAACTGTGGAAAATTCTGAAAGAGACGGGAATACTAGACCACCTGACCTGCCTCTTGAGAAACCTGTATGCAGGTCAGGAAGCAACAGTTAGAACCGGACATGGAACAACAGACTGGTTCCAAATAGGAAAAGGAGTACGTCAAGGCTGTATATTGTCACCCTGCTTATTTAACTTCTATGCAGAGTACATCATGAGAAACTCTGGGCTGGATGAAGCACAAGCTGGAATCAAGATTGCTGGGAGAAATATCAATAACCTCAGATATACAGATGACACCACCCTTATGGCAGAAAGTGAAGAGGAACTAAAGAGCCTCTTGATGAAAGTGAAAGAGGAAAGTGAAAAAGTTGGCTTAAAGCTCAACATTCAGAAAACTAAGATCATGGCATCTGGTCCCATCACTTCATGGCAGATAGATGGGGAAACATGGCTGATTTTATTTTTCTGGGCTCCAAGATCACTGCAGATGGTGATTGCAGCCATGAAATTAAAAGACTCTTACTCCTTGAAAGGAAAGTTATGACCAACCTAGACAGCATATTAAAAAGCAGAGATATTACTTTGCCAACAAAGGCCCATCTAGTCAAGGCTATGGTTTTTCCAGTAGTCATGTATGGATGTGAGAGTTGGACTATAAAGAAAGCTGAGGCTGAAGAATTGATGCTTTTGAACTGTGGTGTTGGAGAAAACTCGTGAGAGTCCCTTGGACTGCAAGGTGATCCAACCAGTCCATCCTCAGGGAGATCAGTCCTGGGTGTTCATTGGAGGGACTGATGTTGAAGCTGAAACTCCAATACTTTGGCCACCCAATGCGAAGAGCTGACTCATTGGAAAAGACCCTGATGCTGGGAAGGATTGGCGGCTGGAGGAGAAGGGGACGACAGAGGATGAGATGGCTGGATGGCACCATCGACTCGATGGACATGGGTTTGGGTGGACTCTGGAAGTTGGTAATGGACAGAGAGGCCTGGCGTGTTGCGGTTCATGGGGTCGCAAAGAGTCGGACACGAATGAGCAACTGAACTGAACTGAAAGGCAAATAGGGCCAAAGTCTCGGCTTCCCAGGTGAGGCTAGTGGTAAAGAACCTGCTTGCCAATGCAGGAGATGTAAGAGGCTAGATTGGATCCCTAAGTGGGGAAGATTCCCTGGAGGAGGAAATAGCAACCCACTCCAGTATTCTTGCCTGAAGAATCCCAGGGTCCTGGTCAGGGGAGCCTGATGGGCTACAGTTCATAGGGTTGCATAGAGTCACCCAGGGCTAAAGTCTTAAATATGTCCTGGGTTTGTTAAGTGAATTGAAGAGGGAAATTCCCCAACTCTCTTCCACTCTGTGACTTTTCTCAGGAGAAGAAAGAGGAAGGAAGAAAAGAGATGGAATGGGAGGTAGAGTGAAAAGAAAGATTAATTATGCGAAACAGTTAATGTTTAATTAGATTATCCTGCCTTTTCCCTCTTAAGAAGTGCATAACTTTAAGCTTTAGAAAGTAGAAGATATATAAATGTATTATTTGGTCTTTGTTTTGAGCTCTTCCTGTCTCCTGTACATGTGTGAGCACTAAACATGTATTTGGTTGGCAGCCTGGAAAATTAATGGGCTAAATCAAATTATCATGTGGACTGGTTTTGACCTTTTGAATGTTAGATTGTCAAAACTTTCTTCTCTGGGATACTAGCCTCAACTGAACATTTAGGATGCATTCATTTTGAAAAGGAAAAAATTACTTTCAGACCCCATACAAGATTCTTTTATCATTTAAAAAAGATATGATGATTCCTCATTTATGGCAAAGGAAGTGGTGCAAACAGAACAGGTGTGTCTCTCTGTTCTCTCTTTTTTAAATTTTTTTAAATTTAGCTTTTATTTTATGTTGGGCTACAGTTGATTTACAATGTTGTGTTAGGTTCAAGTGTCAGTTAAACATGTACATATATCCATTCTTTATCAGATTCTTTTCCCATATAGATTATTGCAGAATATTGAGTAGAGTTCCCTGTACTATACAGGAAGTCCTTGTTGATTATTTATTTTATATATAGTAGTGTGTATATGTTAATTCCAAACTCCTGATTTATCTTTCCCCACCCACAGTTGCCACTTTTGGAAACCATAAGTTTGTTTTCAAAGAATGAGTCTGTGTCTATTTTGTAAATAAGTTCACTTGTATCATTTTTTATATTCCACATATAAGTGATATTATATTTGTCTTTCTCTTACTTCACTTAGTATGAAATCTAGATACATTCATGTTACTGAAAATGGCATGATTTCATCCTTTTTTATGGCTGAGTAATATTCCACTGTGGGGTTCCCTCATAGCTCAGTGGTAAAGAATCTGCCTGCTAATACAGGAGACATGGATTTGAACCCTGGGTTGGGAAGGTCCCCTGGAGAAGGAAATGGCAACCCACTCCAGTATTCTTGTCTGGGAAATCCCATGGACAGAGGAGCCTAGCAGGCTATATATTCCATGGGGTCGCAAAGAATTGGACATGACTTAGTGACTAAACAACAACCACAACAGTATTCCATTGTATATATGTACCACATCGTCTTTATCCATTCACCTGTTGATGAATATTTAGATTGCTTCCATGCCCTGGCTATTGTAAATAGTGCTACAGTGAACATTGGGATGCCTATATATTTTTGAATTATGGTTTTCTCTGGATATATACCCAGGAGTGGGATTGCTGGATCATATGGTCGTTCTATTCTTAATTTTTTAAGGAACTCCTGTACTGCTCTTCACAGTGGCTGCACCAATTTACATTCCCAACAGCAGTGTCAAAGTGTTCCTTTTCTCCACACCCTTCCCAGTATATATTATTTGTAGATTTTTTGATGATGGCCATTCTGACCAGTGTGAGGTGATACCTCATTGTATTTTTGACTTGCATTTCTCTAATAATTAGTGATGTTGAGCATCTCTTCATGTGCTTTTTGGCCATCTGTGTGTCTTCTTTGGAGAAATGTCTATTTAGGTCTTCTGCCCATTTTTTCGATTGGGTTGATTTTTTTGTGTGTGTGGAGCTACAGAAGCTGTTTGTATATTTTGGAGATTAATCCTCTTCTGTTAGAGCTAAACTGATTACATTAGGTTGCTAGAGAAATCACATCACACACTGTCAAGTCTCATGGCGGGGGGGTGTAAATCTTGTGAAGCAATCATTTTTCTTTATTACTACCAAGTGCTTTGTGTGTGTCTTTGAATTTACATTAAAGAACCCATGTCTTGAAAGACTGAAAGTCTGTTGGGGTTGGAGAGATGGAATGGGACAGGGGATGTGAGAATGATGGTTCTGCAGTGTCCAGTATCATGTGGACTTCAGTGGAGGCTTGTTTTTTTCTCTGGGCTGGGACAGAAGGGGCTGCTACATCCTGGAACAGTCCCTCCTGCTCTTTCCCCCATACCATCTGCAGAGTGGAGCAGGGGGTGTGTGGTTGAGAACACTAGCATGGTTTCATCTGTTGTTGCTTACGGGAGGAGAACCTTCCTGTTGAGGTTTTGGCTTTCTCCTATCTAATGAATGAGTCCTACTCTTAAGATCAGCCTCTCTTGGTGCCACTGAAAAATGAACTCTGTTAGAGAATTTTGCAGCAACTTTAAAAAATATCGTCAGTACCATGCTGCACCCTTGCAAAACGCATTTCCTTTCTCTTGTTTAAAAGTCACACTTCTAGTGTACAAATGCCTTATATGACAGCATATAAAAGCAGGGATTTTTCTATTTTGAGAAGTATATCCAGTTGGCTTTCTGACAAACTGGAAGATGCTTTAGGTCCTATTACCTTTTCTGGGACTTTCCCAGAGTGTCAAATAATGAGTAGGGGGCCGATTCTACAGGCTGTTCTGAGGGGTGGTGCTCTATTAAAATGCATTCGAAGTGAGAAGAAACCAACGTTTGCTGGAAACACACTGTAAAGGAAGACATTTAACACATGATATGAATTCTCTCATTTAGTCCTCACTTCAGTGTATAAATAAGGTTTTGCCATCTCTTTTCTTAGGTAAGGAAACAGGTTCAGAGAGAAGGAGTAATTTGTTTTGAGTCACCTTGCATGTAGGCTCCAAAAGGGGAGTTGAAATCTAGGTTTGTCTGACCAACCCTGGTGCTGTTTTGATACTCCATGTAAGTTGATTGCTATAGAAATGCAAAATGTTATTTTTCAATCATTTCTATAGCACATATTTTATACTAAGCACTGTTTTGAGTTAGAGCCTGAACTGGGGTGGGTGGGGAGAGAGTGACTGCCAGAACCTGGAGGAATGGGCTGGGGAAGTGGGTTCAGGGGAGTTGCCAAAGGAAGCATCAGTAGCACCCAAGGATGATTCATTATGGGGTCTGAGGCAAGGAGGGAGCAGTCAGTTTTGGTACCAGGGTTGGATCTGTACCAGAACATTATTGCAGATGGACTCAGAGTAGCCTGAGGTTGAGGAAGATAATCCCCCTTCCTCAGGCTGTACTGCTCTAAACTTTGCAAAACGTTCAAGAAAACATTGGCCCAGAGGAATGTAAAACATAGATGTGTAGACCAGCTGAAGTGAGTTTTAGGCCTAGTTGAATGTTGTCTTGGCCACATTCCCTTGAAGCAGTGAAGTTCTCGCGAGTCTGGCTTTCGCACTTAAGAGCTGACTTCACGTTTCCGTGTTTACCTACTTGATATGTGACCTTGCACCTCAGTTTCCTCATCTCCAATAATAGCTGCCTTTTAGGGTTATGGTAAGGATCCAGTGATATCATTTACAAGATGCTCTTGGTTCAGTGCTGGCCTGAGTTCTGCATATTATACATAACACCTTGGGGATTTCACTTTCCTGTCTATCCCCCTTCCCTGGCATTTCCAAACTCTCCATCTCTATCTCCCCTCAGTCTGAGACCATATGCAGATCTTCATCTTAATACCAAAACAACAACAAGCCACACAGACTTTCTCTCCACTGCTTTGTGGTGCTACTCTCCTAGTTCTCCTTGTTGTTCCTCCAATCTTCCTCTTTTTTTTTTTTTATTATAGAGATATAATTGACATACAGCTTTTTTCAGTCTTCTTAAAAGACCGCTCATGGGCTGCTAGTTCCAAAAAGTAGAGACATAACTGTTGCATATGTCTGAATACCTGTGTCTAGCAAAGTGCCTGGCATGTAGGTGGCACTCAAATATTTGCTGAATGAATGACTGACTGTCTCCATTTCTTCATTCCCAACTTGTAGCCTTGCAGTGTAGCTGCTTGTCTCACCACTCTTCTAAAACTTCTCTTTCCAAAATTACCTCTAACTTAATTACCAAAATCAGGGCTTGTCTCCTCATCCTCTTGTCTCTGAGCTCTCCCTAATGAATGCAAGTCTGTAATCTACTTTAGAGTATAGTGAAGCAAATCCGAAAGTACTCCAGAGGACACAGACAAGGCTAGGCTCTCCAGTTTCTTACTTATCAACTTGGTTAGCAGTATCCTTTGAAGTCTTCTGAGGTCATGTCTCTTTGATGGGGGTGAGTGGCATAAGACAGTGAACATCCCGGAAGCCATCTTCCCTGATCTCAACAGCTGGAAACAATCTCCTCCTCTCCTCTGACATGCTGAACTAAGCTTTATCTGTGCTTCTCTAATGGAACTCTTTCAGTTTTGAGTTATGGTTCATTGTTCATTATAACCATATCTGTGTCACCTGCTACATTTACACTGTCTGATGGCAGGAACTGGGCTTTTTCCTCATCTTCCTATCCTACTCAGCCTATATAATCAGGTAATGCAAATAGGCCATTTGAAAGAATTAGGGACTTCCCTGGTGGTCAAGTGGTTAGAACTCCACACTTTCAGTGCAGGGGGCACAAGTTTGAGTCCTGGTTGGGGAACTAAGATCCTGCATTCTGGCGTGGACAAAAAAAAAAAAGAATGACTTTACTTAATTTAAAATTTTTTTCTTATAAAAAAAGAAAGAACTAATGGTGGAAAGAAGAGGAGATGACCTTGAATGACTACAGAGATCCTGCCCATGGAGGGTTTTATAATAAGCCTTTCACTCCTGTTAAACTGAGTAAAGCCCTCTTTTGTCTTAGCCCTGTGTTGGGTACAATGGGAAGAATAAGATAGAGAATAACACTGAGAGCAGAGACCTAGCTTACAGTCTAAGAACAAGCTATACGTGAGAAATGTTAAATAGCAATTAAAGAGTGCAAGAAAAAATACGAGAACAACAGGTAAAGAACATATTGAAATAATAAGTAGCAACTACATGCTAGCCATGTGTTATAGAACTAGTGGGGGCTGGGAGGAGAATCTCTGAAGTTGCAGTGATGAGGGGCAGTTTCTAGAAGACATTGGGATTATGCAGAACTCTTTGGGTGACTCCATTCAGTTTGCCACAGTCTTAGATAGATATGTCCTAGCATGAATCCCACTCTACAAGCTATGAGTCTTGGGTACTGTGCCCTTTAAAGCTCAGGTGGTTCCACTGCAGTAGGATGGTCGAGAGCAAGAGCTCTGGGTCAGCAAGATCTGCATCTGCCTGGCTGGTAGCCCAGGAATACATGGTCTCTCTGATCTGGTAGCTTGCTGCAGTAAGAGGAGTTCAGTCCAGTCTCTAGTATTTTTTTAAATGTCATGGTACTCTCTTCCCCCAGAAATATTTCCAAAATGTAAACAGAATAAATGCTAATTGTCATTAAGTTGGAGCCACCGCTGGGCTCAAGGGGATGCAAAGGTGATCTTTCCGGGCTGTTCTTGGCTGACATGAGACGCTCAGTGCCCGTTGAGGGCGGACTTTGCTGCTGGCCCCCTTGCTCTTCTCCAGAGTCTCTACTCCCCTGCTCCTGCAATGGTACTGGGTAATCAGAAACACAAACTGGATGACTGTACTCACTTATTATCTGATTTGTTTGGGGTCTACTCTATGTTTGTTTGAGGCATGTTCTCCAGTTACTAGGTAACTTGACCTTTAATCCCACCATTTTTAAGTTAAAGGTTCTTTATTCTACACTCCATCATTTTACCCGAAATAGGTTTTGTTCAATTATACCCATGTAGGGCATCCTCAGTTTTATGTATACATCTATCAGTTCAGTTTAGTCGCTCAGTCATGTCTGACTCTTTATGACCCCATGGACTATAGCATGCCAGGCTTCCCTATCCATCACCAACTCCTGGAGCTTGCTCAAATTCACATCCATCAAGTCAGTGATGCCATCCAACCATTTCATCCTCTGTTGTCCCTTTCTCCTGTCTTCAATCTTTCCCAGCATCAGGGTCTTTTCCAATGAGTCAGTTCTTCCCATCAGGTGGCCAAAGTATTGAAGCTTCAGCATCAGTTCTGCCAATGAATATCCAGGATTGATTTCCTTTAGGATTAACTGCTTGGATCTCCTTGCAGTCCAAGGGACTCTGAAGAGTCTTCTCCAACATCACAGTTCAAAAGCATCAATTTTTCAGCGCTCAGCTTTCTTTATGGTCCAACTCTCACATCCATACATGACTACTGGAAAAACCATAGATTTGACTATATGGATCTTTGTTGGTAAAGTAATGTCTCTATTTAATATACTATCTAGGTTGGTCATAGGAGCAAGCGTCTTTTAATTTTGTGGCTGCAGTCACCATCCAAAGTAATTTTGGAGCCAAAGAAAATAAAGTCTCTCACTGTTTTCACTGTTTCCCCATCTATTTGCCATGAAGTGATGGGACCAGATGCCATGATCTTCTTTTTTTGAATGTTGAGTTTTAAGACAGCTTTTTCACTCTCCCCTTTCACTTTCATCAAGAGGCTCTTTAGTTCCTCTTCACTTTCTGCCTTAAGGGTGGTGTCATCTGCATATCTGAGGTTATTGGTATTTTTCCTGGCAATCTTGATTTCACCTTGTGCTTCATCCAGCCAGGCATTTCGCATGATGTGCTCTGCATAGAAGTTAAATAAGCAAGGTGACAATAGACAGCCTTGACGTACTCCTTTTCCTATTTGGAAGCAGTCTGTTGTTCCATGTCCAATTCTAACTGTTGCTTCTTGACCTGCATACATGTTTCTCAGGAGGCAGGTAAGGTGGTCTTATATTCCCATCTCTTTAATAATTTTCCAGTTTGTTGTGATCCACATAGTCAAAGGCTCTAGTGAAGTCAATGAAGCAGAAGTAGGTGTTTTTCTGGAACTCGCTTGCTTTTTCTATGATCCAACAGATGTTGGCAGTTTGACCTCTAGTTCCTCCGCCTTTTCTAAATCCAGCTTGAACATCTGGAAATTCTTAGTTCACGTATTGTTGAAGCCTTGCTTGGAGAATTTTGAGCATTACTTTGCTAGTGAGTGAGATGAGCACAGTTGTGCGGTGGTTTGAGCATTCTTTGGCATTGCCTTTCTTTGGGATTGGAATGAAAACTGACCTTTTCCAGTCTTGTGGCCACAGGACTGGGTTTTCCAAATTTGCTGGCATATTGAGTGCAGCACTTTCACAGCATCATCTTTCAGGATTTGAAATAGCTCGACTGAAATTCCATCGCCTCCACTGGCTTTGTTCATAGTGATGCTTCCTAGGACCACTTGACTTCATACTCCAGGATGTCTGGCTCTAGGTGAATGATCACACCATTGTTGTTATCTGGGTCATGAAAATCTTTTTTGTATGGTTCTTTTGTGTATCCTTGCCACCTCTTCTTAGTATCTTCTGCTTCTGTTAGATCCACCCCATTTCTGTCCTTTATTGTGCCCATCTTTGCATGAAATATTCCCTTGGTATCTCTGATTTTCTTGAAGAGATCTCCAGTCTTTCCCATTCTATTGTTTTCCTCTGTTTCTTTGCATTGATCACTTAGGAAGACTTTCTTATCTCTTCTTGCTATTCTTTGGAACTCTGCATTCAGATGGGTATATCTTTCCTTTTCTCCTTTGCCTTTTGCTTCTCTTCTTTTCTCAGTTATTTGTAAGGTCTCCTCAGACAGACAACCATTTTGCCTTTTTGCATTTCTTCTTCTTGGTGATGGTTTTGATCACCGCCTCCTGTACAATGTTATGTACTATGACTATGTTATGTATTCTGACTATGACAACTTACTAAACTAGATACGGCTGTGAAGTTTTCTTTTTGAAGATGATATTATTGTTTAAATCAGTAGACTTTGAGTAAAGCAAATTACCCTTCATAATACGGGTGGACTTGACCCATCAGTTTAAGGTCTTAAGAAAAAAGACTGACCTCCCCTGTTGAGAAAAGCATTCTGCCTCCAGAGTGCCTCCAGACTCAAGGCTTCAACATCAACTCCTGTGGGAATTTCTAGCCTGCTGACCAGCTCTGCAAGTTTCAGTCTTGGCAGCCCCAGTTCTTTCAGTCAGTCCCCATCTGTTATCTATCTGTTCATATGTACACACACAAAACCTACCGGTTCTATTTCTCTGGCACTCTTTGGCTAATAAACTACTCAGTAAAGATTTATCATATCTTACAAATGCTTTAACCTATACAATACACACTACTTCATGCTAAAAAGAAATGCTCTCAGAATATATCAGACTCTGAAATTTCAGGAGGTGATTAAAAAAAACAACCCTAACTTTGTCTAACCCAAGGATTCCTTAGGCATATTAGATCATAGGACCCCTTCAACTTGTTAGATGTTCTCCCAGCCCAAGGGGCATTGTTATCCATTGAAAGCCATGGGAGAAATTCTGGGATTAGCTTCAAACCCTGAAAGTGTAAGTGAAAGTGAAAGTCACTCAGTTGTGTCCCACTCTTTGGGACCCCATGGACTATATAGTCCATGGAATTCTCCAGGCCAGAACACTAATGCAGATGCAAAGCAGTTCACTGTTAGGCTCTCAATACCCTTTCTAACCTCCTTCTGTTTCTCACCATCATCTCTTTCTCTACTCTCTCTCCTCAAAATACCCCATATCATAGCCTCAACAGACTGACTTTCCTTATTGTTATTTGGCTATTTCACACATCTGAACTTTAATGCTTTTCCTTCTGCCTTGATTGCCCTTTCCCAGCCCTCCACCATCAGCTACTTCTACACTTACAGCTCAGTCTCTACATGTAGATACCTCTTCATCTCTTAAGTCCTAGTTCATATGTCTCTTTCTCCAGGAAGCCTTCTTGGAGGACCCAGACCAGCCCCCCACCAGAGTGAGCCCTCCATCCTATGCTTGTGCAGCTCATAGACATTCCTCTGCTAGCACATCTGTCCAGCTGGATTGCAGTTACCTCTTATACACTTGTCTCCTCGACAGTCTAAGAGATCACATAGGGCAGGAATTGGCTTATTCATCATGGTGATACTCGACTACAATTCTGTTAAATTGAATGAAAAAAGTGAATAGACATTCCTTAGTTCATAACTTCCAAAGTTTTTCAAAGACTCAACAGAGCATTTAAACTTCCCTGACTGTTAAGAATTGCCTACCTACCCATCTAGACTTCCTTCTCTCTGCTGCCAGCCTGCAGGGCCCACTCCCACCCTCGCTTCAAGTCTATTACCTGTTCCCTCCTCCAGCCATCTGTTTGTTAGCATAATTTTCTGAAAGGAAAAGGTGCTCCTGTCTTTTTTTCATATTAATTCAATCACAGGATTGTTGGTGGGGATCCTACGGAATAAGAAAAGTGAATGTTTTACAGAAAGTATAAAAGGTCAGACCCTGGAAGGGAGCCCCATTGGGAAGGGGACATCTGTGGACTGGCTTCCCTTTGTGACAGATTGCAGCATGGTTGGGACAGCAGCCCTCCACCACCCACCCACGCCCTCAATTCTCCTGTAACTGTAGCCAGAGTCTGCAGATGCCTGTCTGGGTAGCCCCGGGCTGTTGTCCCTCATCTGAAAACCTGCTGAAGTTATTCAGGGGCCCTTTTGTGTTAACAAGCTCCTTTCTAGAAGTTAGGAAGGAAAATTAAGCCACTTGCCTTTTACATCTTAATGTGAATTGTCATAAACTTTGCCTTTCTATTAAAGTCTGAGGGGAAGGGACTTCTAAAGGGGGCTACTCAAGCTATTTGCCATTCTGACTATGATAGCTTACAAACAGAAGTGGGAACCAGCCTTTCCAAGCTAATGGGTACATTTTTACCTAACATTTCTTTCTTAGTCTAGTAGTACATCCACTGGAGGCCCTCAAGCTTTTGAACACTCCCTTTATGGAGCAGCCCTCGTTGGTTGCTATAGAATGATTGACAGAATAACCTGGGTGTGGGCTCTGCAGATTGCCTCTTAGGATCCTAGCCCTGCCACTGCCATTTACTAGCTGTGAGATTTCAAGCAAGCCACAAAAACTCAATTTCTTTATCCAGCGAATGGGACTTATAGTAATTATGCTCACTTACAAAGTTGTGAGGTCGAGACGAATAAATAAAAAGTGCTCAGCAGAGAGACTAGCCCGTGGTGAGCTTCCCAGGTGGTACAGTAGTAAAGAATCCACCTGCCAATGCAGGAGATGCCAAAGACTTAGGTTCAATCCCTGGGTTGGGAAGATCCTCTGGAGAAGGAAGTGGCTTCCCACTCCATTATTCTTGCTCGGGAAATCCCATGGGCAGAGGGGCCTGGCGGCTACAGTCCATGGGGTCACAGAGAGTCAGACATGACTGAGCATGCACATGAGCATTGTTACTTGTTAGCATTTATTCCCTGTGTCCTCCACTAGGGCACCAGATACCTAGAAGACCCTTTGTGAATGTTAGTTGAAAAGGAGAAAAGTATTTTGGAACAATGGAAGGGACACTTGGGAGAGATGTCCTGGGTGTGACCTGTTCATTTCTCCATTCACTCACACTGAATACATAGCAACCAGGCCAGCCAGATAGACATCCCCCCAACCCCAGGGGCCCTCAGGTCTAGAAGAGACAAGTATACAAACAGATCACAAATCAGACCAAGTCCAGGAAGGGATTGAGATTAAAGCAGGAAAGGGGAGGTGGGAGGGGAGCAACATCACGTAGGTACCTCAGACAGGTGAATTCAAGCCAAGAATTTAAGGATGGATGCTGGGGCGGGGTGGGGGTGTGTGGAAGAACTGGTGGGAAAGAAAGGAGACACACCCATGGGTGCCAGCACTTCACTTTCATGCCTGCAACTTTGGCTGGGGAATGGGTGCTCTCCCCTCCTGCTGAGATCAGACAGACAGCTGCTCCTTTCTTAGGCACCCAAGGAGAACGGGTCCCAGGCCCCCAAAGCCCATGATCCTGTCTGCCATTGGGAGCTGAGCTGAGGGTACTAAACCTTCTCCGTCTTCCTCAGGACAGCCCTTCACCCACAGCCCAGGGATGCAGCTCCAGGGACAGAGTCAGACCCAATTTCTTCCCTTGCTGCCATGTGAGAGATAAGCCTTTCCTCCCTCCCTCCCTCACATGCCCCAAGAGCTGGCGCCAGGAGGGAACTCAGAGCCTGGAAAGATTCTCTGGGACAAAAGCAGGAGGACACCAGAGAATGGACTTCTGACCACTAGGGGCCTCTGGCGGGGAGCTCTGTCTGCAACTCATCAAGCAGCCTTTTGTTACCTGCTGCTGGGGGATTATTGACCCAATTGTCAATTCTGAGAGGTTATCAGTTTAACATTCCTACCTGGCCCGGGGACTGTTTTTCTGTGTTTCATTCCTACCACCAGACGTGAGATTTTCATGTGTGAGTCCATTAGGGGACAGTGTTTACTTCTTCGATTTATGTGGGTCCTTCTCTTTGAAAAGCTAAATCCAGGTTTGCAAATCATGCCAGTAGGTAACTGTCAGTGAGCTGACAACAAAGTCTATTGCTTTTGCCCTGAAAAGGAAGAAGAATTTTGAGAGTAGGCCTTTCCATGGCTTCTGGTGACTAAACTGCTCCCTACCCTCCCACCACCCACAATTATTCACTGATGGAAATACTCACCTGTCAGGCTTTTTACTGAACTATTTTAAGTATTTAGTTGCATGACTACTTGCATCCCTTCCAGAAGTAACCATGCTCCACTCCCACCCCATACTACTGAACCAGACAGCAAACAAATAAGATGCACTGGGGCTTCAGAGAATCTCCTCTGGTGGAGGGGGAGGTGGCTGCCATGAAGACCTGGGTCCACAGCCAGCTTAAAGATAACAGAAACAGGAGTTGCTACAGACATTACTGGTAAAATTGATAGGCGTCCCTAGAAAGAAATTCAAGCAGCTATTCTCAGGTGGCAGATGTAGCATCAGAGAACCACTGTGTGTTAATACCCTTCTCTTCCCCATTTTTCTGTTTGCTCACCTATTTGGAGGGGGGCAGTGATTTTGTTTTAAAGACTTTTTTTTTTTTTGATGTGGACTGTTTCTAAAGTCTTTATTAAATTTGTTACAATACTGCTTCTGTTTTATGCTTTGGTTTTTGGCTGCCAGGCATGTGGGATCTTAGTTCCCTGACCAGAGATTGAACTCAAACCCTCTGCATTGGAAGGCAAAGTCTCAAGCACTGGACCACCAGAGAAGTCCCTGCTCACCTATTTTTGAACCAGTTTGTCTTGGCATTGCCGCCTCCTAAAAGTCCAAGTTGTGCTACCTGCCCCAGCGGATCCTGAGAAGGCAAGAACATGTGACTGGGTGCAGAGCAGTCATATTTGGGGTGTTTTTAAAGCAGGGGGATGGCCAGAAGGGTCCTTCCAGAGCAGGGGTGGGTAGGTGGTGCTGGGAACAAGCTTCACAGACAGAGAAATCTGTTTATCTTCACACTCTGGAGAGACAATCACTCTTTCGCTGACAGCGGAGGGTACTGTAGGGAGCACATTCCAGGAGCAGAGACGTGTGGGCTCCCCGGCCAAGTGGCCCTCTCCTCATCATCAGTAGGTCTCCATGAGATAAAATGGGGTGAGAGCAGCAGGAAGCCTGTTCCATCTTTCCCCCTAGGTCTTCAGAAGAAACTTTGATCAAAGGAGAAGTGGTATTTGTGAAGAGCTGAGAAAACTTGAAAGAAAATCACAGTGGGCATGGATATTTGTTTATATTTGTCTGGGTTTCTGGGGCAGTCTGGCCTGCAGCTATTCAGTGGCTCTGCCCTTGCTTCATCTCTCCACCCCTCACCGCATTTATTCCCCTAAACAGAGAGCTTTTCTGAAAGGTACAGCATTTCTTACAATTCTGTCATTTTTCCAAGTACCTAATCCACTCATGATTTTAGAGGCTAAGCAGGAGTCGTGAGGGTTCGCTTGGATTTTACAATTTTTATTATGTAAAAAAGTAGAAACCCCCAGGAATGTTCTTATCTTTGTCTCCAAGGCCTCAGAAAGGAAGGCTTGTGGACACAGACTGGTCAGAGAGAAACCAAATGTGTGTGTGTGTGTGTGTGTGTGTGTGTGTGTGTGTGTGTGTTGCAGGGGCTTTTTTTTTTTAGATCAAAGAGTTTCGTTTGGTGTCCTTTCTCTCCTCTTTCCTTCCCCTCCCCCCCTTCATCTCAGATCAGTTTGAAAAGGACTCGGATCTCTTTTCCCACACACACACACACACACACACACACACCCCGACCTGACAGTCGGGGAATGAGGGGGGAGGGGTCTGTGCTGGTGTGGAGTGGAGCCGACTCAGCGCCCCCAGTCTCTGAGCTAAAGAAGATCTTGGTGAAAGGAGACTGTGTATGATTGCTGGACAGTGTGGAGGTGCAAAAAGTAAAAACATGCCCCCAGACCATTCAGTAGTAGTGTTACTTTTTTATTTCTTCACCCAAGACTCCTGACAGCTGCCATGGACTGAGTGTTTATATTCCAGGCACTGTGTTGAGTATGTTCCAGGCAGTGTGTTCAGCACTGTCCACAAATTAGCTCATTTATTGCTACTGACCACACTCTGTGATAGAGCCAACCTCTGATTTCCAGATGGGGAAACTGAGGTTAAGGGACATGAACTGAGCCAAGATTGCCTGGCTGGTGGAGCCAGTGTTCACACCCAGCTCTGTCCCACTTCAAGCCCCCAGGTCTTGGTCACTCTGCAATAAATGGTGCTGAATGGTAATGTAGATATAAATCCAGTGCAAGGACTCCTCTGAGAAGAGTTAGGCAACACACTGTCCACAATAGTGCAACAAAATGAATAACATATGTCAGTAAACATGGAAGCCTTTGTGGGAGCAGAAGGACCATGGCTCGGCTGACAGATGGAGACATTATTGTAGTCATCATGGAGTGTGGCACATCTGGAAATAGAGGCCAGCCTTGAAATCAGATGTATTCCAGACATGCACAGGTCCCCCTGCATCCCCCTTGGAAAAACCTTTGCTGGGTCCTGCTGTGCCCTCCAGCTATGAGCCTGTTCTCTCTTCCCTTGCCCTGCCAAACTTTCTGAATGAAAAATGGAGCCACTCATCATCCCGTTTCCTCAACCCCACCCCCTGCACTCCGGCTTCCTCCCACTGCTCTCCTGAAACTTTGAAGGGGTCACCAGTGAACTGACTGCTCATTTCCAAATCCTGTGACATTTTTTCCGTCTTCATTCTCTCAACCTTCTTTCTGCCAGCATCTGATGCTGTTTATCACTATTTTTTTCTCCCTCGATTCTGTGGTTCTGTCCAGTGCGAATCCACTCACGCCTTGTCTCTTCCATGTGGTCAAAACATGGTCTTGGTGGACTAGACTTCTCCCTCTTCTCTCTTTTCTCCACCCTGTGCTCTTTCAGTGATGTCTTACAGTTGTCACTGCTTCAGCTGTTGTCTGTGAAGAAGACATCTAAGGGGATTCTGGGAAATCTTGGGAAGGTCACATAAGTGCTTTTCTGTGCCTCACTTTTCCTCATCAGTAAGTTAAGGATGGCCCTAGGTATAGCACAGGAGCATCCCGTACAAACTGTAAAGCACTGTGGAGATACTAGCTATTGTTATTGTCATAATCTTTCTTTTCTCACCTTCTGCTCTAAAAATAGCACTCACTGGCTTTTCCCCAAAAATTGGAGCAGGACTTTTCAACTCCCCAAACTGCCATTCCCATCCCAAGGTGCATAAATATTGTGAGTTATTAAAATACATCAAGTGACATTTAATGGTGCAAATCTGCCATGAAAATTTTATGTCGCCAGCTCGCCTAAGCCCTTGGCCACTTGGCAATAACCCTACTACTACTTCATAAGTTCAGTGCCCACACTGACTGCTGCTAACCTTCTCTCAACCGAAACTTTCCACGTTCTCTTCATCAACCCTCAGTTCACAGAGAAGGTGAGAGCATTTCAGTCTTCGGTTTAAATTCTGACTCTGACTCTCATAAGCTTGATGACCATGGCAATGCATTTGGCTTCTCTGAACCCCAATCTGCTGATTTATAAGAAGGAAACTGTAAATGGTTGAATAGTCCCCCTAATACAAATATGTGACTCAGAATGTAATCCAGTAACTCAGGGTATGATCTTATATGGAAATAGTGTGGTTCCAGATGTAATTAATTAGGATGGTGTCAGGACTTCCCTGGTGGTCCAGTAGTTAAAGCTCTGTGCTTACAATGTGTGGGGCACAAGTTTGATCCCTGGTCAGGGAAGTTCTGCATGCCACATGGCATGACCAAAAATGATTTTTAAAAAAATTAGGATGGTGTCATACTAGAGTAGGAAGGACCCCAGTCCATTATTATTGTTGTCATTGTTTAGTCACTAAATTGTGTCTGACTCTTTTTTGACCATATGGACTGTAACATGCCAGGCTTCTTTGTCCATGGGATTTCCCAGGCAAGAGTATTGGAGTGGGTTGTCATTTCTGCCTCCGGTGGATCTTCCCCAGGGATTGAGCCCATGTCTCCTGCATTAGTGTCCTTATAAGAAGAGGGCTGTGTGAAGTCACAGGGAAAATACCATATGAAGGTGAAGGCAGAAATTGGAGTGATGAACCTACAAGCTAGGAACACCAAAGACTGTCAGCAAACCAGCAGAAGCTAGGAGAGAGGTGTGGGGCAGGTTCTTCCTTAGAGCCCTTAGGAGGAACCAACCCTGCCAACTCCTTAGTTTCAGAGTTCCAGCTTCCAGACTGGGAGGGAATGAATTTCTGTTGTTTAAACCTCATAGTTTGTGACACATTATTACAGCAATCCTGGGAAACTAATACAGGAACGATGCTCATCAGAGAAGAGACCACAGACTAGAGTGTTAGGCTGTTGGTATGGGATCATCCCTGCCCCACTCTTCTGGGGTCCATGTTGCCTGCCTTTGCAGCCAAACTGTTATCTTCGCCATGGTCCCAAAGGGAGGGCGATGTCCTTCCTCTGCTTGAACACCTAATAACCACCTACCCCAACTCTAGTCCTGACCCCTTCTTTACAAAATCTTGCCGGCGGTGGGTCTGCTTTCAGAAGCTTCCACGATAGCTAGAACCATGCCCCAGTCCCCAAGGATGTGCCCCTCCATCCCATCCCACACACCTTCTTACTTGACCCTCTCTTCCCACTCGTTTATCCTACTGACCAGCTTACCTTCAATCACATCCTCAGTTCAGTCGCTTAGTTGTGTCCGGCTCTTTGCGACCCCATGAACTGCAGTTTGCCAGGCTTCCCTGTCCATCACCAACTCATATCCATCGAGTCGGTGATGCCATCCAATCATCTCATCCTCTGTCATCCCCTTCTCCTCCTGCCTTCAGTATTTCCCAGCACCAGGGTCTTTAAGTTTCCACCAGCATGAAAAGAGAACAGTCCCTGGAATTTACAGAAATTTTCTCTTTCCATTGCAACTGACTCTTCAATTATATGATTCAAATCAATAGTGGGTTTGAGATCGGCTTCTTTGCTGTATATGCTTTTCCCCCCTCCAGCCTCTGCCTCTACAGTCTACAAGATACAACAGACTACTAAGAATAAGAGCAACATTTATATTTTTAAAATAAAGACATGTTTTCATTCTCCAACTTATAGGCAATAATAACTCTTTTCTTACCCAATATTTGCCTTTTCTAGAGGTGAATTTATCCTTACTCTTTCTGCCAGACTTTCCAAACAGGGACTTCTGACTGTGAGGTAGATGCTGCTTGTGATTCTGCACAGTTCACAGACTCCTCCTTTGAGAGGCAGCCCTACCCCAGGGCTACCCAGAGGCTGCATCCTTCCTATGTGACCCAGTGACCTTGCCATAGGTGTGCTAATTCCTCCTTGGGACATGAAGTATGGAAGGGAGAGATGAGGGATCCTGGGCCTTGTTGAGGCTAAGTCATGTCAATGGAAGGATACCTAAAAGATCAATGTCTACTGCACAAGCACCCAGAGATGTCCTGGATCCTTTCTTTTCTTTCATCTGATTCTTTCTTTTTTAATTTTTAAAAATCAAAGTATAGTTGATTTATAATGTTGTGTTAATTTATGCTATACAGAAAAGTGATTCAGTTACACACACACATATATATATATATACATCCTTTTTTTTATTCTTTTGCATTACGGCTTATCACAGGGTATTGAATATAGTTCCCTGTGTTATACAGTAAGACCTTGTTGTTTATCCATTCTATTGTCTCTCTATATAATAGCTTACATCTGCTAACCTTCCACTCCATCCCTTCCCCAACTGTCTCCCCCTTGGCAACCACAAGTTTGTTCTATGTCTGTGAGTCTGTTTCTATTTCATAGATACATTCCTTTGTGTGGTACATATATTCAGTGGGATAATACTCAGCCATAAAAAAGAACAAAATAATGCCATTTGCAACAATATGAATGCAACTAGAGATTATCATACTAAGTGAAGTAAGTCAGAAAGAGAAAGACAAATACTATGTCATATCATTTATGTGTAGAATCTAAAATATGACACAAATGAACCTATCATCTGATTCTTTCTTATTTCAAAATAGACCCTACACACATTTCCAGTCTCCTGTCCCATCATGAATAAGGAGTTGTCTCTCCCATCCACACAAAAAAGAAAAATCCTGAACAAATGGAAAATAAATATCTTCTTAAATCCATCAGAGAACTGAGGTCACAGGGCAAACCCCTGCCCCCAAAATTGAAGAGATAGACAGTAGGATACGGAGAAACACTAGTAATCAGAGTAGAAGCCCAAAAGCAGAAAACTCTGCAGCAACCACTGCAGAGTCGCACTCTTATTTGGCACTGACATCTGGCTTTCAGCAAGACAGACCCTATACGTTCTTATCCTTAGTTTAAGATAGACAGTGTTGGCTCCTGTTGTTCAACTCTGATGAACATGGCCTAGACATTTCTACATTCTTTCACATAGTCAAAGCTACCAAGTGCCCACTGGGTAAAAGATTGGTACCAGCCCTGGTGAGAAATGTGAAAACATGGGATTCCTCCTCTCCTGGAACTCACAACCAATCAGAAGCAAATTTACAAAAATTAATGTTAAGTACAAGTTTGGTTGTGATCTGCTACAGCAGAGGCACCAGGAAGTGCTATGGGAATTTAAGCTTGTGAACATTCGGGAAAGCTTTAGAAAAGCAAATGATGTTGAACTAGGTTTGGTCTCAACAGACACAGATAGTGGTGTGGTGGTTTTCTTGTAAGCAGATGGAAATGAAAATGCAGAGTTTAGAACCAGAACATGAAGGATAAAGAATGGGCATGCAGACATAGAGAACAGACTTGTGGACAAAAGGGGGAAAGGAGAGGGTGGGATGAATTGAGAGAGTAGCATGAAAACATATACATTACCATGTGTAAAATAGCCAGTGGAAATTTGCTGTAGGATGCAGGGAGCTCAACTCAGTGCTCTGTGACAGCCTAGAGAAGTGGGAGGGAGGTTTAAGAGAGAGGGGACATACGTATACCTATGGTTGTTTCATGTTGATATATGGCAGAAACCAATACAATATTGTAAAGCAATTATCTGCCAATTAAAAAAAAAAGAATGGGAAGGGACTGGAAGCGGCATGGGGGCCTGGAGTTGTGGGACCAGAATGTGATGAACGTAATAAATTTGACATCTTGCTATAAGGTGAACTAGAAAGAGGAGAGATGCTGAGGGAGGTCACTGAAGTACATCAGAGAAGTTCTTAAAACCCAAACTAGATGGAAACTATGGGAAGGAGAGACAGACACAAGCTGTGTGGCAGGTGAGACTCACTAACTGGACATGTGCACACCGAGGGGACAAAAGGAGGCAGAGATGGTCTACCTCTACCCATCCCTTTCTTCACCCCATACCCTTTCTAGCCCTGGTGATCTGCTGCACTTTGTAATCTCAGAGGGCTCCACCTCTCCTCTGAGCCACCGGGGCTGGCCTGGCCTGTGTCCAGGAAGATGTGGGGCCTCAGACTATCTCAGAATGTGTATCCTTAGCAGGATCTCACTGGTACAAGTCAGCATCAAGTCATACACCCTTAAAAAATGGAAAGAAAGGCTAGGCCATCTGTGAATATTCCACCATTTACATGCCTTGCATTCTAATCACATCTCTGACTATTAAGTCACAGATTTTCCAAACTGAAGGTGATCTTGTAGATCACAGTATCAAGTGCCCTCATTCACATCTGAGGAGACTGGAATCCAGAGGAATTAAGAAGCCTGCCTTTACCTATCGTATAACACGGGGAACTCTGCCTAATGTTATATGGCAGCCTGAATGGAAGGGGAGTTTAGGGGATAACGTGTGCCATGTCACTCAGTTGTGTCTGACTCTTTGTGACCTCATGGACTGTAGCCCGCCAGGTTCCTCTGCCCATGGAATTTTCTAGTTAAGAATACTGGCGCAGGTTGCCATTTCCTACTCCAGGGGGTCTTCCCAACCCCAGAATCAAACCCTCGTTTTTTGTCTCCTGCATCGGCAGGTGGATTCTTTACCACTGCGCCACCTGGGGCAGAATGGATACATGTATATGTATGGCCGAGTTCCTTTGCTGTGCACCTGAAACTATCACAATATTGTTAATTGGCTATACTCCAATACAAAAAAAAATTCAAAAAGTAAAGTGAGCTCATTTTTCCATGTTAAAAAAAAACACCATTAATTTTTGCCATGTTAACAAAAAACCCAAGCAGATAACTTGACCTCTCTGGTTCTCAGCGTTTTCATCTGTAGGTGGAAATACAAATCATGCTTTTTTCACAGAGCTGTAACTTAGATTAAACAAGACTGTGAAGATAGAGTGCTGAGAATAGTATCTGAAGCAGAGAACCAATGTCGGCTATTACTATTATTAACTGCTCAGACATCATTATTGTTGTATCATGGCTTTGAATATATGAGTAATTTCCCCATTCAGTCCACGCATACTTAGTATTCACCATGTGCCAAACACTATGCTAGGTGCTAAGGGTAGAGTTAGACCCTGCCCTCAACTATTTCACAGGTCACTGATTGCTGGGACAATGTGGACCAGGAGAGAGCTCTGGGAGAACAGCGCTGCCGGCTGGCTACAGGAAAGCTTTCAAGAGAAGACATTTGATCTTCTTAAAGGATCAGTTGGCGGGCTGGGGATGAGGAGGGAGACAGCCTCACAGGCGTTTCAGCCTCAGGGAATATCCTGGCAGAGACTAACAGCTGAAAAGCAAGGGAGGCAGTGGTAAGAAAAGAGACCACAATGCGGAAAGGTTCTTATAAGTAAATTGCAAGCTTCCTGTCTGTCCCTTAGGGGTAATTAGCACAGTGCTTAATTCAAAAAATGACTTGATTGATTTCTTTCTACCCCTTAGACACACATGGAGAAAATGGATTCATTCTCAGCTTCCGTTATCACCACACTTTTTGATTCCCCAATCTGCATTTCCTCTTCTCTTTTCTCTACCATATGGCCAGATACCTTTGTAGTTGAAATATTTAAGATTCCTATACCCCACTATTTCCCATTACCACCCCCCACTCTTTCCTTAATCAGGCAGCTAGACCAGAGGATGAATAGATGTCTATTTCATGGCAAATAGATGGGGAAACAGTGGAAAGAGTGACAGACTTTATTTTCTTGGGCTCCAGAATGACTGCAGCCATGAAATAAAAAGACACTTGCTCCTTGGAAGGAAGGCTATGACAAACCTAGACAGCATATTAAAAAGCAGAGATGTTACTTTGCCGACAAAGGCCCGTCTAGTCAAGGCTGTGGTTTTTCCAGTGGTCATGTATGAATGTGAGAGTTGTACCATAAAGAAAGCTGAGCACCGAAGAATTGATGCGTTTAAACTGTGGTGTTGAAGAAGACTCTTGAGAGTCCTTTGGACTGCAAGGAGATCCAACCAGTCAATCCTGAAGGAAATCAATCCTGAATCCTTAATAGCAGGAGTGATGCTAAAGCTCCAATACTTTAGCCACCTGACGCGAAGGGCTGACTCATTGGAAAAGACCCTAATGCTAGAAAAGGTTGAAGGCAGGAGGAGAAGGGGACGATAGAGGATGAGATGGCTGGATGGCATCACCGACTCAATGAGTTTGAGCAAGATCTGGGAGTTGGTGACAGATAGGGAAGCCTGGTGTGCTGCAGTCCATGGGGTCGCAAAGGGTCGGACACAACTGAGCAACTGAACTGAGACCAGAGGACATTCAATGCCTCAATTAGTAGAGGAAAAACTTTGACACTTTAAAGTTCAAGACATTTTTGGCCTATTATTTAATTAATGACAATAGATTTCAGTTTCTAAAACCATACACAGAGGCTTCTCCAAGTGTTATATATTTTTCACAAGATGTAACAGGCACTGATGTTTGATTTTGAATTGAAATTAAAATTTTTGTCTATTAATGTTATTAAAATACTAAAATAATATTTAGAATCCTTTATTTACTCTTTATTATTTGTATTTACCTGTATCAACTTAAAATTTTTTCTTATTCCAAAGTAATATGTGTTTATTATAGAAAAATATGGAAAAATGGAAAAGTCCACATCAGAAAATTAAATCTATACTTAATCTCCTAGGACCAAAAAGGTAATTACCATTAGTCTTTTGCTATGATATTGATATATCTTCATACTTAAAGTTTTATTTTTACAATATCAAACAAAGCAAAATTTTGCTTCAAAGTATGTTATGAATATTTTTCCATGTCAGCACACAAAGTTCCAACAGATCTTTTAACAGCTGCATGTTATTCCATTGTAGCTATTCATAGATTATTTAACTAGTCCTCATATTGACAGAAATTCAACTTGTCAGCAGTATTTTGTATTTTGTAAATCCTTGGATTCAGCTCTTTCAGATAAGTGTGAGTATTTCTCTGGGGTAAATAGCAAGATATAGATTTGCTAGGTATAGAAATAATAAAAGAAAAGCAGTTATACGTAGGCATAAAAAAGAAGCATTGGAGTTGCTCATCTTAATCATGAGAAATTTTCATTTATTCCTTTGAAAACAAACTTTCTTAAGTTGCTTATGGAGAAAAAACGTTCAGGTCTTGGAGGGACCCTCAGAGCACAGAAAACAACAACAATAACATCAAAAGTTCTGACGCACGTATCAGAGCAAGTTTCCCCATTCTTGAGCTAAGAGGACAATCTTCTGCTTTGGAAGGAGGGGGAAAGTCCAGGCTAGGTTGGAAGACAGTAATAAAAATCACTAGCAGGTGGTTCCCCGAGAAAGGAGACTTGCGCCCGCTGGCCTCTTCTAACTTGGCCTGGGGTGTCATATTGGGAAACAGGAAAACCCCAGATGGGTTTGGGGAGGCTGAGAGCAGAGGACAGTCATCTTCTTGTCCTTTGGATGACCCCAGAAACAGCCCAGTACAGAGCAGGTATGTCTCTGTGAGTATCTGAGCAGCTGGCCCCCAAGGCCCCAGGTGGTAGGATGAGCTCTCCTGCCTCAGAGGCAGAGAAGAGTCAAGGAATGAGAGACAACTCAGCTGTGAGCTGTGTAGATGGGAGACTGAGGACAAGATGGCTGTGAGCCCTCTAGGTCCTACACCCAGTCCTAAGGGAAAGTGGAAGAGTGCCCCTAAATTTCTGTCACCCTGAGGGAATAGGACTTATAGAAAAGTAAATTTACTCCCCCCCCCCACCACGTCTAGGGTTTGGGGAATATACCCACCTAAAAAAATTTAACTATGGTAAATTTTAAACTCACCATGTGTCATCTTATTTCAATAAATGCTTCTTGGGCATCCACTAATTGCAGGGCACTTAAACGAGTCCAGTGGAGGGGACAGACACCCAAACATGCTCAGACTCAAAGGACAAGCAACACATTGTGAGCGCATAGAAGAAATACTCCTGCTTTCTGGCTGGCAGGAGGGCAGAGCCTTGAGGAAGGGGCTGGCATTGGCTGGGGGACTAGAGACAGGGGTAGGAAATTGATAGGGAAGCAGCAGTGGTTTCTACTGTGCAGAAGTTGGCTGCATTTGTGTCCAGAGCACAAGGCTGGAGGAAAGGGCCAGAGAGCACTAAATGTCCAAGATCCTGTCCTCACTTCTGATGCACTGGCACTCCTATTCTCTAAATCTGTAATCCATTTTTTTTGGGGGGGGGGGGCTGAGGTGGTTCTTTGTTGCAGCACGTGGACTTCTCTTGTTCCGGAGCATGGTTCTAGAGCACGCAGGCTCAGTAGTTGTGGTGCCTAGACTTAGTTGCTTGGAGGCATGTGGGACCTTAGTTCCCCTACCAGGAATGGAACTGTGTCCCCTGCATTGGAAGGTGGACTCTTAACCACTGGAGCACCAGGGAAGTTCCCTCTGTAAATCTTTAGAGTTGTCTTTTGATACTTTCCTTCCCTCTCTTCTTGGGGCCAAGCACTTTCAAGTCTTGGTTTTTTGAACTTGAGTTTCATATAACTGTAATAATAGCAATAAACATAAATTTAAAACAGTATCAACTGTTATTTAGGGATTTGTCATAATACTAAACTCTTAACCTAAATTATCTTCTTTATCCTTACAATAATCTTAAACATAAAAATTATCCCATATGGGAATATTATCTTTCCTTTTCTAAGCTCTACCCTAATCTTAATAGTGTCTAAATAACTAGGATTTTTCCAAGATGTTCTGTATCATCCAAGTTTTTTCTCATGTCCACAATGTTTTCTTAACAAAAATAATTTTAAACCAAGCCTCTAAAATTATCTTGTCTTTTAATTTTCTTCCTGTTCTTCATCCAGCTACTATAATTTCATATTTCTCTTCCTCAATGCAATTTCATACTAATATTTAATTTTTCAAGAACCTACTCACTCATTCCTACCTGTGTACCTCTCACCATTTGCTTCCTCTGCAAGGATTTCATTCAAGCTGTTTTCTTTTCCCTCTTCCTGGAATATCCTCCCTGACCTCTGTCCCCCTAACAAAACCCGTTCATTAAATCATTCCTATTCTTCAAAAACAGGCTAACATGCTGCCTCCTACAGGCAGGCTTTGGGAAGTCTTCCCATCAAAATAATTCCCTTTTTGGGGGGAGAATGGACACATATATGTATGGCTGAGTCACTCTGCTATACACCTGAAGCTATCACAACATTGCTGATTGGCTATACTCCATATAAAATAAAAAGTTAAAAGTTTTGCTGTATGTGACACAGTGTAATTTCCTCTTTGCCACATCATCAAGAGATCTGCAATAAATACCTACATATTTTTTAAGTTAAAAAAAAAAGTAACACCTTTCCTCCTCTCTGTCCCTGCGAGCATTGTGTCTGTCTTTACATGGTTGTATTTAAATTCTAGGGCTTCCCTGGTGGTGCTAGTGGTAAAAAGCCCACCTGCCAAGGCAGGAGACATAAGAGGCACAGGTTTGGTCCTATATGTGTATATTTTTCTTTCTCTTCCACTAGATTGTGCACCCACATCTTATTTCTTGTTTGTTTTGTGCATCCCCATTGTTGATATTTACTGATTTTTACTCATATAAATATTTGTTGAATTGAATCAGAGACAAATCCAGATTTCTCTATCAGGTGTTCTGGGCCTTCCCATATCCTGTCCTTCCAGCATATACACTAGATTTTTGTGAGGCCATGATCATTAACACAATCATTTCCTCTTCTTCCCTTGGTCATTTTGTCCTAAAGTGGAGGCGGAAGGAACTAGATGAGCATCTGGTGGCCAGAAGTGCCCTAGGCATGCCCGAGTCCTCAACAGGCAGACACCATGGTGTGGGGGGTGTGGAGTGAGGGAAAGGCTTTGGACTTCCAGCCATTGGAGTAGCCTCCTCTGGGGGGACCCTGATGCTGGGGGAAACTGTGGTTTCAGGCAGCTGAGATCCCTGTGATGGGAAGCCTGGAAAATACTCAAAAGTCAGACACAGATTCCAGCAGATTTTCAAAAGAAAGGAAAAAACGAAGTGCAGAGGTGGAGAGGACTCATGGTGAGGTCTTGCTGATTTCCTTTTCAGATTGATGGAGAGAGGTTAACAAGGAGGAAATGTCCCTGTGTCAGTTAAGTTACACATGAGCAAATCACTGAATTCCTCTTCAAAAGATGTCTGTCCAAATGTGCTTTAAAATGTTCACAAGGGGGAAAGACAAAGTTCTTTTAATAAGAAGTCCTTGTCTGAAGTACAGCATAAGCAATGGACACATTAGATGCCAGAGAAACCAAATCCAACCATATGCTGAGCATATCTCATGTGCATAGTCTTAGAAGCTTAATGTCCTTAAGTAGTTTGGGGATGAAGGCAGAGGGTTAGCCCTTGGGAAGGGTGCTCAAAATGTCTCATTCCACCTTCTGGAATACAAACAATTATACGTAAAGAATAGTTTGCAAGAACAAGAGTAATTCAACGTCTTCATTCCTAGAGAGAGACTATGAAAAACAGAATGAGGCCTGTCTTTAATTCTTTATTTATCAGGGACAAAAACAGCCCTGGCGTTTTAACTACTCAGACTAACAAAATAAAAGTAAGAATAACAAAAAGCAAGACTGTGTCATGCATTCCCACTTTCTCATCTTGTTGGTTAGAAAAAAATGAGTCCCTAAATGGTTGAATGACTTGCTCAAGATCATCAAAGACACTGGTTAAAACCCATAATCTCAGAGAAGCCAACAGGATTTCCAAAGGGAAATAATGCCAAGATAGTAAATGATTCTTATAGCATGAGAGATAGGAGACCATGTCCCCTCCACGGTCTTGGCTACCCTGCCAAATGGAAGAGATTCGAATGCCAGCATCTGGTGGTCCATGTGCCCTTAGCCTGAGGAGGTCAGCCAGTAAGTCAGTTTCCAAATAGTGCTGGCTTTTAGAAAATGGCCAAGCAGGGAGGAACCAAAAGTTAAGGCCTTTTAAAAGCTCTTCACAAAAGGCCAAGAGTTCTCCTCGACCAATCCTGACCCCAACCAACCTCATGACCTTGTTACCTAAGATCAGCTTAACACTTTAGAAATGGTCCTGGCTGGCTCTGTAACCTGTGTCACTCACAACTAACAAATATGTCTTTACAGAGGTCACCTTGCAGATTCTTTCCTTTCAATTCACATATTATCTCAAAGTCTCTTTGGTTTCTATTAGGAAATTCAAGCTGTCTAACTTGAAATCTTTTTCACTAACACAGGATGCTGTAGTAATTGTCACTAACTCAAAATTCTCTAGCAAGTCAACATACCAATACACACTTTGGTAAAATGAGTACATTTCACAGCAACAGAGAACAACCATAGTGTATGTCCTTGTAAACTTTCCGGTTGCTGTTCAAGACAAGAGAGCACAAGATGGCAGGAAACTTGCATTTTAGGGGTCCAAATAAGTCTCGTTTTTGGATGAATTGTCAGTAGTCTCTCTGGTTCATAGAGATGCTTAGAGAAAAAGAACAGGGACCTAAATAAACAATCATCAACTATTCTGATCACATTGTCAAATGTTGAAAGATCAAGAACAACCTGTTTAGAATGAGGGGTTTCCATGTGCAAATAGACAATTTAAATGACTACAGCTATTCAACACAGCTTCAGTTTTATCAAGTTTCAATTTTTTTGAGGCAGGAGAGCAATCAAAAGTTATACCCAGGGACCTCTCTGACAGCCCAGTGGTTAAGCCTCCACATTTCCAATGCAGGAGGTGTGGGTTCGATCCCTGGTTGGAGAACTAAGATCCCACATGCTATACACTGTGACCAAAAAAAAGAAATTCCTCTCTTAAAAAAAATTATACTTAGTCCCCAGCCTTCAAATTCCTTAAATTTATTATGTGTATAAGCAACTTATAGTCACTGAGTCATGTCCAACTCTTTGCGACCCCATGGACTATAGCCTGCCAGGCTTCTCTGTGCATGGGATTTTCCAGGCAAGAATCCTGGATTGGGTTGCCATTTCCTTCTCTAGGGGAATCTTCCCGACCCAGGGATCAAACCTGGGTCTCCTGCATTGTGGACGGACGCCTTACCAACTGAGCCACCAGGGAATCCCATACATTTATTGTAAAGATATCTTATTACTCAAGGGATTTACCATCACAGGATTCTCTCTGGCTGATCTCCCAATGCATTTAAAGTACGTTGCAAATTCAGTAAGACTTCTTTGTTAGAGTGGAGTTGGCTTCCAAGTTCTGGTCTTTAGACCCTTTTTCCTTAACTAAATTTAATCCAACCACAGTGTGCTGGATGTTAGGCATTTAGAACTAATAAGGTGAAACTCCTGACCTCAGTGAGCTCAAAACGAGGGACAGGGAAACTGACGAGTAAACAAATGAGTGAAAGAGCAGTATTTCAGAAGAGGGCAGGGAATACACACATACACACACACAGACACACACACACAAGTATGGTGAGGGCAGGGCAAAGGTTACTGTGGTAAGCTTTCCTCCTATATGGCCTCCTAGTACAGGGTACTCACCCACTATGCAGGTAATTCCTGCCCTGTGTGGTATCTCCCACATCGTATCAATTAATCTCTATGACTGTAAATATGGTAGAAGTGTTGGTGTGTGACTCTGAGGCTAGATCATAAAAGACATGGCTGCTTCTACCTTGCTCTCTTGGATCGATCATTCTGTGGGATATTAGTAGTCATGACTGGAGGACTCCCAAGCAGCAGAAGAGAGCCTCTATCGGAGGGAACTTTCACCAAGAGCTGGCATCACCTTGATGAGTCACCTGGGAAGAGCATCCTCCAAGCCCAGCTGACATCTTGACTGCAACCTTGTGAGTAACCCAGAGTTAAGATGCTCCTGAATTTCTAGTCCATTGTTGTAGGCAGAATAACAACCTCCTCCTTTAAGATTTCCATGTTGTAATCCCCAGAACCTATGAATATGGAATACTACATGGCACAGGAGGAAAAGGTAGCAGGAAAAGGAATTAAGATTTTTAATCATCTGATCTTGAAATGCAGAGTTTATCCTGGGTTATCCATGTGGACCCTGTGTAATCACAAGTCTCATTAAATGAGGAAGAGGAAGAAAGGAGAAGAGGTCAGAGCAACGTGAGAACTCAGCCACCATTGCTGGCTTTGAAGATGGAGAAACGGGCATGAGAAAAGGAATGCTGTGGTCTCTAGAAGCTGAAAAGTGCAAGAAAGGAAGATTCTCACTAGAGCTTCCAGAAAGGAAGACAGCCCATCCGACACCCTGATGTTAGCCCAGGGAAACCTATGTCAGACTTCTGACCTCCAGAGTGGGAAGATAATAAACCTGCTGTTTTAAGCCACTGTGTGTGTGGGAATTTGTTACAACAACCACACAAAAATAATACATTAACTTTAATGTAAGGATAAAAAAAACCATTTGATGTAATTTTCAGACACTAAAGGTGGGGGGGGGGTTGATAATTTGTTATGCATCAATAGATAACCAGTATAGATGTTGATGCCTCAAAATGGGCTGCTGCCAAAATAAAAAACTTAGAATGTGAAATTTGGAGCCAGACAATGGGAAGAAACTGGAAGGACTTTCAGGAGAGCATTAGTAAAAACCTAAAGGGCTCTGAAGAGACTGTCCATTGAAGCCTGGTGGCCTTTGAGAAAGCTGACACTAAGGTCTTAGAGGAAAGTTAGGAAATTTTTATTAGAAACTGAAGGAAAGGTGATACTCATTATACAATGACAGAAACTTTAGCAATGCTGTTGCTTATAGTAACAGGAAAGTAATAAATGTATCTAAAGAACTAAGTGTTCTAGCTAAAGAGATTTCCAGGCCCAGTATTGCAGGCGCCACTGGTTTCCCTTTGCTACTTTAGGTAAAATGTGAGGGGAGTGAGAGAAAGCAAAGAAAGGACTGTTCAACAGAAAGATCCCAGGACTTATTAGGCTTGACGATGCCCAGTCTTTCCAGATGACACATGTACTGTGATGTGTACTAAAATGAAGAAAAGGGGTTTCCAGAGGAAAATAAAATCAAAGCCATTTGAAGGAAAACATGGTATATGCAAAGATGAAATTTGCTGTAGAGTCCTTTGTTAAAAATCTCATAAAAATTCAAGATAATGCTTCAGAGAACCTTTCAGTTTTAAAAAATTGGGCTTCCAAGAAACTTAGAAGGTTAGGGTGCTGTCCCTTACCAACGGGGTGAGACACTTGAGGGGGCCTTGGATGTTGGCAAATGTGGTTTTTTGTTTTTTATAATTTTATTTATTTATTTTTGGCTGTGCTGGATATTCATTGCTGCACAGGCTTTTCTCTAGTTGTGGTGCTTGGGCTTCTCAATGCAGTGGTTTCTGTTGTAGAGCACAGGCTCCAGCCACGCTGGGTTCAGTAGTTGTGGCATGTGGGCTCAGCAGTTGTGGCTCCTGGGTTCTAGAGCACAGGAGCACAATAGTTGTGGCACATGGGCTTAGTTGCTCCAAGGCATGTGGAATCTTCCCGGACCAAGGATCAAACCCATGTCCCCTGCATCAGCAGGCAGATTCTTAACCACTGGACCACCAGGGAAGCCCTGTTGTTGACTTCTTACTCTCTGATAGCTTCCCAGGGTATCTGTTGGCTTTCTTTCTGAACTAGCCTCTGGAAGAGACATGTGTTCATTAAAACCATTTCTTTTACTCATGGGAACCCATCTAGACTATATCTCCCCACCCCCACATAGAAAGTTTGGGTTAGGGGTTGAGTTCTGGCCACTGGAAAATGGACTACAATGATGTACCCTACACTTCCCTGGTGGCTCAGACGGTAAATTCTGCCTACAATGCTGGAGACCTGGGTTCAATCCCTGGGTTGGGAAGATCTCCTGGAGAAGGAAATGGCACCCCACTCCAGTATTCTTGCCTGTAAAATCCCATGGACGGAGGAGCCTGGTAGACTACAGTCCACGGAGTCGCAAAGAGTCGGACACGACTGAAAATACCTTCTGCAAGGTCCTCTGTCTCTCAGTCTGTTGGCCAGATGTAGAATCCCCAGCAGAGGACTGTGAAGCGCTATCTGAGGGCAGATCCTGGGTCACTGCATGACCATGTGGATCTTCATCCACTAACCAGGATTTACACTGGACATAGCATAGCATGAAATAAACTTTTATTATGTTAAACTGTGGGGTTTTACAGCAGCTAGTATTCTTTATTACACCTAAAACATGGGCCTACCAGAAGAGCATGCAGAAATTAAACTTGATCTATTCATATCATAAACTGCTCAGCATCTTCCTTATATGAAGCACCTTCCTATCTGCTAACAGTTGCTGCAAGTATTAATAAATTACTTTAGAGTCAAATTAGTCAAATTCCTATAACCTAAGGTAACTGTCATACACAACGTTGATATCTAGAAGAGATTCATCTAAGTATACTCTACAAATCAATAAGTAACCCTAGTAGTTAAAGCAGGTGTATTTGAAGCTTCTTGGTCATTATAGACATGGAGTTGGATACTTGTGCATTGATTCCAATAGTTCACAGGAAAGTTTGCATCAAATATTGTTTTGATCCTTGTAAGACAAGAATTCTCATTATATTCATCTAGAACAAAAATCTGAAATGAACAAAAGGGCGAAATGCTTGACTGGGCATGGGGCTCAGATGCACATTATCTATGCAAATATAATATGGTTTACATTTATTGAGCACTTCTTTCCTGCATGCCAGGCACTCTGTCAAACCGTTTTATATGTACCATCTCATTTAACATTTATAACAGCTTTATGATTTAGGTACTAATTATCTATGTACCACAAGTAGGGAAACTATAGTTCAGGGTATTAAATAATTTGCCCAATATCATGAAGGAAAACAATTTGAAATCAAATGGTCAGATTCAAGATTAGAGAATTCATTCTTGATAACTACAATGATTATGAAAATTAGGAAAGAAAACTTCACTTATATAGTTAGTTCCAAATCAGGTGTTTCAGGCAAACAACTGAAAGTAACTATTCATAATACAAATTTCTCTCTAAAGTTTTGAAGTCAAGATCAGAGCATCTTACAAGCTGACAAAAGCCAGTAAAATTATTTTTCTCTTGAGAAATTTGTAGCTCAGAAAGATCCCACAAGTTTTTGGAATAACAAATGAAAAATAACCCACACCAAATGTAAACTGGTATAGCCACTATGGAAAACATTATGGCATTTCTTTAAAAAACTAAGAATTATGATCTAGCAATTCCACTTATGGGTGTAGATCTGAAAAAGACAAAAACTGTAACTCAAAATGATGCTTGCACCCCAATGTTCATAATAGTACTATTTACAATAGCTAAGACATGAAAGCAACCTAAATGTCCATTGACAGATGAATGGATAAAGAAGATGTGGTATGTATAAACAATGGACTGTTAGTCATAAAAAAGAATGAAATATTGCCATTTGCAGTAACATGAATGTGTCTGCTGCTGCTGCTGCTAAGTCGCTTCAGTCGTGTTCGACTCTGTGCGACCCCATAGACGGCAGCCCACCAGGCTCCCCTGTCCCTGGGATTCTCCAGGCAAGAACACTGGAGTGGGTTGCCATTTCCTTCTCCAATGCATGAAAGTGAAAAGTGAAAGTGAAGTCGTTCAGTCGTGTCCGACTTTTAGCGACCCCATAAACTGCAGCCTACCAGGCTCCGCCGTCCATGGGATTTTCCAGGCAAGAGTACTGTAGTGGGGTGCCATTGCCTTCTCCGATGAATGCGTCTAGAGATTACCATATTAAGTGAAATCAGAGAAAGACAAATACTATATCACTTATTTGTGGAATCTGAAAAATAATACAAACAAACTTATTTATAAAATAGAAACAGACTTACGGACATAAAAAACAAACTTATGGTTATCAAAGGGGAAAGGAGTGAGGGAGGGATAAATTAGGACTATGGTATTAACAGATACACACTACTACATACAAAATAAACAGGGATTTATTGTATAGCAGAGGGAATTAACTATATTCAATATCTTGTAATAATCTATAATGGAAGAGAATCTGAAAAAAGAGTGTTTATAGATGTATATAGTTGCTATTTAGTCACTAAGTCATGTCTGACTAGTCTGTGACCTCATGGACTGTAGCTTGCCATGCTCCTCTGTCCATAGGATTTCCCAGGTAAGAATACTGGAGTGTGTTGCCATTTCCTTCTCCAGGGGATCTTCCTGACCTAGGGATGGAACTTGTGTCTCCTGCATTGGCAGGCGGATTCTTTACCACTGAGCCACCAGTGAAGCCATATACATATATATATATATATAACTGAATCACTTTGTTGTATATCTGAAACTAATACAAGATTGTATATCAACTATACTTCAATTAAAAAAAAAATCCACACCAAGTTACATGAAATTTCAGAACAACTTTCAGAGCACATCTGGAGAGAAAAATCAAGCCACAGTCAAAGAATCAGGAATCAATTATTTTAAAGGACTCTTCAGTACAAAGTAATGCCAGAAGACAGTGAATGCCTTTAAAATTTTGCAGAATGGTGATTTTCAATTGAGAATTCTGTATCTTGCCACACTGCCATTCAAGCATGCTGCTGCTGCTGCTGTCGCTTCAGTTGTGTCCGACTCTGTGCGACCCCATAGACGGCAGCGCACCACTGAAACAAAAGCATTTTCAGATATTCAAGGACTTAATACCTCCCAAGCACCCTTTCTTGGAGATCTACTACAGAATATACATTACCAAAATAAAGGAATAAGAAAGAAGATATGGGATCCGGGAAACATGACTCCAACTCTGGAGAACTAAATAGGAAAGTTCCAGAACAAGAACTATGCAGCATCTGATAGATGTCTGAGCCCAGATTAGAGGAGGGAGATGGTGGCTCTGATGTGGTGGCGGGTGCACAGAACTGCTCATTCTCATCATGACTCTTTATGTCCATGTGTTACTTTAATAACTTTTAAATTATGTCCTGTCTTGGATTATCCTCTCCACCACTTAAACACATTCCTTCCCAGTCCAGTCCTCCTAGCACTGTTACACACTGCTGTTATACAGCATGTATCATGGAGCCTTATCAGCATGTGTTTATACGTCCTTCTCCAGAGTTATGATGTGAGTATTATGAAGGTTGGGACTGTGTCATTTCATCTTGATTTTCTCAGCCTCTAACAGAGTGCCTAAGTATGTGTTTGCCCAATTAAACCAAATACTGATTAAGCTAGTTGCCTGAGAGAAATTCCTCAAAAAGAGCATTTTATGTTGACATAATAGGATTTTAAATCAGCAGAAAAAGTCTATTTCACACCTTTAACATTCTCCCAACATAAATAGTAAGCCATCAACAGATGAAATGATTATACCTACCAAATGCACTAATTCATTCATTGAATAGATATTGTATCCACTTTATGCCAGAAAATCTTCAGCTTGCTCTGAGTCAGGTAAAATCCTCTAGTGGAAGAGTGAGTAAATAAATAGAGTACAAATAAATATATACAATAATGCTGTGGTGGGTAAGGGAACAGAGAATGACAGTGGGGGAGAATGGAGTACTCTTTTAGATGGGGTGGCCGGGAAAGCCCTTCTTTTGTCCTTGTTCTTCCTCCATTTCCCTCCACCCCATTAGAAAATGGGGCAGTCTTAGAAAACACACAGTGATATCAGAGAAGGCACTGGCGATCCACTCCAGTACTCTTGCCTGGAAAATCCCATGGACGGAGGAGCCTGGTAGGCTGCAGTCCGTGGGGTCGCTAAGAGTCGGACACGACTGAGCGACTTCACTTTCACTTTTCACTTTCATGCATTGGAGAAGGAAATGGCAACCCACTCCAGTGTTCTTGCCTGGAGAATCCCAGGGACGGGGGAGCCTGGTGGGCTGCCATCTATGGGGTCGCACAGAGTTGGACACGATTGAAGCTACTTAGCAGCAGCAGCAGCAGCATACATATATGTAGGTTGCATAAATATATATATATAATCAAAGAAATGTTTAAACAGCAGATATTTTGTGAAAGAATTGTCTATTTAGTAAAGTAAATAAAACATAATAAAAATAAGTATAAGGTTTATCTTTTTTTTAACAGGTACCACAAATCAATGGGAAAGGATCCATGAAGAATGAGATGCTTTTGTAAAAACCCTAGCGATAATAAAGGCAAACCAAAGAACTTGTAAAAACAGGCTAAAACTGACTTTACTGATCATGCATCTGTGAAAATTATAGAAAACCTTTTGAATAAACATTTGAAAAAAAAAAAAAGAAAACACACAGTGAGGTTTTAATCAGGACTGCCCTGAGCTAAGTCCAATTCTTTAAGTAGAGATGGAAAAAGAGAGGGCAACTTTCCTCTCCTTCCCCCTATTTAAGGTGATAAAGCAGAACAACCTCTAAGGGACTTGGAAAAGGCTTTCTTGTATCCTCAAAAGTTGTGAAGGAGCCACTGTGAAATCTTGGAAGAAATTAACACTCCTTTACTAGTGTAAGAGCTTTTGAACTGAAAGCAAGTATCCTGGGTACCATTCCACCTTAGCTGCTGCCATTTGGTGATAAATGGGATTGGACTGGTATAAAAGGAGTATGATTGCTTAGCTGACATCAAACCTCAAGGAAACTTCAACCATCAAGTTTGAAAATGACAATGTCTGCTAATTCCTAAAACATTCATAATTAAGGAGGGTTAATTGTTTTCAGCACATGTTATAAGTTGTATCTACCACTCCAAAATATATAGTCATAGATTTTCATTCTGGAAAATAAAAACATATCAGACTACTCAGTCTTTGTTCAGTTATCACTAAACATGCTACAAAAGAAAGTTGCTCTCCATTACAAAATGGATCTTTATTGGTAGACTATTTTAAAAAAAATAAATAGAAGGCAGCTATTAACCTGTTGTCATCAGTCTTAGTTATTTTAGTGATAAATTTGAACTTGCAGAATGTACATTTTCTGAAAAATGCTAGCTGAAGCAAACAAATTATAATGTTTGTATGGTTATCTACATCCTTGCATTTATTTACCTTTTCTTCTCTTACTCTTGTAGACAAGAGGTCTAAAAAACACCTTGCAAAGATTCAAAAATCTTTTAAAATCTTAATACTTACTTTTAAAGATTCTATGTCTATCAGTATAATTAAACTATCCTCCCCTCATCACCTTCATATATCATCTATCCTTTGCCAATGATAGCCACACAATCTGCAAACTAGGGAATGTATCTGCACGTTTGTTAGCTGAAAGAATGTGTGCTTAATGTCAAGGATCTACAGGTTTATGAGCTCCTAGATAGAGCTGGTGAACCATTTGGATACAGCTACCCAGCAGACAGTAAACAGAAATGACCAAATACCACTAATGCTCTTATTTATGGTAGATAGGAGTAAGAGCAAACCAATGTATAATGACAGGCATAAAATTTCCCACTGATACAAAATGTATTTTCAGTGCAACATTAAATCCTTTCCAATTTATAGAGGTCTTTGAAGGGCTGTCGTTTTTGAGATTGCATCCAAGTACTGCATTTCGGACTCTTTTGTTGACCATGATGGCTACTCCATTTCTTCTAAGGGATTCTTGCCCACAGTAGTAGATACAATGGTCATCTGAGTTAAATTCACCCATTCCAGTCCATCTTAGTTTGCTGATTCCTAGAATGTCAACGTTCACTCTTGCCATCTCCTGTTTGACCACTTCCAGTTTGCCTTGATTCATGGACCTAACATTCCAGGTTCCTATGCAATATTGCTCTTTACAGCATCGGACTTTGCGTCTATCACCAGTCGCATCCACAGTTGGGTATCGTTTTTGCTTTGGCTCCATCCCATCATTCTTTCTGGAGTTATTTCTCCACTGATCTCCATTAGCATATTGGGCACCTACTGACCTGGGGAGTTCATCTTTCAGTGTCCTCTTCTTTTGCCTTTTCATACTGTTCATGGGGTTCTCAAGGCAAGAATACTGAAGTGGTTTGCCATGCCCTTCTCCAGTGGACCACAATCTGTCAGACCTCTCCACCATGACCCATCCGTCTTGGGTGGCCCCACACGGCATGGCTTAGTTTCACTGAGATAGACAAGGCTGTGGTCCGTGTGATCAGATTAGCTAGTTTTCTGTAGTTTTAGTTTTAGTGTGTCTGCCCTCTGATGCCCTCTCGCAACACTTACCGTCTTACTTGGCTTTCTCTTACCTTGGGCCTTGGGTAATTCCTCTTGCCGCTGCCACCACTGCCCCTGGCCCCAGCCCCCGGCCTGGCCTAGCCCCTCTCGACTGCCGCCCCCGGCCCTCGGCCCCCAGCCCCCGGCCCGGCCTAGCCCCTGTCGGCCGCCGCCCCCGGCCCCTGGCCCGGCCTAGCCCCTGTCGGCCGCCGCCCCTGGCCCCCGGCCCGGCCTAGCCCCTCTCGGTTGCCGCCCCCGGCTCCCGGCCCCCGGCCCCCGGCCCGGCCGAGCCTCTGTCGGCCGCCGCCCCTGGCCCCCGGCTCCCGGCCGAGCCTAGCCCCTCTCGGCCTAGCCCCTCTCGGTTGCCGCCCCGGCCCCCGGCCCGGCCTAGCTCCTCTCGGCCACGCTTCTGCGCCGAGCCGTCGCAGCCGCCTCTCTTCTGCGCCGAGCCGCCGCAGCCGCCGCTCAAAAACGACAGAATGATCTCTGTTCGCTTCCAAGGCAAACCATTCAATATCACGGTAATCCAAGTCTATGCTCCGACCAGTAACGCCGAAGAAGCTGAAGTTGAACGATTCTATGAAGACCTACAAGACCTTCTAGAACTAACACCCAAAAAAGATGTCCTTTTCATTATAGGGGACTGGAATGCAAAAGTAGGAAGTCAAGAAACACCTGGCGTAACAGGCAGGTTTGGCCTTGGAGTACAGAATGAAGCAGGGCAAAGGCTAATAGAGTTTTGCCACGAGAACGCACTGGTAATAGCAAACACCCTATTCCAACAACACAAGAGAAGACTCTACACGTGGACATCACCAGATGGTCAACACCGAAATCAGATTGATTATATTCTTTGCAGCCAAAGATGGAGAAGCTCTATACAGTCAGCAAAAACAAGACTGGGAGCAGACTGTGGCTCAGATCATGAACTGCTTATTGCCAAATTCAGACTTAAATTGAAGAAAGTAGGGGAAACCACTAGACCATTCAGGTATGACCTAGATCAAATCCCTTATGAGTATACAGTGGAAGTGACAAATAGATTTAAGGGACTAGACCTGATAGACAGAATGCCTGATGAACTATGGACAGAGGTTCGTGACATTGTACAGGAGACAGGGATCAAGACAATCCCCATGGAAAAGAAATGCAAAAAAGCAAAATGGCTGTCTGAGGAGGCCTTACAGATAGCTGGGAAGAGAAGAGAAGCGAAAAGCAAAGGAGAAAGGGAAAGATATTCTCATCTGAATGCAGAGTTCCAAAGAATAGCAAGGAGAGATAAGAAAGCCTTCCTCAGCGAACAGTGCAAACAAATAGAGGAAAACAACAGATTGGGAAAGACTAGAGACCTCTTCAAGAAAATTAGAGATACCAAAGGAACATTTCATGCAAAGATGGGCTCGATAAAGGACAGAAATGGTATGGACCTAACAGAAGCAGAAGATATTAAGAAGAGGTGGCAAGAATACACAGAAGAACTGTACAAAAAAGATCTTCACGACCCAGATAATCACGATGGTGTGATCACTCACCTAGAGCCAGACATCCTGGAATGTGAAGTGAAGTGGGCCTTAGAAAGCATCACTACAAACAAAGCTAGTGGAGGTGATGGAATTCCAGTTGAGCTATTTCAAATCCTCAAAGGTGATGCTGTGAAAGTGCTGCACTTGATATGCCAGCAAATTTGGAAAACTCAGCAGTGGCCACAGGACTGGAAGAGGTCAGTCTTCGTTCCAATCCCAAAGAAAGGCAATGCCAAAGAATGCTCAAACTACCACACAATTGCACTCATCTCACAGGCTAGTAAAGTAATGCTCAAAATTCTCCAAGCCAGGCTTCAGCAATACGTGAACCGTGAACTTCCAGATGTTCAAGCTGGTTTTAGAAAAGGCAGAGGAACCAGAGATCAAATTGCCAATATCCGCTGGATCATCGAAAAAGCAAGAGAGTTCCAGAAAAACATCTATTTCTGCTTTATTGACTATGCCAAAGCCTTTGACTGTGTGGATCACAATAAACTGTGGAAAATTCTGAAAGAGATGGGAATACCAGACCATCTGACCTGTCTCTTGAGAAACCTGTATGCAGGTCAGGAAGCAACAGTTAGAACTGGACATGGAACAACAGACTGGTTCCAAATAGGAAAAGGAGTACGTCAAGGCTGTATATTGTCACCCTACTTATTTAACTTCTATGCAGAGTACATCATGAGAAACGCTGGGCTGGAAGAAACACAAGCTGGAATCAAGATTGCCGGGAGAAATATCAATAACCTCAGATATGCGGATGACACCACCCTTATGGCAGAAAGTGAAGAAGAACTAAAGAGCCTCTTGATGAAGGTGAAGGAGGAGAGTGAAAAAGTTGGCTTAAAGCTCAACGTTCAGAAAACTAAGATCATGGCATCTGGTCCCTTCACTCCATGGGAAATAGATGGGGAAACAGTGGAAACAGTGTCAGACTTTACTTTTTTGGGCTCCAGAATCACTGCTGATGGTGACTGCAGCCATGAAATTAAAAGACGCTTACTCCTTGGAAGGAAGGTTATGGCCAACCTAGATAGCATGTTTAAAAGCAGAGACATTACTTTACCAACAAAAGTCCGTCTAGTCAAGACTATGATTTTTCCAGTGGTCATGTATGGATGTGAGAGTTGGACGGTGAAGAAAGCTGAGCGCCGCAGAATTGATGCTTTTGAACTGTGGTGTTGGAGAAGACTCTTGAGAGTTTCTTGGACTGCAAGGAGATCCAATCAATCCATCCTAAAAGAGATCAATCCTGGGTGTTCATTGGAAGGTCTGATGTTGAAGCTGAAGCTCCAATACTTTGGCCACCTCATTCGAAGGGTTGACTCATTGGAAAAGACCCTAATGCTGGGTAGGATTGGGGGCGGGAGGAGAAGGGGACGACAGAGGATGAGATGGTTGGATGGCATCACCGACTCGATGAACATGAGTTTGGGTAGATTCCGGGAGTTGGTGATGGACAGAGAGGCCTGGCGTGCTGCAGCTCATGGGGTCGCAGAGAGTCGGACACGACTGAGCGACTGAACTTGAAGGGCTGATCAAGAAAATGATTGGTTTATAAAATGTAACTCAGTAAATTACGGGCTAGAAGTCGCTACTCTCTTTCTTTATATGGGTCATCAACATTTCCATAACAGGGAGTGGAGAGAGGTTGAGGCTCAAAGCTTGAGGTTTGAAACACTGGCCAGCTGAGTTGAAGGTGGGTTGGGGGGGACACAATCAGAGGCTTTCAATTGTGAATTACCGTTCCTTTCCCTACTTCTACTTCAGCCCCACCACACACATACCAACCACTGACTGGAGACTATCAGCACCACTCCACTCATCAGAAGACAAAGTGAAAAGCAGTTTATTTCTCCCTTGGAAAACTTGGGGACCCCCTGGTCCACTGTGTGCAAAGCACTTTGCTAGGTGCTATGTAAAGGTGTTGAGGGATGGTGCACTATTTGAGGACAGTCATAAAAGATTTATAAATGTACTAAATAAAAGCTTAGCATGGGTGTGTCTAGAAATGGAGTGCTGAAGTCCCTTTAGACCCCTGGCGTGTCTCTAATGAAGCATGAAGGTGTTGGGGCCAATATCAGTCCACAGCATTCCCTCTCACCACCACTTTCCTCTTTTTCTCATCCACCAAACAAAGCATGAGTAAGAACACTCACCTCTTTAGTGGCTTAGGAGACCTGTGACAGGACTGGCTGGAAGATGGAGAATTTCTAAATCCTACAGTTATTTTGTGAATTTATTCCCCAACTTTTACTTCTTTGGTCAAAACACTTTTTTTTAACCTCTTTCTGTTGATCTCACTTTACAGTTCTTCACTACATTTCCCTTCAGCATCGTCAAACTTCCCATTTTCTAGTTGTTTTTCTTTCTTCCCCTGGAGTTGTATCAAGCAGAGCTGGACACAGAACTCTTACATGAAGAAAAGCTTGTTGCTAGAGAGAAGGGAAAAGATTAACTTTCAGGTGCTGGAAGTTACACTTAGGCCTCCCACTGCCATTGTTCATGCATATGTGTGTTTTGCTTGTTATTTCTTAGACGTATTGAAGTAAAATCCCTGAAATTAATTAAATCTTGTCTACTGTAAATAGTAGACATTTGTCTTTAACATAATCAAAGACAAATATGAATCCAATAATAAAACCACTCTTGATGTGGTTAAAAAAACAAATACAGGGGATTTCCCTGATGGGCCAGTGGTTAAGAATCTGCCTTCCAATGCTGGAAATAAGGATTTGATCCCTGGTCAAGGAACTAAGATCCCACATGCCATGGGGCAACTAAGTCCATGCTGCAACTGTTTAGCCCATATACTCTGGAGCCTGTGTACTACAACAAAGAGCCCACATGCTGCAACTAAGACCCAACACAGCCAAATAAATTAAAAAAAAAATACACACAAAGCAATAAAGCATGGATGAGACGAGCCCAACTTTGAATTTTGCATTGCCACTTAACTGGTTGTAAGACCTTGAGTATGTTTTTTTAACCTCTCCAAATCAAATTCTTTAACCTCTGTGGAATAGATTAGCTATTTCTATGGCTGATATCATTTTGGCCTTCAAACATTTATCCTCTTGGGTTATTCTCTGCTTGTATTCTAGGCCTTGACTCTTAAAATGTGGAATTCAAAGATGACTATAAAATGCTAAACCTAGTAGGACCAAAGTGACATATAACGAGACTAATCCTTCCTTATTCTGGTCAGTGTGCATCCATGAACACAACATGGGTTTGCACTGGCACAGCTGCAACCACACACATTGTTGCCTCAGTTGTGATCAATATCTTCAGGTCATTTTCTCGCAATCTACAGATAAATCAGGTTTTCCCATGGCCACCCTTGATGCCTGTCCATCCAGTGCAATTAAATTAACCAAAAAGTACAAGGTTATGTTTATCACAGTTAAATTCCATGCTATTTGAAAAACAAAGCTGTTTCTCACCTGTCACATAGCCCAGCAGTACCAACTGTGTATGTGCTTACTGGTCCAGGTAAAGCAGGAAAAGTTGGTCTCCGGTAGACTGTGACAGAAGAAGGGAGGATGTGCCAGCAAGAACCAGTGAGTTGTGTTATTTCAGAGCTTCAGAAATATGGACACAACTCTTGGCTAATAAAAGTACCTTGCTGGTCCAGTGGTTAAGAATTCACCTCCCAAATCAGGGGACATGGGTTCAGTCCCTGTTGGGGAGCTAAGATCCCGTATGGAACAACTAAGCCCGTGCCACAACTTGAGAAGCTGGCCCACTCTGGAGCCCATGCACTGCAACAAGAGAAGCACCAGTGCTTCAGTGAAGACTCACTGCAGCCAAAATAAAATAAATGTAAATACTGAATGACTAAATAGTACTTTAAAAAAAAGTACCATGTTAGATCTGTCTGTAGTTCTAACTGTTCACTTCTAGCTATTATTCCTCTTTCCCTTCTACTTTTCACAAAACAGTCAGAGAGCTAAGAACAAGGGACTCTGAGTCAAGTAGATTTGGAGGAGGAGAAGCATGCTTTTGTCATGTATCTGCTATGGGAAGTCGACTAAGCTGCTTAGCCTCTCTGAACCTCTGTTCATCTATAAAATGAGGACAGCAATACCTACCCTTATCCTGGTTGTAAAGCTTGGGTGAGATAAATTGCTCTAGCACCTGGCATGGGGATCACAGAAAAGAATGCTCCACAGGTAACCCATCCAAAGGGCAGCTTTTTGGGAAATCATCGCCCCCAGGACAAAGATCAGGCTCCTTAGCATGGCATGATAAAGGCCTCTTTAGACGTGGTCCTGCACCTTCCCTCCACTCTCCAAGGTGGCCTGCATTTCAGACTGCTGACCTACAGCTAAAGGTCAGCATCCTGAATATACCTTGCTCTTTTGTTTGGTACTTCAGTGTCTTCATACCATTCTCTGGAAGGCTCACCCCAATCCAGTCCAATTAGAAAACTTCCACTCACCCTCCAGATTCACTGAAGATGTCAGCTCCACAGTCAAGCACATGTTAGGAGACAATCCTTCATGGTTCTCTTGCATTTCTGCACATCTTGCAAGAGAGGAACCAGCTGCACTTTGTTCTAGACTATCTCTTCAACAATGTTTGTGTAGCAAGTAGCCATGGAAGACAGAAATGGTGCCTTCTTTTGGAGCAAAGGGCAGGCATGCCTACTAACCATTATAAAAGATTTGGGTTCCTAAAGACCAGGGCTCCTCTTCTGTAATACAACCCACTGTATGTGCAGGTGACACCTGGTTCTCTTTGTTCTGCTCTGTGGAATTTTAGGCTTAGGGGAAAAATTGAGGCTGATGCAAAATTGCCAGTATTCTAGCTCCTGCTATCACTATGCTTAATAAACTGCCCATCATCTCTGACACAGGAGTTTTGTGTCTTCTACCAGAATCCGTGAAACAGTGGCAGACTAATTTGTTAGCTTGCAAGCAGGGTAAAATCTGAGACCTTCTGACTTCTTGGTAGCATGCTCCCTCCTTCCCATTTCATCCCTCTGTAGGCCTGCAATTGCTCCTTAAATTCCATTTATAAATTATCATGAACATTGTAGACTTTATCACAATATTCAGTATCTGCATCATTTTCTGATAACTGTATCTGCAACATCTATCAGTCCTATAACACATTGGATGCTCAGTACTTTATTGAGTGAGTGAATGTAGCCAGCTCTCTGCAGTTTCTCAAGACTCTTCTCGTGGCTAATTTGTATCCAAGGGGATGCTCAGTGTTCTTGTCCTCAGTTCTAAATGTCCTGTGCTCTTTTCTTCTAAAACCCTTGATCATCTCCCCTTTCTCACCCTGGAATGACCCATTCATTCCAGGTGGTGGTTGATGAGTTACTTCTGGCTCCTGTTTCCTAACTCTTCTGTTCCCTTGGAAATTATGTACTAAATAGTAACATACTCTCTCTTGAAGAATCCCCCAGGACAGCTCTTCTGAGTTTCCACTTTCCAAGACAACTACCAGGACTGGAAAAACATTCTCATTCTATCATGTTAGTTGTGCACTTGTTACATGCAAATTAAGATAAATGTGTCCACTGTACTTTTTATCCAAGCCAATGGTATTTAATCAGAGAAGGCAATAGCACCCCACTCCAGTACTCTTGCCTGGAAAATCCCATGGACGGAGGAGCCTGGTAGGCTACAGTCCATGGGGTCGCTAAGAGTCGGACACGACTGAGCGACTTCACTTTCATTTTCCCTTTCATGCACTGGAGAAGGAAATGGCAACCCACTCCAGTATTCTTGCCTGGAGAATCCTAGGGACAGCGGAACCTGGCGAGCTGCCGTCTATGGGGTTGCACAGAGTCGGACACGACTGAAGTGACTTAGCAGCAGCAGCAGCAATGGTATTTAATATAGACTAGACAAGGTCAATCCCAGGGACTTCCCTGGTGGTCCAGTGCTTAAGACTCCATGCTTCTGTTGCAGGAAGCATGGGTTCGATCCCTGGTCAGGGAACTAAGATGCCACATGCACAGTCAAAAAAGTAAAAGTCACCTCCAAATATACAACTTTGCACTATTCTCAGAGAACTTTCTCCTAATTGCTTTCCATATATTTAATCAGTATTTCAGTATACTAATTCATTATTTCTTCAGTCAAGAAATACCTATTAATTTCCTCTTCATGGTAGTGTCCTTCTCACTATGAGGAACATAAGATGAATAGGATATAATTTGTGCCTACAAAATGCTAGTGATATAGTAAATTATGTGTCACAAAAATACTATAAGGTTTCAGACAAAATAACATCTGTGCTTCCCCTAGAAATATAAATAATATTTGGAAAAGTCTCAATTACAGTGTGGGAATGAAGGGTAAAGAAAGTAATATAGGTTTAAGGAGAGATCCTGCAAAGGCTTAGAGTCAGGACAGTTCAAGTGCTATTGGGAAATCACCAGATGGTTCACTTGGGCCTGAGTGTCAACTATATTTAGGAAAAAATGGACAGTCAAGTTGTAATGGTAGATTGGGGCCAGATCAGGGGCCATTAGGAATAAGGAGTTTGTTGTTTAATGAACATTTGGCATTTTACAGGCCTTGAGAGGGAAGTGAAAGGTTTTTGATCAGAAGAAAAACTTGATCACAGACAAATTAATCTAGTAGTCACTGTAGAAATGGATTGGAGCATGGAAAGATTGGAATATTTGAGGGGAAGTCTCTTGATAGCCCATTCTAATGTGATGTGAGGTACTGAGAGCAGGAACATGGGCAGGATACTGAGTGCAGAACAGATTTTAAAAGGCTTCAGAGAGAAACTTGACAATATGGAGCTCTTGAGTGGGAGTGAGTAAGTAGATGCTTCAGTTGAATGTTATTTTGCATAATCCCCTTAACATCCAATCAACTTTGTTCATATCATGAGATGTGGGTGGTCAAATGTCTTGTTGAAATGAAGATGTTTTGCTTTTCCATTTTCCTTGACCTACTCTGATAAATTGTTAGCAAAAATGGCCTTCTGCTTTGTCTTTATCATCACTGCTTTTACTGTACATTTACAACCTGCTTTTTAAAAATTGTGGTTAGAAAAAACACAATGTAAATTTACTCTTGACAATTTTAGGTGTGAAATATAGTATCAACTATATGCACATCATTGTACAACAGATTTCTAGAACTTTTTCACATTGTGTAACAAACACTATAACCATGGAACCTCAACTCTCCACTTTCTCCTCCCTGCAGGCCCTGGCAACCACCATTTTATTTTCTGTTTCTATAAATCTGATTACCTTAAATACCTCATATTAGTGGCATCATGCATTATTTGCCTTTTTTGCAGTTGACTTACTTTGCTTAGTGTAACTTCCTCCAGGTTTATCTGTTTTGGAACATGGCAGGACTTCATTCTTCTTTTAGGGCTGAATAATGTTTCATAATATGTGTTGTGATATATATATATTTTTCTTTATCCATTCATCTGCTGATTAACTTTTCGGTTGCTCCCACGTCTTGGCTATCATGAATAGTGTCACAGTGAACATGGGTGTGCACATATCTCTTCAAGATTCTATTTTCAATTATTTTAAGTGTGTACCCAGACATGGGATTGCTGGATCATATTGTAAGTTCTATTTCAATTTTTGAGGAACCTCCACACTGTTTTCCACAGCAGCCACACCATTCTTCAATCTCATGAGAAGTTACCACCACTTTAAAATAATTATTTCAGAATGTTTCTGATGGCAAACTATTAAGCTCATCAGTGAGTGAGTTCTTAAATCACAGGAAGATCATAGCATGTGATACTCATCCAGGCCCTGCCCAGCTAACCAGCATATTAGGAGCTCAATTCCAGGGGAAAAAATTTTGAACAACTCCAGACTTTCACTGTGTTTTCTCATTTGCTATGCTTCATAAGCATATACAAATGGGCCTATGATTCCATAGAGCCAGATAACACTTTGAGGTCAGAGGGTGGGAAGATCATTTTGTACAACTCCATAACTTGTTGGGAAAAGTTATGTCATTTTCCCCCCTGAAAGGCTAGGAGTCTTTAATTTATTTAGAGAAACCTGATTTTTTTTTTTTAACCTACCATCATCAGATTTCAATTCTTTTTTAACTATATAGACTCTACCCTCTTTGGCCTGAAAATAATTGTCCTGTTTTAGAATATGAAAGCAGAATAGGGCTTAGGTAATTGTTTGTATTTGTTTGAGATTTTTCCTTCAAAGGGGTATTTGGGAGATTAAACACCCAGGCACTTCTTATCTTCCTCAGGACCAGCTTAGGAACCTTTCCAATAAGTCACTAGTGTCACCATCACTGTAATCACCAAACAAATGAATCAGATTTGACTGTTAAAAACCTGAGTATTGCAAAATTAAGCCCACTCTAAAAGGACACAGATTTGGCACTACTGGGAATATTACTCACAAAATAATAGCAATTATTGATAGAGCTGTGCACTACTATCCATGCATTCTATCATAGTACTCCATTAGTATTACATATACATATTCCCAATAAATGGATGAGATTTGAGAGCATAAATAACTTGTCTGCATTAAACTGAAATTTGAACTCTAGTCTGTCAGACACTCAAAACTACACCCTTAGCCACTGCAGTGTTACCTACTGCGTGCAAGGCACTGTGGTGGAATCTGTGGGGCATTCGAGAACTGGGTAGTAAGTCCTTTGGTAGCTTATGCAGCCTACATCATGATATAAGGCAAATATTTTACAGGAAAGAAACTGTAACTGCCCAAAAAGACATGTACTGTGTTATTTACAGACACATGCTATAAATTCTGAAGTCCACAAGAATAGAAGGGAACAGAGGAAGGGAGAAAGAGGGAGAGAAGAGATGGAAGGAAGGAAGGAGGGAAAGAAAAAAAGTTTAAATTTAAGACATAAAGGATTATATGGTAGAAAGGGCAACAAACAAATCAGAAGGCATGGATTTTGGTTTCCAGTTATCACTTACTAATAAATGACTTCTGTCAGAATGTGGTCCACTGGAGAAGGGCATGGCAAACCACTTCAGTATTTTTGCCTTGAAAACCCCATGAACAGTATGAAAAGGCAAAAAGATAAGACACTGAAAGATGAACTCCCCAGGTGTAAGTGCCCAATATGCTACTGGAGATCAGTGGAGAAATAACTCCAGAAAGAATGATGGGATGGAGCCAAAGCAAAAACGATACCCAGCCGTGGATGTGACTGGTGATAGAAGCAAAGTCTGATGCTGTAAAGAGCAATATTACATAGGAACCTGAAATGTTAGGTCCATGAATCGAGGCAAATTGGAAGTGGTCAAACAGGAGATGGCACGAGTGAACGTTGACATTCTAGGAATCAGCAAACTAAGATGGACTGGAATGGGTGAACTTAACTCAGATGACCATTATACCTACTACTGTGGGCAAGAATCCCTTAGAAGAAATGGAGTAGCCATCATGGTCAACAAAAGAGTCTGAAAGGCAGTACTTGGATGCAATCTCAAAAACGATAGAATGATCTCTGTTCGTTTCCAAGGCAAACCATTCAATATCACGGTAATCCAAGTCTATGCCCCGACCAGTAATGCCGAAGAAGCTGAAGTTGAACGGTTCTATGAAGACCTACAAGACTTTCTAGAACTAACACCCAAAAAAGATGTCCTTTTCATTATAGGGGACTGGAATGCAAAAGTAGGAAGTCAAGAGACACCTGGCGTAACAGGCAAATTTGGCCTTGGAGTACAGAATGAAGCAGGGCAAAGGCTAATAGAGTTTTGCCACGAGAACGCACTGGTCATAGCAAACACCCTATTCCAACAACACAAGAGAAGACTCTACACATGGACATCATCAGATGGTCAACACCGAAATCAGATTGATTATATTCTTTGCAGCCAAAGATGGAGAAGCTCTATACAGTCAGCAAAAACAAGACTGGGAGCAGACTGTGGCTCAGATCATGAACTGCTTATTGCCAAATTCAGACTTAAATTGAAGAAAGTAGGGAAAACCACTAGACCATTTAGGTATGACCTAGATCAAATCCCTTATGAGTATACAGTAGAAGTGACAAATAGATTTAAGGGACTAGATCTGATAGACAGAGTGCCTGATGAACTATGGACAGAGGTTCGTGACATTGTACAGGAGACAGGGATCAAGACAATCCCCATGGAAAAGAAATGCAAAAAAGCAAAATGGCTGTCTGAGGAGGCCTTACAGATAGCTGGGAAGAGAAGAGAAGTGAAAAGCAAAGGAGAAAAGGAAAGATATTCCCATCTCAATGCAGAGTTCCAAAGAATAGCTAGGAGAGATAAGAAAGCCTTCCTCAGCGATCAATGCAAAGAAATGGAGAAAAACAACAGATTGGGAAAGACTAGAGATCTCTTCAAGAAAATTAGAGATACCAAAGGAACATTTCATGCAAAGATGGGCTCAATAAAGGACAGAAATGGTATGGACCTAACAGAAGCAGAAGATATTAAGAAGAGGTGGCAAGAATACACAGAAGAACTGTACAAAAAAGATCTTCACGACCCAGATAATCACGATGGTGTGATCACTCACCTAGAGCCAGACATCCTGGAATGTGAAGTGAAGTGGGCCTTAGAAAGCATCACTACGAACAAAGCTAGTGGAGGTGATAGAATTCCAGTTGAGCTATTGCAAATCCTCAAAGATGATGCTGTGAAAGTGCTGCACTCGATATGCCAGCAAATTTGGAAAACTCAGCAGTGGCCACAGGACTGGAAAAGGTCAGTTTTCGTTCCAATCCCAAAGAAAGGCAATGCCAAAGAATGCTCAAACTACCGAAAATTGCACTCATCTCACAGGCTAGTAAAGTAATGCTCAAAATTCTCCAAGCCAGGCTTCAGCAACATGTGAACCGTGAACTTCCAGATGTTCAAGCTGGTTTTAGAAAAAGCAGAACAACCAGAGATCAAATTGCCAATGTCCGCTGGATCATCGAAAAAGCAAGAGAGTTCCAGAAAAACATCTATTTCTGCTTTATTGACTATGCCAAAGCCTTTGACTGTGTGGATCACAATAAACTGTGGAAAATTCTGAAAGAGATGGGAATACCAGACCATCTGACCTGTCTCTTGAGAAACCTGTATGCAGGTCAGGAAGCAACAGTTAGAACTGGACATGGAACAACAGACTGGTTCCAAATAGGAAAAGGAGTACGTCAAGGCTGTATATTGTCACCCTGCTTATTTAACTTCTATGCAGAGTACATCATGAGAAACGCTGGGCTGGAAGAAACACAAGCTGGAATCAAGATTGCCGGGAGAAATACCAATAACCTCAGATATGCAGATGACACCACCCTTATGGCAGAAAGTGAAGAAGAATTAAAGAGCCTCTTGATGAAAGTGAAAGAGGAGAGTGAAAAAAGTGGCTTAAAGCTCAACATTCAGAAAACTAAGATCATGGCATCTGGTCCCATCACTTCATGGGAAATAGATGGGGAAACAGTGGAAACAGTGTCAGACTTTACTTTTTTGGGCTCCAGAATCACTGCTGATGGTGATTGCAGCCATGAAATTAAAAGACGCTTACTCCTTGGAAGGAGGGTTATGGCCAACCTAGATAGCCTATTTAAAAGCAGAGACATTACTTTGCCAACAAAAGTCCGTCTAGTTAAGGCTATGGTTTTTCCAGTGGTCATGTATGGATGTGAGAGTTGGACGGTGAAGAAAGCTGAGCACCGCAGAATTGATGCTTTTGAACTGTGGTGTTGGAGAAGACTCTTGAGAGTCCTTTGGACAGCAAGGAGATCCAATCAATCCATCCTAAAGGAGATCAATCCTGGGTGTTCATTGGAAGGACTGATGTTGAAGCTGAAACTCCAATACTTTGGCCACCTCATGAGAAGAGTTGACTCATTGGAAAAGACCCTAATGCTGGGTAGGATTGGGGGCAAGAGGAGAAGGGGACGACAGAGGATGAGATAGTTGGATGGCATCACTGACTCGATGGGCACGGGTTTGGGTAGACTCCGGGAGTTGGTGATGGACAGAGAGGCCTGGCGTGCTTAATTCATGGGGTCGCCAAGAGTTGGATACGACTGAGCGATTGAACTTAACTGAACTGAATAAATGACTTTGGGTATACTGTAAATTTTATATGATATTGTATAATTACATCATCAGGATAAGTTTAATGCTGCCTAACATGGGACCGTAAATATATCAGAGAAGTTTAATTAGGGTTATTTAGTCTCATCACATTATATATATATATATCATTTATATTATTTCATATTAGATGCAGTGCTGTGATCCTCCCCAGAACAAGTCAAGGTCCAAAGTCATCTTAGGATCAAAGGCTCCTATGATTAATTGAAATGTTAAAGAAAGGGTGAAGTAGCAGTTAAAAAAAAAGTTCTTCCTTTGCTTTTTAGCTTATCTCTCCCCTCCCCCAATCTTTATTCTTCCGATTTATTCAAAAAGGAGAGCATAAAAGCATCTTGTTAGCAATTCTTATCCAGGAAATATGAGCACTTAGGATCAATTGAAAGGGAACTGGGAGAAGGGGGAGTCAAGAAGGAAAAGGATGTCATACAATAAAAAAATCTAGTTGGCACACCGTTAAGAGTATCAGTTTGTGTGTATTTATCAGATGTTTAGAACATCCTTGCAAACGTTTCATTTTATTACCTCTAGACATTTTCCCTTTCCATGGACCTTTATTCTGATGCTTAGAAATACTTGAAATTCATCTAAATTTTAAGTAAATTTTGGGAGGCAGTAGAGCCCAGGGTATTACTGTTTTACATGCAGTTAAGTTGAAATTGTTAAGTAGACTGATCCCTGTTATATAGTAAGCTTCCGGGGAAGGTTACTCCCAGCAGATGTTCTAAAACTGTTGATCCGCTCCCCGCCTTTTTCCCCCGTAAGGAGGATTTTTGGAATATGCTACAAGCAGTGAATGTGTTGCTGTCCTACTGACAAAAGCTAGATTTCTGTCAGCAGCTTTCATTAAGGTTAGCTTTTAGCCTGTGCTCTAATCATAGCCGTGGATTTCGTTTTGGATTAGGAAACCCTAATCCACATGTAAATATTCTCCGTGACCCACACATGGTTAGCAATCTGATTACATTTTTAATGTACCTTTTAACGCCTCTTGTTATCCTTCATTACATTTAAGAGATGTGAACATATTCACAGCATTTGTGTCTTTCCAAGTCAGTTTAACTTGTAACCAGGTAGTCTTATCCACGCCTAGTCCCCCAGACCCAGCTCGGAGAATCTAGAAATCCATCTGGCCTCACCTCTCAGGACAGGGCCTTTTGTGTGCACAGTTCTGACGAATTAAAGAACTTGACTAAGTTGAGAGATAATAAAACATCTCCCCAAACGGCAATTGTTCATTTCAGGGCACTTTTCAGAGATGTTTTTAAGCCAGCGCTGCTTCTGATGGGGACGGGGGGATAGGAACAGTCCCGAAATGTGGGGGCTGATCTCCCGGAGATGCCTCCAGTGGAGCTGACAAATCTCTCAAGTGGGAAATAGTTTTCCCTCCGCAGGGCCTCGGCGTGCGAGGGATGGAGGGGGATGGGCAGGGGCCATCAGGGGAGAAGTCTCCGGCCTTTCCACGTCTCTCAACACCATCCCTCCCCCATCCCGCCTCCTCCTTCCTCGAATCCTAAACAAGCCCAGGAGTGAAGGGGGATGGTCTGCGGGGGAAAGAGGGGCCCTGGGTTAGGCCAGGCCCTGGCCGGGAGGTTTGGCCTTTATGGCTCTGTCCTCGACGGTGGTGGGGAAAGCCAGAGGGGGCAGGGAAGCGAGCCGGAGACCCTCAGCCGGGGCTTGACCCCCAGGTGCATTGTCCGGCGGGGCCTGTCCCCTCCCCCCCGGGGCCACGACCCGGCCGCCACGGGGCCCCCTCCTAGCGAGCGTCTCCCTCCGCGGCCGCACCGACCTCGCGGTCCTCAGACCAGAGGCCAGATGTAGAAAGTAGTCCCCAGGCCAGCAGCAGCGGCGCTGTCCACTCCACCGCCCCCGCCCCCTCCAGCCGTCGCTTCACTCCGCCCCCGGGCCGGACGCTCGGGCCCCACGCCTCCTGCGAGCGGGTGTCCGTGAGCCGGCCTCGCCGCTCCCGCAGAGAGCAGACACTGGCCGCGCCACGCCACGCCGGTACCCGAGCGGGAAACCCAGGCTGCGCGTGTCCAGCCGCCGCGCGGAGAGGGCTCGGAGTTGGGGGCCGGCAGGCGGACAGCGGCTGAGGGACGCCGGGGGAGCATGCCCGCGCAGCCCCGCTGAATGGCGCCTTCCCTGCGACCCCTCGCCCCGCCGCGGCCGCCAGGGATGCTGCTCGGCGCGCTCCTGCTCCTGCCGCTCCTCGGCAGCCTTCCAGGTGGGCGCGCTTTCTTCTGCGCCGGTGGGGAGTGAGCGGGCGCGAGCGGGCTGGGGAAGGGGGCAAACGGGTGCGTGCGTTGGGAGGCGGCGGGGTCCTCTGCGGGAGCGCTGACCCCCGGCCCCTACCCCCTCCCTGCAGCCAGTCGGGAGCCGCTGGAACGCGAGGTGCCCGCGGGCTCTGCTGGGGCGCGGGCAACAGTGGCCGCCTCTCGCAGCGCCCGCCCCTCCTCGCTGCGCTCCCCCGGCCTCGCGCTGGGGGCCGGCGCCCGCTGTCCACTGTCGCCCCTGTCTCTTCGTGCCATTGTCCGCGCTCCGGCCGTGTCCTGGCCTCCACGGCCAGCCCGGGCACCGCGCGCCAGCCCGCCCGCCTGTCTGCCTGGGCCGCAGCAGCCGCACGTGGCTTTATTTATATTGTTTCCTTAGTGGCAGCCTCGCTGCGCAGGGGGCGCCGCTTTTCCGCGCGGCTCCCGGGTTTGTAGTGGGGGCTACCTCACTTTTTAGGGCGGGAGAGAAACTAGGTGAACTCAGCGCCCAGGTCAGACCCCCTAAGTGCCCCCACTTTCCCGGAACCGGATCCAATGAGGAGACGGGAAGGGTGGCATTGGAAAGAGAAAAGGAGTGGAAGTTTTGTGGCCCATTTGTGCCCCGGAGGGGGGGAGGAAGGGTCCCGAAGCTGAAAAGGAAGGTATCTAAGTAGGATTGACTTCTCACAGCTAGGTATTTTGGGGCAGGATCTGAGGTGTGCACGAATCTAAAGATCCCTCCAAACTCCAGGTTAGCCTTGCGCAAACTTGGACGAACTAATTTTTGGCTTTTTTTTTTTTTTTTTTTTTTGCGTCCGGGTTGCTTTATCCTCAGACGGTTAAGAAGTGTAAAGTGGAGGGAGGTGGGCGGGGAGAAGAGGTGTTCAGAAGAATGGATTCTTTTATTTATTTACAGGTTACAAACCCGAGACTTTGGTGTTCTAACCACACCCCTCTTCTCCAGGAGGAGTTAGTTTTCTTTTAGCATGAGAAAAGGATCAAAGTCAGATGTGACTCGGAAACACAACGGGCGCCTTCCGGAGTGGTCCTCGCTGCGCGGGGCTGTTAGGGTCGCTCTTGTCGCCCTGGGCATCCGTTAGGAGAAGTCAGCAGCCCGGGCGTGAGAGCGTGACTGGTGTGTGAGGTTTGGAGGACCTGCCTTGATGAGAAACAGATCAGTCCGTGGATTGGTACTGTGAAATCAAGACAATCAGAAGGAAGATGAAGTGCACTCCCCGCCCCTCTCCAGGGCGCTAATACTCTACTCGGCCCCAGTCAGTATGCAAGACTTTAGTTGACCTTTGCACTAAATGAAGGGGGTGACAGGGTATTAGTTGGTCATCGGATGCTTTATTCTGGCGGGGACCTGGGACGATGTGTATACTTAGAATAAAGCCTTTCTTCTGCTCTGATAAAAATGTGTATTGGTTGATTAAGCAATCTCCTCTCCCTATTAGACAGTAAGGACCAATTAGTCACACTCCCCCCCCCCCAACAGTTGGTAGTTCTTAAAAAAAAAAAAAATGAAATAGAAGGTTCCTAATCCGATCACCCACTGAGTACAAGCAGCAAGAGTTACCAGCATTTCAGAGTCAACTGTTTGTCTTTGAAATACCTTACCATACTCTGCAGAAATTAAGTAAATGGGTCTCTTTCAAGAAGAGACAGAATCTTTGCTGTTGAAGGGCAGGTATAAAATTGCAAACTTGTAATTTGTCACAAAAGGTAAACGCAAAGGACTAGGTGCCAAGGGTTTCAAAAACTCTTCAAGGGACAAGGAAATAAACTTGCTTGTTCACAGAGTTGGAGTTTTGCTAATGATTTCTTGTAAAATTAGACTTTTACGACTTACTCTGTTCAAGATCTTTTTGACAAGCTTGTAAAAGTAGCTCAAGAGTTTTCCTGATGATTTTGAAACTCTAGCAAGGCACTTGAGAACAGAATTCTTAAAAGGGATGAAAAGTTATTGAAATCTTCCCTAGGCTTTTAGTGTAAGATGTTGTAAAAAGATTTATCTGATTTGCTGAAAAGGTTTGCTGAAACTTAGATTGGTTTATTAAGGTGTTTGTCAGTTAACTAATCTGGTTTGTTAAACTGTGACCCATTACACTCTGAATAAGTGTTTTACAGTTGTGTGTTAAGAAATGATTTTACACCTGTAATTCTGGATATGCCCTTCCCCCCTTTTCCTTGTAGGAGTATGGTGCTTTAGCGAACTGGTTTTTATAAAAGAACCACAGGATATAACTGTCACAAGAAAGGATCCAGTCGTTTTAGATTGCCAGGCTCATGGAGAAGTTCCTATTAAGGTCACTTGGTTGAAAAATGGAGCAAAAGTGTCTGAAAATAAGCGGATCCAGGTTCTGTCCAACGGCTCTTTATACATCAGTGAGGTGGAAGGCAAGCGAGGAGAGCAGTATGATGAAGGATTTTATCAGTGCTTGGCCATGAACAGACATGGAGCCATTCTTAGTCAAAAAGCTCATCTTACTTTATCAAGTAAGTGCATAAGTTCTTGATTGTTTGATGTTTTTCACTGCTACATTTTGATGATTTTTTGATTTTCATTAATATGCTAACCTGAAAAATCATACGTAGGTTTTTTTGGGGATAGTAGTTGATGCTAGCTAAAGCATGCAAAAAAATCTGAGGGGAAAATATATATGCATGTGTAAATTTGAATGAGTGACAACAAAAGTTGCATTTACGTTTAGAACACGTAGAGGTGACTATATGAATAAGCACTTCAGACTCTGAAAAGAGTTGGGTTAAAAATTTGGTCAACGCAACAAAGGTTGTTCTAAAATCTCATTTTTTTAAAATCTCATTTTTTAAATTAATAATTAAAATTTGAAAATCATAAACAGTGTTTTCTGCTTTGTAAATGGTCCTTAAACCCTGAATCTTCCATATAACCCAACCTTTCAGTTCTCTGACTGCTTTAAGATCACCCATGTTGCTTTTTAATTGAAAGAGAGGGCACCGGTCAGTAACTCTCAAGCCTTTGAAGTATTTGTAGGCTTTTCCTGCTGGGAGAGAAAGAGATTAAGGCTATTTCCATATTATGCCTAATGGACTTAAACCAGATCTGCCCACTTTTTCTCAGTTGTCATAAAGTTTGCTGTCTAATGATTTCCTTTGTATTAACAACCCCATCAGATCAACCATTTGTCCAAGTGACCCACTGCTTGCTGGTTGCCCTGATAACCGTTGAATGTAAACGTGGGCCTAGGATGGTTAGAGAACTCCTTGTTTTCACCGAAGCTTTCCATCTCTTCAGGTGATCCAACACCCAGCACTCAAGATTACAATAGACAAAATTTAAATCTTAAAACACAACTGCATCTTAAAAGTAGTTTTACAGGCATCCTATCTACATATTTTTGTTAATCCACCAAAGATAGATTTTGCTCTACACCTACAAATTGATCATTTACAAGACGAACACTAGAAGGAGGGAGCTCTTGAGATAAAGTCATAATCTTTAGGAAATAGTTTCTTCAAGGTCTCCACAGTTGAAATTTAGGAAGCTGTTGGTGGGGGTTTCCTAGGTGACTTTATTGTAACAGTCTGTATTTATGCCACCTTCATTTTAGTAACTTATTTGCACAATAATAATTAATAGTAAAAAATAAATTGTAAGCGAAGATCTTTTTGTATTGAAATATGTCAGGAAAATAGAGAAGTTTCCAATTCTAATAAGCCTGGCAGAATGTCTGATAAACTTGCTTTTTTTTTTTTTGCTGTGATCATTGGTCAATCATCATTTGTTGCTGTTGTTGTTGTTGAGTAATGGTTTTTCACTACCATGTTGTTTTCAGGATAGTGTGCTTTTTATGCCTATGTTTTATTCATTTAATTTTTGTCTAATTGTTCCATAAAGTTGTAATTTTTTCACCTTTTTGGGTTTGTGGAATCTTGTGTTTTCATGTCCAAAAACTGTAACTTGTATTACTTTACCAGAGAGGAGAAGGGGCGGGATGGAAAGGTGGAGGGGGACTGATGGGCTCTGAAAGATTTGTCATGACCACTCGGTATTTCCAGGACCTCCTTAGCAGCCTGACAATTCTAGGGCACTTAGAAATAATTTGAAAACACGCAGAGCTTTCAGGTTTCATAAATAGTCTCAATAGTATTAACAATAGTAACTAACAATGTTAGTAACAGTGAAAGAAAGGTTTGTATTGGCTTTTTGAGTAGCCATAGGTTTTGTATCTTTATAAAAAGTATTAATGGCAAATATTTTATTAGATGTAAATATTTTGAAGGATTTGGTGGCAAAGTAGTTTTGATATTTTAAGTATCAAAAAATCTTTCTAGTTAAACTGTGTAGAACATTGCTTTGCTATTAAATATTAACTATAGTATGTTAGTTATAGGAATCACACTTTTCATATGCACACATCTTATTAACTTGGAGGAGATACTCTGCTCACAAAGTACATTCAGTTATTATAGATTTAAAGTAAAATATGCCTAGTGGGTATAGATTTTTCTTTAAAATATGAAATTTCTTAGAGATTTAAAATTTACAAAATTAGTTCTGATATCTGAGAAGCAGTGTACAATGACATTGTAGGCTTGGATGACTTTATCCTGTGTTCAGGGTGAAGATGTAATACATATTAAACAGGAAGAGAATAGGCATTAAGTGGACATTCTGGTTTTTTTTTTTTTTGAGGGCTAGCTCTCTCCTAGTTATTGATAACAGCAGGGTGCAAGTATGTTCTTTTTATTTTCTGGTCAAGGGTTTTGTCGCCAAGCATATCCTTTAGTTCTGAAGTGTAATAAGTATAGCACCTGGAAATCTAAAACTTTAATCGGTGCGAGTTTTAGATTTTTAACACAGGCAATAAAGTCTTGGATTCTAAACTTAGGAACTAGAAGCTGAAAGTTGCACTCTAGGCAAGAATTCCATTATTCATGTGTAAATTAGGAATTCACAGGGTTAAAAGGTTAGAAACTGGCCAGGATGAGGTTTACCCTTGTGATAAAGAGCAGATGACCCTCATTCATTGGCCGAAGCTTTCATGTAGCTCTTCTGCAAAGTTAGTTATTGCCATGAATTGTTCTTGAGGAATGCAGAAATTCAAATGTGAACAGGCCTTTCCTTAAGTGTCACTGTGGAGCCTTATCTCCCAGGCACATCAGAGACGGCTGTGGGGACAAGGTTCCTCCCCTAAGGCCTGGAGGCTTTGCTTTCCTGTTCATCCAAGCACAAAAGAATTTGTCTAACTTAGCTTTTCTAAGGCATCCCATTTTTAAAGGAAAGTATATGGTTAAAGTAATATTTAGGTTTTTTTTAAAGTTAATCCTTTTTATTGATAGCTATTTTAGCCATTTTACATTTTCATGTAATTAGAATAGAAAGGGGAGTGATGTGGAGGGCTCTTTTTCCAGTTGTATACAATAGTAAGAACAGGAGATTCAACCTTTACCTATAAATTTCAGTATTTTTAACTTTTGGCAGATCAAATTTTCACTTTCATGGGTGCTAAGTCTTCACTATATAAATAATTTAATTTAAATATTTTAGGAGTAAGAAATAATCTATGACATCTTGACATTTCTTACATTCTAAATGTTGAAGTAAGTAAGATAAATTTCATAGAAAAGCATTAGTGTGGTAAAACGGTCTCATATTTCAACAAGTTTAAATTAAGATAAGAGACATTTGAGAGAAGTAAAGGAGGAGGCGGGTTGTGTTCTGTGATGTGTAAAAGACTGGCGGTAAGCTAGTCATTGAACAGGAAGCTGGTTGTTTATTTCCTTTCCATAAAAGGTGGAAATTGAAGTCTTAGGATGGAGGGAAAGAGCTGACATAAAGCTGACTTATATTTGCTGGGTTTTTCACGACTGTTCACTTGGGTGTGAAATAAATTTTAAGTGAGCATTTGTAGCTGGAAGACCATAAGAATTATTACAACTTTATGATGGATTCCCCCCGCCCCCAGATTTTGACATTAGTTTTAGCATCCATAAAACTAATAGCAGTAGTTGTTTTCCTTTAAAAGAATGTAGGTTGTTTTCAAGGAATAATGTGTTTATCATTTCGGTTTAAGTTCAGATGAAACGAGGGTTTTTACTGAGATTAATGAAAAACTGTTCTGTGAGTGTGGTTTCTATTTTAAAGAGTAATACATAAATTATAACTCAAAGCTGATCTTTGAAATGTGAAGATAAAATATATTCAAAACATTGAAAGTCATGTTAGAAAAGAAGGTGGGTGGTATATTGAAAAGAGAAAGATAAGAACTATGAACCTATTAGCCTAAATTTTGAATTTTATTCATCAACCTCAACCCAACGTGGGCAAGAGTTTGCTTCATTGACACTTACTGAGATTTGTAGATGCTGTAAAAAGGATAACATCTCTTACCTGTGTGCATGTTCACTTCAAATCAAGCTGTTAACAGTTACTTGTCCTAACTCTAGAGTGCTAGCACAAAAGCAAAAGTTGTTTGATTTTGGAAAAATAAGACAAACTGAGATATTTAGAGAGACTAATCTGCCAACATTGTAGATGAGGTTCAGATGGTGCTTCCTGGGATCCAGGAAAAATCATCTTTAAAAAGAAGAGAGGGTGGTATTGTTGAAAAGTACATGTTTAAATTAAAAACTGACCATCCTAAAATTGTATAAGTTAAGTCAGGGAAGTAAAGCACATGTAACACTTGGTTCTTAAAGTTGGTCTGCCTAAAAAGTTTATCAGGTACCTGTAATTTCTGGGTAATGAAACCAGTTTTTCCCACTTTGCACTTGATTATTGAGGATCATTTCTCATTTTCAGAAACCTGTAACACTATCTCACTATTTTTCAAAGTTGTTGGACTTTTAATTTTTCAGTGAAGGAGAGTCCACTGCGGGATAGAATTATAATTTGGTTTAAGATGTATAAATGTGTTTGTTTATTTCTGTCAAGCTTCTTAATGGAATCTTGATGGGCATTTGGTATGGCCCTGCTGTGTCAACTAGCTCTGATTATTCTAAAGAAAGGCCCTCACTCTCAGCACTTGTTTGTCCGGGCATTTGTCATTTCCCCCTGAATTTAACAGCGGGGCTTACTGCTGAAGTCCAGAGCAGTTTAAAAGAATAGCAGAAAACAAATCTCTTAAGCAGCCATGTTAGGTTAAACGAGTATTTCAATTAATAAATGAATGCATTTGAGGTTACTTTTTTTGAAAACTTTTATATTCTTGACTACAATTTCGAGACATGTTTTTTCTCATAGGCAGAAGTGCTCAATTAAGGTTGTTTACTTTCAGCTTTTAAACTGGCAATTACTATTAATGTGAAAATAATAATGTTAAGTCAAGCATTTTGCTGAGGATTATATTTGCATTTTACAATCATCTGATGATTGATGTTTTAAGAAAAATTCTAAAAATTATACCACAAATTTAAGTTTTTTCCTGTCAATCAGGTCTATCTTAGTACTTCTGACAGTTTATGGTGTTCAGACTCTTTACTAAAACATTTTAAAAACTCATCATTTCCTATATATCTTAGTATATAAGAGAGGAAGAAGATATGGTTGTAATCATTGAATCAGAATTGACAGTTGCCCTAACATGATAACTGGCACAGAGGAAGTTCACAGTCAACAATAGACAATAGTGATGTATAAAAAAGGCAAAACTGTACCAAATTACTTTCAGTGGCTATAATTCTGAAGCCAAGTGAACTGCTTTGGGGATATGTATTACAGAGGATAAAGGCGTCATCCTCACGAAGGTCTCTGACACTAATCTGACAAACAGTTTCCTGACTTTTACATTTCTTGTTGTTTTATTTTTTAAAACCTCTGGTTCTCAGAAACTGCTTTTGATGAGCTTTAAAAGCCAAATTCTTATAGACCGAACAGAAGGTATGAATTTTTTTTTTTTTTTTTAGTTTCTAGAGTGTTTGCCTTTTCTGTGTGTGTGTGTGTGTGTGTGTGTGTGTGTGTGTGTGTGTGTATTTTATAGCTTTAGTATTTGTAGTGACTAGATTAATCAAGTAACTATTGGGGAGAGCAATCATTGTTCAGGGTCCTGGTTTCAAACTTGTATCCTTGCTGGACTTAGTTTTTAGGACTGATGGAAATAAAATTTTCTTTAAAATTTTTGCTGTATGAAACTATAGTAAATCCCTGTTTAGAACAATGTGACATTTAAAAAAAAATGATGTTGCTTTATATAGACATCTTTCTCTAAATAAATCATATTCCTTTGGGATAATCCCCCCAAATGGCCCTTTTTTTTTTTGGTAGCCTTTTTAGTACTAATGAGAATATGATTTAGTAGTACTTAGAATGGATCTTCAACTCCACCAATATACCAAGTATATATATATAGAGAGAGAGTTAATCAATTACATTTCTCAGGGTTTCTCAGCCTTGGTTCAGTTGAAATTTGGGGCTAGGTAATTCTTCATTGTAGAGGCTGACTTATATAACATAGGATGTGTAGCTTCTAGACACCAGATGCCAATGGCACCACTTCCTAGCTGTGTTGATGAAAGAATGTGTTTTGGGAGGCAAAATCACCTCTGGTTGAGAGCCACTGATGTTTCTGAAAGTAGTGGCAAACTTCAATCCAAGTAATACTTGGTTATTAGTTTTTTTAACTGTTTCTGTCTTAACTTGATATTCAACTTTTCTTGGTGTTAATGTTAAATTTATTGATGGAAGACTACTTTCTATTTTAAGTTATTGTAAAAGGAGTTTGATAAAGAAATATGTGTGGGTTGCTGTTGTCCTCTTGGAATAATGCCTTTCCATCCCTTTTCATACTCAAGAGTACGTTGAAAACTGCTGTTAAGAGTTTACCCTCCTGTAGGTTCATTCATTTTGATTTCAGTATTTTAGATCTTTTCTTGGGAATATCTAGTCTAAGAGTAAATACAAATTTCATTTAGTCATGTTTCTGTAACACTTTTTTTTTTTCTTAATGTGATGGACACTGTAGTTGAAGAGATGAGAAATCTCCATGTGTGGTGAATGTTAGAGAATGTTAGAGAACATCTTTTGTGAGTGCAGCAGTGAGTGCAAGGGACCTTTTGAAGGAGGTCGCCATTATCTTCATTACCTCCACCATAGTTTGGATGAGGAGATACCCCCACGTCCAAGGGCAGAGAAGCCCCAGCAAGACCATAGGCACTGGAGCGGCACCTGCACAGCACTGAAGCAACTTTGAGGAGCTACCCCACATCTAAGGGCAAAGGAGAAGCCCTAGCAATATGGTAGGAGGGGCGAAGTCGCATTTAGAATGAAACCCCATACCTGCCAGAGACACTCAGAGGACTCGAACAAACCTTGTGCACACCAGGACATAGACAACACAGAGACTGAGGCAGAATTGTGTTTGAGTGTCTCCTGTGGTGGTACGGGTTAGCAGTGGACTGCTGCAGGGGCTCTGGGTGCAGCAGACTTGGGTATGACGTAAGCCCTCTTGGAGGAGATCACCATTAACCCCACTACAGAGCTTCCAGAACTTACACAGGACTGGGGAAATAGACTCTTGGAGGGCACAAACAGAACCTTGTATGTACCAGGACCCAGAAGAAAGGAGCAGTGACCCCACAAGAGACTGACCCAGACTTGCCCGTGACTGTCCAAGAGTCTCTGGCAGAGGCGTGGGTCAGTGGTGGCTTGCTGTAGGGTCGGGGGCACTGAGTGTAGCATTGTGTGCATGGGGCCTTTTGAGGGAGGTCGCCATTATCTTCATTACCTCCACCATAGTTTGGCTCCCAGGTAAATAACAAGGAGGGAATAGAGCTCCACCCATCAACAGGAAATTGGATTAAAGATTTACTGAGCATGGCCCCGCCTATCAGAACAAGACCCAGTTTCCCCCTCAGTCAGTCTTTCCCATCGGGACACTTCCATAAGCCTCTTATCCTTCTCCATCAGAGGGCAGACAGACTGAAAACCACAATCACAGAGAACTAACCAATCTGATCACATGGACCACACCCTTGTCTAACTGAATGAAATGATGAGCCATGACTTGTAGGGCCAACCAAGACGGACGAGTCATGGTGGAGAGTTCTGACAAAATGTGGTCCATTGGAGAAGGGAATGGCAAACCACTTCAGTATTCTTGCCTTGAGAACCGCAGGAACAGTATGAAAAGGCAAAAAGATAGGGCACTGAAAGATGAACTCCCCAGGTCAGTAGGTGCCCAATATGCTATTGGAGAAGAATGGAGAAATAACTCCAGAAGACTGAAGAGACAGAGCCAAAGCAAAAACAACACCCAGTTGTGGCTGTGACAGGTGATTGAAGTAAAGTCCAATGCTGTAAAGAGCAATATTGCATAGGTCCATGAATCAAGACAAATTGGAAGTGATCAAACAGAAGATGGCAAGAGTGAGTGTCTATATTTTAGGAATCAATGAACTAAAATGGACTGGGATGGGTGAATTTAGCTCAGATGACCATTATATCTACTACTGTGGGCAAGAATCCCTTAGAAGAAATGGAGCAGCCATCATAGTCAACAAAAGAATCCAAAATTCTGTACTTGGATGCAATCTCAAAAATGACAGAATGATCTCTGTTCATTTCCAAGGCAAACCATTTAGTATCTCTGCCCCCACCAGTAATGCTGAAGAAGCTGAAGTTGAACGATTCTATGAAGACCTACAAGACCTTCTAGAACTAATACCCCCCAAAATGTCCTCTTTATTATAGGGGACTGGAATGCAAAAGTAGGAAGTCAAGAGATGCATGGAGTAACAGGCAAATTTAGCCTTGGAATACAAAACGAAGGAGGTCAAAGGCTAACAGTTTTGCCAAGAGAACGCACTGGTCATAGCAAGCACCCTCTTCCAACAACACAAGAGAAAACGCTACACATGGACATTACCAGATGGTCAATACTGAAATCAGATTGATTATATTCTTTGCAGCCAAAGATGGAGAAGCTCCATACAGTCAGCAAAAACAAGAGCAGGAGCTGACTGTGGCTCAGATCTTGAACTCCTTATTGCCAAATTTAGACGTAAACTGAAGAAAGTAGGGAAAACCACCAGACCATTCAGGTATGACCTAAATCAGATCCCTTACAATTTTACAGTGAAAGTGAGAAATAGATTCAAGGGACTAGATCTGATAGACAGAGTGCCTGAAGAACTATGGACAGAAGTGTGTAATACTGTAGAGGGGGCATTTATCAAGGCCATCCCCAAGAAAAAGAAATGCAAAAAGACAAATTGGTTGTCTGAGGAATCCTTACAAATAGCTGAGAAAAAAAGAGAAGCTAAAGGCAAAGGAGAAAAGGAAAGGTATACCCATTTGAATGCAGAGTTCCAAAGAATAGCAAGGAGAGATAAGAAAGTCTTCCTAAGTGATCAATGCAAAGAAATAGAGGAAAACAATAGAATGGGAAAGACTACAGATCTGTTCAAGAAAATTAGAGCTACCAAGGGAACAGTTCATGCAAAGTTGGGCTCAATAAAGGACAGAAATGGTAGGGACCTAACAGAACAGAAGATATTAAGAAGAGGTGGCAAGAATACACAGAAGAACTGTGCAAAACAGATCTTGACCCAGACAATCACGATGATGTGATCACTCACCTAGAGCCAGACATCCTGGAATGTGAAGTCAAGTGGGCCTTAGGAAGCATCATTATGAACAAAGGTAGTGGAGGTGATGGAATTCCAGTTGAGCTATTTGAAATCCTAAAAGATGATGCTGTGAAAGTGCTGCATTCAATATGTCAGCAAATCTGGAAAACTCAGCAGTGGCCACAGGACTGGAAAAGGTCAGTTTTCCAATCCCAAAGAAAGGCAATGCCAAAGAATGGTCAAACTACTGCACAATTGCACTCATCTCACATGCTAGCAAAGTAATGCTCAAAATTCTCCAAGCCAGGCTTCAACAGTACATAAACCATGAACTTCCAGATGTTCAAGCTGGATATAGAAATGGTAGAGGAACCAGATAAAATTACCAACATCCGCTGGATCATTGAAAAAGCAAGAGAGTTCCAGAAAAACATCTATTTCTGCTTTATTGTCTATGCCAAAGCCTCACTGTGTGGATCACAACAAATTGTGGAAAATTCTTAAAGAGATGGGAATACCAGACCACCTGACCTGCCTTTTGAGAAATCTGTATGCAGGTCAAGAAACAACAGTTAGAACTGAACATGGAATAACAGACTGGTTCCAAATAGGAAAAGTAGTACGTCAAGGCTGTATATTGTCACCCTGCTTATTTCTATGCGGAGTACATCATGTGAAATGCTGGGCTGGATGAAGCACAAGGTGGAATCAGGATGTCGGGAGAAATATCAGTAACCTCAGATATGCAGATGACACCACCGTTATGGCAGAAAGTGAAGAACTAAAGAGCCTCTTGATGAAAGAGGAGAGTGAAAAAGTTGGCTTCAAACTCAACATTCAAAAAACTAAGATCATGGCATCCGGTCCCATCACTTCATGGCAAATAGATGGGGAAACAATGGAAACTGTGAGAGAATTTATTTTCTTGGGCTCCAAAATCACTGCAGATGGTGACTGCAGCCATGAAATTAAAAGATACTTGCTCCTTGGAAGAAAAGCTATGACCAACCCAGACAGCATGTTAAATAGCAGAAACATTACTTTACCAGCAAAGGTCCGTCTAGTCAAAGTGATGGTTTTTCCATTAGTCATGTATGGATGTGAGAGTTGGACGGTGAAGAAAGCTGAGCACTGAGGAGTTGATGCTTTTAAATTGTGTTATTGGAGAAGACTCTTGAGAGTCCCTTGGACTGCAAGGAGATCCAACCAGTCTATCCTATAGGAAACCAGTCCTGAATATTCATTGGAAGGACTGATGTTGAAGCTGAAGCTCCAATACTTTGGCCACCTGATGCAAAGAACTGACTCATTTGAAAAGACCCTGATGCTGGGAAAGATTGAAGGCGGGAGGAGAAGGGGACAACAGAGAATGAGATGGTTGAATGGCATCAGTGACATGATGGACATGGGTTTGAGTAGGCTCTGGGAGTTGGTGATGGACAGGGAGGCCTGGTGTGCTGCATGCAGTCCATGGGGTCACAAAGAGTTGGACACAACTGAGCAACTGAACTGAACTGAACATGATGAGAAGTAAAACTGTATGAGATTAACTACCAGAAAATAACATTTGCTGTGTAGTAGGTGGTTCATTGGGTAAATTGTTAACAGAAGTCTTTTCAACTCATTCATTGGTACCATAGGCTTATTTTGGGCAGAAGCAATTTCACTTTTATAGATAATGATATAAAGATGGTAGCATCTTCTGAGGATATCAAAGGGTTATTAAAAGGAAAAGAATTAGACAATATAGTATTTAACTAGTACACAGTCACATGGAAATTTTTTTGAGTGATTGTTATTGAAATACTTGCTTTATTTTTTAAAAACTTTTATTTTGTATTGGGGTTAGCTGATTAACAGTGTTGTGATAGTTTCCGGTGAACAGTGAATGACTACACCATATATATACATGTATCCATTCTCCCCCAAACTTCCCTTTCATCCATCCTGCCACGTAAGATTGAGCAGAATTCCATCTACTGTACAGTGGGTACTTGTTGGTCATCCATTTTGAAATATTTGTTTTACATTACTTAGTAGCAGTGGGCAGGGATTTCATAGTTTTTATCTTTTGCAGGGTATTACTCTTTGTGTATGCCTCAGTTTTGGTTAAGCTGTTCATGCTAGTAAAAGTTATGATTGTTGCTACATGGAGTTAATCACCTGTAGAGGCCAGTAGCCACTGGTGACTCAAGGGGGAAAGTTGAGATAAAGAAGGAAGCAGAATATTTTAAAAGAATATTTTAAAGTGGCTCTAGTGCTGAGCAAGGGTGGTTAAATGTTTTTTGGTAGCATGTGTTCTATGCCGAAAATGTACTTGGAGTGGAACAAATCACCAATTAGTTAAAAATAGAAGAATGCACATTTTCATTATATTTGAGAAAAATAGTATTTGGGCCAAAGCAGAATTTTAATTTTGTTGCGTTCTTATTTTCCTGTCCTTGTAGTCATTCATAAAGGGATGATGGAGTTGACCGTTTCCAGTAGCTGGTAAATGCTCTTAGCGCTGCTGTTTTTTTCACTCATTTGCTGGGAGGGGTGAGGTGGGAAGGCAGGAAGAATGATAGAAAGGCAGAAGAGCAAACATTAATGCCTTCTCCATTATTGGTGACTTATACAACTTTAGACAAATCACTTTATCATTCTGATCATTGTCAGATCCTGGACAGATACTTGTCTTATCTGTAAAAATAGGTATCTGGGGAGAAAAAGGAGGAGGAATGGATATTGAGCAACAGTGCCCTTAGTTTTGTAATTCTGTTATTATAATACTAAGTAAATGGCCAAGAGATTATGTTTATGTAGGACTGAGTCCAATGACATTGCAAGAGAACGATTTAAGTCATGGAGAAAAAATTAAAATAGCTTGTCAGTTATTTAATTTGGTATTTTAAGAATTCATATTCTTGCCATATACCTTAGGAAGATCTGCTTTTAGAGAGGGGGAAGCCTTAAACCAGTACTGATCATTTGAACTATTATTTTTAGAAGTCTAGAAAAATAGATTACCTTGCCTGAGATTGGACAGTTCAGAATAGTTGTGCTGCTTTGAAGGCTGACATAGTGTAAGAGAGGTATAACTACAAATATGTGTCTGGCTCTGCCAGTAATTAATAAGTGCATTCTAATGTTTATTGACTCGGTGTTTGAAAAAAGTAGTACTGATTTCATCTTAAGAGAGTTTTGCTAGTGTTATTAATGTTTTAATAGAAATAGATTATACTGGCTTCCTGCTGTGATCACCAATTCCTGTTAAGAATGATAAGGTTTAATTTTTCCCCCAGCTTTCAAACTGAATTAGCTTGAATCCCTCTGATTGGACTTAAAGTAATTTCGATTAAAGTATTGACCTCAAACTGGACAGATAATAAGAAAAAAATGCTTTGATGTTGGTATTGCATTTTGGTAGTTCTTTTTAAAAGGGAAATCACTAATTTTCTTGAATAATTTTACCAGCTAAATGTGTTCACTATTTTCTTAAAAAGAATTCATTTTTATATGTTTAAGAAAGCTGTGTTTTCATGCTCTGACTTAGTAATATGTTTAATATAATTTTAATTGAGAAAGCAACTTCAGTAAAGCAATAAGGTTACCAAAAATTTCACCAAAAGGATTATTAAAGTTATCCTAATGTTGGAGTAATGTTTCTTCAAAGCCTGTTAGTATCTTTACCTGGATGATTTACCACATTTTTAGAACTAATAATAATTAATACTTGAAAGAAAATATACAGACAGAAGAAACTTTGTGAAATTTAAATCTATCAAATGTCAACTTGGAAGCTCTAATATTTAGGGAAAAAATTTTACTGCTTAGCAGGTGAAATAAGGAGAAAATATAAGTGGATTCACAGTTGGTCAATAGAAAGGTTATCAGTTTCTTATCATACTTGAATCGACTCTGCCATTCTTTTTTTTTTCCGGATTGAGGAATAGTTAATGTACAATATTATATAAGTTGTATGTGTACAACATAGTGATTCACAAATTTTAAAGGTTATACTCCATTTATAGTTATAAAATATTGGCTTTATTCCTAGTGTTTACAATCTTGCAGATTGTTTATTTTACACTTAGTGGTTTGTACCTCTTAATCTCTTACCCCTATTTTACCACTCCCTGCTTCCCTCTCCCCCACCACCCACTGGTAACCACTAATTCTCTATAAGATCATTTCCTTTTATCATAGTCACTAGTTTATTGTAGTTTTTAGATTCCACATATAAGTGACATCATACAATATTTGTCTTTCTCTATCTGACTTATTTCACTTAGCAAAATATTCTCCAAGTCCATCTGTGTTGTTGCAGATGGTAAAATTTCACTCTTTTTTATGGATGAGTAGAATTTCATTGTGTGTGTGTGTGTGTGTGTGTGTGTGTGTATACCACATATCCAATTGGACCATTCATCTGTTGGCAGACACTTAGGTTGCCATCATATCTTGTAAATAATGCTGCTGTCAACATTAGGGTATGTGTATCTTTTTTGGATTTGTATATCTTTGTTTTTCTGAGGTTTTTGTTTTTGTTTTTGTTTTTGATATATACCAGGAATGGAATTGCTGGGTCATATGGTAGTTCTGTTTTTAGTTTTTTGAGAAACCACCTTACTGTTTTCCAATTTACATTTACACCAACAGTGTGCAAAGCTTCCCTTTTTTCCACATCATCTCCACCATTGTTATTTTTGTTGTTTTTGATGATAGCCATTTTGACAGGTGGGTGGTGATAGCTCATTGTGGTTTTAATTTGCATTTCTGTGATGATTAACAATACTGAACATCTTTTCATGTGCCTGTTGGCCATCTGTATGTCTTCTTTGGAAAAATGTCTATTCAAGTATTTTGCCATTTTTTAAATCAGGTTGTTTGTATTTTTTATATTAAGTTGTATGAGCTATTTATATATTTTGGATATTAACCTTTATTGGTCATATCATTTGCAAATATTTTCTCCCATTCAGTGGGTTGTCTTTTCATTTTGTCAAGGGTTTCCTTTGCTGCTTGGAAGCTTTTAAGTTTAATTAGGTCCCATTTGTTTATTTTTGCTTTCATTTCCTTTGCTTTAGGAGACAAATCCAAAAAAACAGTGCTACAATTTATGTCAGAGTGTTCTGCCTGTGTTCTTTTCTAGGAGTTTATGGTTTCTACTCTACCATTCTTTATCAGAACAGAAAGAAAGTGACTAATCAAAGATTTTTTTCCTGTTATACACCTTTCAAAAGGGGATGACATTTTTAGAAAATAAAATAAAAGACATAGAAAATGCATTATTATTTTCCACTGATCTCCAAACTTTTAAAGACCTGTTTATATACTAGCTATGAACATTTTAAAGAGAGAAACTTAAGATCCCATAAAACTTTTCCTACAGTCAGTAGTGAGTCCTTGCTTCCTAATTTGACTTGCAGTATCATTCTGCCTTTCTCTAACATGAGTAAGGATCATAATTTGTAGTCTTAGACATTTCCATTTTGCAAATAGTAAATATGAAGCTGGAAGGAGGTAACTGCTTTGTCCAAGGACACGGCTACTAGATCTGAGACCAGAGCTCAGGTTTGCTAATTCTGGTCATAAATTCACAGTACTTAAATACTTTCTCCTGTGTATTGTGTGGAAGTGTGTCTTACTGTATTCACATATATCTCATCAAATGCAGAATATAGAAAAGTGAGTGATAGTGGAACTGAGCCTGAAGTTAAAGATAATTTCTTAATATTTATATTAAAAATATTTTATCATTGTGCAGCTTACCCTTTACTGTACTTATATAAGGTATTATTTTTGTTGGTGCAGTGAATAGGTGAATTTGAAATAAAATCACTATTTTATTTCATTTATAAAATGTGCTTATATTTTTAACAGTCCTGTGGCACTTCACAGAACTTCTTTCTTGTGGATAACTTCTATGTAGGGAGATTGAGCTCTTGTCCTTTTAGAGGCTCAGCGTTTGTTGATGTATCTGTCCAAATGGAAGTTTGATTGAAGCAGTGATTTTCAGTGTGTCTTTGAAGAAGCTCCAGTGGACTGAAACACTTTTGTAATCAAAAGGTTGAGGCTGTTTTTTTTTTTTTTTTAATGAAAACTACTTTCGTTTATTGGCCCCAGTGCCACACAGCTTGTGGGATCTTAGTTCCTTAAGCTGTGTGGGATTGGACTCGGACCTCAGCAGTGAAAGTGCAGTGGTAACTACTGGTCCACCAGGGAATTCCCCAAAAGGTTGGGTTTTAAATAAATGATCAAGCATGTGTCATTATTATCTTATGGGAAGAGAGACATAGTGATAATCTATATCTAGCATGGAAATGGTTTTTATAATAACATTTTTATTGGGACAGAATTAACATACCACAAAGTTCACCCTGTTAAAGTGTACAAGTCAGTAGGTGTTTGTGCATCTATCACCACTATCAAGTTCTAGATTATATCCAGAAAGAAAATCCACACCTCCCAACTCTCCCCTCCACTACCAATGAAACAACTAATCCTGTTTCTGTCTCTGCAGATTTGCCTCTTCTGGATATATTATAAAAACAGGATCATACAGTATGTGGACTTTTCTGTCTGGCTTCTTTCACTAAGCGTATATTTTCAAGGTTCTTCCATGTTTTAGCATGCATCAGTACTTCATTCCTTTTGGGAGGCTGTTTAAGGTTCTGATGTGTGACATACCACATTTTATTTATCTAGCCATCTGCTGATGGTCGCTTGAATTATTTATATCTTTAGGCAATCTTGAATAATTCTGCAGTGGACATCAGCACATAAGTAAGTGTCTTTTGCGTCCCTCTTTTCAATTCTTTTGGGCATGTACCTAGCAGTGAAATTGCTAGGTCATCTGAAAATTCTACATTTAACCTTTTGAGGAGACATCAAACATCTTTTATGTGCTTATTGGCCATTTGTATATTTTCTTTCAAGAAAAACCTTTTCAAGTTCTTTGCTCATTTTAAAAAATTGGGTTATTGATCTTTCTGTTGTTGTAGGAGTTCTTTATATATCTTGGACATTAAACCCTTGTAAATTATCTGATTCACAAATATTTTCTCCAGTTCTGTATTTTTGTCATTTCACTTTCTTGTTGATATACTTTGATGCTCAAAAGTTTATAATTTTGATGAGGTCCAGTTGATTTTTTTCTTTTGTTGCTTGTGCTTTTGGTGTTATATCTAAGAATCCATTACCAAATCCAGTGATAGGAGTCCAGCTTCACACTTTTGCATTTGGAAATCCAGTTGTGCTGGCACCACTTGTTGAAGAGACTGTTGATTCCCCCTTGAATGAACTTGGCAACCTTGTTGAAATCAATTTACCATAGATATATAGGGTTTGTTTCTAAACTCTCAATTTTATTCCATTGGCCTATATCCCTGCCTTTATAGAACCATGCTATTTTGATTATTATAGCTTTGCAAAGTTTTTAAATCAGGAAATGTGAGTCATTCAACTTTGTTGTTCTTTTCCTAAGACTATTTTGGCTATTCATGGCTCTTTACAATTCCATATGAATTTTAGGATTGGCTTTTCCAATTCTAAATAAAAGAATGTAGAATTTTGATATGGATTGCATTAAATCTGTAGATGGCTTTGGGTAGTATTGATATCTTAATATTAAGTCTTCCAGTTCATAAACAGTGTATCTTTCCATTTATTTTAGTCTTTATTTTATTCCTGCAATATTTGACAGTTTTCAATATCCAAATATTTCATCTTTTGGTGAAATTTATTTCTCATTATTTTATTCTTTTAGATGCTCTTGTAAATGAAATAGTTTATTATGTGTATACACACGATGGCTTTATATGTGTCATTTTGTACCCTGAAACTCTTCTGAATTCATTTTATTAGCTTTAGTAGTTTTCTTACAGATTCTTTAAAATTATATATAATCATGTCATCTCTGAATGATATAGTTTTACTTATTTTTCTCTATTGTATGCCTTTTATATCTTTTTGTTATCTAATTGCTCTGGCTAGAACTTCTGTGTTGAATAAGTTCTCCTTCTAGTTATCAAAACAGAAATATGGCTGTTACTACTGCAAGGACTGTAGCATATTATGGGAAAGTGCTTATGTGTGGTATCTACAGGGTTCTTACAAGGTTTACTTCGAGCAATTTTGCAGAACTTGTCAGAAGTCTTATAACCCTTACCAAGTGGAGAATATCACCTATCATGTAAATCAGATGTTTGCGTTTTGTGTCTGAATTTGGTGGTGGTAGAAAGTCTTAGTGTAGTTTCTTGAATGTATTTTCTGAAAGAGGCTAGGTTCCCAATGACCTTAGGTTTTGATTTCTTAGGTAGGAGTTCTAGAAATAACATTCAGCTAGGAAAATGAGACCTTAGTGAATGTTTCCTTCTGCCCTCGCAAATCTTGGTCTTGTTAACCTCTTTTGAAACTTACCTCATGTGCATTATGGAAGAGTATTTTCTTAACCTGCTATTCAGACTCTAATGTAAATGTATATATATATATATATATAAATATATATAAAGTACTTATATATTTATATTAAAATATGTTTATATTTTGCTACCCTCTGTTTCATATATTTCTCCTTAAATATTTGTTTCCTCTTTATGCTAGTTTAGATTTACTATTTACTTTTTTTCCTATTTCCTCAAGGTATACTTTAGACTATTGTTTTGAGATCTTTCTTTTTTATTAAATGTACACATTTACTGATATATATATATATCTCCCTCTGAGTACTATTTTCATCAAAACTCCCATGAATTTTGGTATGTCTTATTTTTATTTGTCTCAAAATATTTTCAAATTTTTATTTTGGTGATTTTTTTCCTTGACCCATTGGTTAAGAGCGTGTTGTTTAATTTCTACATATGTGTGTTTTCTAGTTTTCCTTCCGTGCTTTTATTTCTAGTTTCATTCCATTGTGATTGGAGAAAATATTTTGTATAAGCTTAATAATAAAATGTATTGAGATTTGTTTCATGGCCCAACATATGGTCTATCCTGGAGAATGTTCCTTGTGTGTTTGAGGAAAATGTATGTTCTGCTCTTTTGGTTAGAATGTCTTTATATGTCTTACTAGGTCTAATTGGTTTATAGTGTTCTTTAAATCCACTGTTTCCCTGTTGATCATCTGTCTAGATGTTCTGTTCATTATTAAATGTCTTGTATTGAAGTCTCTATTATCATAGAACTATCTATTTTTCCCTTCAATTTTGTCAGTGTTTGCGTCATGTATTTTGGGACTCTGTTGTTTGGTGTACATATGTTTCAGTCAGTCAGTTCAGTCGCTCAGTCGTGTCCAACTCTTTGCAACCCCATGAATCGCAGCACGCCAGGCCTCCCTGTCCATCACCAACTCCCAGAGTTTACCCAAACTCATCTCCATCGAGTCGGTGATGCCATCCAGCCATCTCATCCTCTGTCATCCCCTTCTCCTCCTGCCCCCAATCCTTCCCAGCATGAAGGTCTTTTCCAATGAGTCAACTCTTTGCATGAGGTGGCCAAAGTATTGGAGTTTCAGCTTCAACATCAGTCTTTCCAATGAATATTCAGGACTGATTTCCTTTAGAATAGACTGGTTGGATCTCCTTGCAGTCCAAGGGACTCTCAAGAGTCTTCTCCAACACCACAGTTCAAAAGCATCAATTCTGTGGCGCTCAGCTTTCTTCACCGTCCAACTCTCACATCCATACATGACCACTGGAAAAACCATAGCCTTGACTAGAGGGACCTTTGTTGGCAAAGTAATGTCTCTGCTTTTTAATATGCTATCTAGGTTGGTCATAACTTTCCTTCCAAGGAGTAAGTGTCTTTTAATTTCATGGCTGCAGTCACCATCTGCAGTGATTTTGGAGCCCCAAAAAATAAAGTCTGACACTATTTCTAATTGTTCTATTTTCTTGATGAATTGACCTGTTTAGTTGTATTTAATGTCCTCCCTTGTCTCTTATAACAGTTTTTGACTTAGAGTCTATTTTGTCTGGTACTAGTCTAGCCCCTCAGCTCTCCCTAGTCACCATTAACCATTAACATGGAATACCTTTTTCCATTCTTTCACTTTCAGCCTGTTTGTTTCTTGGATATAAAATGACTCTCTTGAAGATAGCATATAGTTTATAAATCATTTTTTAATCCATTTCGCCAACTTCTGACTTTTGATGAGGAGTTTAATCCACTTATATTTAATGTAATTCCTGATAAAGAAGGATTTTTGCCATTTTTGTATTATTTTTATATGTCCTGTGTGTTTCTTTTTCCTCTCATTTTCTCCACTACTGTTATTTTTTTTATGATGAACCATTTGACTCCCTTCTCATTTCCTTTTGTGTGTATTTTTTAGATATTTCTTTGTGGTTACCATAGGGATTATATTTAACATTCTAAATTTATAACTATCTAGTTTGAATTGATACCAACTTAACTTCAGTAGCATGTAAAACTCTGCTCCTATGCAGCTCAGTCTAGCCTTTAAAAAATAATTTATATATTTATTTATTATTATTATTTTTGGTTATGCTGGGTTTTCATTGCTGCACATGGCCTTTCTCTAGTTGAAGCAAATGGGGGCTACTCTTTATTGCACTATGTGGGCTTCTCCTTGCAGTGGCTTCTCTTGTTGTGAAGCACAAGCTCTAGGCAAATGGGCTTCAATAGTTGCAGCCCATGGGCTTAGTTGTCCCATGGCATGTGGAATTTCCCCAGACCAGGAATCAAACCCTTGTCCCCTGAGTCTAGCCTTTTATATTAAACTGTGATAAATTGCATCTTTCTATGGTATGTCCCCAGTAAAATAGATTTATAATTCTTCTATGGTTTTTCTTTAAATTATGTAGGAAATAAAAAGTAGAGGTGCAAACCAAAAATACATTAATTCTGACTTTAATGTTTTCCTATTTAGTTACATTTACTGGAGATCTTTATTTCTTGATATGGCTTTGAGTTACTGACTAGTAGTATCCTTTCATTTCAACATGAAGGATTTCTTTTAGCATTTCTTACAGGGCCAATCTCATGGTAATGAGCTTCCTTAGCTTTCATTGATCTACAGAGGTTTTAATTTCTGTCTCATTTCTGAAGGATAGTTTTATTGGATATACAATTCTCGGTTTACAGTGTTTTCTGTCACTTTAACTATGTCATTCCATTGTCTTCTGGCTTCTGTGGTCTCTGTTGAGAAATTAACCATTAATTTTATTGAGGAATAATAAGTATATGACCAGTCTCTTCTCTCTTGTTGCTTTCAAGATTTTCTGTTTGCCTTTATCTTGCAACAGTTTGATTATATTTATGTGCCTATCTTTCTTAATTCATTTTCTTGGAGTTCATAGAACTTCTTGGGCTTCCATCAAATTGGTAAATTTTTCAGCTGTTATGTCCTCAGATAGTCTTTGTGCCCCATTCTCTCTTTCTTTTTTGTCTAGACCTCCCACAATGAATATGCTGATTGGCTTAGTGGTGTCCCATGTGTCCTTTAGGTTCTGTTTAACCATCTTTGGTTTTGCAAATCATTATGTTTTTGCTTTATGGGTTTTATTTTTGCCTTTTCTTTCATGTCTTTAAACATTTTAAATCCTTATCTTGCAGTTTTATTAAACTTTACTGTTAATCACAGTGCTTGAGATGCCAAATTCCTTGTTTTCTGTCTGGTGAATTTCCTCAGGGCAGATTGTTTCCTTACGTGACTTGTAATCTTTTATTATAAGCTCATCTTCACTAGGGCTTAATATATCTGATATTATGGAAGAATTTGCTTTTGTTTGGCGCCCCACAGTTTCACTGGTCATGGACCAATTGGGGATTACTTTTTTGCTGCTCTACATTATTTGTATAATTTTGTAATCTACACAAGTGTGTGTAAAGTCCAGGGGTTTATGTTTGTCATGGAAAACATTTCTTCTCATCTAGAATAAAGCCTCCTTGTTGCTGAACTTACTGGTGGTTGAGTTTTTCTACTGACTCTTCCATTGTTTTAGAGATTTCAGCCTCAGGTCTCAGTTAGTTATGTTGTGATGGAACAAAACCACTTCTTCCTAGAAGCCTGTAGTGCCTATAGCTGACTGTCATTGCATCAGGCCAAAGTTTACTATTCTGTCCTTGCCCTTAAAATTTTGTTAGTGGTGGTGATGTTGTTTTGAATATGTTTTGTACAACATTTCTGTGTGTTTTTAATAAGAGAGAACATCTATCTTTACTCAGCCTACTGTTTTGCAGGAAAAGAAAAGGATATGGAGTCTTGAAGAATCTTTTCTTACCTCAGAAGCTATACACCTGATCTTTGAAGACTTAGTTTCTAACTTCTTTTAACTTCACATCTCTGTATAATCCTAGCTCTCTTCGTTTTATTTCTCAACACTTCTTACAATTACATTTCTGTCTTTCCTTATTATTTCAGTCCAGTCCTAGTTAATGGGATTTTTCAGTGACCTTGACTTATATTCCCTTCCACTGCCAGAACACCCAAGAAAATGCTTGGCATATTGTAGACACTAAATCACTTACTGGCTTCTTGAGAATTCTGTGTTTAGACTTATTTCTGACTTGACATTGTCATTCTTTGCTTCAACAAATATTGATTGAAAGCCTGCTCTGTTGTTAGGTCCTAAGAATGCCACAATTTAATTACAAAAACAACCCCTGACCTCAGTGATGGGTTAGTGGGGGAAAGGAATTAATAAATGAATAATTTTTAGAATACTATGATTGTGCAGTAGTAGAGTGTATTTTTGATAGACTTGCATTTGTAATATTATTTTTTCTAACTTTATATTGAAAAAGTATAAATCTGTAGAAAAGTGTTAGGGTAGTATAATGAATACCTGAATACTTTTCACCTAGATGCTTAGCTGTTTATTAAAATTTTGCCACAGTTGCTTCATCCTCACTCCCTGTAAAAATGTAAGTTGCAGGCATCATAACATTTTGCCTCTGAATACTTACGTGTGCATCTCCAAGTGTGAGGTGGAAGGGTGGAAGGTACTTAGGGAGAGATAACTTGTGGAAGTGATGCCAAAGCTTAAATTTTAAAGGAAAACTAGAGTTTAGTTAGATGAGGAAGAGGCTTAGTCCAATAAGGTGCAACAGTAAGTAATAGCATGTTACGTGTGCAATAATAAGCTATTTGGTGTTGCTAGAGAACAGATTTCAAGGAAATGATGCCCAGAAGTGGAGTTGGAGATGTGGGCAGGATCCACTCAAAAAAAAAAAAAAAGAAAGACCTCTTATGTACCACATGCCATTTTAAGGAGCTTAACCTGTGAATGATGAGGAGCTGCAGGGGATTGGACTGGGCAGTTTGTGTTTTACATTGATTACACTGGAGTCTGTGAGAACAGAGTCAGGTGAACAGGGACGGAGGCTGTGACAGTAGCACAGTGAGAGCTCCTAAGGGCCTATACTAGAGCACCAGTAAAGGGATAAAGGGAAGACTAAGAGTTTAGGTTGTTGTTAGGATTAAAAATTGGCGGTGCTTGTTAGATGTGGGGAATAAGGGAGAAGCAGAGGAAAAAATTCAGAGTGATGTTGATACTTCTATTTTGGGTGACTTGGTGAATGGTTGTGTCACCAACTGAGAGAGATCACAGGAGGAGGAGCTAACAAATGGAGCAAGAGTATGAGTTTGGCTTGGAATAAATTCATTGTTGGCGTCTGTGAGATAACCTATGTGGTCCAAGAGAGTGATTGGAGTCAGGAGAGGCATGGCCTAAAGATGCTGAGTTGAGCATCACCAGAACTTAGGTGGAGCCCAAGTTGTGGGTACTTTTGAGCAGGATGGGTGTGCAGTGCAAGAAGCATGGGCAACCACCAGAGACAGAAGCAGTTGTCAGGAACGTAGGTGGAAAACCAGGAGAATGCACAAGCGCAGAAGCCAAGGGTGAAGTTTCAAAGAGTTTATGAAACAAGATTAGATGCCATAAAGAGTTTCAGTAAGATAAGACTTGAAATATACCCTTTGCTGAAGACTGTTAATAGATCATTAAAGTCTTTGAGCCATTTTTGGAGAGTGAAAATGAGCACAGTTTTTAGGAACACAGAATTTTCCCTAAACATTAACAGTGGGATAATTTCTCATTGTTTTAATATTGTCCAACATGATTTTCAAATTATAAATAATACTCATGTTATGATTTAGTGAAGTAATACCACTTTATATTTTACTGAAACTTGTATCAGTGTCATCGTTGATACCAGAAAGTTGAGTTATTTAAATAGTATTTGTTGTTCAGTCACCCAGTCCTGTCTGACTAAGAGTCACAAAGTGTGACCCCATGAACTGCAGCATGCCAGGCTTCCCTGTCCTTCATTATCTCCCAGAATTTGCTCAAACTCATGTCCATTGAGTTGATGGTGCCATCCAACCATCTCATCCTCTGTCACCCCCTTATCCTCCTACCCTCAATCTTTCCCACCATCAGGGTCTTTTCCAATGAGTCAGCTCTTTGCATCAGATGGCCAAAGTACTAGAGCTTCAGCTTCAGCATTAGTCCTTTCAATGAATATTCAGGACTGATTTTCTTTAGGATTAACTGGTTCCATCTCTTTGCTGTCCACGGGACTCTCAAGAGTCTTCTCTAGCACCACAGTTCAAAAGCATTAATTCTTTGGTGCTCAGCCTTCTTTATGGTCCAACTTTCACATCCGTACATGACTACTGGAAAAACCATAGCTTTGACTCTACGAATCTTTGTCGGCAAAATGATGTCTCTGCTTTTTAATATACTGTCTAGGTTCATCATAGCTTTTCCTCCAAGAAGCAAGTGTCTTTTAATTTCATGGCTGCAGTCACCATCCACAGTGATTTTGGAGCCCGAGAAGATAAGGGCTGTCACTGTTTCCATTTTTTCCTCATCTGCTTGCCATAAAGTGATGGGACCAGATGCCACAATCTTATTAGTTTTTTGAATGTTGAGTTTTCAGCCAGCTTTTTCACTCTCTTTCATCTTCATCAGGAGGCTCTTTATTTCCTCTTTGCTTTCTGCCATTAGTGTGGTGTCATCCTTGTATCTGAGGTTATTGATATTTCTCCTAGCAATCTTGATTCCAGTTTGCGTTTCATCCAGCCTGGCATTTTGCATGATGTACTCTGTGTAAAAGTTAAATAAGCAGGGTGACAATATACAGCCTTGACATATTTCTTTATCAATTTAGATCCAGTAAGTCTGTTGTTCCACTGTTGCTTCTTGACCTTAATACAGGTTTCCCAGGAAGCAGGTAGGGTGGTCTGGTATTCCCATCTCTTAAAGAATTTGCCAGAGTTCGTTGTGATCCACACAGTCAAAGGTTTTACCATAGTCAATGAAGCAGAAGTAGATGTTTCTCTGGAATTCCCTTGCTTTTTCTATGATCCATTGGGTGTTGGTTATTTGATCTCTTGTTCCTCTGCCTTTTCTAAACCCAGCTTGTACATCTGGAAGTTCTCTGTTCAAGTACTATTGAGCCTAGCTTGAAGGATTTTGAACGTTACCTTGCTAGCATATGAAATGAGTGCAATTTTGTGGTAGTTTGAACATTCTTTCGGAGAAGGCAATGGCACCCCACTCCAGTACTCTTGCCTGGAAAATTCCATGGACGGGGGAGCCTGATGGGCTGCCGTCTATGGGGTTGCACGGAGTTGGACACGACTGAAGTGACTTAGCAGCAGCAGCAGCAGAACATTCTTTGGCATTTCCCTTCTCTGGAGATGGAATGAAAACTGACCTTTTCCAGTCTTGTGACCACTGCTGAGTTTTCCAAATTTGCTGGCATATTGAGTGCAGCACTTAGCCTCATCTTTTAGGATTTGAAATAGATCAGCTGAAATTCCATCACCTCCACTGGCATTGTTTGTAGTAATGCTTCCTAAGGCCCACTTCACACTCCAGGATATCTGGCTGTAGGTGAGTTATCACACCATTGTGATTATCCGGGTCATTAAGACCTTTTTTGTACAGTTTTTCTGTGTATTCTTGCTACCTCTTCTTAATATCTTGTACTTCTGTTAGGTCCATACCATTTCTGTCCTTTATTGTGCCCATCTTTGTGTAAAATGCAAATTTTCTTGAAGAGAGAGTCTTTCCCATTCTATTATTTTCCTCTATTTCTTTGCATTGATCACTTAAGAAGGTTTTCTTATCTCTCCTTGCTGTTCTTTGGAACTCTTCATTCAGGTGGGTATATCTTTCCTTTCCTCCTTTGCCTTTTGCTTAAGTAGTTTAAATGCTAAAATTGCTATTGTATTCTACCTGAAATAACTGTTACACTTATACAATTCTGTTTTGGGGGACATGCTCCTTAAAAATAATGTTCAGGGACTCCCCTGATGGTCCAGCAGATAATAATGTGACTTCCAATGCAGGGGGCATGGGTTTGATCCCTGATCTGGGAACTAAGATCCCACATGCAGCAGAGCAATCAAGCCCGTGCACCACAACTAGAGAAGCCCCTGTGCTATAACTACTGTGCCGCTAGTCGCTCTGTAACTAGAGAGAAGTGCCCAGTCACGGCAACTAGAGAAAGCCTGTGCAGTGCAACGAAGACGCAGCACAGCCAACATTTTAAAAATAAATAAAAAATAAAAGTAATGATTAGTGAGTATATGAAACTATTAATGGTCACTCATCATTTGTTTATTAAAGTTCTTTGTGCCATCCATTAAATTGATGTTCCCTCAAAATACACACTTCTAAAATTTTAGTATGCCTAGTCTTGAACTTAGAAAGGAAAAGCTTGATTTATAAACAAACTTCCCTGTTCTTTATCTTCTAATATCAACTTTGCAGATAACGTTCATGTGGTATAACAGATGTAGCCATTTCTCAATAACTTGTAAATCTTTGAAATATTTTAGAAAGTCAGTTAAGGAAAGCAATTAATCCCACAACTCCTGTACTACTGTGTAGCTTGTACTATGGCTTTTCTAAGTAATTGAGTTATTCCATTTTAGTAAGCAACCCAACTGAGATACTGGTTTGAAAATGTATATATTTATAAAAATCAGTTAACACATGTAAGTGTACTTTATATAAAGTAATTTGAGTCTTAAGAGACCTATTATTATAAACATGACATAGCCATATTTGAGAAGGCCACATGAAAATACTGCATTAAAAACTTGAAATTTTTACAAGGCATTTTTCTTTGAAGAAAAGAGATTTCATGTTAACTTTAAAATGCTGGACACTTTCCACATACAGTGACAATTACAATGATTTTTAAAACTGCAAAACAGGCAAACAAAACTTTCGTCCTAATGAAACAGCAGCATAGGTGTTAATAAGAGATGGACATTTGGCTCTTCAGGCATATTGTCCCACTACATAATAGTTCACTAGATTAAATGAAATTATTGATTTCTGCTTCATTACTGACATACATTTATGAGCAGTTTCTTTGGTACCACAGCTCTATGTCAAAGGTCGTAACTTTCTTTCTTTGGGAGAATAAAAGCTTTCAGATGGCAACTCCCAGAAACCTTCACTGTGGCCTTTTGCTTTTTCTTTCTTGCATAGAATTACTCAAGAGGCATGCTTGAAAGAGACATCTCATAAATCAGCAGGAGAGAGCCTTTACCCTGTGAGGCTTCTTAAAATCATTGACTACTAGTAGCATTCCACTACAGGATAATATTGTGCTTTACCCAGATTTTGATAGTTTGCAGTAGGAAATGGTTTGTCGTAACATGCCTCTTTGTGTCCTCTATTTTATGAGTGGTGGTGGTTTTGTTGCTAATTCACGTCCGACTCTGTGCAACCCCATGGACTGTAGCTCGCCAGACTCCTCTGCCCATGGAATTTCCCAGGCAAGAATACTGGAGTGAGTTGCCATTTCCTTCTCCAGGGGATCTTCCCAACCCAGGGATTGAACCTGAGTATCCTGTATTACAGATGGATTCTCTACCGACTGAGCCACATGGCTTATGGGAAATACTTCGATTTTTAGTAAAGCATTCAGTATGAAATGTTAAACTATTGAATCTGTGTTAAATATATACATTTTCTACTTCCCTATAGAAACCAGGTCTCCATGACATCAGAATGGACCAGTATAGAGTTAGGGGTTTGGAAATTCCCTGGCAGCCTGGTGGTTAGGATTCAGTGCTTTCACTGCTCGGGGCCCAGGTCCAATACCTGGTTGGGGAACTAAAATTCCACAAGCTGCATGGCATACTCAAAAAAAACCAAAGAGGCATTTGGATGTTTCCATCACTTAGTTGGGTCATGTAACCAAAACTCTTGCCTCAATGGCTGTTTTTTCCACTTTGCGTCAGATTGTTTTGGCATCATGTAGCTAAAACCACAGTTTTTACATAACTGGCACATCAGTGTGCACACGAGGATGTTACTAGACATGGATCCTATTGGAGAATAAAAAAACTCTTTCAGTTTCATAATGGCAGCTTGAGTTTTAGGGATTAGCAAGTTTATAAAGATATACAGGCATACCATGGCAGTATTACAAGTTTGTTTCCAGACCACTGCAGTGTAGTGAATATCACAATAAATTGAATCACATTAATTTTCTGGTTTCCTGGTGCAAAGTTCAGCTTGCACTGTATCATAGTCTGTTAAGTGTGCAATAACGTAATCTAAAAAAATGTCCGTATCTTCATTAAACACTTGATTACTAAAAAATGCTAACCATCAGCTGCACCTTCAGCAAGTCATAATCTTTTTGCAGTAGTAAGGTCAAAGATCCCTGATAACAGACCACAAGAACAAATATCAGAATAATGAAAAGTTGGAAATGTTGTGGGGATTACCAAAATGTGACAACAGAGATACAAAGTGAGCAAATGTTAGAAAAATGGCACCAAGAGACTTGCTTGATATAGAATGGCTACAAACTTTCTGTTTGTAAGTAACGTGTGCAGAGCACAATAAAGGAAATCACAATAAAATGAGGTATACCTGTGTGTGTGTGGTGTCTGTGTATACATAGATACTCTATTACACATAGTATGTTTTATGTAATCTATATTTTTCTTATATATATATAATTACTTACTTAAAACTACTTACTGCTGTGATAAACTTGAGTTTATAATCCTGAGTTCTTCATTGTATGTTACGCCTATATAGATACAAACAAAAAAAAAAAGAGGTGAAAGAAATTATTTTCTTCCTCCTAGTGGTCTGGTCATTTAGAAAGAAATTTAAAACTCAATTATACTGTTTTCTTCAAGAGTAGATCCTCTAATCCCTTGACTTTAAGATGATTTTCATATTCTGAAGATTTTGTAACACCCTATTGAAATACTCTTAAATTCCCAGACTTCTCCAATGAATCCTTGCCTCCCACACAACTAAGGGTTAACTGACTACCAGTTTATTAGTCATAAGGATTAGAGAGGTAGGAAAAGCTTATGTATTTGGCAAAGGACCTGTCATTCTTCAGCCCATTGATTATTTATTCTGAATAAAAGATCAGCCTTTGTTAACAACAAATAGGGCTGTTGTGATTGATATAAAAGTTTATTTGGAGAATCAGCTAAATAATCCGAATTTACTTATACGTTGGTGGCAAATAATTTTTACTGTCAAACAGAGTGCTATATTCTGACTGTATGATAGTAAATAGCTTTTGGATGTATCTGAAAAACAAGTTAATGTGAACAAATGTTGAGCATTTTAATATCTGTGCACTTGCTGAATAATTTACCTATGCCTCTTCACCAGCTTGTTCTAGTTTAGATAGAAATGTTTATCTAAATGTTACATCAAAAAGTTCTCCCTTAGTTTTCCTCTCACTTGGTGTGTTAATTGATAGACAAGCCAACAGTAGTTAAATAGCTTTTTAAGTTTCTTTCACTGCCTTTTTGGCTTAAAGATGAGCACTTTTTGATGTTAAAAATAGTTATTTTCCCTGCAGATTTCCAGTTTGAATCCCCAATACTCAAAAGAATTTTTTGGATAATTCCAAAGGACCCAGGATGCTGTGATTCCAAATCAAGACATTTATCCCTCTTTTTAAAGAAAAAGGGATTAGGAACTTCCTGCTGCTTTTGTAAACACTAAAAGCATCCTTCAGGGCTTGGAGTTGCCCTAAGGTCACTTTTACAAATGCTTTGAATACTCTCAAGGCCCGAGGTCAGCTGCCAACTTCATGATCTTGCTTTTATGGATAAGGGGTAAAATTCCTAATAGTCTAATAGATTTGTGCATAGGATCAATAAATCAATCAGGTTAAAAATATATTTGGGATTATCTAAAGAAAGTGTTCTTATTCCTGAAGGCAAATGGAAAATATCCTGATTAGCCTGAAACTTCAGATTTATTTTCCTACGATTTTGCCACAGATGTGGTAGAAACTGATTCACTAGACAGGAAACAAATGTGAAAGCTTTGGCAGTGAGGTTTTAGGATGAAAGTATTTTGTTTTAGCTCATAGTCTGTCATTGTAGCCTCGTTAAACAATAGACACATAAATATATAAAGATAGTTGATATGTTATCAAGTGTTTTGGTGTTAGATAATTTGAAAAATACTTTACCATTCGAATAAATAGAAAAATTAGATTAAAAGTTACAGTTATATTCAGTATTATCATTATAATGTTTTATCTACTCCTAAAAGGTTAAGGAACTCTCTAAATGGACTTTCCCCAGTTGTCTCCATTGTGAAGTTTCCATTTGAATTCACTAAACACAGAGTAGTTTTTGTTTGTTTTTTGGCTGTGTGTCCTGCGCGTTGCAGGATCTTAGTTTCACCAGCAAGGATTGAACTCAGGCCACTGCAGTGAAAGCATCAGTTACTAACCTGGACCACCAGGAAATTCCCTAAGCACAGAGATTTTTAAAGATTATTTCCAAATTTAAACTTTTAGCAACATCAAAAGATGTTTATGTATTTCTTTAAGAAGTGTCTGCTTAATTTTGGTTCATAAAAACATATGTTTTAGGTAGGTAAAAAATGTATATCATTTCTTAAAGCTATTTTATGTAGGTTTATTTTTTAAGTGGTTAGGAGATTTAAATAGTCACAATCTAGACTAGATCATGATACCTAAAACAGTATTTCAAAGCTGATATGGTGCATAAGCATGGGAAATAGCCTTTATTTAGAAACGTAACCTTACTTAAAGCTTTTTTCTCTAGTTAAAAATAAAAGAAGTGTCACTTTTAGTGGTCATGGAGCAATGAGCTCGTGCTTTGGCATATTCTCTCTGCTCCATATACATAGAAATGGTAGTTTAAATATAAGAACAGAAAACTGAAAGACATCCTGGCTCAAAAACAAGAAAGATATACAGAGACCGAAACAGAAGATAAATGGAGAGGGTTGTGTGGTCTGAAGTTGTAGACTTGGCCTTAGTTCTGGATACAGAAGGATTTAAAAATAATTGACAAAACCCATAAACTATAAAGAAAAATTTTAAACTTATAAATTTTGACAATTAATAAAAACCAGGAGTAAAATGACAAGCCACACCAAAAATAAGAAATGTGTAGTGAATCTAAATGACAAAGGATTCATAACCAAAATATATAAATAACTCCTGCAAATCAATAGAAAAAGACATGTCATAGTGGGAAAAAATATGAACAGGAGACAGTTCACAGATAGCTGATAAATGTATAAAACTGTACTTCACTCACTTGAAATCAGAGAAATGAACGAAAGTTTTTAAATGATACTGTTTTACATCTAATAGATTAATAAAAAAATGTATTTCCAACTGATGGCAAAGAAAGCTGATGGTAATCTAAATTGGTAGAACTATTTTAGAGAGTAATTAGGCAATATCTGGAAAATTTGAAAATGTTTATGCCCTTTGAATCACTAATTTCATTTCCAGGTAAATGTCATAGGAGAACTCTTGCCCATATATATAAGACGACTTATAAAAGAATGCTTCTTGAAGCATCCTTTGTAATAATAAAAAGTTGGAAACAGCTTACATGTCCATCGATAAGAAAATGGTTAGTAAATCGTGGCATACTCTGTATAGTGAAATAATCTATTAAAATGATCGATTAGTTATTATACATCTCAGTATGGATAAATGGCCAAAAAAAGTTGAACATAGAAATTAATTACAGCATAGAATATGATGACTTTGTATATAGATTGAAAGTATATAGAACTGTGTATACTTTGTTTATAAATACATAGATATTTAGTAAAAATACCCATGGGACTAGTAAATACTAAATTCAGGTTAGTGGTTACTTCTGGAGAGGGAAGGAAGATGATCAGGTCAGAGAAAGGTATACAAAGAACTTCAATCAAATCAGGTCAGAGAAAGGTATACAAAGAACTTCAATCAAATCAGTAATATTCTATATTCTTTAAGAAACTTCTGGAACAAATCTGATAAAGTTAATATTTGATAAAGCTTGGTGGAGTGTACATCAGTGCTTGTTATAAGCACTTACATTACGCCCTCTTATATCTGTATGAAATATTTTGAATAAACAATCTTTAGATGAGTGTTTTTAAATACATTTTCCTGTTTTGTCAGAGACTGTGTCCTATTAATGGCTTTCTGAATTTAGATTATCTTATATTGCTGTAAATACTTTGTTTGCTTAAGTTATTTGACAGCTTATTTAAAATTTTGTCTTTATTGTCTTTTTACTATCTTTATTCTAAGTCTTGAAAGTAAGTTGAATTTGTGTATAAATTTATGATATAAAAGGATATTAATAATCTGAAATAACATGTACCCTGGTATATGTTCAAAAATTAAAGTCCATAACTGCTTGGCACCAAATTGTCTTAAGTTGTTTCAGCATGGCCTTTGAGTTATCAATTGTATTGCCATATATTTAATTCAGTTTGAGAGCACAGTTATAATGACCAGACCATAAACCATTATTTTGGTTGTCTTAATGATCAAATTGGATCAACAATTATGGGTTGGATCAGCTGTTTTTCAGTTAGCTATTATAGTATCCAAAGAAAGCAAATCCACCTGAGATTTGTGGATTTGGTTAAAACATACAGACACAAAGCTGCATTCTGGAAAATCTTTGCAGGTACAGAAAACGACCCCCTATCTCTGAAAACTAAAGCTATTATTTAAGACAGGGCTCTTTGTCTGTCTTTGACCAGTGGTCAGTGAACTCTGACCGCACATTTCATTTCACCATCTTGACCATGGTGTGGGTTGCCAGTGATTGATTCATTAACCCTCTAGTGTTCACATTCTTATGTCAAAGACTTATCAATATAGGGGAAAAGGTTCCATGTGAGGTTATTCATTTGATTTAAAAGGCTATGATGAGTTGTGTGATTGAGGAGGTTACTCCGAGGCCTGAGAATGCCTTCATTGCTCCATTTTAATTTGACCCAATTCAAGTCTTACACCCAAAATCATTTACTGTTTTCTTAAACATTTCATCAGTTATCTGTCTCTTCTGTGAACTTCCCTCTGTGTAACATTCATCTGAGAGCTGTCATCTACTTTTCACTTACAACTTATATCTGCATTCATTAAGTAAATGTTTTTGTGTAAAGATATGTAGACATACACATACATATATACACGTATACATAGATATACACAGGACTTCCCTGGTGGCTCAGATGGTAAAGCGTCTGCCTACAATATGGGATACCCAGATTCAGTCCCTGGGTTGGGAAGATCTCCTGGAGAAAAATGGCAACCCACTCCAGTACTCTTGCCTGGAAAATCCCATGGATGGAGAAGCCTGGTAGGCTACAGTCCATGGGGTCGCAAAGAGTCGGACCCGACTGAGCGACTCCACTCACTTTATAGATATACACACAAATATTAAAATTATTTTTATAATATGTATATACGCACATATATATATGCACAAATATACATAAATGATTACAGGGTAAGAGACAAAACAAGGAAACCGATTATGGCACATTTCCAATAGCCAACTCAGAGATGGATGCATACATAACCATGAGAACAAAAAAGACAGTTTATCAGTTAGCTATCACACATAACAAACTATTCCTAAACATGGTGGCTTAAAACTGTAAATATTATTGCTTACAAGTCTATGGATCAGGTGGGTGGCTCTGCTGACTTGAGCTGGGCTCACACATGTTTACCGTCAGCAGGCAGGTCTGCTGGGAGGAGGGGTGCTGGTTGGTCTAGGATTATGTCAGCCGATGTGGCTGCCTGTTGGAATGATAGGAGAGATTGGACCACATGTTTTTCATCACCCACCAGGTTGTCTTGAGTTTATTCACGTTATCGTGGCGAGTTCCAAGAGAGTGGGGGGAATCGCGCAAACCTTCTCAAGGTGCTGGCATGGAATTAGCAGGCTGTTATTTCCATTCCATTCTGCTGGCCAAAAGCAATTCTCAGGGGCAGCCCAGATTCTAGAGGTGGGAATGGAGCTCTTTCTTTACAATGGAAAGAACTTGGATTTGGAAGAGTGAAGCATCAGTATACTACAGATGGAAAAGATATGAGAGAAAGTGTGAAAAGGAAAATTTGTTGATCTCTATCCTTGAAGATAAAGATTTATGACTTTGTTTTTAGATGGTGACATCATTAAGTCACATTGGAAAGAAAGAAAGGATTGGTAGGTGGAAAAAAAGAAGGGATTGGTAGGCAGAAAGAAAGAGTTAAGAGGTGGCAGAGGTAGAAAGGGGAAAGAAGAGGAAAGAACATGAATGAATGAGAAAGAGAGTGAATTTAGTCCTATTGTACCAAGCTTTAGGTGTCTTTGGGACTTCTTGATTTAGATATTTAGCCATATTGTTGGTAGAACTGAAGATTTTCTAAGAGAAAAGTTGAAGTCTAGAAATATATAGATTTCGCAGTCATTAACATATTAGGTGCTGGAAGTTGATGGGGTTGCTAAGGAAAGAGTGTAGTGTACAAAAATAACATTAAGAGGGCTGCAGACACAGTCAGCCTTAATGTTTAAGGAGTGAGTAAAAGAAGAGTCATCAAAGTAGGTAGGAAGCAGGAAAGAAAATAGTGAGGTGGGAGTCAAAAGGAGAAAGTCTGAAACTAAGTATATTCCACTTTTGTAGATACTACAGAGTTTGAATAAGCTGAGGATTGAGGAGAAGCCATTTGATTCATCACTGATGGTCATGGTGGGGTTGAGAAGTGATTAGGAGATGTAGTGGGAGAGGGATGCAGTGAGAAAAAGGCAAAGGGCTTGAGACAGAAGCCCAAGAGACCATCCCTATAGGATAGGAAAGACAAGAATATGTTTGTAAGCTAATGGTCCCTAGGGATGAGGAAGAGCTGCAAGACAGAAGTTGTAACAAATCAGTATTATGGAGCAGTGGAAGGGAAAGGACAGAATTAAATCCTTTATTAGAATATTTCATGTAATCCTCACCATGACTGAAATAAATTTCTTACCCTTTTATAGATTAAGAAACTAAGACATGGATACTTCCCTGGTGGTTCAGTGGTTAAGACTTCACCTTCCAGTGCAGGGGTTGTGGGTTCAATCCCTGGTTGGGGAGCTGAGATCCCACATGCCTCTTGACCAAAAACCCCAACAACATGAAACAGAAGCAGTATTGTAACAAGTTTAATAAAGACTTTAAAAATGATCCACATTAAAAAAAATCTTAAAAAAGTAAGATATAGAAACATTAAATAATTTACAAAGTCACACAGCTGTTCAATTAGTGGCTCTAAAATTACTATTTTTTTCCTTAACTTCACTCTTTTTGTTTTGTTTTTTATTTGTGCATGTTTAAAAAAAAGCATATTTGCTTTTAGAGGGGAGGAGGCAAGTCTACTGAGGTCAGGTATAAGTTTCACTTTTTCTTCTCCCACTGTGTCATAGATAAAATTTGAGGGTTTACTATATTTTTGATTGACAGTTTTTGTTACTGGCCTCCTTAACACTGTTGAATCATTACTGTGTCCTTACATCCATAACTACAGCCATAAAGAAATTTAATTAAACTATCTTTGAGGTCTCTTAGAGCACTTTCCTGGTGGCTCAGACGGAAAAGCATCTGCCTACAATACGGGAGACCTAGGTTCAATCCCTGGGTCGGGAAGATCTCCTGGAGAAGGAATGGCAACCCACTCCAGTACTATTGTCTGGAAAATCCCATGGACGGAAAAGCCTGGTAGGCTACAGTCCATGGGATCGCAAAGAGTCGGACACGACTGAGCGACTTCACTCACTCAGAGCATAAAAAACGGTTCTATAATTTTGTTAATCATTCATTTTCCAAGATAACTAGGAATTAAAAATAAATCGATTTCATAGCCCCAGCAGTGATCACTTTGAAAATAATCCTGGCTAAGTGTATTTACTAATGTAGTCAACTCCAGTACTCTGTCACCAAATTAAAATGTTCTAGAAGCTATTGTCATAATTGCTTAGCAGTGATTGGCAGAACCATCAGTATCCCTTAAAAATTTTTTTTGTGTCCCTTTATTTGCACCGTGCATTCCTGCTCTGTTCCTTCTCGTTGTCTTTTTGCTTGTCATGGAATATTTTCCCCTGTATTTTCTCCGTTTTCCTCTTTCTCTTTCCTCTCTTTCTCACTAATTCCTTTGCCTCAGTTTTCTCTGCCATCTTACCCCACCTTTCTGCAGTTTTCTCTGCCATCTTACCCCACCTTTCTGCAGATACGCACACAGACTCCTATCAGCAAATTTGTGTTTGTGGGGAAGGAAACTTCTAAAGGGCTGCCTGTCATGGAATAGGGGCTGAAAACCGCTGCTTTAGTGACTTCTGAGCACTGGTATATGCCCCCAAACCATTCAAACGATGCCACTGATAGCCATCTCTTTGAAAGAAACTCAAGAGTTTCTATTAAGCTGTGTGGAAAATTTGCATTAGGCTATGAAGAATGCTCCCACACCAAGTTGGGGAATCCAGCTTTACGACTGGCTCTGAATGTAGTTTTTCCAGTAGTCATATGGAAGTGAGAATTGGACCCTTAAGAAGGCACTGAAGAATTGATGCTTTTGAACTGTGGTGCTGGAGGAGACTCTTGAGAGTCCCTTGGACTGCGAGGAAATCAAGTCAGTCAATCCTAAAGGAAATCAACCCCGAATACTCATTGGTATACTGATGCTGAAGCTCCAGTACTTTGGCCACCTGATGCGAAGAGCCAACTCATTGAAAAAGACCCTGATGCTGGGAAAGATTGAAGGCAAAAGAGAAGGGAGTAGCAGAGGATGAGATGCGTAGATAGCATCACTGACTTAATGGACGTGAGTTTGAACAAACTCCAGGAGATAGTGAAGGAGAGAGGAGCCTGGCATGCTGTAGTCTCTGGGGTCTCAAAGAGTCGGATACAACTTAGCAACTGAACAACAACATCTGAATGTAGTTATGTTTATATCACAGTCACGAGTCTGTTGGGGTATCTGTCCAGACCAGAGGACTGTGAGGGCTGAACGTGGGTAGCATCGTAATTTTTGTGTCACTATGAAAGATGCATTACATAGTCAAATGTAACTTTTAGTACATTTTTGCTACTGTTATTAAGAAAATCAGTTTTATTTTCTTTTTCAGCAGGATCATGTTTCTTTAAGTACAAAATCTTTTCTATGACATTCACTGCAAGCCATCAAAAAAAAAAAAAATTGTGTTGTCTAGCTCTCTCCACTGCCAATAACAGGCATTTAAAAGCAGATTTTTTATCAGTTAACTTTCCTTTACCTGAATGAATGTGACACTTGACAACAGATGAGATATGAGCTGTAAGTTTCTTTAACCCCATTTCTATCAACTATGGATTATTTTGATATGGCTTATTGAACACATTATAGGAGATTTCTGTATGACTGTGGTTCAGAATTCTGTGCTCTTATTCTTCTTAGCTTAAGGTTGCATATAATTTAGAAAAACAAATTCTGTAAGAGTATATGCTTTCTTCATTTAAAAACTGGTTTGTGAAGAGCAGATCCAGCCTTAATCTACCCTACCCAGGTAATCCAAAAGCTGTTAACAGGCCAGATAAGAATTTGAATTAAAGAAATTGTTTAGGGAGCATGGTTGCATAAATTTGATTTAAATCATTAGTTGTATATAGTTAATATATGGATATGATGCTTTTATCCTACAGAAAGTACATTCTTGGTGTTTGAGATAATATTAAATGTCTTATCACTGGGAGCCTTTGTATAGGTAAGGAAGCACTTCTTAAAAAATGTCAGCTCTACTGGGGTATAATTGACATAAATTGTAAGATATCTAGATATCTGAAGTGTATGTCACAGTGACTTGATATACATTATGAAAGAATTCCCTTCATCTAGTTACTTAGCAAATCCATCACCTCACATGTTTGTGCATGTGTGAAAACATTAAGTTCTACCCCCCTTAGCAAATTTTAGTTATACAATTTAGTGTTATTAACTATAGCTGCCATGTTCTCAATTAGACCTTCAGACCTTATTGTATAGCTGAGAGTTTGCACTCTTTCGCCAACCTCTCACATATCTCCCTTACACCCCAGGTCCTGACAAACATAGAAAAAGAGAGTAGAAATGTGGGAAGCATTTTTATGAAACAAGCATTCTCAAACATCAGAATCCAAAGCAACTACACTATAAAAAAACACATTTGCATTTGTGGCTACTCATAGTAAATTTCCCATATTGCTTTCAAATATGATCATGTATATATCTTTTACTTAAAATGTTTCAGTGGTGGGCTTCTGTGATGGCTCAGTGATAAAGAATCTGCCTGCCAATGCAGGAGACTCAGGAGACACAGGTTTGATCCCGGGTTGGGAAGATCCCCTGGAGAAGGAAATGGCAACCCACTGCAGTATTCTTGCTTGGAAAATTCTGTGGACAGAGGAGCCTGGTGGGCTACAGTCTGTGGAGTCACAAAGGAGTTGGACACGACTTAGCGACTAAAAAAACAAACCAGTATATGAAGAAAGTGGTTGACAACGTTAAAAAAAAAAGACGTTTCATTAGCTTCTCATTGCCTTCAAGATGCAACCCAAATGCTTAGAGCCTTGCTTCTCAAATTTTTAAAGCGCATATAAGTCACCTGAGTATCTTTAAAAAATGCTAATTGGCATTTGATAAGTCTGAGGTTCAGCTTGATATTCTGTATTTCAAATAAATTCTAAGGCTTTTCCAGAGACCACACTTAGAAGCAAAGCATTAGAACACTAATAGGCAAGGCTCTTCATTATCGCATCCCTGCCCACTTGGCAGCTGCACCCTTTACTACTCTGTCTCCACCCTACTTCACCCTCTGACTCTCCTACATGCCTTAAATTCCTGTTGCATGGAATTTTAATTCTGTGAATGCATTATGCTCTCTTGCTGCTCTGTGCCTTTGCCCACTCTCTACCCTTCACCAGGACTACTCTTGATCGTCTCTGGCTGCTTAGTAGTTCTTAAACCCTCAACTACACATGCCACCTCTTCTGAGAAGCCTTCCCTGATTCTCAAGCTTGATTTGATGGCAGGGGGATGTGAAAGCATCCTGTGGGTTGTACTTTTATGGAGGACTTTATCAGTTTAACGTTCTTAGGTTCTGAGTGTTCTTTTTTATTTTTATTTTTTTTGTTTTTCTCACTCTTTTTTTCATTTTCTTAAATAAATTATTTTTAAATGAAGGATAATTGCTTTACAGTATTGTGTTGGTTTCTGCCATACATCAAAATGAATCAACCATAGGTATACATATGTCTGCTCCCTGAGTCTCCCTCCCACTTCCCACCCATACCACCCTTCTAGGTTGTCACAGAGCCTGATTCTGAGTGTTCTTTAAAGAATGGCAAGTGATTCACTTGTAATAGACAAGTCTATTGGAGAATAATGTGAAATTAGAATAATGAATTGCACAATTAAATTGATGTTGCTAAAAAATAAGAAGAGGGAGAAAGAATTGCTGACAGAAGATCCTAAAAGTTCTCACTGATGATTTTGAGGATGATTCAGTCAACTGGAAGGTTGGGGAAGTATGTTTTTGCTATTACTTCTAGGAAGGTTTAAAGGAGAGCAAATTGGGGGAAGGGAAACCGCTTGTCTTCTGGGCATGAATGTCTGTTTCCTGTCAGGAGAATAGACTCACTAGGCCAGATTTGTGTTCCTTCTCTGAAGTGCCATGATGGACTTCTTGGGTGGACTCCTTATGTCTCTAGGGCTGCAGGTTGTGTGTAATTAAAAAAATAAAAAGCACCATTTGACTCATGTTTCTGCTGTTTACTAATTCTATGATCCTGAGCAAGTGGCTTAACTTCTTAGGATTTTGGCCTATAAGTAGAAGTAATATTATTTATCTGTTAAGGTTTTCATGAATATTAAATGAGTTGATATATATAAAATGTGTAGTAGATTAATCCTCTCATCTCTCCTTTTTAGTACTGGGTGGTCAAGCCAAAAAAAAGAAGGGATCTCTAGTATCGTTAAAAAACTCCAATGTATTATAGACAGGTAGCTTAGAACTCAAAGTCCACTATATGAATTCACTCTAACAAGATCACCTGATGTGTATGTATATCTATATTTTTTCTGTTATCAGCTATATAGGCTTGTCTTTAAAAGTTATTAGAAGATGAAAAAAATACCCAGACATTTCATAGTGATTGATGTCCAGTTTATGAATTGTTTCATACATAGACCAAAATAAATTATGATTATGCAAACTTTAATGAGTTGTATTAACACACATTTACTAAATATCCACTGTCAGGTTATTATGTGAAAAAGAAAGGAAAACCAGGTTTTTTATAATCTGAGAAAACAACATATAAAACAATAGTGGAAAAGAATATAGTAAAGTTTATCAACAAATAATTTAATATACTGCAGTTCTTGAATTGTTTAGAATGTCCTTTAAATAGTTATTTGGAAAAGCAAAAGTAATCCTAGTAGAAATATTTCTGCTTTAATTTTGGTGGATTTTGTGATTTTTCTCATTCTAAATTTGTACACGGATGAAGTTGCTAAATGACATGAATTTTGTTACAAAACCTCACTCCCTTAACGCTTTTTTGATCCTTTTGTTTCTCTGACTGCTTCAAAGTGTAAAATTGCATGGAATGTTCTTCCTGCACAGTTGAGCTATTAAGCAGAACTAATTCTTTATGGAATGACAACAAGGCGTAAGAAAGGCATCTCTTGGATTAGGCAATATAAGGCAATCACTTGGCAAACGCTGAAGGGGAAGTAGTCTTGGAGAAGACAAAGCAACAGCACTTTTTCTCTTCCCCCTGAATTCATAGGAACCACACAAGTTGAACAGCTTTGAAGCTGGTTAATGTGGCTTACTATGCATGTTTTTTCTGTGCCATTTCCTGCTTGTTTTTGCCAGCAGAGGGGCCGAGAATAATCACTTGATAAATGCATTAGCATGTCTCATACACTTCTGTGACCACACACTGTTGCTGGGAAGACAGATAATTTGAGAAGAGGAAAATCCCAGTTGGGAATGTCTTTCAAAGTGAAATCAGATTTTACTCCCAAACTAACAGGATCCTGTCTAGATTATGAGAGTACCATATGGAGACTGATTATTTAAAACAAAATTTTTAACTCAGGATTAAGTAACAGTTGGGAAAGATGAAAAGCAAAGTGAACTGTGGTTTATTTTCATTTTATCAGCTTTAGAATGGAAGACAGGAATGGTATTAATTTTTTGATGTTTTAACAATTATAGAAAGCTGTTTTTATTTCCTTGGATGTTTCCTGTTGGCAGTGAAGGTCTTCCCGGGTGGCACAGTGGTAAAGAATCCGCCTGCCAGTGCAGGTGACACAGGAGACGTGGGTTCGATCCCTGGGTTGGGCAGATCCCCTGGAGAAGGAAATGACAACCCACTCCAATATTCTTGCCTGGGAAATCCCATGGACAGAGGAGCCTGGTGGGCTATAGTCCATGGGGTCGCAAAGAGTCAGACATGACTGAAGAGCTGAGTATGTGTGTTCCTGTTTATTTGCTGAGGTGTGTGATTTTTCCTTCTTCCTAATCTGTTCCTTAAATTCCTGCCAAGAGAGACCGTTTTTCTTATAGCATCACATTTCCATATCTGCTTCTGGTGCTCTTTATGATTTGGCCCTCAGAAGCCACTCCAGTGACCTGCTATTCTCTACTTACTGCTGATCTCTGTAGGAGGGAACAGCATCAATGCAGCAGAATGTAAGTGAAGGTGCTGCTGAAGAGAGCTAACTGTATGTTAGCTGTAGGTGAGGCTGTTGAAAGCATTAGTAACTTCAGCATTGAAAATCTCCCTTCAGATCACTCTTTTCACCTCTGCTTTAGGAGAGTGTAAGTGCAAATGTGGTACAGATGCATGTGTAAAACAGTGCACCTTTATTTTAGCATGCACTGGGGCAGTTTAATCCTGAATGTGATGTGCAGGTCTCAGATATATAGCAGTCTTTTTAAAATTAACTTTTATTGGAGTATAGTTGTTTTACAGTGTTGTGTTTCTACTGTGCAGCAAAATGAATCAGCTGTACATATACATGTATCCCCTCCCTTTTGGACTTCTTTACCATTCAGGTCACCACAGTGAATTAAGTAGAATTCCCTATGCTAGAATTAGTTATCTATTTTATACAAGAATTCCAAAAACCCAGTAGCTAATCTAGAAAATCTGTTTCTCATATGAGATACCTTGAATCAAACCATTTGGTTCTAGGACCAAATTCTAAATAATTTCAAGCCTGGCCTGATGGAACCTGAGACAGGTGAATATTATGAAACTCCTTAAGTTGGGCTCAGAATGCCAGGGTTCCTAGAGCTGACCAGTGTCTGCAGGATATGCTGGGTCAGCAGCCTGTGTAAAAGGTCTGTGCAGACTTTGCAGCCATGCAGTGTGCTTCTGGCATCAAGAGGCAGGGAACTGAGCTGGGCTACTCAGGAAAGACTGGTTGTTCAGATGTTTGCCTCTGTGTGTTGCCTCAGTGACTCCCCACTCTTCTAGCCTCTCTGCAGAGGTGTTACTGATTTTGCACCGCTTCACTACATGAAGGGATAGGAGGACTGTAGGTTCCCTACTCCTCCTGTTCCTCAGGAACATACATACATTTGTAGTTATATCTATATGTCTCATGTGTGGTATTCTAAAGAAAATGTAAACTTAGATTCATCGCCTTATACTCCTGCAGATTATTATTGTGTGCATACTATAATGTGTGCACTCCAGATGCAGTGACTGAACTGAATGTATATGCACCCCAGGACATATTTTATTCATGTGTTTATTAGATATCTATAAAGGGCCTTTTGTATCTATGGTGTTAATGCCAGGAACATAAAGATGAAAAGACAGGTTTTGTCCTGTGAGTAGAAGCAGAAAGTAGAGCTTATAGAACAGTGGAATGGGGTGGGAGGTAGGTTCAAGAGGGAAGGGACATATGTATACCTATGCTGATTCATGTTGCTACATGGCAGAAACCAACACAACGTAGTAAAGTAACTATCCTCCAATTAAAAATAATTAAAAAAAAAAACAACATTGAGACAAACAGTATACTCCAAACTCCTGGGAGTATATAAGAGTTCTGTAGTTTTATTTGGGAGTATCAGGTGTATCCTCACAGAAGAAATGAAGATGGTTTGCAGGAATCAGCAGACCACACATAAATTAAAATTTATGCATGCTGTCAACTTAATTTATAGTTCTTTGTTAAGAGTTATTTGGAAATTAACAAAAGTCTTTCTGCTTTGTAAGGAATACAGTCTTTTTGAAACTTATTTTTTAATTTACATACAGTGAAACTTAGTGATTTGGGTCCACAGTTCTATGAGTTTTAACATACGCAGAGTTATGTAACCTTCACTATGATCAGGATATAGAATAATCACCCAAACCTTCTCTCATGCTGCCTATGTAGCCATAGCCTTCCCTCCACACATTCTCCAATACATCATATAAATGAGATTATACATTATGTAGCCTTTTGGGTCTTGCTTCTTCCACTTAGCATGATCTGCTGAAATTTGTCTATATTGTTGAGTGTTTCAGTAGTTCTTTCCTTTTTATTGCTGAGTACTGTTCCATAGTATAAATTTACTATCGTTTATCCATTCACCAGTTGAAGGACATTTCAGTTGTTTATATTTTGGGCAATTACAGATACAGCTTTGATAAATTTTCTTGTACAGGTTTTCCTAAACAGAAGTTTTCATTTCTCTTGAGACTGAGCAAGTGTACTTTGTTTATTTGCTGAGGTGTGTGATTTTTTCCTTCTTCCTAATCTCTTCCTTAAATTCCTACTAAGCCAGACCGTTTTCTCTTATAGCATCCAATTTCCACATCTACTTCTGGTGTTCATTTAAGGTGACAATGCAGTTGGTATGTATTTAATTTTATCAGAAATTGCTAAGTTATTTTCCAAAGTGACTGTACCAGTTTGCATTCCTACCAGCAAGTTATGAAGTTCCAGGTACCCCACATGCTCCTCAGCACTTGGTATTGTCAGTTTTTTTACTTGAGTCACACTGATAGGTGTGTAGTGATAGCTCACTGTAGTTTTAAATAGCATTTCCTTATGATTGTTACTAACGAAGTTGATCATCTTTATATGTGTTTGGTTTCCATCCTTGGATCTTGTTTGGTAAAGTATGTGTTCAAATCTTTTGCCAAATTTTTTGTTGGTTTTCTAACTATTGAATTCTGAGATTTTTTAATGTATTATGGATACAAATCCTCCCTCAGATATGTGATTTGCAAATTTTCTTCCAGTTGATGGTTTGCCTTTTCCTTCTCTTAAGTTTATTTTTTCAAGAGCAGAATCTTTTTTGTTTTGATGGAAGTCTAATTTATCAATGTTTTTCCTTTATGGATTGTGTTTTTTATGTCATATCTAAGAACTCTTTGCATAACATAGATCACAAAGACTTGTCTGTTTTCTTCTAAAAGTTTTACTGTTTTGTGTTTCACATTTAGTTCTATGACCCATTTTTATATAAGGTGTAGGTCAAGATGCTTTTTAATGTTACAGGCACTGTGCTAAGCACTTTACACTCATTATCTTATGAATTCATAGCTCTTTTAAAAATCCTATTTTATGTAACAAAATATGTTTATGAAGAATAAGTAGGGAACTTCTTGGTGGTCCAGTGGTTAGGGCTTGGGTGCTTTCACTGCTGTGGGGCCAGGCTCAATCCCTGTGCAGGGTTATGCAGTAGGGAGTGATGTAGCCAAAATTATGGTAATCTTCTCAAGGACATAAGAGGCAGAGTTTTTTGTTGTAAATAAGGAGTGAATGGTGATGTGGTTCACTGAGTTTACTTAATGGTTTCTTTAAGTAACTGTTACTGAGTGCCTGTTGTACACAGGCCACCATTCTAGCAATCTACAGACAAGTAAGACATGTCTCTAAACTTCAAGTCATTTATAGTTTTGGTTAAAAGTGTCTGGGAACTTGAATAAATTGGAAAGGTAGAGAATTTCTGAAACTAGTTACTAGTATGAGTTAAGAAGAGAATTGTTGAATACCACTGAGTGGCAACATGAAGAGCTTTGTGTCACTCTTTCCAGCCAAAGAAATTAAGTTTGGGGACTGCCAAATCTGGCATTTGGCAGGATAGGGTTGATAAAATATCAAAGAAGCAAATTCTCAGATGTTATTAAAGGTGTCTTTCAATATGGATACAGTAGGAATAGACTGAAAAATAATGTAGTCTGTGGGAAATTTGCATATAGGATCTATTTCTGAAAGGTCCTGGTTCCTAACTTTGTTACAAAGTTTCTAGCCTTCATTTTGTTTATACTTCTGTGGACACATTTTGATCCAGATATTTCCTTTGAAAAGCAAATATATACCACTTAGCAACTGGATTTTAGAATTACCACATTCAAGCAGGATACTAAATTCAGTAGAAGTTGGGTAATAAGCCACTTATAAAATAGCTGTTTCATACTCAGTATAGATTTTCAAAACAAAGTCAATGCCCAAGATGTCATGATTGTGTTACATTATTTTTATTAAACAGATAAATATTTTTCTGTAAAATAACTTTTAAAGAAGTTTAAATAGCTACTTGTCTAGTCTTAAGGCTATAATAAATTTTCAGCTTCTGTTTGAAACCTGTACCTTGGTTGATTTTTTTTTTTACCTCAGTAGGTAAAGCATCAGTTACCCTGGTTTGATGAAATGCTGGATCAGGTCTCTTGTTTACTTCCTTTTCAGTTGCAGGTCAGTCTTCAAGGTTTGAAGACTTAAAGTGAATTGAACCTGTTGAGGTAAGAAGTTACAACTGTGTTTTGATTAGTAAATCCTGGAGTAGACAAATGCATGATTTGAATGATCAGCGTCATAGAAATAAACTTTAAGCTAAACTTTATATACATGAAATTCTGTAACTGACTCTGGAATTGTGGACATTTGAGAGTCTGAGATAGAAATCTCCCTGTTTCCTTGATGAGCTAGTTATAGAATTCTACAGAGTTGGGCCGGCTCGTGCAGGTACAAAGAGAGCACTGCTGAGAGCCGGGGTTCCTTGAAGTCTCAGGAACTGTCTGGGGTTTGGCAGGCCAGAGCTGTCCCTCTGTCCCACTCCGGAATACAGCCACAGCCATTTCCCACACAGAGTCAGAGGCTTGTGGGTCTCCCCTGAACTTCCTTGCCCTTGCAGTAGCAGTGGGGCCCTGGTTGATCTGAATGATTGTCACTGTACTGGATGGACTGGTGAACTATTGAATTACTTCCATCTTTTGACCACACTAGGAAATTGTCCATGGAGTTGAGATATTTACTGCGGTAATTTCTGGTCTTACATACTTAAGAGATAAAGCCCTGAGCCTTTGGAGTGGGAGCTCTGACTCCAAGACTCTAGACTATCAGAGAACTAACTCTTGGGAGTATCAAATAGTGAGAACTCATACAAAGGAAAGCACTCGAATACAAGACCCAGCAACACCCAAACACCTGTAGCACCCAGTGCAGGACACCTCATCTAAACAATAAACAAAACAAAAATACAAACCCAATCATCAGCAGACAGGATTACCACCTCACTCAGCCTTGCCCATCAGAGGAAAAACAAACAAACAAAAACTCAGCACAAATCTCACCCTGTAAGAAGCTTACACAAACCACTGGACCAATATTAGGAGGGCAGAAACCAAAAAGAAGAAAGAATTCAACGTTGAAGCCTGGTAAAAGGAGAACTCAAACACAATAAGTTAAAAAAATAATAATAATGAAAAGGCAGAGAAATACTACACAAATGAAGGAACAAACTAGAAACACAGAAGTCCAAATAAATGAAGAAGAAATAGGCAAACTACCTGAAAAAGAATTCAGAATAATGATAGTAAAGATGATCAAAAACCTTGAAAGCAAAATGGAGACAATGCAAGAATCAATGAACAAATACCTAAAAGAATTAAAGGATAAACACACAGAGACAAACAGCACAACTACTGAAATTAAAAATACTCTAGAAGGAATCAACAGCAGAATATTTGAAGCAGAACAATTCAGTGAGCTGAAGGATAAAATGGTGGAAATAACTTTTGAAGAGCAGAATAAAGTAAAAATAATGAAAAGAACTGAGGATAGTCTCAGAGACCTCTGGGATCATATCAAATTCACCAACATTCGAATTATAGGGGTCTCAGAAGAAGAAGAGAAAGAGTATGAGAAAATTTTTGAAGAGATTAGAGTTGAAATTTCCCCAACATGGAAAAGAAAATAGTCAGTCAAGTCCAAGAGGCACAAAGAGTCCCATACAGGATAAACCCAAGGAGAAACATGCCAAGACACATACTAATCAAACTAACAAAGACTAAACACAAAAAGAATATTAAAAGCAGCAAGGGAGAAGCAACAGGTAACATACAAGGGAAACCCCATACGCTTAACAGCTGATCTTTCAGCAGAAACTCTGCAGGCCAGAAGGGAATGGCAGGATATATTTAAAGTACTGAAAGGGAAAAATCTACAAGCAAGATTACTGTACCCGGCAAGGATCTCACTCAAAATTGATGGAGACATAAAAAGCTTTTCAAAAAAGCAAAAGTTTAGAGAATTCAGTACCACCAAACCAACTTTACAACAAATGTTAAACAGACTTATATAGTCCAGAAATACAAGAGAAGAAAAAAGATCTACAAATTCAACCCCAAACAATTAAGAAAATGGCAATGGGAACATATGTATCCATAATTTAAATGTAAGTGAATAAATGCTCAACCAAGAGACACAGACTGGCTGAATGGATACAAAAGCAAGACCTGTATATATGCTGTCTACAAGAAACCCACTTCAGACCTCAAGACACATATAGACTGAAAGTGAGAGGATGGAAAAATATATTCCATGCAAATGGAAAGCAAAAGAAAGCTGGAGTAGCAGTCCTTATATCAGACAAAATAGACCTTAAAGTAAAGAAGTTTACAAGAGATGAGGAAGGATACTACATAAAGATCAAGGGATCAATCCAAGAGGAAGGCATAACAATTGTAAATATTTATGCACCCAACCCAGGAGCACCTCAATACCTAAGACAAACACTAACAGAATAAAAGGAGAAATTGACAGTAGCACACTAGTAGTAGGAGGCTTTAACACCCCATTCACACCAATGAACAAATCATTAAAACAGAAAATTAATAAGGAAACAAAGTCTTAAATGATACATTAGATGAGATGGATCTCATTGATATCTTCAGGACATTCCATCCAAATGCAGAAGAATACACCTTCTTCTCAAGTGCACATGAACATTCTCCAGGATAGACCACATCTTCGGTCACAAATCAAACCTCAGTAAATTTAAGAAAATTGAAAGCATATCAAGCATCTTCTCTGACCACAACACTATGAGACTAGATATCAATTACAAGAAAAAAACTGTAAGAAACACAAACACATGGACATTAAACAACACGTTTCTAAATAACCAACAAGTTACTGAAGAGATCAAAAGGGAAATCAAAAAAATTCTAGAAACAAATGACAATGAAAACACGACAACTCAAAACCTATGGGATGCAGCAAAAGCAGTCCTAAGAGGGAAATGTATAGCAATACAATCCTACCTCAAGAAACAAGAAAAACATTGAATAGACAACCTAACTTTACATCTCTGGAAAAAGAAGAACAAAAAAACCCCCAAAATTAGTAGAAGGAAAGAAACATAAAGATCCGAGCAGAAATAAATGAAAAAGAAATGAAAGAAACAATAGTAAAGATTAATAAAACTAAAAGCTGGTTCTTTGAGAAGATAAAATTGACAAACCTTTAGCTGTACTCATCAAGAAAAAAAGAAGAATCAAATAAACAAAATTAGAAATGAAAAAGGAAAGTTTACAACAGACAATGAAGAAATACAAAGGATTATGAGACTATTATGAACAACTATATGGCAATAAAATGGATAACCTGGATGAAATGGACAGGTTCTTAGAAAAGTTCAATCTTCCAAGACTGAACCAGGAAGAAATAGAAATTATGAACAACCCAATTACAAGCACTGAAATTGAAGCTGTGATCAAAAATCTCCCAAAAAACAAAAGCCCAGGACCAGATGGCTTCACAGGAGAATTCTATCAAACATTTAAAGAAGAGCCAATGCCTATCCTTCTAAAACTCTTTCAAAAAATTGTAGAGGAAGGAACACTTCCAAACTCATCCTACAAGGCCATCATCACCCTGATACCAAAACCAGACAAAGACAACACAAAAAAAACTACAGACCAATATCATTGATGAACATAGATGCAAAAATCCTCAGCAAAATTTTAGCAAACAGAAGTCAGCAACACACCAAAAAGCTCATATACCACGATCAAGTTGGGTTTATTCCAGGAATGCAAAGATTCTTCAATATACACAAGTCAATCAATGTGGTACACCATATTAACAAATTGCAAGATAAAAACCATATGATATTCTAAATAGATGCAGAAAAAGCCTTTGACAAAATTCAGCACCCATTTATGATTAAAACTCTTCAAAAAATGGGCATAGAAGGAACCTATCTCAACATAATAAAGGCCATATGAGATAAGCTTACAGCAAGCATTATTCTCAATAGTGAAAAGCTGAAAACAGTCCCCCTATGATCAGGAAGAAGACAAGGGTGTCCACTTTCACCACTACTATTCAACATAGTTCTGGAAGTCCTAGCTATAGCAATCAGAGAAGAAAAAGAAATGAAAGGAATCCAGAATGGAAAAGAAGTAAAGCTCTCACTGTTTGCAGATGATGTGATACTGTACATAGAAAGCCCTAAAGATAGTATCAGAAAGTTACTAGAGATAATCAGTGAGTTTAGCAAGGATGCAAAATACAAAATCAATACACAGAAATCACTTGCATTTCTATATACTAACAATGAAAAATCAGAAAGAGAAATTAAGGAATCAATTCCATTCACCATTGCAATAAAAAGAATTAAATATCTAGGAATAACCTTACCTAAGGAGACAAAAGAACTGAACACAGAAAGTTATAAGACACTGATGAAAGAAATCAAAGGTGACATAAACAGATGGAGAGAGATTCCATGTTCCTGGGTAGGAAGAATCAATGTTGTGAAAATGACTATACTACCAAGTACAATCTACAGATTCAGTGTGACCTCTATCAAATTACCAACGGCATTTTTCATAGAACTAGAACGAAAAATTTTACAATTCATATGGAAACACAAAAGACCTGTAATAGCCAAAGCAGTCTTGAGAAAGAAGAATGGAGCTGGAGGAATCAACCTTCCTGACTTCTGATTATACTACAAAGCTGTAGTCATCAAGACGGTATGGTACTGGCACAAAAACAGAAATATAGACCAACGGAACAAGATAGAAAGCCCAGAAATAAACCCACGCACCTATGGGTACCTTATTTCTTTATTTTATTTTATTTTATTTTTTTTAATAAATTTATTTATTTTAGTTTGGGGCTAATTACTTTACAATATTGTAATAGTTTTTGCCATACATTGACATAAATCAGCCATGAGTTTACATATGTTCCCCTTCCTGGACCCCCCACCCATCTCCCTCCCCATCCCATCCCTCTGGGTCATCCCATTGCCCCGGCCCTGAGCCTTTGTCTCATGCATCGAACATGGAATGGTGTTCTGTTTCACATATGATAATATACATATTTCAATGCTATTTTCCCAGAACGTCCCACCCTCACCTTCTCCCTCAGAGTCCATAAAATTGTTCTATGCATCTGTGTCTCTTATTCTGTCTCGCATATAGGGTTATCGTTACCATCTTTCAAATTCCATATATATGCATTAGTATACTGTATTGTTGTTTTTCTTTCTGGCTTACTTCACTCTGTATAATGGGCTCCAGTTTCATCCATCTCAGTAGAACCGATTCAAATGTATTTTTTTTAATGGCTGAGTAATATTCCATTGTGTATATGTACCACAGCTTCCTTATCCATTCGTCTGCTGATGGACATCTAGGTTGCTTCCATGTCCTGGCTATTGTAAACAGTGCTGCGATGAACATTGGGGTACACGCGTCTCTTTCAATTCTGGTTTCTTCGGTGTGTATGCCCAGCAGTGGGATTGCTGGATCATATGGCAGTTCTATTCCCAGTTTTTTAAGGAATCTCCACACTGTTCTCCACAGTGGCTGTACTAGTTTGCATTCCCACCAACAGTGTAAGAGGGTTCCCTTTTCTCCACACCCTCTCCAGCATTTATTGCTTGTAGACTTTTGGATAGCAGCCATTCTGACTGGTGTGAAATGATACCTCATTGTGGTTTTGATTTGCATTTCTCTAATAATGAGCGATGTTGAGCATCTTTTCATGTGTTTGTTAGCCATCTGTATGTCTTCTTTGGAGAAATGTCTGTTTAGTTCTTTGGCCCATTTTTTGATTGGGTCGTTTATTTTTCTGGAATTCAGCTGCAGAAGTTGCTTGTATATTTTTGAGATTAATTGTTTGTCTGTTGCTTCGTTTGCTATTATTTTCTCCCATTCTGAAGGCTGTCTTTTCACCTTGCTTATAGTTTCCTTTGTTGTACAAAAGCTTTTAATTTTAATTAGGTCCCATTTGTTTATTTTTGCTTTTATTTCCAATATTCTGGGAGGTGGGTCATGGAGGATCCTGCTGTGATTTATGTCAGAGAGTGTTTTGCCTATGTTTTCCTCTAGGAGTTTTATAGTTTCTGGTATTATGTTTAGATCTTTAATCCATTTTGAGTTTATTTTTGTGTATGGTCTTAGGAAGTGTTCTAGTTTCATTCTTTTACAAGTGGTTGACCAGTTTTCCCAGCACCACTTGTTAAAGAGATTGTCTTTTCTCCATTGTATATTCTTGCCTCCTTTGTCGAAGATAAGGTGTCCATAGGTGTGTGGGTTTATCTCTGGGCTTTCTATTTTGTTCCATTGATCTATATTTCTATCTTTGTGCCAGTACCATGCTGTCTTGATGACTGTGGCTTTGTGGTAGAGCCTGAAGTCAGGCAGGTTGATTCCTCCAGTTCCATTCTTCTTCCTCAAGATTGCTTTGGCTATTCGAGGTTTCTTATATTTCCATACAAATTGTGAGATGATTTGTTCTAGTTCTGTGAAAAATACCATTGGTAGCTTGATAGGGATTGCATTGAATCTATAGATTGCTTTGGGTAGTATACTCATTTTCACTATATTAATTCTTCCAATCCATGAACACGGTATATTTCTCCATCTGTTTGTGTCCTCTTTGATTTCTTTCATCAGTGTTTTATAGTTCTCTATATAGAAGTCTTTTGTTTCTTTAGGTAGATATATTCCTAAGTATTTTATTCTTTTTGTTGCAATGGTGAATGGTATTGTTCCCTTAATTTCTCTTTCTGTTTTCTCATTATTGGAGTATAGGAATGCAAGGGATTTCTGTGTGTTAATTTTATATCCTGCAACTTTACTATATTCATTGATTAACTCTAGTAATTTTCTAGTAGAGTCTTTAGGGTTTTCTTTGTAGAGGATCATGTCATCTGCAAACAGTGAGAGTTTTACTTCTTCTTTTCCTATCTGTATTCCTTTTATTTCTTTTTCAGCTCTGATTGCTGTGGCCAAAACTTCCAAAACTATGTTGAATAGTAGTGGTGAATGTGGGCATCCTTGCCTTGTTCCTGACTTTAGGGGAAATGCTTTCAATTTTTCACCATTGAGGATAATGTTTGCTGTGGGTTTGTCATATATAGATTTTATTATGTTGAGGTATGTTCCTTCTATTCCTGCTTTCTGGAGGGTTTTTATCATAAATGGATGCTGAATTTTGTCAAAGGCTTTTTCTGCATCTATTGAGATAACCATATGGTTTTTTTCTTTCAATTTGTTAATGTGGTGTATTACATTGATTGATTTGCGGATGTTAAAAAAACCTTGCATTCCTGGGATAAAGCCCACTTGGTCATGATGTATGATCTTTTTAATATGATGTTGGATTCTGTTTGCTAGAATTTTATTAAGGATTTTTGCATCTATGTTCATCAGTGATATTGGCCTGTAGTTTTCCTTTTTTGTGACATCTTTGTCTGGTTTTGGAATTAGGGTGATGGTGGCCTCATAGAATGAGTTTGGAAGTTTACCATCTTCTGCAATTTTCTGGAAGAGTTTGAGTAGGATAGGTGTTAGCTCTTCTCTAAATTTTTGGTAGAATTCCGCTGTGAAGCCGTCTGGTCCTGGGCTTTTGTTTGCTGGAAGATTTCTGATTACAGTTTCGATTTGCGTGCTTGTGATGGGTCTGTTAAGATCTTCTATTTCTTCCTGGTTCAGTTTTGGAAAGTTATACTTTTCTAAGAATTTGTCCATTTCTTCCAAGTTGTCCATTTTATTGGCATATAGCTGTTGGTAGTAGTCTCTTATGATCCTTTGTATTTCTGTGGAGTCTGTTGTGATCTCTCCATTTTCATTTCTAATTTTGTTGATCTGATTCTTCTCCTTTTGTTTCTTGATGAGTCTGGCTAATGGCTTGTCAATTTTGTTTATCTTCTCGAAAAACCAGCTTTTAGTTTTGTTGATTTTTGCTATGGTCTCTTTTGTTTCTTTTGCATTTATTTCTGCCCTAATTTTTAAGATTTCTTTCCTTCTACTGACCCTGGGGTTCTTCATTTCTTCCTTCTCTAGTTGCTTTAGGTGTAGAGTTAGTTGATTTATTTGATTTTTTTCTTGTTTCTTGAGGTACGCCTGTATTGCTATGAACCTTCCCCTTAGTATTGCTTTTACAGTGTCCCATAGGTTTTGGGTTGTCGTGTTTTCATTTTCATTCGTTTCTATGCATAATTTGATTTCTTTTTTGATTTCTTCTGTGATTTGTTGGTTATTCAGAAGCGTGTTGTTTAGCCTCCATATGTTGGAATTTTTAATAGTTTTTTTCCTGTAATTGAGGTCTAATCTTACTGCATTGTGGTCAGAGAAGATGGCTGGGATGATTTCAATTTTTTTGAATTTACCAAGGCTAGATTTATGGCCCAGGATGTGATCTATCCTGGAGAAAGTTCCATGTGCACTTGAGAAAAAGGTAAAATTGATTGTTTTGGGGTGGAAAGTCCTGTAAATATCAATTAAATCTAATTTGTCTATTGTATCATTTAAAGTTTGTGTTTCCTTGTTAATTTTCTGTTTAGTTGATCTATCCATATGCGTGAGTGGAGTATTAAAGTCCCCCACTATTATTGTGTTATTGTTAATTTCCCCTTTCATACTTGTTAGTATTTGCCTTATATATTGTGGTGCTCCTACGTTGGGTGCATATATATTTATGATTGTTACGTCTTCTTCTTGGATTGATCCTTTGATCTTTATGTAGTGTCCTTCTTTGTCCCTTTTCACATCCTTTATTTTAAAGTCTATTTTATCTGAAATGAGTATTGCGACTCCTGCTTTCTTTTGGTCTCCGTTTGCATGAAATATGTTTTTCCATCCCTTCACTTTCAGCCTGTGTGTGTCCCTAGTTTTGAGGTGGGTCTCTTGTAGACAGCATATATAGGGGTCTTGTTTTTGTATCCATTCAGCCAGCCTTTGTCTTTTGGTTGGGGCATTCAACCCATTTACATTTAAGGTAATTATTGATAAGTATGATCCCGTTGCCATTTACTTTGTTATTTTGAGTTCGTGTTGAAACATCCTTTCTGTGTTTCCTGTTTAGAGAAGATCCTTTAGCATTTGTTGGAGAGCTGGTTTGGTGGTGCTGAATTCCCTCAGCTCTTGCTTGTCTGTAAAGCTTTTGAATTCTCCTTCATATCTGAATGAGATCCTTGCTGGGTACAGTAATCTGGGTTGTAGATTATTCTCTTTCATTACTTTAAGTATGTCCTGCCATTCCCTTCTAGCCTGAAGGGTTTCTATTGAAAGATCAGCTGTTATCCTTATGGGGATCCCCTTGTGTGTTATTTGTTGTTTTTCCCTTGCTGCTTTTAATATTTGTTCTTTGTGTTTGATCTTTGTTAATTTGATTAATATGTGTCTTGGGGTGTTTCGCCTTGGGTTTATCCTGTTTGGAACTCTCTGGGTTTCTTGGACTTCTGTGACTATTTCTTTCCTCATTTTAGGGAAATTTTCAACTATTATCTCCTCGAGTATTTTTTCATGGCTTTTCCTTTTATCTTCTTCTTCTGGGACTCCTATGATTCGAATGTTGGGGCGTTTCATATTGTCCCAGAGGTCCCTGAGGTTTTCCTCATTTCTTTTGATTCTTTTTTCTTTTTTCCTCTCTGCTTCGTTTATTTCCATCATTCTATCTTCTACCTCACTTATCCTATCTTCTGCTTCCGTTATTCTACTGTTGGTTCCCTCCAGAGTGTCTTTTATCTCCTTTATTTCATTATTCATTCTATATTGACTCCTTTTTATTTCTTCTAAGTCCTTGATAAACATTTCTTGCGTCTTCTCAATCCTTGTCTCCAGGCTATTTATCTGTAACTCCATTTTGCTTTCAAGATTTTGGATCATTTTTATTATCATTATTCTAAATTCTTTTTCAGATAGATTCCCTATCTCCTCCTCTTTTGTTTGGTTTTGTGGGCATTTCTCATTTTCCTTTACTTGCTGAGTATTTCTCTGCCTTTTCATCTTGTTTAGATTGCTGTGTTAGGCGTGGCCCTTCTGTATTCTGGTAGTATGAAGTTCCTCTTTATTGTGGAGGTTCCTCACTGTGGGTGGGGTTGGACAGGTGGCTTGTCAAGGCTTCCTGGGTGGGGGAGCTTGTGTCGGTGTTCTGGTGGGTGGAGCTGGATTTCTGCTCTCTGGAGTGCAATGGAGTGACCAGTATTAATTTTTGAGATGTCTATGGATTTGGTGTGCCTCTGGGCAGCCTGTATATTGATGCTCAGGGCTATGTTCCTGCGTTGCTGAAGAATTTGCGTGGTATGTCTTGCTCTGGAAGTTATTGGCTCTTGGGTGGAGCTTGGTTTCACTGTATATGTGGAGGCTATTGGATGGTCTCTTATTATTTAATGTTTCCCCTGGCTTTCAGTCTTATTCTTGCAGTAGCCTCAAGACTTCTCCATCCATACAGCATCAATAATAAAACTTTTAGGTTAATGGTGAAAAGATTCTCCACAGTGAGGGATACCCAGAAAGGTTCGCTGAGTTACATGGAGAGATGAGGTGAGGGGCGGGGTTGAGGTGACCAGGAGGGGAAGAGGGAAATTCAAATGAGGAGAGAGCAATCTAGCCAGTAAGCACTTCCCTCTGTGCTTTCCACAGTCTGGAACCCTCAGAGTGGTTCACAGAGATACATAGAGAGGGGGGAGGAAGGTAATAGAGGTGAGCATGAGTAGAAAGGGAGGAATCAAGAGGGGAGAGAGAGATCTGGGCAGTATCCTGTTCCTGAAGTGTTCTCCGGTACCCAGAACACCCTCAGAGATTCACAGAATTGGGTTGAGAAGAGAAGGAGGAGGGTAGGAGATAGAGGTTCCCTGGGGGAGAAGAAAGAGCATCAATAGGGGGAGAGAGTAATCAGGCCAGTGATCACACTCCTGAGTAAAAATGGGTCCTAAAGATTGGGTTCTTAAATGTACAAAACTGATATCAAATATGTAAAACAAAGATTAAAAATCAAGGGTAGAGGTTAGACTCTTATAAAACTTACAATATAAAAAAAAGAAGAAAAAAAGGAAACAGTGTAAAAAGAAAAAAAACAGTAAAACAGTAAAAAAAGTAAAACAGGAAAAAAACAGTAAAAAAAAGAAAACACAAAAGGCATAAGATATATGTATGCAGTTTGCTTCAAAAATAGGGGTTTTTCTTTTTTTGCAAGTTAATAGTGGGTTATGAAAATGAAAGTTAAAGGTGTAATAGAGGACTTGAAGAAAAAGGAAAGAAGAGAAAAAAAAATTTTTTTTAATTAAAAAAAAAATAGTAAAAAAATATATATCCCAGACTTTCTCTGGCGCTATTGTGAGCAGTGTGGGGACTGCTCAGTTTCAGATAGATCCTTGTTCTTGCTTATACTTTTCAAGATCTATAGGTCCCTTTCAATGCAGTCGGTATTAACTACAGGGATTTTAATCTGTTGGCCTGTCACTTCCAAGACGCTTCCCTCTGTTTATTTGGCTTCTGTTTGGAGGTCTCTTCAGTATCTAATTTCCGCCCTCTTTTGAAGATAATGCGCTCTTTGTGGATGCCTGACGTCCTCTACCAGCCTTCAGAAGTAGTTTTGTGAAGTTTGCTCAGCATTCAGATGTTCTTTCGCTAAATTTGTGGAGGAGAGAGTGGTCTCCCCGTCCTATTCCTCCGCCATCTTAGCCCCGCCTCCTCCTTATTTCTGACAAAGGAGGCAAGAATATACAATGGGGCAAAGACAGCCTCTTCAATAAATGGTGCTGGGAAAATTGGACAGCTACATGTAAAAGAATGAAATTAGAACACTTCCTAACCCCATACACAAAGATAGACTAAAAATGGATTAAAGACCTAAATGTAAGACCAGAAACTATAAAACTCTTAGAGGAAAACATAGGCAGAACACTCGATGACATAAATCAAAGCAAGATCCTCTATGACGCACCTCCTAGAGTAATGGAAATAAAAACAAAAATAAACAAGTGGGACCTGATTAAACTTAAAAGCTTTTTCACAGCAAAGGAAACTATAAGCAAGTTGAGAAGATAACCCTCAGAGTGGGAGAAAATAATAGCAAATGAAACAACTGACAAAGGATTAATTTCCAAAATATACAAGTAGCTCATACAACTCAATGCTAGAAAAACAAACAACCCAATCAAAAAGTGGGAGAAGGCCCTAAACAGACATTTCTCCAAAAACATACAGATGGCTAACAAATGCATGAAAAGATGCTCAACATCACTCATTATTAGAGAAATGCAAATCAAATCTATAATGAGATATCACCCCATACTGGTCAGAATGGCCCTCATCAAAAAGTCTACAAACAATAAATGCTGGAGAGGGTGTGAAGAAGAGGGAATGCTCTTGCACTGTTGGTGGGAATGTAAATTGATACAGCCACTATGGAAGACAGTATGGAGATTCCTTTAAAAACTAGGAAAAAAACATATGACCCAGCAATCTCACTCTAGGCATATATCCTGAGGAAACCAGTGTTGAAAGAGACACATGTATCCCGTTGTTCATTGCAGCATTATTTACAATAGCTAGACCATGGAAGCAACCTAGATGTCCATTGACAGATGAATGTATAAAGAAGTTGTGATACATATACACAATGGAATATTACTCAGCCACAAAAAGGAGCATATTTGAGTCAGTTCTGATGAGGTAGATGAACCTAGAAACTATTATACAGAGTAAAGTGAGTCAGAAAGAGAAAGATTAATATCGTATTCTAACACACATTACGGAATATAGAAAAATGGTACTGAAGAATATATTTATAGGGCAGCAGTGGAGAAACAGACTTAGAGAATAGACTTATGGACATGGGGAGAGGGGAGGAGAGGGTAAGATGTATGAAAAGAGTAATGTGGAAACTTACATTGCCATATGTAAAATAGATAGCCAATGGGAATTTGCTGTATGGCTCAGGTAACTCGAAACAGGGGCTCTGTATCAATCTAGCGGGGTGGGATGGGGAGGGAAGTGAGAGGGAGGTTTAAAAGGCAGGGGATATGTGTATATCTATGGCTGATTCAGGTTGAGGGAAGAGAGAGGGAGGTTCAAAAGGGAGGGGATATGTGTATATCTATGGCTGATTCATGTTGAGGTTTGATAGAAAACAACAGAATTCTGTAAAGCAATTATCCTTCAATAAAAAATAAATTAAAAAAAAAAAAGAATTCTCCAAAGTTACTGATTGGTGACTTAGAACCATGGAAACAGCAAGAAGTGTTTGAACATGACTGCTGGCCACCATGCCTTGGCACTTAGGACTCCCCAAGGAGAGGTGGGGCACTGACAACCGATACATTCGTTGACCAGTTGAGACTCTAGATGCTCTGGCTGCTGTGCAGTATGAGAACCACCAGCGTAAATCCTGTGTTCAGATTCTCACCAACTGAAGTATTTCCTGTTTAGTGACAGAATATTTTAAATGTAATTTACACAAGAAAATTATATTTTCTTACACTAGGGAATAGTTCCTGAACTTATGAGTTGTCATTCCAGATTGTGTATTCATAATTTTGGGGCTTCCCTGGTGGTTCAGCAGTAAAGAATTCGCTTGCAGTGCAGGAGACAAGGGTTCAATCTCTGGGTCAGGAAGAGACCCTAGAGAAGAAAATGGCAACCCACTCCAATATTCTTGCCTGGGAAATCTGATAGATAGAAGAGCCTGGTGGCTACAGTCCATGGGGTCTCAAAGAGTCGGACATGACTGAATGACAGCAATAATTTACAATTTTTAATTGGTTTTAAAATCAACCTGTGTTAAGTATTTCATTCATTGGAACTTCCATTCTTTGTAACATGTATTAAGTTATTTCATTCATTGCAACTCAAGAAGCATAAATAGCATGTTAGTTTAATATTATAGTCATACATTTCCATGGTGGAAACATGAATACGTTGCTTTCTGTTGTTCTTCAAATAAAACTTCGAAGAACATTTTCCTCTTAGCATTTTTTTTCCTCTTAGCATTTCTGATCCTTTTTCTCTGACTATAAATCATAGAAGCAAATGCTTAAGTAGACAGGTGAAGAGGAGGAAATCACAAATAAAATAGGCACTTACATTTATTGTGTTTGCAAGGTTGTTTTTGAGGATGGTGCATGTTTCTTGAGACCTTGTTTCTTGCCTGTTTTATAGAGCTCTGGCCTCTTAACAGCACTGTTTTAATGACTTCTTGTGGGGCTCTTGGTTTATGTTAGCACTGACTATGAAGGGAAGAAAGAGGTCAGGTTTCACAAGGAGGCTGTAGACTTGTAAAATCATGCCCAACTGGTAGAAATGAAGTCCACTTCAAGGAGAAAGAGATTTGCATAACACAAGATATTTTGCCATATAAATAAGTGCACGATGTTTTGATGATGCCTAAAACAGTTTGGTAAACGTGTGTGTTGGGAGGGGGGATTCTAACACTCATTTTAAAGGATCTATTCATTTACTCAGCTTAATACCACAGTTAAAAAGTTAAAATAGAAAAATATTTGCTGAGAAACAAAGTTTGGCTATCATGATATATGATATTTGTGCATGCTTTTCTGAAGTTTCTAAGTTTTGATTCAAATTTTTATGTAATTTCTCTTTTTATTGAAAAGTAATTTTTATTCAGATGTTCTTTTTCTCATTGTTTTTCACATTGAAGACACTGACTAGGGAGGGAATCAAACATCCGTATAGGTGATAGCTACCCAAAGAATGATAAGCTCAAAGTACTAAAACGGCAGATAAAAATTAAGAATGAGGGATCTTTTTTTTGGCCGCACTGCATGTCATGCAGAATCTTAGTTTCCTGACCAGGAATTGAAAGTTTACCTCCCTACAGGAGAAGCTCAGAGTTTTAACCACTGGACTTCAATGGAAGTTCCAGGATGAACCATTTTATCAGGCAGTGGAGCAGTACTAGAAAATTTATGCAAATTCCTGTTTCAAGCCATTCACCATAAAACTGTTAGTCGTGTCTGACTCTTTGTGGCCCCATGGACTGTAGCCCACAAGACTCCTCTGTCCATGGAGTTCTCCAGGCAAGAATACTGCAGTGGGTTGCCATTCCCTCATCCAAGGGATCTTCCTGACCCAGGGGTTGAACCCAGCTCTCTCACAGTGCAGGCAGTTTCTTTTACTGTTGGAGTCACACATACAAAGTTTATTTTAAATGTCATTTCTTTTTAAAAATTATATGATTTTGTAGGAAAAAATAAAAGTACAAAGTACATAATTTATAGAGATCCTCTTGTAATATAGCCCTTAGTATTTCATCATTGAAGTAGAGGATTTTATCCTCTTTAAATAATTTGTCTATTCACATTAAAAATGAGAAAATTATTTCTATTTCTCTACACTTTATATATACTTTTTTGTAAAAACTACATAGTCTGGCTTAGTAGAAAAAAAGAAAAAATTAAATCTTAGACTATCTCTACCTTTGTTAGGGCTTTAAAATTTATTTTATTGTATAATGGCTGTTAGCATCCTTTGTTTGGCTTTAAGTTATCATTCTGGAAGCAAAACCAGTGTATTCATAGCAAGATATCCTCTGTCCTATGCTTTCATAATATTCCATTATTTTCATAATATTTATCACAGTTTGAAATTGCTATATACTTGAATAGTGTATAGACAAAAGTCCGTCTAGTCAAAGCTATGGTTTTTCCAGTAGTCATATATGGATGTGAGAGTTGGGCCATAAAGAAGGCTGAGTGCCGAAAAATGGATGCTTTTGAATTGTGGTGTTGGAGAAGACTCTTGAGAGTCCCTTGGACTGCAAGGAGATCCAGCCAGTCAATCTTAAAGGAAATCAGTCCTGAATATTCATTGGAAGGACTGATGCTGGAGTTGAAGCTCCAAAACTTTGGCCATCTGATGCAAAGAACTGACTCATTAGAAAAGACCCTCATGCTGGGAAAGAATTGAAGGCAGGCGGAGAAGGGGGTGACAGAGAATGAGATGGTTGGATGCCATCACCGACTTGATGCACAGGAGTTTGAGCAAGCTCCAGGAGTTGGTGATGGACAGGGAAGCCTGGCATGCTGCAGTCCATGGGGTTGCAAAGAGTTGGATGCGACTGAGAGACTGAACTGAAGTGAGCTGCATAGTAATTTTAGTTAAATCTCTCTCCATTGCTAGACAAAGATCCTTGAGGGTAGAGCCTTAGTATTGTTCATCATTGGATCCTTGACATGTTGAACATTCTAGGCACAGAATAAACAACTGTTGATGAATGAATGAATGAATTTAGAAAAGATTACTTTAGTCTAAAATTGTTCTAAAATAAGTATGATTAAAACCCTTTTAGGGATTAGGGATGCAGTTAATGTGGCCCATTATTTTATGAATAATTGCATGATTCAAAGCCTGTCAGCATGGGTTAACTATACATTAAATAAATGGTTTGATTATAAATATAATGGGCTTGATGTTAACATGTGATTCATAGAGATTAACTTCTTTGTGTCTTAGTAATAATGTGTATCTTTAATAGCAGAAATATTCACTTTTTTATATAACTATTTTACATTGACTATTTAAATACTGTTGCATGCTTACCACATAAATAGTTTGGGAGTAACTGGTGCCAAATTAATTCTTTGGGAGAGGGGTTAAAAGCTAGCTGACAGATCTCTTTTTGAGAATGTCCCCAGTCAAAAAGAATTAAAAATATATAGTTGATATAAAGAAAAAGATCAGTTCCTTTCAAAGTAACAAAGATATACACATACATTCAGTTTTTCTAGTAAGTAGGCTAAGCTGTTTAAAGATTTAGAAAGAGAGTTTCTAGGACAGTGCTTTTGGACAGTATTTAAAATTGAATTATTTTTAGTGAGTTTGTGTTGTTCATGGTGGTTTTAGCGGTAATGGATGGTCTTATAGGAGTGTTTAATAGATGGAAGCCACATGTGAGTCAGTTGCAGCCCATATGAAACACTGATGAATGTCTGGAGGATGTTTTTGAAAGGGAAAGAGGGAAAATGAGAGCAGGGAGACCAGATAAGAGACTGTTATAGTGATTCCCGGAGAAGGCAATGGCACCCCACTCCAGTACTCTTGCCTGGAAAATCCCATGGATGGAGGAGCCTGGTAGGCCACAGTCCGTGGGGTCGCTAAGAATTGGACACGACTTCACTTTCACTTTCACTTTTCCCTTTCATGCACTGGAGAAGGAAATGGCAACCCACTCCAGTATTCTTGCCTGGAGAATCCCAGGGACGATGGAGCCTTGTGGGCTGCCGTCTATGGGGTCGCACAGAGTCGGACACGACTGAAGCGACTTAGCAGTAGCAGCAGCATGGTGATTCCATTGAGAGATGTTAGGACAGGGATGGATGTTTAGGGGTTAAAGTCAGTGGGAAACAGTGACTGAAGAGAGTGCAGGAGGAGTCGGTAGCTCAGGTGAATTGCTGCACAGTGGTGTAACAGACTGAGGCAGAGATATAGGCTGGGAGGAAAGAAGATGATTTCATTATGGACATGGTGAGTTTGAAGTATGTTTTGTAAATTCTAGGTGAAGGTGTCCAGTAGGCAGTAGCAGCCACGATGAACTGAGCATGATGAACTAAGCTGGAGATATGTTTTGGGAACTCTGCAGCAACAGGTGGATGTAGTTGAAAACTGAAATTGGGTGTGATCACCCAAGAAGAATGTGGAGAGAGAAGAGAATAGAGAATCTTAGAAGGGAGAAGGGTAGGAGGAGGAGTCAGAGAAATAGGAGTGCATAGTGTCATAGACACTGTTTCAATAAAATAATAGGGGAAGAAGGCAGATTGAATATGTGAGGCCTCGAATCAGAGAGGGAGAAGGGGAGACAGCTAGAACTGACTGTTTTTTAGAGAATTTGATGCCATGGGGAAGAGAGAGAGTGGGTAGCTGCTTGAGGGATTCATGGTGTAAGAGAGGCCTGGAGTTTTGTTCTCTTTGTGTTTTCAGTTTGGAAGGAACTTAATCACTTTTATAAGCTGAAGGAAAAAGTTGGGAGAAGAGTTTAAATATACAGGAGAGAAAAATAAAAACCACAAATATATCAGATTCCCAGAGGTGAAGGCAGAGGATGGGATTGTCACGCAGATGATGATGTTGTTCAGTCGCTCAGTTGTGTCCAACTCTTTGAGACCTCCTGGACTGCAGCATGCCAGTCTTCCCTGTTCACCGTCTCCTGGAGCTCGCTCAAGCTCATGTCCATTGAGTTGGTGATGCCATCCAACCATGTCATCCTCTGTCGTCCCCTTCTCCTCCTGCCTTCAATCTTTCTCGGCATCAGGGTCTTTTCTAATGAGTCAGCTCTTTGAATAGGTGGCCAAAGTATTGGAGCTTCATTCAGCTTTAGCAGGTACTTCCAATGAATATTCAGGGTTGATTTCCTTTAGGATGGACTGGTTTGATCTCCTTGCAGTCCAGGGCCTCTCAAGAGTCTTTTCTAACACCACAGTTCAAAATCATCAATTCTTTGGCACTCAGACTGTTTTATGGTCCAACTCTTGCATCTGTACATGACTACTAGAAAAACCATATCTCTGATTGTATGTCACCCAGATGGAAGAGTTGCAGAAAGAAAAAGGGAACTTATTTTTATGATTTAGTCACATTTGCCTCTTCCTGTTCAGTCTGAGAGGTACTGATGAAAGTCCCAGGGAATATCTGGCTTGGTTTTCTCTAGGCAAAATCTATTTTGCCAGCAAGTTGGTTCAAAAGAGACCAAGAAGTTAGACATGTTAAGTATAAAGGTGTTTTTGAGGATTAAAAAATAAAGTCTTTATTCAGTACTTGTTTCATAACTTGCTGCAAACCAGAGTGAGATCAAGAAATACTGTTACTTGATGGATGTATTAACTAACCTTATTATGGTAATCATTTCCAATATATAGATGTATCAGACCTCCAGCTTACACAGTATTGTATACCTTAAACTTATACAATGCTATTCATCAATTGTATCTCAATAAAGCTGGAGGTAGGAGGGGAAAAAAAAACCACCTTAAAGATTGCCTAGGGCTGGGGTGGGCAGGGGAGGGGAAATTAGGGATTTATAACTGAAGGATATAAAATTTTGAAGTGAGGAAAATATTCTAAAATTGATTTTGGGGATGGTCATGGACTTCGTGAATACACTAAAACCCATTGAATTGTATACTTTAAATAGGTGAATATAAATTGAATTTTACACTTTAAATGGGTGTAAATCACATGCAGTGTGAATTAGAGTTCAGTAAACCTGTCTTCCCCACAGACACTGCCAAAAATAAACAAATACCTATGCTGTGTTACAGGATACATCCATTTATCTTTTAGTTCTCAGACTTCTGAAACTCCAAAATTCTAGCCCATTTGACCTAAAGTCAAAGTTACTTTGGTTTTTATAGTTAAAAAAGCTTAGGGATTTCATAGACTCATATATCTGGGAAAGAAAGGGAATTGTTCAAAAAAAGGTAGTGGTTTGGAGGCATCATATTGTTTGATTGGTTAGATGGGATTCAGATAAAAAATACTCAGTTACCTAAGTGGTTGGAGGGAAATTACTCAGAGCGACAGAGTGACTATTTTTATTCTTAGTACTCACAACACGATAAAAAGTTTTATAATATAGATAGCCCTACTATATTGATTTTTTTAATTTTTATAAAAATCCTTTAATAGAGGAAGTATAAATTTTTGTCTCCAAAATATGATACCAGTAAAGTATCAGGGATTGTTTAGAGTTAGAGCACACAAAATAATAAGAAGCGTTACCCTATTCTAATATTATGCCTTGGTATTTGTACCTGGGAAACTCCCTACATTACTGTTTATTTTGCTTTAAGACCTAATAGAATTAGTTCACTTCAGTTGCTCAGTCGTGTTGGACTCTTTGCGACCCCATGGACTGCAGCACGCCAGGCTTCCCTGTCCTGCACGAACTCCTGGAGCTTGCTCAAACTCATGTCCATTGAGTTGGTGATGCCATCCAACCATCTCATCCTCTGTCATCCTCTTCTCCTCCTGCCTTCAATCTTGCCCCAAATCAGGGTCTTTTCTAATGAGTCAGCTTTTCACATCAGGTGGACAAAGTATTGGAGCTTCAGCTTCAGCATCAGTCCTTCCAATGAATATTCAGGACTGATTTCCTTTAGGATAGACTGGTTGGATCTCCTTGCAGTCCAAGGGACTCTCAAGAGTCTTCTCCAATACCACAGTTCAAACGCATCTATTCTTCAGAGCTCAGCTTTCTTTATAGTCCAACTCTCACATCCATACATGACTACTGGGAAAACCATAGGTTTGACTAGATGGACCTTTGTTGGTAAAGTAATGTCTCTGCTATTTAATATGCTGTCTAGGTTGGTTGGTAAAGTAATGTCTCTGCTATTTAATATGCTGTCTAGGTTGGTCACAGCTTTTCTTCCAAGGATCAGGCATCTTTTAATTTCATGGCTGCAGTCACCATCTGCAGTGATTTTGGATCCAAAGAAAATAAAGTGTCTCACTGTTTCCATTGTTTGCCCATCATTTGCCATGAAGTGATGGGACCAGATGCCATGATCTTAGTTTTCTGAATGTTGAACTTTAAGCCAATATTGCACTCTCCTCTTTCACTTTCATCAAAAGGCTCTTTACTTTCTGCCATAAGGGTGGTGTCATCTGCATATCTGAGGTTATTGATATTTCTCCCAGCAATCTTGATTCCAGCTTGTGCTTCATCCAGCCCAGTGTTTCTCATGATGTACTCTGCATATAAGTTAAATAAGCAGGGTGACAATATACAGCCTTGACATATTCCTTTCCTGACTTGGAACCAATCTGTTGTTCCATGTCTGGTTCTAACTGTTGCTTCTTGACCTGCATACCGATTTCTCAAGAGTCAGGTAAGGTGGTCTGGTATTCCCATCTCTTTCAGAATTTTCCACAGTTTGTTGTGATCCACACAGTCAAAGGCTTTGACATAGTCAATAAAGCAGAAGTAGATGTTCTTCTGGAACTCTCTTGCTTTTTTGATGACCCAACAGATGTTAGCAATATGATCTCTGGTTCCTCTGCCTTTTCTAAATCCAGCTTGAACATCTGGAAGTTCATGGTTCACGTACTGTTGAAGCCTGGCTTGGAGAATTTTGAGCATTACTTTGCTAGCATGTGAGATGAGTGCAGTTGTGCTGTTTGAACATTCTTTGGCATTGCCTTTCTCTGGGATTGGAATTAAAACTGACCTTTTCTAGTCCTATGGCCACTGCTGAATTTTCCAGATTTGCTGGCATGTTGAATGCAACACTTGCACAGCATCATCTTTCAGGATTTGAAATAGCTCAACTGGAATTCCATCACCTTTACTAGCTTTGTTCTTAGTGATGCTTCCTAAGGCCCGCTTGACTTCACATTCCAGGATATGTGGCTCTAGGTGAGTAATGACACCATTGTGGTTATCTGGGTCTTAAGATCTTTTTTGTATAGTTCTTCTGTGTATTCTTGCCACCTTTTGTTAATATCTTCTGCTTCTGTTAGGTCCATACTGTTTCTGTCATTTATTGTGCACATCTTTGCATGGAATGTTCCCTTGATTTCTCTAGATTCTTGAAGAGATCTTTAGTCGTTTCCATTCTGTTGTTTCCCTCTTTTATTTTTTTTTTTTGCATTGATCACTGATGAAGGCTTTCTTATCTCTCCTTACTATTCTTTGGAACTCTGCATTCACATGGGTATATCTTTCATTTTCTCCTTTGCCTTTAACCTCTCTTCTTTCTCAGCTACTTGTAAGGCTTCCTCACGCAACCATTTTGCCTTTGTTTTTCTTGGGGATGGTCTTGAACAATGCCTCCTGTACAATGTCACAAACCTCTGTCTATAGTTCTTCAGGCACTCTGTCCATCAGATTTAATCCCTTGAATCTATTTGTCACTTCCACTGTATAATCATAAGGGATTTGATTAGGTCATAGTTGGATGATCTAGTGGTTTTCCCTACTTTCTTCAATTTAATCTAAATTTTGCAATAAGGAGTTCATGATCTGAGCCACAGTCAGCTCCCAGTCTTGTTTTTGCTAATGGTATAGAGCTTCTCCATCTTTAGCTGCAAAGAATATAATCAATCTGATATTGGTATTGACCATGTGTAGAGTCATCTCTTGTGTTGTTGGAAGAGGATGTTTGCTATGACCAGTGTGTTCTCATGGCAAAACTGTTAGCTTTTGCACTGCTTCATTTTGTACTCTTAAGGCCAAACTGAAGGCCTGTTACTCTAGGTATCTCTTGACTTCCTACTTTTGCATTCCAGTCCTCTATGATGGAAAGGACATCTTTTTTTGGTGTTAGTTCCAGAAGATCTTGTAGGTCATCATAGAACCATTCAACTTCAGCTTCTTCAGCATTAGTGGTTCGGTATAGACTTGGATTACTGTGGTTTTGAATGTTTTGCCTTGGAAGTGAACCGAGATCATTGTGTCATTTTTGAGATTGCACCCAAGTACTGCATTTCAGACTCTTTTGTTGACTATAATGGCTACTCCCATTTTTTCTAAGGGATTCTTGCCCACAGTAGTAGATATAATGGTCATCTGAGCTAAATTCAACCATTCCAGTCTATTTTAGTTCACTGATTGCTAGAATGCTGATGTTCACTCTTGCCATCTCTTGTTTGACCATTTCCAATTTGCCTTGATTCATGGACCTAACATTCCAGGTTCCTACACAATACTGTTCTTTACAGCATCGGACTTTATTTCCATCACCCATCACATCCACAACTGGGTGTTGTTTTTGCCTTGGCTCCATCTCTTCATTCTTTCTGGAGTTATTTCTCCACTCTTCTCCAGTAGCCTACTGGGCACTTACTGAGCAGGGGAGTTCATCTTTCAGTGTCATATATTTTTGCCTTTTTATATTGTTCATAGGGTTCTCAAGGCAAGAATGCTGAACTGGTTTGCCATTCCCTTCTCCAGTGGACCACGTTTTGTCAGAACTCTCCACCATGACCCATCCATCTTGGGGTAGAATTAGAGAACATTTAAAAAATTTCAGTTTAATTGAACAGGTATTGTTTTAGTGCCAAGTCTGTACCATTCACCGACTCAAGGGATCCTGCAAAGTTATGACCCACTACTTGTCCTTATTGAGCTCACAATGTGGAATGGGAGACAGTCTTGTAAATATGTGACTATAATACTGTGGGATAAAAGTAGCAATAAAGGTCTTCATTCTATAGGAGTTTTATAGAAGAAAAAAGTCAGGAACAGCTTCCCAAAGGGTGAGACAAGAGAACTAGGTTTTAAGTGATAATAGGATTTCGTCAGGTAGACAAAAGGATCTACAATATTTGAAAGAGAAGGAAAGCTTATATATTGTTCAGAGGTGTGAAATACGGTATATTCAGAGAATTATAAATAGTTCAGTGTCTGTGAGACATAATTTCAAGGGGTTGAATACAAAGTGATAGAATTTTTTAGGGACTAAATAATTCATCAGTAACACAGATCAAATTTGTCTTTTAAGACCATCACTCTGAAAGGTAACTCTGATATCAGGACAGATCTCACCTAAAGACACTCCTTCAAGACTTCCAGGCAGTTGGTGATGAGGACCTGAATCACAGAGAGAGTCCAGTGTTCTTGAATAGTGATCCTTAAACATTTTAGTCTCACTCTTTATATGCCTAAATCTTGAGGACTCCAAAGAGCTTTTGTTTAGGTAGGTTATATTTAACAATATTTTATTATTAGAAATTAAAACTGAAATTTTAAAAATATTAATTTTGAAATGAAAGCACTGATCAATTACATATTAAAATAGCACATTTAATGAAAAATAAGTGTTTTCCAAAAAATTGTAGTAAGATGAGTGACACTGTTTTACATTTGTCCAAATCTTTTTAATTAGCTTAGTAGAAGACAGTTGGATTCTCGCAGTGAATTAGCTTTGTAGCTTTATATCACCCATCATGTAGCTTCTGGAAGCACTATGTACTCAAGAGAAATGAAGGTGAAAAAGGCAAAGGATGATTATCATAAAAATGCTTTTAACCTTCTGAGTCTACTGACAATAGCAGTTTGAAAACCACTGTTTTGAAGTAGTAAGAATTTTTTGTTACATACACAAAATATTAATTTACCCCCACTCCATCCTTTTTGGAAGAAGATATTCCTAAGAGTATTTTCATTATTACTCACTGGCTTTGTTCTATACCTCTAAAGGCCCATGATCCATTTATTGCTAAATTGTATATATGCATATTTATTTTTTGAACTGGGGTTTGAGGATGGAGAGTGAGACTATTATTGTGGCCCTTTCTTTATATCCTGGAAGACTTAGTAGAGGAAAGGCAAGCTACACTATTACCTGGAGTCTGGGCTCCATCAAAATGTAAAACTTGGAGGCTTGTCTAGACGAGTAAAGAAGAATTATCTCTAGAAAATATCAACATTTCAAAACTTAAGTCTAAAAATAGTGTCTTGAATCTGTGTGCGTTTATTCTTCAGACATATCATTTGTCTTCACTTTTTCCTCTCTCATTCTGCTCCATCAATACCAACTTCATTTTATTCCAAACATGGAGTGACATATCTGTGTCCAATAAAAGCCAAGTCTGTTTTCATTACAATATCTGCAGAATCTCTCTCTTCTCAGTGCCGCCACCCAGTTCTGTCATTTTTGTTTAAACAGCCTGTTGGTCTTTTGACTTAAGGCTCTTTTTCTTCAATCCATCCTAACAGTACCTGATTAATTTTCCCACACACTACTGTTACCATGATACTCCTTTGCTTGAAGCTTTTCAGTGATGCCTTATTTTGTACCATGGTACAAACCTGTTTATCTCTGTTCTCCTTCCACTCTGCCATGAACCTTTAATCTGATTTATTCTACAATAGTTAATCTGGCTGTTGCCTCACAATCCTGTGAACACAGGCTGCACATTTCTTACTTCTGTGCTTGCCTTCATGTTACTCCTTTCATCTGAAATGTCTTATTTTTCTCCTTCCATCTAAACCCAATAGATTCTTCAAAACTCAATTTAAAACCAGCCGCTGTTGGGACTTCTGTGATGGAACAGTGGATAATAATCCTTCTGCCATGTGGGAGACCCAAGGTTGATCCCTGGTCAGGGAATATCCCACATGCAACAGAGCAACTAAGCCTATGCATCACAGCTGTTGAGCCTGTGCTCTAGAGCCCAAAAGCTGCAACTACTGAGCCCGTTTGCTGCAATTAATTACTGAAGCCCACACACCCTAGAGCCTGTACTCTGCAACTAGAGAAGCCATCGCAATGAGAAGCCTATGCACTGCAGCAAAAAGTAGTCTCCACTCGCCACAACTAGAGAAAAGCCTGCACAAAAGCAACAAAGACCCAATACAGCCAAAAATGATAATAATAATAATTAATTAAAAAAACAATCCTTGTGAAAGTTTTTACCTGACTAGTCTGTCTTTATTGATTTGCTTGTCTTCTGAAATACACTAGTATTTTGAGATTTGTACTGCACAGCTTAGTTTATCATTATCTACCATTAATAATTGCTGTTTTTTGTTTCAGTTATGTTCATTTTTTTCTGAAATCTAAGTTTCTTGAGAATTTCATTTTGGGAAAGACTAAACTCCTTTAGCAGGGTAACTGCCCAGTGGTTTTTCTAAAATTATCTTTTAATATCTCTTTGTGCTTGTTGAGTTGACCTTATGTCAGAGCAGAAGTTCAAGCTTGATAAGTAATATCTAGCATAATTTTATTTCCAAGTATTATATAATAGTGCATATACTTATTCTGAATGTGAAAAACTTTATCTTATAGCTATTTCTGCATTTGAAGTTCAGCCAATTTCTATTGAGGTCCAAGAAGGTGGAGTTGCTAGATTTGCATGCAAGATTTCATCAAACCCTCCTGCAGCCATAACATGGGAATTAAATCGGACAACTCTATCTGTGACTATGGACAGGTAAATGCAGCTCTTGTCTTTGAAGATGATACAGAAGGACCAAAGATTTCATCATAAAACTGTATATGGAGAAAGATCACGGTGAAACTCATTTTTGTTTATGGTAGCCATAACTAATTTCTTAAAGACATTTCAAACTTAGGCGAAGAATTAGATCATCAGTCTCTGGTACATGGGGCATAGTTCCTGGCATCTTGGTTCAGATCAGAATTCAGATTCTCTAGTGCTTTGTTCTTTTCCTCAAACATCTTTTCCAACTATGGGACCCCCTGGGCACCTGGGTTGCAGCCCAAGAATTTGGGAAACTAAATTATACATTGACTACTGAGAATTGCAGTGCTATTTTAAGGGTTTAAGGGTTTCCCATATATGCAATAATGGTTGCTCACTTCCATCTTTGCCTACTGCTTAGCAGCCCCCTCTACACTACACACACACACACACACACACACACACACACACACAGTCACGTACACACACACACACACACACACACACAGAGTCACGTACATGCATGCATGCATGTACCTAGTGCTCTGAGGTGGTCAGAGTTTAGGGGTCAGGAACTTGGCAGCAACTTCAAAAGTTTGGTTCCTGTCCTAATGAGTAGCAATATTCCTTAGCAGACTCAAATTGCTTGCTGAAATGGTAAAGAGCACTAAGATGGACAAAGTTATTCAAGGAAGAGCTTTAAAAAAAATTTATATTCAGATAAATCTTGATGAATACCTAGATACTAATAGGCAAAAAGTCAGGAATTTGGAAAAAATCATACTAAGCTCTAGATTGTAAGTTTTAAATGTACTAAGTACTAAAAGTACTAATCATACTAAGCTCTAAATGTAAGTTATCATGTCAAGTGAGATTCTGTGTAAAATTACACCAATAGATTTCACAAGTCACATACAGCATAATTACTTACGTTTTAGAGAGTTATATCCCAAATGAAAACAGCTGAATCAAGCTGATATTTTTAATCTTGAAAGTATTGCATCTGGCATTTTAATTTTTTTTCCAATGGCTTTTTTATTTTTATTTTTTTATGGTTCTTAAATATATGTTTTTTTAATTTATTTATTTATCTGTTTTTTAACTTTACAATATTGTATTGGTTTTGCCATACATTGACATGAATCCGCCATGGGTGTACATGTGTTCCCCTTCCAGGACCCCCCTCCCACCTCCCTCCCCATCCCATCCCTCTGGGTCATCCCGGTGCACCAGCCCCGAGCACCCTGTATCATGCATTGAACCTGCACTGGCGATTTGTTTCACTTATGATAATTTACATGCTTCAGTGGCATTCTCCCATATCATCCCACCCTCGCCCTCTCCCATAGAGTCCAAAATACTGTTCTATACATCTGTGTCTCTTTTGCTGTCTTGCATACAGGGTTATCTTTACCGATTTACTAAATTCTATATATATGTGTTAGTATACTGTGTTGGTGTTTTTCTTTCTGGCTTACTTCACTCTGTATAATAGGCTCCAGTTTCATCCACCTCATTAGAACTGATTTGAATGTATTCTTTTTAATGGCTGGGTAATATTCCATTGTGTGTATGTACCACAGCTTCCTTATACATTTGTCTGCAGATGGACATGTAGGTTGCTTCCATATCCTGGCTATTAAAAACAGTGCTGTGATGTACTGTGGGGGTACACGTGTCTCTTTCAATTCTGGTTTCCTCGGTGTGTATGCCCAGCAGTGGGATTGCTGGATCATATGGCAGTTCTATTTCCAGTTTTTTGAGGAATCTCCACACTGTTCTCCATAGTGGCTGTACTAGTTTGCATTCCCACCAACAGTGTAATAGCAGTCCCTTTTCTCCACACCCTCTTGAGCATTTGTTGCTTGTAGACTTTTTGATAGCAGCCATTCTGACGGGCGTGAAATGGTACCTCATTGTGGTTTTGATTTGCATTTCTCTGATAATGAGTGATGTTGAGCATCTTTTCATATGTTTTAAAAGATTGAGTATATTAATTCTTACCATAGAATAAATGGTAAAATAGAATATAAAATCTACTACAAAGAGTTTAATCATGTTTCTTCTAGTGACAGGATAACTGCCCTGCCAACAGGAGTACTGCAGATATATGATGTTGACCAAAGGGATGCTGGAAATTACCGTTGTGTTGCTGCTACTATAGCCCACAGACGTAAAAGTATGGAGGCCTCTCTCACAGTGATTCCAGGTACCACATAGACGTTTATTTTTCAATTTTTAATTTGGCCCAGGTATTAACTTTCCTTCTCTGGCTAAACAGTATGCTCTAAAGTAGTACTTTAATTTCATTTAAATTTTATTGTAATCTAGTTGGAAAATGATCGTTTTTATATATTTAAGCAACCTTCTTCCTCCACCTTGTTTTATATGTTAATATCAACATCTTTAAGAAAGGCTGAATTTTTGTTTTATAAATACTTTTGTTTTTAAAATATAAAATGCAAAAAGGCTCAAAAAAGAATAATAATCATCTAGCTCTACCAAAATTTTCCATTGTCAATAAAAATGTATTTGGGTTTGGGTTTTTCGGTCTGTTGTTTTAGGAAAAATTATCATTTGTAGAAATGATGCATGCTTTATTATAAAAAGTAATGCCTATAAAAGTAAAATACATTTTTTACATTAAACAATGTGAAAAGTACAAAGATATGTTTTAAAATGTCCCTAGTCCATAGCCAGAGGTGATCATTGTTAACATTAAGTATATATAATTTCATGTATTTTGCCATACATGAATATAGTTAGAAGGGAAACTAGCTGGAGAGATGAATATGAAGAAATGTGTTTTATTAAAATGGAATTATAGATAGATGCTAGTTTTTTATTTTTAAATAATTAAATTTACTTGAATGTTGTGGGGGAAAATCCTGTCGTAAAGACAATGTTGAACTTCACATGAATGTTTACTCTTCACAAGAGATATTACTTCCTAAAAGATCCTTTAAGATTAAAATTTTTTTTTAAAACATCGAAACTGAAATTAAATTTTTAATGCCATGTTTTAATTTTAGGTGGTGTCTATTAGCTTCTTGGTGTGAAGCATAAAGACAAAAGCACTCTCTCACTTCTTCATTCTCCCCACTGTCACATAAATTCCTAACAAGATTAGTGAAAGTATTAAGTCAGTGTTTGAACCTCAATTAAAAGTGGATAATACAAAAACAACCTAAGTGTCCATCTACCAATGAATGAATAAATAAGATGTATCTTATCCATTTAATTAAGTATTTATTCTATTATTATTATTATTCAATAAACAGAAATGAAGTAGTGGTACATGGTACAACTTAAATGAACCTTAAACTAATGTTTAAATGAAAAGAAGCCAGTTCCGAAAGACCATGTAAGATGTGATTCCTTTTTTATTAAGTATCTGGAATAGGCAAACCCAGAGACAGAAAGTAAATCAGTGATTGTCAGGCTATGGGGAGCTTTGGGAGTGATTGCTGATAGAATGGAATTTGTTCTGGGGGTAATGAAAATGCTTTAAAATTGGTTATGGTAATAGTTGTACAACTCCAAAAGTACTAAAAACAGTTGAATTATACTTCAAATGGGTGAGTTATATCTCAATTAAGTTGTTTTAGAAAAGGAAAAAGTGAGTGACTTCAGAATAGATATTTTAATTCATTGATTATATCTTATTTATAATATTTTCTTATCTCCTGCCTTTTCCCTCTTAAAGGTAAGGAGTCTAAGTCCTTCCACACACCAACCATTGTAGCAGGTCCACAAAACATAACAACATCCCTTCATCAGACTGTTGTTTTAGAATGTGTGGCCACGGGAAATCCCAAACCAATCATTTCTTGGAGCCGTCTTGGTAAGTCTTCTGAGGAAAAAAAAAATCTTTTCCTTCAACTTTGTTCATACTAGTGAAATTGATAACATGTTTATATACAACACACGTTTGGCAGTTACATGGCTTTTAACTTTCTGGCATTACAGAGTGTAGACGAAAGGTTTTAGTATAGAAAATTTTAGACCTTTTGTGATAATGATTGTTTGGATAGTGATCTTCTGTCAAATTTTAGATCATATATTACAATGTTTTAACTCAAGTATTCTCTTTGAAATAGATCACAAGTCCATTGATGTCTTTAATACTCGGGTACTTGGAAACGGCAACCTCATGATATCTGACATCAGGCTGCAACATGCTGGAGTGTATGTTTGTCGGGCCACTACCCCAGGCACACGCAACTTTACAGTTGCCATGGCAGCTTTAACTGTATTGGGTATGTTTCCTTTCTTTCTGCAATTAGGAGAATCCTACATTTTAACACTTGCTGTTTTACCTCATAGCTTACTTCCACTTTTCTTTAATTCTGTAGCATTTATGTGAAAGTTGATATGAAATATTTTAATCCAGTGATGAATTTTAGGAGAAAATTAAAGCCTTGTGTTAAAATATGACTAGAATCACTCTGAAGTGTTCATCATGTTTGCTTTTATAACATCATGGTCCTTCTTAATTAAGCTTCCCTTTTATCTCCTCACCCACCTACAAATTCATATACACATTGACCAGTCTACATTTTTAATCTATTGCCTATGTGCACTCACAAGGGGCTGTATGTTGGACTTAGTTAAGTTAGGATCATGGCACACATATTTTTAGTGTGTTTGTATGTTTGGTGTCAATGGGGAAAGCCTGTGGGAAGTGGACATCTAACGGAGCAATGCAGAGGAAAGGCATCCAGAGAGAGAGATTTTAATAGATGCAGAGTACAGGCAGGAACTTAGAATGTCAGATATTTTCAGGGATGGGACTTGTATCCTTTGCTGTTCTCTTCCTTGACTGTCTGATTTGTGTTGGTACCACAAAAATATTTTCTTTTTTCTTTAAAAATAGCTCCTCCTTCATTTGTCGAGTGGCCAGAAAGTTTAACGAGGCCTCGAGCTGGTACTGCTCGATTTGTATGTCAGGCAGAAGGAATACCCTCACCCAAAATGTCATGGTTGAAAAACGGGAGGAAGATACATTCAAATGGTAGAATTAAAATGTACAACAGGTGGGCTAAGTCACTTTGCTGCTATTTTAGATAAAACATAATGATTTAGTAATTCTTATGTGAAATGGTTATAATTATAACATCAAATACCTAAATTGTTATTTTAAACTGAAGTAACAATAAGAAATTAACTTAAGACTATAATATCAGCATGCCAGAATCCTTTTGTATTTTATATGTGGATCATGGAAGTGGTAGACTATAATAAAATTTGGAACGGTTCTCCAGACCTGGCTTCTGGTCCTGGTAAGCTACCAGCTAAGTTATTAGCAGCATGTTAACCTTTTGGAGTCTCAGTTCCTTGCTCCATAAAGTGGGGAATTTAGAAGGAAATAATTAAGTCTCTAAGAATTCCTCTACAGTTCAAACTTAATGATTTTAAGAATTCATTTTTATTAGTGTAAATATGAATCTTCTTGTACCATTCTCATATGTTGAACAAAACTTCTGAACATTTTTATTGACCTGAAGTTTATGTAACATTGCAACATTATAGAAATTAGATGCTATTAATGGTTAATGTTAATATACTTAATATACTTCCTTAATAAAAGCCAAATTTAAAAAAAGAGATCAAGGTGTTGCCTCGAGCCAAAAGGATTTGGATATCACACATACTTATTTATATAGACTCAAAAAATAAGAGTAATTTTAAACAATTCATATAGGCTTTTCCTTAGTAGGGCTGGTTACACAGGTTGTTCTTAGTAACTTGTTATTTAAAATTTAGAGTGCACTTAGCATAACTTTATTTTTATGTCATCCTTAGATGTTTCATTGAAATAATTTTTTTCTTCCTTCAGTAAATTGGTAATTAACCAGATTATTCCTGAAGATGATGCTATTTATCAGTGCATGGCTGAGAACAGCCAAGGATCAATTTTATCTAGAGCTAGACTGACTGTAGTAATGTCAGAAGACAGACCCAGTGCTCCCTATAATGTGCATGCTGAAACCATGTCGAGTTCAGCCATCCTTTTAGCTTGGGAGAGGCCACTTTACAATTCAGACAAAGTCATCGCTTATTCTGTACACTACATGAAAGCAGAAGGTAAGCAATTTGAGAAGTATTTATTTTTAAGTGCTACTTAACTGTCATGGCTTTGTTTTCAATATAAATGATGTTTTACATATTCCACAAAATATTTTTGAAGTTCAGTGGCATTTACCTCTTTTAATAAAAATAATTACTATATGATCTGTGTAGCATTTTTTTTTGCTAAATTTTGTATTGTTGTATACTTTATGTGTATGTATGCCTGCTCAGTCACTTCAGTCTCATCTGACTCTTTGCAACCCTCTGGACTGTACAGCCTGCCAGGCTCCTCTGGTCATGGGATTCTTCAGGCAAGAATATTGGAATGGATTCTTTATGTGTTTAAGTGTAGTTTAAGATTTTCCTGTTTAGAAATAAGTACCATCTTTGCCTGCTCAAAAGTTAAAGTGGTGTACTTTACAAATTTCATTTCAGCCAAGATATCAATTCCTTAAGACTTAGTATACCAATTTAAGTATGCAATCACCTAGGAACAATGGTGTAACTACTTAATAAAATAAGGTGAACTCTAGTCACTGTAGCATGTTATTTTCAAGGGGAAAAGTAAACATTTTCAAATTCCCCGTAATGTAATTTTGTATATTTTGAATGTTTTCTGAAATCTCATAAAACTCTCTAAAAATTGAGCAGGACACTCTTTATTGATATCTCATTTATTATATAAAAGTAGAAATCAAATCGGTCTTAAAATTTTTATTCAGTTCCATATCTGGAATCTTTTTTATCCTCATATTTTCTTTTAGCAAAAAATGTAGAGGAAATGGAAAAGCTAGTTATAAATCGTAGAGATTTCACTATTGATTTCTCGTGGAAACCATAGCAGAGGTTTACAGAGTTTAGTTGTTTACACAAACAGTCTGCTTTTTATGCAGTAGACATTCCAAACACATTTCCAAGAATAGTGCTCTAATAAAATTGTCTGTAGAAACAGGTGGTTTGTTGTTGTTTGTTTTTTGTATTTTGAGGTAGTATTTTGAATTTAAATCAGAGGTCATAGTAGCAAGAAGAATGAAAATCTGATAACTAAGCATGTTGGAGTATGTTAATACCCTTTTTAGTGATTTAAGAAGGTAAAAGGAATGCTGGCTTTGGTGGAGACCACTCTTGTTCGCTATTATGGCTGTTTCATTAGAGCCTCCACATGCAGCTCAGTGGTCTATTCAGAGGCAGAACAAGGCTTTTTAATTTGAACTCAAGGACCTTGTTTGGTAGGTCAGAAATCGTACTATGCAGTTCCTAATTAACAAGCCATTAGCTAGTCTGTTGTGAAATGCCTGTAATCTTGTCTAATTAAAATGCTATCAAGTTAATTCAGAAATGTGGGAAAACTTAATAGTGGAATTTGCCTTCTCTTTTGTTTATAAATCCAGTGTGGAGAGAAGGGGCTCCATCCTTAGAGAGTTTTGATTAAGTTGACGTGCATTTACTGTGAATTGTTCACAAAGCACAGTAGCTGCCAGTGCTCTTGTTCCACTTTACAGGTTTGCTCTGTAGGAATTAAATCCCACAAAGACAAATCCTCTTCTATATCTTGCCATGCATATTTTATTAAGAATTGTTGAGAGTATTTTTCCTCTTTGGGCTTGGGGGGGTGGGTACCTCATAGTGGAACAAAACGTTTTGAAGCACATTCTGTGCCTCCTAGTTCTTTTGCTTTTAGTATAAATAAAAGAACAACTTGTGTCAGTCAAATTTAATAGACTCTCTAGAGGCAAAATGAGACCTTTTGCAGGACAACTTTTGGTTTGGTTTATTTTTATAAAGAGTCGAGCCATTACATTCCCTACTGTCTCTCCATTTATGTTTAAAAGAAAAAAGAAACCATGAGTTTAAGCAAGTAAGATTTACACTGTTATGAACTACAGTGTTCTGTAGTATTAAACTCTGTTGTGTTACTGCTGTACATTGTCTCTGCTATGGGTTTTGACTAGATGTTAAATGAAGTTTAGAGAAGATTAATTGTTTTCAGTTTGATTTCTTCAGGAAAAATTCAAGCTAGTAACTTGTAGCAAAACATGGTTACTTTTAGAAAATAAAAACCTTCTTATTCACATTTTTCAAAGGGTCACAAAAATAACAGAGAGATCCAAGGATCAGTGTTTCATAGTCTTGTTAAATGGTAATGACCTTGTTAATTTAATATTGAATATTCATAATTTTTAGACACCAATTCTTTAATCTAGGTTTAAATAATGAGGAGTATCAAGTAGTCATCGGAAATGACACCACTCATTATATTATTGATGACTTGGAACCTGCCAGCAATTATACTTTCTACATTGTGGCATATATGCCAATGGGGGCCAGTCAGATGTCCGACCATGTGATACAGAACACTTTAGAGGATGGTAAGAAAATGTGATTCTAAGTTATCTAAGCATGAACATTAATATGTTTTTATAACTTTAAAGAAATATGTGTTTTAAGAGAAAATATCCTGGTTTTGGTTTAAAAAAAAAGATGTGATAACTAGCAGGCTAATTTACCATTTCAGATCTTACTCTCAATTTTTGACAGTAACATGATATGATAAGGATAAAGAGCACTTTTGTTTATAATTCATACAGTTTTTTAATTGGTCACCTGAATTAGTAAAAATTTTAAATTCCATGAGCTATAAATATTTGTTTGAACAAATTCAGACACATAATGCAAATTTAATAACAAAATTGTCATTATATTTCTTCAAGTCCCTAATTTAAATTGTAAATGCATTTCAGAGTTTTTTGTTTTCTTTACTGAGTGAAACAAAATGTGAGATTCTCTAGGCAGGAATAAATGTAATGACCATTACATTGAGTGTCTGTAAAGACTGGAGGTCAGAGGAATTGAATTTCTGAAACTGAAAGTTTATAAAATTTAGTACTGTCAATTAAAAAATTCTTATAAAGTCAGATAGCTTATTTTTAGAAAAATTTGTGTTTATTCTGCTTAAGGAGGAAAGTATTACTTGTTCAGTTTGTTATCTCCAGTTGGAAGTTGAATTGCTGTGCATTTGAGGGCGAGCCTCCATGTACTCTTATGAAAGTGAAAATGTTAATCGTTCAATCATGTCCAACTCTTTGTGATCCTATGGACTGTATGTAGCCCACCAGGCTCCTCTGTCCCTGAAATTCTCCAGGCAAAAATACTGGAGTGGGTTGCCATTTCCTTCTCCAGAGGATCTTCCCGACCCAGGGATCAAACCCGGGTCTCCTGAATTACAGGCCGATTCTTTACCATCTGAACCACAGGGGAAGCCCATATATTCTTATAGTGGTGGGAAATTCTGTCCGTTAAAATAGTCCCGATAGAACTGATTCTCCTCCTCTGACTCTTCATCTTGCTCTTCAGGGCCTCTCCACAGCCCATTTTTGTACTCTACAGTGTGAAAGGGGGATTATTTAAAATATACTTAATTACACTGTTCCCCCTTTACAAATGTTTTCTCATCCATCCTCAAGAAATGGTCCTCCTTTAGTTTTCAAAGCATTTTAATATAAATGATTCTCAAATCTTTTTCTTCATCCATTTAGTCCTACGTCTCTTTTATTTCTATAATGCCACTTGTGTAAATGTTTATTTATAAATTCAGACTTTTACTAAAGGAAAAAATTATCACTGATCTGGATGCTGAATTCCACATTTGAGTTTATTCCGTTTTAGAGTGAACCATGACCTCTCTAGTTATCTCATTATGTTTAACAACCTCTGACATGCATAACTAAAGTGAAACTCAGGCTGGTGTTTGCTGTTGTTGTTGCTTTGGGTTTATTTGGTATATGAGGTATTGCCCCATGAAAGAAAATGTGTCTATAGCATAGCAAGCCAGTGGTTAAAATTGCCAGTTCCAGTTCAGTTATGATCTCAAAGTTTTCTCTTTTAAACCTTTCCTTATTTTGCAACTTTTTTGTTTAATTAAATTTCATTTTGTTTTCTGGATAACGTACAGACTTCTGACACTGCTTTTTCAGTTTCCACATCAGTATCGCCCCATTTCCTCAGCCTGTGCTTGTCAGGCTTCAGGCAAGATACTGAAGTGGGTTGCCATTCTACTCTGTGTGGGTCTCCTAGGGTACACAGCAGACAGAGCTAATATTTGTGAAATGTTTACCACTGCCTGTTCTAAAAACCTTTCCTCCAGTGGCTCATTCAGTCCCGACTTAGCCCTATGATAGAAGAACCATTGTTATGTAAGAGTAGTAGAGTGTAGGCAGGAGAATGCAGGCTCTAGATCTGCTTCCTCACTTCCAAGCTGTGTGACCTTGGGTAAGTGATTTCACCTCTACCTCAGTTTCCTTAGCTATAAAGTAGAAATGATAATGACACTCTCTTCACTGGGTTTTTGTGAGAATTCATGTGTTCATGTAAAGGACTCAGAAATGCTTAGTTTCCCCTTTGCTACCTATTATTTCATTAATTCAACAAATATTTATTGAGTACCTGCTATGTGTTATTCAGTATTTAGTAGTAAATGAAAGAGATGAAAAATTGGCCCATGACTTGTGGAGCTTACTTTCTATTGTGGGAGAAGAGGGAGAGGAACAATAAATAAGATGAACGCCCAGTGATATATACTAGGTTAGGTAGTAATAAGTGTTGAGAAGAAGGAAGAAAGCAGGGAAGGGGAGTAAGACAGAGACACCTCTTCTCATGGGTTACATCTGAAGACCTAAAGAAAATGAAGAGGCTTCCCTAGTGGCTCAAATGGTAAAGAATCTGCCTGTAATGCAGGAGAACTGGGTTCGATCCCCTGAAGAAGGGAATGGCTACCCACTCCAATATCCTTGCCTGGAGAATTCCAAGAACAGAGGAGCCTAGTGGACTACAGTCCATGGGGTCGCAAAGAGTTGGACATGACTGAACAACTAACACACACACAAAGGAAATGAAAATGGGGGAACTGGCTGGGCAAATGACTGGAGGACGTGCATTCTAGGAGAGGAAACAGAAATTGCTAACGGCCTGAAACACAAGCATGGCTACAGTGGAGGGAACAAGCAGAAAGTAGTAGGAGATGAGGCATAGAATGAGGAGCCAACCATACAAGTATCAATGGATAGGGTTTTGTATGAAGCTTCAATGAGGACTTTAGCTTTTCCTGTGACTGAAATGGGAGCTATTTTCAGGAGAATAATGACAAGATCTGACCTGGAATTTAATAGCAAATGTGTTGAGGCTAAATGGTAGAGATGAGGACAGAGGCAGGGAGATCTGTTCGGAGGCTATTGTGACAATACAGGCTGAGTGTGACGGTGCAGGGACCAAGGGGGTGGCCATGTGAGTCATAGAGCCATGGGACTGAATGTGGAGAGTGTGTGGAGGAGTCGAGGGTGACACCAGGGTTTTCATCTTTTGCAGTTGTACAAGTAGTTTCCATCACTTGAGGTAAGAAAGCCTGTAGAAGAAGCTATTGTTTTCATCCCCATTTTGTATATGAAGAAACCTAGACACAGAGAAATTAATTTGGCCAAGATCACACTCAGTAGAAGTTGATATAACAAGGACTCAGTTACACAGAGGCTAACTCCAGAACTCATCTTAACTTTTAATATTAGACTGCTTCCCAGTATTCTTGGCCTATTTCCCTGGAGTGCCAGTTATATTCAGATTATTTACAGGAAAATCATTGTTTTCATGTTAAGCAGCATGGAGATATATTATAGTTGGGGATAAAAAAAGTCACGCTAATTTTTAAGATACAGCTGTTAAACACTTCAAATTATTTGTCAGGTTTTAACCCTGCTGTCCTCAGCTTCTCCATTCTTGTATAATTCTCTTTTCTGTGTTTTAAGGCATCTTGGTGAAGTTATTGAGAAATATTCTCATGTTTTTTATGAGTATTAAGTAAGCTCATATTCATCCCAGACAACATCAAAACAGTCACAGCAACATTGATGAAAATCTTTCTTTCTTTGGTTCTCTACCTGGATCCTCCCTTCAGTATTTTTTCCTTGCTTTTACTGGTTTGTACTCTGCTTGACTGGAAGCCTCAGCCAGGGTTGAAAGGACCTCTCCTTTATTATATGATGTGCTGCTGCTAAGATACTTCATTAAATACTAGTGTGCTAGTTGATCACTTTGATTCTAAATATTGATAAGCAATCTGCCTTCTTGTATGACTAGTTCCCCTGAGACCTCCTGAAATTAGTTTGACAAGTCGAAGTCCCACTGATATCCTCGTCTCCTGGCTGCCCATCCCAGCCAAGTACCGGCGGGGCCAGGTGGTCCTCTACCGCCTCTCCTTTCGCCTGAGCACTGACAACTCCATCCAAGTTCTGGAGCTCCCAGGGACCACTCATGAGCACCTCTTGGAAGGCCTGAAACCTGATAGTGTCTACCTTGTGAGGATTACTGCTGCCACCAGAGTGGGGCTGGGAGAGTCTTCAGTGTGGACCTCACACAGGACACCCAAAGCCACAAGTGTGAAAGGTAAATGTTGACTATTGAGGAAGAATAACACAGTATCTTTCTTTTTTTGTCTTATCTAACTTAGGTTTATATTTTTAAATTTTGTCTTAAAAATTAAAATATTCCATAGATCATGGGTTTAATTGAAAACAATTTAAACTTTTGGTTACTCTGTGTTTAGTTTGCACATCCTTCAAAGATACATGGGTCCATATTATACAGAGTGTAGTAAGTCAGAAAGTGAAAAATAAATATCATATACTAACATATATATGGAATCCAGAAAGATGGTACCGAAGAATTTATTTGCAGGGCAGCAATGGAGAAACAGACATAGAGAACAGACTTATGGACATGGGAAAAGGGGAGGAGAGGGTGAGATGTATGGAGAGAGTAGAATGGAAACTTACATTACCATATGTAAAATAGATAACCAATGGCAATTTGCTATATGTCTCAGGTAACTAGAAACAGGAGCTCGGTCTCAACCTAGAGGGGTGGGATGGGGAGTGAGATGGGAGGGAGGTAAGAGAGAGGGAATATATGTATACCTATATCTGATTCATGTTGAGGTTTGACAGAAAACAGCAAAATTCTGTAAAGCAATTACCTTCAATTAAAAAATAAATTAATTAAAATAAACAAATGGGACCTAATTAAACTTAAAAGCTTTTGCACAACGAAGGAAACTATAAGCAAGTTGAAAAGACCACCTTCAGAATGGGAGAATATAATAGCAAACGAAACAACTGACAAAGAATTAATCTCAAAAATATACAAGCAGCTCCTACAGCTCAATTCCAGAAAAATAAGCGACCCAATCAAAAAATGGGCCAAAGAACTAAACAGACATTTCTCCAAAGAAGACATACAAATGGCTAATAAACACATGAAAAGATATTCAACATCACTTATTATCAGAGAAATGCAAATCAAAACCACAGTGAGGTACCATCTCACGCCAGTCAGAATGGCTGCTATCACAAAGTCTACAAACAGTAAATGCTGGAGAGGGTGCAGATAAAAAGGAACCCTCTTACACTGTTGGTGAGAATGCAAACTAGTACAGCCACTTTGGAAGAACAGTGTGGAGATTCCTTAAAAAGCTGGAAATAGAACTGCCATACGACCCAGCAATCCCACTGCTGGGCATACACACCGAGGAAACCAGAATTGAAAAAGACACGTGTACCCCAGTGTTCATCACAGCACTGTTTACAATAGCCAGGACGTGGAAGCAACCTAAATGGATAAGAAAGCTGTGGTACGTATACACAATGGAATATTACTCAGCTGTTAAAAAGAATGCATTTGAATCAGTTCTGATGAGGTGGATGAAACTGGAGCCTATTATACAGAGCAAAGTAAGTCAGAAAGAAAAACACCAATACAGTATATTAACACATATATATGGAATTTAGAAAGATGGTACCGATGACCCTATATGTGAGACAGCAAAAGAGACACAGATGTAAAAAACAGACTTTTGGACTCTGTAGGAGAAGACGAGGGTGGGATGATTTGAGAGAATAGCATTGAAATGGATATTATCATATGTGAAATAGATCGCCAGTCCAGGTTCGATGCATGAGACAGGGTGCTCAGGGCTGGTGCACTGGGATGACCCTGAGAGATGGGATGGGGAGGGAGGTGGGAGGGAGGGTCAGGATGGGGAATACATGTACAACCATGGCTGATTCATGTGAATGTATGGCAAAACCACCACAATATTGTAAAGTAATTAGCCTCCAATTAAAATAAAAAAATAAAAAATTAAAAAAATTAATTTAAAAAGATACGTGGGTTTAAATCAAATTGAATTACCAAGTTATTTATTAATAGGGACCTAATTAATATCACTCCTGCGCCATCGCAGCCACCGTGCTCAATGCAAAGAAATAGAGCGCTCAATTTTTCTGGGCTCCAAAATCACTGCAGATGGTTATTTTCAGCCGTGAAATTAAAAGACTCTTACTCCTTGGAAGGAAAGTTATGACCAACCTAGACAACACATTAAAAAGCAGAGTCATCACTTTGTCCACAAAAGTCCATCTAGTCAAGGCTGTGGTTTTTCCAGTAGTCATGCATGGATGTGAGAGTTTGATGATAAAGAAAGCTGAGCACCAAAGAATTGATGCTTTTGAACTGTGGTGTTGGAGAAGACTCTTGAGAGTCCCTTGGACTGCAAGGAGATCTAACCAGTCCATCCTAAAGGAGATCAGTCCTGGGTGTTCATTGGAAGGACTGATGTTGAAGCTGAAACTCCAATACTTGGCCACCTGATGCGAAGAGCTGACTCATTTGAAAAGATCTGATGCTGGGAAAGATTGAGGACAGGAGGAGAAGGGGACAACAGAGGATGAGGTGGTTGGATGGCATCACCGACTCAGTGGACATGGGTTTGGGTGGACTCCGGGAGTTGGTGATGAACAGGGCAGCCTGGCGTGCTGTGGTTCATGGGATCACAAAGAGTCGGACACGACTGAGCGACTGAACTGAACTGAATTAATATCACTACCATATATTTTTAAACAAATCATCAATTTAATAGAAAGACCATAATACTAGGAAGTTCCAGACCTTCCTCCTCTTTTACTAATGTAGAGTGTTCACTTTCACTTTTCACTTTCATGCATTGGAGAAGGAAATGGCAACCCACTCCAGTGTTCTTGTCTGGAGAATCCAGGGACGGGAGAGCCTGGTGGGCTGCCGTCTATGGGGTCGCACAGAGTCGGACACAACTGAAGCGACTTAGCAGTAGCAGTAGCAGCAGCAGTGTAATGTGACTGGGCTTTTTGTTGTTAATTGATTAATCACAATTAGATGGTCAAAATTAGGAAATACATATGACTGATTCATGTTGATATTTGACAAAAACAACAAAATTCTGTAAAGTAATTATCTTTCAATTAAAAATAAATTTTTAAAAATTAGGAAATACATATTGCTTCTTTGAAAAAACTTAAAATCCACAAATATAATTTTGTTCTTATTTATATATTGGATTGGCCAAAAAGTTCATTGCGGTTTTCATACACTGTTATGGAAAAACCCAAACAAACTTTTTGGCCAACCTAATACCTTAGGTTTTTTTTGTAGTATCTTATACTTTTAATTCTGTCTCAAAGTTTAATATCATTGTGTAATTTTTAATATGAAGGGCAAGTGTAATTGTTGGAATTGAACTTTTATGCAGCTGTTGATTTAGAACGGCGAGCTCTCCAATCTCCTGTGTTTTCATGTGAATTATGACTTTTCTTACACATACACATCTGGTGAATTTTTCTAGCTCCTAAGTCTCCAGAGTTACATTTGGAACCTCTGAACTGTACTACTATTTCTGTGAAGTGGCAGCAAGATGCTGAGGATACAGCAACCATTCAAGGCTACAAGCTGTACTACAAAGAGGAGGGGCAGCAGGAGCACGGACCCATTTTCTTAGATACCAGTGACCTTCTCTACACTCTCAGTGGTTTAGGTGAGTGAACCTGTACAGTGCTTTTCCTTTTTTCCTTCCTCTCTGACCATTTGGGAGAAAATGTTATTGGATATAAGGCAGAAGTACTGACTTGATGATGAAAAGAAGTGACTTTACTACCTCACTGTATGTATTCTGCTGCATAAGTCATTCAGTGGTCCTTGACTCACCATTGAGTGACTGGCACAGTGTCACAAGTGCTCAGTCATTCAGTCATGTCTGACTCTTTGGAACCCCGTGGACTGCAGCCCATCAGGCTCCTCTGTCCATGAGATTCTCCAGGCAAGAATACTGGAGTGGGTTGCCATTCCTCATCCAGGGGATCCTCCCAACCCAGGGATTGAACCTGGGTCTCCCGCATTGCAGGCAGATTCTTTACCATCTGAGCCACTGTATCTTTCTATCTTCTCCCCACCTTTGGGCATCTGACTTTCTTTCTGAATTTCACTTCTGGTGGAGTGAGATACCAATTTATTCTTGTGACTGTATGGTGGATATATAGAATGCTGCTGCTAAGTCGCTGCAGTCGTGTCCGACTCTATGCGACCCCATAGACGGCAGCCCACCAGGCTCCCCCGTCCCTGGGATTCTCCAGGCAAGAATACTGGAGTGGGGTGCCATTGCCTTCTCCAGTGCATGAAAGGGAAAAGTGAAAGTGAAGTCGCTCGGTCATGTCCGACTCCTAGCGACCCCGTGGGTCTGCAGCCTACCAGGCTCCTGCACCCATGGGATTTTCCAGGCAAGAGTACTGGAGTGGGGTGGATATATAGAATAGAAATGTGCAAATAGCAATATTGTTATACCAGATGATCAGATAATACACAATAATTTAACTTAGAAATTGCCTGAGAGACATAAAGAGCAAATTAATGGTTACCAGTGTGGAAGGGAGAGGCATTATGGGGTGGAGGAGAGAGGGGTATAAAAATTATTGAGTGTAAGACAGGCTCTAGGATTATGGTACAACATGGGGAATATAGCCAATATTCTGTAATAATTGTAAATGGACTGTAAGATTTAAAATTGTATTAACAAATAAATAACCAAATTAAAAAAAAAAAGAAATTGCCTGAGACTTCTGTATAAGTATATTGTTGTGCATGTGTAAAAAATATGTAAATTATGTACAAAATAATGCTGTTATATATGAACCATGTAACTGTAAATATTTACTGTATGTAGTAAGAAGCACTCAAGAAAAAAACACTTAATTTTATGTTTGGGTTCATCAGAGTTCTGAAAGACACTGTTTTATTCCTTATCCATCCTATCTTTGCACAGTGAAAGGGTTTTGTGATGTAAACATGTTTAGTAGAAGGTACAATAAAGACACTTACAACTACAATAAATGGATGAGTGTAAACAGATACTCAAGGTGTAGACTGCACACTTAGCTGTTTGTTGCTCTTGAGTAGATTTTTACCCTTAAGCACAAAGCAGCAAGTTTATGATCATCAGCTGAATTCCTACTGGATTGTTACAGCCCCTTCTGCACATACTGGACATTTACAAGCACTCTGGCTTTCCCTGTCACAGACAACCCTTTGGTGTGCGGGCAGGAAAGAGGTACAGTGGTCCCATCCAGGAAGGCTTCATTTCCCTGCCCTCGCAGCATTAGACAGAGTCCTTGTGAGTAAGAAGCAGTGGTGCAAATCTCTTTTCAGACCCAAGGACACAGAACCCCATCCTCCAGTTCTTGGCAATAGTTTTCCAGATGGCATTTTGCTTGTAATCTTGTTGTTTGCGATTTTAATTGAAGCTGTATTAGGTTAAATAAGTTTCACTGTTGATCCCTGTCATGCAGCTTTATAAAGGATGAGAAGTTACATATGTTCCAGGGTGACCTTCCTTAAGTCATTGATGCTCAGATGACATTAGCCCAACCTACTGTCAAGCACTCAGCAGCATTTATCTCTAGCTATGCTTTCCCTTTCCATAGGCTTGTCATTTCATCTGGAAAATTTTAGTCAGTATCAAGTAAGAAACAGGCTTTGAGACAATTGTTGATGAAAAATCATATATAAAGCTTAATGCCTCCAATTTCTTCACTGATAGTTTGAAATATAAATATGCTGAAGATACAAAACAGTAGATTCTTAGAGCAATCTTCTTGAACATATTAGTAGCTTATTCTAAACGGATGAGTAATTTATTAGAAAAAAAAGTAATGCTCTGCTTGTGAAAAGTTTAGAGAAATATTTTGTTAAAACTTTGCCAATTAAAAACAGTTCTTTAAAATTTAATTTTTTTCTGCAGTTAGCCTATATTTATATATATATAGAAGATCCATTGATTTTTGTTAAAATCTTTTATAATCTCTATAATAGCTTTCATCCTATAAACCTTTATTTCTTCCTGTGTTTTAAAAATAAATTGCATATGTTTACTGCCTGAGTTTTTTTATGGTATGATCCTTTGCGTATACCATTTGGAGTAATTCAGTTTAAAATCATTTTATAGTGTATAAAAATAGGAAATGATTCTGTTATAGTCCATATACCCCATCTATTAAAATAGCCCCATGTTTCCTGACTGGAGTTAGACTGAGTGGCTGGAGTAATTACAGTGCAGGGTGGCAGAGGACTTTGTCATGGCTTTAGGGCTTTCTTGTTAGAGGCACGTTCCATACCCCTGGATTTTGAGGGACAGAGCTGGAATGGTTGACTGGCAGGGATGCAGTTGTATAGATTCACACATTGTACAGCTGTTAACTAGATCACCTTTAAGATGCCTTCTAATTTTTAGAGTCCTGGGATCCCATCTTCCTTTTCTTAAAAGTCACCGTGGGGCCTAGCCCAGCTTATAGCAAGTGAATGGGTTTACCCCACTAAGCAACCAAGTGTTAACAGCTCTCACTCCTTTCCTTCTTACTTTTGGGTGTTGGGGGTGGGCAGTATCTTCTGTTAACTGAACAGCTGACCATCTGTGATCATTTTTAGTGAGAGCATCTGGCAGTAGATGCCTGTTTAACAGAGAGTGATGTGTCTAAAGGGCAGTAGGTTAAGGGAACTCTATCTGTGTCTTACATGGAGAATACTTGCTTTACTGAGCTTCTGCACATTAAAGATACTCTAACTGGAACTAGATTTACTAAGTGGGCTTGGAAATGAAATTTAAATGCTTTTGTTTGCTGATTCACTGTCAGTTTGAGTAGCAAACTGATGTCTCAAAATTTCATTTTCATACTAATCCCCTTTCTGATGCCCTTTTTGTTCAATTTCTGATAATTAAGTTTTCATTAAAAAAGTATGTTACTGGGACATATTCTCCTAAGTAATATATATAGTTCTTTGTTTCTGAAAAAAAGAAATAGGTGAAGGAGTTCATGTATTTCAGTTCCTTTAACAGTCATTTAAAATTCTTTTTTATGTAAGGCATTATAACACTAGATTAAAAAAATGTAACAAATGTGACCACTGCTTAAAACAAGAAGGATTAAACCAAGATTCAGTTGATTTACTTGTCTAATTTTCTCCCAAATCTGATTAACTAAATTTGATTGGACTTAATATTGAAAGTTATTTTAGAACATTTTACTTTAAACCCTCAACGCTCCATTCCCTGAAATGTAGACTGTTTTGTTTTTTAAAGTGGCTAAAAAGATTCTTGTGTATTTGTTAGTGTAATATAAATATTGGCAGAGCACTGGAAGTATTTTAATGTTGCTAGTTTGTTTGGTTTAATGGTTTTAAGATACACAGTTTGATTTTATTGGAAGTGGTTTACTTGGAGGGAGTTGGATAAAAAGCACTGGGCTTGTGATTTAATGTTTATGTGATTTGTTCTAAATTGTGGTTTGTGGTTTTCTTCAAGATTTTGCATCTTTGTAGTGATTATTTTCACTTAGGTTTTTTACCTCCTTGGCACTTTCAGTGTTCAGTTTTAAATAGAATTTTAAAGTGTTTGTTTCATTCATCATACAATAAACTGAAGCAAAATTAATAGCACAGTTGTGTTCCCTGATAATAGTTCCTCTTTTATTGTCTGTTTATTTCAGGAATTGGCTTCAAATTCTGAAGCTAGAGTTTCTAATCACAAAAGGACTGTTTTCATAAGCTGATTGTCAGAAACTGTTCTTAATTGTTTTGTCTGTGTAGAAGAAAGTGAAAAGGGGAGAATTACTTATATAGTGCTAAAGTTAGTTTAGCATTTAGGACACTGATACTAGATCATCTTTAGCTTCTATTTTCTCAAAGAATTTGTGCTAGTAAATATTTCACAGCAAGCATGATTAGTGAGCAGGCTATTTAGCACCAATTGTAAAGATCTAAAATATTTAAAATCGCACCTTCAAAACTTACAGATCTCTTTGAGAAATCTACAGTTAGAACTCCTAACTCTAGGAGTAGGAGTCTGAAGAAACAGTCCCTAGTTAATGATGTAATTTTTTTTCTTTTTTTTAAATTTGTTTTTTATTTGGAGGAAATTTTCTGTACAGTGTTGTGATGGTTTCTACCATACAGCAACACAAATGTAATTTTAAAGTCCATTAGTCAGTTTGTGTAGAAGCATGATAAAATTAAGTGAGATTTGTGGGTGTTATCTTTCCCTGTGGTATTGATAGAACAGGATTTGGTTGTGTGGCTACATATCTCATGAAAGAAAATAGAGAACTAGCACTAGTGAGCCAAATTGATCTAACTGGAGGAAGTTGTAATCTTTCCTTTCATCAAGGCAGAACAAGATTTTGTGGCATGATGATAAGAGACAGTTCATTGCGAACCTTACTATAATAGAAATTTTGTTTTCAGGAGAATTAGAATCATTCAATTTATGAAATATGGAAGTCACGTTTTTAAAGCAAGCCTAAGTCTTTTCAGAGACTGTATTTCCTCACCCCTCTCAGCCAAGGAAGGCTTAGATAACACTCAGAAAATCTTTGAAAGCATGCTGCAGGTGAAAATCCGTATGATGTGGTTGGTCTGCATGCTTCTGACTGCATCACTTAAGATGGAGTAAAAAAGACATGGCATTGTATAACAAAATCTTCCTAATGGTGAATAATTTCAGTTGTATAATTCTGTACTGACTTTTAGTGTATAAATTCATTTCAGATAATCTGGTGCTTTGATACTGACTACCAGCCCAAATACCATTACAGATGTTAGGAGTCTTCCACTGCTGAAGTAATGTATCAACAACAACATAAATATCATTAAGCATTCTGTCCAGATTAGCTTTGACTTTGTAATGCAGCACTAGTTTCTATGAGATCATTTTGCATGAATTTGTTAACAGACCATTTTTAGGATTGGTGTAAACATTCCGTTAACATTATTGCTATCATTTACCACAGTTAAGATCTTTGAGGACATAGTCTCACAGTTTTTGTCTCTCTTCAGTTCTTCCTGTGCTTTACCACAGATAATTTTCACTTTTAGTAGAGAAAGTTGCTCTGAACAGTATCTGATTACATTCTTTTATCCTTTCTTTTCAAATAATTACAAAATAAGTTCATTTAACTGATGTCAGTAGACTTCTTAAAGGAATGATTTTTGGAAACTACCTACTATGTAGGCCATAAAATTGGCTATGAGTACAAATTAAAGGGAACATTTAAAAAAGTACTGCATTTCACTTCCTTCACTGTTAAGTATCTTTTAAGTTATAATTTTTTAATTCTGTGTTTAATCTGTTATCAATACAAAACCTGTTGACAGTTAGGGACTTTAGGGAATAGTGAAATATTTTCTTCCTAATTTACTGAGAGTGAAAATCTTAAAAATTTCCTTCTCTGTATTGTCCAACAATGCCACATATGGTTGATATTCAGATCACATTTTAGAACCTTAATACTTAAATTTTTAAAAATACTTAAAAAAAAACAGTTGCTGAAAAGAAATGGAGCTTCTACGTCTAAAACATACCATTACTAAAAAAATACTGTTTCATTAAGACAATAAAAAAGATTTTTGTGTGACAATTTGAAACTACCTCTAATTAAAGACAGAATGTTTGTAGGTTGATGAAACTATAAAAACTATACAAAAGTTACAGTTAATCACCTGTTTATCTTTTCTTAAATTCTTTTTCTTGGATGAAAGGTAATCTTCCATTTTAAAATATTTTTGATACTCTCTGGACAAAATTAGAGACCTATACTTTCTGTTTGGAAAAAATCTTGCCCAGCTTTTAAGTCTTAACTCTTATGGGGATACTTTTGTGATCCCAAATGGAATCAGGCTTTCCAATAGTATATCATGTACAATACACTGTTATAGAAGCACGTGGCACTGATGGAGGAAAAGCATCAGTTGACTAAGTTTCGTGTCTACTGCCTCAATTTAACTTACAAGTTCCACAGTTTATTAACAAATTAAATCCTGGTTGTTTGCCTCAATAGAGATAACAATAGCTATTTTAGAATGTTAGGAAGATGAAATAACATAATACACGTAAGGGTTAACATTGCATTGTAAATTGAATTGTAAGTCCTCAACAAATGTTAGCTGTCGTAGCTGTTTTTAAAATGTTTCTTTTCCCAGGATGGAGTCTGAAAATCTGGATTTAAAAAAATTTTTCCCATGTTACTTTCCATAATCATTAGATATGGAAACCACTACTTCTTGAACTTTAATAAGTGTATGAATTTACCCAGGAGCCTTGTTAAAATTTACAATGTCTGGGTGAAGCCTGAAATTTTTGTATTTCTGAGCATTTTGAGAAGCAAGGGTCTAGACCAGGACTAGGCAGATTTTCTCTGTAATGAGCCAGATAGTAAATATTTTAGGCTTTGTGGGTGCTATGAGCTGAATGTTTTATGTTCCTGCCAAATTCATATGGTGAAGCCCTAATCCCTAATGTGACTGTATTTGAAGACATAGCCTTTGAGAGTGTGATAAATGTTGAATGAGGTCATGAGTGTGGGGCCCTAATCTAATAGGGCTGGTGCCCTTATAAGAAGAGGAAGAAATACCAGAGCACTCTCTCCACCATCAGACAGTGAGAAAGTAGCAGTCTACAAGCCAGCAAGTGAGCTCTTATCAGAAAGAGACTCCTGCCACACCTTGATCTTGGACTTCCCAGTCTCCAGAACCTTGAGAATATAATTGTTTAAGCCATCTAGTCCGTGGCATTTTGTCATGGCAGCCTACGCAGATGAATACAGTGGGCCATATGGTCTCTTCCACAAATGCCTGACTCCGGCACTATAGCACAAAGCAGCACAGAAAATTCATAAATGTATGGGTGTTGGTTATGGTCCAATAAAGGTTTATTTATGGAAACTGAAATTTTTAAAAAATATTTATTTGGCTGTAGTGGGTCTTAGTTGTGGCACCTGGGATCTTCGGTCTTCACTGCAGCATGCAGATTTTCTCGTTGCAGCATTTGAACTCTTAGTTGTGGCATGCAAACTCTTAGTTGGGATATGTGGAATCTAATTCCTCAACCAGGGATCAAACCCAGGTCCCCTGCATTGGGAGCATGGCATCTTAGCCACTGGACCACCAAGGAAGGCCCTGGAGACTGAAATTCGAGTTTCATGTAATTTTGATGTGTCATAAAATATTGTTTAAAATTTTTTTCTGACCACTCAAAAATGTGAAAACCATTTTTTAGCTGGCAGGTTACCCAGAGGCAGTAGGCCATATTGCTATGGTTTGGCAATTCCAGGTGTAGACTTGATAGTCTTTGCTCTTCAAAATGTGGTCCCAGGAACAGCAGCATAATCTGAAATTTTATTTAAATGTTGAATTTCAGGCTCCACCGTCCCTTCCCCAGATCTACTGAATCAGAGTCTCCATTTTAACACAATTACTAGGTGACTAGTATGTACATAAAAATGAACTGTACATCTAGACTGTACTGGTCTAGATGACCTAGTACAGTAATATTTTTCCTAAATAGCCATGATAATTTTTTATAACTTAATAACTCATAGTTCTAGTTTGTTATTCTTGTTGGAAATCTTTCATATATTTATTTTTGTGCCTTCTAGATGCCTATAATTGTCAAGCCAATGATAGTTTTTAATTTTGTTACTGCTGAACCTCTGTTTAGTCCATGTTTATTGCGCTTTTTATTGTTTATCTTGTTTCTGGTCACATTTCCCCATACTTCTCAGCTTGTAGATGTTGTTGAGTTGCTGAGTTATGTCTGACTGTTTGCGACCCCATGAACTGCAGCTCTCCAGGCTTCCCTGTCCTTCACTATCTCCCAGAGTTTGCTCAAACTCATGTCCATTGAGTCAAAGATGCCATCTAACCATCTCATCTGCTGTTGCCCCTTCTTCTCCTGCCCTCAGTTTTTCCCAGCATCAGGGTCTTTTCCAGTGAGTCAGCTCTTTGCATCAGGTGGCCAAAATATTGGAGCTTCAGCTTCAGCATCAGTCCTTCCAATGAATATTCAGGGTGGATTTCCTTTATACAATAAGGAAAACATGACCTTTAATGGGTATCATCATTCAGTCAGTACATTTCTTCCCAAACATCCAAGGAGTGGATGAGTCATAGGCTCTCAGGTATAATCTTGTAGTTTGAGCCCTCTATTCGTATATTTTGTTTGCCACTGAGTACTCATTCACAGATTCATTTTCTAATTCTCAAATATTTACCAAGTTCACCATGTGGTGGTCCATACATTAGAACACAACCGTATTTAATGTAGACAGAGCATACATTTGGGGAACTTAGGAAGAAGAATAATAATTAAATAAGCAATTAAAATAAGGTGTGATGAATTCCTTGATAGTGGAAGTCAGATTGCTGCTATGGCATTTGGCAGGAACCTCTGACCTACTTCAGGGCTAAAATGGGGATGGCTTTCAAGAGGAGAGAACATTTGTGTTGAGATCTAAAGGAAGATCTCAGCCAGGCAAAGGTGCTGAGGCAGATACAAGCTGCAGTATCTGATAAAATAATATAAAATAGGTTAAAGCAATATAAAAATATACGATAGATACAGGGTCTTTAATAGGTGTCATGCAAATACAGGGTTCTGAAACTCCAGCTTCATAGCTTCTGGGTTAAGTTACCTCTACAAAGAGGGGATAGCAGAACCCAGGAAGTACTCAAGGAATGCTAGAGTTTATGTGGGATGACCAGGAGGTGAGGGAGACTGTGTTCTGGAGGAACTAAAATGTTACTATGACCAGAGTGAAATGGAAGAGGCAAGCGCCTGGTAAGGCATGAGAGGGAACTCTGGCTTTATCCTTAGGGCAGTGTGAAGCCATTAAATTATTTTAAGTAAGCAAGTGGCCTGATTAGATTCATGTTTAGAAATACCTTTCTGTTGCAGTGTGTAGAATATAATATGGAGAAATGAGACACAAATCAGCTCAGAACTTACTTCTTCCCTGTAAGAGGAAATTTTGTGAACTTTCTTTTCACTTTCTGGTTCGGAGATGTTATAAACATCTATACTCCCAAGTTTGCTCTAGACCCTACTGTACGTGGCAGTTTTCATGTACACAAACAGTAAATTAAAATTCCTTTAGAAAGCAGCTTATTCTGCTGCTTTAAATCACTTTACACAAGGTTCAGTGGTAAAGAATCCGCCTGCTAATGCAGAAGACTAGGGTTTGATCTCTGGGTCAGGAAGATTCCCTGGAGAAGGAAATGGCACCCCACTCCAGTATTCTTGCCTGGAAAATCCCATGAACAGAGGAGCCTGGAGAGCTTTGGTCCATGGGATCACAAAAGAGTCAGACACTACTTAGTGACTAAACAACATACTCAACTTTGGGGGATTGTAATCATTGTAAAAATGTAATATTCACCAGATCAGCAAATTTGGAAATTTTACTGTGCAGACCCTCTTCAAAAATCATTTACAAAGTATTAGGTAATATTGATCCCATATCTGAAAAACAAACTATTTTAACATATAAGGGGGAAGGTATTTGAACCTTTGGTTCATGCCTGTCTTTAAGCCAGCTCTATAACTGTGTTAAGATGTTCTAATTTATCCTTTGTTTTAATTGAGGAAACTCTCAGGAGGCATCCAGTCATAAATCTAATGACATATTCTATCCCCTGAGAAAACCTAGTTAGTCTTGATTTGGTCAGTAACTGTTATAGTGCCAAGTTAATTAAATTTTGTGTTTTTAAATGATCAGAGAAATAAAGGAAATACAACCATGGATTCCATAAACCCATAACACAAACTGTTCTTTGAATCCACAGCATGAAGCCAGGAGCATTTAGTAGTCACTCAAATGGAGAATATTTTTTAACTCACTCAGCTGCTATTATGGAGCTTTTATTATGGGCCCTGAGAGTTGCAATACTGTTTGTAAAGCATTCATTTTAGCACTGTGTGAGGACAGTGAGTACAGTGTTTTATGGAACTTAATAGGTCTCAGATAAAGAGGCTCCTGTGCTTTCTTGGGGCTGGTCTCTTGGGCCCTACTAGGAGGCTTATAACACAGAAGCTCTTTGGCTTTGCAAATCAGTTGAACTCCATTTAGAAATTACTGATAATGAGCTGCAGTTACCATTAAATTAGAGTAAATTAATTACCAGCAAATGAGTTGCAAAATTGAAACCATCCCCGCAACATTCAGTTTTGACTTATGTGAGTTCTTGTAACTCCTTATGAAGACATTGCCTGGAAGATAGTGCCAGTTAGAAATGCAGAATTTCTGATGTTAGGGTTAATACAATACACATTTTTCTCAGAAGTTTCTATATGTGTGTTCTCTGTTATTCCCCATTATTTTTAAAATTTAAAAATTAGAATATATTAATCTAATGCACATACTCTCCACGCCCTGGATTTGGACACAAGGAACCTGAATGAAAGATGGCACGTCTGCCTCCAAAGTGTTTAACTGCAGCCTGGAGGACCTATCAGCATTCATAGGAAAATATGCTGATAAAATTGAGATGTGATCAGAGTATTCTGTAAGCATGAAGGATAAATGACTAATTTTACTATATGACAAAAAATTGCCCAGTTGAGAAATGGAGGAAAATCATTCCAATCATAGGAGCTCAAAATGTACAAAAAGATTAAAGCTGTGGTTTTAACAAACATTGGTTTGTTAAAGCTAAATCATAGGTTGCATAGGTGGGAGCTGTGGAGACTAAAACCATAGAATTAACTAGGGCCGGTGTTTTAAGGACCCTGCATACCATAAAAAGTTATTTAGTCTTTGTCTTATATTGTATAATAAATAGTGAAGAGCCATCAAATTTTGAAGTGAGAAAATGACATGGCTTGTTTAGACAGATAACTGGTAATGATACTGTAAAGGATAGATTTAGAGAATCAGTGAGCATGGGTCCAGGAGAGGGCTACCAAAGACAGGAAATCAATGAAATGGTTGTTGAAATAATCTAAAATAATAAGATAAGTATAAACTAAAACAGTTCATTGGAGAGAAGACAGGTGTGAAATTTTGGGGGCTTAGAACTTGACTCATTACATATGGGCCTGATGGGAGACCTTCATGTATAGCTAGTATGACTAAGGGATCTATGAAAAGATGTGCAACATCATTAGCCATTAAGAAATGCAAAGTAAAAAAAATTAACTATAGTAGGATACCACTACATACATATTAGAATGACTAAAAAATTTGTAAATGTCAAAACTGCCAATAACAAATGCTGACATGGATACAGAACACCTGAAACTCTTATGCATTATTGTAGGAATGCAAAATGGTACAGCCACTCTGGAAAACAGTTCAGTGCTATCTTATGAAGTTAAATATGCCTGTGCCATGTGACTCAGCAGTCTCATCCTACATGTTTACCCTAGAAAAATGAAAATAGATGTTCACACAAGAACCTATACACAAAATGTATAGCTCAATTTACAGTTCCCACAAACTGGAAACAGCAGTTGTCCTTCACTGGGTGAGTAAATAAACTGTGGTATAGCCATATAATTGAGTTACTCCTCAGCAGTGGAAAGCAATGAACTATATGGCTACTTGCAATAGTTTGTTGATGGATATCACTGGCATCATGCTGAGTGAAACAAGCCATTCTCAAAATACACTCTGTATTATTCCGATTATGTGACATTCTTGAGAAGTCAAAACTAAAGGGATGGAGAACAGATCAGTGATTGCCATAAATTAGGGGTGGGAGCAGGATTAACTACAAAGAAGCAGCACTGGCAGTTTCTTGATTCTATGAAATTGTTCTGTTTTCTGATTGCAGTGGTGGTTTCATAAACCTGTGCATGTGTTGAATAGAACCATACACCCCCAAAAGGTCAGTTTTCAAATTAAAATAGAAGAAGGAGGGTCTTGAGATCAGATGGCCAGAGTTTGAATTCTAGCTGTCCTCACACTTGGTGTGATCTTGGTTAAGTTACTGTACCTCCATAAACCTCAATTTGCACAATGTCCAGGATATTGAGGATTAAATGTACTAGAACATGCTGAACCCTCAACACAGTGCTCTTGTACATAGTAAGTGCTCAGTAGCTGTTAGCTGCTTATAAATCTGATTAGGTGAAGAAGTTGGACTGATTCTCAAGAGTCCTGAATGGATGATACTTCACTGGAGTAGAGCTTCAGGAGTAAGACCAGGTTTGGAAAAGTGGGAGATTATTTAGTTCAATTTTGATTGTATTGGGTTGGAAAGTTTGGTGTTCTGGTGGTGATGTCTCTAGGAGCTTAATATATGGTTTTGATTTCAGAAGATCTGAGATAGTGAATCACTGCTGTACAGTTTGGAGTTAAGCCTACACACTGATGCTGTCCTGCTCCAAGGGACCCAACATCTTTTTGTCTGAGCTACAAAGATTTGAGTGGAAGAAACTATTTATCAGCATAATTGTAAAACGAAAGACATTTTCAGGAAATGTCTTTCCTGAAAGGTCATTTTCAGGAAAGTGGGCACATTCAACAAATCTCGTTGAAATTTCAGATGAGGTCATATTTATATTCTTAATTTGGTATAATTCTAAACATTTATCAGTTTTTTACTTGCTTCAAAAGATAGAGGAATTTTGATTAAGAAGGAAGCAAAAAGGATCAGGCAAATCATTGCTGCTATATTATGGGAGAAACATAGCTAGCAAATTCCAAATTGTATTTTGAATTGTAGCAGATCACAGAGGATATTTTGCACTCTGCAGTGCTTGAAAGCCATTTTGTAATTTTTTTTGGTAACTCAGTTGGATGCAATAGCAATACTGTTATAATTTATATTTCTGCCTCTTAAATTCAGAGGACTGCAGAGAGTGTTAAAATACAGTGCCCCCTGAAAGAATAAATGCCTTTTACTCTTGTGCTATATATTGTGCTGTCTCAAAATTGTGTCAGTGGCACCTTATGGGATGTTACACTCAATTTTCTTTCCCACTTTAGAAAAGATCATTTTGGTGAGAGAAAAGGAAGGCAGCAATAAATGCCTATATTTTCTTAAATATTTTTCTCCTTGTTTAAAAATTAAAGTTCAGCTTTCCGTATCAAAACCAAAAAAATAACTGGGAAAAGAATTTTGATGGTTTTTCCTGGACTTTTATATGCTTAGTCTTGAATAGTCATCACCTTTTGAAATACTCTAAAACATGAAAAGCTCTGTGAAAAACATCTGTCTTGTTATTAAATGAGGTGTAATTTGTGAACAAAAACCTTACTCCTTTTTTTTTTTTAAGATAAAGCAAAGTTGTTTTTTTCCCAAGAACAAAATTGGTGCATTTGCCTAAATGGTCATCACTTTTGTAGGTTTGAAGTTGTTTTACTGCTTTAGCAGCTGTGTGGTAAGTTTTCTAGCAGACAATAGTGGTGGGAAGGGGGACTCAGTTGCATCTGGTTTCTCTTTGTAAAATGCCTGAAAAGTTGATATTTAGTAGTTTTCTTGAGAAAGAGGTTCATCAGTAGAAGAACTTTTTTAGTACCTAAATTAGCTTGCTATGTTTCATATGCCTTTGTTTTCTTTAAAAAAAAAAAAAAAATGGGGAGAGAAAGAAAAGAATAAAGAAAATCATCTACCCTAAAACTGCATAGCACAGATAACCCTTTGACCTTTGGCACTGGGTAAAGATTTACAGTACTTGCGGAGCCTCACTTCTCATGCCTGACTGAAAAGAATCCTAAATAAAGTAAGGCCCCTGTGGAGATGGAGAAAATAAGCAGGGTAAGGAAGTTCCATTATTTCAAGTAGCTCTGTTTTTTTAAATCAGTTTATGAAGTGAAATACCAATTGTGATGTATTTCCAGTTTTGAGTCTTATGTCACTTAAGTATGAGGTCTGATGTTACAGTAGTTAAAGAGTTGGGGATGCAGGAGGCAAAGTGTCCTTCTCCATTTCCTTCATTCTCAGCAAATATCCCTTCCTGCTGCCTCCCTCAAAGTATATCTCCACCTGAAATATCTTTTCTTTAGGGCAATATCTCTTCTTTAGGGAAAGCAAAACAATAGAAAGCTTAAAAAAAAAAAAAGGCGCTATTGAAATACAGATGAGAATGGGAATCGCCAGTTGTTTCTGTCTGTGTATGTTAAGTGATCAAGTTTTTCTTCGGATATCAAATATAAAAAGTGTATGAGAACAAAATTAGTTCCATGGTTTGTCTCCTGAAAAAGAATTCTTAAAATTTATTTTATTCAAGTATAGTTGATTTACATACAGTGTTGTGTTAATTTCTGCTGAAAGGCAAAGTGATTCAGTTATATATATATGTATATATATACACACACATTCTTTTTTAAAATATTCTTTTTCATTATGGTTTATCACAGGATACTGAATATAGTTCCCTGTGCTGTACAGTCAGGACCTCGTTGTTTATCCATCCTGTATATATTAGTTTTTATTTGCTAATCCCAAATTCCCAATCTATCCCTCCCCACAGAAAAAGAATTTTAAACTTCATTCCGAATGACACAAATTAAGATCTTTGAAGAAACTTTTACTATCTAATGATGTTCACATCTATTTAATAATTATTTAACTAACTCCTTTACATTGAATCTTTAACTTTATGCATCTTTCTCCTAAAATATTCCAGTAATCTCTATAACCCTTTGTATTTATATTTCAAAGGTTGTTAAATTTATCTTCTGTTATGTTTTCTGCTTCCTTTCTACATGTGCTAATAAAACCTCATTAAAATGGTAACAAATGAAAGCCATGTTTCCTTGGTATTAGGAAGACACTCATAGTTATTGGTCAGCTCTTGACTGTTTTATAGTGCAGAACATTCCCAGTGGTAATTTTGTGAATGAAGGAAAAACTTCAGTAAGCCTTTCCTTCTTATTTTTTAAAATCTGTAAAGCATGGTAAAATGCTTTACATGAATTGCAAACAGTTTTCCTTACAGAAGGGAAAACTCTTGTAGGAAATTAAATCAGTGCTATCCACTAATTGTCAACCTTCAGACCACTCTGGAAGTTTCTGGTCAATGTAAAGAATCTTTAGATGTGTGAGGTCTTTAAAGATCTAAGTAAGTTAAAGGAGAGAAGGTTTTTTAAATACCACATTAGCACATGAAAGAAACTTCAGAGTGGATAGAAAAAAACATTTGTTGCATAGCAGTAATTATACTTGAGGGTTTTGTTTTGTTTTTGTTTTAAGCTTGTTCTTAAAAAAACTTAGTTTGAATGAAATGTTAATCTTTGTACCAATTACGCACACCGTGAGGTAGAGGGGAGCTATAAGACAGGCATTGCTGTAGGAAAATATTTTTATATCTTAACGCTTTAAAAGTATTTTTGTATGTTTCATAATGTACATAATAGGACAGTCGCATATGTATATATTATAAAGAGTGTATATGTTATGAGTATGCTTGCTAGAAAAAATTATTAATGGGTGAAATGAAAAAAATGTGGAGACCACTATTCTAAAATAGAAAATTGGTTATTTCTAAGTAACTACCCAAATTATGAAGCTTTACAACTAGAAGAGGAAATAGGCATTATAATCAAATCATCATATAAACTATATTAATAATTGTAAGCTTTTGTAGGTGCTGTGGTAGAAAAGTATACAGAGTTGTAAGTTATAGGGAACACTACATAGTTTACTAGTGAGGATCTGGTTAAGTTTCCCTGAGAAACTGATAATGAATTAAGATCTGAAAGATAACAGAAGTTAACTAGGTGAAAGACCCTGATGGAATAATGAAAGATTTAAAGGAGGCATGGCATAAACCATAGTCATAGACTAAGAATCAAAACAGGCTAAATACTGGTATATTTTCCTATTTAAACAACTTGATTTATCATTTGATTTGGATAAACTGCTGTGATATCATAATCCTGACAGAGTTTATTGATATTGTACTTTTCCATTTTGAGATGTTTGAACTCTTGAAAGATTTTGCACAACATCTCAGAATGTAGGCTGCCCTATATAAGTGGAGGCTTCTTAAGTTGGCCAAGATAGCATAACTCTATTGACACTTACCTTATTATAGAAACTAGAGTGGATGCTTCAGCTGAAGATGAAAATGGCATCTTAGCTTTCTCAGCATGCCAGACATTAGCAATAACTTAGGAAATCTGTGCAGACAGTAGGCATCACATTTTGCCTGTTTATCACAGTTGATACATCTCTCCTGGTAGAATATGTAAATATATCTAGCTTGACATTGTTGAAAATTTATATACCTCCTAACCTCCTTCTAAGGAAGATTTGGAGTAACTCAATATAGAAACACAAAATTCAACAAAATTAAAAAGAAATAGGTGATGTAAGGCCAGAGTTAGTGAGGGTTTGGGATTAAAGAACCACTCATATTAATAGTGGGAGTATAAATTGATACACAGCTTTTCTAGGGATAATTAGGCAACTCCAAAAGTGAGTAGAATAATATATACACACTCTTTTACCCAACAACTCCATTAACAGAACCTGCCATAAAAAGGTATTCTAAACATGCACAAACATTTAACCACAGAGGTGCTCACTGTAGTATATGGGGTCATTTATAACTGTGAAAATCTGGAGAAAAGCGAAATAGTCAGTTTTTTGTTGTTGTTTAGTCGCTAAGTTGTGACTGTTTGCGACCCCATAGACTGTAACCCTCCTGGCTCCTCTGTCCCTGGGATTTCCCTGGCAAGAATCCTGGAGTAGGTTGCCATTTCCTCCTCCAGGGAATCTTCCCGATTCAGGGACTGAATCGATGTCTCCTGCTTGGCAGGCAGATTCTATACCGCTGAGCCACCTGGGAAGCACTATAGAAGTTTAATAAAATCAGCTATGATATGTCCATACAGTTTAAATAAATGTAGACGTTAGAAAGAATGTTTTAGGATAATGTTTAATAATATGAATAGTTATCCATAGTATATTCACTGAAAAAGATTATAAAGTACAAAATATACTGAATATGGGTGCATATGGATAGGAAATGGAAGGAAAAACATAACACACTAATGTTCACAGTGCTTATCTCTAGGTGCTAGTTTTAAGAATATTTTATTTTTATTTCTTCTTTTGGCTTGTCTGAGTTATATAAACTTTCTATGATAGACATATTTTATCATAATGAGAAAAAACAGTACTTCATCTGGATGACCAAGTATGATGATTTTTAGTATGGTTTCCCTTTCTTGAATACACTCTCACTCTTTTCATAAAAATGGCCTTTTGTCTCAGAAGAAAAATTATGGCAGATGGGCCTTAATTCTGACCCTACAAAACTATAGAAACTACTTTGGAACACTCTTTTTAAAAGGTCCATTTTTCTATGCATATATCCACTCTGAGAAATTACAGTGATTGTTTCAATCATATTAATTCTCTTTCCCATGTTGACTGAATTGCACGCTTTATGGCCGTGATTTCTTGGTTTACTCTGTTCTCAAGCTGTGTGTATTACAAATTGGCATTCAATTGTGAGTCGTTGAGAGTTAAGGAAAGAATCTGTATTTGCATTACTTATACACAGAATCTCAGATATTTCTAGAAATCTTTTAAGAACCTAAAGCCGTATTGGTACTTTGCATTGTCTTGTCAGGCTAGAGTTCAGTACAAACATTCATATGGATAAATGTGGATAAGTAGATAATAGAGATAAAATTGCCCACTAAGAAAATTATACTGTTCAGGAGTTAGGAAAGCTTTTGAAACTATGTGGGTGTGTGAAAGTCGCTTAGTCATGTCCGACTCTGCGACCCCATGGACTATACAGTCTATGGAATTCTCCAGGCCAAAATACTGGTGTGGGTAGCTGTTCCCTTCTCCAGGCTATCTTCCCCAACCCAGGGATTGAACCCAGGTCTCCCGCATTGCAGGCAGATTCTTGACCAGCTGAGCCACAAGGGAAGCCCTATGAAATTTGAAACTGTGAAAGCCCTATTTGAAACTATGAAATCTAACAAATTTGCAGTTACAAAAAATGTGGATTTTAAGATTTATTTCCCTTAATAAAACCGAAACCCTATGTTAAAGTCATAGTCTGACCTGTATAACAGTCTTTCCAAAAACATTTAGTCTGAATCTGACAATGAGGAAACAATTATTATAGATAAATCCAGATGTGCGGTAGTCTGTAAAACATCTGGACGGGATTCTTCAAAGAATGTCATTGTCACGAAAGATAGGAAAAGGACAGGGAACAGTTCTAGATGAAAAAGCAGTGATCCTCAGTTGGATTTAGGAATTGAGGATGAGGGACATAAAGGGTATTATCAGTATAAAATTTAAAAACAAACTATATATCAGATAAAATCGTGTTTTTGTTAAATCTACTGGATGTAATAATGGTATTGTGGTTATGTAAGAGAGGATGTCCTTGTTCTCAGGGGAATCATGTTCAAGTATTTAGGTGTAAAGTGTACTGATTACAAAAGAAAAACTGTGTGTATATGTATACTTGTACATATGCACA